>NC_137353.1:25779188-27107447 GCF_965287045.1 Carcharhinus amblyrhynchos | reverse complement strand
CCATTCACTGCAGTGGGATAGGAAAATCTCAAATGGTGGTAACATTCTGGCTAGAGTGCGCGACCTTGAAAACGATGCCAAAAAAAAAGATGCAGCTATTGTTTGGTGGCGGGGCAGCATTGGGCAGCACAGTGGCACACACTGGTTAGCACCGCTGTCTCACAGCGCCAGGGAGAGGGTTCAATTCCGGCCTCGGGTCACCGTCTGCGTGGAGTTTGCACGTTCTCCCCGTGTCTGCGTGGGTTTCCTTCAGTTTCCTCCCACAGCCCAAAGATGTGTGGGTTAGGTGGATTGGCCATGCTAAATTGTCCCTTAGTGTCAGAGGGATTAGCAGGATCAATCCGTGCGGTTATGGGGATGGGTGGGATTGTTGTTGGAGCAGACTTGATGGGCTGAATGGCCTCTTTCTGCACTGTACGGACCTTAGTTCTTGATGACCCCTCGAATTGTTCCAGCTGTAAATTTGGATAGGATCTGACTCTAATGCATTGAAACACAATTGATGTTTATTTTCCTGCACCAATTCTGGCTGAACTCTAAACCCCAGTCCATGAATCACCTGATAGTAACAGGAAAGGGACACAAATGTGAATCGGGAAAATGAAACAAATCGCTTCTTTTTAAAGCAGCCTTCCTCTTTTATTTTACAATCCCATCAACTGTTCATGCTCCTGATAAAATGGAGTCCATTTCAAGTCTGTTCCACGTCAAAACTCCACATATTATGGTCCGGGATTTGCGCAGTGCAGTAAATAATTGGTAATAATGCAACAATTTCTAGACACTCGCAAGGTGGTTAGCAGCCAGCTGTATGTTTCTGTACACTTAGTGGAGAGAGAGAGACACACAAATCATCCAGTGATTAGTGTGGATTCACAGCGAGCTCGCGGGCTGACTCTTCCTCACCACACATAGCTGATTCTTATGTTTATCATGGGAGGCGCCATTAAACCCACTGCCATCTGGGGTGGCACGGTTGCACAATGGTTAGCACTGCTGCCTCAGAGCGCCAGGAACTCAGGTTCGATTCCTGGCTTGGGTCACTGTCTGTGTGGAGTTTACACATTCTCCCCATGTCTCCGTGGGTTTCCTCCCACAGTTGGAAAGACAGGCTGGTTAGGTGCATTGATTGACCCGAACAGGCAGTGAGTATGACAATTAGGGGAATTTTACAGTAACTTCATTGCAGGGTTAACGTAAGCCGTATTTGTGACTAATAAATAAGCTTTAACTTTAAATCTTGTCAGAAACTTCAAGGCCATGGGAAGGTAAAGCTGTGCTCAGAGGAGAAAAGCTCTTCTAGCCCCTTCTTACTGATCTCCCCGCAATACAAAGCTGATTGACCACTTTTCCTTCGCTGACTCCCAGCACTCTTCTTATGCAAAGTGACTGAGGTCCTGAATTCATATCGGTAGCAGTCGGTGTCTCGTCACTCCCCCCAGCAGCCCCACCCCCACCACCCCTACTCTCCCCCAAATGAGGGCAGTAAGCGCAGGCAATAGATGCGGAGCTTGCCAGCGATGCTTGCATCCCAAGAATGAGCAAGGTAAGGCACGGGGGTGGAAGAGGTTTCTGTATCAGGTCACCGGCTTTTCAAAGTCACAGGGTGGGATTTTCCAGCCGGGCTCGCCCCAAAAACGAGAAATCCCACCGGAGGTCAACAGTACTTTCCATGATCTGCCCCTCGCCCGCTACCATTCCCGTGGCGGGCGGAACGGGTAAGCTCGCCCCATAGTGTTTCAGAGCACAGGAGGAGGCCTTTCACCCCATCATGTCTGTAGCCAGCCATCAAACGCCTATCCATTCTAACCACCCTTTCCAACACTTGGTCTATTGCCTTCTATGCCCTATGGTATTTCAAGTGCTTATCTAAATGCTTCTTAAATGTTGGGAGAGTTCCCATCTCTACCACCCTCTCAGGCAGTGAGTTCCAAATTCCCACCAACCTCAGGGTGAAAAGGTTTTTCATAGAATCATAGAATCCCTACATGTAGAAGGATGGGCCATTCAGCCCATCCAGCTTGCACTGACAATAAGCCCTATCCCCATAACATCATATATTTATCCCTCTGACACCAAGGGGCAATTTACCATTGCCGATCAACCTAATCTGTCCATCTTTGGATGGAATCCTCAAATTCCCTCCAAATCTCCTCCCCCTTTCCTTCAATCCATGCCCCCTTTGTTATTGGCCCCAAAGGGCAAAAATTTCTTCCCATCAACCCTTTCTATGTCCCTCATAATTTTGTTCACCTCGATCAGGTTCCCCCCCACTCAACCTCCTCGGGTCTAAGGAGGACAACCCCAGCCTCTCTTCATAGCTTTCTCTTGTGTGTGGTTTGGAGAGAGTTCACTGCAGGCCTGTTGTGCCAATTCATTTGCTTTTTGTCCAGGTCCAATCTCAGCGCTGCATTTGGCTATGATCTCTTTCCCTTTTCTTTCCTTCCCTGAAGCACTTCTTGCAGAATTAAGAACAGTCCCCCGTTCTCTTTGTAATTCTTTAATAAGGCTCGCTGACTGGGTGGCAGCCCACTCCAGATGTCAACACTTATAAGAGCAGGGACGAGGGATTTAACCGGTTGTCGTTGTGCTTTCCCTGCGCTCCTTTTCCTCCCAGATCCGTCCTTTAAGGGAATGGACTCCGAGGTCGGGATTTTCTGGCCGCACTCGCCCCAGAGCTGGAAAACTCCGCCCGAGGTCGACGGACTTTTCCATGGTCCGTCCCCCCGTCCACTACGATTCCCATGGCGGACGGGATGGAAAAATTGGTCCCCCCGAGAGTGGGATTTGTTTCTTCAGCGCTGTGTGGCTCGTTGCTTGAAAATTCAATCCCTCTTTCGATACGGGATCCACCACCATCCCAACGTGTTCCCACTTGTGCTCTGTCGAGTGGACTTCAGCTGGGGTCAGTTTCAGAAATGAGTTCCACTGAGAAAGGCTCACTGACTCATTTTTACTTTCAAGTTCCAAGGATGCCAGGGATGAATTTGGTCCGGCCCAAACGATGAGGCAGTATTGCTTCAATTAATTAATCAGGAAAAGCTGTCCGACTCGTTTCCCCCCGCCCAACCTCCCCCCGCCCGTTCCGCACCATGTAAGTGTGAGATGATGCAATGGTGATGAGAAGTGCATATGGGACTAAGTGGGTTTGGCAGTCGCTGACTCCAAACCCAGCTTAGCTGTGTTACGAGAGAAACCATAACATCAAATATTTGGGACGCATTAAAATTCTCCGTGGCCAGAAGCACCACGCGAGCCATGGATGGAATGGGTGTCGCTGCTGCCTCTGTTGCTCGGGAGTGACTGAAATGAGGACAAACAGCTGAAAGTTCAGACACTGCAGTGCATCGCGTCTGTGCGGACCATTACATTATTGTTAAGTAGACCACTTGACCTCTACCGCCCGCCAGCAGAAACTTCACACTCCGGCTGGCTCGCCTTATTGTAATCCTCTGTTGCTGCTCGTTCCCTTGTAGAAACACTCGTCAGCGGCCCCTTTGCAAAGGGAAGGATGCTTGCCATGTCTGGGGGCTTGTAGGTGGAATCTTTTAATGTGTGAGGTGGGGGTGCGGGTGTCTGTTACAGTGCAATTACCAAGCTTCTCTGGCTGTGACCAGCACACACTCTTGCTCTTCCCGCTGCCCCCCATCCCCCCCCACCACCGCCATCAGGATTACTGGTAGATGTACAGGTTGATAGCCAATCTCTTTGTCCACGTTATGAATATCCTTTCCTCGGCCATCATATTTTGGAGTGGGACTCGAACCCCCTGGCTCAGAGGCAGGGATTCGACCCTCTGTGCTACAAGATACCCCCTCCTTAGAAACGCTAACATGTGAAGTTTCCAGCGTTGGACTAGAGTGGGCACAATAAGTAGTCTCACAACACCAGGTTAACTTGGTAGGTTTCGGAGCGCTGCTACTTCATCAGGTGACACATGCATCGGGACCCACTTGCGGAGGGACCTGTCGGAGGCAGGATGGAACATTCGGAGAGGCAGCCGTAGGTTGCCTAGCCCATTAGTTTTAGGTGGAAATCTTCCAGTCCTGCCATGGAACTGGAAAATCCCAGCTGATGGCTCCTGGAATTCCAAGCCACCTTTGGAAGCCCTCAGGGCCAATAAAATTGCTTCCTGGCCAAACAGAATCTTCTCTGTCCCCCAAAAAAATCAGCCCCTGCCCCCTCCCCCAAACCCAGGGAACATTCCCAATAGAGCATCCCATGGGAATGAAGTTCCAACAAGAGGGGTGACTGGGAAGACTAACGGCCACCTTTGCTGCCTTAGTCACTCAGAAGTGGCTCCGCAGAGAGCACTGGCTGGTGTTTTGATCTGATTTTGATTTTGATTTATTATTGTCACATGTATTAACATAGTGAAAAATATTTGTTTCTTGCGCCCTATACAAAGCATACCATTCATAGAGAAGGAAATGAGAGAGTGCAGAATGTAATGTTACAGTCATAGCTAGGGTATAGAGAAAGATTAACTTAATGTGAGGTAGGTCCATTCAAAAGTCTGACAGCAGCAGGGAAGAAGCAGTTCTTGAGTCGGTTGGTACGTGATCTTGGACTTTTGTATCTTTTTCCCGACAGAAGAAAGTGGAAGAGAGAATGACCGGGTTGCATGGAACAATAGAAAATTACAGCTCAGAAACAGGCCTTTTGGCCCTTCTTGTCTGTGCCGAACCATTTTTTGCCTAGTCCCACTGACCTGCACTTGAACCATATCCCTCCACACCCCTCTCATCCATGAACCCGTCCAAGATTTTCCTTACCACTTTATCCGGCAGCTCATTCCACACTCCCACCACTCTCTGCGTGAAGAAGCCCCCCCACTAATAGTCCCTTTAAACTTTTCTCCTTTCACCCTTAACCCATGCCCTCTGTTTTTTTTCTCCCCTAGCCTCAGTGGAAAAAGCCTGCTTGCATTCGCTCTATCTATACCCATCAAAATCTTATACACCTCTATCAAATCTCCCCTCATTCTTCTACGCTCCAGGGAATAAAGTCCTAATCTATTCAATCTCCCTCTGTAACTCAGCTTCTCAAGAGCCTGCAACAACCTTGTGAACCTTCTCTGCACTCTTTCAACCTTATTTACATCCTTCCTGGAATCTTTAATTATGCTGGCTGCTTTGCCGAGGCAGCAGGAAATGTAGACAGAATCAATGGATGGAAGACTGGTTTGTGTCCTGCCCAACTTGTCCTTGCAAGGAGAGAGGGCGTGGGCATCATTTGGGGCACAGCCCCAGGGTGGCTGCGGAGGTAAAGAGAAAAAGCGGGGAAATATTGCCAGCCTGGTCACCATTCAGAGAGCTTTGGGTGATTCTAGAAGCAGATCCCTTTATACGTCAGGGTGTTCCTGAGAAAAACGGAGAAATAAAAAATATGAAATGAAGCCGTTCGGCTTACGCTACGTGGATGAATAATAGTCTGACCGGAAATCTGAGAAAGGGGGGAAGGTATTTAATTGATGGGCCAGTGTACATGTTATATCACCCGCGGGAGGAGACTGCTGGATAGGGCTGGGAGGATGATTCAAGCCTCGCTCACGGGGCTTCTTAGTATCACCGAGACTGCTGAGGTGTTTATGGGCTTGTAGCACGCTCTCCACCATCCGGTCTTCTCCAGGTCATCAGTCAAGTGAATATTGGTTTGACAAGACATCAGGAAAGTGTAATGAATACGTTCTGAGCTCAGCATCAAGTCAGCAGTGTTTTGTAAGGCGGGGGTGGGGGAGGTGAGGGTGGGGGGGGTGGTGGGGGGTGATGGTGGGGATTTAAGGTTGTTCGCAAGCTCTGGGGAACTTTGACTGTCCATTTACCGGATCCATCCCGCTCACCCTGACGGAATCCGCAATGTGGTGTCACTCTGACCACACTTATGTTGGCTTCAAGACATCACCCCCTCTAGGCTCGCCTGCTCCCCGCCGCGGTGCTCCAGTGACTATCCCCACCCGTATCTGGAAAGCCTCAAGATTTATTAAGGTGTTGGAAGAGGAGGGATAGTGATCGCTGCCAACACATCAGCAAGAGCCCTGGCTGGCTTTTAGTGGCATGAAATTTATTGGAGTTTGGATGCGGAGGCCGGAGTTTAATAAATAGACACTGAGGCTCGTAGACTAGGCTCCAAGCTGACGGTGGTCCAGCCCATCCGTCATCCTGACATGTAACTTATTAAAGTGTCGCACGCTGCTTCCACAGAGCAGTGTTTCAGGCTTGGCTCATCTGGTTTTAATAGTCAACAGCCGGTAAGGCCCAGACAAAATGGATTGTTTACCTTTCGGCTTATCGCAATTTAGCATTAACCCGCTCAGTTCCAACTGTCAGTAATGCCCTGTATCTGTCTCCCATCAGGAATGATGTGTACAGTTATGAGCGAGGACATTGCGGGGACGCGATGTGGTGTTTGCACATTCAGACCCAGCCAATTGCTCCAGATACAGGTGACGAACTCCACCTGTTGTTGTCCCACTGGTTGTTGGACGGTGTGGATGGTGACTGTGGGATGCTGTGCTGAAACCATGGGATGGGTTTTCCTGTCCCGCCTGCCACCAGAATCAGAGCGGGCGAAGGGCGGACCTCGGAAAGGTCCATTGATCTCGGGTGGGATTTTCCAGTTTCAGGAGAATGAGACCGGAAAATTGCGGCCTGTGTGTGAATTTAGTGTGTTAAGTCCAGAGAAATGGAGAACTTCCAGGCCATGCAAAGTGCAGAGTAAAGCTCCTTCTAATCCGCCCTTGTCACATACCTCATCTCAGAGCTGCTAATTCTCCTTTCTTCCAATTCCCAACTCAGTCAGCTATATCAGGCTTCTCTTGGTGTCATTGATGATTCAGTGCTAAATTAGGGAGAGATTTGCACAGTAGAATCTTTGAGGAGCAAGATAGTGGCTTTCAAAACTCACTTGGAGCTTCTCCAGCCAATGGAAGAGAGTTTCAGCCCCATCAGTTTGGGTCAGAGGTTACAGGCCAAATGTCCAAATTCAGATTAGAAAAGGCACTCTACCCTGTCTCCCCCCTTTCATGTCCTCTTCTTATGGAAGTACAGAGTCTTGTTGTGCTGTTCTAGCCTGATTGACATTGGCTGCCCTGTGGCACATTGTTCAACTGGACATTCTCTACATGAGAGCTGATAGTGAACAAAAAACAAAACCAGCCCAGGAAACAGGCCCTTCGGCCCAACGAGCCCGCACCGCCATCTCAACACCACAGTGAGATGGGCAATTTGACTATGGGTAGCATCATCAGCTGTTCGGCCTCAACACTCAAATGTATATTTCCAGCAAGCATGACCAGATTGAGTGGACCATATTGGCAACGTTAGAGTAGAGGAATTTTATTGAGGAAGAATTGAATGAACTCTGTGCTGTGCCTAACTTATTTGAGCCTAGCTGCTGTCTAACTCATCTGAGTCTAACAGAAGGGGAATGGGGGCTAGGGAAGCCAGTCATACATCCTCTTCATCGCATTGAATCTTTTGTGTGGGAGGGAGGGTAGGTTGAATGTGTGTGTCTGTGTCCTCTGTAGGAATGTGTGCCTATGTCTATATGTGTGTGTGTGTCCATCTGTATGTGGCTGTAAATGAGTGTGTGTCTGTATGTGTGCGTGCATCTGTGTTGTGTGCGTGTATGTGTGTCTGAGAGGGAGGTTAGGCTGTTTGTATATGTGTGTGTGTGTGTGTGTGTGTGTGTATCTGTGTGTTTGTGTGTCTGTATGTGCGTGTGTGTGTGTGTATGTATGAGTGTATGTACGTGTCTGTATGTGTGTGTGCATTTACATGTGTACATGTCTGTATATGTTCATGCACTGTGCATGTATGTCTCTGCATGTGTGTGTATGAATATTTATGTCCATGTGTGTGGCTGTATGTGTGGCTGTATATGTGTGTGCATATGAGAGTACGTGTCCGTGTGTGTAAGTTGAAATGTATGTGTATGTATATTGACATGTGTGTGTGTGCCTGTGTCTGTATGTGAGTTTATTACTTTGCATGCATGTGTGCATCTGTATGTGTGTATTTGTCTTCGGATGTGTGTGTGTGTGCGTGAGTGCATGAATGTGTGAATTGTGTCTGCAAGTGTGTGCCTGTATATGTTTGTGTGTGTGTGCGTGTGTCTGTATGTACATCTGTGAGTTGTGTACATGAGTGTTTGTCTGTAAATGTGTGCATGTGTGTGTTGGGGAGGTTGGCCTGTGTGTGTTTTAGAGGATTGGAGGTTGGGTTGTGTGTGCCTACATTTATCATATTTCTCTTCACAGGACATCTGTGAAATTAGTATTTTATCTTACTTTCTCTGAGTGGGGAGTGTGAGAATTTCAACAACAGCCATGGTGGTGGTGGTATCCCAGAATGCACTGCAATAATGAGACCCCTCTATTAGAATGATAGGGTTCAGAGCTTTGATAGAGAGCTTTCACTGCCATGGTGAATGCTGGGATAGCGCCACCTCCATTATGACCACTTGGATTTTTTTTCACTCCAAGGGCAATAAGGACAAGAGAAATGGTGAGAAATGCTAGCAGTGTATATGCGGGGGGAAGAATGCAATCCTCAGGCAGAGGCAGAAATTGGAGCATAACTGGAAAACTGGAAAGCAGGATCACCATCTTGTTTCTCCAGAAGTAAAGAGTGCAGACCGCAAAATGGCTATTCACCCATTGCCTTTGCAAGAGATTCGACCAGACAAATAAAAAGCACAAGAGAACAAAAAATACAGAAGGAAAAAAAAGTGAAAAGTTTTCCCAGAAAAATAGCCCCAGTTGAAAAGAAAATTAAAGAACAGCATGCTCTTTGAAACTATTTTGTACTTAGAAATAATATTCAGATTTTATCATCATACTTCCCAGCATGCAATTCAAGCCTATTTATGCAAATACTCGCCCTGTGAGGAGGATTAAATTATTCATGGGTTGAGAAGTAACTTAATTTTAGAAATTAATTTATCTGGGCAAATTTCATCGGCACAGAATTCCTACTGAGGATCCGGACATTGCAATCTCCGGTTACAACAAGGGCAGGGAGGGCAACAATCCTGAACAGAATTCTTGTGGGGAGAAAAGATACAATTACATCTACAGCACTGGCCTTCTTTACATCAACAAACTTTTTTGACACCTTGGACTGGATTCTCCGACTTCACACACGGGTGGGATTCTGCAGTCCCGCTGCTGTAGAATGGAGATTTGACTGAGCGCCAAGTTAGAATAATAGAATCGTAGAATTCCTACAGTGCAGAAGGAGGCCATTCAGCCCATCGAGAGTGCACCGACTACAATCCCCACCCAGCCTCTATCCCCATAATCTCATGCATTTACCCTAGTTAGTCCCCCTGACACTATAAGGGCAATTTAGCAAGGTCAATCTACCTAACCTGCACACCTTTGGATTGTGGGCGGAAACTGAAGACATGGGGAGAATGTGCAGACTCCACACAGACAGTGACCAAAGTCATGAATCAAACTTGGGTCCCTGGCACCGTGAGGCAGCAGTGCTAACCATTGTGCCACCATGCTGTCTCGTGTCAGGATTGTCCATCCTCGCTGACAGGGTGGCGGGAACATGCAAGACCGGATAATTCTGACCTTTCACCTGCAGTGCTTTTCCAAGATGGCCTCCTTGTTTCCAGGCTGTTGACTTTGTTGGCAGCATTAGGGAATTCTCAACTTTTTCCTCAACAATCTCCTTTTTTGAGGAAGATGGCACATTGTCTCCTGCGTGATTGGTGAATTTCACTACCTCATCCATGTGTGGGCATCCTCCAGGTCTGGGCAATGAGCCCCTGTGGAAAATTACCCTGCCTCGTAGCCTGAAGGAGCAATGCAGTGTCATGGTGCATTGAATTAAATGCTAGCTGACCCCAACAGAAACTATAATTGGAGAGGGCAAGAGACCGAGACCAGGGAGGGCACAGGACAGGGTGCCTTCAGGACAGACCAATGTAGATGAGGAAGCTTCAAGTAGTTAATTGTGGTCAAGACATTCCCTATGGTCTTCTGAACCCCATTGTCCATTTCAAATGGGGCAACAGGCACTCACTAATATGATTTGATTTGATTTATTATTGTCACATGTATTAGTGTACAGTGAAAAGTATTCTTTCTCGCATGCTATTCAGACAAAACATAGAGAAGGAAAGGAAAGTGTAGAATGTAGTGTTACTGTCATAGCTAGGGTCTAGAGAAAGATCAACTTGGTGTGAGGTAGGTCCATTCAAATGTCTGACAGCAGCAGGGAAGAAGCTGTTCTTGAGCCGGTTGATGCGTAACCTCAGGTTTTTGTATCTGAAGAAGGTGGAAGGCAGTATATCCGGGGTGCGTGGGGTCCTTGATTATGGGGGCTGCTTTGCCGAGGCAGCAGGGAGTATCGACAGAGACAATAGATGGGAGTTTGCATGATGGACTGGGCTTCACCCAAAACCCAAATGGGTCCATTAGTGTCCACTGGGTGGACTGGCCATTCACTTGAGCACAGCAGGCAGGCCTTAACTGCTGGTCCCATTGGAGGCCTTCAGGCTTTGCAGTAGCAGGATGCCAAGGCAGGCTGAGAGACAGGCTTTTGCAGATGGCCCACCACTGTTGGCGGGGGTGGGGAGAGGGGTGGGGAGAGGGATGGGGAGCATTGACGAGGAACCTCTCCACTGGGCTGCTGCTGATGCCACACAGGCAAGAAGCGGCTTTTGTTCTGTAGGAAACATTGAGCCCGCTACTCCCACCCCTGCTCTGCTGCCAAGTCAAATCATGGGGACCTGGAGGCCGGCTGTAAAACCTCAGTCGGTCATGGACAATATGGCTCAATGAGATCTTAAGTACTTCAGTTGGGCTCCCCAAGTGTGGGTGTTCAGTGCTACATAACCCCCCCACCCACGCTATTCTGCCTCTGGGAAAAAGGCAAGGAACTGACACTCCAGTTAGCGACGTTAATTTTAGTGCCAACTTACCATCCTGGTGAGGACTACAAATCCTGCCCTAGACTCCATAGATGTTGGTGCAAAATAAATGTCAGGCGATCTGGATGGAAGAGCTGGCTGTTTGTCTGGGGTGAAACACACAGTCAGGATCTGGGAAATTCCACCAGAGGTCTGGATCAGGTGGGAAAAGCTGTGTAAAACTTGCTGATCTCACAGCCTCCCTCTCTGGCTGGTCTTAACGACATTCTGTACAATTTCTGAGTGAGGGTCACATGGGTGGGGCCCAAACATGCCAACAACACCGGGATCTCAAAGTTAAATTTAAGGCCTCACCCCCGCATGGAGATAAGCCCCCCCACCCCCCCCACCCCACTGAGATTGGGACCCACCCCCAGCATTGAACAATCCCCCCCCTCGCAGGCATCAGGGCTCCCTCGCTCCCCCCCACACATCACACAAAAGGGAAGCCCCCACCTCACCAAACAAAGGCGGGTAACCTTCTGCCAGAACCCCATCAGCACCACCTCCATTGTTTGCCCTCTTGGCAATGCCCTCTGGGGGCAGTGCCAGGGGGCAAATGCCCAGCCTTGTCCCCCAGGACCGACAGGCACCTCCGCATCCTCAGCATGGTCACTGTGACTAGTTCTGAGAAGTAATAGAGATTCATATTTGTGTGATATTGTGGAGAGGATGTTCCATGTATTGGACATTACAGCATCAAGCCCTTTAATAAAACGTTAAAGTACGACAGTGTATTGAAATCAGGTTAACAGCCTTTCTGGATGTAAAGCTAATCACATCACACGTGGCAGCTGGAGGGGGGGCATGGGCTGGGCTGGGGTGCGTGGAAAATCTCAAACTGTGACCTTGCCTGTTTCTGACTTCTCGTTAGACTTAGCAGCCATTACGGGACTTGCGCCCATGGCTAAGGGAGCTGACAGTTCGCAGCTCAGGACTCGATGATTCCAGACTCCTGGTGGGAAACTCGCTGCCCAGGGCCACGGGCGGCCCATCAGGATAATGAGGGCGATCCACAAGACGTTGTGTTGACCGTTGCTGACACTCAGGGTTGGCACATTCCGCTGATTTCCAGCGTGTAGTTTTATTCCTGCTGGTGTGACTGAAGTGAAGCAAGGGCAAGTGAGGTGTGTGCTGATTGCTCACAACATTGACTGTGAGAACCGTCACTCCCCGTGCGCCCAATCAAGCATAAATATTGATTTTGTTTTAGCTTTTTGAAGTTGATGAAAGTTCTATTGATATGTGGAAGGTTAGACATTTTCTATAACTTGTTATGGAATATTTGGTGTATATTAAATGCATTTAATCTTATTCAAGGGTCATAGTTAATGAAGTTTAAAGTTTATTTACTAGTGTCACAAGTAGGTTTACATTAACACTGTACTGAAGTTACTATGAAAATCCCCTAGTCGCCACATTCTGGCACCTGTTCGGATACACTGGGGGAGAATTTAGCACGGAAAACGCACCTAATCAGTGTGTTTTTCGGATTGTGGGAGGAAACCAGAGCACTCGGAGGAAACCCACCCAGACACGGGGAGAATGTGCAGACTCTGCATAGACCCAAGTTAGGAATGGAACCGTGGTCCCTGGTGCTCTGAGGCAGCAGTGCAAACCACTGCACCACCGTACCACCCGTGAAGTGAGGTACATGGTGATTGCTCACAACATTGACTGAGAGCTGTCGCTCCCTCTGTGCCCAATTAAGCAAAAATATTTATTTTGTTTTAGCTGTTTGAAGGTGATGATGGTTTTATTAATATGTGGATGGTTAAACATTTTCTATAACTTGTTATGAAATATGAAATGTACTAAATGTATTTAATCTCATCCAAGGATCATCATTCATGAACAAACCTGATCTCTGTCTTGCGGCCCACTGGCGTAAAGTAGGGCTGTTCATTTGTCCACTCACTCACTAGGTCGTTCATCACTGCATTCAAGATCCTGGATTCCATTCCATTCCTGACTTAGCAACTGTCCGTCTGACGACCCAGCAAGTTCACTTTGGTTGAGAGAATTGGCCTGTGATCCTGCTACAGGTTAGTGGGCGGCACGGTAGCACAGTGGTTAGCACTGCTGCTTTGTAGCTCCAGGGAGCGGGATTCGATCCCTGGCTTGGGTTACTGTCTGTGTGCAGTTTACGCATTCTCCCTGTGTCTGCATGGGTTTCCTCCCACAGTCCAAAGATGTGTGGGTTAGGTTGATTGGCCAGGCTAAAAATTGCCCTTTAGTGTCCTGAGATGCATAGATTAGAGGGATTAACGGGTAAATATGTCAGGATATGGGGGCAGGGCTTGGATGGGATTGTGGTCAGTGCAGACTTGATGGACCAAATGGCCTCTTTCAGATCACCAGAAAGTCAAATCCCCCTGGCTGGAGTCTTTGCCCAGGGGTCACTCACTCAAGCAAGGATAAGGATGGCAGCCACTGCCTTCATTTTCCCGGCTTCTTGAGGAGAGCACTGGGGAGAAACCTGAGGGAAAAATCAACACAGATTCATTCCCCATTTTGCATTTGCTTCCACTCAATCATCTCCCGTAATGTTAACATGCAAGAGCCTTACCTGAGTCTGTGCAGCAATAATTTATCACGCCTGGGCTTCGGGGACAAGAGTTCCTCGCTCAGGTTCCGGGGCCTGTAATTTGACCCGGATGATAGGCTCACTTAGTACATCGGATTTAATCATAATGTTTCAATGCACCAAACCCTTTTTCCTATTCCCCACGCGCCCATAATTGAAAACATCCATCTCTGCGCGACTACACTCCTTGTCAGGTAGACAGAGCTCAGGCAGCCTCTCCCTGCGAAGAGAATTCAGAAAGGGAAGAGCCAAGAAATCTTTTCCACTTGTCAGCGAGGAGGGAGCGGAGGAACTTCTGTTTCTCGTCAGCGGCGTGGGCCTTTGTGGAGAAGGATTGGACAAGGTGGACCTCTGCCATCCTTCTCTCAGTGAAGAATTCCCTGGCATGTGTCGATCCGTTAATTGTCGCGTTGTGTTTGATGGATGGGGAATATGATTGAACGCGATGAGCTGTGGTTTCGTTGACAAGGCCGTTAAAACTGACAACGTTACCTCTGCACTTTCCTCCTCCGGTGGTTTCCTACAGAAAGCCCCGTCTCATAAATTAGGCAGCACTACCTCGGTTTTCTTATTGGGTGGGACGTGTGGAGGTGGGTGGGTGTGGGGAGGCCGGGGTGGGGAGCAGAGTGAGCAACTCGAACCCCAATTAGCTCTCTGCAAATGTTGACCAATTACTCATTCAGCACCTGAACGAGCTCTCGCTCAGGATTAGCACTGGGGTACGGAGGCAGACTTTGCACCAGCGTTAAACGCAGAAGTGTAAATTCAAATCGTTAAAGAGTTGTGACCCAGTGAGGCTCCATTAGTACAGCTGCGAATTGGTTCATTACAAAACTAAATGTGTTTTTGATCAGGGTCCTTAGCCCACTGCCTGTGAGTCTCCCAGATTTCAAGAATTGGAAATTACATTAACAGAAACCCAATTACTAGAAACATTTTTTGTATAAAATCCTGAGCTAGTTTCTGAGTAAAATAAAATTGGAGTTAAATGCATTTAAAAAGATGCCTACTAGTACTCTTGAAAACTTAATTTTATAGAAACATAGAATCTAGAAGCAGGAATAGGCCCTTCAAGTCTGCTTTGCCACCCATTTTGATCATGGCTGATCATCGAATTCAATATCCTGATCACCCCTTCATCCCCATATCCCTTGATTCCTTTAGTCCTAAGAGCTCCTCAGGAGTCACGTAATTAATAGCTTCTTTGAAGATCCCCAAACAGGCACAATTGATGGAAACTCACCACGGTAATTAGTTTGATCTGGGGGTATGGTCATTTTTGTGGGTGAGGTCAGTTTTCATTCAAACTAGCGCAAAAGATTGTAGCAATAAGATTTGTGCTGGATATAGGTGGAATGGGCAGCACGATTGCACAGTGGTCAACACCGCTGCCTCCCAGCAGCAGGGACCTGGATTAGACTCACAGCTTGCATTGCTGTCAGTGTGGAATTTGCACATTCTCCCCATCTCTGCATGGGTTTCCTCCAAGTGTTCCAGTTTCCTCTAAAGATGTGCAGGTTAGGTGGATTGGTCATGGTAAATCAGTGTCTAAAGTATGTGTAGGACAGATGGATTAGCTATGGTAAATGTGTGGGGATAGGGTGGCAGAGAGGACTTGGGTAAGGTGCTCTGTCAGGGAGTTGGTGCAGACTCGATAGGCCGAACGGCCTCCTTCTGCACTGTAAGGATTTTCTATGATAAGTTTGAAATTTTGTGATGTTTGGGCAAATTGGAACAACGTTAATGAAACCTCCAGAGACTGTACTCCTTGGGGCAAGTTTGGAGGCAAGATAAAGTGGGAGGAGAGGTAAAATAATAAAGGTTTGTTGCAGAATGGAGGGTAGGAGTGACCAGGACTCCAGGCAAAAGATGATGATAATGGGATAAGTATTGAAACAATGCTGGATCCACGGGTGGTAAGTGGTTAGTAGCTCTGGGGCAGAGGGAAGTGTGCAAAACGTGACAAAGCAAGGAGAGTATTTGTAGCCCAGGGTCATAGGAGCAGAAGAGATACAGACCTTCCTGTCAGTGTGCTAACCCAGTACAAAGTGGAGCAACATTGGTTTACTTTGGAGTCCGCTTAGGTCTTGACATTCTATTTGCGATCCAAGATTACTTCTTTTGAAAAGCCTTTCCTCTGCTAATGGAACCATAGAATCCCTATAGTGCAGAAAGAGGCCATTCGGCCCATCAGGTCTGTACCGACTCTCGGAAACAGCAACCCACCCAGGCCCTCCCCTCTGCCCTATTGCTGGAACTCTGCACATTTACCGTGGCTAATCCCCCTAACCTACACATCTTTGGGCACTAAGGGGCAATTTAGCATGGCCAATCCACTTATCCTGCACATCTTTGGAGTGTGGGAGGGAACTGGAGCACCCGGAGAAATCCTGTGCAGACATGAGAAGGACGTGCAAACACAGCACGTACAGTCACCCAAGGCAGGAATCGAACCCAGGTCCCTGTCACTGTGAGGGCAGCAGTCTTGGACAAGGGCCATAGTGTATAGAGTCATAGAGATTTACAGCATGGAAACAGGCCCTTCAGCCCAACTTGTCCATGCCGCTTTTTTTTGTTAACCATAAACTAATCCTGATTGCTTGCGTTTGGCCCATATTCCTCTATACCCATCTTATGCATGTAACTATCTAAACGCTTTCTAAAAGACAAAATTGTACCCACCTCTACAACTACATCCAGCAGCTTGTTCCAGAACTCACCACCATCTATGTGAAAAAATTGCCCCTCTGGACTCTTGTATCTCTCCCCTCTCACTTTAAACCTATGCTCTCCAGTTTTAGACTCCCCTACCTTTGGGAAAAGATATTGACTATCTAGCTGATCTATGCCCCTCATTATTTTGTAGACCTCTATAAGATCACCCTGAAGCCTCCTACGCTCCAGAGAAAAAAGTCCTAGCCTATCCAGCCTCTCCTTATAACTCAAACCATCAAGTCCTGGTAGCATCCTAGTAAATATTTTCTGTACACTTTCTAGATTAATAATATCCTTTCTATAATAGGGTGACCAGAACTGTACATTGTATTCCAAGTGTGGCCTTACCAATGTCTTGTACAACTTCAACAAGACGTCCTAACACTCGTATTCAATGTTCTGACCGATGAAACCAAGCATGTCGAATGCCTTCTTCACCACTCTGTCCACGTGTGACTCCACTTTCAAGGAGCTATGAACCTGTACCCCTAGATCTCTTTGTTTTATATCTCTCCCCAGTGCCCTACCATTAACTGGATAAGTCCTGTCCAGGTTCAATCTATCAAAATACATCACCTTGCATTTATCTAAATTAAACTCCACCTGCCATTCGTCAGCCCACTGGCCCAATTGACCAAAACCCCTATATGGTCTGTCAGGTACAGAATGCCCCTTCTTAGTTTAGTCATAGGATGTGGGCAAGGTCACATTTACTACTTATTACCAGTTTTCTTGTGTTGAGCTGGCTTGCTTGACGATGTATGTGTGGGACTGCACTGTCAGGTAGAATAAAGATGGCATAGGTATCAGCTTTGAGATGAGTGCAGTTGCTGGATGTTTACATCAATTCAAAGTTTTCCCACTTCCCATTTATTGGATTCAGTCTTGTACTTTCCAATGTTGAGATTTGAGTTCACAACCACAGGTTCAGTACCATAATTGCCACATTATTATACTCGGTACATTCTCCAAAGCATCACAGGAGATTAATTGTTTTACACTGGTCTTACAGATCGAGTGGGCATTGAGTAACATTTTTCCCTGATACTTCACCCACTCTATCAGTTTACCTCTAATCCTGTGCAATCTTCTCCTCCTGACGCTATCTCCCACTTAGATCCACAGGTATTTGTTTTATTGGCTGGGCCAACATTTATTGCCCATCCCTAACTGCCCTGGAACAGTATTTAAGAGTCAACCACATTGCCATGGGATTGGAGTCACATGTAGACCAGACCAGGTAAGGACAGCAGACTTCCTTCCCAAGTGGGCTTTAGTGAACCAGATGGGTTTTAACATCTATCAACAATAGTTTCATGGTCATCATCAGTTCCGGATTTTTAAAAAATTGAATTAACATTGCACCATGATGGGATTCGAACAGAGGCTTCCAGAGAATTACCCTGGGTCTCTAAACAATCAATCCAGTGACAACACCACTCTCCTGTCTCGTTGAGGATGACCTGACTGGTCCGAGCTCATGCCTGAATGTGAAAAGTCATTGGGCATAATTTTATGAAAATAACTCAATGCCTCTATTTTTTCAGAAGACGAAGGAAATTTGGCATGTCAGCTATGACTCTCACCAACTTTTATAGATGCACCATAGAAAACATTCTTTCCAGTTGAATCATAGCTTGGTACGGCTCCTGCTCTGCCCAAGACCACAAGAAACTACAAAAGGTCGTGAACGTAGCCCAATCCATCACATGGATCAACTTCCCTTCCACTGACTCTGTCTACACTTTCCGCTGCCTCGGCAAAGCAGCCAGCATTATCAAGGACCCCGTGCACCCTGGACATTCTCTCTTCCACCTTCTTCCGTCGGAAAAAAGAAACAAAAGTCTGAAGTCACATACTAACTGACTCAGGAATAGCTTCTTTCCTGCTGCCATCAGACATTTGAATGGACCTATCTCACACTAATTTGATCTTTCTCTACACCCTAGCTGTGACTGTAACACTACATTCTGCACTGTCTCCTTTCCTTCTCAATGAACAGTATGCTTTGTCTGTATAGCACACAAGAAACAATACTTTTCACTGTGTACTAATACATGTGACAATAATAAATTAAGTCAAATCAAATCTTAATGCCGAATGAATGAGAAGACGGGTGGATTTCAGACTCTTTTTTTGGGCAAGTTTGATTGCAATCTTACGGCACTTAGTGCAAAACAATCACCACCACTGCTCACGCCCCCTGCAGAGTTTCTTCCCTCCCGATCGCCAATTGCACCCACTCTGCCCTCTGCACCCAGCAGAGATCAATAGAGACAATGCTTCAAGTCAGGATGACCCTTCACTCTATTCCTTCTCCGCAAATGCTGTTAGACCTGCTGAGATTTTCCAGTGTTTTTGGTGCCAAAAGTCTCTTTCTCTGACTGTGCCGATTCTTTTTGTCTGACCCCACTGCTGATGTTCTGTTGAAGGTGCTACCTCAGTGCAGGTTGCTATTGGTGTCACTTATAGATTCCAGGAGAATGGTCGGAAAATTACTGGAATTGGAGTGGGTGAGGGGCAGACAGCGGCAAGGTCTGTTGACTTTGGACGAGATTTTACTGTTTCGGGATGAGCGAGGCCGGAAAATCCTGGCCTGCCCGCTTCCAGAAGACACCACGGAATGTGGGGCTATTTTCCGAAGAGCGGTGCGGATTACACGGAGATCGGATTGGAGGGGTTCAAAATTTTCAAATCCCTACAGTGCAGAAGGAGGCCATTTGGCCCACTGATTCTGCACCCACCACAATCCCACCCAGGCCCTATTCCCGTAATCCCACATATTTACCCTGCTAATCCCCTGACATAAGGATCGATTTAGCATGGCCAATCCACCTAACCCGCACATCTTTGGACTGTGGGAGGAGACTGGAGGAAACCCATGCAAACATGGGGAGAATGTGCAGACTCCACACACACACACACACACACACACACACACACACACAATGACCCTCGGCCAGAATTGAACGTGGGTCACTGGTGCTGTGAGGCAGCAGTGCTAACTACTGTGCTACCGTGCCACCCTTATTGTGGGCGGCAGGGTAGCATGGTGGTTAGCACTGCTGCTTCACAGCTCCAGAGACCTGGGTTCGATTCCCGGCTTGGGTCACTGTCTGTGTGGAGTTTGCACATTCTCCTCATGTCTGTGAGGGTTTCCCCCGGGTGCTCTGGTTTCCTCCCACAGTCCAAAGATGTGCAGGTTAAGTTGATTGGCCATGCTAAAAGATTGCCTTTAGTGTCCTGAGATGCGTAGGTTAGCAGGATTAGTGGGTAAATATGCAGGGCCTCGGTGGGATTGTGGTCGGTGCAGACTCGATGGGCCGAATGGCCTCTTTCTGTACTGCAGGGTTTCTATTTCTATTTCTAAAATTGGGAGGATCTGATAAAGTTGATGACGAGCGAGCAGCAAGAGTAAAAAACATGAATATCAAATTAGAAGGAAGGTGTAAGAAGGTGAAGTGATTGCTTTTCAGGAAGAGGTGTCATTGGGACACGGAATGCCTTGTGAGGAACAGTGACGGAAGCACAATGTACTCAAGCTTCAAAAAGGGAAAGGAAGAAATAGCTGGAAATAAAAAAAGTGGAACATGTTAACATGACTTGGGGGGATTAGGCCGGGGAATGGGCCTGACTTTTCCCCGGAGCGGTGCAGCCATGACTGGCCAAGTATCCCCCATCTGTGTGGAAAATTCTGTGAGTTGTTGGGCAAAGATCAGCAGCAGGAACCCTGGCTAATTTTCCTGCTTCCCAAGCTAAGGGATACAGAGAGCAACAGTTGTGTCATTACAAGCGCTGGCTGAGATCATATAGCAATGGCCAGGGTTTGAACTCCTGCCTTCCCCGGTCTTTGTGCTGCAGAGCAGTTACCTATCGAGCCCCCATCTCCAGGGCTGATGATGAGTCCCACCTGAAATGTGAACTTGACTTCTCTCGTGATGGATGCGCTGTGAAGCCGGCACTTTGCTGCTCTCATTTCAGACTTCCCGGAGCCTGCAATCTTTTTCTACTTATCCGCGCCTTCCGCTGAATTGCGGACAAAAACTTGGCCGCGCTACGGCGGGGGGAAGGGGGGGGGTCGCCTGGGAGAGTTGGAGGCTACCCGTCTCCACGGCAACCGGCCTTGCGAGGCATGTCAGGCCGGCGCACTGAGGGGAGTGCGAGGCAGCATCGGAGGAATGGTTCCATCGTCACGTGGACAACGCAACATCTGTCAGGAAACAGCTGTGTCGATGACGGCGTTCCTTAATTAAATTTTTTTTTTAGAAAACAGGGAAAACTGTAGAAGGAATCAACCCAACAGCATGCAGAGCTGTGAGTTGTAATACAATTCTCTAAATACTAGCGATTGGTTGGAGAATTGGGTTCTGCATGGCTTCGAAATATAAGAAAAAAAACTCTGATTAATATCCAAGCGTGGTGAAATTTTATGGAAGAAAAAAACGTTGATGACTAACGTTACTGTTACATTTTTATTTCCTGCTTTCCTTACGCTGAACTAAGGTTCCGTTGGCAAGCCGTCTGCGACATCATCTAATTTTTCATTCACGATGACAACTTTTTTTTTTAACCAGAGTGCTCATTTGCTCGCTTGTACGCTTGTACAAATTGTACGACTTGACCAGCTCCTGAGTTGACAAAACTCTCTGGTGAAACCTATCACTCTTCGAGCATTAACTCAACGTCAGATGAGATGCCATGTATGTTCCTCAAGCCCCCCTACGCGCCTATAAAATGGGAACGCACTGAATAGCTGGAGCTATCAATTATCCTCCCAATGGACTTTGGTTCCAGGACGTAACATGCAAGTGCTGTTGCCACATTATCCAGCGTCAGTAAGTCCTCCTTAATGGATTAATGCATTTTGGATTTCTGAACTCCAAGCAAACTTTATTGGAAAGGCAGGTGGTAACGCACTAGCTCTACTTTTCCCCACGGCAATGCCTCAGCCAATCAATCATCGCCTCTTACTCCTGTAGTATAAATTGTTGTGATTGTTTGAAACTTAGTATTCATTACAGTTCAGTAATATTGAAATACCGTACCACCGAGCAACAACTTTCTACAGTTGTTACTTTAATGATCTTTGGCCAACTTTAATCCATGTTGCCATTTAACTGGACATCAAATGGGTCCTGACATTGGCTCTGAATGACACCCCCAACTTGGTTTCATTTGTACATGGACAATTCTCATGACGAAGCATGGTTTCCCCCAAATTAATCAAAAATCTATCTAGCTCTGCCTGAAAATGATTCAAGGGCTCTTCTTCAATTTGAGGGTTCGAATCCCGCCACTGGGAAGGTGAATTTGAATTCAATAAAAAATATCTGGAATTAAGAATCTAATGGTGACCATGGGCAGGATGTTACGGCCTTGCTCATCCCAAAATCACAAAATCTCATCCAAGGTCAACAGACCTTTCCATTGACCCCCCCACCCCCCCCATGCCCCCCCTCCATCTGCACCGATTCCTGTGGCGGGTGGGACGGTAAAATTCCAGCCGATGAAACAATTCCCGATTATCCGAAAAACCCATCTGGTTCAGTAATGTCCTTTCGGGAAAGAAATCTGCCGTCCTTATCTCGTCTGGCCTACATGTGACTCCAGATCCACAGCAATGTGGTCTCAACCACCCTCAGGCAACTAGGGATGGGCAGTAACTGTTGGCCCAGCCAGCAACGCCCGTGTCTCACGAATGAATTTAAAAAAAAAGTTACAGAGACTCAAAACCCATTGAGAGAAAATCATTTCTCCTCGTCTCTGTCTTAAATGAGCACTCACCTATTTTTAAATTTAAAAACCCCTTGTTCTAGATTCTCTGACAATTGGAAACATCCTCTCCACATCCAGCCTGTCAGCACTCCTCAGAATCTTAAAGGTTTTGACCAAGGTCTTGATCTTCTAAACTTTATTGGATACACACCTAACCTCACCAACTTTTCCTCATAAGACAAGCCACCCATGCATGTTATTAGTCTAGTAAACCCTATCTGAACTGCTCCTCATGCTTTCACAACTTTTTTTATATTAGGAGACCCGTACCTGACACAATGCTCCAGACGTGGTCTTACTAATGCCTTGTGCAAATGAAGCATGACCTCCCTACTTCCGTAATCATTTCTCCTTGCAATCAATTGTAGCATTCTATTGGCTTTCCTAACTGCTTGCTCTACCTGTAGCCTTTTCTTTATTCATTTGTGGGACATGGGCATTGCTGATATGTAAGCTTGACTTGCGTCAGCCGTGGGGCATTTAAAAATAAATGTTCAGAATGGCTTGTGTACATTGTGGCCCCCAAAAGCTTTTGATGGTGATCTGGTTGTCCGAATAAAGAAAAAGGTTCAGACCCACTGCTCTATCGTGAAAACCGATGCAATGTATCTGTTTAAATGATCCATCACATACCTACTTTCCACGGTAATTCCCACTTTCTTTAGGGCCAGTGCTCACTTTGTTAACTCTTTCCTTATTTCAGTATCTACAGAAACTCTTACTGTCCCTTTTTGCATCACTGACCTGCTGGGTGGAATTTTCCCATCCCATCCGCCACGGGAATTGTAGTGGGCGAGACGGATCCTGCAAAGGTCCGTTGAGTTTGGGTGGGATTTTCTGGTCTTGGGCGAGCGCGGCTGGAAAATCCCACCCTCTGCCTCTGGTACTCTCATTTTTTTGCCTCCTTATCAATCTTTTTCTCGTTCTTTGAAGTGCTTAATAAAGAACTGAGCCTCCCATCCATTGACTGCGTCTACACTTCCCGCTGCCTCGGAAAAGCAGCCAGCATAATTAAGGACACCCCCACCCCCCCCACCACCAAACAGGATCTCTTCCACCTTCTTCCGTTGGGAAAAAGACACAAAAGTCTGAGATAATGTACCAACCAACTCAAGACAGCTTCTTCCCTGCTGCCATCAGACTTTTGAATGGACCTATCTCGCATTAAATTGAACTTTCTCTACACTCTGGCACTGACTGTTATGCCACATTCTGCACTCTCTTCTTTCCTTCTCTATGAACGGTATGCTTTGTCTGTAAAGCGCACAAGAAACAATACTTTTCACTGTATACCAAACATGTGACAATGATAAATCAAATCAAATCAATATTCTCTCCAATCCTGTCACTTGGCTTTGCCCAAATATATTTTCTTCAAATTTTTTAATGTTAACATTTTTATTGGCCACGTATAATGAGCCCTTCCTTTGAACTTTTCTCTTTCTCATTAAAATGTGTCTATTCTGTATATTTTGAAATATCCCTTTAAATGTCTGCCACTGAACCTCTAGTGATCTATCCCTGAAGCACATTTGCCAGTTCACTTTAGCTAGTTCTGTTATTATGTCCTCATAATTGCCCTTATTTAAGTTTGATCTGCTAGTCTGGGACACACTCTTTCCTCCCTCAAGCTAAATGTAAAATTCAATTGCATTATGATTGATGCTTATTTTGGGGGTGCTGTCACTATGAGCTTATCAATTCACCCAGTTTTGTTGCACAATACCAGGTCTAGTTTAGCCCACTCTCTAGTTGGCTCCAGAATGTGCTGTTCTAAAAAACAATCCCAAAAATATTCTACAAACTCCTCATCTACGCTACTTTTGGCCATCTGTTTTTTTCTAATCTAAATGTAGATTAAAATCCCCCATGATTAAGTTTTCTGGCAAGCTTGCATTGTGGGAGTGATTCTCCCAAAAAAATTCTCAGTGTTGAATTTGCGTAAAAGCTGGAGTAAATCCCGCTGGTCTTTTCAGCCGGATTTTCAAAATGAATCTCCAACACTCTGTGCACTGCAGAGTGCATTAGCGTAAATCACGTAAAAAATCCAGGGATGGGGCCTATTCCCGCTGGAGAGGCTGGCAGCATAGGGCTGAGTGGGCCACTGCGCACGGTCTGGGCACTGATAGATCAGTGCATGCCCACTAGCCCTGCACTGCCAGCCTCCTGATCACTGGCCAGCTCATTCATTGGCCAACCCCGTGACTCCACTCCGCTGTCCCTCTGAGCATCCCCACAGCCTGATCACTAACCTTGACCCTCCTCTTCATTGGCCCTCCTCAATCCCACAATCCCCAGCAGTCCTGATTTCCCAATCCACCACCCCACCCAACCAACCACCTCCACCCCAACTCGCGGGGGCTGTGGCGTCCAGTGGGGAGCCAATTAAATGGCTTCTATTTTGGGACAATTGCCCCCTATCTCTTTTATACTCTAGCCTACCATGCAGTTAAAATTGGGGGAGGCTGTACACCGCTCCCACAAGTGATTTTTTTGCTTTCATCATTTATCACCTCAACCCTAATTGTTTCCACATCCTCGTTTCCCGAATTCCGGTCACCCCTCTCTAATGCACTAATACCATTATTAATAAACAGAACTGCCCCTCCACCTTTCCCTAATTTTCTATCCTTCCTAAATGTCACTTACCCTTCAACATTCAGGTCCCAATCCTGTAGCCTTGTCTCTGTAATGGCTATTAGATCATACTTATGAACTTCTATTGTAGCTATCAATTCATCTGTTTTGTCTCGAATGCTGTGTGCATTCAGATTCAGAGCTTTAGGTTTTGGCTACTTCTGTAGCATCAAGCTTTAACTGCTGATTTACTCTTAGATTTGAACTCTTCCTGTCACAATCTGTTTATCATTTTCCAGATTAGTGCCTTTCTTTCTTGCCTTGTCTCTATTCTTTGGTTTACCACATCTTCCTAAATGTGATTCCTTCCCCTCTATCAGGTTAAAAACTCTCTCTACTTCCCTAGTTATGTGGCTGGCTGGAACATGTGCACCAGGTACCCAATGGTACAGATCACTGTCCCCAGTACTGATAACAGTGTCATAGAGTCAGAGGTTTACAGCATGGAAACAGGCCCTTTAGCCCAACTTGTCTATGCTGCCCTTTTTTTAAAATCCCTAAGATAATCCCAATTGCCTGCATTTGGCCCATATCCCTCTATACCCATTATCCCATGTAACTGTCTAAACGCTTTTTAAAAGACAAAACTGTACCTGCCTCTACTACTACCTCTGGCAGCTTCTTCCAGACACTCACCACCCTGTGTGTGAAAATATTGCCCCTCTGGACTCTTTTGTATCTCTCCCCTCTCACCTTAAACCTATGCCCTCTAGTTTTAGACTCCCCTACTTTTGGGAAAAGATATTGATTATCTAGCTGATCTATGCCCCTCATTATTTTATAGACCTCCATAAGGTCACCCCTCAGCCTCCTACGCTCCAGAGAAAAAAGTCCCAGATTATTCAGTCTCTCCTTATAACTCAATCCATCAAGTCTCGGTAGCATCCTAGTAAATCTTTTCTGCACTCTTTCTAGGTTAATAACATCTTTTCTATAATAGGGTGACCAGAATTGCACACAGTATTCCAAGTATGGCCTTACCAATCTCTTGTACAACTTCAACAAGACATCCCAACTCCTGTATTCAATATTCTGACTGATGAAACCAAGCACGCTGAATGCCTTCTTCACCACTCTGTCCACCTACGACTTCACTTTCAAGGAGCTATGAACATGTACCCCTAGATCTCTTAGTTCTGTAGCTCTCCCCAACACCCTACATTAACTGAGTAAGTCCTGCCCTGGTTCAATCTACCAAAATGCATCACCTTGCATTTGTCTAAATTAAACTCCATCTGCCATTCGTCAGTCCACTGACGCAATTGATCAAGATCCCATTGCAGTCGGAGATAACTTTCTTCACTGTCCACTATGCCACCAACCTTGGTGTCATCTGCAAACTTACTAACCATGCCTCCTATATTCTCATCCAAATCATTAATATAAATGACAAATAACAGTGGACCCAGCACCGCTCCCTGAGGCATATCGCTGGTCACAGGCCTCCAGTTTGAAAAACAACCTTCTGTGTCCACGAAACAGAACCCACTTCTCCCACACCTGCTTTTGAGGCGTGCATTTGCTTCTCCAATCTTATTTGTTCTATACCAATAATGGCTCAGGTAATAATCCAGAAATGACTACCTGTAAAGTCTTGCTTCTCAATTTGACATCCAGTTCCTCATACTGACTCTGAAGAATCTCCTTCCTTGTCTTGCCGATGTCATTGGTACTCACATGAACTATGACCACTGCACCCTTCCTGTCCAACTGCAAGTTCCTCTCCAGCCTGGTACAGATACGCCGAACCCTGGCACTGGGCTGGCAATACAGCCATCTGGACTCTTGTTCCTTGTGACAGAGAAAAATGTCAATCCCCTTCACTATACTGCCTCCTAGTACCATTATATTCTTACGTGCTCCCCCCACTTGAATGGCTTCCATTACCACAGTGCTATTGTCAGCCAGCTCATCCACCTTGCCACCTCTGCTCTCAGGCATACAAAGATGTGCGGGTTAGGTGCATTGGCTATGGTAAGTTGCCCCTTAGGGCCCAATTTTACCAACAAGTTGTGCCCATTTTCCGGCGCGAAAACTTGGTAAAGCTGGACATGAGGCGAGTTGCACGATTCATGCCCGCCTGCATGCATTTAAATTGACCTAACGGGCTGCACACACCCAAACTTACCAGCACTTCCCCCATTACCACCGTGTTCGCCTGTCCAGCCATGCCACGAAACAGGCATGGTCCACAAAGGTCCGATATTCTATTTTTCTTTACTGAACATGTGCAGTTGAAGGCTCCGATTGGAGCAGTAGGATTTCAGCTGCGTTAAGCCCCATCCACAGGTTTGTGCAGCAAATTGCTGCTATTTTTTCAGGCAGCGTGCCTGAGGACGAGTCTAAAAGTCAGATCTGAGACACTCCCAGATTCAAGTCTGCCCAGCACTTCGAATAAAAATGGTAAAATAGGGCCCTTAGTGTCCTGGATAGACAGGGTAAATATTCCGGGGATAGGTTGTGGGATTGTTGCCGGTGGAGATTCAATGGGCCGAATGGCCTCCTTCTGCACCGTAGGGTTCCTATGAAGCCGAGAGAACTTTCAACCTGTTTGGACAATTGCAGAGGTTGACACTCCTGCCATCTGGGTTCCCTTACCTGGCTCAGCTACTGTCACACCCTACTGACACTAACCACTTTCCCAACCCGAAGACTGTCCTAATGGGCATAACCACCTCCTGAAACAGAGCTTCCAGAAAACTCTTGCCCTCCCTGATGTGTTGCAGTGTCTGCAGCTCAGCCTCCAGCTCGGTGACTCTGAGCCGAAGCTCCTCAAGCCGCAGACACTTACTGTAGACATTTTAGCCCTGGGTATCACTGATATTCATGAACTCCCACATGCTGCAGCCATGACACATCACCTCCCCCTCCACATTTGAGATTGAGTTAATTACTCAATTATTATACTCAATAGTTTATTTTAACTTGTGCACTCTGCCACTATACTCTCTGTATGTTTTACACAGCATCATTGTCCTGTGTGTGTTGTACAGTGTATTACTGTCCTATCTCTGCGTGTTGTACATGGTATCACTGTCCTGTGTGTGTTGTACACTATATTACTGTCCTCTCTCTGTATGTTGTACCCTGTATCACTGTTCTATGTCTGTGTGTTGTACCCTGTATCACTGTTCTATCTCTGTATGTTGTACCCTGTATCACTGTTCTATCTCTGTGTGTTGTACCCTGTATCACTGTCATCTCTGTGTGTTGTACACTGTATCACTGTTCTATCTCTGTGTGTTGTGCCCTGTATCACTGTCGTCTCTGTGTGTTGTACACTGTATCACTCTTCTATCTCTGTGTGTTGTACCCTGTATCACTGTCGTCTCTGTGTGTTGTACACTGTATCACTCTTCTATCTCTGTGTGTTGTGTGCTTTATCACTGTCTTCTGTGTGTTTTCAATACACCTGCAGGAAAGGATGGAAGCCAATGCACTGAGAGAGTCAATATTGATGAATTTTCACCCACTGTAAATCAAGTGTGCGGATTAATTGTAGCAATCTTCATGTCTTTTGCACTGTAATTTCAGTGAGCACTCACCGCCTCAATATTCCTAATCACTGTTGCTCACAACTGGAACAGACAGCACGATGGAGCCATTGAGTGAGACGAGGATCTGATTTGATAATCACCCAGAAGGACTGGACTAAAGTGCTGGCATCAGTGTTAATCTCTGAGGGTTCCAGCGTGGTTTATTTAGAATGTCAGGTGGTATAAATGTCATTGTAACAGGGTTTACACACAATAGAATCACAGAATCTCTACAGTGCAGAGAGGCCATTTGGCCCATCGGGTCTACACTGGCAACAATCCCACCCAGGCCCCTATCCCTACAACCCCATATATTTACCCTGCTAATCCCTCTGACACTAAGGCCGGGATTTTGCCACTCCGCCCATCATGGGAATCGGAGCGGGCGAGGGGTTTGTTGACCTTTCCATGGTCCACCCCGGTTGATTGGCCATGCTAAGAAATTGCCCTTTAGTGTCCAGGGTAGTGGAGGTTAGAGGGATTAGTGGGTATAATGTGTAGGGATATGGGGGTAGGGCTTAGGTGGGATTGTGTTTGGTGCAGACCCGATGGGCCGAAGGGCCTATTTCTGCACTGGAGGCTTCTATGATTCTATGACCTTGAGCTGGATTTTACGGTTTCAGGACAAGCGTACCTGTAAAATCCCGCCCTATTGGGCAATTTACCACGGCCAATCAACCTAACCCACACATCTGGGCACTCTGGGAGGAAACCGGAGCACCCCGAGGAAACCCACGCAGACATGGAGAGAATGCGCAAGCTCCACGCAGACAGTGATCCGGGGCCGAGAATCGAACCTGGTTCCTTGGCGCGTGTGAGGCAGCCGTGCTAACCATTGTGCCACCATGCCGTGCTTTTAATAAAGGGATTTTTAGGGGAGAGGCAGAAAGTGCAGGCTTGCTGTATACAGTCTGGTGCTGGAGCCTGCCTCGTCCCACTGAATTCCAAACCTGCAGCCTCTGCCTGTTCCTCTGCTGCTAACACTTTAGTTTAAATAACGCGAGTTGGAAGACTGAAGCTGGCAGGGATAAGCGAGGAGTTTGAACAAGTGAGTCTGGGAATATTAGTCTCCAGAGCGCCTTCGATTACACTAAATGACCCTTATAATTTGAAAAAAATTAAACTTGGCCGGGGAAGGCAGGCTGGCCCCAGACACTGGAAGTTGGCCCAAGAAATCATTTTCAGTCGCATGTTTGAGAGAGCAAACATATTGAAAAATGAGGAAACAGCTCAAGCGAAGCTCAGAGGGCCCACATGCCATATCAATAAATTGGATAATGTGTTCAGGTTCCTCCGTGGCTGCTGAGTGATGATTACTTGGCATAAGTGATGCTTTTATGATGCCTTGTTCATTAGGGTTTATCCAGCCATCCCGTGCTTCCTCCTGGGAGCCTCTTCTGACAGGGGCACATGTCAGATAATTGGTGTCACAGTTATTGTAGCCCCCGTTCTGACCCGCGCTTCCAACACTGGCAGCACTGAATATAAACTCACATTTTATAACCTGTCCCAAAGCCTCAGCCCTCCAGTACCACGGGCAAACTCAGCCTGGCTGTATGAACCCAGATAGGGAATGTTCGCAGGCTGTTCAACTGTGTTGTGTACCACAGTTGAGCCGCAATGTGTCTTCTCTATACACACTTGCACACGCAGGCAAACATACACACACACACACACACACACACACACATAATTACAGACACACATGCAACCAAGCAAACACACAGACAGACACACACACATCATCACAGACACACGTACAAACAAGCAAATGCACACACAAACAACACATACAAGTAAATGCACACACACGCACACACACACACAAATCCATGCAAACAGACACACATAATCAGACACATACAAACAAGCAAACACACTGACACATACACACACGCACACACATGCACACGCACACACAACACACAAGCCCCATAAATAACACACAATCACACACAATACATACATTCAATACACAAACACATGCAGACACATGCTGACACACACACACATACACACACACAAACACACACAGCACAAGTAAACATACAGACACACACACACAGATACACACGTGGACATTCACGCTTCTGACCTTTCAGAACAGAGAGTGACTGGATGATGATTGACAGCAGGGTCCCTGGCTCCTTTTCCCTTCCCTAACTGCAGGCCAATTCCACTTCCCCGACTGAAACAAGAGCATTCAGCTCAGGCTGGTGACCGGACCTGAAACCTGGTTGCTGTCTACTGCTCAGCTGCTGCTGCTCAGTGCGTTGGTCCAGATGGCAGTGAAGGGTGCCACGATTGAACCTGTCTGCTCCTTTCTGGGAGGGGTTAGGTAAACGTGTCCAGGTCCCTTTCCGGAGTTCTTATTCTGCCACCCCCTGTTGGAAAGTGCCAAGCGCGTGGGCGACGGCTGCAAGCATGATTGATGTCTGCTGTGGTCGAACAGCCTGCAGCCATTCACTCCCTGTGACCACACGTACAGGAAGTTGGTGACCCTGGAGGGATCCAAGAAGGTGACTGGCACCTGTACTATTGTGGCCAACACCTTCAGGCATTGGGAGACAACTGTCGCGGGGTGGGAGGGAGAAAATTGTCCTTCCTACAGTACTTGGGGCTACACCAAATATATTAAAAGTTACAGCAATAAGCTAAACATGTGTATGTTTGTTTATGGAATTCTATATCTATTTACAATAGCCATGCACTATCCAAGTACATATTTATTTTATGGGGACTGTTTACTCCTTCAGATACACATTGAGGCTTAACTGTATCCAAGTGTTGCAATGCTGATACACTCATACACGCGCGATGTAGATTCAAGAATTAAAAACCACTGTTGTTAAAAAAAAAGTCAGCTTCAGATGTCTAGACAGAGAAACGAAATGGAGGGCGTGGGCCATCAGAAAGATTCGGATAGGGGCTTTGGATGGCCGGACACTGAACAGAGTCCAATTGCGAGGAAAATCATTTGAAGGGAGTGGAAGGGGAGAAGTGCAGAGTATATATTGTGTTACAGCCATCCAACTCTGGATTGTCACAGATAAATAACTCTGCTCACTGGGGACATAAAGTAACTGCGCTCCAGCCAAGACTGTACTGCAAGAGAGAATGGTGGAGGAGGTGGGGGAGAGACAAGGCGCTTTGCAGTTTAACCACCAGACGTACAGAAGCCTCTTCACAAGAAGCAATTTTTGCTGTTTTTCAGAAATGGTTAAGGGCACTTCCCTTTTGTATGAAGGCACGCTGGAGTTAACTAGCTTGGACAAGACCCAAAAATGGCTGCCGGTGTGCCATTAACCCCCGCCTGCCTATTCTTTGCATTGCAGGCCGCGTGTTAAAATGGAGTTGCCCGCTGCTTTATCTAAGTGTCTCATTCAGCCAGCATTGTCCCTGCTTCTCACTGGCTGCATGCATCAACAAGGGGCTGGGGTGGGGTGTGGGGGTGTACATGAGGGACCTTGGTGGTTGTCATGAGGTGGCTTGTATTCCTGAAGGGTAGTCATGAAGGAGGTGGTTATTTTGGTTGCAGGAAAGTATGTAAGTCATTTCAAGAGTGAATGTCATCTGTGAAACTTTCAGGAGTGGTTGAAAATGGAAGAGAGTGAACATCACGGTTTCCCAACAGTTTGGAGATCTTGGTGCACGATGTGGAGAGGAGGAGGAGTATTTATGGGAGGGATTTTCCGATTGTGTGCATCCCAGACTGGAAATGCTCGCCTTAGGTCAACAGGCCTTTAAATGGTCCATCAGACTTTCTGACCCGCCCGCCACAATTCCCATGGCAAACAGGACATGGAGATTCCACAGTATACCTGCAGTGGGTGTAGGAGATGTTCCAAATATATGTTCAGAAGACAGTGGGAAGAATGAATGACAGAGTTCAAGGCCTGGAGAATAGTTCACAGAAGATGTGATGAGATCTTCCAGCCCCGCTCGCCGGCAGGATTTACCGCCAAGGCCACTCGCTCACTGCATCAGTGTGACAGGACTGGAATATCATCGATTCAATGCAGGATGAAGCTTAACGATCTGATCTGAATTGTCAAGGTGTGCAAGTTCAGTTTCAAACGGCATACCCCTCCACCAGCCCCGCCTACTGCTCAGGTCATGATACCCCCATCACCCACCCAGCAACAATCTCTGCCAATCAGTACTCAAATGGCCCAATTCATTTGCCTTATCTCACTCTCACATAGTTGGCAGTGTTGGGAGTTTTGCACCCAAAACCCACAGCTTGCACACACTGACAGCTATTCAACCACACCAGCCTCACCCACTCACTGACACACTTCCCTCACGGTAATACTGTCTGAGGGAAGAATTGCAGGGGGATAAATGCATCTGCAATTGTTCATTTCTTGGAGGAGATTTTGGGCAGGGCCATCGCTGAGGTTGTAGCTGCTGCTGCTGGAGGGGTCAGTGATGAGGGTATTTATCAATCTAACCCCCATCTTCACTTCCCTCATCTTCCTCATTCCACAACATCTTCTGACGCACAAGCTACCGATGGTATAAATATCACATCTTCCTTTCCTCCTTCCGCAATCCAAACTTTGTCTCGTTTTTATTTCAGAGATACAAGAATGGGAACGTTCCCAGTCAGCAGAGGAAGAGGACAGTGAAGATGAATTGCCACAGGAACTGATGCTGGCAGCCACCAACTCAGACACTGGGGTGGGGGGGAGGGTGGCAGAGTTTACATTTTTGCTCAAGTAAGCCTGGAAAATCCCACCCGAGGTCAACGGGCATTTCCGTTGTCCGCCCCTCGCCCACTCTGATTCCGTGGCGGGTGGGGTGGGGTGGTAGAATTCCGGTGTGAGTGTACTCAAGGGGCCAGGAGCAAGGAGGATCTGCAACTACAGAGAGACTGGACACAAGTGTGATCGAGCCAGGCCTGGGGAAAGGATAGCACCAGTGCCAGCTCGCTGGAGGATAAATTTACAGGTGATTTCTGCCACAGAGGAGCCAGAATGTTGATGGGAAAAGTCACCCAAAGTCTCAATGCACTGGAACACCTGGCAGAAAGCCTATCCACAATATCCAGAGGCACGGAGGAGCCCAGCAACAGCTTTGCACAGATCGCTGTATAGAACCCGTGCTTTCCAACATTTGGGTGGCTTCCATCTGCACATCATTAGAAACCAGCCTGATGTAGCATCTGGAGACCTTTGTCAGATCATCCACTGCAACTCCTACAGGCTTCCAAAGATCTAAGCCTTTGAGTGGAGACACAGGCCATCATGTCCTTGGATGCCAGTGTTCAAAGGGACTTCCAGTGAGGTGCAACAATCTGCCAGTCTGTTCTCCAAGAGTGGCATTGGCTCCATGGAACACAAACTCAGGGTGACCTCTGTAGCAGCCTGTGACTGTTTGAGTAAAATTAAACCATTGGAAGGAAACCAACTGCAGACAAACATCAGGCCAGGGGCTCGGGCACAGCAAGATGACATAAAAACTGACATAGAAATTGTAACAAGCCTCAATTCGCTAGGTTAATTTTGGAATCGCGAACTTTCAGAGTGCTGCTCCTTCATCAGGTGAGTAATGAAGGAGCAGTGCTCCGATGGACCACTTGTATTTGCATGCAGTTCAGAGAAGGTTCACTTGACTTATTCCTGGGACAATAAGGTTATCTTATGAGGAAAGGTTTGACAGGTTGGGCTTGTACTGTCAGCAAAAATCACGATTACATGAAAATTTCAGGGAAATCTAATAAATTGGAACTTTTCTGCTGGTTATATATTTTGAAAACTATAGAGACATGTAAGCTACTTAAGGCAGGGGCAGTTTGGTGATGATAATGTGGAACTAGTACTTTTGATATATTGATGAGCCTAGCAACACTGCAATTAGATATTTACCTAAGGCAAGTTGGTGACAATGGGGATCAAAACTTGAAGGTTTCTGCATAGGATTTGATAGGAGAGGGGATTAAGGGTTATGGGGAGAGGGCGGGAAAGTGGAACTGAGCCACGACAGATCAGCCATGATCTTATTGAATGGCGGGGCAGGCTCGAAGGGCTGGATGGCCTACTCCTGCTCCTATTTCTTATGTTCTTATGTTCTTATAAGATGTTAACGTTTCAAAGGAGGAGACAATGTGTGTAGAGAGGATCATGAAGTGAACTTACTTTGCATCTATGCTCCAAAAGCTAGACTGAAGAAATGAAGGTAATTAAGTTTGACTTCTGAAGAAATTAACTCAGATAAGGGAACATCAAAATGGAAAATGGTATATCAGGAGATAACTAAACCTATGCCAGGATAGCTATTATTTAGACCTCAGTCCAGCAGGAATAGGTGTTAAGATCTCAGCAAGCAATGTCTGTGAAGAAAACCTGTTTTCGCTTTACCTTGGAAGTAACCGCCAAAGAGATGTAAATGCCTAGTGTGGTAACTACTGCTGGATTTTGTTTTGTAGGTTTTAAAATCTATAAGTTGTTGTGGAACATTCAGGGAGAACCAGCTCTGAAGATAGCAAAGTTAAGGTTGTTTGGGTAAATTTATATTATGTACAGCTTTTGTTTCAGTTAAGTGTATTTCCAGTTGACTTTATTGTTGTTTGTTCTATTGCTTAATGATCTATTTTATCTAAAATCATCACAAAACTTTTGGGACATCATTCTTTGGATTTTAATCCCTTTCTCACATTATATCAAATTGCAAAATAGAGTTGAGGGCGGCTGTTTAACATTTCCTTGTGGGAGTTGGAATAATCAGTGAGACTCGTTCTTAATATTATCCACGAGGGAAGAATGAGAGGTGATCTTATTGAATGATATAGTACAGAGAGGACTTGACAGAGTAGCTGCTCTTGTGGGAATGACCAGAACTAGGGGACACAGTTTAAGAACAAAGACTATCCCATTTAAGACAGAGATGACGAGAAATATTGTTCTCAGAGGGTTGTGAGTCTGTGGAACCCTTTTTCGCAGAGGACAGAAATAGCGGTGTCACTGAATGGTTTTAAGGCAGAGGTAGATAGATTTTTGACTAAAAAGAGAATCAAAAGGTATAAAATGTAGGTGGGAACATAGCACTGTGGACCAGTTGTGATCTTATTGACTGATGGAGCAGCTGTGAGAAACTCCTAATTTGTACATTCATATTACCACTTAGATTCTGGGTAGAAAGTGTGGTCTACATTGTATCCTTCCTTCTTTTTCCTGTTCTCTGATTTCCTCCTTCCGTTCCTTAGCTTCTCACCTCAGGTGGTGGTGGTAAGGATTGTTCCCTTGTAACTATAAAGCTGTGTAGAATGGAACATGCTGATACACATTCCTCTGAGTATTGCAAGGCTCTGTCATAACAGCCCAGGCAGCAGTGGTGTCGCTCAAGGATGCCAGTAGCATACTTCCTTGTGGAGGATAGCATGCATTTTTAAGCTAGTTGTCCAGTTGTTCATAACTTCCTAACAGGAATAGTAGGGCGGCACAGTGGCACAGCGGTTAACATTGCTGCCCCTCAGCGTCAGAGACAGGTTCGATTCCCAGCTTGGGTCACTGTGTGCAGAGTCTGCATGCTTTCCCAGTGTCTGCGTGGGTTTCATCTGGGTGCTCCAGTTTCCTCCCACAGTCTGAAAGACGTGCAGGTTAGGTGCATTGGCCGAGCTAAATTCTCCCTCAGTGTACCTGAACAGGCGCCGGAGTGTGATGACGAGGGGATTTTCACACTAACTACATTGCAGTGTTAATGTAAGCTAACCTGTGACATTAATAAATAAACTTGAGAGGTGAACCAGTGAATGAGGAATGTACAAATTAGGAGTTTCTTATTGCCTAGTGACTGGAATATGTTAAACCAAGTCCTATAAAGAGTTAACTGTAGGTTGTGATAGGCTGTGATTTCAGAGAAGGGAGTGACATGTACTCATCTGATGTGAGCCTCTGGGGCAATCCAAAGGGGAAGTAAGAAAGCAAGTGTGGCTAAGGAGCTTGTAAGATTGTTCTCTCTAATCAGTGAGTGTGTTCAAATAAATGTTTAAGAGTGTTTATAACTAGCAGTCCTCAGGGGTCATTGAAACTACTCCAACCCAACAACACATCACATCAAATAAAAACAGAAAATGCTGGGAAATGCAACACGTCTGGCAGCATCTGTACAGAGAAACAGAGTTAACTGAGAGAACCAGATCTCTGAAGAAGAGTCATACAGTCTCGAACCGTTAACTCTGTTTCTTGCCCCACAGATGCTGCCAGACCTGCAGAGATTTCTGCAGCATTTTGCTTTTATTAACACAATAACATACGGCGGCAAGTGGCAAAAGGATAGTGCTAGAAAAATCTCTAACTCTACCAGAGGCGCAGGCCTAAATCAGGCTGAAGTGCAGCCAAATTGACACAAGAGATTTGCTCAATTTTGCGTTGCATTGGGTCTCGCAGTGAAGCCAGACTGTGAAACGGTCAGCACACTGTTGTATGCAATTGGTGACTGCATAGATTATATTATAATTATCCTGGCAGTCGCTGAAGGAAAAGCCACATATGTTGAAGTCACTGAAGACATATTTCAATCTCCACAAGAATATTATTGTGGAATGTGTGAAATTCAACAAACTTACTCAAAGACACAGGGAAAGCACTGATATAATTATCAGTGACTTATACTAATTAGCAGAACACTGTAAGTATAGTAATCTGAAAGAGAAGATGATTTGTATCAGAACTGTACTCAGAGAAAGGGACAATGCATTATCAGGTAACAGTCCCAGAAAGATGTGACATTGGTGAAGGAGCCAAGCTGTGATAAGGAGGCCAATTGATAGTCAGAGAGAATAAATGCAAATTACTGTGGATGCTGGAACCTGAAACCCAATGAGAAAATGTTGGAAAATCTCAGCAGGTCTGGCAGCATCTGTAAGGAGAAAAAAGAGCTGACATTTCGACTCCAGGTGCCCCTTTGTCAAAGCTGAATTAATCAGACATAAAACAGCGAGACTTGTGTGACATGAAGAGCAGTTAATGGCAGCAGCTCAGACAAGCTGTTACTATGGAGGAAGAGAAAGTTAAGAGAATTGTCCCACCAAGGATGATCAGTGCTATTCGTACAAAAAGATTGAGCATTTTCAGGCAAAATGTCACAGTAAAAAGTAAAGGCTGAATATGCAAAGAGAAAGAGTTTTAACAGGAAACATGAAGTTGACGATTCCCAAGACTTTGAGATATTCTTCTTCAGAGGGATTAATATGGTCAGTAGAAATAATTGGAAAGAAACCTTTAAAGCTGAGTCATAGGACACATTTTAAATTAGATACTGGAGCAGCAGTTTCAATTCTTTCAGATGCTGAACCATTGTTCTTCGACCATGCTACAAAAAGCAACATGGTCCAGGAGGAACAGAGCTGAAGGTTTTGAGAGAATACACCGCTACCTTAAAGTACAGAGAAAAAGCAATTACTGTAATGCTGTACATTATTCGAGCTCAGAGTTGAATGCTGTTAAGTAGAAAGGCATGTATAGAAGTGAACCCACAGAATAGAGGAAGTAAAGAATGGTGAAGGCCAACTAGGAGACTCCACACCAGTTGTCATGCCAAGATGAGAAGTGGTGTTGGAAAGAAACACATCAGAAGTCGCTCAACAAAATTAAGGAGAGAGTCATGTCATCAGCAATTTTAACACATTACAATCTGGAGTTACCTAACGTTAACTGCAGTGGACATATCCTATACAGGGGCAATACTATTTTAGCTACAAGGAGATGGAAAATGCAAACCTGAATATTTTGCATTTATAAATACAGAGAAGAGATACGCAGTAATTGGAAAGAAAACATTGGCAGTCATATGGGCATGTGAGAAATTTGCTTCTGAGGTCTTCATGTTACACATTGACATGATCCCTTTGTCACACCATTGAATTCAAAACCCCTTGCAACAACAGAATCAAGAGTTCAATTAAGTTAAGATTGATGAGGTTTAATATCTATGTAATCTATGTTGAAGGGAAACAGCAGATCACAGCTGACGTCTCATCATGCATTGAAATGGAGAATCTAAGGAAATGCGATATTGGATTTATGGAAGAAGTCGGGGAGTTTGTTATAATGACAATTCCAACATTACCGGTAACTACTCAGAGATTGAGATCAAACAGCTGCAAATTCAGAGGCAATTTCAGGACTGCACTTGCTACATTTTGGTTAGACAAGAGTCTCATAGGTTTTGGTGGCAAGGCAGCCAGATAAAGAGAAGAGACTAAGGGAATCAGGGTTGTTCGATACTGAGCAATACATCATCAATCATAGAATCCCTACAGTGCAGAAGGAGGCCAGTCGGCCCATCAAGTCTGCATCGATCACAATCCCACCCAGGCTCTATCCCCATAACCCCACGCATTTATCCTAGCTAGTCCCCCTGACACTAAGGGGCAATTTACTATGGCCAATCTACCTAACCCGCACATCTTTGGACTGTGGGAGGAAACCGGAGCAAACCCATGCAGGCACAGGGAGAATATGCAGACTCCACACAAACAGTGACCCACACCGGGAATTGAACCTGGGTCCCTGACGCTGTGAGGCAGCAGTGCTAACCACTGTGCCACTGTACTGCCCACAAGATAAGTACAAAAGGCTAGAAGGTTCCTTCATCATTTAAAGTTGTTCTTCATATTTTTTTCCCTCCTGTGACTTCATAGATTCCAGAAATGGTGGAACGTGGACTGATGGGATTGGTCAGTAGTGCAGAGAAACCATTTCATCATCCACTGCTTTTATTTCATCAGTCATCAATTTGGGATGATCTTTTCGAGGTGTATAAAATAATAAGGGGCACAGATCAGCTAAATAGTCAATATCTTTTCCCAAAGTTAGGGGAGTCTAACACTAGAGGGCATAGGTTTAAGGTGAGAGGGGAAAGATACAAAAGTGTCCAGAGAAGCAATTTTTTCACACAGAGAGTGGTGAATGTCTGGAACGAGCTGCCAGAGGCAGTAGTAGAGACTGGTACAATTTTGTCTTTTAAAAAGGGTTTAGACAGTTACATAGGTAAGATGGGTATGGTGGGATATGGGCCAAAAGCGGGCAGTTGGGATTAGTTTAGGGGTTTTAAAAAAAAGGGCAGCAAAGTTGGGCCAAAGGGCCTGTTTCCATGCTGTAAACCTCTATGACTCTATGAGTCTGGCCCTGTCTGTATGTAAACATCCGCATTTAGCAGCAGGAGTTGGAGCAGTAACTGTGGCTGGTTTTAAGCTCCATGTCCGAAGGGCACAAGGATTGAGCTGTGGTTCTCCCGTTGCCACTTCAGCACAGACCAGTTAACATTAATGATGGCAATTTATTTTTGTATTGTTTCGGCACGCGAGCTTATTTTATTAGTATCATGAGCATGAGCCGGTGGATGGAGTAAACCTCAAGCTGTTTAATGTGGGTTTTTATAGCGATTTATTAAAGTTCATTCTTTGGTACAGTTTGGGTTCCAGAGAGTTGAGCTGGTTGGTTTTGGGGGAATATTCACACTGAGTCAACGTGTTATATTTTCTTTCAGTTGTACTCACTTTGGGTGCTCTGTCAGCTTGTTGCTGTCTTTAAGTTGCCTGTGGGCTTTATAGAAATTGTATTAATTCCCATGGTTTGTTCTTGCCATCATTATTCCCCTTGTTTGGATTCATCTGACACAGAGTGGAGTCAGTCTTTGGTGTGGTTAATCAGTTCCAGTTGCATTTCAGTTCGGATCTTTGGTCTTCTGTGCCGATCGATGACTATCTGGATGCCTATTAGGTTGAAGTTTGGCATCTACTCATTGAATTCTCCAAGGACATTTATTGACAAAACTGTGATATTTTCATTGACCTTACCATAGAACCATAGAAAATTACAGCTCAGGAACAGGCCTTTTGGCCCTTCTTGTCTGTGCTGAACCATTTTTTGTCTAGTCCCACTGACCTGCACTTGAACTATATCCCTCCACACCCCTCTCATCCATGAACCTGTCCAAGTTTTTCTTAAATGTTAATAATGACCCTGCATTTACCACTTTATCTGGCAGCTAAATTGCCCCTTTTGTGTTCGGGGACTAGCAGGATAAAATGTGTGGGGTTATAGGGATAGAGGCTGGGAGGGATTGTAGCCAGTGCAGACTTGATGGGCTGAATGACCTCTTCCTGCAGTGTAGGGATTTATGACATTGGGACCAAATGGGGGCCTTGGGTGCTGCATTTGCCAAAATTGGGACTAGCTCATCAATTTTCTTCAGTGTGGCCTCCTAGTTGGTTGACCAACTGTTGCCAAGTCAAGCTTCATCTAAAAATACACACCCCCCTATGGACTCTATGGAAGAGTCAGATCTCACCACTTTCAATGAACAATCTCCAAATCAAGGAACGTCAAGTTCATTCTCAGCTCAATCCTGAATGAAGTTGAAGTTGTCCCACCTTCGCAGGTATGAAACGGGCGGCACAGTAGCACAGTGGTTAGCACTGCTGCTTCACAGCTCCAGGGACCTGGGTTCGATTCCCGGCTCGGGTCACTGTCTGTGTGGAGTTTGCATATTCTCCCTGTGTTTGCGTGGGTTTCCTCCCACAGTCCAAAGATGTGCGGGTTGGAATGATTGGCCATGCTAAAAATTGCCCCTTAGTGTCCTAAGATGCGTAGGTTAGAGGGATTAGTGGGTAAAATATGTAGGGATATGGGGATACGGCCTGGGTGAGATTGTGTTTGGTGCAGACTTGATGGGCTGAATGGCCTCTTTCTGCACTGTAGGGTTCTATGATGATTTCTAAACTAAATTAAATAAAACTTCAAATTCAGCTGCAAGTCCTAAATTGACATCAATCTCCCCGTCACGTTAGTCTTTATATGCAACAGAAGTCCTCTGTAACCCATATCACCAGAGAAGACCTCTTGAGTATCTGGATTCCAGTAAAGGTGAACCCATGTATTCATTTGAGGCAGTGTACCCTCTTTCCTGACTTCAGAACGTGTTTTGGCATTTTTGATAAGGGAGGAGGAATATATTGTCTATTGTATGTTTTGTCTGGCTTGCCATACTTTGCAAGCCAGTGAACTGTGGGATCGCAGGATCCATGTTTTCTCATTCATTTGATGGAGATGGCACTAAAGAAAGGATGCAACATTAATTACCTCCCCTGTCTCAATATTTCTGCTGATTGATCTCGAAATGTACCACGGCTGAAAACTCAACACTGCCTAGTTAGGGATGGTGGACAGCAAGTGTCTATCAGAAGTAAAATTTATTTGTTAGTCACAAGTAGACTTATTTCAAAACTGCAATGAAGTTACTGTGAAAATGAGTGGGTGGCATTGCTGCCTCACACCACCAGGGATCTGTATTCAGATCTGGCCTTGGGTTACTGTCTGTGTGGAGTTTGCACATTCTCCCTGTCTCCTCTCGTTTCCTTCCACAGTCCAAAGGGTAAGGTTGATTGGCCATGCTAATTTGACCCAAATGTCAGTGGGATTAGTAGGGTATGGGATATGGGATAATGGGAATAGGGCTTGGGTGGGATTGTGGTTGGTACAGACTCGATGGACCCAATGGTCATCTTCTGTACTGTAAGGAATCTACGATTCTATGATGTTCAGGGAAAGTGGGTGCCGGCATTGACTGTTCGGCTGGGGTGGGGGGGGTTGCAGCATTGATTGTCAGAGGGCTGGCAAAGAGAAAGGGGCTGGCTCTGATTGGGGTGGGGGGGGGGGGAAGTCCCTGAGATCTCCCATGCTGAGATGTGGGAGAGAGGTCAACCTTCCCTCTGATTGGGGTGCCTTTTAAACATGGCGCCCGATCTCGGTGTAGTGGGTTTTGCTGGCAATGTTTAGGCCCTGGCCCTCAACATAATGGCATGAACACATGTCCACCTGTTTTCCTTTAAAGTGTGGTAAGAGTGTGGTAAAAGATGGCAAGAAAACTCACCGGAACCAACACTCTGTCATTTTTTGGTCAGATTTCACTCAGTGTCTTAACTGAGACATATCTCATGGTAGATATGAAAGATCCCATGGAACTACTTTGAAGAAAAGCAGGAAAGTCATTCCTGGGTTAACCATTCTTTGTCTCTCAATCAACATCACTAAAATAGGTTATCTATTCATTATCATGTTGCTGTCTTAGGGAGCTTGCTATGCAGGAATTTGTGGCTGAGTTTTCAACATCATAACTTGAATAGTATTTCATTGGGGCAAAACACTTTGGTTCTAAAGTTGTGAAAGTTCTTTCTTTCTCTTTCACAGCCTCAAACTTTCTAACAGGAGTCTCTGAAGGAAGCAAAGGCCTGGGTGGGGTGCTGGGGTGGCACGGTGGCACAGTGATTACCACTGCTGCCTCACAGCACCAGGGTCTCGGGTTCAGTTCCTGGCTTGGGTCACTGTCTGTGTGGAGTTTGTATGTTCTCCCCGTGTCTGTGTGGGTTTCCTTGGGGTGCTCCGGTTTCCTCTCACAGTCTGAAAGATGTGCAGGTTAGGTTAATTGGCCATGCTAAATAGTACTTAGTGTCGGGGGATTAGCAGGGTAAATACATGGTGTTATGGGGATAGAATGGGATTGTGGTTGGTGTTGACTTGATGTGCTGAATAGTCTTCTTCTGCGCTGTAGCGATAATATGGTTCTATGACTATAGGGATTATATGGTTCTATGAAAGACACTGATTATTTAAAGAAAGCTATTTGTGTAGTGCTTTCCACAACCTCACAATGTCAATAGCTCTCTGAAAACGCTGAAGCAATTTTTTGGAGTGTTGCAATTTGGGAATCTCCAACATGTTCTCAACAAAGTTCAACAGACAAAGATGCAATAAAATGAGAAGATAATCTGGTTTGTTCTAATGATGCTGGTTGAGAAATAACCAGAACACTGGGAAACCTCCCAAGCTCTTTTACAAAAAGTGTTCCAGTATATTTTCTTACTGTCATCTGAGAGAGTCTCAGTTTAACATCTCCAACAAAAAAAAACAGCTTTGCTGAAGGTGCGGCACTCCGTCAGGACTGCACCAGGGAAGGTCACGCAAGATTAGGTGCTCAGGTTTGAACCACAACCTTGTGGTTTAGAGTCTCACCCACAGAGCCATGTATTGCAGTCCAGGGTCACTGAATTCAACTGTAGAGATCCAGTTGGGTGGTCATGAGATCCACTATTCCCGAGACCACATCTGAGATCTTCCTGATAGGATCACAGAACCCCTGCAGCGCAGAAAAAGGCCATTCTGCCCATTGAGTCTGCACTGACCCTACAATATAGAAAAAGGCCATTCTGCCCATTGAGGCTGCAATGACTTTCTGAAAGAGCATCCCACCCAGGTCCTCTATGAGAAAGCCCCCAATGCCTCTACTTTCTCAGGAGGGTAAGGAAATTCGACATGTCCACTACAACTCTCACCAATTCTTATAGATGTATCATTAAAAAGCATCCTTTCAGGGTGTATCACAACTTGGTATCGCTCCTGCTCTGCCCAAGATCAGAAGAAACTACAAAGCGTTTTGAACAAAGCCCAGTCACGGAAACCAGCTTCCATTGGCTCCGTCTACATTATCCGCTGCCTCGGGAAGGCAGCCAGCATAATCAAGGAACCCACGATCCCTGACATTCTCTCTTCCACCTTCTTCTATTGGGAATAAAATACAAAAGTCTGAAAACACATACCAACCGACTTAAGAACAGTTTCTTCCCTGCTGCCATTGGACTTTTGAATGGACCTACCTCGCATTAAGCTGATCTTTCTCTACACCCTACCTATGACAGTAACACTATATTCTACCCCTCTCTATTCCTTCTTCCCCATGTACTCTAAGGAGTCTCACAACACCAGATTAAAGCACAACAGGTTGATTTGGTTACACGAGCTTTCGAAGTGCTGCTCTTCATCAGGTCCGCACCATGTACTCTATGAACGGTATGTTTTGTCTGTATCGTGTGCTAGAAACAATACTTTTCACTGTATCCCAATACATGTGACAATAATAAATCAAATCAATTGCACATCCTTGGGCACTAAGGGGCATGGCAATCAACCTAATGCACACAGCTTTGGACTGTGGGAAGAAACTAGAACACCCGGGGGAAACCTACGCAGGCATGGGGATCACCCAGTGGGTCACCCAAGGCCAGGTGTGAACCCAGGTTACTTGCACTGTGAGGCAGCAGTGCTAACCACTCTGCCATCATTTGTAGTACCACTGGATAGTGCTGAGCTCGGAAGGAGGCTGCCAAAGTGCATGTACACATAAGCAGAAAGTTGTAATGTACAAATAATGGATTTTAGCCGATAAAGTAAGAGGAAAAAAGATACAAGTAAGAATTAGGCTGACTTACAGCAATGGAGGAAGTGATGCATCAAATTGCAAAGACTATTTATAAATCACTGTTTGGGCCTCAGCTGGAGCATTGTGTCCGATTCTGGGAACCAAACCCACAGAAAGCATTTGAAGGCAATGCAGAGGTTGTGGAGGCGGTTTACTGGAATGCTACCAGAAGTGAGGCACTGCGGCGGAGAGACTGGAGAAGCTGTGACTGTTCTCCTTAAAGCAGAGAAGGTTAAAGGGAAGTTTCATCAGAGTGTTGAAAATTCCGAATCAGGTTGCTGCTTTCAGGATGGTCAGTTAGCAGGGGATGTAGATTTAAGTTCTTGGAGGATGGAGGGGAAGGTAAAAACTAAATTTCACAAATTGAGTTGTTATGATCTCGAAAGTACTGTCAGACAGGATTATGGAAGCAGATCCGTTAGTGAATTTCAAAAGGGAATGGGATAAGTACTTATAGAATCACGAAATCCTACAGTGCAGGAGGCCATTCAGCCCATCAAGTCCGCACTGACCACAATCCCACCCAGGCCCTAACCCCATGCATTTACCCTAGCTGGTCCCCCTGAAACTAAGGGGAAATTTATCATGGCTAATCCACCTAACCTGCACATCTTTGAACTGTGGGAGGAAACTGGAGGAAACCCACACAGACACGGGGAGAACATGCAAACTCAGTGCAGACAGTGACCTAAGCCGGGAATCAAACCCAGGTCCCTGGCACTGTGAGGCAGCGATGCTAACCACTGTGCCACTTGAGCAGGAAACATTTACAAGTTCTGCAGGGAAGATTTTGGCCCCTGGAAGAGGTAGGGGGTTTTAGTTAAGTTGGGCAGCATGGTTGGTGCAGGCTTGGAGGGCCGAAGGGCCTGTTCCTGTGCTGTTTTGTTCTTTGAAAGAGCAGGAGATTGGGATGATTTGGGGAATTCCCAGGTATGATGGGTCAAGTGCCCTCCTTCTCTGAAGAGTCCATGACCTGACAAGTAGCGATGGCATGGCATTGTTACCGTCACCACTTCAAAACAAGATGTCAGCTGTGGCTGAGGTTTGACCGTAAATCTGCAGTTTGAGAAATTATGGAGGGCGACTTTTAGCTTGTGTTCACCAGCAGAGAAAACAATGGGCTGAAAATCTGGGAAGAGTCGGGAAACACAATTTTACCCCACCCCTCACCAGTGACACCGGGAAGATGACATCCACAAAAGGGCGTGAACTTAATTCTGATGTATTTGACTAAATTTTAATATAATTTTCAGGCCACCCCCGACATATTTTCCTCCCTCACTGTAGTTTGGCAATTGGGTCTAACTTAGTGGTTAAATAAAAGGACATCATGGACAAGTTGGGCCGAAGGGCCTGTTTCCATGCTGTAAATCTCTCTGACTCTACGGTTCTACTTTCTAACCTTGCCGATGTGACGTCACGTCAGCACGATTTACAACAGGTTCACCCAGACGTGAACGTGCCGTGGGGACGCAAAGGTGAGTATAGTCCCTCCGGAGACGAGGGACATGCCTGGGCATTGCCCGATATGGCCCTTGGCACAGATTGTCGCTGGCAAATTGGCAATGTGCCAACCTGTGCAGGCGGCAGTGTTGGGTCAACTCTCGTGGGAACTTCATGGGGGTGTCATGTATATATAGTGGTGGGTCGGAGAGGGATAGTGCACTGAAGGGGGAGGAAATGCCAACGATGAATGGAGATGGAGCGGTAGCGGCGAGAGAGAGATGTTGATGATGACTAGTCCCCGATACCTCCATGGTGGGCTGAGGGGAAGGTTATTTTTTGCTCTGTTTGCAGTTGTCTTTAGGCCCCGACCCTCAAAACGACAGCAGGAAACACCCCCCTCCCTCCACTTTCTTTTTGACAAAGTGTCATAAGATCTGGAGAGAAAACCTGTCTTTTCTCTGGAGAGAAGCACACCAGTTTTCAGTCAGACCCTGACACTTGGGGTGCGATCTTATCTACCACTCCTGGCATGCATCCCCTGTAGCGAAGTCAGAGAATTTGGTGTCCAGCCAAATATCTGTTCACTGCAAAAGGATGAAAAAATTCGACCAGCAGGAACAACCAAAAGCTAGCAGGCAAGTACAGCAGATAATAAAGAAAGCGAAGGGAAGGTTGGCATTTATAGCTAAAGAAATAGGATAATAAATAGTAATAGGAAGTATTGTTGCACCTATACAAGATATTGGTGAGGCCACACCTGGAGTATTGTGCACAGTTTTGGTTCCCTTATTCGAGGAAAGATATAGTGGCATTGGAGGCGGTTGAGAGGAGGTTCACTAGATTGATTCCAGAGATGAGGGGTTTGTCGTATGGAGAGAGATTGAACAGTTTAGGCCGACACACTCTGGAATTTAGAAGGATGAGGGGAGATCAAATTGAGGTATTCAATTTGATAAAAGATATGGATAAAGTAGATGTGGAGTGGATGCTTCTTCCTGTAGGGCATTCTAGGGTGAGAGGTCATAGTCTCAGGATAAAACAGAGTTGAGGAGAAACCACTTCTCCTAAAGGGTTGTGAATCTGTGGAATTTGCTACCCCAAAGTTCGGTGGATGCTGGGACGATGAGTAAATTGAAAGAGGAGTGAGACAGATTTTTAATTGATAATGGGTTGAAGGGTTATGGAGAGAAGGTAGGAAAATGGGGATGGGGAGCATATCAGCCATGACTGAATGGTGGAATGGACTCGATGGGCCGAATGGTCTAAATCTGCTCCTATATCTTACCATCTTATGAACATTCTGGCTGTTGCCATTTTTTGGTAAGATTCCGCTTTATAGTTCCAGCATTCTATATAGTTTGTATCCTGTTTACCATGTGTGTTTTAAATCTCTGAACTATTAGGTTTTATCTTCCTTCTTCTCCTATGATGTACATTTGCTGTTTTATTCATTTTCTCCTTTATCCTTTCGATCCCGTTCTTGGTCTGCCCTTCTGGGTGGGCATCCTGGCTGGTGTTTACTTGAACAGATAGGATTCACGGAGGATTCGCAATAGACACTTGATAAATCATGAGCCTATCTGGATTGCGAGACTCCCTCCCCAGTTTTATTATATAAAGGATTATACATCTTTCCTCTCAGTTTTGGCTCGGAACACAGCAATAGGTTTTGTAAGCCAAAAATTAATTGGTGCAAATATTTCCACTAAGCAGTGCACATTGATATGCTCTGTGTGGGTTGAGAACAGCCAAATGCAAGGAACAAAATTCATTAATGTTACTTAAACCAGACCCATACTAAAATCGAGAGAGCCTTCCATTTCTGGACAACCCTTGACTCCATAACACAGAAAACTAATGATAGCTACAGTAAGCTGACTATGTTTTGCAATTTATAGCTGTTTTCGTAACCTGGGATGTTTAAGAGGTCATGCAATGAGAAACATTACCTTTTCTGATTTATAATTCGCCCAAAACTTTCCGAGGTTAGAAAGCAGCTCGTTAGTTAATTCTTGTTCCCCTCTCCTGAGCAATCCAATTCCTTGAAGTAAAAATATTAACTTTATTTAAGGGGCAAGTGTTAACTCACAGCACATTGGGGTAAGCCTATCTATTAACTGCATTACAACCTCGACATGACTATTGGGAGAAATATGACACATTCCTCTGGCATTCTTTCAAAGGTTTTAAGTCATTTGAAGTCGGGGGGCTAATGACCACACTACAACATGGGCAGAGAAATGTTCCTATATGAACTGAGTGCTCACTTATTAATCGCACTGACAGTCTTTTCTACACTGTTGAGGTTCAATGCTTATATGTTGCTCCCATATCTAGGGATGGCTTTTGGTTACACTTTTATTTTATTTATTAGTGTCACAAGTAGGCTTACATTAACAGTGCAATGAAGTTACTGTGAAAATCCCCTAGTCGCCACACTCTGGTGCCTGTTTGGATACACCGAGGGAGAACTTAGCACGGCCAATGCACCCTAACCAGCACATCGTTCAGACTGTGGGAGGAAACCCACACGCAGACATGGGGAGAATGTGCAAATTCCACACAGACAGTAACCCAACCTGGTTCCTGGCGCTGTGAGTGCTCACCACTGTGCTACCGTGCCACTTTTAGGAAAGCGTCTGTCAATTAGAAATAGAGAACTTACATTTAGTTCGCACCTTTGGACCTGCACATTTGGGATGGCACAGTTGTTAGCACTGCTGCCTCACAGCACCAGGGACCCAAGTTTAATTCCAGCCTCGGGTAACTGTCTGTGTGGAGTTGCAAGTTCTCCCTGTGTCTGCGTGGGTTTCCTCCAGGTGCTCCGGTTTCCTCCGCAGTCCAAAGACATGCTAGTTAGGTACATTGTCCATGCTAAAGTCTCCCTCAGTGTACTCGAATAGGTGCCAGAGTGTGGTGACTAGGGGATTTTCACAGTAACTTCAGTGTTTATGTAAGCCTACTTGTGACTAATAAATGAACTTATACCTTTCACAGAGTATCTAAAAGCACACAACTGCCCATTAAATATTTTTGGACAGTTTTCATTTTTGTAACGCAGGAATGCTGCAGGTAATTTGAACATAACAATCCATGTAAAGCATTATCAGAACAACTTATGTGACGATGATTGAGAGATAAATTTCGACCAGCAATCTTCTCTCTATTGCAACTTTTCAGACCTCGTTTTACCTCTGCCCTGCTGCTCTCTGGCAAGGGCTCCAGGGGACTTTCCTCTCTATTCCTTGTAAGGTCCAATATGTGTGTTCAGGCCACTCTCCCTCCTCTCCACATTTATCCTGTGTTGAATTCAAGAGGTTTCACTCCAGTCTGAGGGCAATTAAGGATGGGCAAGAAATGCTGGCCTCGCTGGTGATGTCCCATCGCATGAAAGAATTAAAAAAAAAATTGATGAGATGCAGGGATAGGGAATGGGCCAATTTCCAATCAAGCTGTTTACAATAGTGTAACCATTCATTAAACTACTGTCTCTGTTGATTTTGAAGACCTGGATCCACAATGTCAAAACCTGCATCCTGCCCCCAGGGTCAGGTTTAACTTTCCTCCCTGATCCCCACCACCACACTCCCACACTCACCCTGCCCACCCTCAAGCACTATTCACCCAAATCAGTCAGGCTGCCAGATCTGACCACTACGGCATAAAGAATGCTCCAGGTACAATGTGGCAAACCACATGTACATCCTCAGCATTGAAAGGCAGCGGTAGCATAGTGGTATTGTTGCTAGACTGGTAATCCAGAGTCCCAGGGTAATGCTCTGGGGACCCGCATTCGAATCCCACCACAGCAGATGGTGAAATATGAAATCAATGAAAATCTGGAATTAGATGTCATAAAAACCATTACTGATTCAGTAATGCCCTTCAGGGAAGGAAATCTGCCATCCTTCTGTGGTCTGGCCTATATGTGATTCATTGTAATGTGGTTGACTCTTAAATCTGTCCTCAGGCATGGGCAATAAATGCTGGCCTGGCCAGCACCACCCACATCCCAAGAATTAATATATTAATAAAAAGCTCCATAACTTTCAGAGTGCACAGTTACGGGCAAATATAACGCTTATAGTTTCGGTATTATTACTTCATAACATGTACTACAAAATTGAAAGCGTAATTTGCTACAGCAAGTCAGCTGGTCTTGGGTGGGCTTGGACCTTGTAGAGAATTCCAAGTTGCCGTTAGGTCATTCATTAATTGCAATGGGAACAAATGGAAATTAAGTGGAATTCTCATGTTGAGCGTAATAAATTGACATGTGTTCAAAATTGACAACTTAATCCACCATATTTATGGATGCTGGCCAAATGAAGACTTGAAACCATAATTACTGATTTTTGACAGTCATGAATAAAATATTCACTCTTTTGAGTACTCACATGCATCACACAGCACTGTCACTGCATTATTTTCCACCCAGCCTCATCCTGGAATATTAAGAAGTTTTACATGCTTCAGTCAGAGGGAGAACATGAGGCACGCCCACTTATTTTCCTTTTACTATCGCTTGCAGTTGTGGTAGATTCTTTTGTAATGTCGGCCAATCAGCAACCAAGAGGGGAAAGAGGTTTGCTGAGATATTGCCCTCAGCTGTGCCAATACCCCTTGCTGAGCTCCTCCAGCACTCCTGATCCTGAAGCCACTGAAGATAACTTCTGACTGCTCAACCCAACTGCCCAAAGCAACAGGAAGTGGCTTCGCCTCGACGCTGATGGTTTAGCAACATCCTGAAGGCATCTGTCAGGACATCACTAGCTCAACAATGGCCTTTACTGTCTGAGTAACACAACATGACCTAATAGCATATCATTGGCTAAGAAATGAAACGTATAGCCTATCATGACACCATTGGCTTTGTGACACTGAGTAATGTAACATGATAACATTGGCTAAGTCAAATGAAATTATCTAATAGGGCATCGTTGGCTTTGTAAAGCGGAATGACATAATTGGACAGCGTTGGTTGAATGGAAACTTTGACACCACTCTAGGATGCGGGGAATGGGGGAGGAGGCTTGCTCTGAGGACAGGAGAGTAATCATCTGATAGCTGGAACTGGCAGGAAAACTCTAGTCAATAGACAATCTATATTGCTGGTCTGAAGAATGGAGAGAAGTTATACATTAAGGGCCTGAGTCTAATTAATTGTGTGCATTTTAAAATGATAATCATCCATGCATTTTTGCCTGTTAGACAACAACACAAAGTTAATATATAGCCAGGGAAAAGCAATTGGAAATGCATGTGGACTTGACTGAAGACACACAGTGTTGACATATGCCAAACATACACGCGTGCTATAGTTACAAGACTAAGAGATTTGGGTCCGAGACCACATTTGCTGTTTGCTTAAGCAAAGCCGCTATGAAAAACTCACCCATCAGTCAAGGGCGTAGGGATCCGATGTAAGCAAGAGAGGGGCTGCATCCATACTGGTTGATACTTTAAACAAGGACAGGTTTTGTTACCATTCTGGAGCAGCATAAGCATAAATAAACTATGCTGATAAGACAATAAGTACCCTGAGACTGCACCCCCCCCCCTCCCCCCCTGCCAGCGTAACGGAATAGTGTGCTCACTAAAACAAACTGGAACATTCCTGCCTTTCTCCTGCTATCATATGGAGTTTCAGTTCCTAATCCACACCAAATGAAGTGATGTTATCCTTCATGCGAGGAGGATGATGTAATCTTATGTGTTCAATATGTTTTTTTCCCCAAAAATACTGGATTTAAACATGCTGATCTCCCGCGTGTGTGATCGGAGTTAATCAAATGCAGTGGTACCCCATTACTACATATCCCGTTCAATAACGACAACCAGCTAACGTGTTTATAATGGGAGCAGGCACCCTGGGGTGCACCCTCGGCTATTTTAATACAGTCCACAAGTCATTCCATCTGCTGACTCCCAGGTCCGTGCAACTCTTTTACAACTAGGTTAACTCTGGCCTTGTCCATAACGGGACAAAGCCAGATCGGCACAGTGGTTAGCACTGCTGCCTCACAGCGCCAGGGACCTGGGTTCGATTCCCAACTTGGGTCATTATTATCTGTGTGGAGTCTGCAGGTTCTCCCTGTGTCTGCGTGGGTTTCCTCTGGGTGCTCCGGTTTCCTCCCACAGTCTGAAAGACGTGCTCATTAGGTGCTAAATTCTCCCTTAGTGTACCTGAACAGGTGCCGGAGTGTGGCGACTAGGGATTTTCACAGGAACTTCATTGCAGTGTTAATGTAAGCCTAATTGTGACACTAATAAATAAACTAAAACAATATTACCAGCTGTTAGTTAGCTAGCATCTCAACTGCCATTTCTCTACTTTAGATTTAAAATAACTAACGTTTGATAATGAAAAAGTTCCACTTCCACCTCTCCCGCTCTTCCTTTAAGAAACCTGAGCAATGAGTGTCAACAAGCTTTCCAACCGTAAGGGTTTAGGATCTTACTCTGCAGGAACATATTCATCTTATGGTTAGGTTCATTGGCCATAATAAATCATCCTTTGAGGAAGAACAGGGTAAATATGGGGGGAATTACGGGGATAGGGCCTGGGTGGGATTGTTGTTGGTGCAGGCTCAATGGGCTGAATGGCCTCCTTCTACACTGTAGGGATTCTATGATTCTAATGCTCGTTTATAGAAGTGAGAATTTTCCCATCTCATCCACAGGCACGACCATGCAAAGGTCTATTGACCTCAAATGAGATTTTCCAGCTTTGAAATGAGTGTGGCTGGAAAATCCTTCCCAGCGTGTTTCCAGTAAGGGGCCACAAGATAGCAATCAGAAATCTTCTTCTATTCTCTGAGCAAAGGCACAACACTGTGGCTTCTACCATCCATAGGGAAAACAGGCAGGTGTGAACGCACCCCAGCTGGAACAGGGATTAAACTCCATGCTGAGTTCACCTGATCCACATCAAAAATCTGACCAACTGCCCCACCCTGTCCAAGGAGGCTGAGTTGCTATAGAAACGTACACTTTTACATGCATGTTTGGGCCAGGTGCTTTGGATAGCGAAAGCAGTGACTCCAATTTATTTCCATCAAATGGCTGACCAGCAGTGCCGGTATATTTGGATTGGGAAAAAGTCTCCATGAAGGAAGCCATCCTTTTTAAATTAGACTTGTTGTGCCCAACCAAAGGGTTTGAATAAAGGCACGGAGCCAGTTCACTCCTCCTCATCCAGGAGTGTTACAATTTGGGAATAACCCCATCCGGAATCACAACAAATTCATAGAATCCCTACAGTGCGGAAGGAGGCCCTTCGAGACTGCACCGACAACAATCCCACCCGAACCCTACTCCTGTAACCTCACATATTTACCCTGCTAATCCCCCGACACTAGGGGCAATTTAGCATAGTCAATGCACCTAACCCGCACATCTTTGGACTGTGGAAGAAAACCGGAGCACCCGGAGGAAACCCACGCAGACATGGGAAGAACATGCAGACTCCATGCAGAGAGTGACCAGAGCCGGAATTGAATCTGGGTCCCTGGCGCTGTGAGACAGCAGTGCTAACCGCTGAGCCACCTTGCCACCCATTGTGCCACCGTGTCGCCTATACTGGGGGAGTCTCTAACACTGGACTGAGAGTAGCTGATGTTCTCAGAAACATTCCAGCTATGCAGAGCGATGATTTTCATTCAGTCAGTCTGAATTAGATTCAAACCTGGATCCCAGCGGCACAAGAACAAGTGCTCCTACGAGCAAACTCATCCAGTTACAGGGTGAGTATATTTCCGGAACAAATTCATTTCTTACAATGCTTCTGTTTCCTAAATATCAGAAAAGTAACTAATCCTTGGTCACCTACTCCAACTAAAGAAGGAACTGGTGAAAGGTTAAAGAGATCATTCTAGGTTTGTTTCACAAAGAGGCCAGGAAGAGAATAAGAGTTATTGGGTACTTTGGAAATCGGGTCCATAATTGAGATAAGGAGGAGTGTGAAGAGAATGAGCTTGATCAACTGAATCTTATTTCTTCTTCTTGTGAATAAGTGTGCGGTACTTAAAAAATATCCTATTGACATTTGACTTCTACCATCTGGCTTTCCATCACAAAATGGCCTTTAAGTTTATAAGTTACCAGTTTTAAAAGCCCTGATAATTAATTAACTCCACTTTTGTTGTAATTAGTCAAGTGAATCGCAAGGATTTGTTAGCTCACTGTAGCGGCACAGTGGTTAGCACTGCTGCCTCACAGCGCCAAGGACCCGGGTTCAATTCGAGCCTCGGCTAACTGTCTGTGTGGAATTGACATGTTCTCTCTGTGTCTGTGTGGGTTTTGTCCGGTGAGTGGAACGGTGACACAGTTGTTAGTACTGCTGCCTCACAGCGCCAGGGACCCAGATTGAAATCCCAGCCTGCGTCGCTGTCTGTGCGGAGTTTGTATGTTCTCCTCGTGTCTGCATGGGTTTCCTCCAGTTTCTTCCTACAGTCCAAAGATGTGCAGTTTAGGTTGATTGCTAAATTGCCCCTTAGTGTCAGGGGGATTAGCCGGGTAAATGCAGGTCATGGGGCTGGGATTGTTGTCGATACAGGCTTGATGGGCCAAATGGCCTCTTCCTGCATTGTAGGGATTCTATATTAGCTTTTAATGTAAGAGTTAATGCACATACTCAGATATGGACAAGTTGCTTACCTTTTCATTCATCTTCCTAACATTGCTGTGAGCAGGCAGGACCACTTCACATTAATGGTTGTGTCTCTTCTCAGGTGAATGGAAGGGTTTTAGGGTTTTCCAGATGATGTCAGAATTCTTGCAGCTATGGTGCTTCTTGTTTATAAACCAGAGGCCGAAGTCAGGAAAGTTCAAGAGTTTTAAAGTTTCTGATATTTGCTAAATGCCCGTCCAGCTGTGTTGCTTCTTTCTCCTGGGCTTTATAATCATAGAAACTCTACAGAACAGAAGGAGGTCACTCGGCCCATCAACAACAATCCCACCCAGGCTCTATCTCCGCTGAGTTATCCTGCTAATCCCTCTAACCTATCACAGCCTGGGACACTAAGGGTTAATTTAGCATATCCAATCAACCTAATCCGCAAATGTTTGGAGTTGGAAGGAAACCAGAGCACCCAGAGGAAACCGGGGAGAACGTGTAGACTTCACACAGTCAGTGACCCAAGACGGGAATCGAACCTGGGTCCTTGGCAGTGTGAGCTAACTACTGTGCCGTGGTACCACCCCAGTCAACTGGCCTGACTGGGCTCAGCCACGAGGAACACAGCTGAACAAGACTACAGACATAACCATGCCCTGGGACCTCAATCTCCGACAGATTACTCAGCGCTGCAAGATTTCCTTCCTCATCACTTTCTTCCAGGGAGAGCTAATACAGGTCCAACAGGTCTTCATGGGGATGGTCACCATCTACTCCTGTACCTTCTGTACCCACCACCTCTGACCTTGCTTCATGAAGAACTGAGAGATTTGTGACTTCAATCTCTGCCCTAACTAGCGACTGGTATCTCTGAGGAAGAGAGGAATTTACTATCAACAGAATACATTTTTTTCAGCTTCTGAAAGCTAGATTTCCATCCCTCTAAATAAAAGGTTGAAGATTGTTGCATGAAAGACAGCGAGTCATTCAAGTAATGAGTGTCACCTGGTTTCTCTTGGGCTCTTAGAAGGATGCCAACGTTGCTACTCAATAGGGATGTATGTTGGAGAACATAGAATCAATGATCTGTCACCTCTCGTAGCAAAAAGGAGCAATATTGCTGCTGTTAACTAAGAGGTCGATGCTGCCTGGACCTTGTCACTAATTGAGTCATAGAGTCATAGAGATTTACAGCATGGAAACAGGCCCTTTGGCCCAACTTGTCCATGCCGCCTGTTTTTTGAACTCCTAAGCTAGTCCCAATTTTCCGCATTTGGCTCATATCTCTCTATACCCATCTTACCCATGTAACTGTCTAAATGCTTTTTAAAAGACAAAATTGTACCCTTCTCTACTACTACCTCTGGCAGCTTGTTCCAGACACTCACCACCTTATATGTGAAAAAATTGCCCCTTTGGACCCTTTTGTATCTCTCTCCTCTCTCACCTTAAACCTATGCCCTCTAGTTTTAGACTCCTTTACCTTTGGGAAAAGATATTGATTCTGTAGCTGATCTATGCCCCTCATTATTTTAAAGACCTCTATAAGATCACCCCCTCAGCTTCCTACGCTCCAGAGAAAAAAGTCCCAGTCTATCTAGCATTTCCTTAAACTCAAACCATTAAGTCCCAGTAGCATCCTAGTAAATCTCTTCTGTACTCTTTCTAGCTTAATAATATCCTTCCTATAATAGGGTGACCAGAACTGTGCACAGTACAGTCCTTGTTTGATGAATGGTGGAGGAGGCCTGGTAGGCCGGAAAGGCTTACTCCTGCTCCGATTTCCAATGATTTCATTGAAGAATGGGTTATAGAGACAGCAATAAATAACACTGACTGTTCCTGAGAACACGATAATCAATTAGAGGGAGGAATCAAGAGATCTGTACAGTGAGGCCCAGGGATCAGAACTGGAGCCAGGCATGGGGTCTGGATAGAACGGACTTTGGGGGATAAATGGCCTTTCCTTTCTCTGGATTTTCTCATGGTCTGTGTTCTGAACCTGACTGTACCAGATATCAGTTCATTATTACCAAATGGGCCTTTATTACATTGCTTTACCAGCTGAGCAAAAAATAAAACAAAATGTTAAATGATGGAGTTTGGAAAATACAGGTAAGCTGTCACTATCCACTAGCCTTTCCTCAAACTATTTATGGATCTGAGGGAAACAGATGTTCCTGTGACCAAAAAGCTTGTACAAAATTGGCTTATACAATTAGGCATAGCACAATGATAGGAAGCAATATTTTTTATTCGTTGCTGATAGTAACTCTGCGCCAACGGAACATTTCTTTTCTCCATCAATGAAGAAATCTCGCTAGAACCAGCGAGGCCTACTGGTGACAGAACCATCGAGAGTAAGTTAAAATGAGGAATAATCTGCAGTCGCTGTCAAGTTTGCGGCATCAACAGCAGCGGGATGTAGGAAGGAGTGAAGACTTCACGGAAGTGGGGAATTCCATCCTCTTGTGTTGCTGAGGGAGAAAAAGGAGGAACAAAAATAAAAAAAAGTGCTGGAAGCACTGGTCTGACAGCACCTGTGGAGAGAGGATAGAACCAATCTTTTTTGTCTGGATGACCCTTCATCAGGGCTTCAGCAGTGCTCCAACCAAGGGTTACCCAGACTCGAAATGTTAGCTCTATTCCCTCTCCACAGATGCTGTCAGACTGGCTGAGATTTTCCAGCATTTTTCTGTTTTTGTTTCAGATTCCAGCATCCGTAAGTATTTTGCGTTTATCAGAAGGAGGGGGGCTTGGGACGGGATATAGACGGAACAGTTAGCATTCCAGGTCTAAGAGGAATGGCGATGGGGGACAGAAAAATACACAAAAATGTGCCTGGGATGGACAAATGTCTGAGAATAAAAATAAAGGAAAAAGTGAAAGAAAGAAAAGGAAACAGTGAGGGAAATCTTCCCGTGTATTTTCAGAGAGGCAGGTGGGATAACTTCCTCCTACACTAATTCTGAACCCAGCTGAGTTTTTAGTCCAGATTTTCTGTCTCTCTGCAAAATATAAAGGAGTGGGTGGGGTTGGCACCGTCACTGTGCTGGGGCAGGGCCCGATAGGATAGGCAAGGCCGACTCCACAGACCCCGAGGTGTCATCAATAATCCGGGGCCCCAGTCAGCACACAGCACAGCAAGTAACCATTGCGCACCACCCCCCCCCGGCTCCCCTCCCCACCCAGCCCCCATGGGCATGGAGGACCCCACCGCCCCCTCACGAGCAATAGGGTTCTCTCCTGCCCACCACCATTCCAACATCACCATCAGGCTAGCACGGTGACATAGCCGTTAGCCCTGCTGCCTCACAGCACCATGGACCTGAGTTCGATTCCGGCCTCCGGTCAACCTAACCCACACATCTTTGGGATGTGGGAAGAAACTGGAGCACCAGGAGGAAACCCCCCGCAGACACGGGATGACCAGAACTGCACACGGTATTCCAAGTGTGTCCTTACCAATGTCTTGTACAACTTCAACAAGACATTCCAACTCCTGTATTCAATGCTCTGACCGATGAAACCAAGCACACCGAATGCCTTCTTCATCATTCTGTCCACCTGTGACTCCACTTTCAAGGAGCTATGAACATGTACCCCGAGATCTCTTTGTTCTGTAACTCTCCCCACCGCCCTACCATTAACTGAGTAAGTCCTGCCCTGGTTCAATCTACCAAAATGCAACACCTCACTTTTGTCTAAATTAAACTTCATTTGCCATTTGTCAGCCCACTGGCCCAATTGATCAAGATCCCGTTGCAATTGGAGATAACTTTCGTCACTGTCCACCGTGCCACCAATCTTACCAAGCCTGTCAACAGGGCTTCCCATTGTTCTCACCAGGGAACTTGTGGTGGGAGGTTTGAGTCGGGAGAAGAGGAAAGTTTTGCTGACAGGAACGTTTTAACAACAAGTTTAACAACAAAGCAACAAGTTTTTAAGTGTCCAGATCACCAACAACCTGTCCTGGTCCCCCCGTGCTGACACTGTAGTTAAGGAAGCCTATCAACACCTCAGAAGACGAAGAAAATTTGGTATGTCAGCTATGACTCTCACCAACTTTTACAGATGCACCATAGAAAACACTCTTTCTGGTTGTACCATAGCTTGCTATGGCTTCTGCTCTGCCCAAGACCACAAGGAACTACAAAAGGTCATGAATGTAACCCAATCCATCACGCAAACGAGCCTCCCATCCACTAACTCTGTCTGTACTTCCCGCTGCCTTGGCAAAGCAGCTGACATAATTAAGGACCCCATGCACCCTGGACATTCTCTCTTCTACCTTCTTCTTTTGGGAAAGAGGTACAGAAGTCTGAGTTCACGTACAACCGACTCAAGAACAGTTTCTTCCCTGCTGCTGTCAGACCTTTGAATGGACTAACCTTGCATTAAGTTGATCCTTCTCTACACCTTAGCTATGACTGTAACACTACATTCTGCAGTCACCCCTTTCCTCCTCTATGAACAGTCTGTATAGCGCGCAAGAAACAATACTTTTCACTGTATGTTAATACATGTGACAATAATAAATCAAATCAAATCCTACACTGACCCCTAGATGCAGGTCATGTGTTCTCTTACATCACTGTGTGGGCGATACTGTACCCAGTCCCAGCTTAACCCTTAATGTGCCAGTCAATTATACTACATCTCCACTCAATCATCTCTACTCCACCTCCCAGCCTAGTGTGAGCTCCATCCCACTGAGATCGGCATAGGATTTGTGTTCTAATGCAGACCAGTCTCAATCCGTACAATTCAGGTCTATACTGGGAAAATGCACTGCTTCCAGATGTTTTAGAAAAAAAATGAGTTTTCTCAACCTCTGAATCATGCCTCAGGTAGGCTGCAAAGCCTTAGTTTTAAAACATAAACTTTTTTTCCATGCCTAACAGTGAAAAAAATGAAACTTTAATATATTTAATAAACCTCAATAGATACGTTTAAACAACACTTAATCAACAGGATTGAGGGGAGCTCCAAACTACTTTGCTACATTTTTATTAACTTCTTAATGGTGTTGTTTGACAACGTGAGGACACTGTGCTCGATTTAATAACCGGGACATCATTTATGCTTCTCCAGATGGTCCAGGAGGGTCACATATCATCTTGATGGTTTAATTAATCCAGCTGCAGAGACACAGGCGTAGAACTCAGATGGTTTGAGGTTTGTTAAAGATCCGTTGAACGTAGACCAAATGTTTCCTCATATGGGGCAATCCCGAACAAGAGGTCACAGGTAGCGGGTTGAGAGGCGGGAAGTTTGACACTGAGATGGGGAGGAACTACTTCTCGCAGAGGGTGGTGAATTTGTGGAACTTGTTGCCCGCAGTGGAGCCTGAATCATTAAACGGGTCTCATGAAGGAGATAGATATGTTTCTAATACAAAATGGGATGAAGGGATATGCAGAACAGGTGAGGAGGTGGATTTAAGACCAAGGAAAGATCAGACATGATTTGATTGAATGGTGGAGCAGGTTCGAAGGGCTGAATTTGCCTGCTTCTGCTCCTAATTTCTATGTTGCTATGTTTCTCCAATCACATTTTTATCTTCTAACTGCCCTTCTCTCCCTGTGAGAGGGACAAGGTAACTGGCCTTGTAACACACCAGATGACTGGGAGACAATCAGATTTGAGAAACGCTAGCGTTTGTTTTATTCATTCAATGGGTGTCGCTGGCGAGGCCAGCATACATTGCCCATCCCTAATAGCTCTTGAGAATGTGGTGGTGAGCTGCCTTCTTGAAATGCTGCAGTCGCTGTGATGTAGCTTAGTGCTGTTAGGAAGGGAGGCTCAGGATTTTGACCCAATGATAGTAAAGAGCTGGCGATATATTTCCAAGTTAGGATGGTGCTTGGTTTGAAGGGAAATCTGAAGGGCATCTGCTGCCCTTGCCCTTCTAGAGGATAGAGGTCATGGCTTTGGAAGGTGTTGACAGAAGAATCTGAGTGCTGTGCTGCAGTGCATCTAAGTTTTCATTCCATGTCAGTGGTAGATAGGGTGCCAATAAGTAGGTTGTTCAGTCCTGTATGATTGAAAGCTACACACGGGCAGCCATCTTGTTGTCTGCGTTTCCAAATCAGCTAAGAGCTGTTGGTCAGGAGAGATAGTCAGACCTTGGATTAACTTAAATTCATCAAGCAGCCATGGCAATAAACAGCAATAACTTGCAAGTGGCAGATCCCAACAGAGAAAAGGACCCAGCCCCTGCCCTTCCCCCTGCCAACCTGTCTCTGTTTAATACGTACCCAAGAATCAACTTCCTAGCTACCCACCGCAAGAAAACTCACTAAGACCCCTGGAAACCTATCACTTTACAAGGCCTTCCCTCCAACTTTAGAGCACCAAACCCCCCACCCCCACCACCACCACTACCAAGAAACCATAGGTTGGGACCTGGGTTCGATTCCCGGCCTGGGTCATTGTCTGTGTGGAGTCTGCACGTTCTCCCCATGTCTGCGTGGGTTTCCTCCAATTTCCTCCCACAGTCTGAAAGACGTGCTGATTAGGTGCATTGGCCATGCTAAGTTCTGCTTCAGTGAACCCAAACAGGCGCCAGCGTGGAGCGACGAGAGGATTTTCACAGTAACTTTATTGCAGTGTTGATGTAAGCCAACTTGTGACATTAATAAATAAACTTTAAAGGCTGACCTGTCATGTGGGAGACCATAGTTCGGAAATTGAGAATGAGTGTGTCTGACAATTCGTTCAATTGTATTTATTTCAGAGTATATTTATGGGAATAAAGGACCTTCTTTATATTAAAATTCACAATCGCTTGCTGCTGGGTGATTTAACTAGAAAATGCAAGCCAAGTGTAAGAAAGCACACCCATCTTTCCCCACAAAGCATACTGATCATAGGAAGTAAGAGAATATATACATTCTATTCATGGTGACTGTGTTCAAATTGGCATCTTCCTAGCCAGGATATGGCCAACTGCGTCATTGGGGTGGTCACTGTGGATTGATTGTTCTGGAGTGTTTAAATATTTGAATTGCAGGCTGTGGTGAGAAACCAGGCCAGTGAGATTAATTTCAGATGTTTTTATTTCATAAATAGCTGGCACAGAGGAACAAAATGAACATTCTAGGTGCCTTTAAGAGCAGAAGATTGTTTAAGTAATTAGCGTGGGTTTTGGTGAACCCAGATTACTCTGAATTCTGATATCTTGGCACAATTCTGTGGAATCCTTCAAATGAGGTGGCCAAACCATGAGTCCAGTCATAAATAACAAATTTAACTCTATCTAAATTATATCAATTTAATCAACCACTCAATTATATCAACTTACATCAATCTCAAAATGGCTCCAGAGCAAGGTGGCTTCTTCTGAGCTGTCTGTGGCATTCTCTCAAATTCAATCTTTAACTCTTATTCAACGCTCTGAAAACTGTTGTCTACTCTCTAATAATCCTCTGGGTGCTCCATTTTCCTCCCATTGTCTGAAAGATGTGCTGGTTAGGTGCATTGGTCATGCTAAATTCTCCCTCAGTGTACCCAAACAGGCGTTGGAATGTGGTAACAGTAACTTCATTGCAGTGTTAATGTAAACCAACTTGAGGCACTAATAAATAAACTTCACACTCTTAAAAACATATATTCTGCACTCTCTGCTATCCTTCTCCCCTATGTACTCTATGAACAGTATGTTTTGGCTATACAGCACACCAGAAGCAAAACTTTTCACTGTATCCCAATACATGTGATAATAATAAATTAAATCAAATTAAATTTGGATTTTCTTGTAATTATCTATTTCATAAACTCTAATCGAAAACCTTTCCTTTGACTGTGCTATTGACTCTCCAGGGATGAATTTCAAAGCCATTGAGTTGATCCAGATTGGATCATAGTTTTTGATCCTTTCCCCATCATCCTTCATGCCCACCCCTCACGCCCTCCCCCACCAACCTACGAGGAATATGTTGGTCATGAGTACTATATGAGGGGGTGGGAGAGGGGGTGGCTGTGCCTTGCCAAGGAAGCCATTGTCTTTCAAAAAATCAATGCAAACATAGAATTGTAGAGTGATTACAGCACAGTAGGAGCACAGTGCTCAGCCCACTTGCCTGGTCTTGCAACATCTCACTTACTGTCCTGTCTGGAGACAATACACATCTCTTTAACCTTTGCTTAATGCTATCTCCACTCACATTGTCTGCACCTTTAAGACTAGCACTCTAATCAGTATTCTGTAAACCGTGTGTGTGTCTTTATATGCCCTGTTTGGATCAGAACTCCCCACTCACCTGACAAAGGAGCAGCGCTCTGAAAGCTCGTGTCATTTGCTACCAAATAAACCTGTTGGACTTTAAGCTGGTGATGTGAGACTTCTTACTGTGTTTACCCCAGTCCAATGCCGGCATCTCCACATCATGACAGTCCTTTGCATCCATGCTGGCTCTCTACCAAAAACAACTCCACTTATCCCTCTCCCCTAATCTTCCCCATTGCCTTGCAACTCCTTTCTTTCTTCACATGATTATCTAAATCCTTTTTGAAAGCTATGATTGAGTCCTCCTTCACCACACTGTTGGGCAGTGCATTCCAGATCCTAATCACTCGCTGCGCTGAACAGAAATCCTCAGGCCATTGTTGCTTCTTTTGCCAATCACCTTAAACTGGTATCTTCTACTTCTGGATCCTTCTGCCAATGGGAACAGTTTCTTCCAGTCTATTCTCACTAGACCCCCATGATTTTCAAACATGTAAATCACAAACAACAAGAATTGAACGCAAAATCAGTTAAGAAATCAGAATTTGAGCTGTGAATCAATTCACTTTGATTTGATTTATTATTGTCACGTGTATTAGGATACAGTGAAAAGTATTGTTTCTTGTGCTACACAGATAAGGTCTATCGTTCATAGAATACGTAGGGGAGAAGGAAAAGAGAGACTGCAGAATATACTGTCATGGTTATAGCTCGGGTGGAGAGAAAGATTAATTTAATATAAGGTAGGTTCATTCAAAAGTCTGATGGCAGCAGGGAATAGGCTGTTCTTGAGTTGGTTGGTATGTAACCTCAGACTTTTGTATCTTTTTCCCAATAGAAGAAGGTGAAAGAGAGAATGTCCAGCTTGTGTGGGGTCCTTGATTATACTGGCAGACAGAAGTCTAGATGGAGTCAATGGATAGGAGGCTGGTTTACGTGATGGATTGGGCAATGTTCATAACCTTTTGTAGTTTCTTGTGGTCTTAGTCAGAATACGATCCACAACAAGCTGTGATACAACCAGAAGGATGCTTTCTATTTTGACTTGAATTGATTTATTATTATTACATGTATTAGTATACAGTGAAAAGTATTTCTTCTTGCCTTGTACAGTCAAAGCATACCGTGCATCGAGAAGGAAAGGAGATAGTGCACCTGTAGAAATTGTAAAAAGTCTTACAACACCAGGTTAAAGTCCAACAGTTTTATTTGGATGCAGTGACTCACCTGATGAAGGAGCAGTGCTGTGAAAGCTTGTGATTCCAAATAAACCAGTTGGACTTTAACCTGGTGTTATGAGGCTTCTTACTGCACCCACCCCAGTCCAATGTGGGCATCTCCTCATCATGGCTACTTATAGAAATTGGTGCAAGAACCCACTTCCTGAGAGTTTGGTGTACAATGAAGAAAGGTTGGTCAGAGAAGATGAAGAAATGGCTTGCTCGTTGTAAAGACCAAGCAATGGAATTTAGATTGTGGAAATGCTTAGTGGGACATGGAAGGTGTGGTGGATCAAACAACCTTTTGGGCCTGGGTTCAAATCTAACCTCGGACTGAAGGGATAAGAGTCTCCCCTGCCTGTGGTGTTCAGGACCAAATGCATTTGGGACATTTTCAATCACTTTTTTCCCTAGGCCAGGTTCTTTGCTTCGAAAGGCCACCAGAAGATTGAGGTAGGAAATGGGGAATTGTCAAGTGAGTGTGATAGGAGGCATATTGTGAGGGGAGAGTGGATAGAGCTTCACTCCATCTCTAATTCCACATTGCTTAGCTAGATTGGCCACAGAAAATGGCAGCCGTCACTGGATGAACACAAAATAAATTTTAAAAATGCGAGCCAAAAAATGGTTGTACTCTTTCCACCCAATTGGATAAGTTAAATTTGTTACAGTCTATTGTGTCTCTGCTCACTGCTACAAAAATTCCATATTAAAATTCACATAATATGACTTTAATCATAAACATGCCGCCAATTTTCCTGCACATGTATTTCATAAATCCCATAGAAATTCCGCAGTGACTCTCAGCGGCCAGAGACGATTGTTATCACTGCGGGTTCTTTGACTTTGGAACAGTCGGGCCAGAAGTGATTGGACCACTCCTTCATGTTGAGAAGTGAGGCCTGTTCTTAATAACTTCCATCTGAGCCCCTGGCAGAATTGTCTTTGCTCCTTCCATCACTGTGACCACCACTGCCCCCCCCACCCCACACTATTACCATTACTGACCTCTCAGATCCCAAAACTGCGGGCAGCTTGGTGGCACACTGGTTAGCACTACTGCCTCACAGTGCCAGGGAGCTGGGTTCAATTCCCATTTTAGGTCACTGTCTGTGTGGAGTTTGCACATTCTCCCCGTGTCTGTGTGGGTTTCCTTCGGGTGCTGCGGTTTCCTCCTACAGTCTGAAAGACTTGCTGGTTAGGTGCACTGGCCGTGCTAAATTCTCCCTCAGCGTACCTGAACAGGTGCTGGAGTGTGGCGACTAGGGGATTTTCACAGTATCTTCATTTTAGTGTAAGCCTATTTGTGACACTGATAAATAAACTTTAAATTCTGATAGCTTGTTCCTTCAGGAAAGCAAAGACTTGGGGATGGGGAGAGTGGGGGGAGGGGGTGGGGTGCAGTGAGTTTGGGCCCTTTATGGACTGCCGACATTTGTGAGGTTAGACCATGAAGCTGTTCAACTGCGTAGGCATCACAGCCAAACCCAATCTAGTGCCCACGTGGCATGTGCTAAAGGTTTGAGCAGAGTGTGAGCAAGCCAGCAGTGAGGGCATGCATCCTCTGCTCCGTAAGCGGGCACTGAATTGGCGCAAATGTATGATTATTGCTGTAGTTAAAGGGATTAGAAGATTTTTAACAGGAACTGGCTGTTGGAATAAGAGGTGTGTTGGCACGTTCATTGACTGAAGTAGTCAATTAAACACATGAGATGGAATTGGGCAAATATAGAGAAAGGAATATTAAAATGAACAGGGAAAGTGAGGTTACGGTTGTGTGGTCGCACTTGCAGAACCAGGATCAGCTGAATATCTTCCGTTAGAATTTCTATATACCCATATTCTGCCATTCAGCTCTCAATCCCCACTGTCAAAGAGCAAGATCTTTAGCTGATCTTTCTTCACCCCTCACCCATCCCCCAGCCCCCACCACTCCATCCCCATCCATAACCCGGGCTCTGAGCAGACTATCAAATGAACTGGTTGGACTTTAACCTGGTGTTGTGAGACTTCTTACTGTACAAACTCTAACAGCCCAGCTGAGTGCACACAGATTCTTTTTTTAATGATGATATTTACAAGTGTTAGCCACACTTTGATGGCAGCTGCGTTATCCACCTCTCAGTATCCTGCTCACGAATTCTGGGGCCATTTTACTGGCCTATTAGTAACCAAAGTTACTGCCGTAAAATTAAAATAGCTTTTACAGGGCAAGTAACCAGGGTGAAGTCATCCTGGGTCAAACAGGATACACCATCCACATGCACACAGCTTCAGTGTAATCCAATGGACCTGGCGTGCAATCCAGGAGCTCGCTGCTCAGAACATTTTCAATCGTGGCTTGCATGCTCCCTCTAGCCCCACGAAGGGGGTCACTTTGCCTGACAAGGTATTGGATATCCAGCAAACTTGCCTCCTTATCAGCAGGTTGAGAGTTCAATTCTGACTCTGGACACTTAAGCACAAACATCAGTTGTGAGGGAATGTTGCATTAAATCAGACTTTTCTCCGTTCAGGCCCCGCTACAAGCGAGGACCGAGAATCACTCAACCAAATCTCCGATCTCTCCAATGGGCCAGAAAATCCCCCCAGTGAGAATGGCTGGAAAATTCTACTCGACATCTTTCACATGCCATGTTAATCTGAGGTCCCATCTCCTCCCTCCATTGACCACAGAATATATCATGGTGTTATTTTAAGGAAGAGCAAGAGGGTTCAACCTCCAGTGATGCAGACAACATGTATCCCTCAAGTGACAGCACTCAAAAATAGATGATCTGGTCTTTATTGTATTGTTTTGAAATTGCTGGGTGGGATTTTCCAGCTGCGCTTGCCTCAAGACCGGAAAATCCTGTTCAAGGTCAATGAATCTTTGCAAGTCCTGTCCCGTGGCAGGCGGAACAGGAAATTGGTTGCTGATTTTCTGACATTACAAGTCACACAAGGGATTCAGGTACAGGTTGGGCCTTCTCCGTAATTGTTACAGTTAATCAACTATCTTGGGATGCCATTTTACAGATGCACCATAGAGAGCATTCTTTCTGGTTGTATCACAGCTTGGTATGGCTCCTGCTATGCCCAAGGCCGCAGGAAACTACAAATGGTCATTAACAAAGCCCAATCCATCACACAAACCAGCCTCCCACCCACTGTACACTTCCCAGAGGAAACCCACGCAGACACAGGGAGAATATGCAGACTCCGCACAGATAGTGACCCAAGCTGGGAATTGAACCCGGGTCCCTTGCACTGTGAGGCAGCAGTGCTGTGCCATCAACACATGCAACGCCAGCTAAGCAACCAATCCAACTGAGTGTCAATACTGTGTATAGTTTTAACAACACTTAACATTAAAATAAACCCTTGATGTTAAAAAATTATAAATTTCACCATAATACAAAAGTATTGTTAGCTTTCTTATGGCACTCGCGAGCGTGCGTGTATGTCTGTGCGTATGTTTGTGCGCATGTATGTGTGTGTGTGTCCGCATGTGTGTGTGTGTGTGTGTGCATGCGAGGGGACAGGGGGCAACTTTGGACACTGAACTTTACAAACCCATCCTCAGTTCTAAAATACTACATAATGTCATTCATTTCCTAACACTTCACATTGAAGGGCAACAGTATTGAACCAATGCTTATTATTTCAATATCAAGCTTTTAGCTCTTTTCCCCATAAGAATTTCAGGAATTCACATTACTTTGAGTGGGTATTAGCTGGCCTGTCTGGAGCCAATTTAGCAGGGGAAAGACTCAATATTAGTTTTCTGGTAAATTAATATTTGGTTCATGTTTCCTTATTTGTATCTCCTCCATCTTCATCAGTGCACTGCCCTTGGGAATCAGTCATTTCTCATGTGACAGTCAAGAGATAGAGAAAGTGTCACATGATTGGAGCCTGTGCTCTTTACAACAGAAAGACTGAGTGCTTTTTAATAACAGTGAGGTATGATGGAGAGATTATTATAACTGAGGGTATTATAATGTGGCCTGGGTTTAATTGACAACCTCAAGCCATACACAGAGAAATTGCAGTAGCGGAAGTGCCTATTTAAACCGGTTACATAAATTTAATCGAGGTCTTTCACTATCATCATGTATTCTGGGTTAGCTTCCCTCTGTAACATATCCGCTGAGAGAAACAATGTCAAAAATGACTGAGTCAGTACACCCATAACATGACAATTACCTCAGCAATGTAGTTAAAAGTCTATTTATTAATGTCACAATTAGGCTTACATTAACACTGCAATGTGAAAATCCCCCAGTCCCCGGTTCGGGTACACTGAGGGAGAATTTAGCATGGCCAATACGCCTGACCAGCACATCTTTCGGACTATGGGAGGAACCCAGAGCACCCAGAGGAAACCCACGCAGACATGGAGAGAATGTGCAGACTAACCACAATCTCGGCTTCTCACTTTATCAACCCCCTGGAGTTACCATTGACCAGAATCTGAAATGGGTTAGCTATATGAATCCTATGGCTACAAGACCAGGTGGAAGGCTGGGAATTCTGCACAGAGTAACTCATCTCCTGACTCACCAAAGCTTGTCCACCATCTACAAGGCACAAGTCAGGAGTATGATGGAATACGCTCCATTTGCCTGGATGGGTGCAGCTCCAATAACACTCGAGAACATCGACACCATCCAAGACAAAGCAGCCCCCTTGGTTGGCATCCCATCTACCTTTAACATTCACTTGTTCCCCCCCCCACTGCACTGTGGCAGCGTTGTGTTTATCTACACTATACGTTGTGGTGATCCACCAGTCCCCCTTAAACAACACTTTCCAAACAACAACCTCTACCACCTCAAACAACAAGGGCAACAGATGCTTGGGAACACCATGTTCCCCTCAAAGCCACACACCATCCTGACTTCTCACTGTTCCTTTAATGTCACTGGGTCAAAATCCTGGAATCCCTTCCTAACAGTGCTATAGGTGTAGCCGCAGAATGCACCAGTTCAAGATGGCAGCTCATCACTACCTCCTGAAGGGAAATGAGGGATAGGAAATAATGTAGGCCCAGCCAGTCATGCTCATAATCTCATGAAAGAACTAAAAAAAGAATGAGGAGAGAGTCAGATTCTTCGGCCTCTGTTACACAATGGCCAGAATTCTGCGGCCGCTCACGCCAGTGGGATTCTCCAGCCCCGCTGGCAACACACCTCCGCCCGTGGGTTTCCCAACGGTGTGGGGTGACGTCAATGGGAATTCCCAGTGAAATCGGCAAAATAAGAAAATCCCACCACAGAGTGTGACGACTAGGGGATTTTCACAGTAACTTCATTGAAGTGTTAATGCAAGCCTACTCGCGACATGTATAAATAAACTTAACTTAATCCGCATAGTCCGTTTTCCACATTCCTAGAGCCAGGATTTTATGGCTGCTCCCACCCGGTAGAAAATAACCCCCGCAAAATAAACGGCAATTTAGACAGCCCACCCCATCGACCGGGAGGGTGGAGAGGGAGGACATGCCTTGACGGGGTCTACCAAAATTCCGCTTCAGTGGAGCCAGCTGAGGGTCAAGACGGCCAGCTGCATCCGTAAACCGCACGCGTGTAAAACATGCCCCACACCACCCCGCCCTGTCACACCTCCGTGAAAAGGGGAAGCACCATGTTCGGAGAGTGGGATGCGGAGGGTTTAGGATTTACGGGCATCTCTGCTTTTTTCACCATCTCATCGTAGCAGAAATCGTACAGTTTGCATTGGACAACAGAGAGGATAAGCACAGTGAGCAAAGACAGCAGGCAAGCCCGTACAAAGCCTAAAATGGGCAAGAGGCCTTTGAGGTCATTAATTATGTTTCTGGAACGGATTAAGTGACCATATAATCTAATTTACTCTACAATAAATACGTTTAACCAGAAGGCAAAGCACAGCCTACAGATTAATGTGGACAGAGCCAAACTCAGAACTCCCAATCCACTGTTCTCATTCCTCTGGCAATCTCCCATATGTTATTACTGTTACAATCCCAAAATATTTTTGTAACATGCTTAAGTACACACCCAGTTGCAGAAAACAGAGACTAATGATCCAATCACCATAACCTATAGCTTTGGAAGTCTCTCTTTTTGTTTCTCTCCAGCTGATTTCATCCCCAGGCAATGACTCCACTGGGAAAGGTCGCTGTCCATTTGTATGAGGTTTGGTAATGAGTGTGGAAGAACTTCAGGACAAAGTTAACCCAATCTCCATGTGGATTTGCAGTAGATCCTGGGGCCAGGAATCCTGGATTTTTCTATTTGTTAATCTAGGAATCCAAAGAGGAGACAATGGCTGAGCGGTATTATCGCTAGACTATTAATCCAGAAATTCAGCTAATGTTCTGGGGGACCCTGGTTCAAAACCCACAATGGCAGATGATGAAATTTTAATTCTACAAAAGATATCTAGAATTAAAAATTTACTGATGACCATGAAATCATTGTCGATTGTCAGAAAAATCCGTCTGGTTCACTGAAGTCCTTTAAGGAAGCAATCTGCCGTCCTTACCTGATCTGGTCTAGATGTGACCCCAGAGCCACAGCAATGTGGTTGACACTCAACTGCCCTCTGAAATGGCCTAGCAAGCCCCTCGGTTCAAGGGTGGCTGGGATGGGCAATAAATGCTGGCCAGTCAGTGACGCCAAGTCCCAAAAATGAATAAAAATATGTCAATTGTACTTCAAATAACCCTGTATCTTGACAGTGACAGAAGTCTCACATCAGGTTAAAGTCCAACTGGTTTATTTGGTAGCACAAGCTTTTGGAGTGTCACTCCTTCTTCAGGTGAGTCCAATACCGCCATCTCCACATCATGCCATTGAGACAGATAACGTTTTAGATTAAAACAGAGCAAGTGAGAAGATGCGGTGATCAAGTGACACTACGCTTTGGTAGCATTGCAATGTCTTGAGTTTATTTATTAGTGTCACAAGTAGGTTTACGTTAACACCGCAATGAAGTTATTCAGAAAAGTTGTAGGAGGAACAAAGTTTGAAGAACTGAAAAGTTCCATTTGTGAGATAATGGGGGAAAATTAGTTTGAATGAGAGATTATTCAGTGAGTTTTTACTTCAATGCAGTGAGGATGTAGTGGGGGCTGGTAATTTGCAGTTTAGGAACAAGAAAACCAAGTCCTCAAATAGTATTGATGAGGGATCGAGGGAGAAACCAATTCAATTGAAGCGAATTCAAGGGAGACACGGTGGCACAGTGGTTAGCACTGCTGCCTCACAGCGTCAGTGACCCGGATTCAATTCCAACCTTGGGCCACTCTCTATGTAGAGTCTACACATTCTCTCCGTGTCGGCATGGCTTCCCTTTGGATGCTTCAGTTTCCTCCCACAGTCCAAAAATGCGTGGGCTAGGTTAATTAGCTGTGATAAATTGCCCCTTAGTGTCAGGGGGATTAACAGGGTAAATACATAGGGTTATGGGGATAGGACCTGGGTGGGATTGTGCAGGCTTGATGGGCTGAGTGGCCTCCTTCTGCATTGTAGGAATTCTACAATTCTGTGATTCACTGAAACAATATCAAATAAAGTTCACACAGTCCATGACAAAAGGCAAATCCATAATTTCATAGAATCATAGAGTTAGAAATTTACAGCACAGAACGAGGCCCTTCAGCCTTTGTGTCTATGCTGGCCATCAAGCACCTATCTATTCTAATCCCACATTCCAGCACTTGGTCCATAGCATTTCAAGTAGTTATACAAATACTTCTTAAATATTGTTGGTGTTCTCCCATCCTCTCAGAGAGTGGGTGCCGGATTCCCACTGCCCACTGGGTGAAAAGGTATTTTCTCACACCTTATAAACACTTAACTTAAATCTATGCCCCTTGTTATTGACCCCTCTGCGAAGGGGAAAAGTTTTTTTAAATTCATTTGTGGGACATGGGCATCATTGGCTGGTCAGCATTTATTGTAAAAAGTCTGACAACACCAGGTTTAAGTCCAACCGATTTATTTGATAGTAAACTCACAAGCTTTCGAGGTTTCCCTCTTCATCAGCTGGACGAAGAGGGAAGATGGAACTTTCCATCCACCTGACGAAGAGGGAAACCTCGAAAGCTTGTGAGTTTACTATCAAATAAATCGGTTGGACTTAAACCTGGTGTTGTCAGACTTCTTACTGTGTTTACCCCAGTCCAACGCCGGCATCTCTACATCAACATTTATTGCCCATCCCTAGTTGGCCTTAAGGAGGTGGTGAGCTGCCTTCTTGAATCGCTGCAGTCCATGTTCTCTAGGTTGACCCACAATGCCATTAGGGAGGGAATTCCAGGATTTTGACCCTTTGGGAAGGAACAGTGATACATTTCCAAGTCAGGATGGGTGAGTGCTTGGAGGGGAGATTACCAGTGGTGATGTCCCCCATTTATCTGCTGCCCTTGTACTTTGAGATAAAAGTGGCCGTGGGTTTGGAAGGTGCTGTCTAAGGATCTTTGGTGAATTGCTGCGGTGCACCTTGTAGATAGTACACACTGCTACTACTGAGCACGGTGGTGGAGGGAGTGGATGTTTGTGGATGGGGTGCCAGTCAAATGGGCTGCTTTGTCCTTGATGGTGTCAAGCTTCTTGAGTGTTCTTGAGGCTGCACCCATCCAGGCCAGTGGAGAGTATTCCATCACACTCCTGACTTGTGCCTTGTAGATGGTGGACGGGCTTTGGGGAGTCAGGAGGTGAGTTACTCACCACAGTACTCCTAGCACTGACCTGTTCTTGTAGCCAGTGTTTATGTGGTGAGTCCAGTTGAGTTTCTGGTCAATGGTAACCCCAAGGATGTTGACAGGGGGTGGGGGGGTAGATTCAGTAATGGTTACACCATTGAATGTCAAGGGGCGGTGGTTTGAGTGTCCCTTATTGGTGATGGTCATTGCCTGGAATTTGTGTGATCTGAATATTAATTGCCACTTGTCAGCCCAAGCCTGGATGTTGTCCAGATCTTGTTGCCTTTGAACGTGGGCTGCTTTCTTTTCTTCCTATCTATGCCCCTAATAATTTTGTACAACTCAATCAGGCTCCCCCTCAGCCCTCTCTGATCCGAGGAAAACAACCCTAGTCTAACCAGCCTCTCCTCATAGCTGAAGTGCTCCAGCCCTGGTAACATTGTAGTGAATCTCCTCTGTGCCCTTCACCAGTGCAATCACTTCTTTCCTTTAAAATTTATTTATTAATGCCACAAGTAGGCTCATATTAACACTGTAATGAAGTTATTGTGAAAATCCCCTAGTTGCCACACTCTGGCGCCTGTTCGGGTACACTGAGGGAGAATGTAGCATGGACAGTGCACCTAACCAGCATGTCTTTGGAACTGTGGGGGGAAAATTGGAGCACTCGGAGGAAACCCAGGCAGATTTGGGGAGAATGTGCCCTCACATATTAATTGATGTTCAAGCTTCAACAATTGACCATCCTGAAAGGTCATTTGAGTGTGGAATTTGTCCCATCACTGCTTTGTGGATTATTGCTCCCTTGGCAGCCTAGGGGACATCTTTGGGTTTATTCTGGGTTGTACTGGCTGCTTTGTGAGATGTTCATTGCAGCCTGTGGTGATCTGCTTGCGCCCAGTCAGCTGAACAGTGAAACAATCCAGGGCCCCCTACAGCCCATTTGCAAGGAGTTCAGGATGTTGACATTATTGGCTGTGAGACTTTGACACCACTTTCTGACACTGTTTATGACCATCCATAAAAAGGCTTGCTGCATTTTCTGTTCTTGTCACGGCTCTAGCTGGTCACCACACGGACTCTGTTCAAAACAAGCTGCCATTCATATTGTTCAAAACCCACACAGTCATCACTGAACACGTTGTGAGAGTACTGAAGGACACCAACACCATCTTTAACCCTTCACTGACCTCTGGGTCACAGGTACAGATTATTGAAGGCTCTTTCTACCATGTTTTCAGCCCATGCATTCAGCTGTCTTCTCCCTTAATATTGTACTTCCCATTCTGAACCACTCTCCTCATTTAGGATACTGCCTAAAAACCTACCACACTTAGTAGTTAGCGCCACTGCCTCACAGTGACAGGGACGCAGGTTCGATTCCAAGTTTAGGCCACCGTCTACGTGGAGCCTGCACGTTCTCTCCATGTCTGCGTGGCTTTCCTCTGAGTGTTCCGGTTTCCTCCCACATTCCGAAAGATGTGCCGGTTAGGTGCTTTGCCATGCTAAATTTTCCCTCAGCGTATCCAAACAAACGCCAGAATGTGTCAATTAGCGGACTTTCATGGTAACTTCATTGCAGTGTTAATGTAAGCCTACTTGTGACACCAATAAATAAACTTTAAAGCTTTCACTTTAAACTTTAATATTTTCTTCCCTCATGTTTCTCATTTTCACCATTTTTTTTCCCTTTAACAACGGCTTTGAAGTGCTTTGGGGTGATTTACAACATTTCTTTTCAGTGTGTGTGCAATAACACCAAGCCAGGCAATCGCTTCTGCGGTGGCTAAATGGGGCTCTCTGAACCCTCTGTTGAATTCTGGCAGGGGGTATTAATTGGGCTGCACCAGAGTCTGGGTTCCCTGCCCTTTGATAATTCACAAACCCCACCACTCCCACGTCTGTGCCCACCATATTGTGGAGATGCTGGCATTGATCTACCCGATGAAGGGGCAGTGCTCCAAAAGCTAGTGGCTTTTGCTAGCACATAAACCTGTTGGACTTTAACCTGGTGTTGTGAGACTTCTTACTTGCCCACCATTTTGGCCAGGAAGTGATCCATGTCAACATAGAATACCTACAGTGCAGAAGGAGGCCCATCGAGTCTGCACTGACAACAACCCCATCTAGTCTCTATTCCTTATAATCCCATGTAATGCCCCTGACGCTAAGGGACAATCCCACACAGACCTGTTTCCTGTAACCCCAAGTATTTACCCTGCTAATCCTCCTAACCTACACATCTTGGGACACTAAGAGAGAATGTAGGATGGTAAGTCCATCTAACTTGCACATCTTTGGAGTGTTGGTGGAAACTGGAGCACCCAGAGGAAACCCAGGCAGACACGGATGTGCAAACTCTACACAGTGACCCCAGGTTGGAATTGAACCTGGGTTCCTGGGGTGGTGAGGCAGCAGCGCTAACCATTGTGCACCATATTGCCATGGGCTACCTGCACTACTGACTGGAAGCTACAGGTACTGGGGCCTAATTTGCACTAATTGGTTTTAAGTGGCTGGCTCCACTGTTTCCTATGCTTATTGATTCCCTCTTTGGGGCAGCATGGTGATACAGTGATTAGCACTACTGCCTCACAGTGCTAGGGACCAGGGTTCGATTCTCAGTCTGGGTCACTGTCTGTGTGGAGTCTGCATGTTCTCCCTGTGTCTGCGTGAGTTTCCTCTGGTTTCCTCCCACAATTCGAAGCTGGTTGGGTGCATTGGCCGCGCTAAATTCTCCCTCAGTGTACACGAACAGGTGCCAGAGTGTGGCGACTAGGGGATTTTCACAGTAACTTCACTGCAGTGTTAATGTAAGCCAACTTGTGACATTAATGAATAAACTTTAAAAACTTTTAAGAGCCCAGGACCAGGATCATGGCAGCCTTGAAGACCAGTCCTGCCCATTTACACTCTGCTTATCTCCAATAGATATTGTAATTTGCTTTATCGTTCTTTGTATAAAAAATTTATTCTTGTTTGTTCAAGATCTGTGGAATCTTGTGGTTTTATTCTCTTAGCGAGTGTCTGGAATCTGAAACTTTGTCAACTTGAAGCAATATGTTTTTATTTCCTATTCAGAGACTTATCAACAACCTGGCATCTGGCCAAGGATCATAACCCATAACAATTGCGACTACACTTTTCAAATACTTCATTGGCTGTGGAATTCATTGAGACATTTTGAAGTGAGTGAAAGGTACTACATCAATGCAAGGTTCACCTTCTTTCTGGAGCCTTCAGGATTGGGATGCCTGGCTTGATTTTCTGTCTGCAAGGATCAGAATTGGGATAGACCGCTGATTCGAGCAGGTTTGTACAGTTCAGTGGTCACACCGTTTACCAAGCGGACCTTCCGCGGAGCTTTCTGTTCCGTATGTAAGCCCATCTGATGTTCTGAACCTGCCAGTTGCATTTGGTCAGTATTATGCTTCCAGGGATTGGTTTTGTTCCTATAAATCACCGTCGGATATCCACTACTATCACAGCTCACACCATGCTGCCCCGTCCAATACACTTCTCTCTGCTCACTGAAGCAAGGTTTCACTTCCAGCGCTGTGATTGAAACACTGGAGTCACCTTTGGCACCAGAATTAACCTCTGAAATGATCCCACTCATTTTAAACACAACCTGTAGAGGTATGGGGTGACACAGTGGCACAGTGGTTAGCACTGCTGCCTCACAGTGCCAGGGACCCGGGTTTGATTTCCAGCTTGGGTGACTGTCCAGGTGGAGTCTGCATGTTCTCCTTGTGTCTGTGTGGGTTTCCTCTGGGTGCCCCGGTTTCCTCCCACAGCCCAAAAGACTGGTTAGGTGAATTGGCCATGCTAAGTTCTCCCTCAGTGTACTCAAACAGGTGCCAGAGTGTGAGGATTTTCACGATAACTTCATTGCAGTGTTGATGTAAGCTACTTGCAACTAATAAATAAACTACTTTTTTATCCTTTGGTGTGGAACTACCCAGAATAGCCTGTGCTGATTCACAGGTTAACACAAGTTGGGAGTGGCATGGTGGCACAGTGATTAACACTGCTGCCTCTCAGTGCCAGGGTCACAGGTTCAATTCCAACCTCAGGAGACAGTGTGAAGTTTGCACATTCTCCCCATGCCTGCGTGGGTTTCCTCCAGGTGCTTCCGTTTCTTCCCACCGTCCAAAGATGTGTGGGTTAGTTTGATTGGTTGTGCTAAATTGCCCCTTAATGTCAGGGGTATTAACAGGGTAATTATGTGGGTAGGGAATATAGCCTGGGTGGGATTATTGTCAGTGCATGTTGAGTGGGCCAAATGCCTCCTGCATTGTAGGGATTCTATTCTATGCTTCTAACACACTCCTCTACCCTGTCTCTCACACATTGGACCAACATCACCTGAGTGCCCACACCATCAAAGGTGCCAGCAGGATTAAAAGTGCAAACAGCATTTATTACATAAGCTCCCAGGACAGCCAAGGCTCATTAATGTCATCATGTCTACTTGTTAGTTTCTTTAAAGTTTTTAATTGGTGTCATAACTGGCTTACATTAACACTGCAGTGAAGTTACTGTGTAAAATCCCCCAGTTGCCACACTTTGGCACCTGTTCAGGTACACTGAGGGAGAATTTAGCGCGGCCAATTCACCTAACCAGCATGTCTTTTGGACTGTGGGAGGAAACCGGAGCACGCAGAGGAAACCCACGCAGACACGGGGAGAACATGCAGACTCCTCACAGACAGTGACCCAAGCTGGGAATCGAACTGGGTCCCTGGCACTGTGAGGCATCAGTGCTAACCACTGTGCCAACAATTATTCCAACGCAATCCTAGTGCGGAATCTTCCCGTCTCACCGGCCATGGGAATCGTAGCAGGTGGAACATGGACAATGCAAAGCTCTGTTGATCTCGGGCGAGATTTTCTGGTTTTGGGATGACTGCAGCCGGCCCTTGCCTCTGCTTGATCTTTTTCACATCCTCTTTTATGTCTCTCAGTCCTCACTGCACCTGGCCATGTGTCTGCAGCCCACTTGACTATGCATTAGTTCTTGTTTTGAGGGTGCAAGTTGGAAAGCGAAGGACATGGAGATAAGGCTATTACAACATCAACTACCTGCCATCCCGCCAATCACCCTGTCTTTGCTGATGTACACGGACTCTCCATCCTAAAGCTCCTTCATTCTGATATCCCCCTGCCGCCATCATTTAACCGTCTGACTGTAACTCTCTGCTTGCTCCCCCTCTCTCTTCAACCCTGACTTCACTTTGTGGTGCATTGTCAGAGAGAACTGACTCACCCTTTGGAGCACCTCTCTAAACCGCTTTCACCTCGAATCATCTTGAGGATTCGTAACCATTAAAATTAAAGATCATATAGATTGTTATTAGTAGTATCAGAGATACAGGCTGGAAGGTCTATAGGCTGGGGTAAAGCCTTAGCAGAATCAAAGGTGAAGGTCAGGATCTTAAATGTGATGTATTTGTAGAGAGATTCAGAATACATATACAACAACACCCAAATGAAGCTCAGGCACCAAGGTTAAGAATGCTGAGGTTGTTCCTTCCTCAACTCATCCAGTTCACCCACTTGTATATGATAGAGTTCATTCTCTTAAAGAACTTGGTACTGGCGCTAGTAACATCTCACTAAACAGAATGGCATCCTCAGTTTCTCAATATTGATAATAAATTCCAAAATCTTGCTATTAAGTTGAAGAAAGTTCACTCAATGGTAAGTAAGAATCTACGGTGCAGAAGGAGGCCATTTAGTCAATGAGCCTGCACCAACAACAATCCCACCCAAGCCCTATCCCCCTAACCCCATGTATTTACCCTACTAATTGCAATTTGGCATGGTTAATCCAGCTAACCTGCACATCTTTGGAATGAGGGAGGAAACCGGAGTACCTAGGGGAAATCAATGCAGACACGAGGAGAATGGGCAAACTTCACACAGTGACCCAAGGCTGGAATTGAACCCTGGTCCCTGGCGCTCTGCGGCAGCAGTGCTAACCACTGCTCAGTACAGAACTGAAACGCACAAACCTAGAAGGTGCCATGTTTGATTGGCAGTCTGTGATGGGTTAGCCGTGAAAACAGTTGATGCGGAAATGGAGCTAGGGGGAGATGGTGTGAATTCACCTTGATCAGCTCGGGAAGAAGAAATGAGCCGCTGTTGCCTAGTTGGTGCTGAGCGAGGTCAGAATGAGCTCCTCTGCAATGACTTCACAGAAGAATGGCTTGGTAACACTTGCTGATGACCACATGAGTGTTCTAGAGTTGTGCAGTGCTGTGAGCCAGTATGAAGAGGTGTCTTCAAAAGGGGAGAGGAACTGGTTGTTAACTACAGCATATCAGAAGCCAGCTGACCTGGTGTTGCAATTGACCATTAAGGGGGAGACATCCATGGATGTTTCTGCTAACCCTGTCACCCTGCAGCTCTGGCATATACCTTTCCAAAGGCTAGCCACATTTTCTTTTGACTTTGTGATCCTTAAATAAAAACCCACCATACAGTTTCCAGAAAGTAATTTCAAAGAATAGATCATGGGGAACAAAAAAGATCTCTGCCAATAGTTCAACACTGGGGAGGTGATAGCCTAGTTGTATTACCGCTAGACTCTTAATCCAGAAACTCAGCTAAATGTTCTGGGGTCCCAGGTTCGAATCCCACCATGGCAGATGGTGGAATTTGAATACAATTAAAATATCTGGAATTAAGAATCTACTAATGACCATGAAATCATGCTGATTGTTGGAAAAACCCATCTGGTTCACTAATGTTCTTCAGGGAAGGAAACCTGCTGCCCTTACCTGGTCTGGCCTACATGTGACTCCAGAGCCACAGCAATGTGGTTGACTTTCAACTGCCCTAGGGCAACTCGGGATAGGCAATAAATGCTGGCCAGCCAGAGACGCCCATGTTCCAAGAACAAATAAAAATACAACTTTAGTCTTTGCTTATTGTATGGTGTGGGATCAGAGTTGACACTGTCCAACTCATGTGGTGATTGTCCCCTTCATGTGGGTTACGGGAATAGGGCCTGGGTGGGATTGTGGTCAGTGCAGACTCTATGGGCCAAATGGCCTCCTTCTGCACTGTAGGGATTCTATGATTCTACTTATAAATAAAGTTGATGGGTGGGATTTTCTGGCTGCGCTCATCCCAAAGTCGGAAATTCCTGCCCAACAGGCCTTTGCATGGTCTGTGTCCTGACTGTTACGATTCCTGTGGGATACGGAATGGGAAAATTCCGCCGGGTGAGTCCTTTTATGAGATTCCCATTAATCTTACTGGAATTCCACATTTATCTGAAGTTGCTTTAATAGTGAGAGAAATTTAACAAATATAACCCAGAGAAGTTGAAACGTGCCAAGTGATATTGGACGAAATGGATATTTCAGACAGAGTAACCTCAATGTTGTCATTACGTTGCATGTATATTTGCATTCAATTCATGTTGGCTTTAATGTTGCACATTCTTGCTTGTCCCATTAACCCAGCGATTGACCCAATAATGGCACCTTGGCCATTTTAACCTGGATTTTAAGCGGACTCCTATTCTTGAGGATCCAGCGCTTGCAATTCAACTTGGATCCATGTTTTCTCAAACATGTCCAACATGTTCGATGCTCCTGCCAGTTCCTGTGATTTATACTCTCAAAGATCTTTTTTAAGTTTATGAAGCCCTTGAGGTTAAGTGAAAGAGAATGCTGTGTGCTTTTGATTCCAATAACCTTTTTTTTAAACTTTGTCCTGTTTTCTGGAACAGACGGTGTCGTATTAAAATAAATTGCAGCAGGATAAAATCTGGTGAAACAGAATGTCTTGTAACATGGGCCCCTTTTCCCTCGATGGCCAGTCTTTGTAGATTTTAAAGGGGGAGAATGGGGACAAGGAAATTAGGGTGGAATAACAGAAACGTGAATAACACATTTGCTTGTTTCCAATGTTGATAATCTCGCTGACATAGCGAGCATGAGGCAAAACTGAGGAGGAATTTCTTCAGCCAGAGGGTGGTGAATTTGTGCAGTTCATTGCCACAGAGGGCTGTGCAGACCAGGTCTTTGAGACAGAGATAGATAGGTTCTTGAGGGGATCAAGGGTTACGAGGAGGGGGCAGACGAATGAGGATGAAAATCATATCAGCCATGATTGAACGGTGGGGCAGATTCGATGGGCCGACTGGCCTAATTCTGCTCCTATATCTTATGATCTTCTGTGGTTCAGGGATCTAACAGGCAAAGGGAAGTGTAAGGGATAAAATTGGATAGGATAACCATTGAACAAGCTTAACTGAGCAACTAATCAATTTCTTATGTCTGGACAGTCACATTAATTGTATATCTGCTTCCTTGGGAAGATTGGGACTTCCTCAAGCAACCAAACAGCCTACCACAAAGAAATACTGGGTCCAAGATTACTCCTGTATTTTGTCTGCAATCTGGTGGAAACTCAACAATGCAGCTTGAAAGACTGTGGACATTGGTGGGGCTACACAAGTGACATCTGTGGCACAAGCTTCTCTGCTCTTTCATACCCTCCCTTCAAAGCCTCCACTCCATCCAATCCCTGACTACAGAACTGTCCACCACCTACCCCCAACTCAACTGCTGGTCTAGTCAGCCTTACCTTGGTGGTGGGAAAACTATTGAGGACAGGCTTCGAAGAATAAGAGAAATCTTTAATCAGAAAGACAAGGATGACACAAAAGCGGTCAACACTGACTTGTTAAGGGAAGACTGTCTGACTAACATTGACATTTGAGGAGATAATAAGATGGGTCGATGTGATGTGATCTCATACAGAAGACTGGTCACAAAGTAAAAACTCATGGGATCCAAGGTGAAGTGGCAATTTCAATCCAAAGTTGGCCCAGAGGCAGGACGTTAATGATTAATGGGTGCTAATGATGGAAGAGTCCAGGGTTCCGGACTCGATTCCTGCTTGGGTCACTGTGTGTAGTTTGCACATTCTCCCCATGTCTGTGTGGGTTTCCTCCAGATGCTCCGATTTCCTCCCACAGTTTAAAAGACGTGCTGGTTAGGTGCATTGGCCATGCTAAATTCTCCCTCAGTGTACCCGAACAGGGGCAGGAGTGTGGCAATTAGGGGATTTTCATAGTAACTTCATTGCAGTGTTAATATAAGCCTACTTGTGATACTAATAAACATAATTTAAACTTAAAAACCAAATTAATATTGAAAATCACCATTTAAACACATGCTACAAATCTAATTTTTGCTTTACAAGCTAGGTACGTCAATTTGTGAACTTCAGGTGAAGTCATGTGTGGAGCTGGGAATGTTTTGAGAAGTAAGTTTAAAAGTCTTACCAACATCAAATGTTATAGCATAACAATGTGTGACTATCCAAATATGTTTTCAATGCGATGATTGGTCAGAAGGCTCTCTCCTTAAAAGGTAAGTGACCATTAAATTGACCAGCATTACACAGATGTTCACATGCATTAGAGAACTTTCTCTAATGAATAAAGTCCTCTTCTGCATTTAGCAGTATTGATGATTTGACTTAAATGGGTCATTTGGACACTAGCGTTTCAGTATTATAATGCTTTAAAGTCAATAGACCCTTTTTCACAATTTTGAAAAATACTGAGCAGTTGCCAGATGTATCTGTTGGGAACTCCATTGAACTTTTGAAAAGAACAGAGCAGATGGCTGGACATCTGTCTATGCGACTTCAAAGAGTATTATTTTGAATTCAGTGGTGCATGTTTATTCAGCTGTATAATATAATCCCATTATGAATGCATGGCTGATCCAAACCCACTAATGGATCCAGCTCAGCAGGAGTTGTTTACACGGTAGTGGAAGGAACTATATATTTTTTTAATTGTCAGTTCTTTGGGCAGATAATAGCATTAAGTATTTTGAAGAGATTTCTGAATGATTGTTTTAGTTTGACAAATTAACAAACACTTGAGATGAATGCCTGTCTTTCCAATGGGAATTTCACTGGCTGGTATTTGATTGACAGTTTTATGAATCTTGAGAGGCATTTTTGTCCAGAGGAGTTTGGATGGCTGATTGTTTACTTTCATTCCCAGAACATTCCAAAGATTTCCCAGTTACTACATGGCTTATGGGGCCTATACTTAGTGGACACTAGGTGAATGGGCATGGGGAGGGTATGGGGACTTGGTGGATTGAGGGGAGATGAGTGGTGAGGATGAGGAGGTCAAGCAACCATGTAGAAAAGTGGACTGATTTTCCAGGTGTGCCTCTTATCTGCCAGTCTTGACATCCATTTGCCTCTCTTCCCACCTCAGGAATGCATCAGAAAATGGCGGCCACTTTTCCGCCTTTCACTGACTTTGGAAAATGAAAATTCCGTGGTAATGGGCTGATATTCATAAGTCAGCAGGACAGCATTGGGAAATGGCTGAAAAAGATCTCTGGACTTCAGACTACTGTGATATTCAAATGAAAGTGTCCACGTGACCCATTTAAATCAGATCACCAATACAGCCAAATGCAGATGAGGACTTTATCCATTAGAGAAAGATTTCTAATGCATGTGAACATTTGCATGATGCTGGCCAATTAACTGTCACTTACCTTTTAAGGACAGAGCTTTATGATCAATCATCGCATTGAAAACATATTTGGACAATCATATACCCTCATGTTATGATACTTGAAATTGGTAAGACTTTCTAAATTTGCTCATCGAAAGGTTCCCAGCTCCACACTTGACTGCCCTCAAGGTTCACAAATTGACTTAACTGGCTTGTTTCCCAGAGGCTTTAACTTCCTAACTCGAAGGGAACATCTGGCCTGGAGCATTCCACTCTCCGGGGTGAGCAACCAGAATCCTAGCTGATGCTTTTGCTGTGTTAGAAATACAACAACTGGCATTTATGTAGCACTTTCAACATAGTAAAATGCCCCGAGGCACTCCACAAGAGCTTTACTGAACAAAATCTTCATCTAAAAACAAAGGTGCTGGTTATCAGGACATTTCCTGAAATAACAATTGTTGGTCCTGAATCCTTTCCTTCATAAAACAAAAGCAAAATTCTGAGAAGGTGGAAAACCTGGGACAAAATCTAGAATGCTGGGAGCAATCATCCAGTCTGCAGTACCTATGGGGGGAGGGGTGACACTGCAACATCACTCCTCCGATCATTTAACCACTCCTTCCCTCCACTACATCATAGAACTGCCCTTTTGTTCCTTGTCAGCACCCTCCCCGCCACTTTTCCCTGTTTCTGCATTTTGTCCAAAAACTGATATCTCAACATCTTCCAGTTCTGATAAAAGGTCATCAACCTGTTCAGAGTAATGGGTTAACTCTGCTGATAGTTACAATGGAGCTTTACACAAGGAACTACGTCACTCAGGGAAAGAGGATGACAAAGAAGCATCTTAGAGGTTTCTTCCAGCTGTGTCTTGGTCTGACTTAACCTTTGGATCAGAGAATCCCTACAGTGCAGAAGGAAGCCATTTGGCCCATCAAGATTACACTGACAACAATCCCACCCAGCCCCTATCCCTGCAACCCCATGTACTTACCTTGCTAGTCCCCTGACGCTTAGGGGCAATTTAGCATGACCAATCAACCTAACCCACACACCTTTGGGGTGCAGGAGGAAAGCACAGCACCGGGAAGAAACCCATGCAAACAGGGGGAGAACATGCAAATCCCACACAGTCAATGAACACAAGAGGTCATCAATTAAGGGTGAGGGGGGGGAGGTATAATTTGGAGGTAAGAGGAAGGTTCTTTACACAGAGAGTTGTGGGGGTCTGGAATGCGCTACCGAGTAGGGTGGTGGAGGCAGGCACGTTGGACTCGTTTAAGATGCAGTTAGATAGGCATATGAGTGAAACGGGAATGGAGGGATATGGTAGGGGCTATTAAATAGGGTAAACCTCGGGAGACACCGGAAGGGCAGGCTGTATAACTAATATGTTTTGTCTTTATTCCACAGGTGGAGGTCCACCTCGTGTCAAGCGAGGGGCATGCACACGGCGGGTTGTGCGTGGGCTGCTCTTGGAAGTCCAGGAGTGGCCTAGTACTTCATGTCGGTGTGTGTGCTTGATCCTGGACCGATAGACGGGCTCCACAACAGCTCAGTGACTAGCACTGCTAGCTGTGCAGATACATGGATTTGGGCCTGTGTCTGTGGGAGTTTGCGCATTCTCCCTGTGGTTGCGTGGGTTTCCTCCGGGCGCTCCGGTTTCCTCCCACACCCCAAAGATGTGCTCTTAGGCTAATTGGTTTCCACCAAATTGACACTATTTCTTCCCTGAATCTGACTGAGTAGGGTCCCATTCGTAGACATGCAGGGTAGAATAGGTGTAGGGCGATGCGGCGGCGCGGGCTCGTTGGGCCGAAGGGCCTGTTTCCCGTGCTGGGTTGTTCTTTGTTCTTTGTTCTTTGTTCTTTGACCCGAGGCTGGAATTGAACGCGGGTCATAAGTTCATAAGATACAGGAGCAGAAATAGGCCAATAAGCCCATCGAGTCTGCTCTGCCATTCAAACACAGCTGATATGCTCCTCATCCCCATGGGTCCCTGGCACTGTGAGGCAGGAATGCTAACCACTGTGCCATTGTGTCACACTGTATCTTTCAACAATAGACCACTGTCTCCAGCAAGACCTTCTCCAGTGGAGGAACTTAACGAACCCTGATATGAAACCATGATACCAGAAACTGATCTAGGTTTCTCTTCCTATGGATGCTGCCAGACCTGTTGCATGTTTCCGCCATTTTCTGGTTTTATTCCTTTACCTAATGCGCGGTTTTACTAATAAACCCACATTGGATAGGTGCCTCACATCTGACCTTGCCGCCTCCTGCCCTTTGGCTTATGTCTGGACTGCCCTGGTGACTCTCGGGAATCTCTACCTTCCTGTGAGGGAATGGGCGGATGATCCTCAAAAGCACCGAGAAACAGGGGGGCGCTGGGGGAGGTGGAGAAAGGGGGAATCCAAAAGACCATTGCCATTCTTCTATCTGCGACGGGCCCACCTGACAGGCGTGGTATCCTGCTTTCAGCCACGTCTCTGCCCTCACCGCCAACCTTTCAGCTCAGAGACATGGCTCGCTACTAAAAACAACAACTCGAGCCTTTATCCAATGTCGACAGCTCTGCCGGAGCAATGAGTAGGCGCAGTGACGGACGTGGCGGAGACAGACAAATGGGTGCGACTCAGCATTGAATCAGAGCGACCTCCGCTCTGCTTTGGTTAAAAAAAAAGCAAATCCTCGCGTGGTCACTGAGCACAAGGAGAGAAAACAGTGAGATATAAATGTGACTGCCCCACTTCCTGTTGCTCTCTCGCTCGCTCTCTTTTTCCTCAATCTCTCCATTGTCGTCTAACCTCAGTTACAGCACATTTCTCAAATTAACAGTTCGCCCGCCTTCCTCCCACCGCACACACCCTCCCCCCCCACCCCTCACTCCCCCCCCGCCGCCATCGAGTGGCGCTGAAATGTTTATAAATTTTATAGACTGATGTATGAACCTATTGGGAAATAATTTTCTGCACTAAATCACTTCTGCGGGTAGAGGTTTTATTATCTGCCTGTCGAGGTGTAAATATGGTAATAGGCCTTGTCGGGCACCTCATTTTTTCTGCCCGGGTTGACAGCTCTCTGTGCATCGCTCCAGCCCAACATGTAAACCGAGTCACTTCACAATCCAGAAACTATCAACGCCCTGCAGACATTTCCAAGTGGTCACCTCCCATGGATTACTTTTGAATTTCAGTGACTGTCTTCAACTTGACTTGGGGGAGGGGGAACCGCGGAGGTTAGAGGGGGCCTGGCTTTGAACCTTATTCTCTCTTTGGTCAGTTAACTCCTTGACTGCAGCCCTGAGCCATTTCCTCTCTCTCTCACACATACTGGGCCCACCCCTATTTCGCCCGACTGGCTGCTTTTCTGTTTTGAGTTTGAGCAGGGTGGAGCGTGTCTGGTGTCTGGGCCAGTGGGATCGAGACTCCACCTTCTGAGACTTATATACAGAATTGGCTGACACTTCAGTGCAACACAGAGGGAGTACAGCATTGTTGGAGGTGTCATCTATCAGTTGTCACATCGAGGGGCAGTACGGTGGCACAGTGGTTAGCACTGCTGCCTCCCAGCGACAAGGACCTGGATTCAATTCCCGGCTTGGGTCACTGTCTGTGTGGAGTCTGCACATTCTCCTCGTGTCTGCGTGGGATTCCTCCGGGTGCTCCGGTTTCCTCCCACAGTCCAAAGATGTGCAGGTTAGGTTAATTGGCCATGCTAAGATTGCCCCTTAGTGTCCTGAGATGCGTAGGTTAGAGGGATTAGTGGATAAAATATGTAGGGATATAGGGTAGGGCCTGGGTGGGATTGTGAACGGTGCAGACTCGATGGGCCGAATGGCCTCTATCTGTGCTGTAGGGTTTCTATGATTTCTATGTTCTCGCCATGTCTGCATGCGCTTCCTCCGGGTGCTCTGGTTTCCTCCCACAGCCTGAAAGACATGTTGTTTGGGTGCATTGGCCATGCTAAATTGTCCCTCAGTGTACCCTAACAGATGTCGGAGTATGGTAATTAGAGGATTTTCACAATAAATGTAAATCTACTTGTGATTAATAAATAAACTTTATTTTAAGATCCTGTCTGCTTTTTTGGTAGATGTGAAAGACCCCATGGCATTGATTTGAAGGACTGCAGGAGAGTTATCCCCTGGTGTCCTGGACAACATTGACCCATCAGCCCACATCACTGGAGGGAGATTCATCTCTGCTTGTGGGAGCTGGCAGTAACTAGATTGGCAGCTGTGTTTCCTGTGTGACAACAAGGTACTTCAAAAAGGTACTTCGTTATCTGAAAATCTCAAGTTTAAAGTTTATTTATTAGTGTCATAAGTAGGGTTACCTTAACACAGCAATGAAGTTACTGTGAAAATCCCCCAGTCGCCACACTCCGATGCATGTTTGGGTACACTGAGGGAGAATTTAGCATGGCCAACGCACCCAACCAGCATGTCTTTTAGACTGTGGGAGGAAACTGGAGCACCCAGAGGAAACCCATGCAGACACGGGGAGAATGCGTAAACTCCACACAGACAGTAACCCAAGCCGGGAATTGAACCCAGGTCCCTGGCGCTGCGAGGCAGCAGTGCTAAACCACTGTGCTGATCTGGGTTTGTCCAGGTATGATGAACCTAGCATTAACCTATTGTAAAAGAGTTGCACTGGAGACTAGGGAAGGCACAAGATAAATGCATTCCTTTCTCCATCCTTATTCCATTTCCTTTCGACAATGTTGTCAAGCTACAGGAGGTGAACACTTGATGCTGAAAGATGCAGATATATAGTAACTTCCTATTGTGGGTTACTGGATTGAGTCAGCCTTCTTTTGTCTACCCAAGAGATGCCAACATCATCCTACCAGCTGCCTTAGTTGGAAGAAGCTTATGGAGGGCATTCTGGAGACTAATACTGAGGTCCTCCATTCTGCATGACAGGTGATTTTTATCTTTCTAAATACTCCGATGGCTGGCCTTTCAGCTTCCAACTTCCATATCCTAATATACACCAATTCACATTCACCCATCATCCCAATACTCATTGATCTGCACCAGGTACTGCTCTGTGCCAGGTCTGGGTTTTAAAATTTTAGCCCTCCTGTTAAAATCCCTCTGCCCCTCCCTATTGCTGTAACCTCCACCAGCCCTACTACCTTCTGGGAACTCCATTGCCGGGATTTCCCTGCCACTCCACATGACGTGTTTTCCAGTGGAGGAGGCAGTTTGCCGTTGACTCCTGGGGCGGGAAGTTACCATCCTGTTGATTTCTACAGTGTTTTGCGCGGCTTATCCACAGCGGGTCGATTCCCAGCTCGAATCACTGTCTATGCAGTGACTGCATGTTCTCCCTATGTCTGCGTGGGTTTTCTCTGGGTGCTCCGGCTTCCTCCCACGGTCCAAAAAATGTGCTGGTTAGGTGCATTAGATGTGCTAAATTCTCCTTCAGTGTACCCAAACAAGTGCCACAGTCTGGCGACTAGGGGATTTTCACAATAACTTCATTACAGTGTTAATGTAAGCTTACTTGTGACAATAACAAATAAATAAATATATTTTATGGATCTTTTCCATAAGGGATCTTCCTGCTTCTTTCGTTATTGCCAAATACTTTATTTACAAGCACGCAAAGATGTTAAATGCCTCATGCAGTTACGAATCAACTACACACTGTAATTCCCAAAACTTTTCCAGTTTGTTGCCCAGTGGCCTCAAACCTGCAACACTCCTGGGAAATTCTCTCTTGTACTCTAAAACTCAATTCTGAGAGAATCACAACAATCACTGCCAAACCTATCCACCCAGAAACTTTGGATTCAGCCATGGAATTCTCCTATCACGACAAACTGAAAAAGCACTGGAAGATCCCAGCACGTTGGGCAGCATCCGCAGAGAATGTTTCAATGTCGTAAAACAAAAGGCAAAGGGGATGGGAATGGAACATCGGTTCAAAGTCGATGTTAATAGCAGAGCAAAGGAAAGCGATGTCCAAAAACATAATAGCAGAACGTATTAATAACGAAATGAAGGTGAATGCTACCTAGAAGTCAATCATTAGAACAAAATACAGACTGGGGCGGCGGGGGGGGAAGTAATATGCAAAATGGAAGAGAGCGTTCATGATCCGAGGTTGTTGAACTCAATGTTGGGGCCAGATGGCTGCAAAGTGCCCAGTCGGAAGATGAGGTGCCACCGTGGGCAGCTATTATTTTTTAATTCATTTATGGGACATAAGCATCGCTGGCTAGCCAACATTTATTACCCATTTCTAGTTGCCCTTGAAGGCTGGTTGAGATTAGTAATTAGGTGATGGGCAATAAATGCTGGCCAGCCAGCGACACCCATATCCAATGAATGAAGGAAAAAAAAGAGGGCAAGAAGAAGAATTGAAAAAGCGGCCTGGTGATGGGGTCATGTCTGTGGACTGAATGGGGGTCTTCTTCAAAGTGGTTCCTCAGTATGTTTGGTGGCCCCAGTGGGATTTGTTTTTCTGTTGAAGGGTAAACACACCTTCTCTGGGACTTGTGACGAGAATCAGAGACTTCATATGGCATTACTGCCATCTGTTCTCTTCCTGTGTGAGATATTCATTTTGCTCACTAAGTGCTGGCTGGTGTGTTGAGGCAGTACAATATAAAGACAGCAAGGTGTTTTTGGATGCATTCCCTCAGAACGTATGGAGAGGCTTATGTCTGAGTACGTTTATGTACAGATTTAGAACTGGGCTCTGAAAGGCCACTCACCATTTTCTGCACCTCCATCTTGACAACTTGAAGGTTCTTTCACGCTTGACAGTTCTTTGACAGATTGCCAGTTCCTTGACACCTTGATAGTTCTTTGACAGAATTCAGTCCTTTGTCAACTTAACTGTTCCATGACAACTTGACAGTTATTTGACAACTTGGTTGTGCAAATGTGTTTTTGCACTTTTTACTCACAATCATGTTCACTTTCTAAAAATCCCAAAGGGTGTCTTACCTCCCCAGAAAGGTACTTTACCTCTCCCAAAGGCTGCCTTACCTCTCAAAAGTTGTTTCAGGACAATATCCAAATGGTACCTTACCTCCAGAATATTCAAATAAATCCACAAAGTTCAAACCTCCACAAACTGCAAACTCTCTGTTTCTACTCATTGCCGACCAAAATCCAATTTCAGTGGAGGCAGCTCGTGACTTAAATGGCCAACTGGCTCAGCAGACTGTGCATGTGCAAATCCCAGCCCAATTCTACTCCCACGCTAATGATAATGGAGCATGGCGTGTCTGAGAGACAGAGTTCAGATTTCCAGCCTCTTCCAGGATTTCTATCACAGCAGAGCAGTTCTCTTTTAGTGAAAATCCAGCGTGTTAATTGGCACTCCATTAATTGAGGAATTTGATTCACAGGGACTATTTATCTCAAGGTACAAGTATTTTGATTAAAGGATTTCTATTATCTCAGGAATTTTATGCTGCTTCCTTCTTGATTCTTTGTCACTTTTTGACGTGTTTAAACTTCTTTTTAAACTGAAAACTCTTGATGACAAATCAACTCAGACTCAAAACATGACCAAGCAATCGTGAATTCAAGTTCTTGATTTCATCTTTCATGACCTTGGAAAGCCAAGATTGTAATCCTGGCCAGTGTCTACTGCTCCCTGACAAATCATCATGATGGCACTCAACCACCCTGACTGTGTACAAGAGCCACATTCAGACAGGAATTGGAGTGGGCAAGGGGCGGAGCATGGAAAGATCTGTTGAAATTGGATTGGATTTTCCAGTATTGGGGTGAGCGTGGCTGGAAAATTATTAGAAACACCACCATAATGAATGGACGTCCTGTGGTGCAGTGGGTGGTATCTCTGCTTCTGAGCCAGAAGCTCTGAATTTGAGTCTCATCTCAAGGCTTGAAGATGCATTCATAACACAGATAACAGGTTGACAATCAACCTGCAAAACCCTGTCCACATGCAGGTGGTAAGGGTGAGAGAGATGCCAGCCATGCTTGATATGGAGTGGTGCCCCTTAAGCTATAAACTTCTGGCAATTGCCCAGCAACCTATTCCAGGAAAAACCTTGCTATGGGAACAGATGTGCGCCACTAGTTTAAAGTTAATTTATTAGCCACAAGTAGGCTTACATTAACACTGCAATGAAGTGACTGTGAAAATCCCTCAGTCGCCACACTCTGATGCCTGTTCGGGTATACTGAGGGGGAATTTAGCATGGCCAATCCACCTAATTAGCACGTCTTTCAGACTGTAAGAGAAAGCCGGAGCACCCAGAGGAAAGCCACGCAGACAGGGGGAGAACATGCAAGCTCCACACAGATAGTGACCCAAGCCGGGAATCAAACCCAGGTCCCTGGTGCTGTGAAGCAGCTGTGCCACTGTATCTTACCCAATGATAACAGCCCTACCTTTACCATTGGTCCAGTGCTAACCACTGCGTTATCATGTTCCCCACAATTTTCCATAGCCAATTTTCTCTCATCTTATATTAGCTTCTTGCCACGGGCATGATTCCAATGATGCCAATCAGCCTTTCAAAAAGTTTAAAGCTTAATTATTTGTGTCACAAGTAGGCTTACATTAACACTGCAATGAAGTTAGTGAAAATTCCCTATCGCCACACTTTGGTAGAACAAAGGAGAATAAGAACACAAGAAGAAAAACATAAGAACTTCTATTTACCTCAAGCCTTCCATGTCAAGGTGTCCCAGAAAATTTTACAACAAACACACTACTCTCAAAGTGTACTCGTTGTTGTTTTGTAGACAATTGGAGGAACCAGTTTGTGCACAGCAAGGCTCCAGAAGCAACAAAGAGACCAGTAAAACTGTCTTTACTGATATAAACGCAAAATACTGCAGATTCTGGAATCTGAAACACAAACAGAAAATGCTGGAAAATCTCAGCATGTCTGACAGAGTCTGTGGAGAGAGAATATAGCCAATGTTGAGTCAGCATGACAGAGACCTGTTGAGATTTTCCGGCATTTTTTGTGTTCACTGATGGTGTGTGAGGGATAGATTTAGATCAGGACACGGGTTCTGGAAGTCAGAAACTCAGAACATCAGAAATTATTTTTGCTCCAATGGATTTTTAGTGAAACAATGTTGCTTTTGTGATTGTGGACCTGTCCTATTGGTTTAATAGCTTGGACAATCTGCTCATTGACTATTCAATCCAGTCCACCGGAGGGCAAAGATCCAGCAGAAACTCACCTAAATAAGATCAAGGCTTCAGAATGATCATAATTTCTCCACATGCCACTCATATAAGAATGATATTCCTGGTGCCAGTCTGGTGCACTAGCTTGCCAACCTTTCTGACCCATTCAAGTAATGACCCAAAGTATATCTGATTGTTAATAGTAGTGGATTATCACATTATTGCATGTGGGAGCTGGGGCAAGCAATGTCCTAGTGGGATCATTACTAGACTATTAATCCAAAAACTCAGCTAACAGTCTGGGGACCCAGGTTCGAATCCCACCGCAGCAGATGGTGGCATTTGAATGCAATATATAAAAAAAAAATCAGGAATTAAGAATCTACTGATGACCACGAAACCAATGTCAGATAAACCCATCTGATTCACTGACGTCTTTCAGGGAAGTCCTAAATAACATCTTTACAGGCAACAGAGTGTAGCAACTAGGGGATTTTCACAGTAACTTTATTGCAGTTTTAAATTAAGCCTACTTATGACACTAATTAATAAATTTTAAACTTTTTGAAAGGCTTGTTGGTGTCAGTGGGGCTATACCCATAGCAAGAAGCTAATGTAAGATGAGCGAAAATTGGCTGTGGAAAATTGTAAGCAGCACGATGGCCGTGGTTAGCATTGCTGCCTCACAATATGAGAGATTCAGGTTCGATTCCCGGCTTGGGTCATTGTCTGTGTGGAGTCTGCACGTTCTCTGTGTTTGTGTGGGTTTCCTCCCACAGTCTGAAAGAATGTCCTTACCTCGTCTGGCCTACATGTGACTCCACATTCACAGCAATATGATTGACTCTCAACTGCCCTCCAAGTGCAACTAGGGATGGGCAATAAATGCTGGCCTGGTGAATGTTGCCCACGTCCCACAAATTAATTATAAAAAAGCTAGATGTATGCAAGTTGGCAGCTGCTTTTCTGAGTGACTTTGCGTCTGAAGTACATCATCTTGGGATGCCCTGTGAGCAAGCTCTTTACTGGCAAAAGATTTGTCTCTATGGTTCAGAGGATACAAAATTGACCGTGAAGTTGGTGGCGCTAAAATATCTGAGGCACAAGGTTAGAGATGCAAGCTCCAATTCAGGTAAAATTGGAGTCAATGGGGAAAGCTCTCCACTGCCTGGAGTGATATCTCCAAGGAATATGGCTGTGGTTGCTGGAGGCCAATCACTTCACCCCCAGCACATCGCTGTGTGAGTGCCTCAGAATAGTGTCAAAGCTTCAACCATCGTCAGCTGTTTGATCGATGATCTGCCCTCCATCTTAAGTAAGAAGTCTCACTACACCAGGTTAAAGTCCAACAGGTTTACTTGTACTCCCACCCACCTGAAGAAGGAACAGCCAGTTCTGAAAGCTAGTGGTGTTTGCTACAAATAAACCTGTTGGATTTTAACCTGGTGCTGTGAGACTTCTTACTGTGTTTACCCCAGTCCAACGCTGGCATCTCTACATCATGACTCCATCATAAAGTCAGAAGCAGGGATGATCCTTGATTGTTGCTCAGCATTCAGCACCATTCACCATTCCTCAGATACTGAAGCTTTGTGTCCACAGGCAACAAGGCCTGAACAATATTCAGGCTTGGGCTAAATAAATGGATACATGTGCCAGGCAATGAACATTTCCAACATGGGAAATCTAACCATTCCCGTTTGGCAATCATTGCTATCTAGGAGTTACCTTGGAGAAACTGAATATGACTAGCCAAAGAATTCTTGTGACTACAAGAACAGGTCAAAGGCTAGGAATTCTGAGGTGACTAACTCACCTCCCGACTCCCCAAAACCTGTCCACCATCTACAAAGCACAAGTCAGGAGTGTGATAGAGAAATCTCCACTTGCCTGGATGGGTGCAGCTCCAACAATACTCTAGAAACTCAACACCATCCAGGACAAAGCAACCCACTTGATCAACTCTCTATCCACCAGCTTAAACATTCACTCCCTCCATTCCTGCCACACAATGGCCGCATTATGCACCATTGACAAGATGGATTGCAGTAACTCGCCGAGCCTCCTTTGACAGCGCGGCCAATTCCATCTAGAATTATAGAATCCCTGCAGCACAGGATGAGACCATTCAGCCCAATGAATCTGCACCAATGACAACCCCACTCAGGCCCTCTCCCCACATCCCCTCATATTTACCCTAGATAATCCCCCTGACGCTAAGGGGTAATTTACCATGGCCAATCCACCTAACCCACACATCTTTGGAGTGTGGGGGTAAAGCGGAGCACCTGGAGGCAACCCACGCAGACACAGGGAGAACGTGGGGTCTCTGTACAGTCACCCGAGGCCAGAATCGAACCCGGATCCCTGGCGCTGTGAGGCAGCGGTACTAACCACCATGCTACAACAAAGGGCAAGAAATCAGACGCCACCATGGCTTGGAATTAGGTTGCAGTTCCTGCACTGTTGCTGGGTCAAAATCCTGGAATCTTTTCCTCACAGCACTGTGGGTGTCCTGACACCAGATGGACGGCATTGCTTCAAGGTAGTGGCAACTCACCACCACCTTCTTAATTAGGGATGGACAACAAATGCTGACCTTGCCAGGGACACACTCATCCCACCGGAGGGCTTTTAAATAAACCTTGAGCTCAGATCAATTTGAGCCCATCACTGCGGAAGTACTGCATTTTACGAGGTGTCATTTTTCAGACGAGATCTAAAACCCAAAGCCCCATCTGCCTGTTCAGGTGGATGTTAAGAGGCCCCATGACGCTGATTGAAGCAAAGTCGGAAGCTCTCCTGCTGTCCTGGCTGACATTACTGCCTCAATAAACACTATCAGAACGCAGTTTAATAAGTAATCCATCATCTTCTTCCTGGGATCTTGCTGTGCATGCTGAAGCTAGCTGCAGTACGACGGTGGACGCATCGCAGAGGTAATTGTGGAGGGGTTTTGGGGCTTATCCTGAGGATATGATTTATTTCTTTACTGTATCCTTACCGGTGATATCCCAGCGCTGAGGGGTGGTGGGGGGGGAGAGTGGGGAGGCACAGTTATGAGGAGTGACTGTCTCATTCTTTATGGCTCTCTGCTATCATTGTCTGGTTGGATTTTCCTGGAGAGAAATGGAAACTTTCATTTTATGTCAGAGAGCGGCCTCGTAACTCATCACTTTCAACCCAGCTGGAAAGGATTCAAGAAGCTAATCTCGAACAAAGTCTAATAAAATGTAAAACAGACACACAGATTTCGGACTTTCCTTTTCACACTCACAGGGTCCCTCCAAGCAGCATATGTGCAAAGATACACAGTCTGGAAAGGGGGAAAAGTATTGAACTGTTTATAGACAAACTTGGGAATTTTAATTCACTCCAGAGTCACCATTTTTTAAGTTGGCGCGGGGCCAGTGTCTTTCACATTTCACGTTTATTTTTCCTCCCCATGTTTTCCCCTACTTTACTGAAGGTGCTAATTCATCCTTGGGTAGCCTTTCAAGTTACCATTCGTTATGTGTGAGATTAGGCCGTAAGAGGCTTATAACTACTCACACCTGAACCGTGCACTCATGTGCGCTGGAGTGTTACCACATTTTTCCTGCGCTCTCTCGCGTTTTCTCCCAGAGCAGAATGTAGGGTGTTTTCATTTGGCAAGCTAAATGAGGTCTAGTTGGAGGTAAATATGTACAATTTTGCACTCTTACCTTCCTAGATAACATTAAGTAAGTTTATTTATTAGTCACAAGTATGCCTACATTAACCCTGCAATAAATACAATGATAGAATCCTGCAGTGCAGAAGGAGGCCATTCGGCCCATCAAGTCTGCACCAACTACAATCCCACCCCCCAGACGCTATCCCCCTAACCCCATGCATTTACCCCAGCTAGTCCCACTGGACACCAAGGGACAATTTAGCATGGCCAATCCACCTAACCCGCACATCTTTGTACTGTGGGAGGAAACCCACACAGACACGAGGAGAATGTGTAAACTCACAGTGACCCAAGCTGAGAATCGAACTGGCGCTATGAGGCAGCAGTGCTAACCATTGTGTCACCATGCCACAGTTACTGTAAAAATCCCCTAGTTGCCATACTGTGGCGCCTGTTCGGGTACACTGAGTATTTAGCACAAATGCACCTAACCAGCACCTAACCCCATGCATTTACCCCAACTAGTCCCACTGACACCAAGGGGGCAATTTAGCATGGCCAATCCACCTAACCCGCACATCTTTGGACTGCGGGAGGAAACTGGAGTGCTCGGAGGAAACTCACACAGGCACGGGGAGAACATGCTGACTGCACACAGACAGTGACCCAAGCCGGGAATCGAACCTGATGCTGTGAGACAGCAGTGCTAACCACTGTACCGTCCACATTACATTGAAGATGTGCAGCAGCATAAATATGGTGCCAAAGCAGTTGATGGGGGCAGGGGGGTCTGGAGGTGGGGTGGGTGCAGTCGGGGGTTGGGGTGGAACTCCCAGCATGGAAGAGATCAAAAAACATGAAACATTGCCACAGGTTGACACTGCAGAACGACATTTCTTTAGAAGAGTCACACTGGACTCAAAATGGAAGGCTCTGGGTGGGATGTTCCTATCCCGCCTGTCACAGGGATCAGAGCAGGTGGAAAGCTCCGTTGATCTCAGGTGGGTTTTCTGCCTTTGGGGTGAGCGCGGCTAGAAAATCCCACCCTCTGTTTCTTTTATAAAATCCCAAAGGTGCAGAAAGAGGCCATTCGAGCCTCCCAATCCCACCCGGGCACTTTCCACGTAACCCCACATATTTACTCCACTATTGTCATTCTGGTCTGCCCTCTTACTCCTGACTTGTACCTCATTCTTTTGATTTATTTCTCCAGTTTGTTTCATTTCTCTCCTCTGAGGGATTTAAACTTCCTGACGCTGAGGGGCGATTTAGCATGGCCAATCAACCTAAACTGCACATCTTTGGACTGTCGAAGGAAACCAAAGCGCCCGGAGGAAATCCAGGCACAGAATGTGCAAACTCCACACAGACAGTGATCTGAGGCTGGAATTGAACCCGGGTCCCTGGCGCTGAGAGGCAGCAGTGCTAACTAGTGTGCCACTGAGCAATTCTGACCGTTTACTTCCCTTCTGCCAAAATGTCATTCCTATTTAATGGTCTGCTTTCTTACTCCTGACTTGTATCTCATTCCTGACTTATTTCCCAGTTGTCAGTTTGTTTTATTTCTCTCCCCTGATGGGTTTAAACTTCCTGAAGCCTTTCTCGCTGTCTTTCGATTCCTCATTCTCATGGTTGCGCTGTTATCTCTCCCTGACCTGCGTTTGCTTCAGCCGCCTTTTCTCTTCCAAACTTTTGAGTCTTCCCTCCTGCTTTTATTAACCTTTTCAGTTCCATTTCTAATGTCTTCCTCCACTTCGTTTTAGAATCCCCTGATGCTTATGCTTTTCAATTTGGCTTTTTGCTTCTTTATCCACGTTGGAATTTATTTTGCTGCTTCTTCATATCCCTGCAGTTTAGAAGGAGGCCACTCAGCCCTTCTGGTCTGGGCTGACTTTCAGGTGGAATATCTTACCCAAGCCTTTACCCCCCATACATTTCCAATGGCTAATCCATCTAACCGACACATCTTGGAATACGAAGGGACAATTTAACATAACCAATCCACCTAACCTGCACATCTTTGGACTGTAGGAGAAAGCCCACACAGACACAGGGAGAATGTGCAAATTCCACACGGATAGACGGTTACCCAAGCTGGGAATCGAGCCCAGGCTCAGTGCTAACCACTGTGCCACCATGCCACCCTTACGTCAGCCTCTCTTTTTCCCTTGCTTGAGTTGTCTGTTTCATCATCTCCTACTTGTTTTATTTTAAATTCTTCTATTCACATGGGGCAACACGGTGGCACAGTGGTTAGCATTGCTGCCTCACAGCGCCAGGGACATGGGTTTGATTCCCAGCTTGGGTCACTGTCTGTGTGGAGTTTGCATGTTCTCCTCGTGTCTGCATGGGTTTCCTCCGGGTGCTCCGGTTTCCTCCCACAGCCTGAAAAACATGCTGGTTAGGTACATTGACCCGATCAAGCGCTGTACTGTGGCGACTAAGGGAATTTCACAGTAACTTCATTGCAGTGTTAATGTAAACCTTACTTGTGACTAATAAGTAAAGTTACTTGTCTTCTCTACTTGTCTCCTATTGCTTTCACAAGCTTTCCACACCTCTTGTGTGGGTGGGGGACATTTCATTTTTGTATGATCTACTCACCAATAGACTGAGTTTAGTGGCAGCTTTCCCATGCTGTAGTCAGCAGGTTGTGGCTTCAATCTCCAGTCCAGGACCATGAGTGAATAACCAGGCTAACACTTGAGTCCATGACCCAGAGGCCTCTATGTGTTTGTGGTGTTGCAGGATTTGAGATGAGATGTTGAGGCCTGACTTGTCCACTGAATGGATCTGAAAGATCCTGTGGTAATATCTGAAAAAGAGAAAGGAATCTCAGGGTTGTCCTGGTCAGCAGACCTTAGAACCCTTATAGTGCAGAAGGGGGCCATTTGGCCCATCAAGTCTGCACCAATTACAATCCCATCCCCATAACACCATGCATTTACCCTTGCTAGTCCCGCTGACACTGAGGGGCAATTTAGCATGGCCCTCTGTTTCTGTCATAGAATCCCTACAGTGCAGAAGGAGACCATTCAGCCCATCGAGCCTGCATCGGCAACAATCCCACCCATGTAACCCCATGTATTTACCCTGTTAATCTCCCTGACAGTAGTTTACTGTGGCCAATCCCCCTAACCTGCACATCTCTGGACTGTTGGGGGGAAATCAGGTCACCCTGAGGAAATCCACACAGACACAGGGAGAATGTGCAAACTCCACACAGACCCCAAGCCAGGAATTGAACCCTGGCGCTATGATGCTAACTATCTTGTGACGTAGCGGGTATTCTCCCTGCCTCTGGGCCAGAATCGAGGCCCACTCTGTGACTTGATGACCTCGGGAGGTGCCTTCAAGATGTGACCAAAACAATTTGATTATCGGTCTACAAATCCTTCCGATAGGTGGTAAGAGTGGGACAGTTTCCTGAGTAGCCATACTGAACACAGGTTGACGCTCATTAAGTGACAGGCTGGTGTTGGCCATGGAAATGAATTTAAGCATGTGCTTTGTCTATCTCATCAATCACAGGCCGCCTCCAAACCCAAGGGCAGGATTTTCCAGCTGTGCTCACCCCAAAACCGGAAAATCTGCCCAAGGTCGATGGACCTGTCTGTGCTCAGCCCCCATCCTGCTCCAATTCCCCCTCTTCCTCCCGCGTATCCTGGTCTTCCATCCCCTCAGTCGGATGATTGGTCAGTGAATTAGGAGAGCTTGCTGAGTGCACATTGGCTGCCATGTTTACATCCATTAAAACAGCATCTAAACTTCCAAAAAATCAAAGTGCTTGAAACAACCTGAGGAAGGACTAATGTGCTCCATAAATACACCAGCTCTCTCTTTTCTCCTACTTCTTCCACAACTTTCTCTCCTGCACCTGGTCTTCTTTCCCCTCCCACTTTTGACCACTTCCTCTTTTGTTCTGGAATCATCCGCTGCTTGTGTTGGCATTGCCCCTTCATAAATTCAGTTTCCTTCCACCTTACCAACTTGTTTTCTCCACTTTTACTCCTCGCTTGACCTCCCCTTTTTTACTTATTTTGGCCCCCTCTCTCTCTCTCACACCTCTGTTGGCTTGCGAATGTTTACATTAGTTTTATTTTTCCTGCTGCTTGGATTGGCTTCTCACCTGCTGCTTTTGGCCTTCCACCCTTCTGTCACTTTTACTCGTGTTCCTCTTTTCCCCACCTGCTTTGGCACCTGCTGCTCTCCTGCTTTCCCTCCATCCCTTCCATCTGTTTTTGGAATCTCATTACTCCCAGTTTGTATTGATCATTGCTGCCTCTCCAATCTCCTCCCCTGATGTTTTTGGCCTGTTCCTTTCCTCTCCCATTTCGGATGGCTTCCTCCTGTTTGAATTGGAGTCTTCAGTTCTTTACATTCTCCCTCTCTCCTGCTTGCTTTGGCTTCTCTCCTCCTTACCTACCTGTTCAAGAGTTTCCTTCCCTGTGGCATGTGTTGGCCTCCCCACTTGTACAGCCCGTCTCTCTGGTCTCTCCTGCCACGTCCATTGTGTTGTCTGCTTTCTCCCACACTATTTTTAATCTTACCCTTTGTCTCCTCTTATTCTCATTTGGGATCCTCCGAACTCTTTCCCTCCTTTCATGCTCACTTCAACTTGTGTTGGCTTTCTCTTTTATTTCCTGTCGATTTGCTCCTTCGTATCCTTCACAATCTCCTCCCTGTTCTGCAGCACGGTGGCAGTGGTCAGCACTGCTGCCTCACAGCGCCAGGGACCCGGGTTTGATTCCCGGCTTGGGTTACTGTCTGCATGGGTTTCCTCAGGATGCTCCGGTTTTCTCCCACAGTCTGAAAGATGTGCTGGTTAGGTGTATTGGCCATGCTAAATTATCCCTCAGTGTCTCTGAACAGGTACCGGAGTGTGGCAGCTTGGGAATTTTCACAGTAACTTCATTACAGTGTTAATGTAAGCCCATTTGTGACACTAATCACTAAACTTTATGATTTCTCCTCAAAGTTTTTTTTGTTCTTTAATTTTCCCTTTGATTTCTTTCTGTTCTGACATTTGTTCCCAAGATTATAAATCCTTTTACTCGATTGCTCTCTCTTTCTCCTGTTTAAAGTATTCTTTCCAGTGTCTTATTTTACAGATTATGCCCTTCAACACTCTCAATTCTGTTCTTTTTGCTTCCATGAATCAAGTTTTCTCTTGACTGTTGCTAGAAAGACTTGAAGCTTTTTGACTTGTATCCATCAGGACAAACACAAGAACACAAAGGAAGGACAAGGTATTGGAGGTGATGGCAGTTGTAAAAGTGGATAAATCTCCAGGTCCAGATGAATTGTGCCCTAGGCTGCTATAGGAAGCATGGGGCTCTGACCCAAATTTCCAATTCTTCTCTGGCCATGGGGAAAGTCACAGTAAGAAGTCTCACAACACCAGGTTTAAGTCCAACCAGTTTATTTTGTAGTACATCATGGGGGAAGTGCCAGACGACTGGAGAATAGCTGACGTGGTTCCACTATTAAAGAAGGGTTGTAGGGATAAACCAGGGAACTACAGACCAGCGAGTCTCATGTCGTGGTAGGGAAACTATTGGAGAAATTCCTGAAGGAGAGCATCTATGTCCAGTTGGAGATGCAAAGCCTGATCAGGCAGCACAGCTTTGTCAGAGGGAGATCATGCCTAACAAATTTGATCAAACGAGGTGTGTAGACGAGGGTAGTACAGTTTATATAGTTTATATGGATTTCAGCAAAACCTTAATAAGGTCACACATGGGAGACTTGTAAAAGGGACAAATGCACTTGGGATACAGGATAATTTGCTAAGGTGGATTCAAAATGAGCCCAGTTGTAGGAGACAGAGGGTGATGACAGAAGGCTACTTCAGTGACTGAAACCATTGTGCAGTGGTGTACCACAGGGACCTGAGTTGGGTCCCCTATTATTTGTCATTTATGTAAATGACAGATGACAATGTGGGAGATAGGATTAGTAAGTTTTTAGATGACAGATCAGCCGAGTGTCTTGGGTTACAAGAAGATATATACAAATGCTCAATGGGTAGATGGAGTTTAACTTTGTAGAGTGTGAGGTGATACACTTTAGGAGGAGTAATTTGGCAAAGGAGTATTCAATGAATGACAGGGCACTAGAAAGTTCTATGGAACAAAGTGACCTTGGCGTGCTTGTTCCTAGATCTCTGAAGGTAGAAAGGCATGTTAGCAGGATGGTGAAAAAGGCATAAGGGACACTTGCCTTTATCAAAGGAGGGATAGATTACAGAAACAGGGAAGTCATGTTGGAGTTGTATAGAACTGTGGTGAGGCCACAGCTAGGGTACTGTGTGCAGTTCTGGTCCACATGGATGTGATTGTACTGGAGGGGGTGCAGAGGAGATGCTGCCTGGGATGGAACATTTAAGTTATGAAGTGATGTTGGAGAAGATTGGGTTGTTTTTGTTAGAGCAGAGAAGGTTGAGGATCAACCTGATGGAGCTGTACACGACCATGAGAGACATGGACAGAGTGGATAAGGAACGGCTGTTCCCCTTAGTTGAAGGGTCAGTCACGAGGGGACACAGGTTCAAGGTCAGGGGCAGGAGGTTCGGGGGGGATGCGAGTAAAAACATTTTTACCCAGAGGGTGGTGACGGTCTGGAACGTGCTGCCTGGGAGGGTGATGGGGGCAGGTTGCTTCACATCCTTTAAAAAGTATCTGGATGAGCACTTGGCACGTCATAACATTCAGGGCTATGGGCCAAGTGCTGGTAGATGGGATTAGATGGGAAGTCAGGTGTTTGAGTGTCTGTGCAGACTCAATGGACCGAAGGGTCTGCACTGTATGATTTTATGAATGCCAAATTCCAGAGAATCACAACAGTTTATATGCGCTAGAAATTGTTGCCGATTGGTTACCAAGTCCTCTGTGATTGGCTGAAGCGTTGCCATGGAGAAAGCAACAGGGAACTACAGGCCTCACAATCTCCTGTGTAATTCAGAAAATGTGGAGATGCTGGCATTGGACTGGGGTAAACACAGTAAGAAGTTTCACAACACCAGGTTAAAGTCCAATAGATTTATTTGGTAGCAAACACCACTAGCTTTCGGGCCTCTGACCCTTCATCAGGTGAGTGGAGAGTTCTGATCACAAACAGGGGATGTAAAGACACACTCAGTTTACAGAATACTGATTCTAATTCATGTCTCTCATAATCTTGTACAGCTCAATCAGGTCATTCCTCAACCTTCTCTGCTCCAACAAAAACAACCCAATCCTCTCCAACATCACAACTTAAAATGTTCCATCCCAGGCAGCGTCCTGGTGAGTCTCCTCTAATTCTAATTCTCAGTTTACAGAATAGTGAATCTGATCAGTGTGTCTTTACAACCCGTTTGTGGTCAGAACTCTCCACTCACTTGTTGAAGGGTCAGAGGCCCAAAAGCTAGTGGCTTTTGCTATCAAATAAACCTGTTGGACTTTAACCTGGTGTTGTAAGACTTCTTACTAATTCAGAAAAGACAAAGGCTTGAATATATCTTTAGATTGCAAAGAATGGCTCCCTACAGGAGAATATATATCACTCCTTGCATACATAAATGAGCCATGTTGAGGTCGATTGATTATTTGGAGGAACGTTAAGAATTGTGTAGCAAAATAGTAGATACGTAGACCTTATGCCCTAATGATCAGCTGACAACTCAGGCAGCATGTTCCTTTAATTCAGCATGTTCATACTCGGCAGAGTACTTAATAGGCCCATGCTTGTACAATGCAAAACAAAATTCTATTGTTAGATGTGATTCTGCAATTGGACAGTACTTGTTGAGCAATGCTGAGTGTGCCAAGAGCTTCACTAACATCCAATCTAAGGCAATCAGCCAAGCTCACAAGGTTTACACTTGCTAGAAGTGACATATATCTGAAAACAAAAGGAATTTATTGCATCTTTTTTGAATTACCTGCAGCTTGGCTTTTGCATTTTTCTTTTTTTTTTATTATTTGTGGGAAATGAGCTTCGCTGGCTGGCCAGCATTTATTACCCATCCCTACTTTCTCTTGAAATGAATGGCTCATTCGGTTATTTCAGAGGGCAGTTGAGAGTCAACCACATTGCTGTGACTCTGGAGTCACATGTAGGTCAGACCAGGTAAGGACGGCAGATTTCCTTCCCTTAAAAAAGGCTAGTAAGCCAGATGGGCTTTCCTGACAATTGGCAATGGTTTCACAGTCATCAGTGGTTCTTAATTCCAGACTTTTTTTTTATTGAATTCAGATTCCACCATCTGTCATGGCAGGATTCGAACCCAGGACATTAGCTAAGTTTTTGGAGTAATAGTCTAGTGATAAAACCACTAGGCCATTGCCTCCATGGCGGCCATTGCCTCCATGGCAACACCCGTTTCTTTCTGTCCTATAAATTATTGCGATAGTTGGACGTTTGTGACGGAATTTTACTGACACACTCAACCCAGAATCGGGGTGGGTGAGGCTCGCAGACTGGTAACCTCCATTGGCCTCGAGTAGGATCTTACAAGCTTTGAGTGGGCAAGGTGGTAAAATTCTGGCATTGGCATTTGTCCTGATGAGTACAAGTCGAAAAGCTTCAGCAGAGTATTTTTTTTTAGGAAGGTTCACTTTCTCTCGACCTCGCTATTCAATTAGTTGCCCAGTTCATTTGTACTGATTTGCTTTGCCCTTGAAAAAAGAAAATTTTTTTTGTTTAAGTTATTAGGGTCAGGATAACCTAACCTGGCTGGTGGCAAACTGATTGGATCAGTTTTCCATTCTACACTCTGCCTGATTTTCAGTGAGAGACTGGCTGGAGTCCAGAGCTTGCTCTTGGAGGTCTATCATGTTTGCTGTGCATGTAACACACCTTCGAGTGCAATAGTAATATTTCTCCGGTGGGGGCAAACACATACTTAGAACTATTTTATCCAATCAATGATGAAGTATCCATGCACAGAGCCAATTCTGAACAGTCCCAGATGTGGCTTATGGAGCCAGATTTCACTCTATTTATCTTGGGCTGGCTCCCATATTTAAGAAGTCACTGTCTGATGCTTTGAGGACATGTGTTGCTGCCAGAAGTGCTATTATATAGGTTATTGCTGTCTTTCTGATGAGATCTTTAACTAATGCTCTATCGACTGGCTCAACCACATGTTACATTTTCTGTGGCACCTTTTGAAGAGGAGTTGTCCCAATATCCCAGCCAACATTTATCCCTCATTTGCACTACCATCATTCGTTGCTGCTTGCTGTGAATTGACACCTTGCACAGCTCTCTAAAGGACATGATAACTAGGCTAGTGTGTCAAGGTAATGCCATACAATCATAAAACTGGGTGGCATTGTGGTTAGCACTGCTATCTCAGTGCCAGGCACCTGGGTTCGATTCCAGTCTTGGGTGACTCTAGAGTTTGTACATTCTCCCCATGTCTGCATGGGTTTCTGCCAGGTGCTCCTCCCACAGTCCAAGGATGTTCAGGTTAGGCTGATTGCCCCTTAGTGTCAGAGAGGTACATGGGATAACAGGGATAGGGACTGGGTGGGATTGTTGTCAGTGCAGGCTCGATGGGCCAAATGGCCACATTCTGCACTGTAGGGACTCTGCTGATTTTATCGGCACGTTCGCAGAACAGCATTCTCTGTTGGCTTCAGGTGCAATCTTGCGAGCATCAGGCAGGCCAGTAAAATTCTAGCCTATGGTGGGATTTCATGGTCTTGCTTGTCCCAAAACCGGAAAATCCCACTTGAGGTCAAAGGACCTTTCCATGGTCCGCGTCTCGCCTGCTCCGAATGCTGTGGCGAGTAGGATGGTACAATTCTGGTTTATGACTTTACAGTGCAGAAAGAAGCCCTTTGGCCCATCGTGTCTGCGCCGGCCGTCAAGCATCTATCCATTCATTGAGATGAATCAAGTTAGCATTATTCATATCTTCTCAGGGAGATATTGGTATCAAGGAATGGACCTTTCATCCACCTCACTGGAATTCTCATCATCCCCTGGAAACCAGGGAGACTTTGAATCTCAACATATTGGGATACATTTTCCATTTGGTTCAGGAGCCTGACATTGGGGTCAAATGCAGGTCCTAAGCCCAGCCATGTTGGGAATAGTCCAACATAATCTTTGTAGGTTTGACCAATTGAAGGCCATCCATGACAAGGTGGGTTCCAAACCCTGGAGAGCCAATAGGAGGCCTTTCAATGAGCTACAGCCAGTCTGCCAATGCAGGTAAGAGACAGAAGTCACCTCAAGATGGAGAAATCCTCTCAGCACTTGTAGAGTTGATAAAAGTAAAAATGGCCACATTGTCCAGACTGCGAGGCACAGCCACCGTTCCAGCTGTCTCATCATCAGCACATCCAGTTGGTGTGGGAGGGGGGCCTTAATAGCCTGCTTAATTGAATCAAATCAGCTACACACTGCTTGTGGGTGGATAGGCAGTCGGGACCCAATCCAGCCTCCTCCAAATGCCTGGGCTGTATCAGGAGTAACAGCATGCCAACTGGTGGTGGGGAATTCTGGGCCTCCACCCCCAGCACCTTGCCACAAAGATCACACCCACTGTTTTTGACGGCTTTGATGCGGGAATTAAGGTATAGGAAAAGTTAGGGCTTCCTGGTTTTTACCTTGTTCAGTGAGAGACCCAGTCAATCAGGCCCATCAGACAGACAATACCAAAGCTGAAAAATGTAGAAAAGGAAAATGAAGGAGCGTGATTAAGTAACGCCAAGTCTGATTTATTTTTTAACAATGCGGTGGGAGGAAGGGAAGGCAGAGGGAGGCCAAGCATTTCAGCAGTCAGGAGCGGGAATGAAAGGGGAAGAAAAATCCGTCCGTTAATTGAAGCCATCAACTTTGGTTTCTCCGTATTCACACAAATGATGTAAATTTACAAGATTCCCGTTCATACGGAATTCTATGAAGAGCAATGCCGTGGAAAATCCCCAGGGAGAGATCAGAGAGCTATCAGCTTCGCTAGACCATAAAACTTTATTGCTCCATCTGTTTGTGTTTATAAAGCAATATCCAGAGAATCCATCCAGAAATTATACACTCAAAAACAATTTCGCCTCTACAGATGGGTAAATGCTTAACATTTGAGATGTCCTGTCCCTGAAAACCCCTTGGAGTCACAGTAGAAGGACAACGACTGGATAAAGGTACACTCGATAGTCACACCATGTTCTGCCGGAATAGACTCCCTGTTTCGCTGCAAGGAGCTAACGATAGGAGCCGGGAGCAGGGTTGGGATTGAACAGCCTCGCAGAGCGCCAATACATCTTATAATATCTTGCAGGCCCAATTTGATCAGCGGCCCAGTTGAGATCTCCAGGAGTGGAGTTAGCGGGGCTGAGAGCAATTAATTTGGAGGCCGGCCTGGCTTTTCTTTCCCGTCCAGACGACAGGAGATATTTGGCACCTTCGAGATCATTAAAATGACAGTTTCTCGACGTCAAGTTATTTTCCAGACACGGAGGAAATGGATGAAGGTGTCCACAGCCCTTTGCTGATAGTGCTACACACCGGGGCCGCTTGGAGGCGGGACCTGATGATGTTGGCTGCCCTGTCTTTTGCGTTCCCTTTGCTCCCTGTCAGGGGAACTGAACCGAGCCCACATGTGACCATCTTTGATGGAAGCAGGCAGAGAGTGCGAGCTACTTTGTGAGTGGGATAAAGGGCCAGCATCCAGAACCACAAGTTTTATTTTAACAATTGATGTGCTAGTCACTTAAGGTGTCAAGTATCACCTGCAGGTGAGGTTCAACTTGGAGGCCTTTGGCTCCAAACTTGGAAACAAACATGTTTTCTCAGAGCTGTAGGGCCTTTTTTTGCAAGGATTAACCCCCACTGTGTGCTCTGTCAATCTGGCATGTGTGGAGTAACAAGCAAGCCAGTTTCAATAGCATTAAATCAGTCATCCCTGCATGTAAAGCATGCCGATCTTCTCCCATCTCCCGTTGTCTACAGAAGGCAGGTCCTCTACATTTGTACGTTGTCAACTAGCCCTTCCACCTGCCATATTTGATAAAGGTACAGCATGGTGGCACAGTGGTTAGCACTGCTGCCTCACACAGACAGTGACCTGAGGTTGGAATTGAACTCTGCTCCCTGGAGCTGTGAGGCAGCAGTGCTAACCACTGTGCCACCATGCCACAGCGGTTTGCACTGCTGCTTCAGTGCCAGGGACCCAGGTTCAATTCCAACCTCGGGTCATTGTTTGTGTGGAGTTTGCACGTTCTCCATGTGGCTGTGTGGGTTTCCTCCAAGTGCTCCGGTTCCATCCCACAATTGAAAAATGTGCAGGTTACGTGGATTGCCCCTTAGTGTCAGGGTAAATATGTGGTACGTGGAGTTACAGGGATAGAGTGTTGGATGGGATTGTTGTCGATGCTCTCTCAATAGCCTCTTTCTGCACTGTAGGAACGCAATGATTCTATGAAGATCTCCAGCATTTTGGCTTAACTGAGCTGGAGATGGCCTAGCTTCTCTACACAAAATGGACAAAGTGAGGAGATAAAGATATTTAAAAATGGGGGGGCAGATTAAATTAGAAAACAAAATTGATTGTGGTTAAGCTTCATTTACAGAATTAAACTTGTTTTGCTTTATTTGACAAGTGAGTGTGTGCGCGGGGGCCCCTTTCATTGTAGATGAATAGACCAGATACTGCTGAAAGATATTTTCACACTAAAACTCACCAGGGGGCCTTAGTGCCATCCAATGTTCCTGAACCACTTAAAATAACAGCTTTAAATCCACTGCGCTGTTCTAAATGTGTTTGGTCCCAGCTGGATAAGAAGGACTCAGACCAGATTCTTTTTTTTATTGGAAATGGTTATTTGGGTGAAATTATCCATGAATTCTAAAATGCACATCCTGTAAAGGTGTGAAGTATCAAAAGCCCCATTGGGTATTTCACAGAATGGACAATCGCTTTTTGCCTAAATCGCAAAAGATTCACTTGCTTCTCTGATACCAGTATGGAATCCCTAATCTCCAAACCACTTCCCAGTTGCACTCATTGGTCACATTCCTAACCTATTCTTCATTTCACTTCTACTCATCTCCAGTGACCTCTGTCCTTTCTATTCTCTCCCAATGCGCATATTTCCAGTCGACCAAATCCTTTCCCCATCCACTCTCATTATTACAGAACTCTTAATGGACTGAACCCTTCCATAACCATTCCCCATATATCGAACTCAAACAGATCAAGCCCTTTTGCACTCGCACATGTTGTACAGAATTCCTAAGGGTCAGGTCCCTTCCCATTTTTTCCCCACTGTGTAGAATTCTAACAAACAAAATGTCTTCCCACTTAACTGCAGTTCCAGTAAACTGGATCATTTTCCAATTTTTTCCAGTGTTATAGTGTAAGAGTGTGGAGTGAGTCTCTCTTAACTCCCTCTGTCTTGGGGGGCTCTTTCAGTTAACTGCTGTGGTGTTGAATTCCAGAGGACCAAATCCAATTCCATTACATCCTTTTCCAGTTGTAGCCATCGTATATAATTCAAATATATTAAATTCCATATATTCACTCCTTTTGTCAAGTTAGAATTAGTTTCTTTCTACAAGTATCGAGGGAAGTAATGTTGCCAAATGAAAAAGATTGCTGATAGTGTTTCACAACCAAGTAAATAAGAATCATAGAATCCCTATAGTGCAAATGGCCATTTGGCCCATCAAGTCTGACTGACAGTGACAGAGCATCTTATCCAGGTCTGTCCCTATAACCCCATGTATTTAATCCACTAATCCCCCAAACCTACAGATCTTTGGACACTAAGGGGAAATTTACCATGGCCAATCTGCCTAATATACACATCTCTGGAATGTGGGAGAAAACCGGAGCACCAGGACAAAACCCATGCAGACACGGGGAGAACATGCAAACTCCACACAGTGACCCAAGCCAGGAATCTAACCTGGGTCCCTGGCTCTAAGAGGCAGCAGTGCTAACTGCTGTGCCACCCCCAAGGTTTTTGAAATGTACAAATCGGTGATGCTACCTTTGCCGAATGTGGCATTCCCAACATCTCAGTACTACAGTCCAATACCTCCGACAGTTATCCAAGTCCGGACTTATTCTGTCTATGAGTGAGATGTGTTTCTTTCCTCAACTACATTGTCAAACTCCTCCTCTAACATACTGCTGGTGTGGAAAAGTTCTGACTTTGACAGAAGGATTGTGTTGCCTGCTTGTTGGTTGTAGGGATCCAATGTGAAATTGGTTCACGCAATCCATTATATATTTAAGTACCTGCATGGTTTCTTTAAGAGCCAGTCACTTGATTTGATGGCAATGTCATTTGGACTTCTGTTTCACAGGTTTTCAGCTTCTCAGAGAGCATCTCTTTCAATAAACTAGTTGGGTGTTATTTTGAATCTGTGTGCAAACCACATCTTTTCTTTGTTTAAAATCCACAACCCCTAACGGTTAGGCAGCACGATGGCACACAATGGTTAGCACTGCTCCGAGTCAAGGACCCGGGTTTGATTTCCAGCTTGGGTCACTGTCTGTTTGGAGTCTGCACATTCTCCCAATGTCTGTGTGGGTTTCCTCCACATGCTCCAGTTTCCTCCCACAGTCCAGAAGACATGCTGGTTAGGTGCACTGGCCATGCTAAATTCTCCCTCAGTGTATCCAAATAGGTGTTGGAGTGTGACAAATAGGGAATTTTCACAGTACCTTCATTGCAGTGTTAATGTAGGACTACTTGTGATAAATAAGTGAACTTTAACTTTTCATAGTTAGGATATTACAATCTCAGTCCAGTTCTTCGTGAATAGGGATACAAACTGAAGTAGACTATACAAGGCACTCATTAGATCACAGCTATTTTGGTCCCCTTATCTGAGAGAAGAGATACTTGCACTGGTGGCAGTCCAAATATGGTGTGCTAGGTTGATCCTGGGCATGGGGGGATTTTCTTATGAGGAGAGATTGAGCCTATATTCATTTGAGTTTAGAAGAATGAGAGGCGACCTTATGGAGACACATAGGATTCTCAGGGGGCTAGACAGGGTAAAGACTGAAAGGTTGTATCCTCTTGTGCAGAGTCTAGAATCAGAGTAAGGGGCTATCCATTTAAGACAGAGATAGGAAGGGATTTCTTCTGAGGATAGTGTATAATTCTTTACCACGGAGTCTGGGTCATTAATATGTTTAAGGCTGAGATAGATTATCAATCAGTAAGGGAATCAAGAGTCACGGGAATAAGGTAGGAAGTGGAGTTGAGGATTATCACATCAGATCAGCCATGCCCTTATTGGATAGTGGAGCAGACTTGATGGGCCAAATGGCCTTCTCCTGCTCTTACGTCTTCTGGTCTTTTTGCCTTATGTTGGTGACTTTGCAAGATGGATGCTGGTGAGTTGGTTTTTGTCTCTCCCTGCAGTTGCTATTGGAAGTGACAATCAGGAGATATGTAAAAGCGGCCATTCCCACTCAAACTGAACCAAAATCTGCCCCACTGGCATTCTCAGAGCTAACATGGAGAAGTGTTACACTGGTGTAGTAGGTGGAACTCTGGGCAGAGTAAGGGAGCAACATCTGGTCTGCTTCATCTGACCAGTGTTGCTTGATGCTGACATTGGATGTTTGAGCTCGGAACAATTCCAATCCACCATACCAAGTGGTGAGTCACGTGGCGAGCAGTACATTTCTTATTAATTTAGATGGTTTGGAAGACCCATTTGTGGAAATGTGAAGCATTCCACTGTCCATACATCATTAAAATTGGCATTTGCTGAAAGATTTATTTTGAAGATTGCAGCTTAAGGCATTGAAATAATCCTATCTTGCAAACCTTGGGTGACACTCATGAAGATGTCCAATTTATATAATGTAGAAATTCAGAGAACAGAATGAGGCCATTCAGCCCATTGTGACTATGCTGTTAGCTATTTTTCCAATGTAACTTGTATGAAAATTAGAGCATACCATATATTAATTTCCCTTCATGTTCTAATAAGTAAAGTTTATTTATTAGTGTCACAAGCAGACTTACATTAAACACTGCAATGAAGTTACTCTGAAAATCCCATAGTCACCATGTTCTGATGCCTGTTTGGGTACACTGGAAGAAAATTTAGCATGGCCAATGCACCCACCAGCAAGTCTTTCAGACTGTGGAAGGAAACTGGAGCACTCAAGAAACCCACGCAGACATGGGGTAGAATGTGCAGCCTCCACACAGACAGTGACCCAAGCTGGAAATCGGACCTGGGTCTCTGGAGCCATGAGGCAGCAGTGCTAATCGCTGTGCCACCCCAAGAACAGATGAAGGGAATCTAGAATTGTCAATCAGTAAAACCTTGTTCACTTGCGAGAAAAAGTACAGGAGGTGAGGGATCTGGTGGACTTGGAGATTATAAAAACAAAAGTAGGAAAATTGAGCTAACCTTTTTCCAAAAAAAACCTTTGCACAATATCCACAGTCCTGTTCTCACATTTCTCTGGAATGTTTTACCATAAACATAATGTATGATAGGGGATGGTGAGAGAGTATTTAATTTATGACCTAACGATACAATCTTTTAGTAACATTGTCAACTGTGGTTTTCACGGTTAGATTACTCAATAAATAGTTTTCGTATATAAAAATTCTCTACTGCTTACCCATCACATATTTACCAGCTTATTCATTGTCTTGTTTTGAATATTCTCCCCTTCTGTCTCATGCTGAGATATAGGCCAGAATTTTACCGCCTCACCCGCCATGGGAATCGGAGCAGGCAAGGGGCAGACAATAGGAAAGTCTGTTGACCTCGGGCAGGGTTTTGGGATGAGCAAGGCTATAAAATCGCACCCATAGTTTGGTGGAGCACAGCCACCCTTCTGGTGTGCCACCCAGATATCGCTCTTTAATATTTGCTCCATTTGAATACTGCTGAAAGAGCCATGCTGCCAAAGTTTTCCATCTGGCACCCATCAGGACAAATGCAATAATGCCAAATTTCAAGTGATCACAATAATTTACACCATTGGGGAGAAGCGGGGTTGATTTTTTTTCATTGTCTTTTAATGAGCATTAGTGAAGTTTCACTGCTACTGCGCTTTCTTGGCTTACTTAACTTTATGAGGCTTTACTTCCCTCTGATAGATGTGAGATCGTTGGCCTGGTTTAACTTCTAACTTTTTACTAAGAACTATGAACATATGGAGTAGGAGCAGATGTAGGCCATTCAGTTCATTGAGCCTGCTCTGCCATTCAATTAGATGATCTCCTTGGGTTTCAAGTTTCATATTCCCTTCCACCCCAATAATCTTTGCTTCTCGAGCCTAACTAGTATCTATCTACCTCTGCCTTAAAAATATTCAGCGACCCTGCTTCCACCACATTCTTAGGCAGAGAGTCCAACAACCATCTGAGAAAATAAACTCATTTCTGTCCTAATAGGGCAACACCTAATTTTAAAATAGTGCTTCCTAGTTGTGGACTCACTCACGAGCAGAAACATTCTTTCTACGTCCACCTTGTCAAGACAGTACTGGACCTTCAAGTCACCCCTCACTTTTCTAGACTCCAATGGAAAACTGAAGCCCTGTCTGTTTAACCTTTCCTTATAAGACAACCTATTCTGTCCAACTATCAACCTAGTAAACCTCCACAGAACAGCCTCCAACTCATTTACATCCTTCCTTAAATAAGGAGATCAAAGCTGCACACAGTAATTGAGATATGACAGTGGTTTCACCAGCTACAGTTAAGGAAGCCCACCAATGCCTCTACTTTAAGACTAAGGAAATTTGGCATGTTCACTACAACTCATCAACTTTTACACATGCACCTTAGAAAGTATCTTTTCTGGTTGTATTACACTTGGTATGGCTCTTACTCTGCCCAAGACTGCAAGGAACTACAAAGGGTTGTGAACAAAGCCCAGCCCATCTCACAAACTAGCCTCCCATCCATTGACTGTCTACACTTCCCACTGCCTCAAAAGCAACCAGCAGAATCAAGGATCCCATGCACCTCAGACATTCTCTCTTCTCCTTCACCCACTGGGAAAAAGATACAAAAGTCTGAGGTCACATACCAAGCAACTCAAGAACAGCTTCTTCCCTGCTGCCATCAGACTTTTGAATGGTCCTACCTTGCATTAAGTTGACCTTTCTCTGTATCCCAGCTATGACTTAACACTACATTCTTCACTCTCTCCTTTCCTTCTCTCTGTATAGCACACAAGAAATACTTTTCACTGTATACTAATACATTTGACAATAAATCAAATCAAATAAATACCCTGTATAACTGGAATATGCAGTACAAAGTCTCACAACACCAGATTAAAATCTAACAGGTTTATTTGGTAGTAAACACCATTAGTTTTTGGGGCTTTGCCCCTTCATCAGGTGAGTGGGGAGTTCTGATGATAACCAGCAACTCTGCTGCCTTCACAATATACGACAGCACAAAGTCGCTAAGCAGAAACTGATAGCCAAGTTCCGCACACATGAGGATGCACTCAACAGGGATCTTGGGTTCATGCTGCACTGTCACCCCCATGACTTACCTGCAACATCTCCGTCCTGTCTGGAGATGATACACATCTCTTTTTCAAAGACAGACTGATTCACAAGAGAAGACTTTTAGAAACGGACAATCATACACTCTCAAATAGAAAGAGGACAAACTAGCATTACTTCTGGAATCTTCTGCATTCCCTTGGTACACTGGGGGAAGGCCTGAGCAGATAAAGCATCTCCAACTTTGCCAAAGAGATTCACACTTGTATCATTCACTGTTTCATGGCTGATGAAGAAAAGTAGATAGTCAGTGTGGTTTAACTTCAAATCTTCCATTAAGAAGAATTTGCAAAGGCCTCAGACATGGTAATCAGGAGACAGCTTGCTTGGCATTTCTACGTTACCTGTCTACTAGGGCAGGATTTTCCAGCTATGCGCAGCCCCAAGGCTGGAAAATCCAACTGAGGTCAATGGACTTTTGTATGGTCTGCCCCTGCCCGCTACAATTCATATGGTGGGTGGGAAAGGGAAAATTCTGCCTCTTGTGTCAGTTATATCATTAATATCATCATGGTTTTATTAACATTCAGTAACTAATTACTTCACACTGATAGATCGGCAAGTCACCCAGAAATGGCCAGTGTTGCCATAGAGAAAGCAATGGGGAACCATCGACTCCACAAATACCTGGCAATGCAGGATTGCACTAAGCTTGAACACATGTGTTTTGGTTGCAGAGAATGGGTTCCTATTTATGAACGTATGGAAATTAAAATGCTTAGATTGGAAAGAAATCATGCCTTTTCCTTAAGAATGTTATCAGTTGCAGACCTTCAAGACAGCCTGCCTGCTTCAGACTAGGCCACATAACATTCTTTTTGATCTTCACTAGAGGGTGAACAAGACCAGATTTTTTTCCATAAGAACTGTGGGGATATGTTATGCAAATGAATGATTAGCAGAAGTCAGCTTTTCATCGAATGAGAAAAGGCAAAAAGCCAGGATTTTATCGGCAAATATGTATGTCAATGAAGGATGTGAAAAATCTCTTGTTTCTGATTTGTTGTAATTGACTACAACTGCTGAGTTGTTTCTCTATAATGTTAGAACCACTCCATTTTGATGGAGGGAAGTTCTCCTGTGCACAAGTAATTAAAGACATTGTGTTGGATACATGGTGCCTAGCGCTTTTTTTTAGAAAGAGTTGACTAAGTGTGCCTAAGGTTGCTATACCCAGTGATCTTGGGCAAAGGTATATTGCTTCTAGCATGCTTAAATGAGCCAAATTAGGAGCTCAACTGATCATTTTAAATTGCTTGTTAGAGGAGCTATTCACACAAGCAGGATTGTTCAGCAAGTGCTGCCCACTCGCTGAATCAGATCTAACAGCAAATATTTTATTTTGGATCTTGCAAGTGTAGCGAGTGAATTATTGTGATCATTTCAAACTTGGCATTCCTGCCTTTGCTCTGATGAGTGCAAGATAAAAAGCTTCACCAGCATGTCTCTTTTCGGCAATATTTAACTTGATTTATTATTGTCACATGTATTAACAGTGAAAAGCATTGTTTCTTGCATGCTATAAAGACAAAACATACTGTTCAAGGAGAAGGAAATGAGACAGTGCAGATTGTAGTGTTATAGTCATAGCTAGGGTGTAGAGAAAGATCAACTTAATGCAAGGCAAGTCCATTCAAAACAGTGACAGTAGCAGGGAAGTTGTTCTCGAGTAATTTGGTACGTGACCTCAGACTTTTGTATCTTTTTCCTGACAAAAGGTGGAAGAGTGAATGTTTGGGGTGCACGGGGTCTTTAATTATGCTGGCTGCTTTGCCAAGGCAGTGGGAAGTGTAGACAGAGTCAATGGCTGGGAGGCTGGTTTATGTGATGGATTGGGCTACATTCATGACCTTTTGTAATATTTTTGTATTTCCTCTATATTAGGACATGTCCAGTGTCTCTCGCAGTCCTAGTTGTAGTTGAATGTAAAGAAAAGAAAGCCTGGATTTTCCTTCCTTTGCAGGTTCTGCATTTGTATTTGAAATTCCAAATACCCATTGCTTATCCACCAGGAGTGCCTCAGAGGTTTTATCATTAGTTATGAGGGTGCTTTGGGGGCCAGGAATCTGCCCTTCACTACGTCAAACAATGCTCTGGAATGACACTTGCTCAACAAACAATAACCTGCTCACTGACACTCGTTTTGGTTTCCTTGGTGCAATTGTTGCAGTATTTCAGACGCAGCATTCTCGGAATGACCATCTCATTATAGATGAGTAAATTGTCATTTATGCTGAGGTATCCTCTGTGTTCATAGTATTGTCTGAGAATTGGATTGTGTGGCATGTATGAACACAAGAACAAGCAGGATAGGCCATCTGGCCCCTCGAGCCTACTCCACCACTCAATAAGATCATGGCTGATCTTTGTGGACTCAGCTCCACTTAACCACACACTTACCATAATCCTTAATTCCTTCATTGTTCAAAAATTTATTTTTCCTCAACTTAAAAACATTCATTGAGGTAGCCTCAACTGCTTCACTGGGCAGGGAATTCCACAGATTCACAACCCTTTGTGTGAAGAAGTTTCTCCTCGACCCAGTCCTAAATCTGCACTCTGGACGTTCTCTCTTCCACCTTCTTCCTTCGGAAAAAGATGAGGTCATGAACCAACCAACTCAAGAACAGTTACTTCCCTGCTGCTGCCAGACTTTTGCATTAAGTTGATCTTTCTCTACACCCTAGCTATGGCTGTAAGACTACATTTTGCACTCTCATTTCCTTCTCTCTGAAGGGTATGCTTTGTCTGTATAGTGTGCAAGAAACAATATTTTACGCTAATACGTGTAACAGTAATAAAATCAAATCTATTTCCATGTCAGGGTGGTGAGTGGTTTGGTAAAGTTCCTAATTGCCTGCTGTCCTCGTTCTTCCAGATAGTAATGGTCACAGGTAGAAAGGTGCTGCCTAAGGAGCCTTGGTGAGTTCCTGCAGTGTATTTTATGAATAATACACACTGTTTCCACTGTATGTTAATGACAGAGGGAATGAATTCTTGTGGATGTAGTGCCAAGAGGGCTGCTTTGTCCTGGATGGTGTCAAGCTTCTTGAGTGCTGTTGGAGCTGCACTCACAGACAAGTGGAGGCGACGGTGCAGAGGGACCTCGGGGTCCTTGTGCATGAGTCGCAAAAACCCAGCTTGCAGGTGCAGCAGGTGGTCAGGAAGGCGAATGGGATGCTGGCCTTCATAGCGAGGGGGATTGAATATAAAAGTAGGGAGGTCTTGCTGCAGCTGTATAGGGCATTGGTGAGGCCGCAGCTGGAGTACTGTGTGCAGTTTTGGGCGCCGCACCTGCGCAAGGATATTTTGGCCCTGGAGGGAGTGCAGAGGAGGTTTACTAGGCTGATACCGGAGTTGAGGGGATTGAGCTATGAGGAGAGGCTGAATAAACTAGGCTTGTACTCGTTAGAGTTTAGAAGAATGAGGGGAGATCTCATTGAGACGTATAAGATGATGAATGGGATGGATAGGATAGAGGTGGAGAGACTCTTCCCGCTCAAAAAAGACAGTAGGACTAGGGGGCACAGCCTCAAGATAAAGGGGAGGCGGTTTAGAACGGAGTTGAGGAGGAACTTCTTCACTCAAAGGGTGGTGAATCTCTGGAATTCTCTGCCCGTTGAAGTGGTGGAGGCTGCCTCGCTAAATATTTTTAAGAAGCGGGTTGATGGGTTCTTGATAAGAGAGGGGATTAAGGGTTACGGGGAGAGGGCGGGAAAGTGGAACTGAGCCACAACAGATCAGCCATGATCTTATTGAATGGCGGGGCAGGCTCGAAGGGCTAGATGGCCTACTCCTGCTCCTATTTCTTATGTTCTTATGTATTCCATCATGCTCCTGACTAGTGCCTTGCGGATGGTGGACAGGCTTTGTAGAGTCAGCAGCTGACTTAATCACTGCAGGATTCCTGGCCTTTAACCTGCTCTTGTAGCTTTTGTATTTATGGGATGGCACAGTGGTTAGCACTGCTGCCTCATAGCACCAGGGACCCAGGTTTGATTCTGGCCTTAGATGACTGTGTCAAGTTTGCACATTCTCCTCACATCTGTGTGGGTTTCCTCTGGGTGGTCCAGTTTCCGCCCACAGTCCAAAGTTATGCAGGTTAGGTGGATTGATCTTGTGAAATTGACCCTTAGTGTCAGGGGAATTAGCAGGGTAAATGTGTGGTTATGGGGGTAGGGCCGAGGTGGGATTGTGGGCAGTGCAGGCTCGATGGGCCAAGTAGCCTACTTCTGCACTATAGGGATTGTGTGATGATGATTTGGGGCAGGGTTGAGAAATAGCAAATACTGATTTGAGGTGATTGCAGAAGAACCAGAGGAGATTTGGGGAAAATGTGTTTCATGCAGTGCGTGCTATGGAATGAGATAGAGGCAGATTCGATAATGGTTTTCAAATGAGAATTGGATCATTATCTGGAGAGTTTTGTGAGGACACAAAACAGGGAAATGAGATGAGCTGAGTAACTCTTATGCAAGCCAGCCTGGAATTGACAGACAAAATGGGCCTCCTCCTGTGCCATTAGCATTCTATTATTCCATGAGTTACTTTACTTTGTGATAGAATTACTACACTAATTAATTATGGAAGAACTTCAATATCACAACATTAGGAGGTCTAGTGGCACAGTGTGTCTGCATCTGAGCCAGAAGCTCCAGGTTCAAATCCCACCCCAGGATTTTATGGCGACAGTGGTTAGCACTATTGCCTCAATCACTATCTGTGCAGAGTTTGCACATTCTTCTGTGTCTGTGGGTTTCCTCTAGGTGCTCTGGTTTCCTCCCGCAGTCTAAAGATGTGTGGGTCAGGTTGATTGGTCTTGCTAACTTGATCCTAGTGTCAGTAGGATTAGCAGGGTAAATGTGTGGGGTTATGGGGATAGAATGTGGTCAGTATAGATCTGATAGGACAAATGGCCTCCTTCTGCACTGTAGGGATTCTATGATGTATTAACCTGTAAATTCTTCCAAACACACATGGTTCATGGTAAGAGTGGGAGTGTCCTGGTCAGTGACTTGAAGTTGGCAATAGCTAAACCATTGCAGAAAATGCATCAAGATCTCAGCAGGACTGACAGCACCTGTGGAGAGAGAATAGAGCCAAAGTTTCAAGTTTGGATGAGCCAACAGAACTTGAAACATTTGGCTCCATTCTCTCTCCACAGACACTGCCAGGTCTTGCTTTTGCAGCCTTTCCTGCTTTTGTTTCAGATTCCAGATCTGCAAATTTTTTCACAAATATACTTCATTCATAAATCTGAGAGAACATGACAAACATCCCAAAATGACCATCACAAAAAACAATAATAGTGTTACATCAAGTACACTCAGATGCTTCAGTACAGTATAGGAAACATTTTACAATGGTCTTACAAATGTTGCAAAGTCATTTTAAAGGTTGGTTTGGAGGATATTAACTACGAGGAGAGGTTGGATAAATTCAGTTTGTTCTCACTGGAATGACAGGTCGAAGGGTGACTTGATAGATGTTTACAAGATTGAGTGGCATGGACAGAGTGGACAGTCAGATCCTCTTTCCTAGGGTAGAGGAGTCAAGCACTAGGGAACATAGATTTAAAGTGTGTAGGAAAAGTTGAGGTGTGCAAGGCAAGTTTTTTTTTACAGAGTAGTGAATGTCTGGAACACTGCCTGGAGAGGTGGTGGGTGCAGGTATTACAGCAACATTTAAGGAGCATCTAGACAAAAGACAGGAATGGAAGGATACAGACTCCTTTAAGTCCATACAGTTTTAATTTAGGCAGGCATCATGATCAGTGCAGGCTTGGAGGGCTGAAGGGCCCATCCCTGTGCTGTACTGTTGTTCTCCACATAGAAAAAAGTTACATTCTGAGGTGCTTCAGTGTAACAGAAACAAGTAATATTCACTAAGTATTCAGTGAGTCATTCAGCCTGAGGTTCTATTCCCTTTGGTTCACTGTGGTTGAAAGGTCTTAGACAGCAACCTTCCCATCCACAGTATTTTGTCTTTAGCTAAACCATCACTGCACCTTGCCAAACATAACCATTGACCAACACAAATCCCTGGCCACCAATGCCCTTTCAGGTCATGGTACCTGAAGAGAAAGAGATTGCAACATTAATATCACAGCACTTAACTGAACTATAACTTGCAGCCTAAATCCTTTGCAATAAAGAAAAACAATGTCAAAACAGTTCAAGTAATGACATTTTTTGGCTAAACATTGTTGTCCAGTGTGTGAAATCAATGATAAAATAGTGGTGATATTGCTGTTGAGGTCCTGACGACTTGTGACATCCTCATTGAGCAATGATGCTCTCAGTTATTGAGAACATTGTGGAGTTTGATTCCAATTTTGGCCATCCCTAATCAGCATGGCAAGAGTGGTCCAATCACATCTTGTACTCACTCTCTTGGTGCTGCCATCTATTGCTGAATGGTGGAATTGCCTGCCTATTTTCAGCAATTGGCCATTTTAAATAGGCAAATCAGGGTCTGGCAACACACAGAACCCCAACTGACATTTCAGGTCTGAAATAGATGGGGCAGGCACTATGCAAGCATACCCAAAACCTCCATCCTACCACTGCCTCCCCCACCACCTTCCCCTTCCCATCACCCATCTTCAGCAGGGGACAACCTGAAACAGGAGTCCAAAGGCAAATTAGTTTTGTAAAGTCAAACCTACCCTGAGTGTGCTTCCAGATTGTTCAGCAGTAACCCAAGGCTCTGCCACAACAGTTGCTCCTGCTCATTCAGCAGAAGGTAATCTTCAGTTATAGGCAATGAAATGAAAGCAAACTTACTCCAACAGATAAATCAAAAGCCAGTCCCAGCAATCCCCAACAGTTTTATACTGAGTCAGATGGTCAGCTGATCATCAGATCATTTTTGTCATTGGTTACATAGTTTATTGAGTCAGCTGACCCTTACAGCTTATTACCATTGGTCACACTACAACAAATCCAATATTATCATTCAAACAGCTCCCCTCATTGCTGAACCCACCCTCTACCCAGCTGGCCAGCTTTGGAGGTTAGATGCTGATATTTCATCTGAGCCTGTGACTGCCCCATTTTCTGTCCACAGGGGTGTTGTAATTGGGATTGGGCATCAACCTGGACTGGGTCCCCTGCCACAGACTCTATTGGTGCATTCTGCCCATCAGCCAACCAGATATCAAAATCTAGCCCATGGATTCAATCCCCCCTATTGGACATATTCTTGGCTGACTCTTTGGCACAGGTACATGGGAGGCTTGATTTGTTGGAGAATGTGAGATCCCATGACATTATTGGAAGAAAAGTAGAACTTTGGCCTCCTGGTCAACACTCATTCTTCAACTCAAATCAGTAGAACAGGGAGGTAATGGCCTTGTGGCATTATCACTAGACTATTAATCCAGAAACGCAGCTAATGTTCTGGGTACCAGGGTTCGAATCCCACCATGGCAGCTGGTGGAATTTGAATTCAATAAAAAATAATTGGAATTAAGAATCTACCGATAATCATGAAACTATTGTCGGAAAAACTCACCTGGTTCATTAATGTCCTTTAGGGAAGGAAATCTGCCGTCCTTACCCGGCCTGGTGTACATGTGACTCCAGAATCACAGCAATGTGGTTGACTCTGAAATGGCTGAGTGAGATACTCAGTTCAAGGGCAACTAGGGGTGGGCAATAAATGTTGACCCAGCCACTGGTGCCCATGCCCCACAGGTTCATCAAAAAGGATTGACAGGTCATCTATCTCTTTGGTGTTTCTGGGACCTTGGCTATGCTTAAATTGGTCCATGTGAAAAGGATGACTGCACTGCAAATATATTTAATTGGGTATCAAACACCATGGGACTGTCTGCAGATAATAATGTTATTTTAACACATTTTGGTCAGGGGACTGTCTGTGTGAAGTCTGCACATTCTCCCCGTGTCTGTGTGGGTTTCCTCCAAAGATGTGCAGGTTAGATGGATTGGTCATGCTAAATTGCCCCTTAGTGTCAGGGGGGACTCACAGGGTAAATATGTAGGGTTACGGGGATAGGACCTGGGTGGGATTGTCATCAGTGCAGGCTCAATGGGCTGAATGGCTTCCTTCTGCACTGTGGGGATTCTACGGCCTGGTGGCGCCATGGTTAGAAGCTGGGGTTGTTACCCTTCGAGAAGAGAATGTTGTGTGGAGATTCGATGGAGGCCTTCAACATCATGAAGGGTCTGGACAGAGAGGATGGAGAAGTTCCCATCAGTGAGAGCACCGAGAATCAGAGATCACCAATTTCAGGTGATTAGCAAAAGAACTAAATGCAATGTGAGGAAAAGCTTTCAGATACAGCGAGGATCTAGAACGCAATGACTGAGACTGCGAGAGAGGCAAAATCTGTCATGGCTTTGAAAAAGGAATTGGATAATTATCTGAAGAGAAAAGAAATTGCAGGGCTATGGGGAAAGGGCTGGAGAGTGGGACGAGCTGAGCTGTACCTCCAGGGAGCCAAAATGGACAACAAGGGCTGAATGGCCTCCTTCTGTGCTCTAACTATATTCTATAGAAATACAAGCTATTTTGTTTGTGTGGAATCCTTGGTTTATTCTATAAACTCTATAAAGGGTCAAACATTACCCTCCGTAATTCCTCTTGAAGGATTTCAAGGCTACACAAACATTGTCCTCTCAGACCCCTAACTCACCCCAGTCCTTTTCCTCGACAATCTGAGTTCTTCAAGCCCCGAACTTGGCGTCGCTGACTTACTATTCTTTTGATCTATCACCTGGACTCTTCCCGATCTTTTATGAGCTTAGTGATGTTCTGCATAGTGGGTTTTGGCCTTCACCAGGGCTTTTCAATCCAAGAAAATGTACACAGCGTAGACAATCAAGTTTTCTTCAACATTGGCATGAAGGACAGTTAACTAAAGTGTGTTTGCTTTGACTCAAATATAAAGCACGATGGCACAGTCGTTAGCACTGCTGCCTCACAGCGCCAGGGGCTTGGGTTCGATTCCCGGCTTGGGTCATTACCGGAGTCTGCACATTCTCCTCCTGTCAGCATGAGTTTCCTCTTGGTGTTCCCCCCACAGTCTGAAAGATGAGCATGATAGGTGCATTGGCCATGCTAAATTCTCCCTCAGTGTACCCAAACAGGTGCTGGAGTGTGGCGACAAGGGGATTTTCATTGCAGTGTTAATGTAAGCCCACTTGTGACACTAATAAATAAACAATGCTCCAGTTTTGTGTCCTTTATTAAATAAAGCGCACATAACATGAATCCAATTTTCCAGGAAGCCACTTGCCCTCCGGAAATTTCATCAAACATCAGATAAATTGTTGGAGGCGCGGTAAACACTGCTAACTGCCCAAGAAGTTAGAAATGATTCCATGGCAACTGTTGGACCTACCAGGAGGCATCTATCACCCTTGGACAAAGAGATTGAACAGAAAGGCTGTGGAATCTGGGAAAGGCATAAATCAGAGAGTTATACTTTGCTGACAAAACAGCAGACAATTTATTAGGGATCGAGGCCTAGCTAAGTATCTTGGCAGCCAGCTCTTGTTACTGGTTAAGGGTGGCTTGTCTGGTTCACGAGTAGGGTTTTAAGTATGAACAAGCACAAGCATTTCTGAGGAAGGCCCAAAATTTATGACCAAAGCTGTATGTGTGTGAGGAAACAGAATCCCCATGCATTAGACAGCATTGATAGCACCCTCTGAGCACTTTTCAGGTCTATCAGCGCTGAATAATTATCCCCCCATGGAAACGCTGTGTTATGCATATAACAGCAACAAATGAGTTTGTTCTTGAATTATGAGAATATTTGTGCTCCTAACTTGTCACATAATCTCACCAATGCCTCTCCGTTTACAATTGTAGGTCTCTTGTAGTTTAAGATTGTTAACTTGTTGCAGGGGTGGCATGGTGGCACAGTGGTTAGCACAGCTGCCTCACAGCGCCAGGAACCCGGGTTTGATTCCCAGCCTTGGGTCACTGTCTGTGTGGAGTTTGCACCTTCTCCACATGTCTGCGTGGGTTTCCTACGGGTGCTCCAGTTTCCTCCCACAGTCCAAAGATGTGTGGATTAGGTTAATTGGCTCAGTTGCCTCTTAGTGTCAGGGTATTAGCAAGATAAAATACAGGGATAGGGCCTGCTCGATGGGCTGAATGGCCTCCTTCTGCACTGTAGGGGTTCTGTGATAATTTGCCTCTTCTTGGTGACCATGTTTACGCAGCTGGCTGTGAGAAAGATATTGGGACAAATTTTACCGTCCCTCCTGTCACAGGGGTCGGAGTGGGCGAGGGGTAGATCATGGAAAGGTTCCTTGACCTTGGGCGGGTTTTCCAGTTTCGGGATTAAGGCTGGAAAATCCTGCTCATAGAGATAACCGACTCAGATAATGTACACTCCAACTTTTTGTCCGTGTTACGGATGGGGAGAAAGAAAGTCTAATTTTCATAGATTAATAGGCTTATCTCAATAAAAAAAGAACTTTCAGGGTAAGGTAAAGGTGAAGTCGCTATTGTACCAGATGATCATGTGCTGCTCTCCCCTTTGAGGGGGGGAGAGCTGATGGGTGGTGATTAACCTGAGGGTTACCACACCTCAGGCGAGGGGCAAGGGTGAGAAGGTGTGGCCTTCATGAATAACTTCAACTGGTGTGAGTATTGAATATACTTTGTTGGCATCACTGTGTCACAAACCAACCACCCAGCCAACTGAATTGGGTAATCAGACACTATAAGCCATTTGTTTGTTAAATTTTTGTCAGGGTGGCATGGTGGCTCAGTGGTTAGCACTGCTGCCTCACAACATCATGGACACGGGTTCAATCCCTGGCTTGGGTCTCCATTTATGTGGAGTTTGCACATTCTCCCCGTGTCTGCATGTATTTCTTCTGGTGCTCTGATTTCCTCCCACACTCCAAAGATGTGCTGGTTAGGTGCTTTGGCCGTGCTAAATTCTCCCCAACAGGCGCCACAGTGTGGTGACCAGGGTATTAAAATGGGCAGCACGGGGGCACAGCTGTTAGCACTGCTGCCTCATTGCTCAGGGACCTGGGCTTGATTCCCGGCTTGGGTCACTATCTGTGTGGGATTTGTATGTTCACCCCATGCCTGCATGGATTTTCTCCCACAGTCCAAAGATATGTGGATTAGTGGCCATGCTAAATTGCCAATGGAGGCGCAGCTTAGAGGGATTAGCTGGGTAAATATGCGGAATAAGGAATAAGGCCTAGGTGGGATTATTGTTGAGCAGGGTCAATGGGCCGAATAGCCTCCCTCTGCATTGTAGGGATTTTACGATGATTTCTATGAATGTAGCATCATTTTGAAACGCTTGCACCTGCTTAACCTTCCCTTTTGGTTTTCAGCTATTAGAAGTTTTCACCGAATTTTTCTTTCATCCTGTGACATTTAATCTCCTCAGTAGACTAACAGGAACAGCGTTAGAAATGTTAATAACTCAGGTAGTAAGTCACACTGAGGAGCAAAATTGAGTTAGTTTATTTCATCTGAGGAGAAAAAATACAATAAGCAGATATCTTCCTACAAATCGCCGGCACTTATTATGAAGTGTATATGTCGCCTGGGCAACAGATAGAGCCTGTCTGTGATATACGCCTACCAAAGCTTATCTTGTCTGAGTTAACTTGGGTGAGACATCTGAGGAGAGAGCAGACAGCTTCCCCAGAGTGTACCCCAGCAATCAGTGCTGTCAAGAAAAGGAGGGGAGCAAACTGGATAAACAAATAAAACTTCCAATTCTTTGGAAAGTACCTAAAGTTTATTTATTAGTCACAAGTAGGCTAACACTAACACTGCAATGAAGCTACTGAGAAAATCCCCTAGTCGTCACACTCTGGCACCTGTTCGGGTACACTGAGGGAGAATTTAGCATGGTCAATACACCTAACCAGCACATCTTTCTCACTGTGGGAGGAAACCAGAGCATCCAAAGGAACCCACACAGACAACAGGAGAATGTGCAGACTCTGCACAGACTGTAACCCAAGGCAAGAATCAAACCCGGGTCCCTAGTGCTGTAAGGCAGCAGCGCTAAGTACTATGCCACCATGCTGCATCTCATTTCATTGACCCTATTGATGTGGGGCATTGCAGGCTCAATTCCCCCTCCTCATACACCTTGGAACTACACAGCAGATAGATAGTTAGCCTTCTAATGCTCTGTGAAACTTAATCTCTATAATTATTTTAATAGTGTTCAAAAGCTTGCCTCGACTTTCACAAAAAAGTCTAGTATAACATAATGTATAATGGCTTCTTATTGGACCAACAAAATGGGAATGAAGTACACAAACTAAAGTAAGTCAGTGGGGGGAAATAGAAATTAGGGTTAATTTGTAAGTGTGAAGACAGGAGAGCTCTTACAAAGGTGCTGGGATTGACTACATCTAGCTGTGAGAACTGCTAAAACCTTGCCTTTTGTATTTGTTGAGGGTAGGTGAGTGAGTTGAACTGAGGGGATTGAGGGTAAAGTTCCTCCCACACGACCTTGATAATCGGCATTTGAACCCAAGCACAGGAAGTGATCCCCAACCCATTGGCCATGCCAGCCGTGTGGGACAGGGGCTGACTAGAGTGCTGCATTCTAATCCATGTTGGCATGTGTGAGTTAACGTTTATTTATTAGTGTCACAAGTAGGCTAACATTAACACTGCAATGAAGTTACTGTGAAAATCCTCAAGTTGCCACACTCTGGTGCCAGTTCGGGTACACTGAGACAGAATTTAGCATGGCCAATGCAGCCTAACCAGCACATCTTTCGCACTGTGGGAGGAAACTGGAGCATCCGAAGGAAAGCCACACAGACACCAAGAGAACATGCGGAACCCGCACAGACAGTAACCCAAGCCAGGAGTTGAACCTGGGTCTCTGGTGCTGTGAAGCAGCTGTGCTAACCACTGTGCCACCGTGCCAGCCAGATTTTGCTCTGTCAGATTCCAAGCTGGTTTTGTCTCACCAGAGGAATTCCGCTTGGATTGAGGTGCCAGAGGTGAACAAGTCAGTCTTCTAACACACTGTGAAACCTAATCTCTATAATTATTTTAATAGTGCTTAGAAGCGTGCCTTGATTTCCTTATAAAAGTTGAGCATAATATAATGTATAATCACTTCTTTTTGCACCGACCTAATGGGAATGAATTACACAAACTTTCAGAGGCTCACAGCCATTTCTTTTGTATATTTAAGGAGGTACGGACCTAAACAGCCACGTGTCATATACACAGAGATAAATGGCTCTCCAAATTTAGAAATATAATCACTAGAATTAGGAGGATCGAGTTTAATCCTGCCTAATTGTGGAGTAACCCATTCCCACCCTGTGATCTTCAATCTTAAACCATGCTTCTCAGCTGCTGCTAGTGTCTGAAGTTAGTAGGGAATCCCTTTAAATATTTCCGATGGGATCCTCCAGACTTTTCCCTGGTGGGAAAAGTCCTGTGAGTGAGAAAGGGGAACTTGATGTTCCAGCCATAACTCTACTCACTTTCAGCCGCATCGGAAAATCAGAAAAGCCATGAATTAGGACAGATTAATATTTGAATGGATGTAAATTAAGATAGGTGGATACTCAACCAGACCTTGGAGTCCTTGTTGAACAGTTGCTGAAAGCAAGCGCACAGGTACAGCAGGCTGTAAAGAAGGCCTTCATAGCGAGAAGATTTAAGTATATTGATAAGGCATTGGTGAGGTTACACCTGGAGTATTGTGTGCAGTTTTGATGTCCTTATCTGAGGGAGGATGTGCTTGCTATAGAGGGATTGCAGCAAAGGTTCACCAGGCTGACTCCTGGGATGGCAGGCCTGTCATATGAGGAGGGAATAACTCGATTAGGATTATATTCATTGGAGGTTTTTTTTGGAAGAATTGAAGAGGATCTCACAGAAACTGATAAAATTCCAACAGGATTAGACAGGGTGGATTAGAAAGAGTGTTCCCGCTGGCGGGGGGCAGTCCAAAACTAAGGGTCATAGTTTGAGGATAAAGAGTAAACCTTTTAGAACTGAGGAGGAATTTCTTCACCCAGAGGGGGGTGAATGTGTGGAAGCCATTACCAAAAAATGTAGTTGAGACCAAAATGTTGTCTGATTGCAAGAAGAAATTAGATATAAACCTTGGAGCTAAAAGGATCAAGGGATATGGGAAGAAGGCGGGATCAGGATATTGAATTTGATGATCAGCCATGATCAAGATGAATGGTGTAGCAGGCTCAAAGGGCCAAATGGCCTACTCCTGCTTCTAGTTTCTATGTTTCTATGACAGAAAATTTTGAGACTGGATTTGGATCCAATGGCTTCATAAGATCCTAATTTTAGATTTTTTTTATGTTCGGGGTACTGAGGACACTGATCATGGATAAGATGGGAGATATTTATTGCCCATCTATGAAGAGACTGCAGCATGACACACTTCCTGCCTAGTGATGTCATGCTGAATCTTAATACCTCTGTGTAAATGTTGCCATGTGTCTAGTCTAAATAAGTGAACCCACAATGTGTTTACCCAATCTCTGATGAGTGATTGGTGCCTTTATACCATTAACACACAGCACTATTGAAAGGTTCGATATAAGTCTCAATGTCTCAGGTGCCATTCTGTGGGTTAAACTGAGGCACCATGGCTGGGAATTTACAACCTCGCTCAGGTAATGCTCATAAAATCCCATCTGAGGCCAACAGAGAATTCCGTCTGTGAGTCTCGCCCACCCCAATTCCAGGGCAGGTGAGGCGATAAAATTCCAGCCTTTGTGCTTGAACTGAGGCCTGTACAGGGAAGGAAATCTGCTGTCCTTAGCTGGGTTGGCCTACATTGGACGCCAACCTAATTTCTTAACTGCCCTCTGAGATGGCTGAACAATCTACTCAGTTCAAGGGCATTTAGGGACGGGCAATAGGCCCTGCCAGCGATACCCACATCCCACAAAAAAGAGTCAAAATGCTTTCGGACATCCCAAAACGATTGGCGCCAAGAAATACCTTGTGAAATCAAAACCATCAAATACCCAACAGGTTAGGAAACATCTGGAGAAGGGAAAACAGCTGATGTTTCAGCTTAATGACCTTTTGTCAAAAAGTGTTGCCAGAGTTGTCAGAAACATGACAGTCAATTCTCATAGCGAGTTCCTACAAACGCTATGAATAATGACCAGATAATCTGTTTTAGAGATTTACAGAACGTTATATTAATTGCAATTATTTTCTGCTTTCTACGTGAGGGTGGTATTAACCTGTTTTTAATCGTTAATTTGTTTATGCATCATGTGGACATTCAGCGATGCGATTGCTTTGTCCAGTGTTAATACCGGTGTGTTTTGGTTTAATTCCCAGTGGTATTGCTGAGAGTTATAAAATTTCACATCAAGAGCAGAGAGAGCGAAACTGGCTGGAGGCGGTGGAGGGGGAGAAGAAAACCCCCACCGGACCTCCTTAAATCTACTCTTGAGAAAAAAGTGTTAAGCACACAGAGCTTAACTCCGCACAAATCATTCGTCACTCAGGAAGTCCCATAGATCATGGCTGAGTCAGTCTCCTGGCATTTGTGAGTCTCCCCACATTAAGACTCCGAGGCCCGTGAACAAATTACTAACAAGCTCTCTATTTCCAAGGTGACGCTTTCTACAACTGCCCCCCACCACCATTCCGGCTCAGATTTACTGTTCTGTGTACTGTAGCATAGTTCCCTCAAGAATCACCCCACCAACAAGACCCTGGATTTACTTTCTGCTGGGAGTTTTGCTTTCCACCTGATCAGAAAGATAATGAAGTGAAATGAATCACTCTGCATTGAAGTTTTCGCCTCTTATTGGGATTAAAAACTTAACCAATTCAGTACCAGTGCGAATGTTCGCAGTTTAGACTCCCACCCAAATTTGAAATTTCTTTCATTGTTTTCCCCAAAGATGTGCGGGTTAGGTGGATTTGGCCATGCTATATTGTCCCTTGGTGTCAGGGAGATTAACAGCGTGGGGTTACGGGGATAGGGCCTGGATGGAAATGTTGTTGGGGCAGCCTTGATGGGCCAAATGGCCTCCTTCTGCTCCACCGGAATTCTATGATTCCATGATTTCGTGTCCCCATTTTTAATCATTTTTCCTCCTTATAGATCAGATCTAGGAGAGATTTCTTTGTGACAGGGTATGTATTCTGTGTGAGATAGTGGGTACACTGGTTGTACTTGGTCAGATCAGTAGGGGTTCTCTAAGTGAGAGGATGTGTATGCAATGTTTGTTGGTGCAGACCAAGGAGGTATCATGGATGAGAAAATAGATACACTGGGGTTGATTTTGACTCTTGGCTGATATGAATAAGGCCAGGTTGCATGAACTCACAGAGCTCGCCATGTACTAATCCTTGGTTTTCTGTCTGTGTCATCACTAATAGACACTATCCCATAGAATGCCTCCCTCTAGCATCACTGCTACTTTTCCATTGATTTTACTACAGGAAAATCCATTTCAGAAAATACCTCATTGCACAGAAACTTATGAATAAAAGCAAGCTACATGTGCACCATGACAATACCATCAGTTACTGTCTGTATTGAGTTTGCACGTTCACCCTGTGTCTGCGTGGGTTTTCTCTAGGTGCTCCAGTTTCCTCCCACACTCCACAGATGCGCGGGTTAGGTTAATTGGCCATGCTAAATTTTCCCTCGATGTCGGAGGATTAGCAGGATGGATGTGTGGGATTGTGGGTGGGATTGGGCCAAGTGACCTTCTTCTACACAGTAGGGGTTCTATGATTCCAGGAACTGTGAGATACAGAGGGATCTGGGTGCACTGGCACAAGAATCACTATAAGTTAATATTCATGTACAGCAAGTGATTACGAAGATAAATTAAATCATGTCATTTATTGTGATGGGAATGAAGTATAAAAGTAGGGATGTTTTGCTCCAGTTAGACATGATCTTGGTCAGACCACATCTGGAATACTGTGTACGGCTTTATTTATTATTGTCACAAGTCAGTGTACATTAATACCAGAATGAGGTTAATGTAAAAACCCTCTAGACGCCACACTCCAGCGCCTGTTTGGGTACACTGAGGGAGAATTTAGCACGGACAATGCACTTAACCAGTAGGTCTTTCAGGCTGTGTGAGGAAAGCAGAGTACCCAGAGGAAACCCATGCAGACCAAAGGCCAATTCAAACCCGGGTCCCTGGGACTGTGAGGCAGCAATGCTAACCACTGCACCACAGTCTCTTTACTTCAGAAAAGAAATTAATATTTTAGAAGCAGTTCAGAGAAAGTTAAGTGGACTGATACCTGGGCTTACCTTACGAGGTAAGGCTGGGTCAGATATCCACTGATGTTTAGGATGATAAGAGGTGACATTATTAAAACATGGAAGGTTCTGAGAGAACTTGATAAATGGATGCCGAAAGGATGTTTCCCTTTGTGGAGAGACCAGAAGGAGGCCATTCAACCCACTGACACTGCATCAACAACAGTCCCACCTAGATCTTATCCCCGTAAACCCACACATTTACTCAATTAATCACACTGGCAATAAGGGGCAATTTAGCTTGGTCAATCAACCTAACCCGCACATCTTTGGAGCGTGAGAGGAAATTGGAGCACCCGGAGGAAACTCACGCAGACACGGGGAGAACGTGCAGACTCCACGTTGAGGGCTACTCGAGGCTGGAATTGAACGTTGGTCCCTGGTGCTGTGAGGCAGCAGTGCCAACCACTGTGCCACCGTGCTGTTGAGAACATGCCCACCATGTACAACATCATAATCTGCCCCTTTGCTGTACGTGGCAGCAACAATGAATGGAAAGGGAGCAGCACATCCCATCTAATTAATCACTGGACTAAAGGTTAAAGAATGGAGCCTGGTAGATTAGGGATCTGAGTTATAGTTAATGAAGTGCTACAACCCAAACATCTTTAAGATGTGAATGAAAGGAGGCAACCATTTTAAGGAGGGGAGGACATGACGAAAGATAAACATTTTCATCCCACTTGTTTTGATTAAGGAAGCTACATCAGCTGATAAAGAACTACCTCCCTTGTTTCTCCTCAACAGTCTGTGCCAGAGACAAATGTTTTTCATCTCTCAATACCTGCCACAGTGCAAAGGCCAAAACAGTATTCTCTGGATATCCCATCGAGCAGGTCAGGGATCAAGCTAAAGATAGGGTACCAAGTGTGTTATTAAGTAGAATGACTAATTGATTCAAGCTGATTCAAGAATTACAAACTAATCACCCAGTTTACTTACCATTAAGTCCAGCAGTTTGAGTGCGTTACTCTACCCTCCCCAATATGATGTATCTGACATTCAGTTGAGGTGGCACAGTGGCTAGCACTGCTGCCTCTCAGCACCAGGGACCCAGGTTCAATTCCGGCTTCAGGTGACAGTCCTGTGTGGAGTTTGCACATTCTCCCCATGCCTGTGTGGGTTTCCTCTGAGTGCTCTGCTTTCCACCCACACTCCAAAGATGTGCAGGTTAGGTGGATCAGCCATGCTAAATTGTCCCTTTGTGGCAGGGTAAATATATGGTGTTACAGTGATAGGGCTTGGATGGGATTGTTGCTGGCGCAGACTTGGTGAGTCGAATGGTGTCCTGTGGAGATTATATGATTCTCTGATCACCCACTACAGAAATAAAAAGCTCAGATTGTTTCTACTCACAAAAATGGTAGCTTTTTTTCACAAAGTCAGGAATGTGATGGCATTACCTCTACCTGCTGAGACAACTGCAGCTCCAACAACACTCAGGAAACTCAGTGTCATCCAGAACAGGCAATGTCCTTGTTTGACACCCATGCCTGTCACCTTAAATATTCATTCTCTCCATAGATATACCCTGGCTGCAGTGTGTGCCATCTACGAGATACAATACTTACCAAGGTTCCTTTGGCAACATCTTCCAAACCTGTGACCGATGGTGCAGTGGTTAGCACTGCTGTCTCACAGCGCCAAGGGCCTAGGTTCGATTCCTGGCTTGGGTCATTGTCTGTACGGAGTCAGTAATTCTTTCATCATCACCCCTCTTTTCTTCGTTATTTGTGACATCCTCAGTCTTTTGGTGACAAACTTTTCTGAAAGGACTCCCCATGTCTGCGTGGGTTTCCTCCGAGTGCTCCGGTTTCCTCCCACAGTCAGAAAGACGAGCTGGTTAGGTGCATTGGCAATTCTAAATTCCCCCTCAGTGTACCCAAACAGGCGCTGGAGTGTGGCGACTAGGGGATTTCCACAGTAACTCCGTTACAGTGTGAATATAAGCCTACTTGTGATGCTAGTAAATAAACTTTAAAAACCCAGAAGGGTAACGTAGGCACACGGGGACATCGATTCCAAGTTCCCATCCAACTCGCACACCATCCTAACTTGGAAGTATGTCAGCAAACGGTTCACCGTCATTGGATCAAATCTCAAGATTCCCACCCTCAGAGCACTATGGGAGTAACTTCGCCATATTGAATTAGAAGTTTCATAGAATCCTACAGTGCAGGAAGAGGTCATTCGGCCCATTGAGTCTGCACCGACAACAATCCCATCCAGGCTCTATTCCCACAACCCCATGCATTTACCCAGCTAATCCTCCTGACACTAAGGAGCAATTTAGCATGGCCAATCCACCAAACCTGCATGCACTTCTATTGACATCAAAAAGGCAGCCATTCATAGGGCTGAAAACGATAAGTTCTGGAAGTCGAAGAGATATATCCAACTGGAGACTTTAATTCTTTCTTTCTCTATCTCTGCTGCGCTCGTTGCTGACCATTTCTATAATTTTCTCTTGTTATTTCAGATTTTCAGCATCCGCGGTGTTCTGCTTTAGTCTTTCCGAGGAGCTCTGGGGAGGTGCAATGAATATTGACCTTTGCAGTGATGTTTGTATGTTGTAGAATCATTATTTTTAAAGGAGGTAGCTGGACGGCACAGTGGTCAGCACTGCTGTCTCACAGCGCCAGGGATCTGGGTGCAATTCCCAGTTTGGATCACTGACTGCGTGGGTTTCCTTCAGGCGTTCTGGTTTCCTCCCACAGTCTTAAAGACATGCTGGTTAGGTACATTTACCCGAACAGGCGCCGGAGTGTAGCAATTAGAGGAATTTCACAGTAACTTCATGGTAGTGTAATTTAAGCCTTACTTGTGACTAATAAATAAACTTTAACTAGTTTGTGCAGGAACAGCTAAAGCCATGGACAAATGTGACTCAGTTTTTGCATCAAGCGTGTCCACGAGCGACCAATGTTAAATGACTCAGTCATTGACGGATTGGCAGATCTGACTGTGAACCATACAGTGCCCTGCTTCAAGTCGCAGTCCGTGCTGAGTTGTCTGATCTCAGCAGTAAGCAGCCAGGAAGCAAATTGTGGTCATCATTCCCTTGGAGAAAAGAGGGGAAAGCAATTCGCCACGGCACCCAGTCCTGATTATTAGTGACAGATGCTGGAGCGTCTGCACATCTGGATATTTTGCTCAGACAAACCATCAGGCTTGATATCAACGCTCTGTGAGATCAAACACCCCAGCTAATGTCTCTGAGCTCACTCTTGAAGAATGACCAGTTGATTCTGGGCGGCACAGTGGCACAGTGGTTAGCACTGCTGCTTCACAGCTCCAGGGTCCTGGGTTCGATCCCCGGCTCGGGTCACTGTCGGTGTGGAGTTTGCACATTCTCTTCGTGTCTGTGCGGGTTTCCTCCGGGTGCTCTGGTTTCCTCCCACAGTCCAAAGATGTGCGGGTTAGGTTGATTGGCCATGATAAGAAATTGCCCCTTAGTGTCCAGGGTAGCGGAGGTTAGAGGGATTAGTGGGTATAATATGTAGGGATATGGGGGTAGGGCCTGGGTGGGATTGTGTTCAGTTCGCAGACAGTGATGGGCCAAAGGGCCTCTTTCTGCATTGTAGTGTTCCATGATTCTATGATTCGGAGAGCGGAGATCGGTCTGTCCTTGTGGAACCACTGTTCAGTATGAGCCAGGAGAGCATTCAAGAGGAAATCATCATTACACCAGGAGTGGTGTCCTGCAATCACAACCACTTTGACATTTAATGGCATGACCATCACTGAATCCCCCAATATCAATATCTTGGGGTTACCATTGACTAGAAATTAAACTGGAGCAGCCATATAAGTACTGTCGCTAGCAGCACAGAGGCTGGGAATTCTGCAGTGAGTGACTCACCTCCTAACTCCCCAAAGCCTGTCCACCATCTACAAGGCACAGGTCAGGAGTGTGATGGAATCTTCTCCCCTTGCCTGGATGGGTGCAGTTCCAACAACAAGAAAGAAAGTGGGACCACAAAGGGACTTGTGCATGAAACACAGAAAGATAACACACAGGTACAGCAGGTAATCAGAAAGGCTAATGGAATGCTGGCCCTTATTTCAAGAGAGTTGGTGTGTAAGAGTAGGGAAGTTTTGCTGCAATTGTAAAAAGGTACTGGTGAGACCACATCTGCAGAACTGTGGCAGCATCCACAAGGAGAGAAAATACCTGAAGTTTCAAGTCCAAAAGACCCTTTTTTAAAGCTCTACTTGCCACAGAGCTTTGACAAATGGTCATCTGGACCAGGAATGTCAGCTCTTTTCTCGCCTTGCAGATGCTGCCAGACCTGCTGAGATTTTCCAGCGGTTTCTCTTTTGGTTTCAGATTCCAGCATTCGCAGTAATTTGCTTTTATCTGGAGTACTGTGAGCAGTTTTGGTCCCCTTATATAAGGAAAGAGATTGGAGGCAGTTCAGAGAAGGTTCACTCGGATGATCCCCGGTATGGGGGGATTGTCTCATAAGGAAAGGTTAAACAGTTTGGGACTCTACTGATTGGAGCTTAGAAGAAAGAGAAATGACCCAATTGAAGGATGTAGAATTCTTAAGGGGCTTGACAGGGTAAATGCTGAGAGAATGTTTCCCCTTATGGGAGAATCTAGGACCAGAGGTGCCAATTTAAGACATGAGGTGAGGAGGAATTTCTTCTCTTTGAGGGTTGTGAATCTTTGGAACTCGATGCCCCAGAGAAATGTGGGAATAGCAACCTTGGGCGGAATTTTCCCAGGACAGTTTATGCAAAGATCCATTGACCTCGAGGGAGATATTCCTGCCTTGGGGCGAGGTATTTTTACAGATATAGAAAGCATTCTTTCCGGGTGTATCACAGCTTGGTATAGCTCCTGCTCTGCCCAAGACTGCAAGGAATTACACAAGGTTGTGAATGAAGCCCAGTCCATCATGCAAACCAGCCTCCCATCCATTGACTCTCTCTACACTTCCTGCTGCTTTGGCAAAGCAGCCAACATAATTAAGGACCTCACGCACCCCGGACATTCTCTCTTCCACCTTCTTCCGTCAGGCAAAAGATGCAAAAGTCTGAGGTCACTTACCAACCAACTCAAGAACAACTTCTTCCCTGTTGCCATCAGACTTTTGAATGGATCTACCTCGCATTAAATTGGTCTTTCTCTACACTCTGGCTATGACTGCAACATTACATTCTGCACTCTCTCGTTTCCTTCCCTATGTATGCTTCGTCTGTAAAGCGCACAACAAACCTTTTACTGCATACTAATATATGTGACAATAATAAATCAAATCAAATCAAGAGTGTGGCTGGAAAATCCCACCCCTTGAGTATATTTAAGGCTGAGATAGATAGACTTATAAACTGTAAGGGAATAAAAGATTACAGAGAAAGGGCATTGACATCTTTCACCACACTGAGGAAAATAGGCTTCAAGTTTTGTGTTTTAAGGTCCCTCAAGAATGGGGTGGCATGGTGGTTAACATTGCTGCCTCACAACACCAGGGACCCAAGTTCAATTCCGATCTCGGGTCACTATCTGTGTGGAGTATGCACATTGTCCCCGTGTCTGTGTGTGCTTTCTCCAGGTGCTCTGATTTCCTCCCACAATCCAAAGATATGCAGGTTAGGTTGATTGGCTGTGCTAAATTGACTCTAGTGTCAGGGAGATTAGCAGGGTAAATATGTGGGGTTATGGGGATAGGGCCTGGATGGGATTGTGGAGGGTGCAGACTCGATGGGCTGAATGACCTCCTTCTGCACTGCAGGGATTCTATGATCCTGTGAATGGATACAGGGTGGATCCAACATATTAATGAAACATTAGCGTAAAAACAGATGGAAAATCTAACTAAACGACCCTGGTGTTATCCATTCAGGGACATAACTGGAAAAGTTAAAAAGGGGAAGTGGATACAACATGAAAACATTTGCCACAATGGGGACAGATTATCACATCGTTGAAAAGGCAATTGGACAATACTTGTTAATAAAATAACAAGAGCAGAGATTCCGGGAGAAAACTGCAATTGAAGAATTAGCACGGACGCAGTCGTGGAGTGGACTCCTTCCGTGTTTCAGTTTTTATGTTGCAAGAGGTCATGTAAATAGCCTGAATGATGAGTTTGGAATAGCTGAGTAAGTTCAGCCAGTCACTAGTGTAATTCTATACCTCAAGAATAAACCTTGAAAAGGTTATTGTAACGATAAAACCTTGAATTATTAATTTTTAATTGAGGAATTGTTGCCGAGTTACTCAGTTCCTTTCTCGGAATACCGCAGCGTTCTTTAGCTGTGTTTGCTTAAGTATCTGACAAGGGAGTGCGTGGGGGCCAAAGTGGTCTTATCATCAGCCGCATCGCAGCACACAGGAGGCGGGGGAGAGAGAAGAGAGACAGCTGGATGTATAAGTGCAAGAACACAATCACTTTGTTCCTGTATTAAAAATTATTTTGCCCTTTCACCTCTGTGAGGTGAGTGCAAATCCAGAACTGGCCTGAAATAGCTCATGATGTGGAGATGCCGGCGTTGGACTGGGGTAAACACAGTAAGAAGTCTCACAATGCCAGGTTAAATTTTAACCTGGGGTTGTGAGACTTCTTACTGAAATAGCTCCCCAGAGGCCGGTATCCCTTGTATTAAGGTCTGTCTCTCCCTTTCCCTGTAACCTCACCCAGTTGTGCAACGCTTGAGATACCTGTTCCTGCATTAACAAACTTATCTCTGCTCCTAAGAGTGCTTCAAGTGCCAAGTCAGAATCTGGAGATTCAGCAGACCTGACAATCCTCAATATATATACAGGTGAGACTCCCTGATTGGGTAGGTAATCATTGCCTCAATCAGGGAGCTCATACTCCAAGAGGCCAACCTCATGAGCCTCACTGAGGGCATCACATGGCCAATAAGATATCATGTCCATCTGCTGGATTCAGCAGCATTGTCTTTGGGCCCAAACTCATTTTCTTCACATTATTTGTGGGACATGGGCATCACTGGCTGGCCAGAATTTATTGCCCATCCCGAGTTGTCCAAGGGCAGTTGAGAGTCAACCACATTGCTGTGGTTCTGGAGTCACAGGTAGGCCAGACCAGGTAAGAATGGCAGATTTCCTTCCCTAAAGGATATTAGTGAACCAGATGGGTTTTTCCGACAATCAACAACAGTTTCATGGTCATCAATAGATCCTTAATTCCAGATACATTTTGTTGAATTCAGACTCCACCACCCCCCAACAACCCCACCCAGGCCCTACCCCCATAATCCCACATATTTACCTCACACAGACACAGGACAATGTGGGATTTGAACCTGGGACCCCAGAACATTAACTGAGTTTCTGGGTTAATTAGTCCAGCAATATTACCACTAGCCCATCATCTCCCCATTTCCCCTAATTTACCGTATTGTTAATTAAGTCAGCAAATGTACTTATACAGCAGACAGCACAGCTACAGCAACAACCAGTGAGATTTATATAGCAACTCGAACCAAACATCCCCAGTTCCTTCCAGGAATGCTAATCTGGAAAAAAATTGAGAGTGAGCCAGAGTAGGAAACATCAGAACAGGTAATCAAAGGCTAGGTCAGAGGTATGTTTTAGGGAGCATCGAAATGGAGGAGGGAGGGATTCAGAGGGAGAAAGGTTTAGTGATTTGGGGATTTAGGGAGCTCAGGGTATGGCCACCAATGGAGGAGTGAGATAGTTAGAGGATGCACCAGAGCCCAGAACTGGAGAAACAGGTAATGCAAAGTGTTGCAGGACTGGGTGAGGTTACAGGAAGAGGAAGAGACAGATCTTAATACAAAGATGAGAATTGTAAGCATGAGGCATTGCCCACCCCAGAGCCAAGATGGATCAGCAAGCTCCAGGAAATGGAAAAGTGTTTGGAATGCCTAGAATGTGTGGGTTAGGTGCATTGGCCATGCTAAATTGCCCCTTAGTGTTTTGGTTAGAGGGATAGCAGGGGAAATATGTAGGGTTATGGAGGTAGGACCTAAGTGGGATTGTTGTAAGTGCAGACTTGATGGGCCGAATGGTCTCCTTCTGCCCTGGTTTCTATGATTTCTCTGAGCTGTCCAAGTTGGAATGGCTGTGTGGCACGAAGTGGGACTAATAGGTAATGATGTATGTTCTCGCCTGTGACTTCCAAGCAATGGTGCTCATGGCTGTTAAAGTATCCTTGGTTTGTTAACTACATTGCTCGATGTGAAACTCAATCACACAGAGAAATATGGCAGCTTTCACATCCTTGATACAAAGCAAAATGCTCCTCTTCAGATAAGTTTCAGTTTATTAGTCACAAGTTGACTTACATTAACACTGCAATGGAGTTACTGTGAAAATCCCTGAGTCACTCCACTCCAGCACCTGTTCGGGTACACTGAGGGAGAATTTAGCATGGTCAATGTACCTAGCCAGCACGTCTTTCGGACTGTGGGAGGAAACTGGAGCACCCAGAGGAAGCCCACACAGACACAGGGAGAACGTGCAGACTCCACACAGACAGTGACCCAAGCTGGGAATTGAACCCGGTTCCCTGGGCGGCATGGTGGCACACTGGTTAGGACTGCTGCCTCATGGCTCCAGGGCCCTGGATATGATGTGCAGATTAGGTGCATTTGTCATGCTAAATTCCCCTTAGTGTCCCAGGATGCATAGGTTAGAAGGATTTGTATGTTAAATATGTGGGACGATAGGGATAGGGCCTGGGTGGGTATGTTGTCAGTGGGCTGAATGGCCTCCTTCTGCACTAAAGGATTTCTATGTCCCTGGGCCTGTGAGGCAGCAGTGTTAACCACTGTGCCACCATGCTGCCGCCACAGAGTCAAAGTTTATATCCATTAATTCTATTCAACATTTCACCCATAAGACAATGCCTCTGGCCCATGCAGTCAGCTCTTAGAACTGCACTGCTGGATTGGTCTAGTTTTTTTTCATTCTTTCACGGGACACAGGAGTTATTGGCTAGGCCAATATTTTTGTTCATCCATAATTTCCCTTCAGAATCTGGTAGTAAGCTGCCTTAATAATCTGCTGCAACTCGAGTGGTACAAGTACACTTACAGTGCTGTTAGGGAGGGCGTTGCAGGATTTCGACCCAGCGACAGTGATGGAATGGTAATATTGTTCCAAGCCAGGATGGTCAGTGGCTTAAAGGGGGACTGTAGGTGGTGAAGTTCCCATGCATCTGCTGCCCTCGTTCTTTGAGGTAGTAGAGATTATAAGCCTGGAAATAAGCCTTGGTGAGTTCTTATAGTGCACCTTGTAGATAGTACACACTACTGCCTCTGTGTGTGAGTGATGAAGGGAGTGAATGTCTGTGGAAGGGATCTCAATCAAGTCAGCTGCTTTGACCTGCGTGGTGTCGAGCTTCTTAAGTTCTGTTGGAGCTGCACACATTCAGGCAAGTGAGAGCATTCTGTCACACTCCTGACTTGTGGTGTGCAAATGATGGCTTTGGGTAGTCAGGAGATGAGTTACTTTCCGTAGAGTTCCCAACCTCTGAACTGCTCTTGTATCCACAACGTTTACGAGGCTGGTTGAGTTCAGCTTCTCATCAATGATACCAGCCGGGTGTCGATAGTGGAGGATTTCTCCTCATCTAGTCAACCAAACTCCCCTCCCTAACGACATTGTGGGTCAACCCACAGCACGTGGACTGCAGCGATTCAAGAAGGCAGCTCACCATCGCCTTCTCAAGGGCAACTAGGGATGGACAATAAATGAGAATGCCATTGAATGTCAAAAGGAGATGATTGGGTTCTCTCTCATTGCAGATGGACACCCTGTGGCGTGAATGTTACTCGCTCAAAGTCAATGATGAAACATGAACTGACAATCTGTACCACAGAAACTGCTCCCTGCTGAATCAAGGCGACACTTATTACAGACCCATTAGTGCACCGGCAGTCTTTCACACTTCTCCTCATTCCATCCCTGAGTGCAGCAGAGGGATTTCCTTATCTGTTTGCTGTCCATTTCTTTCTGTGTGTAGGTGTTGAGTGTGTGAATCAGGTTTCATGCTGTCAATACAGTCTGCTCTCAAACACACGACATGGAGCACGGTGAAGAGGCCCATCACACCTAGACTAACTCTTTAAAAGAATTGTACAATTATTGCCACTTCCCTGGTCTTTTTCCACGGCCCTTCAAATTTGTCTTTTTCAACCGTTTATCTATTTCCCCCTGGGGATCAAAGGGTTCGGGAAGGGAAGGCAGGGTCAGCCTATTGACTTGGATGATCAGCCAACGGCGGAGCAGGTTTGAAGGGCAGAATGGCTTACAGCTGCTCCTATTTTGGTGTGCGTGCACCTGTGCGTATGTATGCATATGTTTCTGTGTGTGTGTGTGCGTGTGTGTGTATGTGTGAATGTGTGTGTGTGTGTGTGTCTTTCTGTGTGTGTATGTGTGAATGTGTGTGCATATATATGGGTGTGTCTGTGTGTGTATTTCTGTGGGTGTGTGTTTCCTTGGCTTTTAATAACTAATAAACATATCCTCTTTTTGCCTCAATAAAACCTGGTTAAATTGGCTGCTTATAAAAACTAAATACGTTTGGATTGTGAAATGAATCTTAAAGAAACCTTTGTTACAACCAACTAAGGAGGTTGGAGAAAAGGGATGCCGGCTTATTCCTCCCAGCTCGACTGTAACACCCTGTCTAAGGTCTGATAAATGGATCAATGGGCGAAATGCCAGAGGCTGCTGGCATTCATGGCACAAAATCACGGCACAAATCAGCACCTTCAGGGGAACAATGGAGGGAAAATCATTTTAAACAAAGCTCATTTCGAAGTTAACCTAGACCATAAATGGCTCTCAATGTGGATAGATGGAGCAGTAAAAAAACCAATATGGGTATAATCAACTATACTGCAGAATTGTTATTGTCTATAAATAGCACAAACTTTTACTTATTGTGCAAGTTAAGTGGCCCTTAATCCATATTTCAAGACAAATAGGATTTACACAGTAGCGGTATTGCATGTTATCCAAACAGAATTGGTTGTGTTAAGACAGATTTTTGGAAGTAACTTCTACTTATACACATAGAAGGCTAATTAAATGTGTTGCAGGTTTGCTGCAGGAATGGTGAGATAAGCCTCAGAAGAGACAGCAGTGGGATGAAGTGGCTAATGTGAAACAACATCAGGGAACATGCTAATGAAGGAATTATTCAACCCAGCCAACGGTCTTTGTTGCTGAATGTTTTCTAGGGATGTCCACTGAGGAAGGTTCGATCTCTTTTGTTGCCAACCACCGTCAGCCTCTGGCTCACTGAGAGAAGGGAAGCGTCCTGGGGCTAAAAATTATTGTGCCAAGGAGGGCAGATGGGATGTGTTTGAAAACAACAGGAATGGAAAGGAGATTACATCAAAGTATTGCAGATGCTGGAACCCGAAATGAAAACAGAAAATGCCTGAAAAATTTCAGCCCCTCTGACAGCATCTGTGAAGAGAGAATGGAGGCAACATTCGAATCTGGATCAGATCTTCAGAGCTCTGACAGATAGTCAGCCAGGCTCAAAATATTGGCTCTATTCTCTCTCCATGGATGCTGTCAGAACTGTCGAGATTTTCCAGCATTTTCTGTTTTTTTGTTTGTGTGGTAAAGGGCTTAGCTGGATTAGAACGGAGAGAAAAATAGACTGACCTTTTCTTTCCATGCTCTTTTTAAAATGCCCGTATGGGGGATGTAGGTGTCACAATTAAGGACAGTATTTATTGTCTGCTCTTTGTTGCCCTGGCGATGGTGATGGTGACCCTTCTCCACAAACAACTGAAGTCCATTTGGTGGAGGTGTTCCAACAGTACCGCTGGAGTTCCAGGACTTTTCGGAGCAGTGAATGGTGTGTTGGAGATGATGGGGTTCACTTGTCTTCCTAGGTGGTAGATGTCATGGACTTTTGTGAGGAACTGTTGAAGGTGTCTTGATAAGTTAGCTCAGTGGAGAGTACACACTGCTGCCACTGGGTGATGTGGGTGGAAGCAGTGAATATTTGGAGCTGTGAAACGTGTAATTGGTTCAGTTCAGACCTTCTCCAGCCTTGGTGTAAGTCTCCATTGACTGCAAGGAATAACGCACAAGCTTTCCACTAGAGGTAGACAAAAAAGTCGTCGATCGATGAAAGACTTGAATAAGGCACTCACTGGATGTTAAAATGGGCGGCGCGGGCTTGTAGGGCCGAGGGGCCTGTTTCCTCTGCTGTGCTGTTCTTTGTTCTTTATTGTCAGCATCACTTTGGAATCCTGGCACACCACTGCCAGGTTATCAGAGAACAGAACACAAATCACCAGGAATGGAACTTAACATTCTCGGCTGGACAGGTTCAGTGGGGTGGGGGTGGTATTTAATCAGTGAGGAGGGTGGTGAGTGGAGAACTCACTGTCTTCCTGTCTCTGCCCCAGTTAACTCCATGATAGGAGGTCTGAGGATGGCCTTCCCATGCTGCCATCATTGGAGAGGGCCATAAATGGGCAATTAATGCCCACTTAAATACCTCACCCGATCATCACTGGTATTCGATCAGTTTATATGCAAAAGAAGGAGGGGGCGGGGAGAGGTTTTGAATCAAATGTACTCAGTGCCCGATTGAGGGACAGCATCGGGAGGGGGCAGGCGGGATCTGTAAGAGCTACCCCCTGCCCTTGCATTCTGATACCTCCTCCTCTCCCTGCCCCCACCTCACAAACTTCCATCACTAACCTGTGGCTCGGGTCCCTCAGCGATCCTGGGCCCCTGGTGGGTGCATTACCAACAGTGGCCACTACCTCCCAGGTGGGGCTGCAAAGCAATGCTGCTAGCCTGCAATTGGCTGGAGGCTCTTGAGGCGGGAGGGGGTTGGGATTTCTTTTCCTGAGGTCCTTGATCCTGGGGAAGGCCTGGTGCTGCCCAGTTATATGTCTGATTGCCACGTAATGCAGTGGGTGTTTGGCATAATGAGGGGTAAGGTGGATCTGGAGAACAGTTCAGCCCACGTTGTGAGATAGAGAGACTACATGATAGTACAGAGAGAGTCTGAGAGAAATGGACATGAAGATGGTACTCACGTGCAATCATACCTTGGAGATGTGTAGATAGTTGCATGTGAACGATAAACAGTTTACGTTCAACCACACAAACCCCTTAGTCAGGCACCAAACAAACTTCCAACGGTGGGCCTTCACGACAAGTGGCGACAGAAGGCTCTTTTCAGATCTCCAGCTGGGTGACCCCGGAAAAAGATGTTGTGGAAATTGCCCCTTTGTGTCGTTAAAAGTTCATTTATTGGTGTCACAAGTCAGCTTACATTAACACTGGAATGAAGTTACTGTGAAAATCCCCTAGTCGTCACACTCCGATGCCTGTTTGGGTACACTGAGGGAGAATTTAGGATGGCCAATGCGCCCAATCAGCACATCTTTTGGAGTGTGGGAGGAAACCAGAGCACCCGGAGGAAACCCACAGAGACACGGGGAGAATGTGCAGACTCCACACAGACAATGACCCAAACCGGGAATTGAACCCAGGTCCCTGGCGCTGTGAGGCAGCAGTGCTAACCACTGTGCCATCGTACCGCCCTTTAAGTGGATAGTTGACGTGTCTTAGAAGGATGCAGCAGTGAATTGGTTAAGGTAACGAACGTGAGTTGTGAGGTTCTCACACTGCAAAGGTCATATTGGAGGAACTTTAACACAATGGCTATGCACCTACCTCTTGGCTCGGCACAGACGTGCCAACACGGCGTATATGCCCAAAGGGAAACAAATTTGTGTCACTGTGGATCGTAATGTAAACGGGCTGGAGATACCAGACAGATAAGTGGCCCATTTAAATAACGCATATCCGTCTGAGCAGACTCGGGTTACGTCCCTTATCCATCACAAGAATCATAAATAAACATGGAGAATTATTAGACTAAGCTGTTGGAAATGGGACAGACTTGGCTGAGGTGAGTTTCTATTCGTTTGGTAACACATCATCCATTGTTCCTGACAGGAATTAGTGTGTGTCTCGTCCCCATCATCTGTCACTCGCCTTACCTACAACACAAGTCTGAAAGCACCCTATGGCTTTGGTGGTTCTCGTTGAGGTCATCAATCTTCCTCGTCGCACACGCTGAAGACTTAACAACACAGCTCCATGCATTATGTCATTAACATTCTTCAACCTGGAATCTCTCGAAAGGGAATGCAGGTTTCATTTGATTGACCTGTCAGCCGACATGTAAAGGTTTTGAGTTCATTACCTTTCAGACACCAGTGACACTTTGAATGAAGGGCTAAGGTTCTAGCTGGTGGGAAGGAGTATTGAACCGTTTGTACTATGAAGTGTCGATATGACACTCTCACTGTTCCATCTTCACTACAATTGCCCTCAAATTCGGCAGCCTCCCATCCATTGACTCTGTCTACACTTCCCGCTGCCTCGGCAAAGCAGCCAACATAATTAAGGACCCCACGTACCCTGGACATTCTTTCTTCCACCTTATTCTGTCAGGAAAAGGATACAAAAGCCTGACGTCGCGTACCAACCGACTCAAGAACAGCTTCTTCCCTGCTGCCATCAGGCTTCTGAATGGACCTACCTCGCATTAAGTTGATTTTTCTCTACACCCTAGCTAAGAATGTAACAATACATTCTGCACTCTCTCCTCTTTGAACAGCATAGGAATTTGTCTGTATAGTGTGCAAGAAATAATACTTTTCACTGTATACTAATACATGTGACAATAATAAACCAAATCAGATCTAATCAGAAAAGCAGGAGTAGGCGTTTCAAGCCTGCTCCACCATTTTGTTGCCTTGTGGCAAACTCTACAACTCAAGACTGAAGGCTCCCTGAGAGTGATTTTAATTTGGATAAAAGCAAATTATTGTGAATGCTGGAATCTGAAACCAAAAGAGAAAATGCTGGAAAATCTCAGCAGGTCTGGCAGCATCTGTTAGGAGAGCAAAGAGCTGACGTTTCGAGTCCAGATGACCCTTTGTCAAAGCTACACCGACTCTCTGACACAGTATCTTTGCCAAGTCCTCTCCTCTGCCCTATCCCTATAACTGCACACATTTCCCATGGCTAATCCAACTAACCTACACACCTTGGGACACTAAGGGGAAGAGTCTCCCAGAAATCAGGGGGCAGGACCTATTCTTGTTAGGGAGGTTAGTAGCATAGCTCTGAGTGGGACACTGTGTATGCATTGATCTATCAGTGCCAAGATCAGTGTGCAGTGGTCCCTGTCTGCCAGCCTCCTGCTGGCTAGCTCGATCACTGCCCAAGCAACATCGTGACCTTGCTCACCTGCCATGTGAACCATCCCACCATGGCCCAACTGCTGGCCCCCAAAGCATGCCTGGGCCAGCCTCAACACCTCCCGTCCCCACCCTCTGTTGTCCAAAACACCCCAGCAGGCTGCTTGTTCTCCCACTCGGATGGCAAGTCCCGATCACTGGCCTCCCTCCTTCCCCCACCGATCCTCTCTGCAAAAAGGCAGCGGGACCCCCCCATCCCCACTGATCGCCCCCTATTAGGCCCCTACCAGGCCCCACTCCTATTAGGCTCTGCCCCCTGCTCTGCCTGGTGGGCAGCGCCAAGGTGCTCCCTGAGTATTGGCATTTTGCCCCTTGGGCAGTGCCAGAGGGCCCAGAGTGGCACTGCCAAAGTGACAATGCTCGGGGGCACCACCCCTCAGCGCCCGACCCTCTGGAGGCCTCAATTATCCCCTCCCTTCACTCCAGTAGAGTCGGGTGCCAGCTACCCGAAAGTGGGGAGCTATAATAATTGTGGCTAGAATGAACCACTCCTGGCAGGGGGGAGATAATGTTTGTATTTAAAATATATTGAAATGTGCATTTGAATAATATATGCAGTTTGCCGCTGACATCCGGCGTGGAGCTGATGCTGCCAGAAATGCGGAACTGGGAGACACTATTAGGCCTGGAAGCCCAGCGCAGATCCCACGCGTTGGGTGCTATTTGGAATCTCCCATCCCACTGTACTAGTTTTGTAGCTCAGCGGGATGGGAGAATCTCCCCCTCCCCTGCATCTTTGGAGCACCCAAAGGAAACCCACACAGACACGGGGAGAACGTGCAAGCTCCACACAGACAGTGACCTGAGGCCGGAATCAAACTGGCGTCACTGCTGCTGTGAGCTAGCAGTGTTAACCACTGTGCTGCCCCCTTAATTGAATAGGATTGCGGCTTCCATACTGACTGGGGGAGGGGTGAGGGTGGGGTCACCCCCCCATCCCTGAGAGATGATGGTCAATCAGGTGGGTCATTGAGGATCACTGCTGGAGGACAGGCACTGAGGGAAGTGGGATGGTTTTGGCTGGGAAAATTCAGGCAGGCCACGTGGAGGTGAGTGGGAGTCACTCTCAGGTGGCCACATGGGCGCAACTAGTCAGAAGGCGGCAATATTGGCACTGTATGGTAGGAGGGAGGGTACCGCCATTGAGCACAGGGTGCCTGTCAGGCCACCAGGGTTTGTGCCAGGAGGTCTGGGCACCCCTATCCTGGGCAAAATGCCAGCAGCAACACGAAGAGGCCCTTAGGTGGCCTCTATTGGCTGGCCTGCCCGACCATTACCCTGCCACTGGCAAAATTCCAGTGGAGGGCGTAGGCCATGGGCACAGTGCCCTCTGCCATGCCACCTGATTTTTTTATGCCCCCATCCCAGCTGCCAGCCCACTCCCAGAATTTTCACCTTTGGGCATTTCAGCAGCTTTAGAATTGTGACTAAAACATTGGTGCAGGAGAGAGCAAGAGATTGGAGACTGCCGGTGGAGTAGGGTTTCCTGTCAGAAGGCTTTGCCATGTACACTGTCAGCATTGCGGTGTGTCTGGGAGAGTTACAGATATGGCACTATTGAGCGGAAATAAGTTTTTAGCGCAGAAGGCAGCTTTAACAAGGATGTGGGGGATCTATTTAAGTTCAGAGCAGATAATGTGACCGAGAAGAAAAATAAAACATGGAAGCTACAAGTCACTACAAGTCGGGGAGGGTGGTGGAGTGTGGAGGCTGGAGTTGTTGGCTAGACTTAAAAACCGTAGGCCCGATTTTGATCTCCTTTGCATGCCAAGAATGCAGGTGCAGCAAGCACTGAAAAAGGCCAATTGTATGTGGGCTTTCATTGCAAGAAGACTTTATTATAGGAGCGAGGATGTCTTACTACAGCTGTGCAGGGCCGTGGTGAGACCACACCCAGAGTATTGTGAGCAGTTTCGCTCTTCTTATCTAAGAAAGGATATACTTGCCAGAGAGGGAGTGCAACGAAGGTTCACCAGATCGATTCCTGGGATGGCAGGATTGTCATGTGAGGAGAAATTGGGTCGACTAAGCCTGTATTCACTGGAATTTAGACAAATGAAGGGGGATTCTCATTGAAATGTATAAAATCCTGACAGGACGGGATGCAGGGATATTGTTTCCTCTGGCTGGAAGGTTGAGAGCAAGGGGTCACAGTCTCAAGATATGGGGTAGGCCGTTTAGGACTGAGATGAGGAGAAATTTCTTCACTCAGAGGGTGGTGAACCTGTGGAATTCTCTACCAGAGAAGGCTGTGGAGTCGCTGAATATATTTAAGGAGGAAATAGTGATAATGGAACAAGTAAAGGAATAAATAAAGCGATGCCTAGAAGAGATGTGAATGGCAGGATCTTGAATCTCCATTAAGAGCAAAAGAAAGGAAAATGTAGAGAAATAAAAGCAGCAAAGAGAAGGGGAAGGAATTTGAGGCGGAGGTGTAAAGTACTTGAATTAAATGTTGAACAGGATTCGGACAAAACGTCATCAACCTGAAGTCAAAATTTTCCAACCCTTCCCATGGTGAGATCTTCTGGTCCAGCCGATGGTGACCGTCCCACCCCATCGTTCCCCAGCATGGAGGGTGCGGGGAATGCAAAATCCCAGAAGGACCAGAAGATCCCACTGCCAAGCAATGGCAGGCCACTTCCACCAGCAGGAAGGTTTGCCAGAAAATCCCGAATGTTACCGCTGTTCCTCTCTCTGCAGATGCTGCCTGACCTGCCAGTGTTGCCCATTTTCTGTTTCTATGTCCGATTTCTGGCACCTGCAGTATTTTTCATTGAATCCCTACAATGCAGAAGGAGACCGTTCGGCCCATCGAGTCTGCACCGACAACAATCCCACTCAGCCCCTATTCCCGTAACCCTCCATATTTAACCCACTATTCCTTCTAATCTACTCATCCCAGGACACTAAGGGGTAATTTAGCACGGCCAATCAATCTAACCTGCACGTCTTTGGACTGTGGGAGGAAACTGGAGCACCCGGAGGAAACCCATGCAGACACAGGGAGAATGTGCAAACTCCACCCAGACAGTGACCCGAGGCCAGAATTGAACCCGTGTCCCTGGAGTTGTGGGGCAGCAGTGCTAATCACTGCATCTTGCCTAATGATAACAGCCCTACCTTTACCACTGGCCCATCGAAGGAACTGTCAGCTTTAATGTGCTTCATTATAGCTGATACCTCCCTTAAATAATGCCCCACTTGTTTCAGGCTTCCTCTTAGGTGGAGTAGGGTTGCGATTTGTTCCCTTGGGCGTGAATTCTGGTTAAGAGTTTTACATTCCTTGGCCTCAGCAACACTGAAGACTTGTTAAATATTGAAAGTGGTAGGAATGCCTCAGCAGGTTTCCACAGCTGATCATTTTCTGTGGACACTATTTCCAGTTCCACATTCCTCTAAGCGATGTGTTACCACTGCTAATGTCAGAAAAGGTTTTAAATGAATTATTTTTCTTGCGCCTGCAAAGCATAGTGACGATGGCAATCATTTTAACGTTAGTGAGTAAAGTATCAGTTTGCAATGTCCCGGTGCTGGTTACTGCTTGGCGCAGTGGGGTTAGATGCTGGGGGCCTTATTTTCTTGGTTCTGCTGTGGGAGGACTGGAATCAGAGGCGTTTAAGTTCAAGTATTAGTGTCACAAATTGGTTTACATTAACACTGCAATGAAGTTACTGTGAAGATCTCCCAGTCGCCACACTCTGGCGCCTGTTCGGGTACACTGAGGGAGAATTTAGCACGGCCAATGCTCCTAACCAGCACGTCTTTCAGAGTGTGGGAGGAAACCGGAGCACCTGGAGGAAACCCATGCAGACACGGGGAGAAGGTGCAGGCTTTGCACAAACAGTGACCCAAGCCGGGAATCAAACCCGGGACCCTGGCGCTGTGAGGCAGCAGTGCTGACCACTGTGACTCGTACACCCCCCCAGTATCATGACCAGTGTTACGTCTGCTCCAATGGTACATGAAGATAACTTGAACACTGGGGCTGTTTACTGTACACATTCACAGTCAGTTCTAAGACTTTTTTTATTCATTCATGGGACATGGGCATTGCTGGCTGGGGCAGCACTTATTGCTGATCCTTAGTTGCCCTTGACACTGAGAGGCTTGCTAGGCCATTCAGAGGGCAGTTGAGAATCAATCACATTCCTGTGGATCTGGAGTCACATGTAGGCCAGACCAGATAAGGATGGCAGATTTCCTTCCCTAAAGGACATCAGTGAACCAGGTGGGTCTTTCCCGACAATGGCTTCATGGTCATCAATAGATTCTTAATTCCAAACTTTTTAAATTCAATTCAAATTCCATCATCTGCCATCTCAGGATTCGAACCTGGGTCCCCAGGACATTAGCTGAGTTTCTGGATTAATAATCTAGTGATAATATCACCAGCCCATCGCCTCCCCCTTGCCCAACACAGTCCCACACTGGGAGGAGCTAATGTTTCAGGACTTGCACTCTTTACGGGGCAGTTTGCAACCCAAACACAACATACAATACATACACATACACCACAAGCTGGGGCTAATGTTAGCCCCTTTAGCAGAACTGCAAGTTTCTTGGTTCCATCTCATGCTGGAGCCATTTTTCACACAGGCAGGGCTTTGGGGGGGTCAGGCATGGGTATTGCGGTGGATGGGTCATTGAGGAGACTTTGGAGCTGCTACCCACCCAGGGCAGGAAAGCAAGTTAACTAATTAACAACCGCTTAAGGCCAATTGAAGAAGGCCAACTGGAATTTTCCTGTTAGCCTCCAGGGGGCAGCAGGGGTTGTTTAACTGCCCTGGGATTGGCCTCCTGGCAGCTGATTGGGAGTGGGGGAGGGGAGGTTTAGAGGCCATTCGTGCCTTCCTGGTGTAGCAGTGTTCACAGATCATACTGTAGTGAGGCAATGTCTAGGTATGTCCTGTCCACTAAAAAGCAGGATAACTCCAACCAGGCCAATTACCAGCCCATCAGTCTACACCCGATCCTCAGAAAAAGCAATGGAAGAAGTCATCAACAGTGCTGTACCCCACTGAGACAGCCACTAACAGCCTATAGGCCTGGCTGAAACCCTGATATCCCAGCATTTGGATGAACGCCTGTCTCCAGGCCATTGATCTGCCCCTGTAGCATGTGGAGACTGAAGGCTGACTGGAAAATCACAGCTGACCTCCATTACCTCACTTCAACAAGGCCCTGCCCACCTCTGAGCCTCAGACCCGGGCTGGTCAAAATGGCTGACATTGGGAATAGGGTTGAAAAGCCACAAGGCTTATAAATTTCAGGGCCAGGTTCATCTCTGCGATAACTCCAGGACTTACACGGGGAATCACAGTTCGACCTCTGTGTGGGACTCGTAGAATACAAACTCCCTGGTAATTGGTAATTACTTTACTCGTATACTGAGCCTTTTATAAAGTAGGCCTATGAGCGGGTCCATTATTGCACTGTCCCAATTGGAACCTGTTTGGGTTCACCACGGGCTTGTGATTTTGCTTTACTTTATTTTGTGCAATAAAGCACCTTTCCTTTACACCGTCTGCTGGAGTTATTACAACCGCCAGTACTGCAATCAGCGGCAATTTAATCCATCCGTATCTTTACTTCTCAGCAAATTGGCTGAGGTTGCAGCTGGTAACAGGACTCCCATGATCCTCCAGTAAGGTTGAAAAGAAGACAGAGGTGACAGAAGTATAACAAGACAATCTGGATCATCTCAGCGCCAATTAAATTTGATTCTTCATGTAAACGGGGCATTGAAGTGTCCTCCTGAACAACATTGTCGAAACATTTCACCGTCCACGGGAATCTGTCTACAAGTTGCCAGCCTGCGGGTGCAGTGTAACCAAAATAGTTACACTCGAGTATGAGAAGCAGTGATTGTTGCTAAAGTATAAATTGGTGCTGACAGGATTGCCATGGCCCTGCTGCACCGTTCTGGTCAGAGGAGTTGCCTCACTGCTTCAGTGATAGACCCGTGTGCGATCAGACTGAATGACAGGACCGTGTATTGTAGCTATGACTGATTGCTCACACAAAAAGTTTACATTTGCACGCAGTATTTTTGAAACACAGTTTTTAAAAAAAAATGCTTTAATTTTCTCTGCAGTCCGCTCCTGAAATCATAGGATGCCTACAGGAGGCCATTCGGCCCATCAAGCCTGCACCGCACCCAAGCCCTATCCCCATAACCCCACATGTTTACCCTGCTAATCTAAGGAGCAATTTAGCACGGCCAACCAGCACGTCTTTCGGACTGTGGGAGGAATCCACAGCACCCGGAGGAAACCCACGCAGACACAGGGAGAACGTGCAAACTCCACATAGTCAGTGACCTGAGGCCAGAATTGAACCTGGGCCCCTAGTTCTGTGAGGCAGCAGTGTTGACCATTGTGCCACCATACCACCCAGTATTCACCCTGTATCCCCCTCTCCCCTTGCAGGCAAGGAGATGCAGCTTTATGTTCCTCCTCACTCCAAAGATGGTTGGCGAGCTTGAAATATTGAGTATTGACTATTTATCCGTTATGGGGAGAGTACTGCCCCCAGAATCAATCTAATCCTCACCTGACATCCATGCTCGCACCCATTGGCAGGAGTAGCTGAGTGGCAGTGAAGAGCAGGAAGGTTCGCTGACTCTCTTCTTTCCTTGAAACCCACGCTGGCATCTTTAACAGCAAGCTCCCTAAAATCAGGTGCATTTGTGAAGCACTTGCACTGCACCTCAGATTAAAAATGGAGAGATCATTATTTATTTGTTAGCATCACAAGTAGGCTTACATTAACACTGCAATGAAATCACTGTGAAAATCCCCTAGTCGCCACACTCTGATGCCTGTTCGGGTACACTGAGGGAAAATTTAGCACCTAACAAGCACGACTTTCAGACTGTGGGAGGAAACCAGAGCAAATCCACGCAGACACGGGGAGAACATGCAAACTCCATACAGAGAGTGACCCAAGCCGGGAATCGAACCCAGGTCACTGGCGCTGTGAGGCAGCAGTGCTAACCATTGTGCCACCCTAACGGTTGTTACCTCTCTCCTAATGGAGGAATTAAGGTGGAAGTGTTGCCCAGTCCAGTGGCATGATGGGACATTGTAAAGAGGGTTTTGTGAGATCTGAGACAGTGGGCCCCACTCCAGAGCTGAGCAAAATCTAGATCTGGCACTCACATTCAGCACTGCTGCCTTGTTAGATGTGCTCTATTTTGGATGAGGTGTTGAGGTGGATGGTTTTAAAAAGATCTCAGCATAGAATTGGGCAACCGGTTGTTCTCCCAATATTTTAGTAATTGCTCATCCCTCTGCTAAAACCCTTAAAGCAAATTAACAGATTATCTCTTTGCCCCTGTGTGGGTAAATGCATACATAGCCTGCCACCTTCTATTAACAGAGCAACAGGGGCTAGGATTCAAAAGGAGTTCATTAACTGCAAAGTACATTGGGAGGCCAGGTATTTGGCAATCTTTTATTTCAGTCCATAAGACTTAGTGTACTAACTGTTTAACATAGTTCCTTGCTTTACTTGAGTTTCCTTGAATCATTGAACACAATGTTTGCTGGTTCTCACTCACTCAAACGCGTCTCCTTCTGAACTTGCTGCACTTTGCTCTCACAGGTCTGATCCTGACTTTGTCATCAAACCCTCCAACAAGGGTGGAGATATTGGTGTCTGACACACTCCCACAGTCTGAAAGACGTGCTGGTTAGGTACATTGACCTGAACAGGTACCAGAATGTGGCAACTTGGGGAATTTCACGGTAACTTCATTGCAGTGTTAACGTAAGCCTTACTTGTGACTAATAAATACACTTTAACTTTTTAACTTTACTGACATCTACCTCACAGGAGCTGGGCATCAACTCTCGGACACATCCTCCTACCTCCTTCTGGACCATGACATCACCACTGAACATCGAGCCATTATTTCCACCGTCATGGACCTCACCTCCTCTGGAGATCTTTCCTTCACAGCCTCCAACCTCTTCAACCCCCAACCCCAAGTGGCCCGCTTCTACCTCCTTCCCAAAATCCACACAAAGGACTATCCCACTAGGCCCATCAAATCAGCCTGTTCCTACCCACTGAACTCATTTCTTCCTTTCTGGGCTTTATTTTCTCTCCTATTGTCCAGTCCCTTCCCACCTACATCCATGGCTTCTCTGATGCTCTACACCATATCAACAACTTCCAGTCCCCTGGCCCAAACCTCATCCTCTTTACCATGGATGTCCAATCCCTGCACACCTCCATTCGCCACTGTGATGGCCTGAGAATTCTCGATTGAAAGTATAAAGTTTATTTATTAGTGTCACAAATAGAGTGACATTAACGCTGCAGTGAAGTTAAAGTGAAAATCATCTTCGTCCTTGAACAGAGGCCTGAACAATTCCCGTTCACCACCACTCTCCTCCATCTGGCTGGACTTGATCTCTCACTCAACAACTTCTCCTTTAACTTGTCTCACTTGCTCCAGTTGAAAGGTGTGACTATTGTTACCTGCATGGCTCCTATTGAGCCTGTCTCTTTATGGGGTGTGTGGAACATTCCTTGTTCCAGTCCTATTCCAGCAAAAGAGCCCTGATGAAGGGTCATCCAGACTCCAAACATTATCTCTAATCTCTCTCCATCGATGCTGTCAGACCCGCTGAGATCTTCCAGCAGTTTTTGTTTGCTGACTTTACTTTATTATGGTGGCACAGTGGTTAACAATGCTGCCTCACAATGTCAGGGACCTGGATTCAATTGTAGAATCATAGAATCCCTACAGTGCAGATGGAGGCCATTTAGCCCAGCGAGTTTGCACTGACCACAAACCAACCCAAGCCCTATTTGTGTAATTCCATTGAGTTCCCCCTGACACTAAGGGGCAATTTACTATGGCCAATCAACCTAACCCACACATCTTTGGACTGTCCTGACTTGATCACTGTCTATGTGGAGTCTGCACATTCTCCCCATGTCTGTGTAGGTTTTCTCCAGGTGCTCCAGTTTCCTCCTACAGTCCGAAAGACGTGCTGGTTAGGTGCACTGGCTGTGCTAAATTCTCCCTCAGTGTGCCCAAACAGGCACTGGATTGTGGTGACTAGGGGATTTTCACAGTAACTTCATTGCAATGTAAGCCTACACGTGACACTAATAAATAAACTTTAAGCTACAAAAGACAAAACTGGCATTGATCTTAATTCTTTGTCACAAGACTTTTTTTGTTGATTCATGAAGAACCAAGTTAACTTGAGGTTGCTGGGACTCATTTTTTTTCACTTATGGGACATGGGTGTCGCTGGCTGGCCGGCATTTCTTGCTTATCCGCTGTTGCCCTTGTTCAGAGGGCAGCTGAGATTCAAACACATTGCTGTGGCTCTGGAGTCACATGTAGGCCAGACCAGGTAAGGATGGCAGATTTCCTTCTCTAAAGAACATTAGTGAGCCAGATGGGTTTTTTTGACAACCGACATTGGTTTCATGGTCATCAGTAGACTCTTAATTCCAGACTTTTTTTTTATTGAATTCAAATTCCACCACCTGCCTTGGTGGGATTCGAACCCAAGTCCCTAGAACATTAGCTGAGATACTGGATTAATAGTCTAGCAATTGCGTGCCCTTAGTAGTTGTAGATTGATTGCAGCAAGGATCTGCACAATCAGGAGCAGACAGAGTAAAAGGAGAGAAATTGGAGACAAAATAATGTTAAATTATTTACCAAGTGATAAGTGTTTTCAGATCCCAATATATTCCAAATGTCTCGGTAGATTTTTTTTTTGTAAAGGAACATTGCAATCCCCTTGATCATCCCAATACATCCCAATATAACCCCTCTCTGATCGCCGAGCAGTAGCCTGTCATTCAGTAGTAGTGAAGCTATAAAAGTCTGCGATATAAAGCTCAAATAGCTGAATACAAGTCTACTGAGGTTAAGCTAAACCTTTGCACTGCACCCATCAAATCATACTGGACTCCTCTGCTCGGTTGTGGTCATCATATGAAACTTGGCATGGGAGAGAATGCAAAATAGAACAACAAAAATATATCCAGGTGTGAAGGGAAGGAACTGTTGTGAAAGGGCTTAATCTTTGGGTTTAGAAATAAGGTGAAGGGAAGGTCTTCACTGAGACAAGAACTTGTGATTATATAGCACTTTTCACAGCCTTACAGTCAATGAAATGTTTTTGAAGTGTAGTGATTGGATGAAATTCTCTGTCCTTGTTTGCGGGTGGGATTTCCCGCTGGATATTTTGGCTGGAACACCAAATTTTCCAAAGAGTCCCGCCATGGATGACACTGGAGAACCCCGTCCATTGCTGTACTGTCGGCAACACAGCAGGCAAATTATGTCCAGTGAACTCTGACAAGGAGACAGAGAGCTGTATTTTGGTGCAGTTTGTGGAGGGATACATGTCGGCCCGAGGCAACTCCTCTTCTCCTTCTCGTAGTAGCGCCGTGGAATAGTTGGGCCGGAATTCTCCTGTCATTCACGCCGCAGCGCTGTTGCCAGAATTTGGCGCTCAGCCGAAAGTCCGTTCACAGCAGCGGGAGTTGGGAATCCCAGCTGCGGGCAAGGTTGGAGAATCCGGCCCTTTATATTCACTTGAGAGGCCAGATGGGAGCCTAAATTTACAGAGCCTCTCCCAAATGATAGCACCTCTGACAGTTTCAGTTACTGAAACAATCGTGTCAGGTGTCCAAGTCTCTGGAGGGGGAAGAGGGGGGCCTTGAACTCAAAACCTTTATACTGAGAAACAAGAGGAATATCGACTGAGCCTTTGAGATAATTTAACAAACTCAACATGTTGCTTCAAAGTACAACAGCCGAGAAGGACAAGCAGACATAAAGTTGATTTAGTGGGAAGCAAATTTGAAGCAGGTACATCGGGAAACACATTTTGACAAAGAAAGGAGTGCGAACTGACAGGCTGGGCTGTAAAAATGAATAATTTTACACGTTTGAAATTTAGTCAGCTGCTGCTTGCAGAGTTTCGTTCATGGAGGCACCCCCCACTTCCCTCCCTCATACCTTGGCCTCTGAGGTATAAAAGTGAACAGTTCAAGCTCCTTCCCTGGAGCTGTGTGTGTAAACTAGGCCGAGGCTCCATCGTTATTCTGAGGGAGTGCTACATGGTTGAAGATGCTGCACTTCAGGTAGGAGTTAATCATAGAATGTACAACATGGAGACAGGCCCTTTGGCCCAAACTGGTCCACGCTGATCAAAAAGCCCATCTAAGCTAATCCCATTTACCTGCATTTGGCCCATAAAAAGAACAAAGAACAACACAGCACGGGAAATAGGCCCTTCGGCCCAACGATCCCGTGCCGCCATTTTAATATTGTGAGTCCCCTCTTCCACCCATGACCCTTGTCTACGCTTCTAAACCTTTCCTATCCATGTATATGCGCAAATGCCTTTTAAATCTTGTCAACGTCCCTGCCTCAGCCACTTCCTCCAGCAGTTCATTACACACACGTAACACCCTCTTGTGTAAAAAAAGTTGCTCCTCAGGTTCCCATTAATTATTTCCCCTCTTAACTTAAACTTATCCCCTCTAGATCTCGATTACCCAAACCTTGGGGGGAAAAGACTGAATGCATTCACCCTATCCATGCCTCTCATGATCTTATAAACCCCTATAAGATCACCCTTCAGTCTCCAAATTACTTCACTTGCTCTTAGGATGTGTGCATGCTTGGCAAGACCAGCATTTATTGCCCACACCTATATTGCCATTAGTGGTAGTTGTTTCATTTTGGATTTGGGGTCTAGGTAGAGCTTCTTTAGAGTTTCCCTGTTACCCTAGGAATGCTGCCATATTCTGTGATTCATGAACACCATTTCTGTGTATCTACAGATCCATGTACATCTTAGTAATTCTACATAAGGTTATACAGTTGCTTCCCACCGGATCTCAATTTTTTAGCCATGTCTCACTGCACCATAGCTACATCAATATCAGGAGTTTCTGATGTTAACTCTTTAATCTACAACCCCTCCAACTCCCCCACCTCACTCCAAGTCTGTGTTGTGATTATATACATCTTCCTACACTCCCCGCAAAGACTAATGCTTCACAGGGTTAGTCTCTATGGTGCCTTGGCCAATCTCTCTGACCTGGTCCTGATTTCATTTTAAGATTGAGGATGAACTGCACTCTCTCGTTGCTTGATAAGAGTGTGGTTGTAGACTTTCTACTTGTTTCTGGTTTCTTGTCTCCATCTGGATCTAAGTAATATCTCCAAGGCTCTTTGCCTCCTTCTGATGTTTCCCTGGTCAGTTTCAGTTCTATAAGATCTCGGCTGTTGACTTCGTTCCTACACAGTGTCTCCTTTCTGTTGATCTTGTATCCACACTTTCTCCCTGGGCTGAAACATTTTGTTGTCTCATGCTCTGTTCCTGAAGTTGAAATTATGAGCTTGACTCTTTACTGTTCCTCACACTTCCTCTGAGGTAATGTTTGGTTGTACTATTTGTTGTAGAGCTGGAAGTTACATTTGCAACCATCTTACCTCAATATTTCTGCTGGGATAGCAGTGAGGTTCTGTAGCGAGGAAGGGTTAAGTTATTGCCTTTGTTCTTTTTCATCAATTCCTCGATTGTTCGATCTCTTTCTGCTTCTCCATTCGGCTGAGGATATCACGGCGAATGAGTCACAGGCATGAAACCATAGCCAGAATTTTAGTGGCCCACCCGACACAGGAATTGGAGTGGGCAAGGGGCAGAACATAGGAAGGTCTATTGATCTGGGGTGGGATTTTACAACTTTGGGATAATCGAGGGCATAAAAACCTGCCCTATATTCCTGCACAGAATGATGGACCAACTTGGTAACAAACCATTATCTGACATCATAACATCTGGGAGGTGTGCATCATGAAGGTTCTTCTTACTGATATAATAATGTTATGATGCAGAGGTGCTTTTTCCCTCTACACAATTTTGGAACACCGCAAAGGGATACCTCACATTATAATCTTATACAACAGTGCATGAGGTAATAGGAAACTATTAGTTTTAGTAAATTAAAGCAGAATCTGACACTCTCTATCATGAACAATTAACAGGTCCTAATTTTTAACCTGGTGACAACCTTATTCAACAATTAACAAACTGAAGAAAATCCCAGTAAAATGCTGTTCAAATATGACAAGATTCATTCAGGAATTATAAAACAAATCCTTATAGAATATTTCACTCTCAAATAATATATCAGTTGGAAGTACGAACTTTCTTTTGATGCTTGCATCTGGAACACATTATGAGTTGGTATCTCTTTCTCTTTAGATGGTGAAACCCTGGCACAGTGTTTAGCACTGCTGCCTCACAGCACCAGGGACCCAGGCTCAATTCCAGCCTTGGATCACTCTCTGTGTGGAGTCTGCATGTTCTCCCCATGTCTGCGTGGGTTTCCTCTGTGGGTGCTCCAGTTTCCTCCCACAGTCCAGAAATGTGCAGGTTAGGTGGTTTCACCATGTTAAATCGGGCCTTAGTGTCAGGGGGAATAGCTAGGGTAAGTACATGGGGATAGGGCCTGGGTGGGATTGTAGTCGGTGCAGACTTGATAGGCCGAATGGACTCCTTCTGCACTGTAAGGATGCTATGATATATATTAAACTGCAGGATTCTATATGAGAACCTCGCTTCTTCCTCCTTCCAACTAAAGCAGTGGCAAGTTACTCTAACAGTTATTCCCACTTGTCCAGGTTTATATCCCTGGAATTACCTCACAGTATTCCTGCAATCTGAGTGATTTGAGGCTATGAAAACACCTCACATTTGAACCCCATTAGCCCTGTGTCTCTGCGTGCTTGCTTTAAACTCTGGTTCAATTCAAAAGCCTGTTTTGTTATGTTGGAATACTGACTGCTCAGCTTTGAGACAATGTTGCAAAGATGTATTTCTGCAGCCTGCTCTCTGCAATTTAAACAGTTCAATATTGAATGTAAAACAGCTATTTTCAGGCACTGACACAGTGGGCCCGATTTTACCATTGCGTCGCACCCGAAACGTGGTAAAGTCGGGTAGGAGGCCATTAAAGTGACCTGCGCCCATGTCAGCGCAGATGCCCACTTTACTGAGACCCAGAATGGCCACGATCCAATTCACGCCCGAAACAGGCGCAACGGCAATTTAAATGCATTTGCATGCATTTAAACTAAATTAATGGGCTGCCCGCCTAACTTTACCAGCATTTCCCCCTTTACCACCATTCCAGAACATCACTTCACTGGTATAGTTACCGGAAAGACGTCCTCTTGTTGTTACATGTGTTCAAGCTCACTCTTAACTTTGTCTAAGGAAGGTGAGTGACCTTTTCACTGTGGAAAAAAAACATATAGGCTTAGCATCTGCCCTGAGGGCAATATGATTTTTCTGTTTTTACCTTTCCTAAGCATGACAATGTGGAATTTCATCTCTGAATACCTCATTAGACTGCTCTATAGGAAGATAAAAAGGGTGAATAGTTTGTGGAGAAGGATTGGTTTGACTACATGATCACTCAAAGTAATAGGTCAAGGTTAATATACAACGGTAAATAAATTTTTCAATGCCTGTATGGAACCAGGAGTCATCATTATTGAGCGAAAAGCAAGTTTGCAACTAAGCCTCATTTACAAAGTGGATAAAATTGCTGATGAGCAGTCTGGTGAGTTGTACTCACTGCTGTCTAGACACAGAACATAAGAACATAAGAAATAGGAGCAGGAGTAGGCCATCTAGCCCTTTGAGCCTGCCCCGCCATTCAATAAGATCATGGCTGATCTGTCGCTGCTTAGTTCCACTTTCCCGCCCTCTCCCCATAACCCTTAATCCCCTCTCTTATCAAAAACCCATCAACCCGCGTCTTAAAAATATTTAGCGAGGCAGCCTCCACCACTTCAACGGGCAGAGAATTCCAGAGATTTACCACCCTTTGAGTGAAGAAGTTCCTCCTCAACTCCGTTCTAAACCGCCCCCCTTTTATCTTGAGGCTGTGCCCCCTAGTCCTACTGTCTTTTTTGAGCGGGAAGAGTCTTTCCACCTCTATCCTATCCATCCCATTCATCATCTTATACGTCTGGGGGATTGAATATAAAAGTAGGGAGGTCTTGCTGCAGCTGTATAGGGCATTGGTGAGGCCGCAGCTGGAGTACTGTGTGCAGTTTTGGGCGCCGCACCTGCGCAAAGATATTTTGGCCTTGGAGGGAGTGCAGAGGAGGTTTACTAGGCTGATACCGGAGTTGAGGGGGTTGAGCTATGAGGAGACGCTGAATAAACTGGGCTTGTACTCGTCAGAGTTTAGAAGAATGAGGGGAGATCAGACTCCTATGTGTCTATTTGCGCCTGCAGCACAGACAATGCTCCATTCTCAGACGAGTGTTTAATTTTTTTTCTTTTTGAAGGTCTTTCAGATCTGTAATCCCTTGGAGATTTTCTGGGTCTTTTCGCTCTGTCTGCTACACAAGTACACATGAAGGATCGACATAAACCACTAGCTGCCACCATGTTACGTCCTGGGTTTGTGGTCTGGATGGAGTTTCTTTAGGGGCTTGTCTTCTACTCCAATAATGTCACCATAGACTGCTATTCATAAAAACCATTCCTGTTTATTTACAGATCTGTATGTATTACTGCTTCCCACCAGATCTCAGTCTCTTGATCATGTGACATTGCAGTAGTTACTTAGGACCAGGTGTCCTGGATAGTAACCCTTTTGCTCTGCAATGCTGAGTGGCCTCCTTGAACCCCTGCAGTCCATGTGGTGCTGGTGCACCCACAGGGAGGGAGTTCAAGGGTTTTAACCCAGTTACAGCGAAGAAATGGCAACACAGCTCCAATTAGTCACAAAAATGAGTGACGTGGAAGGAAACTTGCAGGGGACAAGTGTTCCCATGACCTAGCTTCTGGGTGGCAAAGGTTATCGGCTTAAAGTCCTAAAATGGCTATCCATTAATAGTCACTATTTGAAAAATAGCACTGGTATACTAATATAATCAGGCTGGTGGGCAGATACAGGGTAGCGCTATCACTCCTGGGGTTGAAGTTACAACAAACCTAGCCTTCTTTTTTTTTGCAGAATATCTTTGGTCCATCCGCAAGCAGGACCAGACTTTCCTGTCATTTGCCATTTCAACACAGCACCCAGTTCTCCTGTCCATGTGTCCACCCAAAGCCTATTGGAATGTTCCAGTGAAGCCCAACACAAACTGGAGGAACAGCACTTCATCTTCCGAACGGGCACTTTACAGCCTCCTGGACTGAACATTGAGTCCAACAACTTCAGAGCGCGAACTCTCTCCTCCACCTTCACTCCATTTCCATTTAGTTTACTTTGTTTCTTCTTTTCATCTCATTCTCCCATTCTTATCACTTTTTATGTTTCCATTTCTAAATCACGCTCTCCATCTTGTTTCCAAACTCCACCCCCCAACCCGGCCCCAAGGCCAGCTGCCAGTTTCCTCAGGTAATCCCTCAATAATCTGCACCTTTGTCCTGCCATTCACACATCCCGATCACATAATGGACGCTATTAACACCTTTCTCAGCCTTTATTATCACCATTAACATTCTCTTTGTCCAATTACAGCCCCCACGCCCTCATGGTATAAATCTTGTCTGATTTTCTTTGCCTTTAGCTCTGATGAGGGGTCACCCTGTCTCGAAACGTTGGCTATATTCTCTCTCCACAGATGCTGAGTTTCTCCAGCATTTTCTGTTTTGGTTTCAGATTCCAGCATCTGCAACTTTTTGCCTTTATCTTCTCTTTTAAAATATTTTTCCCTTCTTCCCTCAATGGGGCTGGTTCCTACAGGGTTCTGCTTCTGATGTTTGCTATTCCTCATGCAAGTCACCATTCCACATCTGTGAGCTTAAACAGTGAGTGGCAGCAGAATATTTAACAGTGAACATGTAGTCAAACCAATCCTGCCTCTGGTCAATGTTTGTGCCACAAACTACTTGCCCTTTTTGTTTTCCTGTTTGAAATCTTCCTCCCATCAATTTTCCTGTTTTTTCTGAAGTCATTCGGCAAGAATTTAACCTCCTCAAAACTCATATGAATAAGGAGTAGGAGTAGGCCGCTCAGCCTCGGGTCTGCTCTTCCATTCAATAAGATCATGTCTGATCTGATTGTAACCTCAACCCCACATTCCTGCTGACCCCCGATAACCTTTCACCCCCCTCGTTAATCAAGAATATATCTTGCTCTGCCTTAAAAAGATTCAACGACTCTGCTTCCGCTGTCTTGTGAAGAAGAGAGTTTCAGAGATTCAAAACCCTCTGAGAGAAAAAGATTTTGTCTTAAATGAGTTCTAGATTCTCTGACAAGAAGAAATGTCCTCCCCACATCCACCCTGTTAATACTGTGGGCGGCACGGTAGCACAGTGGTTAGCACTGCTGCCTCACAGCGCCAGGGACCTGGGTTCGATTTCCGGTCACTATCTGTGTGGAGTTTGTACATTCTCCTTGTGTCTGCGTGAGTTTCCTCCGGGTGCTCCAGTTTCCTTCCACAGTCCAAAGATGTGCAGATTAGGTTGATAGGCCATGCTAAAATTGCCCCTTAGATGCGTAGGTTTGAGGGATTAGCGGGGTAAGTATGTAGGGATACAGGGGTAGAGCCTGGATGGGATTGTGGTCGGTGCAGACTCAATGGGCCAAATGGCCTCTTTCTGCACTGTAGGGTTTCTGTGATTCTATGAATACCCTGCAAGATTGCATCAAACTAAAATCAGGCCCATATTGACTGATGTTGAGGTCTAAACTAGTGGTGGGCAATCTATGGGCTACATACGAGCCACCTGGGTTCTCAGTGTGACCCACAAGACATTGCACTGACCATTGCCCACCTGCAGGGTTGCAACATTCCACTGGCTTCCAAACACATAGGTTTTTTTTCCCTACCAGTATGACTGAAGTGATTCACACATAAATCAAGTTTTAAAGTTTAAAATTTATTTATTGGTAGGCTTACATTAACACTGCAATAAAGTTACGGTGAAATTTTCCTAGTTGCCACAATCTGGCACCTGTTCGGGCCAATGCACCTAACCAACACGTTGTTCAAACTGTGGGGGGAAACCGGAGCACCTGGAGGAAACCCATGCAGACACGGGGAGAACATGCAAACTCTACATAGACAGTGACCCGAGGCCAGAATTGAACCTGGGTCCTGGCACTGTGAGGCAGCAGTGCTAACCACTGTGCCATTGTGCCACCCAAGGACAAGTGAAGTGAGGTGCCTGCTGATTGCTTACAACATTGACTGTGAGACCTGTGCGCTCCCTCAGTATCCAATCCAGTGTAAATTGTTATTTTGCTTTCACCATTTGACATTGATGATGGCTCCATTAATATAAAAGGATTAAACATTTTCTATAACTCGTTATGAAATACTTAGTGTGTGTATTAAATGAATTTAATCTTATCCACAGGGTTCTGGTGTGTGAACAAGCCCGCTGAGGTGGAGGAAGGTTACGTGTGCGGCCCACTCGCTCAGTTACCCATCACTGGTCTAAACCCACCAGCACTGCCACTGTTATGTCGCCCAGTTGCCATCCTGCTTTTACCCGCCTGGTCCATGTGTGAAGGTGGAACTTGAGTTCTGCCCCAGACTATATGCTTCACTTCTTTGACGGATCATTGAGGGACCAATCTCCTTTTTAGTCCTGCTGTGTAGATCCGCAGACCTGTTGGACCTCCCAAACAGAACCTACAATATTCCAATTTACTCAAGGTCGTTTGTCTCCCCATATCCCTGTAAAGTTCACATTCTTATGTCAGAATATAAAGATTATTTTTCCATACATTTTGGCCCCTGACCTCAGTCATTCATTGTGCTGTAACAGCGTGATGTCAGCCCCATTATTCTTCATTACCACCGGACTCCTCTCACTTGACACCCCTTGATTCAGGGATAACACCTAGAAGATAAATGACAGCACGCAAAAATGTGCCTTGTAAATAATTTATAACATCGCAGCTGCTTAGAGATGAATTGTCGGTACAGGGTCATCCAGTGTTATACATCCCACATTGCTGTTTGCTTTTCCGATGGTGTGGAGTTTGACTTTGGCGCTCTTCGTAAACTTGTGTGCTTCCCCCTGCGTGTTTGTAAGTCAACCCTGTTACTTGAATTAACTTGATCTGTTTATCCATAGTTTTTTATAAGTTGAGATATAGGAGCAGACTTAGGCCACTCAGCCTATCGAGTCTGCAGTGTTCCTCTGTGTTGGGTCTCATTCTTCTTCCACTTAAGCTCTGAGTAGATCATCTGAACAACTGCTTTTAAGTAGCATCTTGTCTCAATGTCCTCAAGGCAACAGGTTGTGGAGTCAACTCTGTTGGGGACTCCTCGAGATTAGAACAGGTTATTCAGGTAGCATTGGAGGAACTCTGCAGCATCGCAAGGAATTTACAGCCTGGAACTAAGGCACTTTGAATTCATTGGTCTATACACTTTCAAAATGAAGTCTAAAGTTTATTTATGAGTGTCACAAGTAGGCTTACATTAACACTGCAATGAAGTTACTGTGAAAATCCCCTCGTGGCCATACTCCAGCACCTGTTCAGGTACACTGAGGGAGAATTTAGCATGACCAATGCACCTAACCAGCAATCTTTCAGACTGTGGGAGGAAACGCACACAGACACGGGGAGAATGTGCAGACTGCACACAGATAGTGCCCCATGCCAGGAATTGAACTTGGGTCCCTGGTGCTGTGAGACAGCAGTGCTAATCACTGTGCCACACTATATATTCTCACATCTCGAAACGCTAACTTTGTCTGTCTCTCCGCAATGCTGCCAGATCTGCCTTTTCTCTTTTTAAGCTCACACCTTACTTTGTTCATCCTAACAGGAAATGCGACCAATCCTTTCCCCCTTGCATATTTATTTAGCTGTCACTTAAATAATAGAATCCACTCAGCCCATCGAGCTTGCACCAATGACAAACTTACCCAGCCCCTATCCCTGTAACCACACGTATTTACCTTGCTAATTTCCCTGACACTAAGGTCAACTTAGCATGATCAATCAACCTAAATGATGTGGACATGCCAGCGTTGGACTGGGGTAAACACAGTAAGAAGTCTCACAACGCCAGGTTAAAGTCCAACAGGTTTATTTGGTAGCAAAAGCCACTAGCTTTTGGAGCGCTGCTCCTTCATCAGGTAAGTCCTAGCTCCGAAAGCTGTTGGCTTTTGCTACCAAATAAACCTCTTGGACTTTAACTTGGGGTTGTGAGCAACAAACCTAACCCACACATCTTTGGACTGTGGGAGGAAACCGGAGCACCCAGAGGAAACCATGCAGATATGGGGAGAACATGCAAACACCTCACAGTCACCTGAGGCTGGAATTGAACCTCGGTCCCAAGTGCTATGAGGCAGCAGTGCTAACCACTGAGGCCACAGTGTCACCCATACATGTTTTGCTACTACTCATCAGATTGTCCACATTCTCCCGACTCTCTGGCTAATAAATCTGTAGATGTCACAGGATTGGTTGCAGAATGGACAGTGAAGAAGGTTATCTAGGATTGCAATGGGATCTTGATCAATTAGGCCAGTGGGCTAATGAATGGTAGATGGAGTTTAATTTAGATAAATGCGAGGTGATGCATTTTGGTAGGTCGAACCAGGGTAGGACTAACTCAGTTAATGGTAGGGCATTGGGGAGAGTTATAAAACAAAGAGATCTTGGGGTACAGGCTCATAGTTCCTTGAAAGTGGAGTCACAGGTGGATAGAGTGGTGAAGAATGCATTCGGCACGCTTGGTTTCATTGATCAGAACATTGAATACAGGAATTGGGACGTTTTGTTGAAGTTGTACAAGACATGGTAAGGCCACACTTGGAATACTGCATGCAATTCTGGGGGTCACTGTATTATAGAAAGAATATTATTAAACTGGAAAGAGCGCAGGAAAGATTTACTAGAATGTTACTGGGACTTGATGGTTTAAGTTATAAGGAGAGGCTGGATTGACAGAGACTTTTTTCCCTGGAGGGTAGGAGGCTTGGGGGTGATTTTGTCTGTAAAATAATGAGGGTTATAGATAAGGTAGATAGTCAACATCATTTCCCAAAGGTAGGAAAGTCTAAAATTAGAGGGCATAGCTTGAAGGTGAGAGGGGAGAGATACTAAAGGGTCCAGAGGGGCAATTTTTCACAGAGAGGGTGGTGAGTGTCTGGAACGAGCTGCCAGAGGTAGTAGTAGAACCGGGTACAACTTTGTCTTTTGAAAAGCATTGAGATAGTTACATGGGTAAGATGGGTACAAGGGAATATGGACCAAACATGGGCAATTGGGACTAGCTTAATGGTAAAAACTGGGCAGCATGGACAAGTTGGGCCGAAGGGCCTGTTTCCATGCTGTAAACCTCTATGACTCTGTGTAAAGCAGTTTCTCTCCTTATTTAGATGAATCAGTGTCTGCCTTGTACTTCAGATGTCTAGTTTTGAATTGATGGAGAAATTGCCTTTTGAGTGAGACTTAAACTGTCTGTCGTAAGTTATAAAAGCTTCAAAAAACAGGAAGTGTTGCCCGTATCCTTGCCAGAATTTTCCCTCAGGCAACACTATCAGGAACAGATTATCTTATCTTATCTTATTTGCTGATTCTGAGATCTTGCTGTGTGCAAATTGGCTTTGCATTTGTCAACATAATAATGAATGAGACTCCATTGATTGTGAAATGTATTGGAACACAAGAAGGATGTAGGATCAGAGGGGAGACGACGGCCTAGTGGTATTAGCACTAGACTATTAATTCAAAAGCTCAACTAACATTCTGGGGACTGGGTTTCAAATCCCATCACGACAGACGGTGGAATTTGAATTCAATAAAATATGTCTGGAATTAAGAATCTACTGATGTCTGTGAAACCATTGTTTACTGTTGGAAAACCCATTTGGTTCACTAATGCCCATTAGGGAAGGAAATCTGCCGTCCTTAACTGATCTGGCCTACATGTGACTCCAGAGCCACAGCAATGTGGTTGACTCTCAAGTATCCTCGAGCATCTAGGGATGGGCAATAAATGCTGGCCAGCTAGCAATGCCTATGTCCCACAAATGAATTTAAAAAAAAAGCTATTACACAAATGCAAGTGTCTTTCTCCCTCTTTTTTTCCCTCTTCACAATCATCACTATTAATTGTATAATAATTGAGCATATAACTGTTTTTGGGTCCTGGATAATAGGAGTTCAGGCGTGCCCCTATATATAGAAACAGACTGAAAGAGTGGTTCAAAAACAGAAAATGCTGGAAAATCTCAGCAAGTCTCACAGTACCTGTGAAGAGAGAACAGAGCTCTGACCAAGGGTCATCCAAACTCGAAACGTTGACTCTCTCTCCACAGATGCTGTCAGACCTGCTGAGATTTTCCAGCACTTTCTGTTTTGGTTTCAGATTCCAGCATCTGCAGTGTTTTGCTTTTATCTGAAGCTGTGATTTTTTGGGAGTTGTATGTTTGTAAAAGTAAAAAACTTATACTAAGGAGATATTGTCCTGCAGTTCTATCCTTCCCATCCAGTCTGCCAGGAATCGAAAACTCACAGAGTGGGATTCTCCCACTGCACTCAGCCTGAAACTGGAAAATCCCATCCAAGATCAACAAACCTTCACATAGTCTGCCCCCCCCCCCCCCCCCCCCGCCCCCACCACAACCCCCCTCTCCCCCTCCCCAGCCCACTACGATTCCCTTGGTGGGCGGGACTGGAAAATTTCCCTTTAAAATCTCTTCGCCCCTGTGACTTATTCTTTCCTGGATTCTCTCGGAATTCTGTAGCTCCCAAGTTCCCCTCCCTCCTACGGTTGATAATCTTTTAAACCCCGAGCTTGCGATCATGATCAATGCTTCAAGATTCATCTAATACTTTCTCCAACTGCTCTCTCCTAACTGGGTAATTATCTTCACCTCAGGTTCCCAATATATTTAAAGGAATTCTGATATCAGGTTGTGTGGGGGAGTGGGATTCACCCGTTTCAGCAACAAATTCTCGCACGTAGGTATCTACAAGATGCACTGTGGGAACTCACCAAGGCCCCACAGGCAGCACCTTCCAAATTCATGACCGCTCCAATCTGGAAGCATGTGGGCAGCAGATACCTGGGAATACCATCACTTGGAGGTTCCTCTCTCAGCCTCCTGCCATCCTGACTTGGAAATATATCGCCATTCCTTTACTGGAAGTACATCAACCATTCCTTCGTTGTCGTTGGGTCAAAATCCTGCAGCTCTCTCCCTAACAAGCACCTTTGGTGTACCTACACCACGGACTGCAGCAGTTCAAGAGAAGGCAGCTCATTGATGCCTCCTCAAGGGCAATTAGGGATGGGCAGTAATTGCTGGCCTAGCCAATGATACACACATGCCATGAATGAATGGGAAAAATAACATTTTGTATGCAGTGAAATTTCAATGTTTTAAAATATATGTCAATGTTGAATAAAATCTACTCTGCTCAGTAACTCAATGTCCAAGGTTATTAATCTCTACATAAAATAGGCCAAGAAAAGTGTTGCAAGAGAACACTTTGAGTGTCTAGGTTCCCTGATTTTTGGCAAACAAACCAGGAGTCCTTCCCTCGCTGGCATCCAGGCAGCTTAGTAGATCCCTTCTCACAAGGATACAATATTTAGGAGGCCATTCAGCGCCTCAAGCCCGGCCCATCATTCGGTAAGCTGATGGTCGATCCAGTGTTCCGAAATTGGGCCCCATGAAGAGCAGCCACTCAACCTGACTCCCAGTTAATTGGTGTTCCGGCCCATTTCCCAGGTCTCACTCCCCGCCTGTCTTTAGGTGGGAGGTGAGACAGGCAGCGTTGTACCAGTAGAAGATCTACGGATATGTGGGGCCAATGGATTTAGCCCTGATGGATGAAGTAATGCAACAGGAATGACATAATTTGTCCAAGCTGCCATTCTCCAAGCGGGACCAGTGCCAGGAGATGTCAAGAGGTTGCGCTGGTGGAGCCAATCCATTCTGCAAATGATGTCCGAATAGATCCATTTTGCAGCTGGAATCAATTGATAGGAGTCAGACAGAGGGGATGCCTTTCAAGCCAACACTTTCAACACTCCTACTACCAGTACCCCAACTCAGCAGTGACCGGGGGAAATGTAGCTGGTACCTTCCTTGGTCTGTATGACTCACTGTTATAATTGAGCCAGCAATGAGCTACTAGCAAAATAAATGATTTCATTGAATAACAGAATGTCCCAGCACTGGAACAGTTCATTCCCCTCATCAAGCTTGCTGTATTGTCAATAACATGAAGAGAGCCTTGTTTCGAGCTGGATTTTCGTTTTGATGGGGCACAGAGTGGGAGCAGATCCCAGGAATGTTATTGAACCGTGGGTTTGGTCACTTACTGGGATTCTGATCCTCTTAATCAGTAAGACTCATGCTCCCTGTTCAAAGAAGGGCAGTTGGCGTATTCTTCCCCCACACCTCTCTACCTCACCTTCTTTCACACTGGGTAGCTTGGTGGCATAGTGGTTAGCACGACTGCCTCACAGTGCCACAGACCCAGGTTCAATTCCCAACTTGAGTGACATTATACTGCTCATAATATTGTGTCGGCACGGTGGTACAGTGTTTAGCACCGCTGCCTCACATCTCCAGGATCCCGGGTTCAATTCCCGGCTTGGGTCACAGTCTGCACAGAATCTGCATGTTCTCCCTGTGTCTGCGTGGGTTTTCTCCCACAGTCCGAAAGAAGTGCTGGTTAGGTGCATTGGCCATGCTAAATTCTCCCTCAGTGTACCTAGACAGGTGCCAGAGTGTGGCGACTAGAAGATTTTCACATTAACTTCATTGCGGTATTAACGTAAGCCTACTTGAGACACTAATAAATAAAATTAAATTTTAAATCCTATGTGCTTGAGTACACTTTTGATGATCTTATCTAACATTTCTTTGACTGGCTTGATGTCCATTTTGTTTCATAAAACTCCTGTGAAGCACTTTCGGGCATTGCTTTTTAAGTTTATTTATTAGTATCACAAGTAGGCTTATGTTAACACTGCAGTGAAGTTACTGTAAAAATCCCCTAGTCGCCACACTCCTGCACCTGTTCGGGTACACTGGGGGAGAATTTAGCACGGACAATGCACCGAACCAGCACGTCTTTTGGACTGTGGGAGGAAACAGGAGCATCCAGAGGAAACCAACGCAGATATGGAGAGAATGTGCAGACTCCACAAACACAAACCGGGAAATGAACCTGGGTCCCTGGCACCGTGAGGCAACAGTGCGAACCACCGTGCCGCCCATAGGTACTAAGGGTGCTTGTATGGATGCTAAGGGTGCCGCATAAATGCAAGCGATTGCTGAAATCCTTTCTTTAACCGGATGTGCGGAACATTCCAGCTGTGCTCCGGCTAGAATTTTGTACCAGCCTCGCACTTGACAACAAGGCTGAGGCAGTTTGCATTTCTGTAACGCGTAGTCGGCCTGCCGACCACCAGTGTTCAAAAGTGGAGCGGACGATTATGTGGACCGAAGCTTTGTCGGCTTGCGGTCGGGTGTCGCGCTTTTGGGAACAGCTCGCTCACTTTACACGTACCCGTGACCTTAACGTTACCCAGGTTGAGCGGGAGTTGCAACTCCGAGGCAGAAAATGTCAGGGCACTTCAGTGAAACGAGGGAAGTGTGCGGCTAATTGGTTCCAAATGGCAGCCTTCAAAAACTCTTTCGTTTCTCCCCGTGTTTACACAGCTTTACTGGCCCGGGATGGGAGCCGGGGCTTAATGCGGACTTTAATCACTTTGAAAACAGTTTAGCCAGTGGAAGAGAAGAAGTTTTCCAAAAAAATGCCGATGGAGGAAAGTCAGACACTGTTATTGTTTTCATTGCTTTTCCAGGATTTGTGCCGTGCCCAGGGTCAGCTGACATAACAGAAAACATCCCTCTCCTTGTCACATGATGTTTGATCGCCGTAAGACATAATTCACCACGACAACCACTTTTAAAGGTTTCCTGATGATATTGATGAATTGCAAAATTACTGCAATAAATTTTCACAAGTCGCCCGGCAAAACTTTCCCTTCAGCTCCGAGAAAAAAGACACTCACACTACGAGATGGATTTTTTTTTTCAAAATAAAAACTACCCTTTTACTTTCTCTTCCCCCCCCACCCCCGTCTTATTTTTTTTCTTCTGGGATTGCTGACTTTCACTGGGTAAGCGTGCTGCCCTCTCCCCATCCCTACTTCACCTCTGAGCACCCGCCCCCCCCACTGCACTCGATCCACTTGGCAATTTGTGATGCCAGAACGTATTATAGAATCCCTACTGTGCAGAAGGAGGCCATTCAGCCCATCGGATACACACTGACCGCAATCCCACTCAGGCCCTATTCCCATAACCAAAACGCATTTGCCCTGCTAATCCCCCCCTGACACTAAGGGTCAATTTAGCATGGCCACTCACCCTAACCTGCACGTCTCTGGAGTGTGGGAGGAAACCGGAGCACCAGGAGGAAACCCACGCCGATACGGGGAGAATGTGCAAACTCCACACAGACTGTTACCCGAATTGAACCCGGGTCTCTGGCATTGTGAGGCAGCAGTGATGACCATTGTGCCACCATGCTGCCCATACTACCAGGCTGTTTAGACATTCGCAGCCTGGCAGCTGTGCCCAATCGCGGTGTACTCGCTTTCCGAGGAGCAACAACCAACAAGGTGGGATTGCAAGCCAATTTGTCTTCGCCTCTTCCCAGCGATGCATTCCTTTGCCCCTGCCTCACCCTCAGTTGATACCAAAATGGGGTGGCACGGTGGCAGAGTGGTTAGTACTGCTGCCTCACAGCGCCAGGGACCAGGTTTGACTCCCGGCCTCGGGCCACTGTCTGTGTGGAATTTACAAATTCTCCCCGTGTCTTTCCTCCGGGTGTTCTGGTTCCCTCCCACAGTCCAAAGATGTGTGGCTTAAATTGATTGGCCATGTTAAATTGACCCTTAGTGTCCTGGGATGCCTAGGTTAGAGGGATTAGCGGGGCAAATATATGGGGTTACAGAGTTAGGCCCTGGGCGGGATTGTTATTGGTACAGACTCAATGGGCTGAATGGCCTCTTTCTGCACTGTAGGGATCCTATGATTCTATGTGCAGGTTAGTTGGTTTGGCCATGCTAAATTGCATCTTTGTCTCAGGGTGACTAGCTAGGGTAAATGCATGGGATGTGGGTGGGGCCTGCGTGGGATTATGGTCGGTGCAGATTCGATAGGCCAAATGGCTTCCTCCTGCACTGTAGGGAATTCTATGATACAGCCTTACTCACCAAAGGTTAGCAAATAAAATCAGAGGTCTTTCTGGTCTTTGTTGGTCATGTGCACACTGGCTAATGTGCGAGTCACTGAGCCATCCACCCAGTGCTCTGACTCATTCTGTTACTTGCAGTTTCCAATGATGGCCAACCTTGGAATAATCCCAAATTCCAGAAGTTTTACAGGTTCACCATGTGCATTAATGACAGGGAACGTGGACCAAAGTTCCACAGAATTGGAGGCCATTTGGCTCATCGAGTCTGCATCAGCTCTCTAAACAAGCATCATGGGTAGGATTTTCCAACCACGCTCGCCCCCAAGGCCAATAATTCCTGCCTGTGTCCCACATGCTACGATTTCCATGGTGTTTCCCATGGAAAATTCCATCCCATGCCTTAGTGCCATTCCCCTGCCTTTTCCCCGCACCCCTACACATTGTTTCTATTCAAATAATCATCTAATGTCCTCTCGAATGCCTCGGTTGAACCTGCCTCCGCCACACTCTCAGGCAGCGCATTCCAGACCCCAACTGCTCGCTGTGAGAAATGTTTTTTTTCAACATCACATTTGTTTCTTTTGCAAATCACTTTCAATCTGTGCCCACTTATTCTTGATCCTTTTACAAGGGGGAACAGTTTCTCCCTATCTACTCTGTCCCAACCCCCTCATGATTTTGAACATCTCCATCACAGATATTAGTCTCTCCTGTAGGTCTCTTTTAAAAATTAACGCTATGAGTTTCTTCAGTTTTCAGGGGGATTTTATGATCTTACCATCACACTTGCTGCTTAAAACACACCCACTTTGCTTCCAGAGTTAGGAAGCTGCCCAAAGAATTCTCCAGTAGCTGTCTGAGGATGTGTGTTATATTTAAGGGACTGGCTGGACAGATGCAGATTACCTCATGTGTTAGTTATTGCCTATCGGGGGCATTTCCAGCGGATCAGTGGTTATCATCATGGGGGGGGCAGCTTGAGGGCGTTCCTGGAATGGGAGGGAGGAGATGGACCAGCTCTGAGCAAATGATTGAACTCATAGATTCATCCTTCACGCGATTCTGTTAGCTCAGTTGGCTGGGTGGCTGGTTAGTGATGCAGAGTGGGCCCAACAGTGGAAGTTCAATTCCTGCACCAGCTGAAGGTCCTGCCTTCTCAACCCTGCCCCTTGTTTGAGGTGTGGTTTAACCTCAGGTTACCAGTTTGAGGAGAGAGCAGACTATGATCATCTGGGATTATGGTGACTTGGCCTTTTATGCTTTCACCAGGGGAGGAATAAACATGTACCAGTAGAAGCGGTCTTAAGCTATTGTGTTTTCACAACAGGGCAGCACAGTGGTTAGCACTGCTGCCTCACACTGCCAGGGACCCAGGTTCGATTCTGGCTTGGGTCACTGTCTGCGTCAGTTTGCACGTTCTCCCCGTGTCTGCATGGGTTTCCTCTGGGTGCTCCAGTTTCCTCCCACAGTCCAAAGATGTGCGGGTTAGTTTGATTGGCCACACTAAATTGACCCTCAGTGTGAGGGGGACTAACTAGGGTAAATGCATGGGGTTATGGGGATAGGGCCTGAATGGGATTGTAGGTCGGTGCAGACTCGATGGGCTGAATGGCCTCTTTAAGCATGATAGAATTCTATGATTCTATGAATAACCTACTGGCACCCCTTTGGGGAGGAGATTTAAGGTCCTTAACAAACAGGCCACACTCTGGGCAGCTGTCCAATTGCCATCTAAAGTGGGCAAACCATGGGAGTTGCAACAACCGCCATCTTCTCAGGGCAACTACGGATGGAAATGCTTAAAATGTTCACCTTATCCCACCCTGAATGAACGAAGGAAAATAGATCTTTCAATAAAGTTTATTTATTTATTGGTCACAAGCAAGACTTACGTTAACACTGCAATGAAGTTACTGTGAAATTCCCTTAGTCACCCTACTCCAGCGCCTGTTCAGGTCAATGCATTGAACCGGCACGTCTTTTAGACTGTGAGAGGAAACTCATGCAGACATGGGGAGAATGTGCAAACTCCACACACAATGACCCAAGCTGGGAATCAAACCCAGACCCCTGGTACTGTGAGGCAGCAGAGCTAACCACTGTGCCACCATGCCACCAATAGGAGGCCATGATGCTGAGCTATTTCAGAGTGACTGGTCCAGGTTTGATCCCCAGTCTGAGTGGGAGGGCTTCTCCAACTGGATATGGCGCACATGAGAGGAACTCAGGCAAAACCTGGGCTTGAATGAGAAAAGCTGGGCTGATCTGTGATGTACTGCACACGTGAACACTTAGCCCTGAATGGGCTCACACAGCATTACAGATGGACCACTGACCACTGATGGCCTTGGAACGGAACCAAGTGTCAGCACCACCAGGGAGGTCGAAAAGCAGGGCACACAAATTGGGATAAAGAAATAAAATGGGTTGCATTTAAGAGACTCTCAGCCAGATGGCAACGTGCCCACATGGGCAATATCTTTATAAATTAAACGCTGACACCTCCTTAAACCCAACTCAAACCCAATCATAGACCTCCACTCTATTCTGTTAGTTACTAAAATATTAACATGCTTTGTCTGAATAAACTTGGTTATTAACCCTGTAAACTATTGCCAAGTCTGGGAGACCCATTTATTGCCAGTTGAAACTCATTTTATGAATTTTCACTCATTAAGAAGTCACTCAAATGAAGATCAAACAATGTTAAATTCATCGTAATGAAACAGGTTTTTCTATAACAGAGAAAATTTAAATTATTCAGCTGCGTTCACCTTCTCATCCCATTCTTAATCTGCCAAGTTTTCATTTGACATGTATTCTCTCCTATTCCAATCATTCCTGAACTTGAAGCTCTAAGTGTTCCAATTTCCCGATTTCTTTTACTTTCCTATTTTGGAGATGGGGGAGCAGCTTCAGATACAGCTGGCTTCTAATGCTGGTGGATCATAGGAACATGCCGGAACTTCAGCTGGTCTCATCCATTTGGGACGTCCTATTGAATGAGAGGTGGGGTTTTCCAGCCTCGCTATAGCACGTCCTCCTTCAGCAGGTATGGCGAACAACTCCAACGTCGATTGGCGGGTCAGGAAGATTCCATAGGACAGGGGGGTGCTGAGAGAGGGGTGAGTAGGAACGGAGTGGGGAGTCAAGGGGATGCCGCACATTTTGGCTATAGAAAGGTTACAACGCTGGGAAAGGCCATTTGCTAGCCGGAGCGCCCCCTTGCCTTTTCCCTGTAATCCCACATGTGAATTCCCTTTTGAACGCTCTGATTGAATCCGTCCCCAGTGCATCCCATCAAGTCCTTGGTTCGTGGTCTGAAGGTGACCATTCTTCCCATTTTCCCCTCTGTGGAAGTCAAAATTAAAACAGCAAAATTCTTCCAAGTGTCGCCCCTAACCATGCCCCTCTCCATAGAGGACAGAATGCACTGTAATTCTCATTGGTGATCTATCAACCCAAGAGAGCCATGGATTAATAAATAGTCTTTCGTTACATCAGTAGGTCCCAGCTGGAATAGATGTGGTGAACAATTCCAAAGTTCATTGGCGGTTCTGGAAGATCAAGCAATGCTGACTGTGCCAAAATGGACTAGTTTTGATTGCGAAGAGTGAGAAATTTCCCTCCAGATTGAGTTCTGGTCAGTCTCTTGTCTCTCCCAGGATTCCACACAGTAGCTAGGCAGTAGAGAATGCCAGTTTATATCTCCACCACCCTCCCACCCCCCTTTCTCCTGCACTGTCACCTCCTCCCCCCAGTAACCCCCCAAGCCAATAGCTTATCAGAAAACGGCCAGACATTTTTCTTAGTATTAAACCATTCAGAACTCTTGAAAGCAAGGTTAAATTAAAGCATTGGTGATGGCTAGATTCTTGATTATAGGTGTCGATTCAAGAAAGGAGGCAAAATGCAGAGATAGAAATCACTTCTGATTTTATGTAGACAACTGTCTCTCTCTAACATTAAAAAGCCTCACAACAGAATCACGAGCTTTCGGAGCACTGCTCCTTCAGCAGGTGAGAGGAGAGGTAGGTTTCACAAACACGGTGTCTATAGACAAACACACAATTGCAAGATAATGATTGGAATGTGAGTCTTTTAAAGTAATTAACTCTTTACAGGCACAGATAATGCGAGTGGAGCAGAGAATAATCGCAGGTTAAAGAGGTGCGAATTGTCTCAAGCCAGGAAAGTCAGTAGGATTTTGAAAGCCCAGGCCAAATGGTGGGAGTTACACGGCTGGTAATGTGAACCCAAGATCACGGGTGAGGCCATCCTCGTACAGGTGGAACTGGGCTGTCAGTTTCTGATTGGCGATTCTGCATTGTTGTATGTCTTGGAGGCCACCTTAGAGAATGCTTATCCCAAGCGTTTTCTAAGATAGCTGTATACCCTTGACTGCTGAAGTGTTCCCCGACAGGAAGGGAACACTCCTGCATGGCGATTGTCATGTGGTGTTCAGTCATCCATTGTTGTAGTATCTGCCAATGTAGCATGCCTCGGGACATCCTTTCCTGCAACGTATGAGGTAGACAATGTTGGCCGAATCGCGTGAGTCTCAAACAGTGAGGGGTAGTTACGTTCTGAACTAAGGCAAATTACTTCCTCCAACTGAAATGGCGACGCATGCTCATCTGTTATAAAAGTTTATTTTATAGCAAAACAAAGGTCTACAAGTAATTTAAAGATGTGTTATTGGAGACTATCCACTAACAAACTGGAAACAAAATATTGGAATGTAATGAATAAAAATCTTTCACCAATGTTCCCCAACCTGGGTGTCTTTACCCCTCTCAACCATATTTGTCAGACAACGTTTAGGCCACCATAGCAGCAACTGAGTCGTGCACAAGGAATCAACAGCCTTGTGACATTATTGCTAGACCAACAATCCAGAAGCTTAGCTAATGTTCTGGGGATCCGGGTTCAATTCTTGCCATGGCAGTTGGTGGAATCTAAATTCAATAAAAAATTAAGAATCTACTGATGACCATGAAACCATTGTTGATTGTCGGAAAAACCTGTCTGGTTCACTAATGTCCTTTAGGGAAGGAAATCTGTCATCGTCACCTTGTCTGGCCTATATGCAGCTCCAGATCCACAGCAATGGACTTTTAACTGCCCTCGGGCATCTGGGGCTGAGCAATAAAAGCTGGCCAGCCACTGATGGCCATGTCCCAAGAATGAATAAGACAAAATGTGCTTCATGTTACACGTACCTCCTAAAGCCCTTATTCCTTTTAAGTGCGCCCATTCTACAATGAATAGGATCCCCCACGGAGAGTAAGAATATCGAAGAAATCAACAGAAAGTAGGGCAAAAGTAGGAGGCAGCATGGTGGGACAGTGGTCAGCACTGCTGCCTCAAAGCACCAGGGACCTGGGTTCAATTCCAGCCTCGGGTCACTGTGGAGTTTGCACATTCTCCCCGTGCCTGCATGGGTTTCCTCCAGGTGCTCTGGCTTTCTCTTACAGTCCAAAGATATGTGCGTTAAGTTGACTGGCCATGCTAAATTGACCCGAGTGTCAGGATAAGTACGTGGGGTTACGGGAATAGGGCCTGGGTGGGATTATGGTCGGTGCAGACGAGATGGGCCGAATGGCCTCCTTCTACACTGTAGGAACTCTACGATTGAATTGATCACCTTGGATTTAGATATGAAAATCATTCTTGGTGCTTAACTGCTGTGAGGAAGTTTACCTACACGACACCATAATAGCAAGTTAGCTTCACATGTTGCCCCAGCTTCAAAGAACAAAGAAAATTACAGCACGGGAACAGGCCCTTCGGCCCTCCAAGCCTGCACTGACCATGCTACCCGATTTAACTAAAACCCCAACCCTTCCGGGGGTCATATCCCTCTATTCCCATCCTTAGAGAGACTATAAGCGTGGAGAATTTTAGCAAGAGACAACCCTTCTCTGAGCTTGGATTTAGTCGGGACTGTGGAAGGCAGCCTCTACAATTCATCTGATGCAATGATATACATTGAATTGGACGCTTCCGACGGAAAAATGTAGATCACCCTTTACCTTGAATGACTACATAGTCTCGGTGAATTTTTATTCTCTGTTTTATGACTGCATTTACACAGTGCAATCTATTCAGCTGTGTGGCCTGGGCCAACAAGGGCCCTGTTGGCAAGATAACAAAATAATCAGAAAGCTCGGCAAAAATTAATAAAAGCACGAACCAGATGTTTGTCAGCATAGTAACTTACTTAAACTGTGGAGAATTTATTTGCATACCATTGTGAAGTGAAGCTGACACCTTATTTCCACTGGGCTTGAGATATTTTCACCAAATTTCAACATCCTAGGAGGTGCCATCTTACCCTGCAGTTAAAGAGCTTTCGAGTTCTTTCTGTCTTCCAGCTTGGATACAAACTCTTATATCTTTTCCCGGCATTCAGAAGGTTGGAATCTAAAGACTTTTCAGAAAACACATAGATCTTCCCAGCAGCTCGGATTCTCAAACCAGAAGCCCAGCTGGAGACCCTTCTTCAAATTTTGGGAGTCCGGTATCAAGACTGAATAATCACAGAATCCCTACAGTGCAGAAGGAGGTCATTCAGCCCATCGAGTCTGCACCAACAACAGTCTCACCCAGGCCCTATCCCTGTTACCCCACACATTTACCCTGTTAATACCCCCCGACACTAATGGACAACTTAGCATGGCCTATCCACCTAACTGCAAATCATTAGACTGTGGGAGGAAACCGGAGCACTTGGAGGAAACCCACACAGACACAAGGAGAATGTGTAAATTCCATACAGATAATCACTCGAGGAATTGAACTCAGGCCCCTGTCACTACGAGGCAGCAGTGCTAACCACTGTGCCACCTCGCCACCCAAAGTTTTTTTTAAATTCTTTTGTGGGACATGGGCATTGCTGGCTAGCCAACATTTACTGCCCATCCCTTGAGCTTGCCTGTCCCTTGTCCCTGAAACAGATAGACTTGCTAGGCAATTTCAGAGGGCAGTTGAGAGTCAGCCACATTGCCGTGGCTCTGGTGTCACATGTAGGCCAGGCTGGGTAAGAATGGCAGATTTCCTTTCTTAAAGGACATAAGTGAACCAGATGGGTTTTTACAACAATTGATAATGGTCATCAGCAGATTCTAAATTCCAGACATTTTATTAAATTCAAATTGTACCATCTCCAATGGGGGGATTCGAACCTGGGTCTCCAGAACATTAGCTGAGCTTCTGGATTAATAATCAAGCAATAAAGACCACTAGGCCACTGCTTCCCCAAAGTGTCACCATTGCCAATAAAATAAATAACACTGGATAAACTCAGCAAGTCTGGCAGCATCTGTGGAGCGAGAAACAGAGTTAACGGGCACCATTTTACAACCCCACTTTGGGCAAGGCTCATAAAATCCCATCTGAGGCCAGTAGAGAATTTCCTCTGTGAGCCTTGCCCACCCCGGAGGCAATAAAATTCCGGCCAATGTTTTGAGTCCATCAACCCATCTACAGAACTGAGTAGAGATAGAAATATAATGAACTATATAGTTGGAGAAAAGCAGGGGTGGGACGGAAGGAAGGTCAGGGATAGTTTGGATCTGTGGAGAGATTGTCTAAAGAGAGTCAATGATGACCTGGAGCTCAGTTTCTGAGATAGCGCACAGCACAGCATCATCAGCTTATTGGAGCACAGTCACTGAAGTTTGAGCAATTTTGGTTATGGGCTGAAGATAGTGTCAGTTGAACAGCTTCCAATCTGTGCTGTAAAATATCTCCAGACCTGTGGGTAAATTGCTGGAAGTGAGGTACGGCATGGCACTGAGAAAGATGGAGAAGAGAGAGGGTGGGATGACGCAGCCTTGTTGGACCCCAGCCTTCACTGAGACAGGGTCCATGGTGGTTCCATTGGTGAGGTTCAAGCTTGCAGGCCAGCATGTGTAGATAGAGAATAGTGACACATGTGGCAGCCAAATGTGAGACAGAGAGGACTTCACAATCAACAGAGGCTTTTGAGAGGTCAAAAAAAGGCCAGGTATCATTTGATTTGATCTATTATTGTCACATGTATTTGCATACAGCGAAAAGTATTGTTTCTTGCGCGCTATACAGATAAAGCATACCATTCATAGAGAAGGAAAGGAGAGGGTGCAGCGTTATACTCATGTTTGTCCATCCCCCCACATTGGGCTGATGTCCATCTTGGGGACTAATGGATCCTCAATGGCGGACATTAGGGATTGGCACTTATGATGGCACATTCCCCCTCCATCCCATTTACCCGAGCATTTATCTTTGGAGCATGAATTTATCACCCCTGTCCCTGACTTTGAGACTGTGGGCAGTTGCTATTGTTGAGGGTTCACTCATGAGGGCCAATTAGTTTGAGTAGCACGAGTCTAACGGAATGTTAGCGGGCACAATTACTTTCCCCATCTGGGATAGGAAGGCTAATGGACACCGTTTTTAGTCAGGCTGTGTCATCCCAAAATCTCACTGATGTTAGACTTTTATACACGGGACTCCTGGACAGTCACTCTATTAATATTAAATGCTTGCCCCCCTTCACCCCCTCTGCCCCATCCTACTGATGCCTACCCTACGCCAACCCCCCCAACACCACCTCCCCCCTCCCCCCCCCGCCAATTCCAACACCTCCTGCCCACCCTTCCCTTTCCCTCCCAAGTTGGGCACCGTACCGTGTTCTTTTTTGGGGTCTCATCCAACCACCTCCTCGATTCTCACTGCACCCTCCCTCCAGCCCCATGAGTCTTGCATCCACACCCATCTCAGGACCCCATGCTAATAACTCAGAGCTCGTTGCTATTTACCGGCAGCACAGACTCCCGACTGACATATTGTTCAGAAAACCTTTCAAAATGCCCATGCTTCGGGACGGCACACACCCATCCTGAGGAGGCCCCGCCAGGCCTGCTCCACCCCCAACATCCTTGAAATGCCCTTGTACCCCTCTCCCCACCCCTCTCTCAGCTCTCTGGCCAGCGGAGTAGTTCTGTCCTCCACCCTGATACAAGGTAGAGAGAGTTGGGCTCACCTTCTTCTTCCCCCTCGGAGGTCATGGCAGAAGTAATTCGCAGCCACGTGGCATCACGCTTGGTCACAATATCCCCACAATGCAGAAGGAGGCCATTCAGCCCATTGGCAACAATCCCACCCAGGCCCCATCACTATAACCTCATATATCTACTCTGTTAATCCCCCTGACACTAAGGGTCAATTTAGCATGGCCAATCCACCGGCCTCGCACATCTGTGGACTTTGGGAGGAAATCGGATCACCTGGAGGAAACCCACACAGACACGAGGAGAATGTGCAGACTCCACACAGTCAGTGACCCAAGCCAGGAATCGAACCCAGGTCCCTGGTGCTGTGTGGCAGCAGTGCTAACCACTGTGCCACCCTTGGTGGATGGGAAGATTCAATGAGGTGTGAAGATTCGACTGTAAGTCCGTTATAATGCATTCAAATCAATGCAAATGAGCTCCTTGCTTTCCTCGGCTTGGACCTCACTGGAGAGGGTGTGAGGAGATAGTGATCTGGAATCTCCCTGGTACAAACCCTGCTTTTGGCCTCTCGCGATATTTGCACCTCGCTAAATCCCACCCAGAAGTGTGCGACTAACAGATGGTTGCAATCTGAGGGGAGAAGGGGACGTTGTTCGCGCTTTATCAGACCCTTTTATGATGATACTTTGCAAAGATTGTCCAAAGTGTTTATTTAATTCAAATATGCTCTTAGACTTGCGGAGGATTTTCAGCGATGACTCATAGTTACTCGAGAACCAGCATTCAGTTTTATTTTGACTACAATAGCTGATTTCTTGATTTGTACTCCAAATAAATAAAAGCTGAAGAAAAGAATGATGAATTACAATCAATGAGCTGTCCAACTTGGATAAACTCACTCCTCAACATCAACCTTGGATGTCAAACATTAAGTGCACCAGTAGGGTCCTTGGACATGTATCTCCGAACTCCAAGTTCTTAGACACGGGGAGAACGTGCAAACTCCCAGACAGACAGTCACCCAAGGTGGGATTGAACTTGGGTCCCTAGTATTGTCAGGGATCACTGTTAACCACTGTGCCTCTGTGTCACCCCTAGAAAGTGGTGTCTTGCCCACTGTGAGGGATGCACCATATCCAAAAAACTGGCAAATACACATCAGGCAGGCGGAACATAATCTGAGAGGTTAGATAATTCACATATAAAGTCAAGATGATCCATGGGTGATCAGAAGGGATTAATTCAGATAAGGATGGATTGACACATGGGCTGGAATTCTCCCATGTCGCCTGCCACGGGTGAAGGTCTGACAATGGAAATCTCCGTTGACTTCGGGTGGGAACTTTGGGTTTTGCCTAAGTGAAGCGGTAACACCCCACCCATAGCTAACTTTATAAAAAATAAAATTTATCCAAAACAACAACTCTTAGACCAGAATCTTACCATCCCACCCGCCGTGGGAATCGGAGCTGGCAAGGGGAAGACATTGGAAAGGATTTTCCTGTCTCAGGATGAGCAAGGCTGTAAAATCCTCCCCTAAATGTCTGTCCCAGATTAAGGCCAGAATTCTCCATCTTCGCCTCACGTCTTGTTCACCCGACTGCCTTGCATTTGATGTTGTCCACCAATTCTTCATAAACCAATGTACCAAACTGTTAAATCTTCATCCGCACTTTAAATGTCTTGCCAGGTTCCCACTCAATGAGAAGCCAAAGCCAAGACCTGGTCTCTTTCGTATCTCTCTCTGTGCTTCTCACTTGGTTGACTTGCTTCCACCTGTACCTACCCATCAGAACTCTCTCCCCCACACTGATCCTTCCAGGGCCTAGTCAAGACAGTGGTGGTCCTCTGCCACCTCATTTAGCTTAGGTGGCACGGTGGCAGAGTGGTTAGCACTGCTGCCTCACAGCGCGAGGGACCAGGGTTCAATTCTGGCCTTGGGTCATTGTCTGTGTGGAGTTTGCACATTCCTTCCGTATCTACGTGGATTTCCTCTGGGTGCTCTGGTTTCCTCCCACAGTCCACAGATGTGTGGGTTAGGTGAATAAGCCATGCTAGGGTCAGGGGGATTAACAGGGTAAATAATAAGTTGGGTTAGAGGAATAGGACCCGGGTGGGATTATGGTCGGTGCAGACTCGATGGGCAGAATGGCCTCCTTCTGCACTGTAGGGATTCTGTGATTCTTCTAGAATTTTCTACCATCACACGTTCTGCTTCTCTCCTCTGCGAGGAACCTTGCTACATTTCATTAAAGCACAGATCCTGTACAAGTACAAACCAGATGCTGTTGTCTCTCGAACAGGGAAATTTCTTTTTCTTTCCCTGATACCAGTGAAATCCCTCAGGATGAATGCCGTTGACATGCTTTCAAACATCAAAAGACAGGAACAGTACAGTTAAATATATTTGCTGATGGCTTTAGCTCTCTGTTGACCCGATTCATCCAGTGCAGGTGAGGGTTAATCCCTCATGAGGTCATTGCAGTGTTTGATTATGTTAATCTGTTTACTACTGACGATCGCTGTGCTTGATTGGTTAAGCCTGGGTGCAGGCTCAGAGAAAAGTAAACTAACTATCGAAAGGGCTGCAGGAAACCAGACTTAAAAGCATGGAACAGACAATTTGTAGCACCAAAAATAACCCCTGTTACACACATGGAGACTGGTCTCATCTCTGCATAGCTCCAAGGATATAAAATGTACAACAGTCATGGCCAAACAGCACTGACCTCTGCTGTCAGCCATGGCAGAAGCTATGAACAAACATTTTACAGATGCACCATAGAAAGCATCATTTCTGGATGTATCATGGCTTGGTATGACTCCTGCTCTGACCAAGGCCGCAAGAAACTACAAAGTTTAAGTTTTCTAAATTTATTTATTAGTGTCACAAGTAGGCTTACATTAACACTGCAATGAAGTTAACAGGAAAATCCCTAGTCGCCACACTGCAGTGCCTGTTTCGGTACACTGGGGGAGAATTTCACATGGCGAATGCACCTAACCAGCACATCTTTCAGACTGTGGGAGGAAACCCAAGCAGACATGGGGAGAATGTGCTGACTCCACGCTGACAGTGACCCAAGCTGGGAATTGAACCTGGGTCCCTGATGCTGTGAGGCAGCAGTGCTAACCACTGTGCCACCGTGAATGTACCCAGTCTATCGAGCAAACCAGACTCCCCATCCATTGTGTCTGTCTACACTTCCTGCTGCCTTAGGGAAGCAGCCAGCATAATTAAGGACCCCACGCAGCCCGGACATTCTCTCTTGAACCTTCTTCCATTGGGAAGATGATTCAAAACTCTGAGATCACATATCAACCGACTCAAAAACAGCTTTATCCCTTCTGCTGTCAGGCTTTAAATGGCCCTGTCAGACACTAAGCTGATCTTTCTCTGCACTCTAGCTATGACTGTAACACTATATTCTGCACCCTTTCCTTTCCTTCTCACCTATGTACTCTATGAATGGTATGCTTTGTCTGTATAGCGCAAGAAACAATATTTTCCACTGTATCTCAATACACGTAACAATAATACTTCAAGTCAATCCAATTCAATTCAAAAAGAAATGCTATTAAAGTTACAATCAAATCTTGGAGTTCAGAATACACAAACTGGTCAAATTTCTGATTTGTGATTTACAATTTCATCAGAATCCCTGCAGGAGATTACAGATGGGATCTTATTAGCTTCCTCCTATTCTCTCAATGACTCAATACAGAGGAAACTGCATTTTTGTTTGAGATGGTTTAATCATCACACATGGACTGTGTGGTGACAGGGATGACCCTGGTACCTTTCAGCAGTGACCAGCAATGGAAATACACACCACATAGCCGCAGGCCACCACAGTTTCCGCTGGTGGTGGTGATGGCGGTGGCGGTGGTGGTATCTGGAGGAGGCAGGTTTAAGAAAAAGGACACAAGCGCCATTGAGGGACGGAGTGGTGGCTCAGTGGTTAGCACTGCTACCTCACAGCACTGGGGAGCCAGGTTTGATTCCCGGCTTGGGTCACTGTCAGTATGGAGCTTGCACATTCTCCCTGTTTCTGCATGGATTCCCTCCGGGTGCTCCGATTTCCTCCCAGAGTCTAAATACGTGCGGGATAGGTGGATTGGCCATGCTGAATTGCCCCTTAGAGTCGGGGACTAGCTAGGGTAAATGCATGGGGCTATGGGGATAGGGCCTGGGTGGGATTGTGGTCAGTGCAGACTTGATGGGCTGAATGGCCTCCTTCTCACTGTAGGATTCTATGAACATGGGAAGGATGGGGAGAGATTTTCTTGACGTGGTGAGTCCTTCACACATGGAATACACTGCTTGGAAGTAAGGTGGGAATAGATTTAAATGTCTTTCTTGAGCAAATTGGATACAGAGATTGAAAACAAAAGAGTTCCAGGGTACTGAATTAAGGGGAGGTGGAGTTTAATGAGGGGGCATGGAATTATTGGATAGCTCTTTCAAAGGGCCAACATAGGCATGATGGGTTGAATGGTCACCCTCTGTGGTGTTAGATTCTGTGAGCAATGTGAGTTGTGAGCAGTTGGAAGGAATGGATTGTACATAGGAACCCAGTCTGATAATTTCCCTATTCTAGCCATTCTGTTGCCCACCCATAGAACCTAGAGGTTGTTACTAGTGCGTTCAGAACAATCATTAATTCACCGAGGAGAGTTATTATATATGTAGGAATTACAGATACTCCCAGCTACCAGTGAGGTATAAAAATCTTTTTATCTGAATTTTATTAAAAAATATCAACTGCATTTTTCTTTGGCATGTTTCTCCCATGTGGTTTTGAAGATTTGCAAGAGGTTACGATGTCTCCAAATATCTCCCAAGTAATTATATTTTATTATTGGCCCTGAGTTTTATGGTGTACAATATATGGCTCAATGGTTTAGTGTTTATGGATTTTCCCTCTTTCTCAGGCTTATGTTTTATAAGCAATATATTCACATGAAGCCACAAGTATAATTCCTCACTCAACCGCCCTGCCCCTCTTGCCGGGCTCGGAATAACATATTTTCATCTCTCTGCTCTCCTGAACGTGCCGACCCTTACATGGGCACAGCTCCAGATGGGCTGCCAGGTACCATGCATCTTGCCCAGTTGCCCCATTCTTCAGGCGGGAGTTTCTGGTCATCTTAGGTTGCCTGTACCAGGGGACCGGGGGTCTAAATAGAACGACAAATTTGATTTGATTTGATTTATTATTGTCACATGTATTAGTATGCAGTGAAAAGTTTCATTTCTTGCGCCCTGTATAGACAAAGCATACTGTTCATAGAGAAGGGGAAAGTGCATAATATAGTGTTACAGTCATAGCTAGGGTGTAGAGAAAGATCAACTGAATGCGAGGTAGGTCCATTCAAAAGGGTGATGGCAGTAGGGAAGAAGCTGTTCTTGAGTCGGTTGGTACATGACCTCAGATTTTTGTATCTTTCTCCCAATGGAAGAAGATGGAAGAGGGAATGTCCGGGGTGTGTGGGGTCTTTAATTAGACTGCTTTGCCGAGGCAGCAGGAAATGTAGACAGAGTCAATGGATGGGAGGCTGGTTTTGAGTGTTGGACTGGGCTATGTTCTCGACCTTGACAAAGTTGTGTCAGTTGGCACCATTGGGACACACATGCCATGTAACTGCTATGATTAAGGCCTGCACGGTCTCAATCGGTCTGCCAGAAAGCCAGAGGAATTCAGGCAAGGTCATTCTTTTTCCCTTTTCATGGTTCTTTATGCTCTCCCTGATCATGGACTTTCCTGAGTTCCTCTCCCAAATCCTCATCTATCCCCCCATCATGGTTTCCATGGGGCAGCAATGACACCATTCCCTCTGACTCTGAGCCAGAGACAGTGTCAGGATACGCTAAGCTTTCCAAGACCTCACATTCTGAGGCATGGTGGGTGGTGAGGCAGGGATTTGGTTTGACGGGATGGCTTTCCCCCACCCCAGCTAAAATTGAAGCCTGGTTTGAGTCCCACGTCAAGGTGAGGGGCGGAGGAGTAGGGGGGATGATGAATCCACGAACTAGACCCCCTAGTGGACAATGGAGTTGGCAGTGCATGGTCTGCATGTGGACCAATCCCAGAGTTTGAATCCCACTTCAAGTCATAGAAGATGTGCCTGCTGTGGCTCACGGAGATTGATAATCGAGCCTGATCCTCCCAACACTACTTTTTTCATTCATCTGTCGGACATGCGTGTCGCTGGCCAGCCAGTATTTATTGCCCATCCCTAATTGCCCGAGGGCAGTTGAGAGTCAACCACATTGCTGTGACTCTGGAGTCACATGTTGGCCAGACCAGGTAAGGACTGCAGATTTCCTTCCCGAAAGGGCATTAGTGAAGCAGATGGGCTTTTCCGACAACCAGCAATGGTTTCGTGGTCATCAGTAGATTCTTAATTCCAGATATTTTTTAATTGAATTAAAATTCCACCATCTGCCGTGGCGGGATTCGAACCTGGGCCCCCAGAACATTAGCTGAGTTTGTGGAGTCTTGCGATAATACCACAAGGCCATCGCCTACCCCCACTCAGCCCAAAGTGTGGGAGAAGGAGAGAAGATACAAAACAAGTGATATGGTTGACAGCAGAATCGGTGCCATTTACCTCCTCACCTCCAACTGGGCCAATGTACCAGAGTTACCGAGAACCGATCGCGGACTCAGCAATACTTGCCGTTCCCCCAGCAGGCCAGGCCAATTGACTTTATAGATTTGCAGCCTGTGCTCTGATCCTGAAGGAGACACTGGTGCTCCAGTGATAAATCTACTCACACAGCAGCAATATAATTATTATTCTAATGTTAACCCTGTCGCACTAACATAAATAATGAGGAGCATGAATTTATGCAAAATTGTAAAAAGAGCTTACACTTATCTAATTCCTCAAAATTAGTCATTTTATTTACAACTAAGCCAGCAAAAGAAACGGGTGAGCAGAAATCCTGTTTCTATTGGCCGGCTCTCCTTCAAGACGTTGCCACGGCAACTTTAATTATGCATTGGCACGAGGGCCTGGTTTAAAGATTTGATGCAACGCTGTGGTACCCACTCAGTCCTGCACCGAACTCGTAGCTTTGGGTCAAACAGTAATAATTATTCAATCATTAACCCATATATTTTTGGCGCCTTCCTCTTCCGCCTCTGTCCTGTCTTGGTGGTGGGCGGGGTGGGCGAAGGGGTTGGGGAGTGATGGTAAATCCACGAACTAGTCCTCCCAGTGGACAATGGAGTTGGCAGTGCATGGTCTGCACATGGACCAATCTCATAAAGACACATCGCGTAGCTACTCCTTTGAACTTTACCTTTTCGCACTCCAGTCCTCATGTCTGAACCTTTCGTTTGATGCTCTTTTCAACTTTTGCCTATCTTTATTCTTCCAGGTGGCATGGTGGCACAGTGGTTAGCACTGCTGCCTCACAGCGCCAGGGACCCGGGTTCGATTCTGGCCTCAGGAGACTGTCTGTGTGAAGTTTGCACATTCTCTCCGTGTCTGCATGGGTTTCCTCCGAGTGCTCCGGTTTCCTCGCGTACTCCAAAGATGTGTAGGTTAGGTGAATTGACTATGCTTTATTGTAGTGTCCAATGGTGTGTAGATTAATTGGATTAACCATGCTAAATTGTCTCTCAGTGTCCCAAGGTTAGGTGGATTGGCCTGGCTAAATTGGTCCTTGTTGTCCAAAGATGTGTAGGTTAGATTGATTAGCCATGGTAAATGCGTGGTTTTGTGGGAATAGGGAGGGGAGGAGGGGTCTGAGTAAGATACTCTGTCAGTGCAGACTCGACGGGCCGAATGGCCTCTCCTGCACTGTAGGGGATTGTATGCAGAGGGGTAGGGGCAACCTGAGGAAATTTACCTCACGATCGAGTATGGATTTTTCTTCAAGTAGCCTGGATGTTTGTTGGATCATGTCACACGTATGCCAGTCTCTGTAGAATGAACAGCAACGATAAAGATTGCTGGTGAGTAAACAGCAGGGGCATGGAACTGAAGTGGAGGAGAATGGGACAGCAGGAGGCAGCTGCAAGTTGAAGGGGTAGGAGAGGCACAGAGGGGGGAGAATTTTCCATGCTGTTTGCCACTGGAACCGTAGTGGGCGGAGGACGGAATATACAAAAGGGCGATGACTGTGAGTAGCGTTTTTTGGCTTTGGGGTGAGCTTGGCCAGAAAGTGCCGCCCAGCGAGTCAAATATCCTCCATGTATGTGTGCATTGATTTCTATGGGTGCATTCAGAGCTCCTGCAGTGTCGGTGTCCACAATAGTAACCTGTTTTCTTTCCTCCCAGGTAACAACAGGACTTTATTTCCCAGTAATTTCTGACATAATGATAAATACAGGGGTAGGGTCACAGCTTGGTCGCAGATGGATGGATAATCTGGACCACGATATTCAAAAGTACATTTTTCTTTCGGACCACTAGACAATATGATGGACTGCTGGCTGTAATACTGTGCGAACGTCCAACCTCTTCAAAAAAAACATTCCATCGCATACTATTTTAATGCAAGGATTAACCCATTTCAAATAAATAGTGGACAGAGGAATGTGATGTGATCATGTTCACCGTTAGACCAGCGAGGTCCCCAGTGGGGTTAAAACAGCTCAGTGCCAAGAGAATATTCATTTAATTTAACAATTAGTAAGCGATTTGCATTTCTTTTTTCCCCGGAGCGACTGGCTTGGTTCAAAACCTGCGATGTAATATAGCTTGTGTGACAGGTCAGTCAAAATGAAAGTAGAGAGAGAGAGATAAACCAGGCCACTGAATTGAGACGCTTTGAAAAGGCTCCAGCCAGAGATTAACCCCTCGACTGCCGTCAGATCCAGGAAAAGGTTCCTCTTTCAGGGATGACTGGGGGTAATTCCGACAGTGTACAATAGTGTAACATCAGCAACAGCCAGTTTCTCCTGATTTCTAACTCCACCAACTCTAATGGGGGCAAATTTCAGCATTTGAGCTGTCGCCTCGCTATCACAATGTCGAAATTATCCCCATTTGATTTGATTTATTATTGTCTCATGTATTAGTATGCAGTGAAAGGTGTTGTTTCTGGCGTGCTGTACAGACAAAGCATACCATACATAGGGAAGGAAGTGAGAGAGTGCAGAATGTAGTGTTACAGCCATAGCTAGGGTTGGAGAGAAAGGTCAACTTAATACAAGGTAGGTCCATTCAAAAGTCTGATGGCAGCAGGGAAGAAGCTTCCATTACTGCATCATGGAAGCAAATATGAATATTCCAATTTCAATTCTCTTCCCATACAAAGTGGTTCACTGAGGCAGACTTTCCATAGCTAGTAAATCGTGAAACAGGTCACTGGTCTGTCACAAGGGGCGCCACTCCACATCAAGCATGGCTGACCAGGAATCTCTCCCGCTCTTACCTCCAACCATTGACATGTTTACAGGTTGACAGTCAACCTGTTTGGCCGCGTTATAAACACAGCTTCCTTGTCCATCAAGTCCTAGTGTGGGACTCGAACCCGGAGCTACTGGCTCAGAGTCAGGAATGCTAATCATCTGCGCCACAACCTACATTAATGTTACAGTAAGACGTCTCACAACACCAGGTTAAAGTCCAACAGGTTTATTTGGAAATCTTACTAACTGTCCTGGCTTGAGACAGTTCACACCTCTTTAACCTGTGATTATCCCTCTCTCCACTCACACTGTCTGTACCTGTAAAGACTCACATTCCAATCATTACCTTGCAGTTGGGTCTTTGTTTATATATGCCATGTTTATGAAACCTACCTCTCCACTCACCTGGTGAAGGAGCAGCGCTCCGAAAGCTCGTGATTCCTAATAAACCTGTTGGACTTTAACCTGGTGTTGTGAGACTTCTTACTGTGCCCGCCCCAGTCCAACGCCGGCATCTCCACATCATTAATATTACAGCAATAAAACACGATTAAACATCAGGATGTTATCACATTGCTCACTTTAACTTCTTAAAATTGGAATTGAAAATCATTCACAATATTTTCACTCGGCTCACTCTGGAATTATTTATGCATTATTCCTTCCTTTCATTCTTTTCCCCAATTTTCCTTCATGCTTTCCCCCAATCCAATCCACTTCACTTCCACATCCGAATCGCCACATTGAAAATAACTTGGAGACAATTTTTTCTAGTCCCATTTACAGCCAAAGTATCTGTGACCGGCTAAAAATTGCCCCCTGAGGGCTCTTGTCTTAGAAAACTGGAAGGCAGAAGAGTAACAACAGATAGTCACATTGTAGGTGTGATCATGTGACACATTATTCACCAGTAAGAACTTGATTTCTCTGCCTGTATTAACTTGCCCTCGGCAGAGTCAAGGTTAAGAAGGAAATCCAGTCCTGTTGCATTAAAGGATTTCTTCAGGACAGAATCATAGAATCCCTACAGTGTAGAAAGAGGCCACTCAACCCATCAGGCCTGCACTGACAACGATCCCACCTAGGCCCCATACCCATAACCCCACATACGTACCCTGCTAGTCAGGGGCAATTTAGCCTGGCCAATCAATCTAACCTGCACTGTAGGAGGAAGCCGGAGTACCCGGACGAAACCCACCCAGACACGGGGAGAATGTGCAAACTCCACACAGATGGACACCCAGGAGTTAAACCTGAGTCCTTGACACTGTGAGGCAACAGTGCCAACCATCGTGTGAAAGGGGTGCTCATCATAGGTGAGCTGGTGAGTGGCATGTGTTACCAGATGCAGCACTTAGCCTCCATGTCAAAAGTTCCCAGGTCAGATATAGATGCAGGGTAAAGGGTTACACACAGGATAAAGGGTGAGTTGTGGGATAAATGCACATTTGCCCTGAATCCAAAGCTCAGAAAAGCACCTAATGGTGCCAACGTGGCATTTTTACATTTCCTGCCCCAGCTATCCTTGCTGGTTCACAGCACCACATGTTACAGTGAGTAACACTGATAGGACCATAACCTCTGATCTAGTGTAGTGTGGCGGGGTGGGCGAGGGGGAGTGCACCCAGTGATGGGCTGGGGTAGCCCCAACCAATGTTCCCGGGTAAAGTTTGATCAGCAGTTGCCTGGAAGTGCAGACAGCCCCTGGGCAATTGCCCTGAGCTGGTACTACAGTCAGTACTGTTAAGAAAGGGAAGATGTGGTTTCCTCCTCTTCGACAGAGCTACCCTTCGACACTAGACCACAGGAGCTCACTGCACTGCTCAACTCTCACCTGGTCTGAGTCAGAAGATTGGGCGAGATAGTTTTTCAGTAAGGAATTGGGATTGAAGCGGGCAGTCCGACGTGGATTCCCGCAGCGAGGAAATTCAGGCCCGTGCTAGAGGTTATGTTGAGAACTTTCTTACCTCCACGCCACAAGATTCCAGGTCCAAGTCCTACTCCAGAATCCAAATGCAAAGAGTTGGCACTCCAGTGTAGTATTGAATTCCACGATCGATGGAGCCTTTCGGGTAAGACATTAAAGCTCTTGCCTCTCAGAGGATGTGAAGAATTCTTTGAAGTAGAGCAGAGGAGCTGTCATTGGAGTCCTGGCCAATATTCATCCCTTAACATCAAAAAAAAGAAACATGCCCATCAACTCTTTGCTGTCAATGTAAACACTCTGGCTGCAAATTGCTGCCAGTCCTACATAACTACACTTCAAAATGGCCTCATTGTCCCGTCACCACCCCCTTCCCCTGTTCACCCAATCCCTGTGCATTTATGATGGCTAATCCACCTAACCTGCACATCTTTGGACACTTAGGAGCAATTTAGCATGGCCAATCCATCTCACCTATATATCTTTGGATACTAAGCGGCAATTTAGAATGGCCAATCCACTTAACCTGCACATATTTGGACACTTATGGGCAATTTAGCGTGGCCAATCCGCATAACCTGCACATCTTTGGACATCAAGGAGCAATTTAGCGTGGCCAATCCACCTCACCTACATATCTTTAGACACTAAGGGGCAATTTAGAATGGCCAATTCACTTAACCTGCACATATTTGGACACTTATGGGCAATTTAGCATGGCCAATCCACCTAACCTGCACATCTTTGGACACTTATGGGCAATTTAGCACAGTCAATCCATATAACCTGCACATCTTTGGACATTAAGGGGCAATTTAGCATGGCCAATCTACCTAACCTGTTCCAGATAGCCATTCTCAATAGTCACATCTAGTGAGGTGCTAGATGTGTGCACCTGGCAATGTGCAGTCACTGTGTTGCCTGGATCTAATGATGGAACTGAACAGGCTGTGTTGTACTGCAGGCATTATGCTCAGTACTTTAAGTGTCTTGGATCCGAGTTACGCTGTTGTAGGATATGGCAAAGGTTTTTATTTCATGGGTTTTGGGCGTTGCAGACTTTGGATCAGGTGGAGCATCAGACCACAAACAGCAGATAATGTTCGCCCATCTCCACCTGAGCTACCTTCAACTGGAGGACAGAGTGAGTGCGAGGTGTCTTAACCACACACACCACACAGTTTACAGCGGCCACGAGGTCAGTGCCAGTCTCTTAAAAGTCGAAAATGAGTTGCTGCGGGATAGGAGAATGTTACTCGCAACCTTCTATTGACTCAGCTGCAATGCAGCTCGCAACGATTTTACTTTCAAATGTTTCCTGTTTTTTTTTTAGCTGAGAAATATTCACGGTGCAGCACAGGCCATGATTGAATAGAAGGGGACAAGACAGGTCGAAGGAGCAGCCGTAAGGTGATGCTACGCCAGAGTTCTAGGCTGCTACGGATGAGCCAGTGCTGTTTTGCAATCTCAGAGGTTGTTAAGTCTGGGACGAGCGGGGAGTCACACCAAAGGCAAACCACAGGAACAGCAGGGTTTATTGAAGAACCGTACTCCTTGCACTCCAGCCCTCGAGTGGCAGTAGGGTTGGTATCCCCGGCCTGCCACTCCGGGTCACCTGACCCATCCTCGTAAAGGGGCAGCATACATAACAGAGGTGCTCAGGTTAGTGTTGTGATTCGCACTGTGCCAGCGCTAACGCATAATCTTTTCCCCACTCCTTACTCTAATTGCAGGACGACGGAGGGAGAAGCGGACATTCTGTGTGGAAAGTGCAATCTCTCTTGCTGGACCTCAGTTTGTGAGGCAGGAGGACCCCCGTCCCCTCCCCGTCCAAACATCCTCACCATCGGCAACATCACAGGCTCAAAGAGCTGCTTTCAGTCAGAGCCCAGTCCTTCGCCAGAAACAATTTGGGTTCCTTCCAAAACAGCAGAAGGGAGAAAAAAAGCAAACAGATCGGCCCATGGAAAAGAGAGGTGGGGGGGGTGGAATTCATAAATCATAGAATCCCAACAGTGCAGAAGGAGGCCATTCAGCCCATCAAATCTGCACTGACAACAATCCCACCCAGGCCCTATCCCCCCAACTCCATATGTTTAACCTGCTAGTCGCCCTGACAGTAATGGGCATGGCCAATGCACCCTAACCAGCATGTCTTTGGGACTGTGGGAGGAAACTGGAGTACCTGCAGGAAACCCACGCAGACACGGGGACAATGTGCAGACTCTGCATAGTCAGTGGCCCAAGCTGGGAATTGAACCCAGGTCCCTGGTACTGTGAGGCAGCAGTGCCTCACTGTGCCACCCCCTAACATTTCTTTCCTGGAACCTCTGAGATTATTGGTGATGCCATTGAGTTACCTATCTAGATGTAAATTAGATGCATTGGCCAGGGTAAATGCGTGGGGTTACTGGGATATTTGGGTGGTGGGGGGGGGTAAGGGGATGGATAGTGTGGTAGGCCTGAGTAAGATACTCTTTGGAGAGTCAGTGCAGACTCAATGGGCTGAATGGCCTCCTTCTGCTCTGTAGGAATTCAATGGATTCTATGAAAGGCATGCAGGCTCGCACACCAGGGGAACCAACCCTCAGTTCCACATATTGGTGACCGGGGTGAGCGGAAATGGTGATATTTTGGTTTTCTTTTGGAGGCTGAGTTTACAAAGCTATTTGAGGAAGTAGTCGAGTGGATTCAGCACCCGCGCCGGATCCCGTCCTTGCTTTGTTCCCCTGGGCATGTTCTGAATGACCCTTTTTCTTGAGACCAAGTAGAGGGATCTGATTGTCTGAATTGATCCAATTCTCTGAAATTTAAAGCAGCTTTCATCGCTCAGTCCTCAAACAACCTGCCGAGGATTTCCAGCCTTATATCGACATTTAGGGTGTTTCTATTGTTCGTGGAGCACCATATTTACAGCCACCAGGTGGCGATGGCGCACTTTTCACATCATTCCAAACGATTCGGAGGAAAACCTTATTTGAAGCAATCCCATTATTGACCCTTCAAAGGACAAGATGACACAGCTTAGGAGTGAACGCCTGCAGTGCTTTGCTTACGCTTAACTAGTGTCAGCAAAACTCAAAGCAAATTCCCACACACTACACAATGGGACACCTCTTCATAACATTTCATTATATTGATTAAAGTAAAATGGAAGTTAGCCCGGGTTCGGGGAGTAATTTTCTATTTTGGACACCCAGCATCAGAAGCAAGTACGTCTCAGGTTGAATAAAGCACAGTCAAATGAGAGCAAAGTACCCTAAAGCTCTGATGAAATAATGTGTGGAATTTTGCATCAGAATGCCACCTTTCCTTTGCCCGCACCAACCAGTTGGCAGGATTTCCCATCATCCAACATCTTTTCCCAGCAATCTTACATCTGAAGGATGGAGGAGGCTTTCACTCTATCAGCTCCGGATGGATTTGTACGCAAATCCCAACCCTACCAGGTGGGGGGTTAGTTTTCCTCACCAACGCTTTTTAAATTACGTGCTTAACCTACTTATCTCCGTCAAGGCTTTGTGACAGGTTGGTTCAAACTCAGTTACTTGTAAAGCTACGTGGCCTCCTCTCTATAACACATGCACAGACAGGCACACACACACACACACACACACACACACACACAGATCTATGCGCATACAAAACACACAGGCAACACACACACACACACACACACAACACCCATACATACGCACACAAACACACACAGATAGATGTGCACACACACACAGCACACACACAACACATGCACACACAAACACACTCACACAGATACATGCACACACACAAACACTCACGTGCACACACACACACACACACACACATACACACCACTCAGGCACACAGACACAACACACACATAACACATGTGCACACACACAACATACACACATACAGATACACACACGCACACATGGGGGTAATTTGATGGTGTTGCACTCTCAGGAGGGAGTAGCAGAATTTCCTGAGTGGGCTCTGTATGATTTTCCGACCATCAATTCTAAATTTCCAGCCATACTCTGAGTGGGAGAGACTCCCCCAGCTGAGAGAGTACAGTCAGAAAAATGTGCCATATCTTCAAAGCTGTATATACTGATAGACAGCCCCGAGAAACTCCTGAGAAACTCCATCTTCTACACATTGTTGTTGAAAAAATTATTTTCAACTATCTGCCCTGTTCCATTTATCTATCAAATCACCCTCACCTTCTCTGTTCTGACAAAAATCACTCCCATTTTCCTCAGTCTCCTTCTACATTTGGGATGGCACAATGCTTAGCACTGCTACCTCACAGCGCTAGGGATCCGAGTTTAATTCCGGCCCTGGTAACTGTCTGTGGCGAGTCTGCACATTCTCCTCATGTCTGCGTGGGTTTCCTCCGGGTGCTCCAGCTTCCTCCCACACTCCAAAAGACGTGCTGGTTCGGAGCATTGGCTGTGCTAAATTCTCCCTCAGTGTACCTGAACAGGCACCGGAGTGTGACGACTAGAGGATTTTCACAGTAACTTTATTGCAATGTTAATGTAAGCCTACTTGTGATGAATAATTACATTTTAAATAATAAATTTTATTCATTTGCTTATCTAAAAGGCCTTTAAACACCCGATTGTGTCTGCCTGCACCACCACCCCTGGCAGCATGTTCCAGATACCTATGACTCTCCGTCTAAAAACCTTGCCCCTCACATCTCCTTTGCTGTTCGACAAACTTTTATCTCATGGTAACAAAACCAATGGAATGCCAGGGTGATGTTGCCACTACAATATTGCCATTTAGCCATGCAAAAAAAAGAGAGGAGGTAAATAGAAATCGGGTCGCAAAGAAACATTCAAAATATGCTAAATATAACAAGACAGAAACTTGACTCTCTCCCTTGGCATGTTCTGCCGAGGTGGATGTAGCCCATCTGTAGCCGGTGTTGAGATCCTTGGGCCCCAACGCTGTTAAGGGGTTTCCCCATCATTTGCCCCTTTTGTCGCTGGAAATCCGCAGTTGCGGGGAGGAGCGAACGGAGTTGAGGAGGAACTTCTTCACTCAAAGGGTGGCGAATCTCTGGAATTCTCTGCCCTTTGAAGTGGTGGAGGCTACCTTGTTGAATATGTTTAAGTCACGGGTAGATAGATTTCTGATAGACAAGGGAATTAAGGGTTATTGGGAGCAAGTGGGAAAGTGGAACTGATCCACTTCAGATCAGCCATGATCTTATTGAATGACGGGGCAGGCTCGAAGGGCCAGATGGCCTACTCCTGCTCCTATTTCTTATGTTCTTATCTTATGTTCTTATGAGTGCAGCGGAACTGGATACCTGGAAAACTTCAGCCAAAGTATTTCCTTTGACTTGTTTTTAAATGTTGAGCAGGTTTCTGCTTCAATCAGTAGCTCAGGTCAGGGATCCCACAGTCCACTGTGTGAAAACATTTTCTTCATTTCTCACCCTCTCAAGCCCCTTCCATTTCACCTCTTGTCCCTTTGTTCCGCATCCACTTTTCACAGCAGCAACCCAATTTCGATTTACCTCCTCCCATCAATTCATCATTTCAACACCTCATAACCTTCTCGGTTCGAACAAATCCAGGCCCAGCTCTCCCTATGTAGGGATTGACAGCAGCGTAGTGGCAATATCACTGGATTAGTAATCAAGGGCCTGAACTAACACTCAGGGGAAGTGAGTTCAAATCCCAATCTGGTAGCTGGTAGAATTTGAATTCAATTAATAAAACTGGAATTGGAAGCTATTCTCAGTAATGAATCTTGCATTGATTAAAAACTCCATCTGGTTCATTAATGTCCTTTAGGGAAGGAAATCTAACACCCTTTATCGGTCTGGTCTACACTCCAAACTCACAGCTCTGTGATTGATTCCCATTTCCCCCCACAGTCCAAAAGACGCGCTGGTTAGGTGCATTGGCCATGCAAAGTTCTCCCTCAGTGTACTTGGACAGAATGTGGCAAGTCGGGGATTTTCACAGTAACTTTAAAATCATCATAAAAACCCTACAGTACAGAGAGAGGCCATTCGGCCCATCAAGTCTGCACTGATCACAAACCCATCCAGGCCCTACCCTCATATCCCTACATGTTTACCCACAAACCCCTCTAACCCACGCATCCCTGGACACTAAGGGCAATTTTAGCACGGTCAATCAACCTAACCCGCACATCTTTTGACTGTGAGAGGAAACCAGAGCACCCGGAGGAAACCCACGCAGACACGAGGAGAATGTGCAAACTCCACACAGACAGTGACCCGAGCCAGGAATCGAACCCAGGTCCCTGGAGCTGTGAAGCAGCAGTGATAACCACTCTGCTACCGTGCCGCTCAAAATTTATTGCAGCGTTAATGTGAGCCAACTTGTGACACGAATGAATAAACTTTAAACTCCTAACTGTCCTCTGAAATGGCCTAGCAAGCCATTTAGTTTAAGGGCAATTAGGGGTGGACAATAAATTGCCCTGAAAGAATAAAAATGACAAATAATGTTTCTCCAAACCAGACATATTGGGGGCCGAAAAGTGCTGAATTGGCAGGAAAACTGTTCTAGATCCCGACTGTTTTGTCAGTTCAGCTTCTCACCTGAATCTCCGCACTCTGTGTACTGAAGGGGTCCCAGTCGGGAATCTCACTAAAAACCCAGGATAGGCGGGAACGATTCGCGCCGGAGTTTGACAGTTTGGGAACTCTGCACATGTGCAGTGGCCCCAACCTGTCAGACTCCCCGTGTGCTGACCAGCCCAGGACCCCCGCAGTACTGCCCCTCCACCCACAGCCTGATCATGGCCCCCACAATAATTCCTGGACCAGCCCTACCCCAACTCCACCCCCCCCCCCCCCCGGCCCCGGTGCACCCTAATGTCCAGCCCCCCACACCCCAACTCCACCTCCCCCCCCAGCCCCGGTGCACCCTAATGTCCAGCCCCCCACACCCCAACTCCCCCCCCCCCCGGCCCCGGTGCACCCTAATGTCCAGCCCCCCACACCCCAACTCCACCCCCCCCCGGCCCCGGTGCACCCTAATGTCCAGCCCCCCACACCCCAACTCCACCCCCCACCGGCCCCGGTGCACCCTAATGTCCAGCCCCCCACACCCCAACTCCCCCCTCCGGCCCCAGTGCACCCTAATGTCCAGCCCCACACACCCCAACTCCCCCCCCCCGGCCCCGGTGCACCCTAATGTCCAGCCCCCCACACCCCAACTCCCCCCCCCCCCCGGCCCCGGTGCACCCTAATGTCCAGCCCCCCACACCCCAACTCCCCCCCCCCCCGGCCCCGGTGCACCCTAATGTCCAGCCCCCCACACCCCAACTCCCCCCCCCCCCCGGCCCCGGTGCACCCTAATGTCCAGCCCCCCACACCCCAACTCCACCCCCCACCGGCCCCGGTGCACCCTAATGTCCAGCCCCCCACACCCCAACTCCACCCCCCCCCACCGGCCCCGGTGCACCCTAATGTCCAGCCCCCCACACCCCAACTCCACCCCCCCCCACCGGCCCCGGTGCACCCTAATGTCCAGCCCTACCCCAACTCCCCCCCCCCGGCCCTGGTGCACCCTAATGTCCAGCCCCCCACACCCCAACTCCCCCCCCCCCGGCCCTGGTGCACCCTAATGTCCACCACCCCCCCGGCCCCGGTGCACCCTAATGTCCAGCCCCCTACACCCCAACTCCCCCCCCCCCGGCCCCGGTGCACCCTAATGTCCAGCCCCCCACACCCCAACTCCAACCCCCCCCCGGCCCCGGTGCACCCTAATGTCCAGCCCCCCACACCCCAACTCCACCCCCCACCGGCCCCGGTGCACCCTAATGTCCAGCCCCCCACACCCCAACTCCAACCCCCCCCCGGCCCCGGTGCACCCTAATGTCCAGCCCCCCACACCCCAACTCCACCCCCCACCGGCCCCGGTGCACCCTAATGTCCAGCCCCCCACACCCCAACTCCAACCCCCCCCCGGCCCCAGTGCACCCTAATGTCCAGCCCCCCACACCCCAACTCCCCCCCCCGGCCCCGGTGCACCCTAATGTCCAGCCCCCCACACCCCAACTCCCCCCCCCCCCCAGCCCCGGTGCACCCTAATGTCCAGCCCACCACACCCCAACTCCACCCCCCCACCCCACCCCACAACAGTGGCAATCCCTCCACCCCCCCTCACCCTAGGAGGCTCCCCCCCCCCCCACTTCTGATACCCCACCTGGGGTCAGACCCACCCCGGGAGGCAGACCACCACTCCCTCTTCCCAGCCTGTCCCAATCGCCAGCCTCCGTCCCAGACCAATCCCAATGCAGAGTGACATCGGGACTCCCCCACTCACACCAATCACCCCTAAACCCTGCCCACAATAGGCCCCACCCCTTTGGCACTGCCTGATGCTCGGTGGGCAGTGCCAAGGTGCCCCCTGGACATAGGCACTTTGCACCTTGGGCAGTGCGAGGGGCACAGGCTGGCACTGCCTGGGTGCCCAAGCCCAGGGCACCATCTCCCACTCCCTGACCCACTGAAGGCCCCCAATTGTCCACTCCCGTGGGGTCTCCAGCTCGTTCCCGGAACATGGGGAGCTATTCTAAATCCCACTGGAATGAAGTACTCCTGGCAGGGCGGGAGATTCAATCGGGCCCGGAAAGTTCCGCGCCAGGCCCGATAATCACATGTAAACTACATTCAAAATTCATTAAAAACAGATTTTAATCACTTTCCCCACCAGTTTCCAGCACGGTCTCGGCAGCGCCTGTTCCCTGGCTCTGGGAGACGCACGTGCATCGGGAACGCGTGCCTGAATCCCACAAAATGGTCAACACGCGATTCTCCCGACCCGACCCGACCTGCCAGAAAATTTGCGGGTCACAATGGGAGAATCGCCCCCAATATGGGTGGCACAATGGTTAGCATCACTGCCTCACGGCGTCAGGGACCCGGGTTCGAGCCCCAGCCTGGGTCACTGTCTGTGCGGAGTCTGCACGTTCTCCCCGTGTCTGTGTGGGTTTCCTCTGAGCGTCTGAAAGATGTGCTGGTTAGGGCGCATTGGCCGTGCTAAATTCTCCCTCAGTGTATTCAAACAGGCGCCCGAGTGTGGGGATTTTCACTTCATTGCAGTATTAATGTAAGCCTACTTGTGACAATAATAAAAGTAAACTAAAATAAATAACATGTATATACAAATGTATTGGGTGGGATTCTCTGACCCGGAGAACACAGCCCGAGGTCAATGGACCTTTGCCTGGTCCACCCGCCCATCCTCACCCCCGTCCCCACCCACCCTCCTCCTCCTCCACCCAATCCCCCACCGCCCCCCCCCCCCCCCCACCCCCCCACCGGGCCTGCTACAATTCCCATGGCGGGCTGGACAGGAGAATTCCGGCCATTATATAAATAATATACAAAACATACCTTACGCAACCTCAGTGAATGCAATACCTCAGAACTGTACTTACTGTTGGAACATCGGAAATTTGGCCAAGGCACAACGACTGGCCAGCACACCGGGAAAACTTATCTGCTTTCCTACAAAATAGTGTCATGGAATTTGTCATGTTTGGCCAAGAGGGCAGTAGGAACGTCACTGGAAAGACAACATTCCCAGCGGCAGAGCCATCCCTCCCTCGCTGAGGTGAAATCCTGGATTTAGTTCCAAGGAGCACGGATTCATTCACTAAAAAATATCTGGAATTAGGAGTCTACCGATGACCGTGAAACCATTGCCGATTCTCGGTAAAAACCTATCTGGATCTATTAGATCACAGAATCCTACAGTGCAGAAAGAGGACATTTGGCCCATCAAGTCTGCACTGACCACAATCCCACCCAGGGATCCACATAACCCCATTCATTTACCCTAGCTAGGACCCCCTGACACTAAGAGGCAACTTGGCCATATATCCCACACATCTTTGGAGTATAGGAGGAAACCACAGCACCCGGAGGAAACCCACGCAGCCACAGGGAGAACATGCAAACTCCACACAGACAGTGACCCAAGCGGGGAATCGAACCCAGGTCCCTGGCACTGTGAGGCAGCAGTGCTAGCCACTGTGCCACTGTGTCCTTTGCTGCTGATTAGATTTGACCTAAAGCTGGAATAATGAACAGATCCGTGGGACGGAAATTTATGGCCTGTCACAGGACTGGAAAATCCCACTAGAGAAAAAAATATTTATTCAGAAGGGTGCCAAGTAAAACAACTTAGGGCAAAGGAAAGTGTAGTTTAAAATGAATTATTGATTCCCCACTTTTTCATTGCCACTCAAGATGACTTTCACACATCACAGAATCATAGACTCTCATTCAGGGCAGGATTTTCCATCCGGGCTGGCCCCAAAATTGAAAAATCCTGCCCGAGGCCAACAAATCTTCCCATGGTCTGCCCCTTGCCCACTCCGATTCCCATGGCAGGCGGGACAGGAAAATTTGCCCCTAAGTATCAGGTGGTATCTAGGCCCGTGAAGTAATTGAAATGAGGCCTAGAGCTTTAGGCCCGTAGGGTCGATAGGCAAAGTTTTGGACCAGGCCCTTGCCAGGCCTGAAGCAGGACTAGATTTTGGACAAAACCCTGTTCAGTATTTTACATTAGGCCCCGGCGTTTGAGCAGTAAACCAGATCAGGAGTTTGAACCTAAATAATGACTAGACTTAATAGCAATGATACTCATATTGCTTTAAATATGTAATCTATTTTGATACATGTCATTCTTAAAAGTAAACATAGTTCCATTTGTTTAAATGGGTCTGCAATTTGTCTAGTTGCGATCGTAAATCTCACTCTAAACAGTTCTTGTCATCCCCGAGAGTATAATAACGAAATCCTAAGAGTTTGGCTTCTAGATCCACAGCCTAACTGGAGATGCTGACAAAAACATGAAAGGGTTTGAAAGGAACAGACTGAGTAAATAAAAACAAATAAGTGCTGGAAATACTCAGCAGCGTCTGTGGAGAGAGAAACCGAGTTAATGGCGGGAATTCTCTGACCATTCACACTGACGGGATTCTCTGAGGTGGCTTCAATGGGAATCCCCGTTGAGACTGGGGGGGATCAGAGGGTCACATAGAAACATGTGTGTGTTTGTGTGTATCTGTGTGCGTGTATCTGTGTGTCTGTGCGCGTGTGTATCTGTGTGTGTGTTTGTGGGTGTATGTGTCTATGTACATGTGTCTGTGTGTGTTTGCATGTGTGTCTGTGCGTGTGTGTGTGTGTGGGTTTGCGTGTGTGTGTTTGTGTGTGTGTGTCAGTGTGTGTGTTTGTGTCTGTGTGTATCTGTGTGTGTGAGAGAGAGTGAGAGACAGATGGGTGAGCGGCCATAATCCAAAGATGTGTGGGTGAGGTGGATTGGCCATGCTAAATTGCCCCGTAGTGTCAGGGAGACTAGTGGGGTAAATATGAGGGGTTAGGGGGTTAGAGCCTGGCTGGGATTGTGGTTAGTGCTGACTCGTTGGGCCGAATGACCTCCTTCTGTGCTGTAGGGATCCTATGATTCGATGAACTCAGTGATATCCTTGTCAATTCAGTAATCAGCAGCGCTATATTGTCAGAATCCTTCTGATTGTGGTGAAGAATAGAAACAAAGAAGATAGGAGCAGGAGGAGACCACTTCGCAGTTAGAGCCTGTTTCCCCATTCATTACGATCATGGCTGATTGTCCAATTCAATAGCCTAATCCTGCTTTCTCCCCATAAGCTTTGATCCCATTCGCCCCGTCCCAAGTGCTATATCCAGCTGCCTCTTGAATACACTCAATGTTTTGGCATTAATTACTTCTTGTGGTATTGAATTCCACCGGCTCACCACTGTTTGGGTAAAGAACTGTCTCCTCATCACTGCCCTGAATGATCTATCCCGAAACCTCAGACTGTGATCCCTGCTTCTGGCCTCTCCCACCATCGGGAATATCCTCCCTAGATCCACCTGAGCCCCCTGCGAAAGGTGCACCACCTCCCACCACTGAGAAACACGCTGAGGGAAGGCCAGGGGATCTCACCCAAAGCTTCAAGTCAAATATGACTGATCTTCATAACTGGAAGAAGGTAGAAATGTAGTGGGTTTGGTGCCATTGACAGGGGGAGGGAGAACAAAAAGGAAAATCTGGAATAGCGTAGAGGGCCGATGGATTAAATGACAAAATGTCACAGAGCAAAAGGCAAAGGAAATGGTAATGTTTGTAGGAAAGAAACAAAGTTCATGCCTGGAGTGAGAGTGAGTGGCAGAACAGTTCTGTCCAAAGCAAAAACACACAAAGCACGATTCAAGCCAGCACAGAGCAAAATAAAATGAAGGACAGAGTTTGTTTGGACTTTGGGAATGCAATCTTATACTATCTGACTAACCGGCTTGCCATGTTCATGTGACTCTGCCATGAGGCAAGCTCTATAGGCTACCACTTCCAGCCAGTCCAATAGAGGCTGTCACTGAGTCAAGGCACTGATGACGGCTGTTGTCCTAATACATGAAATGTAGGCCTGAGCTTTTGCCTCGGGGCACACACGCTCAATGAGCCTGAACATAAACGTGAAACACGCTCCTGGCTGCTGTGGGCCCCGGAGCTTATGTCCCACTAACTGACCAATCAAGGGCAAGCCCCAGCATGAAACGAGAGCCGTGTAAGGCTGAGCCCTGTCGGGAAGAGAGTGGGCGGGAAGAAGAGGGTGGATCTGGGTGACGCTAACACCCTGGCCCTCTGGTGGGGGGAGGTGGGAGACTGTCACTGTGGAGTTGTCTCAGAGAAAAGTAACAGAAAACGTACCATGAGTGTTCACGCACCGCACTCATACACAGACACGTTGACTAATTTTATTTGTGTCCTGACTTTTCACCTTGTCCTGGATCGAGATTTCAGCTTAAGAGTAAAGGCCACCTGGCCAACTAACCTGCCCACCAATTATAAAGGTAGATGGGCAACGTAAAATTCCCATCAAATTCTGCTTGACTGACTTAAATCAGCTTCCGTTTTAAATCGGTTTCTGAACTGTGGGGTGCACGGTGGTTAGCACTGCTGCCTCACAGCTCCAGGGACCCAGGTTTGATTCCGGCTTTAGGTGACTGCCAGTGTGGAGTCTGCACATTCTCCCCTCGTCTGTGTGAGTTTCCTCCAGGTGCTTCGGTTTCTTCCCACAGTCCAAATATATGTGATTTAGGTGGACTGGCCATGTTAAATGCGTGGAGTTATGGGGAAAGGGTGAGTGGTGGGATGGGGAAGAAGTTCTTTTGGAGAGTTGGGGCAGGCTCGATGGGCCAAATGGCCTCCCTCCGTGCTGTAGGAATTCTATGAATCATAGACTCATAGAATCCCTACAGTACAGAAGGAGGCCATTCGGCCCATTGAGCCTGTACTGACCACAATCCCACCCAGGCCCTATTCCCGCACATTTACCCTAGCTAGTGCCCTCGACGCTAAGGGACAATGTATCATGGCCGACCCACCTAACTTGCACATCTTTAGTCTGTGGGAGGAAACTGGAGCACCCAGAGGAAACCCATGCAGACACGGGAAGAATGTGCAAACTCCACACAGACACTGACCCGAGGCTGGAATCGAACCCGGGTCCCTGACGCTGTGAGGCAGTAGTGCTAACCACTGTGCCATTGTGTCAACAGGCACACAACTGATCTTGCAATGGCATTGGGAAGCGTGCCTGCCATCATTAGGGTAGATCACACACCTGACTCCTGCATGTAAAATCCTAGCCACGGTAACAGAGGGTGAAGAATAAAAATCAACACTTGATCCTTGGTAAAGGTGACCAGGAATACAGAAAACTTTAAAATCTGCAAAACAGCTGCTGAAAAGAGCAAAGCAGAACAGCCAAAGGATTCAAGTGAGAGGGCAGCTCAAAATGGTGCATAGAGAAGAACAAATCTGCAAAAAAACCTCCTGGAAAAAAGGACAAAAGAAAATGACAGACAGGCTGCGGGTAAAATTACTGGCTGCAGAGAGAAGCACAGAGGAAAAGTAGACAGAAAAGGATGACAAACAAAGTCTACACAAGATGAACTGAGTGAGTAAAAATGGCTGCAGTAAGCTTTCCAATTCCATCTCCAGTGACATTGGCCAGTGATATGTGGCTAAACTGGCAGTTTTTCCACTTGCAATGGCAACATTATGGGTGGGATTTTACAGCCTCACTCGGACAAGACCGGAAATTTCAGCCTGAGGTCAACGGAGATTTCAATTCCATGGCAGGCAAGGTGGTAGAGTTCTGGCCCATGAGATTGCGATGTGGAGATGCCAGCGTTAAACTGGGGTAAACATGGTAAGAAGTCTCACAACACCAGGTTGAAGTCCAACAGGTTAATTTGGTAGCATGAGCTTTTGGAGCGCTTCTCCTTTATCAGGTGAGTGGGAACATCTTTTCCTGTGTACGCTGTGCCCCTGACAAAGGGGCAAAGCCCCAAAAGCTAGTGGCTTGTGCTATCAAATAAGCCTGTTGGACCTTAACCTGGTGTTGTAAGTCTTCTTTCTATGTGATTGCAACAGATTTAGTTAACAAGCCTGAACCGATAAGAATGAGCCACCCTGTTAACACTGTTGGGAAAGGGGAGCCACAGAGTGTATAATACCCTTAATCTAACAAACAAGCAAAGAAAAAAGATTTATATTTGAACGCTATGGGCTGATTTTTCCTGTCGCGCCCACCACAGGAATCATAGCAAGCAGGAGAGAGAGCCATGCAAAGATCCATTGGCCTTGGGTGGGATTTATCGGTCTTGGGGCGAGCGCAACTTGAAAATCCCGCCCTATGAATTCAACACTAGAGTTCAGTGTGAAAATGAGCCCATTGAATGAAATGTGATGGCAGTAACACAGCTGGCAGATACATATGCATTTGGACATGACCTGATTAGAAATAGATTGGGTTTAGGAGCGAGAGACCCTCGGTGAATACAAGATTCATGAAAGATGATGTGGAGGCGTTGGACTGAGGTGGGCACAGTAAGAAGTCTCACAACACCAGGTTAAAGTCCAACAGGCTGTTCGGGTACACCGAGGAAGAATTTAACATTTAACCAGCATGTTTTTTTTTGGACTGTGGGAGGAAATCAGAGCAACGGGCTGAAGGGACTGTTCCTATGCCGTACTGTTCCTCTGGAGAAAACCTACACAGATTTGGGAGATATAGGAGGGATGTCCGAGGTAGATTCTTCACTCAGAGAGTGGTTGGGGTGTGGAATGCGCTGCCTGCTGTGATAGTGGAGTCGGACACTTTAGGAACTTGCAAGCAGTTATTGGATAGGCACATGGAGCACACCAGAATGATAGGGAGTGGGATAGCTTGATCTTGGGTTTAGACATAGCTCAGCACAACATTGAGGGCCGAAGGGCCTGTACTGTGCTGTACTGTTCTATGTTCTAGTACTTGTTAACATTTTGCTACATTTTTGTTGCAACCTTTCCGGGCTCCCACTAATCACGTGCACTTGATTCCAAATAAACTTGTTGGACTTCAAGCCCGTGTTGTGAGACTTCTTACCATGAAAGATGAGAAACAGACGCTAAAGAAAGCGATAGGCATGTGTTGAAATGAGAATATTGTGCAACATCAGATAGAGCATATGTATGGCAGAGCAGACCAGGAGATGCACTGTGATGAGAGGCAGTCCACAAGCAATGACAGACAAAGGGAAGAATGCAAATACTGTGGAGCACAGCATGCACAGGAAAAGATGTTCCCAGCATGGGGAAAGCAGTGTTTCAACTGCAAGACGCAAAAGCAATTCAAACGCAAGAGTTTGACCAGAAGAAAGCAAAACAAGCCCGTGTGAGTGGCCACTGGAGAGATATCAGCAGATGAAGCTGATGAAGAATAATACACAATTTGTTCCATTGAGCCTTCCAGAGATAAATGGTTTATAACCATTGCAATGGTGATACCAGAGGGAAAATAGGTTTATTTTATTTGTGTCACAAGCAGGCTTACATTAACACTGATGTGGAGATGCCGGCGTTTGACTGGGGTGGGCACTGCAAGAAATCTCACAACAACAGGTTAAAGTCCACAGGTTTATTTGGAATCACGAGCATGACTCACCTGATGGAGGAGGAGTGCTCCGAGAGCTCGTGATTCCAAATAAACCTGTTGGACTTTAACCTGGCTTTGTGAGATATGTTACTGTACATTAACACTGCAATGAAGTTACTGCAAAAATCCTCTTTTCGCCACACTCTGGGGCCCATTCGGGTACACTGAGGGAGAACTTAACATCTAACCAACACGTCTTTTGGACTGTGGGAGAAAAGCAGAGCACCCGGAGGAAACCCACACAGACACTTGTTAAGTGTTGCTACATTTTTGTTGCAATCTCTCTCGGTTCCCACTATTCCCTGTTTCAGCTGTTCCACCCTCTCTTATATAGAATCCCTCTCTGTAGTTCTGGAGAAGATTTGTGCAGACCTGAAACGTTAACTCTGTGTTCCTCTCTCTACGGCTGCTGCCAGATCTGCTGGGTTCTTCCAGCTTTCCCTGTTTTTGTTTCTAAATCCAGTGTTTTGGCGTTACTGATAACCTTCCGCCACTTACTTCATCCAAGCCAATCTCCCCAAATTTTAAAGCTTTGAAGCCATCGTGTAGACACTGATACATCATGCTACACAATGACCTTCACAGGCCTGTGTGAAGTAGCTCACACAGCAACCCAAAAATGAAACCCTCAAAAGTAAAGTGGAGGCTAAATGAGGGGACATTACTTATACCAAGAGGACAAATTAAACTGAGATCTCAGTGTGATGGGCAGCACACTGGCACAGTGGTTAGTACTACCGCCTCACAGCGCCAGGGTCCCAGGTTCGATTCTTGGCTAGGGTTACTGTCTCTGCAGAGGCTGCACATTCTCCTCGTGCCTGCATGGTTTGCCTCCAGGTGCTCTGGTTTCCTCCCACAGTCTGAAAGATGCACTGGTTAGGTGCATTGGCCATGCTAAATTCTCCCTCAGTGGTACCCGAACAGGCACCAGAATGTGGCAACCAGGGGATTTTCACAGTAACTTCATTGCAGTGTTAATGTAAGCCTATTTGTAACACTAATAAATAAAACAGAAGAAGGAAGATTTAGATTTTCAGATCATAGACGGGGCATAGAGGCCACTCATTTTAGCTGAAGCCAGTCTAAAGATTGGACTGGTAACCCTGAATGTGCCAACAGAGGTTTACAATGTGTCAATGCTCAAAAAAAAAACACATTGAGGGCAGAACAGATACAAGAGGAATACTGAGATGTGTTTCCAGGGTTGGGATGTCTAACAGGAGAAGAAAGGCCAATTCGGCATCTGCCAAGGAGAGTTCCAGCTGCCCTCAAGTCAAACCTAAAGGACAAAATGGAAGAGCTGGAAAAGAGAGGAGTAATCACAAAAAAGCAACAACTCCTACAGACTGGATTAGCAGCATGGGAACAGTTAACCCTAAACAACAAGACAATAGTTACACCTCAACTGGAATATTGTGTACAGTTCTGGATGCCACAGTATAAGAAGACTGTGAATGCATTGGAGAGAGTGCAGAAGAAGTTTACAGGCTTGGTTCCAGGGATGAGATACATCAGTTATGAGGATAGACTGAAGAGGTTGAGACTGTTCTCCTTGGAGAGAAGAAGGGCAACAGGAGATTTGATAGAAGTGTTCAAAATAATGAAGGGTTTGAGTGGATAGGGAAAAACTGTTCCCTCTTGTAAAAGATTCAAGAACGAGAGGGCGCAGATTTAGTGATTTGCGGAACTAACAAATGTGATAGGAGAAATAACGTTTTCACACAGCGGGTTGTTCAGGTCTGGAATGCTCTGCTTGGGAGTGTAGTGGAGGCAGGATCATTTGAGAATGTGACATCTTCTAGATTCAACGTGAAGCAGAAATGAGACAGAAAACTCCTACAGTACAGATGGAGGCCATTCTGCCCATCAAGCCTGCACTGACAACAATCCTACCCAGGCCCTATACCCGCAACTCCACTGTTTGCCCTGCTAGTAACCCCTGACATTAAGGGACAATTTGGCATGGCCAATCAACTGAACCCGCAAATCTTTGGAGTGTGGGAGGAAACTGAGTACCCAGAGGAAACCCACACAGACACGAGGAGAATGTGATTTGGAAGTCACCAACTTTAGAGAGATGTTGAATTTGATAGATGAACACCTTACTCAAATTGTGCAAGCTACCCAACATGAGGCAACTCTACCAAACTTGCAGGAAGTAGTGACAAAAGGGTGGCTTGAGAGCATCAAGGACATACCTATGGTTACTGGAGCACATTTTGCACACTGACATGAACTGACAAGACAGGATGGCATCTTCTACAAAGGAAATAGAATCATCATCCCTACGGAGATAAGAGGAGAGATACAAAAGCATATTCAAAGCACATCAACAAACTGAATCAACTCTGAGAAAGACAAGCGTGTTCTACGGGCTAAACATGAGCAATGAACTTAAAAACCGCATTGGCCACTGCACTGTGTGTAACAAGTACCAAGTTAAATAAGTTATAAAGCAGGCAATGAGGCATGACAACCCAGCCAGACCATGGATGAAGCTGAATGTAGACCTTTTCACTTTGGCAGGAAATAATTATCTTACTACTGTAGCCTTTTATTTTGACTTCTGGGAGTAAGACCAGCTGACATCAATGATGATGAGAGAAATCATAGAATCATACAGTGCAAAAGAAGGCCCTTCAGCCCATCGAGTCTACACTGACCACAATCCCACCCAGCCCTATTCCCGTAACCCCATATATTTATGCTGCTAATCCCCCTGATACGAGGGTCAATTTAACATGGCCAATCAACCTAACCCACACATCTTTGGAGAGTAGGAGAAAACAGGAGCACCCAGAGGAAACTCACACAGATAGTAACACGATTGAATCCCTAAAGTACATATGGTGGCCATTCGACCCATCGAGCCTGCACTGACAACAGTCCCACCCAGCCCCTATCCCCATACCCCCACTGTTTACCCTTCTAGTAACACCTAGTAACCTAACCCGCACATCTTTGGAGCATGGGAGGAAACCGGAGCATTCAGAGGAAGCCCATGCAGACACGGGGAGAACATGATTTAGAAGCCACTAACTTTGGAGAGACATTGAATCTGATAGATAAGCACCTTGCTCAAATCATGCAAACTACTCAACATAAGGCAACTCTACCAGCCTTGCAAGAAGTAGTGATGAAAGGGTGGCTCGAGAGCATCAAGGACACACCTGCGATCACTGGAGCACATTGGGCACACCGACATGAATTGACAGCACAGAGAGAAAAGGTGCAAACTCCACACAGACCATAACCTGAGATCGGAATTGAACCCAGGTCCCTGGCGCTGTGAGTTAGAAGTGCTAACCACTGTGCCACAGCGCTGTCCTATAATAGGATACCAAAAAGCACAATTCAATCATTATGGCATAATGATGAGTGACAATGGCCCTCAGTTCGCCAGTGAAGAATTCAATAGATTCACATAGGATTGGGAAATTCAGCTCTGTATATCATCTCTGTAGTATTTCCAGTAGAAAGGCTGAGGTGGCAGTGAAAATTGCCAAAGATCCTGTCAAGAAATCTAGTAAATCCAGCATAGATATAATCCTTAAGTGAAGAGACATGGAGAATTGTTCTGTCTGTGTTCATGCCACATTTTTCCAATTGCAAAAAGGTTACTGAAACCAGAAGTAGTAATAAGTGTGAGCAAAAAGATCAAGGTGAAATGACAGAAAGACAAATTTTCGTTTGACAAGACGGAGGTATCATTACTACACTGAGCCAATCAGGGTACAAACCTTCAATTCTCAGGAGTCAGCCCCTATGAAAACTTGGCACATGCAGAGAGAAACTGGCATAATCGATCACACTTAGTGGAAGTGAGTGGCCAAAAATACCAGCACAACTGCAGGCACAGCCAACCAACTAGTGAAACTGTTCTTTCACAGCAATCGGCCGGTCAGAATGAAGGGTCCCTTGAGTAAAGAACTACCATCAATCTCAGAGGATCACAAGTCCCCAACAACTGCAGCAGAACCACCACAGTTACTAAGGCAACAAGGGCCACAGGAATAACACTCTGTGGACAAGGAACATCACCCAGCTGAATAGCCAGAAACAACATACTTGCATTCCATTGTAGGACCTGCAGGGTTTAAAGACATTGGGTAGGATTTTCTGGCCACCCTCACCCCAAGACGGGAAAATCTCACCCAAGGTCAACGGATCTTTGTACTGTCTGTGTCCCACTCATTACAATTCCCACGGCAGGTGGGATGGGAAAATTCCGTCCAGTGTGTGCAAAGCACATGCCCAGCCTGACTAACAGAACAAACAGTTGTTAGTGCATGAGAACAGTATGTATATAGGGGGTAACTTGGGTAACTCACAGTCACACAGGATTGTATAATGCAACTGTGTCTTTTGGCCACTAGCAATATTGATTTTTCTTTGCATAAAAAGGGGGATGTTTGGTGTTTGGAAATGGAATCTTATACTGCCTGACTAACACACTTGCCACAGTCATGTGATTCTGTTGCGAGGCATGTGTGATAAGCCTGCAGTCAATTCAGGAAAGGAGACAAGGCATCAATCCTTTTCCATGAAACAAAGTTTATGAACTCAAGGATGAGTCCAAAGACTGTAATCAAAAGGAAAGGTATTGCTCCCTGTGCTTTTGTTAAACTTTCTCAGAAGACAAAGGAAATTTTTTATGTCCACTACGACTCTCACCAACTTTTACAGATGCACCATAGAAAGCATTCTTTCTGGTTGTATCGTAGCTTGGTGTGGCTCCTGCTCTGTCCAAGACTGCAAGAAACTAAAAGGGTCATGAATGAAGCCCAGTCCATCACGCAAACCAACCTCCCACCCATTGACTCTTGCCTGCTGCCTCGGCAAAGCAGCCAGCATAATTAGGGACCCCATGCACCCTGGACCTAATCTCTTCCACCTTCTTCCATCGGGCAAAAGATACAAAAGTCACGTACCAACCAACTCAAAAACAGCTTCTTCCCTGCTGCCATCAGACTTTTGAATGGATCTACCTCGCACTAAGTTGATCTTTCTCTATAGTTTAGCTGTGACCGTAACATTGAATTCTGCACTCCCTCCCCTCCTTCTCTATGAATGGTATGTTTTGTCTGTATAGCGTGCAAGAAACAATACTTTTCGCTGTATTCCACTACATGTGACAATAACAAATCAAATCAATCACTGGAACACTGCAGGCCAAGGACTGAATGTGTCCTTTGGTCTTTGATTCTCCTGAAACCAATGTTCCCTTGACCAGGTTCCAGCCTGAAGTCATTCCTCCCTGTCTACTCTCTCAATACATCCGCTGAATCTTGTGATGAAGTATCGGTTTGGATAAAGCTGAGTTACGACTCTCTACAGAAACCATCTAAATCCCTGGTTCAAAAAGTAATTCATTACATACTAATCTCTATTTGCTCATTTTTGGTTATCGTCTGGTGCCTGAAGTTCTGAAAATGGAATCACAAATAAACACTGAGAGCAAGATTCTGATGCCCATTAATTTTATACAGCTAATAATTTGGTACAGAGTGCACGTGCCAGTTCTGTTGATTGGCCAATGCTGAAGTAAATTCATAAGGCCTTCCTCACCTCTCTTCCAGTGTCAAAATGTCTATTTTTTTTTAAAGGTCAGTGTAAATGTTTCCTGTGTGTTATGAAAGGGCACCTTTCAGTCTCAATCCAACCAAACCAGGAAGCTCACAGGTTGGATTTTAAGTTCCTCAGGCTGTGGATATGGAGGTGAAGGTTGTGTAATGACTAGCGAGCAGCTTTCCTGCTTCTTCCCCCCACCACCCCACCAACACCAACCTCTCCCCCAACCCCTCTACCCCCCCAAGCCCTTCCGTCTGAAATTTAACAAATGCAGGGAATGCTTCAGACAATCCATCCACACTTGGAACGGCCCTCTGCCTGTTTTGTACCTGCACGAATGGAGGTCCATGCCACGCGTGAAGCACAGAAGCTTTAGCTGCAGGGGGCTGGTGTCAGGCAGGGGTGATACCTCCTTTGGGGCCCATTCAGCACGTTGAAGGCACCCCGGAAGCTCATCCACCTCCCTCCTTTGGGCCGGATTCTCCGACCTCGCTCACAACTGGGATTCTCCAGTCCCGCTGCTGTGATTGGCGATTGGGCTGAGCGCCAAATTCACTGTTCTCTCTGGCAGTGGCAGTGGGTCGTGAACAGCCAGAGAATTTTGACTCTCACCTCTCCTTCCCAGACTCCCCAGTCACCCACTCCCCACCCCAAACTACCCTCCTTCCCAATCGCCCAAATCCTGGACTTGCCTGTCAATCCAATCTTCTCAGCATTTGGAAAATAGGAAATAAGAGCAGAGTAGGCCATTCGGTCTCTTGGCCTGCTCCACCATTAATGGATGATCTTCTACCTCAATGTCATTTTTTCGCACTAGCCCTTCATCCCCGATTGCCTTTAGTATCTAGAAATCTGTTCTCTCTGTCTTGAACATATTCAATGACTGAACCTCCGTAGCCCCCTGAGGTACAGAATCCCAAAGATTTTCCATCCTCTGGGTTAAGAAATTCCTCCTCAGCTCAGTTCCGAATTGCCAACCTCTTATTCTGAGACCGTGTCCCATTCCTGCTCCTATTTCCAACCCTCTCAGAAAGATTGGAGCAACGCCGCTATTCCAGCACTTGTGAGAAAGGAATATTAAGCAAGGCATGCACTCAATGGAGGTCACACTTTGTACCAATACTTTAACATGGCTTACAACTGATGCCTCTTCCTTGCTTCTTAATTTCATTTTCTCCCCACCCAATTCTTTCACTATTTCTTTTCCTCACATTAGCCTGGGCACATTCCCATTATATCGGCAGCTTCCAAGTATTCTCATTCCAAGTGTCCACGCATTTATGAGACGGCAACTTTGGCTCAGTGCGTTGCACTCTGACCTCTGAGTCAAAATGTTCATATCCAATTTCTTCTATTCATTCATGGAACATGTGCACCATTGGCCGGCCAACATTTATTGCCCATCCCTAGTTGCCCAAGGACAGTTGAGAATCAACCACATTGCAGTGGCTTTGGAGTCACATGTAGGCCAGATCAGGTAAGGACAACAGATTTCCTTCCCTAAAGGATATTAGTGAACCGTTGTTGGGTTTTTCTGACAATGATTTCATGGTCATCAGTAGATTCTTAATTCCAGACTTTTTTTATTGAATTCAAATTCCACCAACTGCCATGGTGGGATTCGAACCCAGGCCCTCAGAACATTAGCTGAGTTTCCTGGATGAATAATCTAGCAATAATACGACGAGGCCATTACTTTCCCCATTGCAGAGAATGAGCACAAAATCTGATAGCCCACAATCCATTGTGGGACCATCAAAGACCCCAAAGTAGCTGGCCTTATTGTTGCCTGGATACTGTCATAGAGTCATACAGATTTACAGCATGGAAACAGGTCCTTTGGCCCAACGTGTCAATGCCACTCTTGTTTTTTTAAACCCTAAGCTAGTCCTAATTGTTTACATTTGGCCCATATATAGGTTCTGGGTCATCGCACATCATTTTATATTCTTAATATTCTTAAATACTAATCAGTCCTCATCAGGCATTAGGAAATGAATGAACAACAATATGTTCGACTGAAGGACAGACACGATAAATGAAAATTGTATTAAAAAGCAGAGCAATGCAGAGGAGGATAAGCCCAAAACAGCAAGAGAACGGCACAAAATAAGATAGCAGGGACAATCTTGGCTTGTGATCAAGAGTTAAGACATCCAATGGAATGATCTCTGAAGACAAAGAAAGAAAATGCAAAGAGCCAGTACATGTTGGCCAGAAAACTAAAGGAAAATATTGGGAATGGACACAAGATATATCTTGCTCTGAATCCGGCAAAGTTTTAGTTGCTAACTGAAAGATTCTCACGTCAACAGAAGCACATTTTATGTTCCACATCTGAAGAGGAGGGGTTGCTTCAATGGTAACAATGTTGACTGTGAATCACTTCCCGTGAATAAACAATTTCCACTTCTGTAGCTGTGTGAAGCAGGAGGACGAGGGGCCGGGCTGGAGAGAAAGGACACAGCGTGGGATGAAATGGGTAACTGCTTCAAGATGGAAAAACATCAGCACTGCTGAATCCGCTACAACAGAAACATACAAAGTCCGGGTAGCTGAGGGGATGAATGACTCATTGTAAAAGAGCTGCCCCAATGGGTTAATGGGCAAAAGCATCGTCTTGTGTGGTAATGCAGATCGTGGCGTAATGCAGATCGCCTCCGCGATTCTGTCACTGGTTGGCGGTGCTACGATTCTCTCAGCCCCCTTGGGCTGGGAAGAGGAAAGATTACGCAGAATTTCTGCACCCCATTGCTACTTTGTGATGTCAAATCTGGACCTTCAATAAGGACAGGAAAGAACATGTTTGTGATAACTCCCTGGATTCAAATCGGCTGTTAACTGTCTAAACTTATACTAGAAGGCTCTAATTATAAAATTATAGAACAGGAATAGTCAATATATTCAAGAAAGGAAGGTGTAACAACTGGAGATTAATTCTCTCTTGAGCTGGTTGCTGGTGACTCTAGCAGTTCAATATGCTCAAACATTACTGCTCTTCTAAGCTTCCATATCACACTCCACTCCTCATTTATGATGTATAACATCTACTCTCTAAATTAGTGATTTCCATACAGGGAGGTTATGGTGCAGCTGTATAAGGTGCTGGTGAGGGTACACCTGAAGTACTGTGTACAATTTTGGTCGCCTTACTTAAGAATGGATATACTGGCACTGGAGTGAGTGCAGAGGAGATTCACGAGGTTGATTCCGCAGTTGAGAGGGTTGGCTTATGAGGAGAGATTGGAGACTGGGGCTATATGAGGGGAGATCTTACAGTAACATATAAGATAATGAAGGAATAGACAAGATAGAAGCGGGGAAGTTGTTTCCACTGGCAGATGAATCTAGAACTAGGGGGCATGGCCTCAAAATAAGAGGGGGCTGATTTAGGACTGAGTTGAGAAGGAACTTTTTCACTCAAAGGGTTGTGAATGTGTGGAATTCCCTGCCCAGTGAAGCAGTTGAGGCTACCTCATTGAATGTTTTTAAGGCAAAGACATAAATTTTTGAACAGTAGAGGAATTAGGAGTTATGGTGAACAGGTAAGTGGAGCTGAATCCACAAAAAGATCAGCCATGATCTTATTGAATGGCAGAGCAGGCTCGAGGGGCCAGATGGCCTACTCCTGCTCATAGTTCTTGTGTTCTTATGTCCATAACACTAAGGATATAATGGACATCTAACTCAATATTGCCAGTTTTACACCAGCGTCCAAAGTTAAAGTGACCACCTTGGTGCGACTAACTTCCCAACATCGATGGCACAAGAAGGGTTAATTGCATGGCGTGCCATTCAGAGTAAAGCCTTTTGCAGTAACAATAGTAATAACTGATCCTGATGAAAGCACCTACAATATTTTATCTTAAATACCAGGACTGTCAGTCCTGCTGGATACCATGTGCTTTAAATCACTGCAGCACCTGAGCTTGTGTACATTACAAAAATAGCTGCCTGGAATAGTTTATGGGAAGGAACAAGTTCAGTGGTAGCTTTTTACTAAGTGCTGATATTTTCATGTTTTGGCGAAGCCAGAATGTGCTCCTTGCACAGCTCTGTGAGGTACTTTGAAACTGTCATAATACAGCTTTGCATTCTAACACATCCTGGATCTTACCAAATATACCTTTCGGTTTCCTCATAAATGCTTTACAAGCTTCTGAGCGATATATTTGACTCCGGCACCTCAGTAATTTATGAGCGGGCTGGCCAAACTCCAGTCCGCAGCAAGGGTCGGAGTTGTTTTTCTTTCCTTGCCTCTCCTTGCAATGAACTGGTGCCTTTCTTTAAGGCAGCGCTTTGCAGGCCCTTCCCTCCTTGTAGCTTCAGGGAGTAAGCTGGCTCGTGTGGTTCCAAGCCACACAGGCCAGTACAGATTCCTGGATTCGGCTGAGTTCGCTGCACCCCGTCCAGACACCAAGCAAGCCGCAACGGTCCACAACACAATGCAGAGATCGAGCCAGACACCTGACTTCTGTTCACTAGGCAGTGGCCTGTGCTTGAAAATGTTCGGACGCGGACTCTGAACTCAATTTATTCCCCGCTTTGTCTGAAATGACTTGCCCACCTTTGATACATGGGGTCCGCTCACACCAAACCTGGAAAATCCTGCCCAAAGTCAACAGACCTTTGCATTGTCCACCCCTTGCCCGTAACAATTCCCACGGCGGGCAGGATAAGAAAACTCCCCCCTTGGAATTGGAGGTTGCGATGGGGGGGATAATTGTTTGTGGGCTACATGACCCTCTTCAGGCCTATCGGAAAGGAACATGTTAACGTCAGCCTATCAGGGTCCTGGTAGGTGGAACCTGCAGTGTGAGCTCAGGAGCCAGAGGGACTAGACCCGTATCTGTACTGAGTTCGTCTGTATGAAGTTTTTAACCATTGCTCAATGAATCGTCGTTGTGAGTTAAAGCTTCCTTCTCATGTTACCTTGTGCTACAACAGAGGTTAAAGGGATAAGTAGTGACTGAGATGATGAACTGTTCCATGGATGGGTAGAATTTTCTGGCCATGTTCGTCTCAAAGCTGGAAAACCCTGCCCGATGTCACGGACCTCTGCCTGGTCTGCGTCCCTCCCACTGTGATTCCCGTGGCGGGCAGGATGGGAAAATTCCATGTTACTGGAGATATTACTTGTGGAGAGCAGATCGAATAGTGGGCATGCGAGGATGGATAGACAGTGTGGAATTTGCTGTGTTGCCTTTGATGACTCAAGTATATCTCTCTTGAAGGTATCAACTTCAGGAAGCATAGAGGAGAACATGCGCCTGTCTACATCAACGGGGACGAAGTAGAAATGGTCGGGATCTTCATGTCTTTAGGTGTCCAGGTCACAAACAAAATGTCCTGGTCCCCCCATGCAGACACTATAGTAAATAAATCCCACCTCCACTTACTCAGAAGGTTAAGAAAATTTGGCATGTCAGCTATGACTCTTACCAACTTTTACACGTGCACCACAGAAAGCATTTCTTCTGGTTGTACCACAGCTTGGGGTATGGCTCCTGCCCTGCCCAAGACCGCAAGAAACTACAAAGGATCGTGAATGAAGCCCAGTCCATCACACAAACCAGTCTCCCATTCACTGACTCTGTCTACACTTCCTGCTACCTCGGAAAAACAGCCAGCATAATTAAGGACCCCACAACATACCCTCTTCCACCTTCTTCCATTGAGAGAAAGGTACACAAATCTGAAGTCACAATACCAGCTGACTCAAGAACAGCTTCTTCCCTGCTGCCATCAGGCCTTTGAATGAACCTACCTCGCACTAAGTTGATCTTTCTCTACACCTGAGCTATGACTGTAACATTACATTCTGCACCCTCTCCTTTCCTTCTCTATGTACGATATGCTTTATCTATATAACACACTAGAGACAATACTTTACTAATTTATATGACAATAATAAATCAAATCAAAATCTTTGGAGATTAAGTGGTTGGACTGGAATCTTTGACACCATAGATAATCTGTAGAGTGAGCTTGATTGAAGAGTCAGCCAAAGGGGATTTTCAACTAAGACTAGAGGCTGTCACAGAAGCATTTTAAATATTTCAAATATTTATTTGGCCCACTGTGCCCATGTGTTGTGATAACAGAAAGAAACAGAATTAAGTGTCTACAATAGTAATCGTATCCCACTCACCTGTTCGAAACATTATAAAACAGAATAACACCACACCCAGCCAAATAAGGAGATATTGGGCGGGATTCTCCAATCTTGCGCATCCCACTCACACTGCCAGCAAGGACAGAAAATTTGGCACTCAGCCAAAACTCCATTCATTGCAGCGGGACTGGAGAATCCCAGTTGCGGGCGAGGTCGGAGAATTCTAGCCATGAGGTCCACTGGTCAAAGGAGCAGGTTTTTAGAAGTGTCCTGAAAGAATAAAGAGAGGTAGAGGCCTGGAGAGGTGCAGCGTGGGCTTAGCACTCAGGCAAAAGAAGGCATGGCCGCCAATGGTGGAACAATTAAAATAGAGGGAGCTCAGGAACACAGAATGAGAGGAGTGTAGATATTTCAGAGGGAGTGGGGCTGGGGGAAATAGTGGGGGGTGGGGTTAGTTCCACAGAGGCCATGAAAACCAGGATGAGAATTTTAAAATTAAAACATTGTTTAACTGGGAGCTCATGTGGAGCATGGGGATGATAGATGAACGGGCAAGTTCAGATACAGGCAACAGAGCTTTGAGATAATCTCAAGTTTATGAAGGGTAAAGTGTTAATTTATAATAAATTGTGTTAATTTCCATGCAGATGGTGGATATTAGAATCATAGAATTCCACAGTGCAGAAGGAGGCCATTCGGATCATCCAGTCTGCACCAACCACAATCCCACACAGGCCCTATCCCCATAACCCCAAGCATTTACCCTAGCTACTGCCCTGACACTAAGGGGTAATTTAACATGGCCAATCCACCTAACCTGCACGTCTTTGGACTGTGGGAGAAAACCAGAGCATCTGGAAGAAACCCACATAGACACGGAGAGGACATGCAAACTCTGCACAGACAGTCAGCCAAACCAGGAATCAAAACTGGGTCCCTGGCACTGTGAGGCAGCACTGCTAACCACTGTGCCATTGTGCCACCTAATTAACAAGCGTCTTCACTGATTTCCTCCCACAGTCTGAAAGATGCACTGATTAGATGCATGGGCCATGCTAAATTCTCCCTCAGTGCACCTGAAAGGCAGCGAAGTGCAGCAACTTGGGGATTTGCACAGTAACTTCATTGCATTGCTAATGTGAACCTACTTGTGACAATAATAAATAACCTTTCACCCCTTGCTTCTCAAGAATGTATCCATCTCTGCCTTAAAAATATTCAGTAAGAAGTCTAACAACACCAGCTTAAAGTCCTACAGGTTTATTAGGAATCACGAGCTTTCAGAACACTGCTGCTTTGTCAGGTGAGTGGAAGTTAGTTCACAAACATGGAATATATAGACAAAGACACAGTTACAAGATAATTACAGATTGGAATGCAAAGACTTTGCTTCCACTGCCTTTTGAGGAAGAGAGTTCCAAAAACTCAAAGATAAAGGTGGTGGCATAGTAGACAGCGAAGAAAGTTCAATTGCAACAGGATCTTGGTCAATTGGGCCAGTGGGCTGACGAATGGCAGATGGAGTTTAATTTAGATAAATGCGAGGTGATGCATTTTGGTAAATTGAACCAGGGCAGGACTTACTCGGTCAATGGTAGGGCATTGATAAGAGTTACAGGACAAAGAGATCTAGGGGCACATGTTCATAGTTCCTTGAAAGTGGAGTCACAGGTGGACAGAGTTGTGAAGAAGGCGTTCAGCATGCTTGGTTTTATCGGTCAGAACATTGAATACAGGAGTTGGGATGTCTTGTTGAAGTTGTACAAGACATTGATAAGGTCATACTTGGAATACTGTGTACATTTCTGGTCACCCTATTATAGAAAGGATATTATTAAACCCGAAAGAGTGCAGAAAAGATTTACTAGGATGCTACTGGGACCTGTTGGTTTGAGTTATAAGAAGAGGCTGGATAGACTGGGACATTTTTCTCTAGGGTGTAGAAGGCTGTGGGGTGATCTTACAGAGGTCTACAAAATAATGAGGTGCACAGAACAGCTTGATAGTCAATATCTTTTTCCAAAGGTAGGAGAGTCTAAAACTAGAGGGCATAGGTTTAAGGTGAGAGGGGAGAGATACGGAAGTGTCCAGAGGAGACAATTTTTTCACACAGAGGGTGGTGAGTGTCTGGAACAAGCTGCCAGAGGTAGAAGTAGAGGCGGGTACTATTTTGTCTTTTAAAGAGCATTTAGACAGTTACATGGGACGATGGGTATAGAGGATATGGGCCAAATGTGGGCAATTAGGATTAGTTTAGCATTTTTAAAAAAAAGGGTGGCTTGGACAAGTTGGGCCGAAGGGCCTGTTTCCATGCTGTAAACCTCTATGACTCTATGGCTCATGATTCTTCGAAAAAAAAATTCTCCTCATCTCTGAGGGCTGAGGGGTGACCTTATAGAGGCCTATAAAATAAGGAGGGGCATGGACAAGGTAGATAGTCAATATCTTTTCCCAAAGGTAGGGCAGTCTAAAACTGGAGGGCATAGGTTTAAGGTGAGCGGGGAGAGATACAAAACTGTCCAGGAGGGGCAATTTTTTACACAGAGGGTGGTGAGTGTCTGGAACAAGCTGCCAGAGGTAGTGGCAGAGGCGGGTACAATTTTATCTTTTAAAAAGCATTTAGATAGTTACATGGGTACAATATAGAGGGATATGGGCCAAATGCAGGCAATTGGTGTTTAAGTTTAGGTGCTTAAGAAAAAGGGGCAGCATGGACAATTTGGGCCGAAGGGCCTGTTTCCATGCTGTAAACCTCTCTCCGTTTTAAGTAGGCATCCCCTTATTATTAAACAGTGACCCCTAGTTCCAGATTCTCCCATAATAAGAAACATCTTCTCCACGTTCACCCTGTCAAGATCCCGAGGGATCTTATATGTTTCAATCAAGTCACCTCTCACTTTTGTAAACTCCAGCGGATACAAGACTCATTGTCCAGCCTTTCCTCATAAGACAACCCACCCAATCCAGATGATAAAGAAAAGTACAGCACAGGAACAGGTCCTTTGGCCTTCCAAGTGAGTCTAGTAAGTCTCACTGTGAGAAAAGTAAGAGCTTTATGAAATCTGTGTCTCTGGGTGAAAGAAAAATGGATATTTTTGAGGCCTCCCTCACCATCAGTTCTGTCACAGAGTTAACATAATCCTGCTCTGCGATTCCTATATTCTGTCAGTCATTTGCCACTGCGTGTGGGAATATTAGTGTGAGATCCTACCAGATCCATCAATCTATTATTTGAAATAAAAACAGAAAATGCTGGAAAAACTCAGCAGCTCCGGCAGCATCTGTGGAGAGTGAAACAGAGTTATTGTTTCAAGTCTGCATGACTCTCCTCCAGAGCAACTATTAGTAATAGGATAGCATGGGAGATAAGCCTTTAGGATTGATGTGTGAGTGTGGCGTGTGAAGCCTCAGGCCAGAAAGCTCCAAGGTGTTTTATGAAGCAGGTGTACCACAAAGGAAGCCTCTCAATGTCAGTCAGATGAGGAACACGGGAAGTTGGCAGGCAGGGCCTCTTCGCTGCTAGGCTGGCTGTAGTGCCAGGCTGGACTGATGGAGTGCCAGCCTTGGATTCCTTTTGCCAGGTAAATCAGCTGGCATCTCGCCAGCACTTCTTCATACTGATGAAACAGAAACGGCACGCTGTCGCATCCTGTCGCTCCAATATGCATCACACCACTCTTCTTAAATGGGGCCAGACTCGCGCATACACCTTGTCCAATTCTTCAATGTCATTCTGCTCTGCACCGTAGCTTGACTCCCATGTAATGTTCTCAGAAGACACTGCCTAATTTGGGTTCATGAAAGGGTTAATCATGCGATGAGCGAGGGAGGCTGAGCCAAGTAAAGCATGTTTTGCTTGATCATTCGCAGAGACTAACATCCCACCACTGAAAGCAGTGCCAGAACTGGCCCAATGTATGACCGACATAACAGAAAACATAACACGGCTTCTTAGCAAACTTCCAACGCACACACCATACTTCAAAGTCAACTGGGGGTCGACACATCACTGACAGACTCCTTTTCTGGCAGGAAGTCACTTTCTCCTTCACTTCCTCTGTTGCTCTTAAATCCAAATCAGGGGAAAAGGCCTCCCAGTACAATAACCCAATTCGGTCCGCTCCATTATAAAGAAACAGGTTCGTCCATTAAACTGTGACTGTATCTGTGCGATGCAGCATTCTCCGCCTGTGCCCATATGTGTCGAATTTGTTCAGGTGAAAAGTGAGAGACATTTTCCTCTGATCCCTCCCTCTGCAAGGGGCCCGTGTTTGACAATAGACTTGGACTTCTACGCAAAGCGGGAAAGCAATTAAAATGCAAAACTGAGTGCCCACCACTTTTGCAGAGCTCGGGAATAGAAGGCTCCAGAGGTGATGTTAGTACTTTACAAAGCGTCGGTCACAGCACCACACCATTGTTAATTCCAATAATTATATGGTGAGTACAGGGCGATACTGAATCCAGCCTTTTCCTTAAGCCTGGCTTATTCCCAGGATTGCAGACTAATGGCACAGATTCCTCTTGTTCTCCCAACACCCAGCGTGAACTGGTTTTAAAACTCTTGTCATGATTCCCTAATCTTTCCAACGTTATCAACAATAACACGCAGACATGTATTGGAGAGGATCGAGAGAACAAGATCCCAGATCCCAATCTTGCTTCCTGATCCAATTCCTTTAAGCGATTGATTGGGCATTACCATGACTGATGGGTGGGATTTTACTGACAAAGAAAAGAATCAAGGATTAAGACTATTTCTAATTCTCAACCCCACTGTCACGATGGTTAGCACTGCTGCCTCACAGTTCCAGGAACCCAGGTTCAATCCTGGCCTCGGGTGACTATCTGTGTGGAGTTTGCACATTCTCCCTGTGTCTGCATGGGTTTCCTCTGGGTATTCCTGTTTCTTCCAAAGATGTGTGGGTTAGGTAGATTGGCCATGCTAAATTGTCCTCTTTTGTCCAAAGATGTATGGGTTAGGGGGATTACCAGGGTAAATATGTGGGGTTACAGGGATAGGGTCTGGGTAAGAAGCTCTATTGGAAAGTTGGTGCAGGCACAATGTGCCAAATAGCCTCCTTCTGCACTGAAGAGATTCTACAATCCAATGCCGTCTGCATTTGTTACGGCCTTCTCAGAGACCCAGCCTGACCCCAGGCAACACTGCCATTTGGAAAGGAAACCTGACCGTCTGGGCTAGGTTTGTGGATCCAGAAAATGTCCTGCCTCTCTGCTCCTGACCCGGAGCACAAAATTAGGTCTTTATTTCCTTTCACTAGCCCCTTCTAATAGGAGGATGGTCTATAGGTCACTAGGAAATTCATATTGTTGACCTGCTAGTTGAAGCTAAAACGTTGAGCTGCTTATGGCCAGGTTTAAAATGACGGATACATTTGGACTAATCGGGATTGTTATATAAAAGGGCATCATTCTGTCATTATATCGCACATTAACTTGTTATCTCTGGAACTGACTATTCCAGTGCATTCCTGGTCGGCCTGTTATATTCTACACTCAGTCAACTGGAGATTAACCAAAATTCTGCTGCACATGTCCTAAGTTGTATTAAGCATCTATCAAGCATCCAGTTGTATCTCAGCTTGATATGTTCCTACTCTGTCCAAGACTGCAATAAACTACAAAGAGTCGTGAACAAAGCCCAGTCCATCACTCAAACAAGCCTCCCACCCTTTGGCACTGTCTACACTTCCCGTTGCCTTGGAAAAGCAGCCAGCATAATCAAGGACCCCACACACCCTGGACAGTCTCTCTTCCATGAGGTCATGTACCAAGTGACTCAAGAACATGTTCTCCTCTGCCGCCATCAGACTTTTGAATGGACCCACCTCACATTAAGTTGGCCTTTCTCTACATTCTAGCTATGACTGTAACATTCTTCACTTTCTCCCCTCCTTCTCTCTATACAACATGCTTCGTTTGTATAGTGCGCAAGAAACAATACTTTTCACTGTATACCAATTCATGTGACAATACTAAATCAAATCAAATCAATGTTCACTGGCCTACACTGACTCCAGTTAAGCAAGCACCAATTTTAAGATACTCATCCTTGTTTTCCAAGCCCTCCATGGTCTTGTCTCTACCTGTCTCTGTAATCTCCTCCAGCACCATAACCCTCTAAAGTAGCTGCTCCCTTCTCATTTTGGCCTCTTGACTATCCCCAATGTTAATCACTCCACCACTGCCATAATTGTAGCGACCTTGGCCTAAAGATCTAGAATTCTATCGGTAAACCTCACTGTCATAGAACATAGAAGTGTATAGCACAGTACAGGCCCTTCGGCCCTCGATGCTGTACCGAGCTATGAATCCCTTGGGAGGGTGATGCTGAAGAGAAACGGTGGAACTATCCAGTGCCTACCTTCCCAAAATTCAGGTGATAGTCGAAACGATAGGTGGCACGGTGGCACAGTGGTTAGCACTGCTGCTTCACAGCACCAGGGATCCAGGCTTGATTCCCAGCTTGGGTGACTGTGCACAGTCTGCACGTTCCCCCGTGTCTGTGTGGGTTTCCTCTGGATGCTCCCGTTTCCTCCCACAGTCCGAAAGATGTGTTGGTCAGGTTGATTGGCCAAGCTAAATCGCTCCTTAATGTCAGGGGGATTAGTGGGGTTGTGGGGCTCGGGCCTGCATGGGATTGTGGTTGGTGCAGACTTGATGGGCCAAATGGCTTCCTTCTGAACTGTAGGGATTCTGTTCTATGATTACTCTGGGTCTCTGGATTACCAGTTCAGCAACAATACCACTATGCCACTGCACCTTCAATCCCCCCAACCCTTTTAAATTAAACATACTTGGAACCTGCCCATTTGTGTTGAGTGGACTGCAAAAAAAATCCAGAACTTTCTATTAAGTATGGTGGCCCAAATGTTAGTGCTTTATTCAACAAGGAATACAGTAATTTTAAGGTGGATGCGATGACTTCATATTAAAAGCTTATAGAGTGTCAATTCTGCAGTACCAATGGGACCATATAAATTCTAATATATGGCCATGAAGCTGTTTGCCTAAGCTACGTGTTAACAATTTGTACTGTTTTGTTTTAATTGTGCAAAGACTCAAGTATTTTAGTATCTAATGAAATGCTGGGTCACGTGATCCACTTTGCGAATACTTTCCCACACTCTTGCCTCGTTAATTGTCCTCTCCCAGATTCTGAAATTTACAGCATTATCTCTTTACAGTTCTGCAGCTCTCTCCATCGTAAATCAGTCAGCAAGCGCCATCTGAAAATGAAATGATCTGCTCCACGCAGTTCACAGGTGAAGAGGCCTTCTCGGCAGCGAATGAGAACGCATGTCGCCGTTAGCACTTGTTGGGGGGGGGGGGCGGGCAGGAAATAAGGTGGTCGCCTCAAAACTGTCTGAGCACAAGTCTAACCATCTGACCACTTCTTTACATTTGAGTCCTGCACTTATGCATTCTGATTCGACACAGTTAGGGGTCATTTTTCAGCGCTGGTGCTGCACTTTCTTCCTCCCGATTCACTTTACACACAAGAATGATTTCCAACAGGTCTGATTGTCAATTGGCTGAGAGGCGACTCTGCAAACCAGTCAAATATCTAAGAAAGTCCAGTATCGCTGGCTGCTTTCCGTCAAAACAGAAGGGCTAGAACATAGAATATAGAACAGTACAGCACAGTACAGGCCCTTTGGCCCTCAATGTTGTGCCGAGCTATGTCCAAACCCAAGATCAAGCTATCCCACTCCCTATAATTCTGGTGTGCTCCATGTGCCTATTCAATAACCGCTTGAAAGCTCCTAAAGTGTCCGATTCCACTATCACAGCAGGCAGTGCATTCCACACCCAAACCACTCTGAGTGAAGAATCTACCTCGGACATCCCTCCTATATCTCCCATCATGAACCTTATAGTTACGCCCCCTAGTAACAGCTACATCCACTTGAGGAAATAGTCTCTGCACATCCACTCTATTTATCCCCCTCATCTTATAAACCTCTATTAAGACGCCTCTCATCCTCCTCCACTCTAAAGAGAAAAGCCCCAGCTCCCTCAACCTTTCCTCATAAGACCTACCCTCCAAACCAGGCAGCATCCTGGTAAATCTCCTCTGCACTCTCTTCAATGCTTCCACATCCTTCTTCTGGTGAGGTGACCAGAACTGCACACAATAAACTATAAACAGAACTGTTACTGAGTGAAAACTTAATTCAACATAGAATCGCTACAGTGCAGGAGGCCATTCGGCCCATCAAGCCTGCTCCGACAAGAATCTCTCCCGACCCTTGTCTGTCCCCTAGCCCCAAATATTTACCCTGCTAATCTCCCTGACACTAAGGGGCAATTTAGCATGGCCAATCAACCTAACCCACACATCTTTGGACTGCGGGAGGAAACACATACAGAAACACAGACACTCCAGGTACTCCAGTTTCCTCCCACAGTCCAAAGATGTGCAAGTTAGGTTGATTGACCATGGTAAGAAATTGCCCCTTAGTGTCCAGGGATGCGCAGGTTAGAGGGATTAGTGGGTATAATATATAGGGATATGGGGGTAGAGCCTGGGTGGGATTGTGTTCGGTCCAGACTTGATGGGCTGATGGGCCTCTTTCTGCACTGTAGGGTTCAATATTCCAATGAAACAGGGGGGAATGTGCAAACTCCACACAGACAGTTATCTGAGGCTGGAATTGAACTCCGGTCCCTGGTGTTGTGAAGCAGCAATGCTAACCACTGTGCCACCATGCCGATCATGACCATGAGCCTGGGTGACACCAGAATTAGCATGGCTAGAGTTTACAATTTAATCCACTCTGTCAGCTTACCAATACTTTCGTGCAGGGGCCGGGGATCAGTTAACTCAGTTGGCTGAGAGGTTGGTGCAAAGTAACTATAACAGTGTGGGTTCAATCTCCATGCTGGCTGAGTTGTTTATTTTTATTCATTCATGGGACATGGGAATCGCTGGCTGGTCAGCATATATTGTCCATCCCTAGTCGCCCTTGGAGGGCAGTCGAGATTCAATCACATTGCTGTGGCTCTGGAGTCACATGTAGGCCAGACCAAGCAAGGATGGCAGATTTCCTTCCCTAAAGAGTGAACCAGATGGGTTTTTCTGACAATTGACACTGGTTTCATTGTCATCATTAGATTTTTACTTCAAGACTTTTTAAATTGAATTTAAACAGCTGCTGTGATGGGATTCTGGATCTCCAGAACATTAGCTGAGTTTCTGGATTAATAGTCCAGCGATATCACAATTACGACATCACCTCCCTCTTGGAGTCTACCACCTTTTCTTGCCCCATAGTGGTACCATGATATACTCATGAAATCCCTATGGTGCAGAAGGAGATCATTCAGCCCGTCGAGTCCACACCAACTCTCTCTGACAGAGTATCTTACCCAGGCCCTCTCCCCCACACTATCCTTCTAACTCCACACATTTATTGCAGCCAATTGCCTAATCTAAACATCTTTATGTGGGAGAAAACCAGGGCACCCAGAGGAAACCCAGGCAGACACGGGGAGAACATGCAAACTCCACATAAGCAGTGGCCCAAGCTGGGGATTGAACCTGGGTCCCCGACACTGTGAGGCAGTAGTGCTAACCATTGTGCCAGCCCAGATCTGTAGCAAAGTGGTTGAACTTTATCAATAATCCCACCTTCCCAATAGCCCACCTTCCTCCTAAGGGTGGGCTAGCTGACCAGCTCGCTCCCTCACCCTGCTTCTGTTCAAGCTGGCAATGGTTGGGCAGGAGGCGGGCTGGGGTGCGGAGGAGGGGAGGGTGGGGGGAACATGATTCAGATTGTTAACGTTTCACCTCATATCCAATCCAAATCCACCTGGTTTTAGGCTTTAAATCTATCCTCATGGTAATTGGCTGTTTAAAATCATTGCTGCTGAGTTGCACAGGTCTCCCATTGTGACTGGATCTGTTTAAATGAATGAAATAAGGGCAATTATCACTTTAATTACATAAAAAGGAAAGCATAATTCCCTCAGAGAGTTGTCGTACAGCCAGAGATTCGAGATAAGGGCTGTGTTCTTAATATAGTTCATTGGGTTTTCCCAAAGCATAATATTACACCCCATTGACTAAGTTGGAAAGAATTGATTTTTTTTAATAGAGTTTCCTTTGCTGTGTGAACCTTGCAGCATATTCTTATTCACAAGGGCATGCCAGATAAAGCTGGGTTAACGTCCTGACACACACAGTTTTCTTTTTCCACTGCCTGCCCACTTTTAGTTCCTGTGACAGGTTATATTGTTTTAAATCAGTGAGATAAAGGTCGGACTGAATTCTCATGTATTCAGAAAAGTGTTGAAAAGAATTAATACTTCCTTAGATTCATTTTGAGCTTTTCTCCCGTCCCTCTCTTCCTTGTTAAATTAGATTGAACTGACATGAAGCTGGCATGATCACAATTTTGATTTGATTTGATTTATTATTGTCACATGTATTAGCATGCAGTGAAAAGTATTGTTTCTTGCACGCTATACAAAGCATACTGTTCAAAGAGAAGGAAACGAGACAGGGCAGAATGTAATGTTACATTTATAGCTAGGGTGCAGAGAAAGATCAACTTAATGCGAGGTAGGTCCATTCAAAAGCCTGATAGCAGAAGCAGTAGAGAAGAAGTGGTCCATGAGTCAGTTGGCATGTGACCTCAGACTTTTGTATCTTTTTCCTGACGTAAGAAGGCAGAAGGGAGAATGTCTGGGGTGTGTGGGGTCCTTAATTATGCTGGCTGCTTTTCCAAGTGGGAAGTGTAGATAGAGTGTAGACGGAGCACCTGTTCGGGTATACTGAGGGAGAATTTAGCCTGGCCAATGCACCTAATCAGCACAGCTTTTGGAGGAAACTGGAGCACCTGGAGGAAATCCATGCAGAAGAATGTGCAACCTCTGCCCAGACAGTGACCCAAGCTACGAATTGAACCTGGATTCCTAGTGTTGTGAGGCAGCAGTGCTAACCACTGTGCCACTGTGTCGCCCCTAATTTATTCACCATAAAAGCAACAGATAGATTGCATGAGTTGACATGAGATGAATCATTCATCCTGTATATCTGTCACTAAAATGTTTCAATGTTGATTAAAGATTAAAATGAAGCACTGACTTGAATTAGTTGCTTGATGCAATATAAATGATTGGCTGTATCATCAGATCTTTGGTCAGTGCCCTTCCACGAAAATGTGGGACCTCACTAATTGTCCAATCACAGCTCTAACTTTGGGCTAATGACATTGAAATCAGTACAAGCCATGGAAAGAATCATTTGCATTTATATAGCTTCTTTCACAACCTCAGAATGTCCCAAAACACTTTACAGTTAAGATTGCATTTTTGAAGCACTGTTGTTGTGAAGGAAACGATTTGTGCACAGCAAGCTCCCACAAACAGCGGTGTGATAATGACCAGATATTCTGTGATGTTGGATGGGTGGCACAGTGGCACAGTGGTTAGCACTGCTGCCTCACAGTGCCAGGGACCTGGGTTGAATTCTGGCCTCTATTTATGAAGTACCCTATTCATGAAGGACAGTGCTTATCTCATTTGGATGAATTGCTGACTTCTATTGCACAAATGGTTCAGGGAACCCCTCCTCTGGCCACCCACCCTGCCCCATAATGACTTATGCAATGATTGCCCTGGTGACACAAGACAAAGTTAGGGTGGTATTCATCCTGGCGAATGGGCGGGGTGGGGGGGGAGCGGAGGATGGCTCACTGTCTGTGTGGAGTTTGCACGTTCTCCCTGTGTCAGCATGGGTTTCCTCTGGTGCTCCAGTTTCCTCCCGCAGTCCAAAGATGTGCGGGTTAGGTTGATTGGCCGTGCTAAATTGATCCTTAGTGTCCCATGATGTGTAGGTTAGGGGGATTAGGAGGGTAAATAATTAGGGTTACTGGGAACAGGTCTGGGTGGGATTGCCCCTTAGTGTCAGGTGGATTACATGGGGATACAAGGGTAGGGCTTGGATGGGATTGTTGTTGGTGCAGACCCGATGGACTGAATGGCCTCCTTTGGCACTGTAGGGATTCTATGATAGGATCCTGTGTCTTCCTGGTCGGTTTAGGTAAGTACCCTATTCATGAAAGACAGCACTTATCGCATTTGGAAGAATTGTTGACTTCTATTGCACAAATGGTTCAGGGAACCCCTCCTCTGGCCACCCACCCTGCCCCACAATGGCTTATGCAATGATTGCCCTGGTGACACAAGACAAAGTTAGGGTGGTATTCATCCTGGCGAATGGGTGGGGTTGGGGGTGGGGGGGGGAGGTGGGGGGGGATGGCACAAAATGGGTAGCATGGGGGCAGATTCCCCAACCTCCCCCACTTAATTCACATAACTTCTACCGATGCATCATAGAAAGCATTCTTTCTGGTTGTTTCACAGTTTGGTACGGCCCCTACTCTGCCCAAGACCGCAAGAAACAACAAAGTTTGTGAACAATGCCCAATCCGTCACAGAAACCAGCTTCCCTTTCACTGACTCTGTCTACACTTCCCACTGCCTCAGAAAAGCAGCCAGCATAATTAAGGACCACACGCACCGCAGACATACCTTCTTCCACCTTCCTCCATTGGGGAAAAGATACAAAAGTCTGAGGTCATGTACCAACTGACTCAAGAACAGCTTCTTCCCTGCTGCCATCAGACTTTTGAATGGACCTACCTCACACTAAGTTGATCTTTCTCTGCACCCTAGCTACGATATAAGACTGCATTCTGCACCCTCTTTTTTCCCTGCATATGCTTTGCCTGAATCACACGCAAGAAACAATATTTTTCACTGCATGTGACAATAATAAATCAAATCAAATCAAAATAAATCAAATAAAAATAATGAATCAAATCTGAAATGTTTTTTAAAATCTGTTATCAGTAATGGTGACTTGGATTGTCTTTAAACATGAGTGATTGATGAATATCCTCTCAGTGAGGAAGGCTGCTGTCCGTACCCTGTCTGGCCTACATGAGATTGCAAACCTACAGCAATGTGGTTGATTCGTAACTCCCCTCTGAAAAGGATAAGTAAGCCTCTCAGTCCACCACCTTCTCAAGGACAGTTAGATATGGGGTAATAAATGCTGGCCTTGTCAGTGATTTTTTTTATTCATTTGTGGGACATGGGCATTGCTGGTTGGCCAGCACTTATTGCCCATCCCGACTTGCCTTTGTTCAGAGGGCAGTTGAAAGTCAACCGTGGTTCTGGAATTAATTGGGGCGACACGGTAGCACGGTGGTTAGCAACTGCTGCTTCGCAGCTCCAGGGACCTGGGTTCGATTCCCAGCTCAGGTCACAGTCTGTGTGGAGTTTGCACATTCTCCTCATGTCTGCGTGGGTTTCCTCCGGTTTCCTCCCACACTCCAAAGATGTGCAGGTTAGGTTGATTGTCCATGCTAAATTGACCGTAGATGCATAGGTTAGAGGATTAGTGGGTAAAATATGTACGGATATGGGAGTAGGGCCTGGGTGGGACTGTGGTCAGCGCAGATTCGATGGGCTGAATGGCCTCTCTCTGTACTGTAGGGTTTCTATGATAATTGTAGGCAAGACCAAGTAAGGATGGCAGATTTCCTTCTATAAAGGACATTAAAGTTTAAAAAATGTAAACTTTAATTCTGTGTGTCACAAATAGGCTTCAATTAACACTGCAATGAAGTTACGGTGAAAATCCCTGAGTCGCCACACTCCGGCCATCCCATTGCACCAAACAGAGATTTGCCTGAGCACCACATTCTCCGGTCATAGAGCATAGAACAGTACAGGCCCTTCGGCCCTCGATGTTGTGCCGAGCTATGTCCGATACCAAGATCAAGCTATCCCACTCCCTATCATTCTGGTGTGCTCCATTGTGCCTATTCAATAACCACATGAAAGTTCCTAAAGTGTCCGACTCCACTATCACAGCAGGCAGTCCATTCCACACCCCAACCACTCTCTGAGTAAAGAATCTACCTTGGACATCCCTCCTATATCTCCCACCATGAACTTTATCGTTATGCCATCTTCCACCATGAACCAGTCTCGCAGTGGCACAATATGAATGGCCAGAAAATTCTAGCCCATGCGCCGGAATTCTACCGCCCCGCCCACCACGGAATTGGAGCGAGCAAGGGGCGGACAATGGAAATGTCTGTTAACCTCGGGCTTCATTTTCCGCTCTGAAAGCTAGTGGCTTTTGCTACCAAATAAAGCTGTTGGACTTTAACCTGGTGTTGTGAGACTTCTTACTGTATTTATGCCAGTCCAATGCCAGCATCTCCACTTTTTGAATCACTGCAGTCCATGTGCTGTGTCATGAGACTTTTCCACAGGCACCTATGAGAGCAGATTCATGTCCCATCTGAACTTTTGTACCTCTGACAGTGTGGCACTCCGCAGTACTGCATGGGAGTTTCAGTTTTGATTCAATGCTGGTGTCCCTGGATCTGAAGCCAGTGTGCTACCAATGGAGCCCCAGTCAGTAATTCCAGCTCTCAATGTTTCATAGGAATCAGTTGGACATGTAATTGACCTCTACTCTTCCTGTGAAACTCCAGGAGGGGCAAACCTAAGGGCAGCTTTTTAAATGATTTTCCATATCAGCAAATCTAAGCCAGCAGGTTTCTTTTGAGCTGTAGCTCAGCATCTGTGCACCCCTCAAGTGGGTCTGCCTGATGAGTGTCTTCATAATTGTAGAAAATCATACTTAACGCGAGTGTGCTGTACAAACACAGACGTGTTTAGCTTGTCATACTGGAAAAAGAAGGCAAATTTGAGCATGAAAAGCCAGGCTTATCTTCCTGTGGGTGGTCTGGCAAAGCACCACCGGAATGAGGATTTGAGAGAATCAGTGGGGAAGCTTTCCTGGCTCGGGATGGGATGCTGTTGGGTTCAGGCAAGAGATCTTTGCATGTGATGATGGGTACTCGATAGGGCTGAGAGCAACTGGACGGGATTGCACAGCCTTGCTTGAGTGAGACCAGAAATCCCCACCCAAGATCAACAGACATTTCCAAAGTCAGCCCCTAACCCGCTCCGATTCTGTGGCGGGCGAGATGGTAGAATTTCGGTGATTTTTAAATTGGCTTTATCGATATGATGGACAATATCCTGCAGCTCCGAATGAACATGAGCTCCCTGACAGAGGTAGCAGGCGCTGCAGAGGGTTTTTCGGGCCTCCAAACAATTGTCACTGCCCAGTTGAATATTGTGGCACTTGTGTCAGTGCCCAGCTCTGCCAGGTTAAATGTCCACCTGCCAGTTCACACAACAAGGCTGAGTACTTGGCATGGATCAACGAGCACTGGTCTGGACTGAGAGGACGCCTTTAGAACACCAGTGTCATTGGTGGCACAGTGGTTAGCACTGCTGCCTCACGGCACCAGGGACCTGGGTTCAATTCCCTGCTTGGGTCTATGTGGAGTTGGTAAGTCCTCCTCATGTCTACGTGGGTTTCCTCTGATTTCCTCCCGCAGTCTGAAAGATGGGCTGATTGGGTGCATTGGCCATGTTAAATTCTCCCTCAGTGTACCTGAACAGGTGTCAGAATGTGGTGTGGATGCGTGGGTTTCCTCCGGGTACGCCAGTTTCCCCTCACAGTTAGAAAGACACGCTGGTTAGGTGCATTGACCATGTCAAATTCTCCCTCAGTGTACCCGAACAGATGCTGGAGTGTGGTAACTAGGGCACTTTCACAATAACTTCATTGCAGTGTTAATGTAAGCCTACTTGAGACATAAATAAATAAATAAAATTTTCACTAAGACAAAAGGAAATCAAGCTGAGAAAATGAACCAAATTATCGCACAGCCACAGTCTTTGGAAAAAGCTTTGAATCCTTTCGTTCTCCTAAATAATTACTGACGAGGATTGTCATTATTTTCTGTGCCAAGGGGTAGGAGATTGAGAAGGGATTTGAGAAAAAAACATTCTCACTCAGGGGATTGTGGGAATCTGGGATCCACTGCCTGAGGAAGATAGTGGAGGCCAGAAACCTTTCAACCTTGAAAAAATATTTGGATGAGCACTTAAAATATCATAACATTCAAAGATACGGGACATGTGCAGTAAAATGGGGTTAGCATGGTCTTTAGTGGTAGATGTTGTTGGTGCAACCTCGATGGGCTGAAGGGCCTTATTTGCACTCTATGACTAAGGGAGCATTTTGGGGATAGGATTGGAGTATGGAGTGCTAATGAAGATATGGTGAACCCTTAAAAAAGAGGCGGTGAAATTGTTCTGAATTGCACTTTTACCAGATGGAAAACCCACGCATTAAGCTCCAATTTAGACAGTCAAACTCCTGTCCCAAAAAGTCGTCTTTGGGAAGGATTATTCAGGGAACTTGTGTCTCTGGGATCACAGGGGAAACAGGATGCAAGTCATGATGTTGTGCAAGCGAAATGATGACATGGTGCAACTTAACTTAATCATCACCTTATAATTGGAAACAAAAGGTTCGGCAGACACTTTAACCAAGAAGTGTGTCCTTTTGAGTGCACACCATAGCAAAAAGTAATGGTACAGTCAAGTAAGTCAATAAATTAAAAGGCTCTACAGACTCCCCCACTACTGAGTAGTGGAATTATCATTTCAAATATTATCAAAGTGACTGCGGGCACAGACCAGACAGAAAGGAGGATTGAACACCCAGCACCTCCCTCCAACGCTAACCACAACCATGTAATGAGATCTGACCCCTAAACAATGAATTCCTCCTCCAGTCGTCACAGCTGCCTGTCCTGGGAAAAATCCAATTCCCAGTGTCTTAATATGAGCAAGGAAAGGTAGGAGGCTTGTAACCGGCCACACGGAGACTTTCTCAGGGAATGAGATGGATAGCAGGTGGGCTCTATATCAAACTAAAACCTTCTCTCCTCTAGAGAGGTAAACAACAATGAAAAGTAAAAACCCAAATCATTCCAACAGCTTTTGTTTTTAATGTGCTTTAGTATAACTAGAGAGCTAAATGAAGGGACAAGCCACCAGCAATGCTGGAAAAGAGCAGGGGAGAAGATGAAGTTGAGATGCAGTGGTTATGTGATCCCAATCTTGGCTTGTAAAGCCTCATGGTCCTTTTTATATACATTCAGTCTTGAGGTTGTGGGCATCATTGCTGAATTGGCATTTATTGCCCCCTCCTAGTTGCCTTGATGTGGCTTGCGTTGCTTACTAGACCACTTTAGCAGCATGTGGAAAATTGGATTCAGGTCATCCATTGGTGCACAGTTCTGTTAGCACAATGTGGCACAGTGGTTAGCACTGCTGCCTCACTGCGCCAAGGACCCGGGTTCAATTCCTGGCTTGAGTCACTGCATGGAGTCTGCACATTCTCCCCGTGTCTGCATGGGTTTCCTTCGGGTGTTGCGGTTCCCTGCCACAGTCTGAAAGACATGCCAGTTAGGTGCACTGGCCGCGCTAAATTCTCCCTCATTTACCCAAACAGGCGCCGGAGTGTGGCGACTAGGGGATTCACAGTAACTTCATTGCAGTGTTAATGTAAGCCTACTTGTAAAAATAATAAATAAACTTGACAAAAACTTAAACATCAGTTCAAAAATAAGGGGAAAAAGGTGAAGGAGTAATGTGAGGACTTTTTATTTCACCCAGTGGATGGTTGGAGTCTGGAACAAACTTCCTGAGTGGGTGCTGGAATCACGTTTGATCAAGATATTCATAAGGGAACGGGATTGCTATCTGAAAGGAAAAAATGTGCAAGACTGCAGGGATAAGGCAGGGGAGTGGGATGAGGTAGAACACTCTTTCAGAGAGCCAGTACAGGCTCAATAGGCTGCATGGCCTCCTCTGCACTGCACAGATCCTGATGCTGTGAGACTTGAAATACATGCAGGCTGGACAGGATAAATGATTGCAGCTTTCCTACCCCGACTGACATCAGTAAGTGAGTTGTTCTTCTCTCAACAACAATCCATCAGCTTCATGGTCATTTTTACTGATACCAACCGTTCACTCTATATTTCTTTGGAACTGATTTGAGATTCTCAAACTGCCATACGGTGGGATTTAAACTCTCAGGGCCCCATTTGAATATTGTGCCAGTGAATGGGTTTTGAGTGCATTACAATCATCTCTGGATTCTCCGGATTATCCGTCCATCAAGATAACCACCACACTACTGCACCTCACTTAATAAAATGACTCGAGTCACTAACCAGACCCGAAGGAAAGTCGTCTTCCATTGCATTGAGGAACAAAACAAACTCCCACCGTCTTTAATCCCCTACTGTTTTCTCTCTCTTAAATTTGCATTTCAATAAGTTTCTCTGCCTCATCACTTTGCCTCCCAATATCTACAAAATAATCCTTTCCTAGCACAGCTCTTAATGAGGAAACATGTTCCACTTCTGAATGTTACATTCAACAGGGGTATCGCTGCTCAAATGTCCTCATTCCAGAGACAATTGGCATCGTAGAAAAATAAATAGAATCATACAATCCCTACAGTGCAGAAGGAGGCCACTTGGCCCATCGAGTCTGCACCAACAACAATCCCACCCAGGCCCTATCCCCGCAACCCCATGAATTTACCCCATTAATTCTTCTAACTTATGCATCCTGAGACACTAAGGGGCAATTTAGCATGGCCAATGCACCTAAACCGCACATCTTTGGCAGGAAACCAGAGCACCGGGGGCAAAACACACGCAGACACGGGGAGAATGTGCAAACTCCACACAGGCAGTGACCCAAGGCCAGAATTGAACCCGGGTCCCTAAAGCTGTGAGACAGCAGTGCTAACCACTGTGCCATCATGCCAGCTACATAGAAACTAGAAACAGGAGTAGGCCATTTGGCCCTTTGAGTCTGATCCGCCGTTCAGACACAGTAGCACAGTGGTCAGCATTGCTGCTTCACAGCTCCAGGAACCCGGGTTTGATTCCCGGCTTGGGTCATTGTCTGTGTGGAGTTTGCACGTTCTCCCAGTGTTTGCATGGCTTTCCTCAGGTGCTCTGGTTTCCTCCCACATTCTGAAAGACGTGCTGGTTAGGTGCAGTGACCCGAACAGGCATAGGACTGTGGCGACTCGGGGGATTTCACAGTAACGTCATTGCAGTGTTAACAGTGTAAGGCTTGTGACTAATAAATAAACTTGTAAAAAGTATGATCATGGGTGATCATCAAACTCAATAACTTGCTCCCTCCTTTCCCCCATATCCCTTGATCCCATCAGCCCCAAGAACTATATCTAATTTCTTCTTGAAATCACTCCGAGGCTTGGCCTCAACTGTGGTAGTGAAGTCCACACGTTCACCACTCTCTGGGTGAAGAAACTTCTCCTCAACTCAGTCTTAAAAATCAACTTCAAGTGCTGCCTGTTGCAGCACAGTTAGATGCACAGTAAAATTCTCTCTCCACCATTGCATCAAACATTCCCAGGTCAGATACAGCATAGGTAAGAGGCAGAATAAAGTTCCTCCCACACTGTTCCATCAAGTTTTGGAAAGGATTAGATATGGAGTAAAGCTTCTTTTGCATGGTCTGATAAAACACTTGCAGAGCAGACACAACATAGGTTAGATACAGAACAAAGTTCTTTCTATACTTAGGATCATAGAATCCCTATAGTGCAGAAGGAGGCTATTCGGTCTATCAAATTTGCACTGACCACAAACCCATTCAGGCCTATTCCCACAACCTCACATATTTACCCTGGCTAATCCTCCTGACACTAAGGTCAATTCAGCATGGCCAATCCACCTAACCCGCGTATCTTTGAACTGTGGGAAGAAACCTGATCACCCAGAGGAAACACACACAGACACGGGGAGAATGTGCAAACTCCATACATACAGTAACCTGAGGCCAGAATTGGGTCCCCAGAGCTGTGAGGTCATGCCACCCCCCATCAAAAACTCCCCAGGAGGGTATAGCATGGGCTGTACTCACACAGTCACAGAATCCCTACAGTGAAGAAAAAGGCCATTGAGCTCTTTGCTTCTGCACCCACTTTTACCCAGGCTTACCCCATTTGGACTACCTATCCAGAGACCCAGGGTGATGTTCTGGGGACCTGGGTTCGAATCCTAGCACGGCAGATGGTGAAATTTGAATTCAGCAAAAATCTGGAATTAAAAGTCTAATGATAACCATTTTCGTTAAAAACCCATCCGGTTCACTAATGTCCTTTAGGGAAGGAAATCTGCCATCCTTACCCAGTCTGGCCTACGTGTGACTCCAGATCCACAGCAGTGCGGTTAACTCTCAAATGTCCTCAGGGATGGGGAATAAATGCTGGCCAGCCAGCGATGCCCACATCTCATGAACAAATTAAAAAAAAGGAACCTCCAGTTCCACTGATAGGGGGCCAAGATTGCAAGCTGATGAATTGGGTTCTCTGGTGATTTGTGGTGCTGGTTCAGGTACCTTCAGCCGGTTTTGTATGTCATGGTCATCATCCATGGTGACCACAGGGCTGTTTGACTGCAGGGCACGGCGGTGTACCGTTGGGTCTGGACAGTAATCATTTGGCCAGGTCCTGATGGGCTGGGCCCCTGAGTATTTTGATCATAGCACCTACTTCTCCTTCACTGCTGCTGCAAGAGGTGTCACACACATTGGATTCCACTTTCGGTTGCAAGAGGGGCCTCGGTGTCGGAGATTGTGGTAGTTGTGCACCCGGAGAACATTCGCTGTGCTGATGAGGGAACATTTTGTAGCCTGTGAAATGCAGCAGGAGTGCAATCTTCTTAAGTAGGTGCCTGGCTGAGTTAATCACCCATTGTGCCAGGCTGTTTAACTGTGATTATAGGGGACCACTTATAATCTGCTCAAAGCCCCTTGTGTGTTCTTGAACTCCCTGGAGACAAACTGGCAAGTGTTAACCATCATCATCCTCTGAGGGATGCCATGAATGGTGATGCCTCTCCTGAGCTTACCTATGACCATGGCTGGCGGGTTAGGGTTAGAGTTAGGTTTGAACTGATTGCACCAATAACTAATATATATCGTATAACAACTAACAACAATATGAATGTATTAAAGCCATTAGGGGCCGCATGGTGGCACAGTGGTTAGTACTATTGCCTCACAGTGTCAGGGATGTAGGGTTCAAACCTAGCCTTGGGTGACTGTCTGTGTGGAGTCTGCACATTCTCTCTGCATGGGTTTCCTCCAAGTGTTCTGGTTTCCTTCCACAGATTAGGTGGATTGGCCAAGATAAATTGCCCCTTAGTGCCAGAGGAACTAACTAGGGTAAATGCATGGGGTTATGTGGACAGGACATGGGTGGGATTGCATTTGGCACAGATGGGCTGAATGGCCTCCTTCTGCACTGTAGGGATTCTATGATGCTGCTGTCCCTTCTGGCATTTCGAAGTTCCATGTTCTCCAGGAACTCCATCTTCACATTCTGAGAAACTGAGGAAGAACTGGAGCCCTGTTTTCACACTGTCCACTCAGGGTAGCACGGTGGCCCAGTGGTTAGCTCTGCTGTCTCACAGCACCAGGGACGCAGGTTCAATTCCGGCTTTGGGTGACTGTCTAAATGGAGTATGCACATTCTCCTTGTGTCTGCGTGGGGTTCCTGCTGGTGCTCCAGTTTCCTCCCAGAGTCCAAAGATGTGTGAGTTAGGTGGATTGGCCATGCTAAATTTCCCCTTAGTGTTCCCAGATGTATAGGTGAGATAGATTAGCCATAGTTAACCCAGGGCACAACCTCGGGCTCAAGGGACAATCCTTTAAAACAGAGCCAGAGAGTGGTGAATCTGTGGAACTCTTTGCCGCGGAAGGCTGTGGAGGGCAGGTCATTGAGTGTCTTTAAGACAGAGATAGATGGGTTCTTGATTAATAAGGGGATCAGGGGTTATGGGGAAAAGGCAGGAGAATGGGGATGAGAAAAATATCGGTTATGATTGAATGGCAGAGCAAACTTGATGGGCCGAGTGGCCTAATTCTGCTCCTATGTCTTATGGTACATGTGTGGGGTTATGGGGACAGGGCAGGGGAGAGGGCCTGGGTAAGATACTCTGTCAGAGAGTCAGTGCAGACTTGATGGGCTGAATGGCCTCCTTCTGCTCTGTAGGGATTCTATGACCTCCAGCCTTTTCCTGTGGAGGTTTACTGTGGATAAAACACGCTCTGAACGAACACTGCTGCATGATCGGGAGAATATGCAGCTGACTGTATTCCCCTTTGGGAATAATCTTTCCCTGGTCTTTACTGAGTGGGTTTTGGTTACCTCTCCTCACTGGTCACCTCCTTCATCTCAGGGGAGGATATAACACTCACCGCAGTGCTGAATTCTTTGTGCAACTCTCCCATGCTAATCTTTTCAAGATTGCACACTGGAACACCAACGCAAAGTTCTTCAAAAGACACAACATTTGCAAGGGCTAATTTGGACATTCTGTTGTGAAAGCTGTTTCCAGACAAGTCATATCTACCACTCCTGACTCTTTTGTAAAGTTTTTTTTTGAAGAAAACATTTCTCTCACATTTTCCTGCTACGTTTGGTGTTAATTGCTTCAGTCTGACATTCACTGTAAATCTAAAATCCTTCTCTCCAGATTTCTATTCATCTTACCCACCAGCTCCCAGGCTGGGAGGCCACAAAACCACTAGGCCCCTGAGGCTTTGATAAAGCCTGTTTGGTAGTTTCAGAGTGTTGCTCACTCTGCCCCCCCCCCCCCCCCCCCCCCCCACCCCTCCTCCCTCCATCCTCTCCATGGTATTTTGGGCAATCTTATAGAATCTACAGCACAGAAGGAGGCCATTCGGACCATCAAATTTGCACCGACAACAACCCCACCCAGGTCCTATCCCCATAACCCCACATATTTACCCTCCTACTCCCCCTGACATTAAGAGTCAATTTAGCGTGGCCAATCAACCTAACCCAAACATCTTCGGACTGTGGGAGGAAACCGGAGCGCCAGGAGGAAACCCACGCAGGCAAGGGGGGAACGTACGAACTCCACACAGACGGGAATCCAAGCCGGGAATCGAACCTGGGTCCCTGGCACTGTGAGGCGGCAATGATAATCATTGTGCTGCCATGCCCCCAACCTTCCTCACCTAAACTCTGAAAGTGGCTCGTCACTGGTTTTCAACACTTCAACAAACTGCCGGGTATCTGGCCAGAAAGAAACCCAATGACTCACAATGTGCTTCAAGAGAGTTCACCCCACCGCCTTAGCAAAGTGACAGAACTCCCTCGGTTGCTGGACTCTACTCACTGAGGTGTCAAAGTGAGTATCTATCTAAAGAATGATGTTTTCTGCAAGATGCTTTGCCACATTGTGCAGAATCGAAACCAAAAGATCGACTGCAATCATGTCCTTTTGAACACCGTTGCACATTTTTTAATTAAACCCTTGCATTGGAGCTGAACACAAGGACAATCTCCTCAGACTGACACTGAGCCCCTCAGCTTGGGTAACATTGCTGTTCTGATTCCTTCCAAGGTTTCCTGAATATCACCAGAGAATTAATTACAAGAATAAATTCTGGAGCGTATACCATAATTGACTTGAATCAGGACTAAGGGGGAGCAGATTTTTACACCCATGTTTGAGACATCGTATCTAGGAGAAAAAAAGATCATTTGCTTTCACACTCAGTGCTTCTGTTCAGAATATGGTAGGAAGTGCAAAGATAGGGGTGGCACGGCGGCACAGTGGTTAGCACTGCAGCCTCATAGCGCTCGGGACCCAGGTTCCATTCTTGGCTTGGGTCACTGTCTGTGTGGAGCTCGCACATTCTCCCTGTGTTTGCATGGGTTTCATCAGCATGCTCCGGTTTCTTCCCACACTCCAAAGATGTGCAGATTAGGTGGATTGGCCATGCTAAATTGCTCCTTAGTGTCAGGGGGACTAGCTAGGGTAAATGCAGGGTGTTATGGGGATAGGACCTGGGTGGGATTGTGATCAGTGCAGACTCAATGGGCCGAATAGCCTCCTTCTTCACTAGGGGAAGAATAGGAAGATCCCGCCAAAGGGTTCAGCTGGAAAACCTCAGCCAAAATGTCCATTTCATGTCTTTGCCATTTCCTTATTCCACGTTATAATTTCCCCTGTCTCTGCATCTACTCATATCTTGCCTCTGAAATACAGCTGAACAATGGTGGGCATCTAGCTACTTGGTAGACATTGTAATGTATGTTGAGACATACTCCGTTAAGAGAACAGTTCAGGTGACCTGGGACATATCTCCGCCAAGCCAGACTTGCGCTGACCATGCTAAAGAATAGACGCGTTAATAAAAAGTTCCAGTTAGTTTTCTCCCACTTACCTCGTGGTCTTTTATCAGTCCATATTAGACCTCATACATAATAGGTATCATTTGATAAGATTATTGAGGGACCAAGGCTAATCAACTCCTTTCACGTAGGATTTTTATGATTAACAAAGACACTCTCTGGCAGGCTGGAGAACACTGGAGACAGGGCCATTGAACACTTTTAAGACAGAAGTAGATAGATTTTTAACTAACAAGTGAATCAAAGGTTACTTGGGGGTAGGGAATGTGGATAAGTTTTTAAATTTAATTATTAGCATCACAAATAGGTTTACATTAACATGGCAATGAAGTTACTGTGAAAATCCCGTCATCGCCACATTCTGGCACCAGTTCAGGTACATGGAAGGAGAATTTAGCATGGCTAATGCACCTAACCAGCATTAGGACTGTGGGAGGAAACAGGAGCACCTGGAGGAAATCCATGCTGACATGGGGAGAATGTGCTGGTTCCACACAGATAGTGACCCAAGCTGGGAATTGAACTCGAGTCACTGGCGCTGTTGGACAGCAGTGTTAACCACTGTGTCACCATGCTGCCCACTCTGAGCCACTCTCAGATCAGCCATGATATTATTAGATGATGGAACAGGCCGAATGGCCTCCTTGTACAACAGATTCATATTTTTGCATCTATGTATGATCATAGGTTTGGTTGGAGTTGAACCTAGAATCATAGAATCTCGACAGTGCAGGAGGCCATTTGGCCCATCGAGTCTGCACCGACAACAATCTCTCTTGGCCTCCTCTCCGTAAGCCCACATACTCACTCCGCTAATCCCTCTAACTTACACATCTCAGGAAACTAAGGGACAATTTAGCACGGCCAACACACCTAACCCGCACACCTTTGGACTGTAGGAGGAAACTGGAGGACTTGGAGGAAACCCACGCAGACATGGGGAGAACGTGCAAACTCCACACGACCAGTCAGCCGAGGCCAAATTTGAACCCGGGTCCCTGGCACTGTGAGGCAGCAGTGCTAACCATTGTGCCACTGTGCCTCCCACTGTGGTTAGCAGTGCTGCCTCACAACTGTTAATGAGTAATAGTAACAACACTGTCGAGATAACATGGGTTGTATTACTTTATCCTGTAAACCGCAGAGGAAGTTACTATTGTGTAGGACTAATCTGGGGTTGGGAAAAGTGATAAAAATGACTATTCAATGACTATGTTTTTCTGCAATATACAACAAAATCAAGTTGAGCCCACAGATCAGAAGATGGGAGGTGACCTGTAATATCACAAAGATTCTCCTGAGAAGCATTGAATTTGAAGGAAATTGACTACAATCAGTTCCTTGGAGTCACTGATACTTCCCATGCTAACACCCAAACCACACACACAACTGATAACGCCAAAGAGAAGTGAGGCTCCGATAAAAGATTATAGTCAATCCTGATCGACTTCCCCGTTAGTCAAATAATCAACTTTCCCACCACGTAGCAACCAGATTGGGAACATTTATTTGGAAATGCTCTAAATTTAAAAGGCGGCAAAAGGCACTTTCGTCCAATGCCGATTACTGCAGTGATCACCGATAACACTTTGCAGGTTAATTACTGCATTGACACTTTCAGCACAGATCTCCCTGTGGTCTGTTGAATGAAGTGATCAAGTGGTATGTTACTGAGCCACACAGGCTGAGAAGCCCAGGTTCAAGCCTCGGTCAATGTGGTAGCACACATGCCTTTGCATCGTGAACAGTTTATGTTCAAACAGCACTCCAGAGACCTGAGGATTTTCCTTTTTATACATTTGTGGGCCTTGGGCACCGTTGGCTGGGCCAGCATTTATTGCCCATCCCTAAGTTGCCCTTGAACTGAGTGGCTCGCTAGGCCATTTTTGATTTGGTAAGAAGTCTCACAACACCAAGTTAAGGTCCAACTGGTTTATTTGGAATCACGTGCTTTTGGAGCTTTCGCTCACCTGATGAAGGAGCAGCGCTCTGAAAGCTCGTGATTCCAAATAAAACTGTTGGGCTTTGACCTGGTGTTGTGAGACTCCTTACTGTGCCCACCCCAGTCCAACGCCGGCATCGCCATATCATTTTTTATTCGATTTGATTTGATTTATTAATGTCACTTGTATTGGTTTACAGTGAAAAGTATTGTTTCTTGCACGCAGGATGTTAAAATTGTACTGTTTGCTGTTTTAGAAGATTATTGTGTGCTGTCAACACCATCCATGCTGTTCATTGGCTGCATTCACCAGCTGAAGGCCCAATATACAATTGGCTAACACCACTCAAATACAAATTTGTGCAGTCCTATGGGCAGATTACTCATACCAAACCAAGGGTTAGCCAATTTTATATCCCTATCTATTTCACTGACGGCTGAGGGATAAATATTGACCAGGACAACAGTGTGTTGGATCTGTTAAGATATACTAGACCTTAGTTCCATCCAAAAGACGAAGGCTCCAGCAATGCTGAACTGCCAGGATACGGGAGCCGATGGCCTCATGGTATTATCGCTGGTTTATTTATCTAGAAACTCAAGAATGGCAGCGAGTCATACAAGAATGCATGTGGCGAGGTTTTCATTGAATGTCTTGATGCATGCAATGGAGAGAAGAAGCAACATATCCTGTATCTACAGGGGCGTTGTGTGGCGGGGGGGACTGCGCTCCAAGACAAATGCCCAGGATCGAGGCAGTTGGGAAAAGTTGTAGCAGAGGCCAATAGTGGTGATGTAGCTTCAAGAAAATGGATATAGTGCAGGAAGAAGTTTAACAATCTGACACTGGGATTGTTGTCAGTGCAGGCTTGACAGGCCAAATGGCCTCCTACTATACTGTAGGGATTCTCATGACTAGTGGATGGCCTTGTCATCCAATTAAGTAAGTTGGACTCTTAAAGCTGGAGGACCAATCAACGACCAAAAGCAGCAGGCTGTGATGGAGAGAAGTAAGGGAGAGGGTGCTTTCAGCTGTTTTAAATTGAAACAAAGAAATGGGGTTGTGAAACCAGGCCACCATTGCTTGGGAAGGGGGTGAGGGGTGCCCCTCCTTGGCACAGCCTGGGGCCTGCCTGGAGTATAGCTTCCCTGGCCTGCTATCAGTAGGCCATCTCCAAGCAGTTAAACTGGGTCCTGCCAGCCTGGAAACTGGCTGGAAAATCCCAATCGCTCTCCTTCAGTTGTTCTAAAGTGGCTGTCCGTGCCCCCAACATCCTGCATTCGCACAAATATCACAGATTTGGGATGGATTTAAGGAATTGGCACTCAGGCCGCTAACTCTTTTATTTTTAACCATCTGCCCGCCTTCAATCACTGCACCAGAGAGGCCCAAAAAACCAGATTCAGGAGTCAAAGAATCCCTATGTTGCAAAGGAGGCCATTCAGCCCATCGAGTCTGCACCAACCACAATTCCACCCAGGCCTATTCCCCACATATTGACACTGCTAATCCGCTGACACTAAGGGGCAATTTACCATGGCCAATCAACCTAACCCGCACATCTTTGGACTGTGGGAGGAAACTGGAGCACCCGGAGGAAACCCACGCAGGCACATTGGGGGCGGGGGTGGGGAACGTGCAAACTCGACACAAACAGTGACCCAAGCCAGGAATCGAACCTGGGTTCTTGATGCTGTAAGGCAGCAGTGCTAACCACTGTGCCACCTTGCCACCAATGAGATGCCAGGTCTGGGTACTGTCCAATGGACTGGATTACTTCTGCGTTTACTAACCTGTCCCTGCCTCACTGCAGAGGCAGCCTTGCTCACTTGTGGATCTTCCTCATGTTTTGATGCGTTGGTCATGGATGAGTGTCAAATCCCAAACTGGAGTGTTCAAATTACTCCAAAATCAACCCCAAACGTAATATGTTTGCCAAGGGAACTTAAAACAAAAAGACTGGTTCTGCTTCCAAGACAGACAGTGGGAGCTGGGAAATAGAGCTAAAATAAATAAAATTTGAAGTTTTTTTTTAAACTAGGCAGAGAAAATAATTAAACTTATAAAAAGATGGGGTATGAATGGGAGGGAATGAGAAGCACAGCAAGAAGATTGATATATTTTCTAATTACGTGTTTGTTTTGCTGATTTAAGGAAATCATAATGAGTCCTGTGGCACAGTCATAGAGAACAGAAGCTTTGAATTCAAGTTCAATGCCAGGACTTAATGACCAGGAAAGGAACATTCATAATGCAGCTTGGGAATCAACTCAGGAATCCTTTCCCCATTATTTCCCAAAAAATATGTTGGCAAGGGCTGGGGGAAACCAAGAAAAAGTGTGAACGTAGCCCAGTCCATCACTCAAGCCAGCCGCCTATCCATTGAGTCCATCTACACTTCCTGCTGCCTTAGAAAAGCAGCCAGCACAATCAAGGACCACACACATCCCTGAGATAGGCTGGAGTTTTACCATCCCGCTTGCCACCGGAATCAGAGTAGGCCAAAGGCGGACCATGGAAAGGCCTGTTGACCTCAGGCGGGATTTTACAGTTCCAGGACGAGTGAAACCATAAAATCCTGCCCACACTCTCTTCCACCTTCTTCCGTCGGGAAAAGGTACAAAAGTCTGAGATCATGTACCAACTGACTCAAGAACAGCTTCTTCCCTGCTGCCGTCAGACTTTTGAATGGACCTACCTTGTATTAAGTACATCTGTCCCTATACCCCAGCTGTGAGTGTAACACTATATTCTGCAGTCTCTCGTTTCCTTCTCCCCTATGTACTCTACGAATGGTATGCTTTGTCTGCATAGCGCGCAAGAAACAATACTTTTCACTGTCTACCAATACATGTGACAATAATAAATCAAAGCAAATCAAAAGATTTCTGCTGCCATTTGCTGGTGAGATATCGCCCTCTGATTTCCCCTGCCCCCTGGCTGAGAGTGTAATGAAATTCCTGTCCAAGGTATTGTAATAAATTTACATATATATAAAGGGCATTCCCGTCATATGTTTCCCTACATAAAGTATCCACCCAACCCCCTTCCCCACCCCCCCATCCCGCCAACATGGCATCACGCCAGCAAGATTTGCAACTGATATTCAGAAACATGAAGTAGGCAAGGAGAAACTGCAAAGGAATGTGAAGCCGCGAGGAGAGAGAGACATGAAACGCCTCCTGGCAATGCCACCCTGGAAGGGGCAATATTGGGACGAGCCCTCTGGGGACCACTTACGTGGGGTGGGGGTGGTGGGGTTGGGGCGGTTGTCATGGTGGTTGTTGGAGTGGGGGGTGGGGTGCTTCCACTTTTGTGTGTGTGGGGAGGGGGCTTTCTCCATATCCGTGCCGGGGGGATGAACCATTGTTTAATCATTGATTGGGGCACCCCTTTTAAAGGGCGGTGTTGGGAGGTGGGGGGGAACGTGGATGCAGAATGTGGGTGGTCTCACTGTGGCTATGGCCCAGATTATTTTTACAGACTTATAAAGTTCCAATCAAAAATGGCATTAGGGGTTCAATCTGAGTCACATTTACAATTTTCAGCTTTAATAGTGGCCTATTGCTTGGAGCAGGCCACAGCTTTGGCCTCCGAGATAGAGGCTCTTTACAAAATGGAGTCAGTCACATCTTTGAGGTTAACTGGGATGCTCCAGTGGGGAGCACGTTGGCTCCCTGTTCAATTAAGGGAAGCAGGCGGTTTCTCCCTCTCTCCACCTCTCTTACTTGCAGTCACACAGGGCAGCCTGGTGACATAGTGATTAGCACTGCTGACTCACAGTGCCAAAGTTCGATTCCCAGCTTGGGTCACTGTCTGTGTGGGGTCGGCACATTCTGCCCGGGTCTGTGTGGGTTTACTTCGGGTGCTCCGGTCTCCCCCCACAGTCCAAAAGATGTGTTGCTTAGGTGCATTGGCCATGCTAAATTCTCCCTCAGTGGACCCAAATAAATGCAAAGTGTGGCGACTCAGGGATTTTCACAGTAACTTCATTGCAATGTTAATGTAAGCCTACTTGTGACACTAATAAATAAACTTGAACTCTTGAACTCTTTCAGATGAATGCCAACCAAAAGAGAAAATTCTGGAAAATCTAGGGCAGCCCAGTGACATAATGGTTAGCACTTCTGCCTCACAACACCAGATTCAATTCTGACCTCGGGTCAATGTTTGTGTGGAGTTTGCACCTTTTCCCCAGTCTGCGTGGGTTTCCTCCAGGTACTCTGGTTTCCTCCTATGGTCCAAAGATGTGCAGGTTAGGTTGTTTGGGCATGCTAAATTAACCCTAGTGTCAGGGGGAATTAGCAGGGTAAATGTGTGGGGTCACAGGAATAAGGCCTGGGTGGGATGGTGGTCAGTACAGACTCGATGGGCCAAATGGCCTCTTTCTGTACTGTCGGGATTCTACGATTCTTTTGGTTTCAGATTTCAGCATCCGCAGTCATTTGCTTTTATCCAGATAAATACTAAATTGAGGTCTACCATTTCAGGTGTAAGTGAAAGGTCCCATGGCACTATTTTGAGCAGAGTTGGTATGTTCTCTTGGCCCATCATTAAAACAGTCATCGTCACATTGCTGTTTGTGAGAGCTTGCTGTGTATAAATTGGCTGCCACATTTCCGATATTGCAGCTGTAACTGCTGTTACACTCCAGAAAGTGAAGGAAGAAACCAGAACCAGTCTTCATTTGGGGTAAATATATGCACAGAGTAAAACGCTACAGGTAAATACCTCCTGGCTCCATCCCAGTATCAGTAAGTATCACTTTACAATCTTTTGAATAAAATGAACTAGCTGAATAAACCAAACAAATAGCAAATCAGTGTTACTTTATATGTGTTCAAGTCAACATCTAATCAACGCCCTGAATCTGTATGTGCTTAACTTCAAATAATAGTTAACAGCAATGCTTCAGAATTACTTCATTAGTTGTAAAACACTTTGGAATACCCACAAATCATGAAAAGCACTATATAAAAGTACAACTTCCTTTTCTATGATTCAGTATTGTAATTGAAGTCTGTTTTTTACACATTGATGAGACATTAGCATCGGTGGCTGGTCAATATTTATTGCCCATCCCTGATTGCCCAAGGGCAATAAAGAGTCAATCACATTGCTGTGGCTCTGGAGTCATATGTGGGCCAGAGAGGTAAGGACAGCAGATTTCCTCCCCCAAAAGAGACTTCAGTGAACCAGATGGATTTTTCCAACAATGGTTTCATGGTCATCATTAGATTCTTAATTCCAGATGTAAATTTTATGGAATTCAAATTCCACCATCTGCCATGGCAGGATTTGAACCCAAACCTCCAGAACATTAGCTGAGTTTCTGGATTAACAGTCTAGCGATAATACCACTAGGCCATTGCCTCAGCCCTCATGGGTAGAAGATAGTGGAACCTGTTGGGACAAGCAAGGCGGTGGGCAGGGCTAGCGAATTGCATCGGATGTTGCAGGTCTGTATGGGAAAGCAATCCCCGCATGAACTCCGTGATGGGAAGGGGCTTGGCCGGGGGGGCAGTGGTGGTGATGAGGGGGGGACGGATGGGAGAGGGATGGGGGATGGAGTGGGCACAGATGGTGGGGGTGTGGACATTTCTAACTGAATGGGGACTCCATCTGACGGGAAGTTTGGCACTGTCCTTCTAAGCTCCTTGTTCTCCAGCTGGGAGGTGGGACTCCGACATCAACACGGAATTCCAACACACCAACAGAGAATTAATTCCAACCACTGTAACCATCTGAAAGAAACAGTTTTTCATGAGTGGTTAAGGTGGGCGTTGACTGAACTTCATTGTTGCATTAAATGTGAGTTAATGGCACCTCGTAAGAAATGGTGCCACATACTGACATCATATAGTCCCAATGAAAGTAATCTGATCGAAATATTGCTGAAATATATCCTCAAATGGTAAATCACTCACTTTCTCGCACTGGATCGATTCAATTCCGTGAGACAGCCTGTGTGAGTTTGATTCCCTGCCTATTTCCTGAGAACTTAAACAGAGTTGCACATTCTCAGGCTCTGTAACAGGACCAGCCTTTATTCCATTATCCACCCTGGCTTGGTTTGCCAGAACTGGAGAAAGGAGTGTGGAATGTTGGACAGAGATAAAGATGGCTATCAGTGAGTGCCGGGCGGGGTGTTAATTTTCAGCTGACTGTCCTTTTTTTCTTATTTGACATCAAACTGTACACTTGAAAAGTTTTATGCCGGTTTCTGACGCTTAATGCTTTAAAACAACAGCACGTATCAAATGGAAAATTAAAGGAACTGAAGATTGCCTCATTGTTTGTGGATGTGTCAATTAGCACAAAGATTCGCCACCCTTATTCTCCAACCCATGCTCCTATCTACTGAGACTCCATTTCAGAAGCACAGCCTTCTGAATTTGTCAAAATATCCACCTTACTTTGCTACAAAAATCCTGCGAGTGTAGACTTCAGTTTTGATGCTTTTTGTTTATTTGTTTCTGTTTTTTTGTGTTTCTTGGGCTAAGAGATATCAGCGCTGGGGAGGACAGGGGTGGCCTACATTTCTCACCAAATGTTAAGGACTCCAGGGTGGATTCAGAACAGTTTAGATGCAGAGTAACACTTCTGGCTTGTTAAGAGCTCGCTGGCCAAGAACTGCAATGAATCAACTTTTCTTTATTTATTTTGAGAAATGTGGGCGTCGCTGGCTGGGCCAACATTTAGTGCCCATCCCTAATTGCCCTGAATCATAGAATCATCACAGAATCCTTACTGTGCAGAATGAGGCCATTCGGGCCATCGAGCCTGCACCGACAACAATCCAACTCAGGCCCTATCCCTATAACCCTACATATTTATACTGATAGTCCCCCTGTCACTAAGGGGCAACTTAGCATGGCCAATCCAGCTAACCCCCGCACATCCTTGGACTGTGAAAGGAAACCAGAGTACCTGGAGGAAACCCCACGCAGACACGGGGAGAATGTGCAAACTCTGCGCAGACAGTGACCCGAGACCAAAATCGAACACAGGTCCCTGGCGCTATGTGGTGCTAACTACTTTGCTACCGTGCCACCTGAGTGGCTTGCTGGACTATTTCTAGGCCATTGAAGAACCGATCTCATGGAGAACAGTAATCTGCCTCCCCCAACACCCCCCATAAAATTCATTCCATGGATAACTCCAATGGTTAGGGATTAAACACTCTGTGCCTGATATTAATGGGGCTGCAACAGCCACAAAATGGGGTACTGAATTTAAAGTTAGTTTACTAGTGTCAAACCAGTGATTGATGCTGGATGATTCCTGCTGGAAAAGATGGCATGTTTGGTTGCGGGGAGAGGACAGAAACAGGTTGGCCTCCACATCTTCCACTGCTGAGCTCTCTGTCCAACTCACATCATTCATGGTCAGACAAAGTACCGGGGAGGGATTGGGGCCGAGCAACTTTAGGAGGAGAGTGGAGAATACTTAGAAGTTTTGTTTTAACATCAAGGAATTGTGGTTAAATCTTCAACAAGAATGAAAAGGATAAAACGTTAAAATACAAGAGCATGCTTTGTGGGGAAGAAAAATGAGATGATTTGAAAGCTGTCATGTGGTCAAGTTCTACTGACATGGACGCTGGATGTCAGATTTTGTCATCACCCTCAACAGTCACTGCATCAAACAAAACGGGGGATGTGTGAAACTTCGTAAAGCCTCAGGGGAAATGGTTGGACATTTCAAATCAAACAAAGCAATAGTATAATCCTCCAGAGGACCACGTTTACAACAGCAAAGGCAAGAATAAATGCCATCAGTGCCAAACTATAATGGCTTTTGTAGGCCAACTTATGGCCCCTTCTCTACATATTAACAAGGTTAATACTGGGAATTGATAACTTTCCCATTTCAAAATCCCTCTATCAGTATCAATCTTTTGCAGGTTAGATTTTTTTGAGCGTGCATCCAAGTGTGTGGATGAGGGTAATGCAGTTGATGCAGTTTATGTGGTTTTCAACAAAGCCTTTGACAAAGTCCCACATGGGAGATTTATTAAGAAGGCTGATGCACATGGGATACAGGGTGGTCTGATAAGGTGGATTTATAATTGGCTTAGTGGTAGGTCACAAAGGGGGATGACAGACGGCTGTTCTGGTGATTGGAAGCCCGTGACTAGTGGCGTACCATAGGGATCTGTGTTGGGCCCCCTATTGTTCACCATTTATATAAGTGAAATAGCTGACTATGTGGGGGGTAGGATCAGTAAGTTTGCCAATGACACAAAGATTGGCTGGGTGGTTAACAATTTGGGTTGAGTGATTTGGATTACAGGAACATATTGATGAGATGGTCAAATAGGCAGATAAGTGGCAGATAGAATTTAACCCTGAAAAATGTGAATGAGTAATTTGACAAGAAAGTATGCTATGAAAGGTTGGACACTAGGAAGTTCTGAAGAACATAGGGACCTTGTTGTATTTGTCCATAGGTCTCTGAAGGCAGAAAGGCAAGTTAATAGGGTGGTGAAAAAGGCATATGGCTCACTCACCTTTAACAATCGGGGTATAGATGACAAAAGCAGAGGGGTCATGATGGAGATGTATAGAACTTTGGTGAGTCCACAGCTGAAGTGCTGTGTGCAGTTCTGGTTACCACATGGACGCAAATGCACTGGAAGGGGTGCAGAGGAGATTCACCTGGATGTTGCCTGGGATGGAACATTTAAGTTATAAAGAAATATTGGATAGTTTTGGGTTATTTTCTCTGGAAAGTCTCACAACACTAGGTTAAAGTCCAACTGGTTTATTTGGTAGCAAAAGCCACTAGCTTTCAGAGCGTTTGCAGCAAGCGCTCCGAAAGCTACGGCTTTTGCTATCAAATAAATCTGTTGGATTTTAACCTGGTGTTGTGAGACTTCTTACTGTGTTTACCCCAGTCCAACGCCGGCATCTCCACATCATTATTTTCTCTGGAGCAGAGAAGACTGAAGGGGAGCGGGTGGTGCGATCCGATTGAATGTTCACGATTATGAGGGGCATGGACGGGGTGGATAGGGAGCAGCTGTTCTCCTTAGTTGAAGGGTCAGTTACGAAGGGAAACAAATTAGAAGTGAGGGGTGGAAGGTTTAGGGGGAATTTGAGGAAAATCTTTTTTACCCAGTGGGTGGCAATGGTGTGGAATGTACTGCCTGGGAGGGTGGTGGAGGTGAGATGCCTCATATCCTTTAAAAAGTACTTGGCACATCATAGCATTCACGGCTATGGGCCAAGTGCTGGAAACTGGAATTAGGTGGGTAGGTCAGGGCCTTCCACGCGTCGGTGCAGACTTGATGGGCCGAAGGGCCTCTTCTGCATTGTAGTATTCTGTGGTTCTAGATTCAGAGTTAAGCTCCCTCTCCCTACCTTGCCTCAGCAACATCAGATTAGATCATCCATCCCCACTGCAAAAAAGTACATTTTTCTATCTTCATCGTGAACAATCCTGAGTGTGCTTGTCAGTTCATAAGAACATAAGAACATAAGAAATAGGAGCAGGAGTAGGCCATCTGGCCCTTCGAGCCTGCCCCGCCATTCAATAAGATCATGGCTGATCTGTCGTGGCTCAGTTCCACTTTCCCGCCCTCTCCCCATAACCCTTAATCCCCTCTCTTATCAAAAACCCATCAACCCGCTTCTTAAAAATATTTAGCGAGGCAGCCTCCACCACTTCAACGGGCAGAGAATTCCAGAGATTCACCACCCTTTGAGTGAAGAAGTTCCTCCTCAACTCCGTTCTGAACTGCCCCCCCTTTATCTTGAGGCTGTGCCCCCTAGTCCTACTGTCTTTTTTGAGCGGGAAGAGTCTTTCCACCTCTATCCTATCCATCCCATTCATCATCTTATACGTCTCAATGAGATCTCCCCTCATTCTTCTAAACTCTAACGAGTACAAGCCTAGTTTATTCAGCCTCTCCTCATAGCTCAACCCCCTCAACTCCGGTATCAGCCTAGTAAACCTCCTCTGCACTCCCTCCAAGGCCAAAATATCCTTGCGCAGGTGCGGCGCCCAAAACTGCACACAGTACTCCAGCTGCGGCCTCACCAATGCCCTATACAGCTGCAGCAAGACCTCCCTACTTTTATATTCAATCCCCCTCGCTATGAAGGCCAGCATCCCATTCGCCTTCCTGACCACCTGCTGCACCTGCAGGCTGGGTTTTTGCGACTCATGCACAAGGACCCCGAGGTCCCTCTGCACCGTCGCCTGCTGCAGTTTTTCGCCACGTAAGTAATAGTCCTTCCTACCATTCTTCCTACCAAAGTGGACCACCTCACACTTGCCAACATTAAATTCCATTTGCCATTTCCTGGCCCATTCGCCCAGCCTATCTAGATCCTTCTGCAGACTCTCCACACCCTCCGCACAATTTGCCTTTCCCCCAATCTTGGTGTCATCAGCAAATTTCGACACCCTACACTCGGTTCCCTCCTCCAGATCATCTATATAAATGGTAAATAGCTGAGGCCCCAGCACCGACCCCTGGGGCACCCCACTAGTCACCAACCGCCAATCCGAATAGCACCCATTGACCCCCACTCTCTGCCTCCTATTTGACAACCAATCCTCTATCCACGCTAACACCCTACCCCCAACTCCATGTCCTCTGACCTTCTGCAGTAACCTCTTGTGAGGTACCTTATCAAACGCCTTCTGAAAATCCAGAAAGACCACATCCACCGGCTCTCCTCTATCCACCGCCCTAGACACATCCTCATAGAACTCCAGTAAATTGGTCAGACACGACTTCCCTTTAATGAAACCGTGTTGCGTCTGCCCTATCAAGCAATTCCCTTCAAGATGCCTCGCAATTTCCTCCTTAATGACGGATTCTAACATTTTACCTACCACAGACGTTAAACTAACCGGCCTGTAATTCCCCGCCTTTTGCCTGGCACCCTTCTTAAACAACGGCGTAACATTAGCCGTTTTCCAATCCTCCGGCACTTCCCCGGAATCCAGCGACGTCTGGAAAATAACCACCAAGGCATCCACTATCACCTCCGCCATTTCTTTCAGAACCCTCGGATGCATTCCATCCGGTCCTGGGGACTTGTCCACAATCAGCCCCTCCAGTCTGTCGCGCACCACCTCTCTAGTAACAGTAATGTCATTAAGACCCTCCAGTCCTACCACCTTTCCATCGCTAACACCCGGCAAATTATTCACGTCCTCCTCCGTGAAGACAGAAACAAAAAAGTTATTCAAGACCTTAGCCATATCCCCATCCCCTACCACTAGGTCCCCTTTCTCATCCGCTAAGGGACCAACGTTCACCCTAGCCAGCCTCTTCCTTTTTATATATTTATAAAAACTCTTGCTATCCTTTTTTATATTAAGTGCTAGCCCAGCTTCATAGCTTCTTCTACCCTCCTTTATCAACTTTTTTGTCAATCTTTGTTGACATTTAAACCTTTCCCAATCCTCTTCTCGCCCACTGCTCTTAGCTACTCTAAATTCCTCCGCTTTTAATTTAACACTTTCCTTCACCTCCTTCGTTATCCACGGCTTATTACCTCTCTTCCTACTGTCCTTTTTAACCATCGGAATAAATTTCTGCTGAGCACCAAGAAAGATCTCCTTAAAGATCCTCCACTGCTCCTCAGCAGACCTACCTTCCAACGCGCTCCCCCAGTCCACATTCGCCAATTCTTCTCTCATCCTTCCATACTCCCCTCTATTCAAACAAAGGACACGTGTCCGGGAACCCACTTTCTCCTCCTCCATCTGCAACAGAAACTCCACCATACAATGATCACTCTCTCCAAGAGGATCCTTCACCTCAAGGTCCCTAATTCTACCCACCTCATTACATAGCACCAGATCCAAGATAGCTCGCTCCCTCGTCGGCTCCAACACACACTGTTCCAGGAAACTATCCCGGCAGCATTCCAAGAACTCCTCCTCGAGCCCACCTCGTCCAACATGGGTCGACCAATCAATATGCAGATTGAAATCCCCCATAACTACTGCCGTCCCATTCCTGCACGCCGCACTTATTTGCGCGTTAACAGCCCGCCCCACCTCCAGATCATTATTCGGGGGCCTATAGACGACACCCACCAGCGTCTTCCTCCCTTTGCTGTTCCTAATCTCCACCCACAACGATTCCACTTTCTGCTCTTTGGCTCCGATATCATCCCTTGCTACCACCTTGATGCTGTCCTTAATCAGCAGAGCTACGCCACCCCCTCTTTCCTCCTGCCTATCCTTCCTAAACACTTGATAGCCCTGTACATTCATCTCCCAGTCCCTGTCACCTTGCAGCCACGTCTCTGTAATGGCCACCAGATCGTATCCATTTGTGTCGATCTGCGCCACCAGCTCATCCACTTTATTCCGAATGCTTCGTGCATTCAGATAAAGCGCTTTCATCCCAGCCTTCTTCTGGACCCTATTTGCCGTAACGCCACCACTTGGGACATCCTCAGCCTCTTCCCTTACCTGTACCCTATCCTTAACTGTAGACCTCCTAACATCACCTACCCTCGCACCCTCCCCCCCCCTAATTAGTTTAAAGCCCTGTCTACAGTTCTCTTTACTCGATTCGCCAGCACTCTGGTCCCAGCACGATTCAGACCAACCCCATCCCGCCCGAACAAGTCCCACCTACCCCAATACTGGTGCCAATGCCCCATAAATTCGATCCCATTCCTCCCACACCAATCTCTGAGCCACCCATTCACTTCCTTTATCCTGTCAACCCTACGCCCGTCTGCACTCGGTTCAGGCAGTAGCCCAGAGAAGACCACCTTGTCGGTTCTACTTTTTAATTCCATTCCCAGCTTCTCATACTCCCTCCCCAGATCCTCAGTCCGCACTTTGCCTACGTCGCTGGCACCCACATGTACCACCACAACTGGGTTCTCACCCTCCCACTCCAGATTCCTCTGCAGCCCAGTTCAATTCTGAATTAGGAAGAGTGTTGTATTGAAGGCCAATGCCCCATAGAAACTGGAAGCAACTTCCTGAAATACATTTAATACTCCTTCCTCCAAGCAGGCAGAGGAAATATTCATCATGGTAGATGCAATAAAATGTGGATAAATGTGAAGTTACCCACTTCGGTAACAAAAATAGGAAGGCAGATTATTAGTTGAATGGGTGTTAATTGAGAGAGGTGGATACTCAGTGAGATCTCCATGTCTTTCTGAATCAGTCTCTGAAAGTAAGCACGCCAGCAAGCATGCAAGTAAGCACCTTTATTAGGGTTATCTGGACTCGAAACATCAGCTTTTCTCTCTCCTTACAGATGCTGCCAGACCTGCTGAGATGTTCCAGCATTTTCTCTTAAAGCAAATGGTATGTTGCCCTTCATAGCTAGAGGATTTGAGTAAATGAATAGGCACACCTGATGAAGGAACAGTGTTTCCGAAAGCTTGTGGGTTTATTATCAAATAAACTGGTTGGACTTTAACCTGGTGTTGTGAGGCTTCTTACGTTGCTTGGGCATCTCAGTGATCTCCGAGCGCTCCGAGGTGATTCTGTGGCCCTCAGGCAATTAACCGGTGGCATTGGGATTCCTGTCTCTTTAGGGGAGAAGATCCCGCCTCCAAGAGGGTCCAGCCAATCAGAGAGCTGGGAAGCCATTGGCTTCCACTTAAGACCCTTGATTGGCCACTGGACAGGAAAATGGTAATTGAGAGAATTGTCCAGTGTTGAGACTGCAATGGGCACTACCCCCCGCCCCACCCCCAGCCCACAGCTCCCCCAGCCCACAGACCTCCATCCCCATAGACCTCCATCCCACCCCATAGCCCCCCACCCCAACCTCTACCCCTCAGCTTCCCCAGCCCACAAATCCCTATCCCAACCCCCACCCCACAGCCCCTCACCTGAACCCCTGCCCCACAGCCCCCCACCCCAACCCCCATTCCAAAGCACACCCCCACCCCATAGTGCCCCCAAACCTTCCTGTCTGACCTTTGGATCCCCCCCCCCCACCCCCCCGAGCCTTGCTGCCCACTTCCAAAGGGACACAATAAATTCCATCGGTATAATCAAAACTCAAGTTAAGAAAGGCGTAGGCGAGGGCTTCCGTGGCCGATGAGCTGAGACAAGTCGGGCACGGAGACGGAGGTGGAGAAAAATACCGCAGGGAATAGTTGAGGTGAACATCTAATTCAAGAGGAAGTTAGATACACACCTCAGAGAGAAGGAAACCGCAGGATATGTTGTAGAAGGTGTTTGTACAGACTCGTGTGGAGCAGGAACACCAGCATAGACCTGTTGCAGTGGCTGCGGCTGTGCATGTGTGTGTTGCAAGTAAGACCTTAAATATAAAGGAATGGAATTAGGCCATTCAGCCCATCAAGTCTCCTATGCCATTCAATCATGGCTGATATAATTCTCAACCCCATTCTCCTGCCTTCTCCCTGTAACCCTTGATCCCCTTATTGATCAAGAACCTATCTATCTCTGTCTTAAGGACACTCAATAACCTGGCCTCTCAACCCTCTGTGGCAATGAGTTCCACAGATTCACCACCCTCTGGCTGAAGAAATTCCTCCTTATCTCAGTTTTAAAGGAGTATCCCTTCACTCTGAGGTTGTGCCCTCTAGTCTTTCCCACTAGTGGAAACATTCTCTCCCTGTCCATTCTATCCAGGCCTCTCAGTATTCTGTAAATAGTATGAACTTTAAGCCCACTCTGCCAGGACCATTGAGGGCAGTTGCAACAACCCCCACCATGAGTGTGGCTGTGAGTTTGTGGGTTCATGGTCTGCGTGATTCACTTCCGGAGTTGAGGGGGTTGAACTATGAGGAGAGGCTGAATAAACTAGGCTTGTACTCGTTAGAGTTTAGAAGAATGAGGGGAGATCTCATTGAGACATATAAGATGATGAATGGGATGGATAGGATAGAGGTGGAGAGACTCTTCCCGCTCAGAAAGGACAGTAGGACTAGAGGTCACAGCCTCAAGATAAGGGGGGGGGGGGCGGTTTAGAACGGAGTTGAGGAGGAACTTCTTCACTCAAAGGGTGGTGAATCTCTGGAATTCTCTGCCCGTTGAAGTGGCTGCCTCGCTAAATATATTTAAGACGCGGGTAGTTAGGTTTTTGATAGGCAAGGGGATTAAGGGTTATGGGGAGAAGGCGGGAAAGTGGAACTGAGCCACGACAGATCAGCCATTTTCTTACTGAATGGCGGGGCAGGCTCGAGGGGCTAGATGGCCTACTCCTGCTCATATTTCTTATGTTCTTATGTGCAGGGACCCTCCGAACGGCTAGGAGAAAGGGTGCCCTTTTGATCTCATTCTCCAAAATCAGGTTCCCAACTCAGTGAAAGCCCAGTAAGTGAATTGCAAGCAGTCAAAATGCTGAATTGATGCCAGTGACAGATCCTCAAAGGAGCTTCTCATGGTGTTAAATCAGGCAGATAATCTGTTCTGGTTTGTTTTGTTTCGGGGGGGGAGGTGGGGAGAGCTATTCTGCTGAATTAATAACCCAGATTAGAAATCAAGAGATTGATCTTTCTGCTTGTTGGGAAGGCTCACCGTTCACCTTGGCCAGGGTTACACACTCACTTGATGTCCTGTCACCACTTTATGTCAAGTGGAATGGAGCAGATGCACAGCCCTGTCTGTCAGGGGCCCTGGGCTTGCAAAATCTCACTAACTGTCCTGTCTGGAGACAATACACATCTCTTTAACCTGTCTTAACGCTCTCTCCACTCACATCGTCTGTACCTTTAAGACTTGTAAAGACTCGCATTCCAATCATTATTTTGCAAATTGAGTTTGTGCCTTTATATGCCCTGTTCGTGAATAGAACTCCCACTCACCTGACGAAGGGGCAGCGCTCCGAAAGCTTGTGGCTCTTGCTACCAAATAAACCTGTTGGACTTTAACCTGGTGTTGTGAGGCTTCTTACTGTCGGGGCCCTGAAGGCAGCCATTTGCATGCCTGTGCACAGGGAGGCTCGACTGGAATCTTGGCAGGGGGAACGGCCTGGGCTGTACTTGCAGCGCAGGTGTGTGTGTGTGTGTGTGTGGGGAGGACAAGACAGAACACCTTGAGGCACACACAGTCAAGCCGTGTCGCAAGAGGAAAGACGTGGGTTTGATTTTCTGTCGACCTGGTATGCTCACGTCTGCCTCAGCAATGCAGGGAAAGCCAGGGCCAATGAAGGATCACCGGGAGCTGGAATTGGCAGGAGAAGGGGGGGGGGGTGGGGGGGGTGGAATAACGGCAACGGCGCGTGCGTCAATCAGGCCAGTTGACGCCGAGCTGACAGGCCACCACCCCCCCCCCCCCCCACCCCCACCCCCCTCAGCAGTTTGGCTGGTGCTAAATTTTTCCCAAACGATTAGGACGTAATGCCAAGCAACAGGTGAATAAATAAATGTGGCATCTGAAATCTCAGCACAGTTCACGGTGGGGCTGACGGAGCCCAGCCCCCTCAGACAATCTGCTGCCTCAGTCAGGTAGACGTGCCCACCACCTGTTGTTGTGGTGGTGGTGGTGGTGATGGTGGCACGAGGGTTGTTGCCAGCCTGCCAGGAGTCTCTGGGAATTAAAGACTCATCGCCTGCTTTTTTACTGTGTGCAGGACTGGGGAGAAATGTCAGTGCGGCTGTGGAAACAAAAAATAATCTGCGTGGGTTTCCTCCGGGTGCTCCGGTTTCCTCCCACAGTCCAAAGATGTGCGGGTCAGGTTAATTGGCCATGCTAAATTGCCCATTAGTGGGATGTGTAGGTTAGAGGGATTAGTGGGGTAAATGTGTGGGGTAGTGGCGTAAGTCTCAGGTGGGATTATTGTGGGTGCAGACTCGATGGGCACTAAAGGGTGTCTATGACTTCTATGAATCATGTGTTTTAATTCACTCTCTTTGGCCATCTCTGGCTACATCTGCTGCCATCCTGCTCATGCCAGTTTTGTATCCTTCGAAAAAATAGAAACTAAAAACAGGAGTAGGCCCTTCCAACCTGCTTTGTCATTTATTTTGATCATGGCTGATCATCAAATTAAATATCCTGATTCCCCCCTCTCCCTCTGTCTCATATCCCTTGATTCCTTTAGCCCCAAGAACTATATCTAATTTCTTCTTTAAATCGCACAACATTTTGGCCTCAACTACTTTCTGTGGTAGTGAATTCTACACATTCACCACCCTCTGGGTGAAGAAATTTCTCCTCACCACCTTCAAACTGTGACCCCTAGTTCTGGACTCCCCCCACTATCAGGAACATTCTTTCTGTATCTACCCTGTCTAATCCTGTTAGAACATCTATAACCAAGTCCAACTCATTAATCTGAAGGAGGAAAAGAGTGTCGGGGACACCACTACACCCTTCTAACCAGTTTGAAAAACATCCAGTCACCGATATTCTCTGCCTGCTGCCATGGGCCAATATTGTACTCAAATCCCTTTAGTATTGAATAGTTCCATTATCTGGGTAAGTTTCTTAGGAGGGTACCTTATCAAGAGCATTTTGGAAGGCCACATGTCCAACATTTACAGCACTACCTTCATCAGACCTGGCAACGGAACCCATCTGCCTGCACACATCAGGCACTAAATCGGGATGCTTTTTGCCTAGCATATGAGAGAAAAGCAGAGAGAAACGCATACCAAATTCTATCTCCGGGTGTCAGTCTCTTTACAGCCTCTGGGCATCGCTGCTGAGTCAGACCCTGACCTCTTCTGACCTCGACAGAACAGAAAAGACGTCCGTGTGAATTTGTGGAACTTGTTGCCCCAAAATGGGATGGATCTGAATCATTACAAGATTTTAAGAAAGAGATAGACATATTTCCAACAAAAAAAGGGTTAAAGAGATATGGAGAACAGGTGGGGAGTGGATTTGAGACCAGGGAGAGATCGGCCATGATCTGATTGAGAGGCGGGGCAGGCTCGAAGGACTGAATTTGCTGACCTCTCTTCCTAATTCCTATGTTCCTATGCACCCACCTGCCCCTCCTTCCAACACCAGTGACCATTGCTGAGATCAACTAAATCAGTTCAGGCTGGGCCTCTTGTTAACATAGGGTGGGGTGGGGGCGGGGGGTGGGGGGGATGGTGGGGTGGGTGGACGGTTACTGAATTTTAAGGCTGCAATTGAATCAAGGAATTTGTGTTGGTTTGAGGTTATAGCCTGTCAGTCAGTGCCTGTTATCGCTATGATAAATACCGGCGTATGGAATTTTAATTTCACCATTTTCTGTGACAGTCCTGGAGCTAAATGCTCTTTTAAGTTGCATTCCAGAGGCTTAATGTAGCCCTGAATGATACTCTCACAGAATGCGGAAGGGCCTTTGTCCTCCTTTTTGACATATTACAGGGTTTAGTGGTAGGTAATTTGCAGGCAAATTGCAAGCCTGTATAGATTATAATTGTACACCAATTAGCAGCACTTTACCAAGTAGGCAATATATTAAAAGCACACCAGATAGCTGTCTTCATTTATATGTACCACACTAATTGATGGATGAGACTTCCTACAAGACTATGTTAAACCTCCATCGAGTGGTTAGTACCAGGCCAAGGAAAGCATCAAGACAGCCCCCTTACGTGTACCTCAAGAATTCCAAGTGTGAGTCTTGAGTTAAGATCTTCCCCTGGGCACAGCACAGCAGGTAGACGGATATTGGAGGGTCAAAACCTAACTGCTGTCCTGAGAGTGTGTGATGCTGACATTACTCCCTGGTGCTAACAGCCTTCACCTTGCTGAGTGCAAGCACAGAGAGAAACAAGGTTTAAAACCATAAGATAAAGCAGCAGAATTAGGTCATTCGGCCCATCGAGTCTGCTCCACCATTCAATCATGGCGGATAGGTTTCTCAACTCCATTCTCCCACCTTTTCCCCCTAACCTTTGATCCCCATACCGATCAAGAACCTATTTATCTCTGTCTCTAATCTCCATCGATTACAGACCTAGAGGTCAGAAGTTTATCGATATGCCTGCCCCCGGCTCGGACAATGACATTCTCCGTTGGCCTCAGGTGGAATCGTACGAACCTTGGGCAGGCATACCAGTAAAACTTCGCCCACACTCTTTAAGCGCTCCTCATATATCAAACTTTTCATTCCTGGGATCATTCTTGTGGATCTCCTTTGGACTGTGGTGGTAGAGTGAACCTCCTCCAAGACCCCCTTAGCACACAGTCTGACATCTTCATGTTTACCAAATCAGCCATCCTGTAGAAATTAAAAATAAATCCATAAAAATTTGGAGTCTTGAAAGAGAAACTGCACAGGAGGTCTGTCAATGTCTGGAGAGAGAAAAGGCAGGCTCTTGTTTCATGAGCTATTTTTTATTCATTCATGGGACGTGGGCATCGCTGGCTGGCCAGCATTTATTGCCCATCCCTAGTTGTCCTAGTTCAGAGAGCAGTTGAGAGTCAACCACATTATTTTGGTTCTGGAGTCACATGTAGGCCAGGCCAGATAAGGACAGCAGATTTCCTTTCCTATAGGACATTAATGAACCAGATGGGTTCTTCTGGCAATCGACAATGGTTTCATGGTCATCATTCATGGATTCTTAATTCTAGATTTTTTTCATTGAATTCAAATTCAAATTCAAATTTGCTGTCGTGGGATTTGAACCGGGGTCCCCAGAATGTAGCTGAGTCTCTGAATTAATAGTATAGCAATAATACCACTAGGTCATCACTTCCCCTGTCTTCTGTTGTGGGCCAGTTATTTGAGATGACTTGTACGTGGTTCAAAATAACATCGAAGGGATGGGTTCAAATCCTGTCGTGGCCGAGGTAGACATGAGAGGTACCTCCTTACCTGCCCCATGCTTGATGTGGAATGGGGACCCCTCCACTCCGCCCCCTACACTGCCCCCCCACACATCTGACTGTGACTACCCAATATGGAGAGAGAGGTCCATGGTCCCTTGTGAACCAGGCTCAATCCTCCGTTTTCCAATGTTGAAAGACTGACTATGAATTTCCAGGCTTTGTTGACAGTCCAGCCATCCAAGTGCCCAAATTGAAGAAAGTCTTGTCCCGTGGAGCCCTGTCAATTAGCAACTGGGTTGCTGTAGCTCATCCTGCAGAGGACCCCTGACAACTGGAGGAAACCTTCACCAATCCGAACTCAAGTCCTGGAAGTGTGCATCTAACCCAAATATTAACAAGAGAGAAGGGGATCATTCCAAATTAAGCTGCACCTTGAAAGACGTGCTGGTTAGGTGCACTGGCCGTGCTAAATTCTCCCTCAGTGTACCTGAACAGGTGTCGGAGTGTGGTGACTAGGGGATTTTCACAGTAACTTCATCGCAGTGTCAATGTAAGCCTACTTGTGACACTAATAAATAAACTATCTTCAGCCACATGGATGAAAATTTTACTGCCTGACTAATAAATTAATGATCATAAATGTTATTGTAGATTTGACATCAGTTTTATTGGAGCATCATGTTTCAGACTAATTCACCATTATTTATGCAGAATCTAGTTTAGTTTATTTAGCAGTCACAAGGAGGCTTATATTAACACTGCAATGAAGTTACTGTGAAAATCTCCTAGTCGCCACACTCCAGCACCTATTCAGGTACCCTGAGGGAGAATTTAGCACAGCCAGTATATACCTAAGCAGCACATCTTTCGGACTGGGGGAGGGAATTGGAGCACCCGGAGGAAACCCACACAGTCACGGGGAGAACATGCAGATTCCACACAAACAGTGACCCAAGCTGGGAATCAAACCCAGGTCCCTTGCGCTGTAAGGCAGCAATGCTAACCACTGTGCCACCGTGCCACAACAGTTATAAACTTGATCAGAGTGCATTCTGAAATCACAAATAGTCTCAAAAGACTTGTGTTAGCAAACCCACAGCAGAAATGAACAGCTGAATATCTCCCTGACTGCAAGAGGGGTCAAAGGTATAGAGGCACATTATATTCTTAAGCTTGTCTTTCCTTTAACACCCTGAGGAGATGTTTGCCTTATTCTCAGTTCTGCCGAGACAATATCTGTCTTTGTTGACCTTACTGATGTGGAAGTGTACAAGTCTGGACATCAATGGGCCAGGGAAATCTGTCTGACTGCATCCTATAGAAACTCAAGGAAACGCTCCAGAAACAAATGAACGAAACCTGAATTCTGCGGGTTCACATTTTGATTTTATACAGTTTAAGAGAGATTGAAGAATTCTTGAGACTTTATGGTTTTCATACCTTTTGTGGGGCGTTGGTTTAAATAATGCCTCCCTGACATTGGTAATGCTTTAGTCAGCGACGTGCAGTGTTTCTTTACACAGGCTTTAATGGTTAAACACTGCAACAGGTAACAGTTGTAATTCTAACTTGTTCAACAGATGGTGCTATAACCTTTATAAATCAGGACTACAAGTGCCCCTCCTGCTTTCCAACCACAGTTCTCACCATTGATGTCCTTTCTCTACTCTTTAATTCCCCCTTCCACTGTAAAAAGTTGTTCATCTCCACCAGTTCTGATAAAAACCCATTGACCCAAAACATTAAATCTGCCTCTCTCTCCATTAGCACTGTCTGACCTGTTGAGTATTTATGATGTGGAGATGCCGGCGTTGGACAGTAAGAAATCTCACAACACTGGGTTAAAGTCCAACAGATTTATTTGTAGCAAACGCCACTAGCTTTCGGAACTGGCTGTTCCTTTGTCAGGTGGGTGGCTGTTCTGATCACAAACAGGGCATATAAAGACACAAACTCAATTTACATGAATAATGGTTGGAATGTGAGTCTTTACAGCTAATCAAGTCTTAAAGGTACAGACAATGTGAGTGGAGACAGCATTAAGCACAGGTTAAAAAGATCTGTATTGTTTCCAGACAGGAAAGTTAGTGAGATTTTGCAAGCCCAGGCAAGTTGTGGGGTTACAGATAGTGTGACATGAACCTAAGATCCCGGTTGAGGCCGTCCCCATGTGTGTGGTTCCTCCATTCCAATCATTATTCATGTAAATTGAGTTTGTGTCTTTATATGCTCTGTCTGTGATCAGAACACCCACCCACCTGACAAAGGAACAGCCAGTTCCAAAAGCTAGTGGTGTTTCATACAAATAAACCTGTTGGACTGGTGTTGTGAGATTTCTTACTCTGCTGAGTATTTCCAGCATTTCAGCTTCCATTTACAGATATGTCTGCTCCTCTTTCTGTCATCTCAGATGGCACTGCACCCCTCTCAACTTGTTACAACACATCTTCAATTGCCTATCATTCAGGGGAGGTGGTGGTGTTGATGGTGTAGTGCTGTTTTGACTGGACCAGTAATCTAGAGTCCCAGGGTAATGCTATCGAGAGCCTGGGTTTGAATCCCACCATGGCAGATGTTGATATTTAAACTCAATAAACATCTGGAATTGGAAATCGAATGATGCCCACGAAACTGTTGCTATCATAGAATCCCTACAGTGCAGAAGAAGACCATTTGGCCCATTGAATCATAGAACCCTACAGTGCAGAAAGAGGCCCTTCGGCCCATCGAGTCTGCACCAAACACAATCCCACCCAGGCCCTACCCCCATATCATATTATACCCACTAATCTCTCCAACCTATGCATCCCTGGACACTAAGGGGCAATTTCTTAGCATGGCCAATCAACCTAACCACCCTAAGTCTGAGTCTGCATCAAACCCAGGACCCTGGATCTGTGAAGCAGCAATGCTAACCACTGTGCTACCGTGCCACCCTAAATCTGAGTCTGCATCAACCACAATCCCACCCAGGCCCTATCCCCATGACCCCATATATTTACCCTGGTAATCCCCCTGATGCTATGTGGCAATTTAGCATGGTCAATCAACCTAATCCGCTCATCTTTGGACTGAGGGAGGAAACCGGAGCACTCGGAGGAAACCCACACAAACATGGGGAGAATGTGCAAACTCCACATAGACAGTGACCCGAAGCCGGAATTGAACACGCGTCTCTGGCACTGTGAGGCAGCGGTGCTAATCACTATGCCACCCCCAAGAAAAGCTGTTGTCTGTACCCCGTCTGGAATTCCAGATCCACAGTAATGTGGTTGACTTTAATTGCTCTCTGAAATGACCGAGCGAACCATTCAGTTTAAGAGCAATTAGGGATGGTCAATGAATGCTGGCCCAGCCAGTGATGTCCCCATCCTCTGAACAAATAGAAGAAAATTCTGTGACTAACTGTGAGCAAAGGTACAGGAGATTTACTATTTAAATACAATAACGTTTTACCGGTCTTTGCCTCCAATCCTCTGTCTTGCTTTGGCTGCAAGCATATCTGGGTGCTGGATTCGGGTTTCTGATACTGGGTGTCCTTTCAATGTGGGTGAGGATAGGGAGTGCTCACTGTGAGAACTCTTTCTGTCCTTGCTCAACTGCATCGTGTATTTATGGGCCCCCTTAACGTAGCAATGTGACTCAAGGCGCTTCACTGGAGCAATGTCAGAAAATAAGATTTGGCTCGGTCAAAGGCTTCAAGCAAAGGAGGAGACAGAGAGCGAGAGAATGAATAGGCATTCGGCAGGGAATTCCACTCTATATAGCTTCAATATATATATAGCTTCAATGTATATATATACATATATATATATATAGTGGTGCTGTGGGATGGTGATGGCAAGTGGGTACTGGAAAATGATCACTAATGGTATTAGAGAAAGTTCAGAAAAGCACGTGATCCCTGCAAACTTCGATGAGAGCGGCTGAGGGGGATCTCTGGAGAGTGAAGATATGAAGACTATCATGTTTGATATTGCTCCAACATGGATGCCCCATAATAAAGCTATTTGAATAAAAATCTCTACCACAGAAGGGTGGCACAGTGGCTAAGGCTTAAGGTTCAAGTCCAACCAGACCTATGATCACACACATAGATGCAAACATATGAATCAGGAGCAGAAGTAGGCCATTCGGCCTGCTCCACCATCCAATAATGTCATGGCTGATCTGAGAGTGGCTCAGAATGAACGGTATACTGGCCCAGTGGTTAGTGCTGCTGCCTCACAGCGCCAGTGACCCAGGCTCAATTGCCGGCTTGGGTCACTATCTATGCAGAGTCTGCACGTTCTCCCCATGTCTGTGAGGGTTTCCTCTGGGTGGTCAGGCTTCCTCCCACAGTCCAAAAAGACGTGCTGGTTAGGAGCATTGGCCTCCCTCAGTGTGCTCGAACAGGGCCCGGAGTGTGGTGATTAGAGGGTTTTCACAGTAACTTCATTGCAGTGTTAATGTAAGCCTACTTGTGACACTAATAAATAAACTTTAAAACATAAACATCTGCATCAATCCTTGATGGGTGTTCAGTTAATTGATCTTGCCGGTGGGGGAGCGGTGACGTTTGGTGGGGGTGGAGGGGCTGCAGTTAAAGACTTTCTAAGTGACTGGTACCATTGGTTACTAATCAGTGCCTGTTGCTAGGAAAATTGGTGAATTGGATCCCAGTTGAATACAGCACTGAGGGAGCCTGCTCTTAAAGAGCTTGTAGGTAAATCTTGCCCATAGCTGGAAGCGATGGTCTTTGGGCAAAGTTAAGGAAGGCCAGTTGGTATCAGTGGAGCAGTGCCAGGTACAACCAGTGCCTTCACAAAGATGTGTGTTGACAGTCTGCAAACCTTCACAAGGCAGCTAGACTGCTTCTTGGCTGGGTCAGGTACCATATATAGATAAGTAGACTTAACAGTTAAAATATGCATGGAGAAAGTGATATCCAGTGGAACAGATTTTAATCACCTGGGGATATGAAGAGAAGAAATATCCAGATTTTTCCCCATGTTTGCCCTGTTTTTTTTAATCTCTGTTTCTTTCTGTATCTTGCAGATTACATAGTTACAGAAGGATAAAGAATGTCTTGTCATGCTCCTGGCACAGTGGTTAGCACTGCTGCCACGGACCAAGGTTGAATTCTGGCCTTGGGTCACTATCTGTGTGCGGAGTCTGCATGTTCTCTGAGTGGGTTTCCTCCGAATGCTCCAGTTTCCTCCTACGGTCCAAAGATGTGCAGGTTAGTTTAGTTTATTTATTTATTCATCGTAAATTGGCTTACATTAACACAGCAATGAAGTTGCTGTGAAAATCCCCTAGTCACCACACTCCAGCGCCTGTTTGGGTACATTAAGGCAGAATTTAGCATGGCCAATGCTCCTAACCAACACATCTTTCTGACTGTGGGAGGAAACCGGAGTACCTGGAGGATACCCACACAGACACGGGGAGAACATGCAAACTCCCAAGCCGGGAATCAAACCCTGGTCCCTGGTGTTGTGAGGCAGCAGTGCTAGCCACTGTACCACTGTACTTCCCCAGGTGGATTGGAAATGTTAAATTGCGCCTCAGTGATTTAAGATGTGTAAGTCAGGGGGATTAATGGAGTAAATACAGAGGGTAAAATGCTCTGTTAGAGGGTGTGTGCAGACTCGATGGGCCGAATGGCCTCCTTCTGCACCGTATAGATTCTACGATCTATGATTATGATTGTAAGGCAGACTTGATGGAGTAGCTAGGCTTTTACCTTCCCATCACTCTTCTGTATGAAATCTAAGGGGGAAAGTTAAGGGATTGGGAGGAGGGTGGAGGACATGTCAATGAAATGGTCACCCGCAGGATCACCTCTCTCTCACTTCAACTTTGTTTTGATCCTGTTGGTACTGAAATGATAAAGTGGCCTCCCTGTATTCAAGTGAAAGTGCAGAACACATTTCACCTTCTTACAATTGAAATACATTTTCTTCAGAAAACAGTGGAAAAAGCTTCTGAATCTCAATACTTTTTCTACATTTCAGTATTTTGTCAAGTTACTGAGGGAAACAAACATTGAATCTTGAAGTGTTTTGATGGGCCTTTGAGATTGGACTGAGTTTTCAATAACAGGAGGAGACAAGCAGTGGTTGCAGGGGCATTGAATGATGCTTTCCAGATTTGATATGAATTGATTTATTATTGGCACATGTACCAGTATACAGTGAAAAATATTGTCTTTTGCGCACTACATGGACAAAGCATTCTGTTCGTAGAGATCGAAAGGAGCGAGTGCAGAATGCAGTGTTACCATCATCGCACGGGTGCAGAGAAAGATCAACTTAGTGAGAGGTGGTCCATCCAAAAGTTTGATGGCAGCAGGGAAGAAGTTGTTCGTGAGTCGGTTGGTACGTGACCTCAGACTTTGGTATCTTTTTCCTGGTGGAAGAAGGTGGAGGAGAGAATGTCCGGAGTGCATGGGGTCCGTAATTATGCTGGCTGCTTTTCCGAGGCAGCGTAAAGTGTAGACAGAGTCAATGGATGGGAGGCTGGTTTGTGTGATGGATTGGGCTACATTCACGACCCTTTGTAGTTTCTTGCAGTCTTGGGAAGAGCAGTGATACCAAGCTGCGGTACAACCGGAAAGAATACTTTCTATGGTGCATATGTAAAAGCTGGTGAGAGTCGCAGCTGACATGCCAAATTTCTTTAGTCTTCTGAGAAAGTAGAGGCATTACAGCCAGGTGTAGACGGTCTGGGGGCTATCATTATTTCTCTCTGGAACAAGATGCATTTTTAAACATGTGGGAGGGAGGGGATAAAACCATGAACCTGTTCACCTTCAACTGACACTCCAGGCAGCTCCTTGAAGAGTTCATTGACAAGCTGGGAAGGGTCAGGGGATGATTTTCAAATCGGGAATCTTGCCAAGTCTGAACTGTCAAGTGCACCGCAACGCTCAGCTCTCAGGGGCAGAGTCTCAGGGTCACTTAGAATGGAAATGAGGTGAAATTGCTTCAATTAAAAGATTGTGAATCTTTGAAATTCTCTGCTGCCGAGGGTAGTGGATGCTTCATGTATGTTTAAGTATGGAATAGATGGACTTTTGGTTTCTCGAGAATTAAGGGATATGGGGAGCGAGCGGGAAAGTGGAGTTGAACCCCAAGATCAGCCATGATCATACTGGATGACAGAGAAGGCTCGATGGGCTGTATGGTCTACTCCTGCTGCTATTTCTTATGTTCAATGTGTGGAACTGAGAGTTTTTTAAAATTTAAACTGCAAACATCGCTGGAACCCGAGATCAGGCACAGTGCCTTTCCAATGGCCAATTCTCTGAGCAGCATGGTGCCTGCGCCCTCCAAATTCCTGCCTCCTCCCTTGTGCAAGGCAGCGGCACGCCCCATCATGGCCGCCATTTGCCTCTGATGGTCATGCTCCAGCAGGCAGCTCCTGCCTCCTCACAGAACCTGGCGCTACTAACTCGGTGCCAAGCTCGTCTCCAGTCCAATAGAGGACGTTCATCTTTGAAGATCGCATCACCTGGCTGATACAGATTCAGAACTCAGAAATGCTCTGGCTGCCGAGTTCCTAACTCTGCATTGGAAAACCCAAGCCTGAGAAATGTGAGTTTCTTTTTTCAAAAGTCATATTGGGCTCACTCTTTCAGGATATGACAAAGCACTTTACTGTGTGGGTTTCTTTAGAAGCCCAGTCACTGCTGTTAGGTGGACAGAGTTTATAACCCCATATGTGCACAGCAAGGCTCAGCAAATAAATGGTTGGCTAACATGTTTTCAGTCATGTTATTGAGGGAGAAATTATTTTGTCACCTTGCGACCGAACCTTCCCCACTGTTCATAGAATTACAGAATCCCTGCAGTACAGAAGGAGGCTATTTGGCCCATTGAGTCTTTACCGACCACAATCCCACCCAGCCCTATTCCCATCACCCCACACATTTACCCCACTAATGCCCCCCCCCCGATACAATTTTAGCATGGCCAGTCAACCTAACCTGCACATCTTTGGACTGTGGGAGGAAACCGGAGCACCCGAAGGAAACTCACGCAGACGTGGGGAGAATACGCAAACCCCACACAGACAGTGACCTGAGGCCGGGATTGAACCTGGGTCCCTGGCACTGTGAGGCAGCAGTGCTAACCACTGTGCCACCCTGCTGCCTGATATATATATATGTATGTCATGGGATCTTTTCTCGATTCATTGTTTTGCCCAAATATTGTTCTTCTCCTGAGACAATGAGCCTTTTGGTCAATTTCCTCGATTCCCGAGAATCTGACACAAAAGCACATTCTGTCCAAGCACTCCATCAGCGTCCAAAAGGTGTAGATGGTTTAATGCTGTCTTTAAGCATTTATCAGAATCTATTCCTACAGGCTGCCATGGATAACTCGGACATCTGACTCCAAAGACAAAAACGGTTGACGATGGGAGAGCCGTTGATGTCATCTACATGGATTTCAGTAAGGCGTTTGACAAAGTCCCTCACGGTAGGCTGGTAGAAAAGGTTAAGGCGCATGGGATACGAGGCCAGGTAGTTAGGTGGATTGAGAACTGGTTGGGAAATAGGAGACAGAGGGTAGTTGTGGAGGGTACCTTGTCGGGCTGGAGGCCAGTGACCAGTGGTGTGCCGCAGGGCTCGGTACTGGGACCTCTCCTCTTTGTAGTCTACATAAATGACTTAGAAGAGGGAGTAGGTGGTGTGATCAGCAAGTTTGCTGATGACACCAAGATGGCAGGGTTGGCGGGTACAGAACTGGATTGTCAGGTGATACAACAGGATATAGATAGGTTGGTGCAGTGGGCAGATAGGTGGCAGATGGCATTTAATCCTGACAAATGCGAGGTGATGCATTTTGGAAGGAATAATGCAGAGAGGAGTTATGTGATAAAAGGTAGGCCGATTAGGAGTATAGATGTACAGAGAGACCTGGGAGTGCAGGTCCACAAATCCATGAAGGTTGTGTCACAAGTGGAGAAGGTTGTTAGGAAGGCTTATGGGATGTTAGCCTTTATAGGAAGGGGCTTAGAGTATAAAAGCTGCCGTCTAATGCTTCAGTTATACAGAACGTTGGTTAGACCGCATTTGGAGTACTGCGTCCAGTTCTGGTCACCTTATTACCGGAAGGACGTGGAGTCTCTGGAAAGGGTGCAGAGGAGGTTTACCAGGATGTTGCCTGGCATGGGGGGACTGGGTTACGAGGAGAGACTGAAGAGACTGGGGCTATTCTCCTTGGAAAGAAGGAGATTGAGAGGGGACATGATAGAGGTATATAAGATACTGAAGGGAATAGATAGAGTTAATAGTGAGAGACTGCTCCCTAGACTGGGTACGAACACAAGAGGTCATCAATTAAGGGTGAGGGGGGGGAGGTATAATTTGGAGGTAAGAGGAAGGTTCTTTACACAGAGAGTTGTGGGGGTCTGGAATGCGCTACCGAGTAGGGTGGTGGAGGCAGGCACGTTGGACTCGTTTAAGATGCAGTTAGATAGGCATATGAGTGAAACGGGAATGGAGGGATATGGTAGGGGCTATTAAATAGGGTAAACCTCGGGAGACACCGGAAGGGCAGGCTGTATAACTAATATGTTTTGTCTTTATTCCACAGGTGGAGGTCCACCTCGTGTCAAGCGAGGGGCATGCACACGGCGGGTTGTGCGTGGGCTGCTCTTGGAAGTCCAGGAGTGGCCTAGTACTTCATGTCGGTGTGTGTGCTTGATCCTGGACCGATAGACGGGCTCCACAACAGCTCAGTGACTAGCACTGCTAGCTGTGCAGATACATGGATTTGGGCCTGTGTCTGTGGGAGTTTGCGCATTCTCCCTGTGGTTGCGTGGGTTTCCTCCGGGCGCTCCGGTTTCCTCCCACACCCCAAAGATGTGCTCTTAGGCTAATTGGTTTCCACCAAATTGACACTATTTCTTCCCTGAATCTGACTGAGTAGGGTCCCATTCGTAGACATGCAGGGTAGAATAGGTGTAGGGCGATGCGGCGGCGCGGGCTCGTTGGGCCGAAGGGCCTGTTTCCCGTGCTGGGTTGTTCTTTGTTCTTTGTAAAGACATGTGGGTTAGGTTGATTGACCAAGCTAAATTGACCCTTAGTGTCAGGGCTGTGTCAAGGGGATTAGCAGGGTAAATACGTGGGGTTATCATAGAATCATAAAATCCCTACAGTGCAGAATGAGGCCATTCAGCCCATTGAGTCGACACCAACAACAATCCCACCCAAGCCCTACCCCCATAACCTTATGTATTTACCCTAGCTAGTTCCCTTGACATCAAGGGGCAATTTAGCATGGCCAATCCACCTGACCCGCACATCTTTGGTCTGTGGGAGGAAACCAGAGCACCCAGAGGAAACCCATGCAGAGATGGGGAGAATGTGCAAAATCCATACAGTGACCCAAGGCCGGAATTGAACCGAGGTCCCTGGCGCTGTGAGGGAGCGGTGCTAACCACTGTGCCACTCTTGGGGATAGGGCATTGGTGAGATTGTTGTCGGTGCAGGCTTGATGGGTCAAATGGCCTCCTTCTGCACTGTAGGGAATGTATGATTCTATATTTGCGAAGAGCAAAGGCAGGGGTAGGAAGAATAATGAATAGTTGTCAAATCCAACAGGTAGTTTCCACAAAGAGACACCAGGAGTTGGATTTCACACACAGGCCTCCCTGATGAGAAACTGGGAAAATGCAACTCCACAGGCCCGGAAAGCTATGACTGGATGTTCTGATTACCAGGTGGTTAGTTGTCCCAGGTCATACTCTCTTTCCTTCTAAGGGAGGACATCTCATCTTTAAGAGTTGCCAGCCAATCAGATGCCTTTCAAGTCTCTAGCCCCAGTTGCGCCACTGGATTACGGACAGAACCTGTTGAGGAGGTTGGGATGGGGGGTAGGGTGTTCAAGTAGGGTGTCCTTTTCAGCATCCCCATCCCAAAGATCACAGCCAGACCTTGGTTGGGGAGCAACCCATTACGTGGTTACGTAAGGGTGTCAATTGGTCCAAGGGTGGGACAGGATGCTTGACAACTACCCAACTACTGGCAAAATACTAACCTGTCCCCAGGGGAAGTAGAAGGAGGGCATCAAATTCAGGTGCAAATTGTTAAAGTTTTAACAAACATTGAAATGATTGGAGGATATACAAAATAGTACATGAAGAAAACAGGAAGTTACCTTCAGGAATATTAATGGGTCAACCCTTGAATGATGTTTCTTTGCCCTTCATTTTAATGGGAGCAGCAGCACCTTTGATATCATAGGGAGACACCACAGGCATATTTTCATCTTGGAGGTGGGAAAAGGATTTGGAAAATTTCCCTGTTTTCATGGAGGGGAGTAAGGAATGGGCTGAAGTCAGTCCTTCTGCCTTTATCATAAAAACCCTGCAGTGCAGAAAGAGGCCATTGGACCCATCGAGTCTGTACTGACCACCTACTCCCATATCCCCACATATTTACCTGCTAATCCCTCTAACCTACGCATGTCAGGAAACTAAGGGGCAATTTCAGCATGGCCTAACCAGCACATCTTTTGGACTGTGGGAGGAAACCTGAGCACCCGGAGAAAACCCACGCAGACACGAGGAGAATGTGCAAACTCCACACAGACAGTGACCCAAGCCAGGAATCAAACCAAGATCCCTGGAGCTGTGAAGCAGCAGTGCTAACCACTGTGCTACCATGCCACACACCCAGGCCCTACCCCCATAACCCCATGTATTTACCCTAGCCAGTTCCCCTGACATCATTAGTTTCAAAGATCTGCCGCCATTATCTGAGATATCAGCCCAGTTCTGGGGAAGAGTGTGATGTTCTCTAACTCTCACCTCCCAACCCCTTCATATTCTCCTCACCCCCCTACCCTTCACCCTTCGTAGCCCTCTCCTTGCTCTCCATATGCTCCTTCTCTCCCCTAGCCCCCATATCTCCAGCATTATCCACTATAAACACAACTCAGAAGCTTTATAATAACATTTTGAAGTCTTTGAGAAATTCACAGGCCTGTAAACAGAAGGAAATACTACTTGAATAGCCACTCAAAATAATCTTCTCAAATGTTCATACATTTGTCAAAACAACCAAGCTGCTTTGCTGTGCTGAAACCATTTGTGGGTTTGGAATTCAGCCGAGCATTCATAATGAGATTCCATTGAACAGCTGTGTCAACAAAACATCTTAATCTGAATGCATTAAAGCTCAATCATCTGAGAAACAAGTTAGTTGAGGTGAACTTCAAGAATAGTGGAAGGTTAGCTGTGTCTTAATGTTTTGAAACTGCTAAACAGATGGATGAACTGAACATCAATGAAAACACAATAAAATCTGAATTTCACTATTATGCAATGCAGAATGGTACTTTATCCAGCGGATTATATACTCTAATGTATCTAACATCTTTTTCACTTTTACAATGCTGTCCATTGTCTTAATAGATTGCCACATTTTAGAAGTGACAACCTAAAAAACCAATTGTTTTACTATGTACATTGTAGTCAAACATAGTTGGAAAGTTAAAAAAAGAACAATCTTGATGCCAGTCAAGTGAGTTGTATCATCAGAAGGCTGTGTTTCCAACTACAAATTTCCCACCCATTGTTAAGTCTTTAGATTTTGAAAGCAAACCCCAATCATCACTCTCTCTATTAACACTTACAAAACAGGTTTTCATTATGACTTGTAAACTCATTTCATTATGACTGGCAACTCATTTTGAATGTGCCTTTAATATGGTTCCAGATTCCAAATCATGATCTCCCCATGGTTCACAACACCTTTATGCTGGTCTGAGTTATACCACCTTCCAAAACCAGCCCAATTCCATGTAACTTGCAGAAGGCCTAAACTGTCCACTCCGCAATAGAGCCAGCAATGTTGAGACACCAGCATTAAGGCCCCAAACTCACCACCCCGCCCTCACCCCATCACCCAGCACAGTTATCCCACACTGCTGAAAATTGTTTTTTATGCTGTGTCAACAACGCCTGCAGAGCTGAATCCATTAATAGGTTTGTAACTCAGGCAAGCAGCTGTAATGAGATTCTGGAATGGGGGCAGGGATCCCAGATTTGGGCCCAACTTGGCATTTTTAAAGCCTGTCTACACGATTTGGCCGCACATTAGGAGAGGAAACTTTGGCCTGAAGTATTGATTTACCACCAAAATTAATTTGCAGCCTAATAGAAAGGTTAACTCAGGTGAAGGTTTTCTTGAGGTGGTTAGGTGACACCAGGCCTGGGTTTGGAAAGTGAAAATGAAGACTGAGAATGGTCCACTGTTCTGTGATGTTAAACTGATGAGGTTTAGTTTTTGATATAATGAGGATGCAGGGAAGATGAAGACACCCTCTCCATATTCTTAAACAAGGAACAGGAATGTTGTCAATCTGTTGTAAATAAGCTGATGTGGTGAGCAGATGGCCTAGTGGTATTATTGCTAGACTGTTAATCCAGGAACTCAACTAACGTTTTGGGGAACTGGGCTCAAATCCCACCACAGCAGATGGTGGAATTTGAATTTAATTTTTTTTAAGAAAACTGGAATTAAGAATCTACTGATGACCATGAAACCATTGTCGGTTGTCAGAAAAACCCAACTTGTTAATTTCTCTTAGGGAGGGAAATCTGCTGTCCTTACCTGGGCTGGCCTACATATGACTCCAGAGCCACAGCAATGAGGGGCACACATAGGATCAACGCACACAGTCTTTTTCCCAGGGAAGGGGGATCGAAAACTAGAGGGCATAGGTTTAAGGTGAGAGGCAAAAGGTTTAAAAGGGACCTGAGGGGCAACCTCTTCACGTAGAGGCTAGTGCATATATGGAATGGGCTACCAGAGAAAGTGGTTGAGGCAGGAGTAATGGCAACATGTAAAAAGCATTGAGGTAAGGACATGGATGGAAAAGGATTAGAGGGATAGAGTCCAAATATGGGCAATTGGGATTAGGAGGGCACTCTGGTTGGTATGGACCAGTTGGGCCAAAGGGCTTGTTTCCATGCTCTACGACTCTATGGCTCTATAGCCCTGATCTTACCGGCACAGCCCCCTCAAAATCGAGGCATGTTTGACTAGGAGAACGGCATTCTCTGTTGGCCTCGGGCACGATCTTACAAGCCACGGGCAAGCGTGCCAGTAAAATTCCGGCCTATGACTCTCAACTATCCTCCAAGGGCATCTAGCGATGGCAATAAATCGTGGCCAGCCAGTGATGCCCATACCCCATGAATGAATGAAAAAAAGAACTGGTACAACTTCCCTCCCGTTAGTCTGGGAAACAACCTAAAATAAAGTTTTTTTGATTAGTCACAAATAAAGCTTACATTAACCCTGCAATGAAGTTATTGTGAAATCCCCTTAGTCACCAAAGTCCGGTATCTATTCGGGTCAATGCAACTAACCAGCATGTCATTCAGAATGTGGGAGGAAACCGGAGCACCCAGAGGAAACCCACGCAGACATGGGGAGAACGTGCAAACTCCACACAGACAGTGACCCAAACCGGGAATCAAATCCCTGGCACTGTGAGGCAGTAGTGCTAACCACTGCGCCACCTGAAATGTTATTTACTCACCCCAAATAAATTGGAAATTCCCGCAGCAGCTCCAGGAGTGTGGGAGCAGTGTCCAGGCATCCCACCTTGCAGTGGGTTGGAGCCTTCCCAACACAGGCCCTGGAATAGGGACATTACTTAGGCCTCAGGCCCTTGGCAACCAGCTAGTGATTAGTCTGTTGTCGGAGTCACTGTCTGGAAGTGACTGCTTTCTGCGGGGGGAGATCTCAGATATCTGTGTCATGTCACCCACATTTCAATGCAGCCTCTAATCTGATAATTTCATCTATCTGACCTATCTGACAAGAAGCGTTAAAGTCAGATCAATGGCCCTTGGCTATGGGTGGGAAATTTGCAGTTGGAAACATGGCCCTCCAATGATACATCTCATTTGACAGGCATCAAGATGCTGTACTTTTCTTCCCCCCCTCCACACCCCCCCAACTTTTCAACTATAATGTTTCACTGCGAGGTACAGAGTCAGATAAAATACAAGATTAGTAAGACAAAGAAGTTTAGTGCTCACAGCTGTGATACAGCTGAATGTAAAGGCCGTGTGAACTCTCAGAGGCTCACTGTGGATGCAAAGTGCAATCTGTAATACAATCACACTAATCATTGCTTTTATCCCCTAGCATTGCTTCTTAACAAACTCCGTGGCTGCAAGCTTCCTGCCCACAGGATGGTTTACCCCTGTCTTCCATCCCAGTGAAAAAAAATGGAGAACTAGAACGTCAATCAGTTGTTGAAGATGAGTTTCTCCCTCCTTGTCAGCACCAACAATTCAAATAATTTCACTTGTATGTCAAAATCAGCACCTCAAATGTAACGTCCTGTTAAAATTAATAATCTCCCAGACTTCAACACTTCGGGCTTCTTCACTTCCCCTTAAAGTTTATTTATCATTGCCACAAGTAGGCTTGCATTAACACTGCAATGAAATTATTGTGACACTCTGACGTCTGTTCAGGTAAATTGAGGGAGAATTTAGCAAAGCCAATGCACCTAACCAGCATGTCTTTCAGACTGTGGGAGGAAGCCACGGAGTACCTGGAGGAAACCCATGGGGAGAACGTGCACAGACAGTGACCCAAGCCGGGAATTGAACCCGGGTCCCCGGCGCTGTGAGTCAGCAGTGCTAACCACTGTGCCGGCCCATTCACCTTTCAAGTGCGGTTGACAGGCTTTGGAAATCTAAGCTTTGCTGAGCTACCTGATCGGTGATCAAAATTTCATCAGTTTTGACCTCTCAAGCCCAGTGACAGCCAGGTCAATAATGGCACCACTTTCGAGTGGAATGATCGTGGCTTTAAATGACAATTGAACAAAGAAAGAAAACCAGAGAGATGAACTGGGATTTTCAGCCATCCCGTGGCAACATTTTCAGATAAATGGCCATTTTCTTTGCTCACCAACTGTGCCAGTAGAGAACCCGCTGCGGGGCGCGAGGAGTGTCACCTTCGGCGGGACTGGAAGATCCCACTTACAGGAAGAGCTGGAAATTTCCAGACCTGCATTTTATCTCGTATCTTCTCATGACCTCTGGAAGCACTTTGCAATGAAATGCTTTCTGAAGTGTAGCTGCAGTGGTAATGCGGGCAGTAACATCGTCAAAGTGCACATAAAAGAGTTCCCAAAAACAGCAACGTGTGAGTATTCTGCTTGAATGGATAAATGGACAGTTCAATACACGATGGCCGACATAATAGGAGTGGTTGCGCTTTAAAAGTAACTCATTGGCTGAAATTCTACCACCCCACCCACCACAGAATTGGAACAGGCGAGGAGTGGACAATGGAAATGTCCATTGACCCTGAGCGAGATTTTCCAGTCTCGCTCGAGTGAGGCCAGAAGTCCCGCCCATTGAGTGTGAAGTGCCTGGAGATACCCTGAAAATGCGCAAGAGGAGGAAATACTTTTTGTCTATTTTACGCATTGACAGCACACAGTAAAGTTGGCCCCTGCACCCTTTAATAACTCAAATCCACCTCCATAGAACCATAGAAAATTACAGCTCAGAAACAGGCCTTTGGGCCCTTCTTGTCTGTGCCGAACCATTTTTTGCCTAGTCCCACTGAGCTGCACTTGAACCATATCCCCCCACACCCCTCTCATCCATGAACCCGTCCAAGTTTTTCTTAAATGTTAAAAGTGACCCCGCATTTACCACTTTATCCGGCAGCTCATTCCACACTCCCACCAATCTCTGCGTGAAGAAGCCCCCCCTAATATTCCCTTTGAACTTTTCTCCTTTCACCCTTAACCCATGCCCTCTGGTTTTTTTCTCCCCTAGCCTCAGTGGAAAAAGCCTGCTCGCATTCACTCTATCTATACCCATCAAAATCTTATACACCTTTATCAAATCTCCCCTCATTTTTCTACGCTCTAGTTATGTTCACTCGGCTGCAAGGATGGGGAGTGGTGCCCACTCTTGGATTTTCTCCGGTTTTTCACTCCTGGTTGCAATAGCTCTTGCGGAGAATGCCTCGCACGTATAATCACCCCTGCATATGGGAGCTTAGACAGCAACTATTCAGTCACGGGGTGCATCACATCCAAGCCAACTCTCCCAACCATACCCAATTGTTAAACAGGTACATAACTTGAGAGTGATTCAGAACAGCGACATTGGCTCATTTCCTTTCTTCCCACAATTTTGAAACCATGATGCACAAAAGTAGCACGGTGGCGTAGTGGTTAGCATTACTGCCACAGAGCACAAGGCACCCGAGTTCTATTCCAGATCTTGGGTGACTGTCTGGGTGGAGTTTGCACATTCTCCCCATGTTTGCATGCGTTTCCTTCAGCTGCTCCGGTTTCCTCCCACATCATAGAAGATCATAGAATCCCTCTGGTGCAGAAAGAGGCCCATCAAGACTGCACCAACCGCAACCTCTCCTAACCCCTATCCCTGTAACTTCACGTACTTATCTTGCTAGTTCCTCTGACACTAAGTGGCAATTCAGCATGGCCAATCAACCTAACCTGCAAATCATATTCACCCTGTTAATCCCTCTAACCTACATATCCCAGGAAACTAAAGGACAAATTAGCATGGCCTATGCACCTAACCCGCATACCTTTGGACTGTGGGAAGAAACCGTAGCACCCAGAAGAAACCTACACAAACACAGGGACAATGTGCAAACTCCACAGAGACAGTGATCCAAGTCGGGAATCGAAATCGAGTTCCTGGCGCTGTGAAGCAGCAGTGCTAACCACTGTGCCATGCAGGTTAGGTGGATTGGCCTTGGTAAATTATCCCTTATAATCCAAAGATTTGCAGCTTAGGTGATTGGCCATGCTAAATTGTCTCTTAGTGTCCCAAGGATATGTAGGTTAGATGGATTGGCCATGCTAAATATATGGAGTTACAAGATAGGGCAGGGGAGAGGGCCTGGATAAGATAATCTATCAGACAGTCAGTGCAGACTTGATGGGCCGAATGGCCTCTTCTAGAGGGATTTTATTATCCTATGAATAATTGTCACCCCTCAACACCTCATTGACTAAAATGAGCTGACGTGGTTTACGAGTCTGTGCGCCTCCAGTTCTGATGTGGAGATGCTGGCGTTGGACTGGGGTAAACACAGTAAGAAGTCTCACAACACCAGATTAAAGTCCAACAGGTTTATTTGGTAGCAAAAGCCACTAGCTTTCGGAACGCTGCCTCTTCCTCGGGTGAGTGGAGAGTTCTGATCACAAACAGGTCTTTACATCTCCTGTTTCTGATCAGAATTCTCCACTCACCTGACGAAGAGTCAGAAGGCCGAAAGCTAGTGGCTTTTGATACCAAATAAACCTGTTGGACTTTAACCTGGTGTTGTGAGACTTCTTCCTGCACCTACAGTTCCACAGAGGGCAATACTTTCAGCCAGCAGAATCATCAGGAACACAAAGCTGCAGAGAGCGACCCAACATTCCTCAGCGTTCTCCCTCCGTGTGGCGAATCCCGAGCAAATTCACAACACTCTAGTCCACTTCATGCTCAGACTGTGCTTTTGGGTGGGGGGGAGGGGTCTCACTCTCCCCCCCCCCCCCCCACCCCTCCGCCCCCCCCATTCATGCTGTGAACCTGCCCATATTCTCAATAACTGTACTAAGCAGCAATTCACTCACCCTCTTCCTATTGTAGCGGTGGACCGTTTGTGTTACACTAATGACTAGGATCAGGCCATTTCACAGGAAATGCAAAAAAGGCAATCAATGCCCAGGCTTTTCTCATCCCCGCAAGGCCTCTCATTCTCCTTCATTCTCCTCCTGGACAAATGCAATTATTCCTGGCAGCCCAATAGATTCCTATAGAGCTTTCTTCCACCCCCTTTACAACAAAATAACTCCAAAGGCAGCAGTTAAAAACCTTTAGCCACGGCGAATACAGCAAATGCTATACCTAATTAGGAGGATAAAGGTTCTATTGCGCATTAAGTACCTCAAGAACTCTTGGGCCCTCCCCTGTCATTGATGTTCGTCACTGGCGTTTTCTGCAGTCTAGCCAAGGGAAAGGAAGTAAGAAATGTTCGACCGTGTCCTTTCTCTAGGTGAGTTTTCACCCTTGCAGTAAAGATAAAAGACTTTCCGAGCGGTAAGTGGTCTCACTTAATTATGAAAAATAATGATTAACCTCACTTCCAGTTCATCTACCCCTTTCTCTCCCCACATAAAGAAACACAAATATGAAAGAGGTATAATTTTTGAATAACGTCTAACAGTGGCATGCATTTGTTTTGCCTCAGCCAACCGACTAGGCCTCAAATCTCCTCGCATCATCCCAACTCCCAATTATTTTAAGGATACATTTATGTCAAATAATTAAAAACTCAAGGGAGCTGTAGATCGATGACCTTTCACCTCTGTGGTTAGTGTCCAAGTGGGAGCACACCCTCATAGGGTGAATGCTTGAGCCCTGGAGGACTATTTGGTAAAGGGAATGAAAAGGTCTGGTCTTTTGGGGAGGTGATGGGGTATTATTGCTAGACTGTTAATCCAGGAAACAAATTCTGGGGACCCGGGTTCGAATCCTGCCAGGGCAGATGGTGGAATTTGAATTCAATAAAAAGAAACTACCTGGAATTAAGAATGTACTGATGACCATGAGACCATTGTCAGAAAAACACATCTGGTTCACTAATGTCCCCTAGGGAAGGAAATCTGCTGTCCTTACCTGGTCTGGGCCTACATGTGACTCCAGACTCACAGCAATGCGATTGACTCTCAGCTGCCCTCAAGGACAACTAGGGATGGGCAATAAATGCTGGCCAGTCAGCGATGCCCTTGTCCCATGAATGAATAGTAAAAAATACCTCTGAGGTCTGTATGTGAAAGCAGCTATTTTCACTGAGTGACAATCAGTTAGCTGGTGACAGGAAAGAGTGGGATTGATTGGTTGGGGGCAAAGTGAAGGGAGAATCGCCCCCACAATTTTTTATTTAAAATTCCCCAGTTGAATGGTTGTTGATAAGAGAGGGAGCTGGTCCAAGTACAAACCACCAAAACGCGTGCAGCCTTGTTAATCAGTCAGCTCCTTCACCCACTTCACTGTGGGTGGCACGGTGGCATAGTGGTTAGCACGGCTGCCTCATAGCGCCAGGGACCCAGGTTCAATTCCTGGCTTGGGGTGCTGCCTATGCAGAGTCTGCATGTTCTTCCCATGTCTACATGGGTTTCCCCCAGGTGCTCCAGTTTCCTCCCACAGTGCGAAAGATGTGCTGATTAGGTGCATTGGCCACGCTAAGTTCCCCCTTCGTACAGGCGCCAGAGTGTGGTGACTAAGGGGTTTTCACAGTAACATCATTGCTGCGTTAACATAAGCCTTACTTTACTTCTTGTGCTGTATATATGGACTAACCTGAAACAAATCACTACCTTAGCCAATGCGGAGGCTCTCTAGCCTCTTAAAGGGGCTATCAACAATTGCCCCCAGAAACATACATTTAAATAGCGCCTTGTACGTCTTCAGAATGTTCCAAATTGCTTTACTGCCAAGTAACTCCTTTCAAAGTGTAGTGACTGTTATAATGTAGGGAAGAGGAAATTCAATTTGCACAAAGCAAGCTCCCACACACAGGATAATGATCAGATCATCCGTTTGTTGGGAATATTAGTTGAGGGATAAGTATTGATAAGGAAACTTCCCTGCTTTTTAAAATAACCTCACGGAATCTTTTGCATCCACCTGAGGGGAGAAACGACCTCAGTTCAATGTCTCATCCAATGTCATTCCCGTAACACTGCACTGGAGCGTCAGCCTAGATTTTGTGTTCAGACTCTGGCACGGGACTTGAACTCGTGACGTTCTGACTCAGGAAAGAGTGCTACCACAGCTGACACCTGCAAGCCTGCTTACTGAGAGGTCTATCCTGGTCTTAAAGGCAACATTTTCACTATCTGATCTGGAAGTTTCTGTAATAATGCAGATAATGGGTGCAGTGGTGTATCTAGAGGGGGCGTGACCGCTCTCCCCCTGAGCACATTCTTCAAAAGCGGTGCCTTTTCAATGGGGTGTTCCTCACGGGCTCCTCAGATCTCTTCCCAAGATCCGTGTACTGTCATCGCGGGATGCAATACGGATGCGGGGACTTTAGGCAGCGAGGGAGGCATGCAATCGCCCGAGAGGGCATGCAATCACGAGGATAATTGCAGAGGCTGCGAAGGACATAAATACGTAGCCACCGCAACAGAAGAGGCTGTTGTAGTTGCTTCATACCTTTCTCATTCGTTTTGTTTTCATTTTACATCTAAAATAATTAAAAATAATTAAATAACACACGTGTTTTTATTATGTTTTGATTTTGAATATTGTTCTGGAAAATTCTGCCTCACTGCGCCATGGCAAGACAGGAGGACACTTAACACTCTAGTCACCACACGAGGACACCCCTCATTTTCCCAGTAAAGCTGGATTGACGCAGCGCTGCAGGCCGAGGTATGGACATTGTCCTTTTTCATAGCACAATACAAGCAAATTTCAATGCAGCTTTATCAACCACCCTCAGGTAGAAACAACCCAGGTTTTCCACATGTAAACCTGACGCCGGCTTTTTGGCTCTCGGAATGTCTTGTCAGAATGTTGCACAGCGGGAAATCTTGTTCAGCCAGCACTGCACACTGAAGCTTAAAATATACTCGTGATGATTCCTTCCACTCAATGTTTCAAACAGAATGTAATCCTGATTTCACTACATTTGGTGACAAAACTATTTCCTTTCCCACTGGAGTTTCATTTTCTCTGCTTAATGTGTTTGATGTGTAATAGTCAGTAGCAACACAGACCAGTCGGGCTGAATGGCCTTTGTTAACTCTGTCCCATGCCATTCAATGAAAAGTAGACTTTGTCTGATGTCCTTTCTCAATTGTTTCAGCGACCTACCTCACACTAAGTTGATCTTTCTCTACACCCTAGCTATGACTATAACACTACATTCTGCACGCTCTCATTTCCTTCTCTATGCTTTGTCTGTATATCGTGCAAGAAACAACACTTCTCACAATATACGAATACAGAGGGCAGCACGGTGGCACAGTGGTTAGCACTGCTGCCTCACAGTGCCTGGGAGCCAGGTTCAATTCCAGCCTCAGGTCACTGTCTGCGGAGTTTGCACGTTCTCCCTGTGTCTTTGTGGGTTTCCTCCAGGTGTTCTGGTTTCCTCCCACAGTCCAAAGATTTGCGGCCAAAAGAGAAAATGCTGGAAGATCTCAGCAGGTCTGGCAGCCTCTGTAAGGAGGGAAAAGAGCTGACATTTTGAGTCCAGATGACCCTTTACCAAAGCTCAAAGATGTGCAGGTTAGGTTGATTGGCCATGCAAGGTTGCCCCTTAGTGTCAGCGGGATTAGCAGAGTAAATGTGTGGGGTTACAGGAATAGACCCCGAGTGGGATTGTGGTCGGTGCTGACTCGATGGGCCAAATGGCCTCCTTCTGTACTGTGACTCTGCGTCCCAGTAATAAGTCAAATCAAGAAAGTATTAAATGGAGATTCAACAAAGCTGGAGGGAGGGGACATTAACATCTTGAGCAGATGGAGATGGCTAAATTCACAAGGTAAAGGGGGGATTTAAAATAGCACTAAAAATATTAAATGCAGGCAGGAAGGACGGGTGCAATACAGCTGCAACTGGAACATGGGAGGTTGGTGGAATGCTTTCCCGGATCATTTCCCCACTGCCTGTCAAGTTTTCTTCACCCCCTTCAATCATCCCTCCTTGTTCTACTGCCTTTTCCCAATCCCCTCTCACCCAGCAGATCCCTGCTCCCTACTCGGAAGAAAACAAGCTTTGGCTCCCAATCGTTTGCCAGGTGCTGGGAATGTTGTTTTTTAAATCTGACGTGCATTTTGCCTTTTGCAAGTAAGAGAAAAAAAAATGTCTTCAGTGTTGAAAAGTAAGAAGGAGAATTATGAGGGGCTGGAGTGACTCGGTGGGTTGGAACGGCGCCCTCAGGCTCTGGGATTTGGCTGGGCCAGCCCGATGGAACGGAAGGCTAAACTTTTTGCCCTGGCTGTGAGGGGGAAGGGTGGGGAGGGGGAAGGGTTGGGTAGGGGGGGTGGGGGGCAGTTGCCGAAGGGAGATGTGTTTGGGGTACTGGAATGGGCGCAGCTCCATGACTGAAAACTGCCCATAATTCAACACTAATTGACGTCAAGTTGGCAGTCTTACCTGCTGCGGTCGCGAGGATGGCAGATATTCAGGCTGCAAGTGGACCCAAGTGGATCAGGCCTGCTCTCGGAGGCTGGAGGCCCAGGCAATAGTGAGTGCTGACTAGGGACTGCTTGGTGCTGGAGTCAGGCAGCCAGAAGACATCCACACAGTAAAAAAAAATGAAGGACAAAGTAATCAAGTGGCGAAAATAATTACTAAACAGCAGGAACATAAAGGAGAGAGAAACACTGGGGTAAGATAGAAGCAGAGAGGAAACAAATACAAGGTTGGTTGTCACAAATCTGTGGTTGCTCATAATGTATAATATTTGCTGCATAACTTCATAACAAAAGTTCAATGGTGGCCCAGAGCTCAAGGTAGATCATGGGAACCTCCTGCTCTCTGAAGTCAGATATCATAGAATCCCACAGTGCAGAAGGAGGCCATCCGGCCCATTGGGCCTGCATCGACAACAATTCCACCCAGGCCCTATCCCCGTAACCCCACATATTTACCCTGCTAATTCTCCTGGCAATAAGGAACAATTTATCATGCCCAATCCATCTAACCTGCACATCTTTGGAGTGTGGGAGGAAACTCGAGCAGCCGGCCACTCAGAAGGGATTGTACAAGTACGTAGTTGGGCTTCATTTAATCAGACTATGCATATGAGGGTTTTCAGACAAAAGTAGAAGTCTTGAAGACACTTGCAGCTGAACTGTGTTCTGTGTGCTCCGCTGAAAAACAAAACTGAAGTCACTGTCTGTGCGGAGTTTACACGTTCTCTCCGTGTCTGCGAGAGTTTCCTCCGGATGCTCCGGTTTCCTCCCACAGTCCAAAAGACAAGCTGGTTAGGTGCATTGACCATGCTAAAATTCTCCCTCAGTGTATCCGAACAGGCGCCGTGGTGAGGCGACTAGGGGATTTTCATTTTCTGTAACTTCATTGCAGTGTTAATGTAAGCCTACTTGCGACACTAATAAACTTAAAAAATAAAACTTAAACTGGGATTTTGCTTTGAGATCTTCACCAGTGATGTGGTCTCACTGAGGGCAGGAACATGATTTCCATTAAGTTGAATACATTTAAATATATTTAAATGGCTTCATGCCGCAGCATCCACCCATGATGGATCCCAGCCAGGGAGAGGTGGAGGGATGAGCCCCGATGACAGTATGGAGTAGAAGGGTGGAAAAGTGCCCCTGATACTCCCATGGTGGGTGTGCGGCGAAGAGAGGGGAGATTGCATTCAAATACTTTTGTGGTGGTGTTGGCTTTGCCCCAAAGCTTGTGGGAGTGGTCTTCCATGCCCATGAGCGTATTGGGGGTGGGGGGGGGCACTTATTTTAAATGAAGATTGAGGTGCCCATTAAAGATGGCACCCTGGTTTCTGTGCAGCCGGCCTTGTCAGTTCTACCAGGCCCCACCCCAAGGGAATGGCGTTAACTGCACTCTCAGGGTTTCTGTGCACTGAGCACCAGTAAAGCTGGGCTGAAAACCGGCCTGTGTTTCTGGAGAGAAAGACGCCGGTTTTCACGCAGAGCCTGACTCTCTGACCAATCCTGGGAAAATTCGGCCCTCAGCGTGAGTTTCCCATGGAGTTTTCCACTGGTTCCTGCCACAGTGGATCAGGAAACATGCTGGTGCTTGGTGTAAAACTGATTTGCGTTCTGCTAAGGGGACGCAGATGAAGGCGCGACCGAAGTCTCTGTCCCCCAGTTCTCCGCAACTGGAAGAAGCACATTGATCCAGATCACACCTGGAACAACATGGCTTGTGGACGTTTGGACTTAGCTGAAGAATGCTTGGGGCTGCCTCCAGAGCCCGCCAGGGACTCTGGACTCTGTAACACTGCAGCAGTGGGTGGAGAGAGCTTCCATCAGGTAGATCTTCCAGTCTCGGTGTGAACGAGGAGGCCAATCTTCCAGCCTCAGAGTGTTCCTGGAGATCCAAACTCTGGAGGTCCACCTATTTTCTTCAACAATGGGTCGGTGATTTTGGGCACCCTTTCAATATGGTGCCCAGATATGACGGAGGGATGCACACCATCAAACCTGCCCTGCCACGGAATACAATGCTAAGCCCGGATGCATCATTAATGTGGTCCAGGCCTGAAGATTTGGCCTGGTTTCCCATGAATCTCTGCAAAGAGAAACACTCCCCACCCCTGCTTCAGGACTTAGTCCAAGATAACAGAATTCAGTTTGTGATTAGTACCTCAGCGATGCACTTGCAGGGAACATTTTAGACTGATTGAGCTGAGAATCTCAAAGAGTTTATATGCTGAGGAAACCCTAAATCCTTGAATTTTCTTCGTTGTTTATCTCTCTGGTTTGTAGAATCATTGAGCCAGTACAGTACAGAAGGAGGCCATTCAGCCCATCACATCTATATCGACCACAATCCCACCTAGGCCTTATTCCTATAACCTCACTGCTAATCCCCCTGACACAAAGGGCCAATTTTGCATGGCCAATACACCTAACTCACCATCTTTGGATGTGGGAGGAAACCGAAGCGTCCGGAGGAAACCCACACAGACACGGGGAGAACTTGCAAACTCCACGTAGACAGTGACCCGAAGCCAGAATTGAACCCGGGTCTTTAACACAGTGAGGCAGCTGTGCTAACCACTGTGCCACCCTTCCTGGTGTTTAAGAGAGTTCTAATCAAGTTACTAAGAAACTCACACTGGTGGGCTTTCTGTCTGCCTGACAGGCTGTATTTAGAGCAGTGAAGACTAAGGGGAGATTTGTTAAAGGTGGTTAAAATCATGACAGGCTTAGACAAAGTATAACAAAACCATTTCCATTGGCTAATGACTCAATAACCAACAGAACTGGAGGCAATTCAACTGAGATAAATATTTTTAACACAACGATCGGTTAGGATTTGGAACGCACTGTCTGAGATAATTATAAAATCGCTACAGTGCAAAAGGATGCCATTCGGCCCATCGAGTTTGCTCGGCTCACTGACAAAGGAGTGCATCCACGTCCTTTCCCATAACCCCACTAATTCCTCTCATGTACATGTCTTGGTACACTAAAGAGCAATTTAGCGTGGCCCATCCACTTAGCCTGCACATCTTCGGAGGATGGGAGGAAATCGGAGAACCCGGAGGAAAGCCTCGCAGACACGGGGGAGAATGTGTAGACTTCACATAATCATTCAAGGCCAGCTTTGAATCTGGGGCACTGGCGCTGTGAAGTAGCAGTGCTAACCACTGTGTCACCGTGCCACCACATAATGGTGCGTACAGATTCATTAGAAGCCTTTAAAAGAAAATTGGATAAATCCTCAAAGGAGGAAGAATCGCAGGGAAATGGGAAAGAGCAGTGGAGTTCAATTAACTACTGTGTTGCTGTTGAAAAAGAATGGTGTAGTTGCGATGGGCCAAATGGCCTCCTCCTGTACTATACCATTTCATAATTTGATGGAATGCGTTTCCACCCTGAATCACATTGATGTCAAGTCAAGGTCCTTGGCTTCAGGTTTGTAATAGTCAAAGCTTTGGGATTTTTAAATGTCTTCAGGAATATTGTTGACCTTAACCATCTTAACACCAAGCAGTTCACTAGCATATAGCCATGGGTGAATTGGCCATGGTCTATCCACTGGACCATTGGCTTCCAGGATTCCTGGGAGCCAAACACTGTGACGCATAGAATCCCTGCAGTGTGGAAGGAGACCACTCAGCCCATCAAGCCTGCACTGAGAACAATCCCCATTGCTCACGCTGGAGCTTGTGGTCCCCCAGGTGAGGACAGAGTTGTGCTTGGCGGTGGTGCATCTAGCCTTCGGAAGCCCAAGAGGTAGACTGGAGCACACAAATGAGATTTCTGGACAAGCCAGAGGACCCAAATCATACCAAGTGTTGCAAAGGAAAACTATTCATAATTTATAACTACTGATATAGCTTTAAAACAGGTTATTCTAATTTTTACTAGTTTCTATGTCCTCACTATTAATTTTGTATCTTTACTACATCTGTTTATTTAAATCAAATGTTTCCTCATGTCACCACTGGAGATTTTGCCAGTCACCTTAAGCCGGTGCTCTCTGCTTACGAACTCTTCCATCACTGGCTCTGACGAAGGGTCATCTAGACTCACAATACTGACTCTTCTTTCTATACACAGAAGATGTCAGACCCGCTGAGATTTTCCAGCAATTTTCTGGTTTTCTTTCATCTCTGGGAACAGTTTATTTACTTCATTATAGACTGAGAGGATGATAGAACCTCTGAGGGTAACGAGGGATGGGCGATAAATGCTGGCCAGCCAGCAACGCCCAAGACCCACGAATCAATAGTAAAAAAATTTTAGACGAGCGCTTGAAGTACGAGGCTACGGACCAAGGGTTGGGATTAGAATAGATAGGTGCTTGATGGCCAGTGCAAACGTGATGGGCCAAAGGACCTCTTTCTGTGCTGTAAAATTCCACGACTCTATAACAACTCCAACAAGGAAAGGATGTTCCGAGGTGTGGTACATCGGCAAGAACATGCAGATGCTATGACAATGGATAAACAGACACCATGCGACAATCACCAGGCAGAAGTGTCCCCATCCAATCGGGGAACACTTCAGCAGTCAACGGCATTCAGCCTCCGATCTTGGGGTAAGCTTTCTCCTTCAAGACACACATCAACATAGATTCACCGAGCAGAAACGGATAGCCAAGTTCCGCACACGTGAGGATGGCCTCAACTGGGATCTTGGTTTCATGTCACACTATCTGTAACCCCCACCATTTGACCTGGACTTGCAAAATCCTACTAACAGTCCTGGCTTGAGACAATTTACATGTCTTTAACCTGTGATTATCCCTCTCTCCATTCACAGTGTCTGTGCCTGGAAAGGCTTGATCACCCGAAAAGACTCGCATTCCAACCATTATCTTACAATTGAGTCTGAGTCTATATATGAAACCTATCTCTCCACTCACCTGATGAAGGAGCAGCGCTCGGAAAGCTCATGATTCCAATAAACCTGTTGGACTTTAACTGGTGTTGTGAGACTTCTTATTGAATTCTAACAAGGAGAGAGGACTGGTTGGTAGTGCCGGGGTTGGGGGGCAGGAGGTGGAAATTATGGTCACATTAGCTAAGATTATCTGACAGTGTCGCAAAACTAGAGCTAACACATTGCAATGCTGCACTACTTTCTCACTTTAATTCTTGGATATACCGCAACCTCCAGCATAACAGGTGTTGTTCTTGGCTAACTCTCTAACAGAGAATCTATCAGGACCAGCCCAGTCTTACATGCCCCTATCTGTCACGGGCACGTCAAATGGGCTCCCAACGTACTTGAGGATTTACTGTACACAAACTCATGGATCAGTGGGAGGGTGTAACAAGGTAGTAGGAATGTGGGAACTGGCCTGGGCTCAACTTTCCCCCTGGATTCGGCTTGTGCTCACCCCTGGCTTGTCGAATTGGAAAGCTGGTGTAAACCGCTCAAGTTGCTGAGTCAATAGCAGATGAGAAAAATCGGCACTGGTGCCAAGTTTTTTTTCCCAGAGTGTGGGCTCAGGTTTCTGGTTGAACATACAGATCTGCCATTGCAAGAAATCTGACCCCATCCCCCATTCAAATTGATTGAAACTACACACTCTCAGCCTGGTCACCATGTGAAACAGTTAACGTTTTCCCGAGGTTTGATTCGGTTACTAATCGGAATTTATCCGTACCTTTCTAGTGCCCATTGTCTAAAATGCCTTCAGAAGAGCATGTTGGTACAAAAGCAGAAAGGTCGGAATACGCTCATAAAGACACATTGGATTGCGCATGGTGTAGGTATTTAGCAGCTAGAACAACTTTGGCCTTGGCTCCAAGATTGGATGAGGTGATTGGGGAAACAGCTTATCCGATGGCTCCAGGGGACACAGTTGCTGTCCTCCTTTGGCTCCTGGTAGATCTGCATCATTGGCCTCTGCCACCCCCAGGTAGGTGCTCTGGGTGTCAATGCCAGGTTGCTTTTGCCAGTCTCCACATTGCACAACATGGACCAGGTTCCAGACTCCCACTCTCATTCCCCCTCATCCAGATCATCATCTGGAGGGTTGTGTTTCAGCTCAGTGAACGGACTTCCTTATAACAATGCATAGAATAAAATGTACATAGATTCCCTACAGTACAGAAGGAAGCCATTCAGCCCATTGGGTCTGCACTGACCACAGTCCCACCGAGGCCCTATTCCCACAACAGCATACATCTGTTTTGCTAATCCCCACACAATAGGGTTAATTTAGCATGGCCAATCAACCAAACCTGCATGTCTTTCGGACTGTGGGGTAAAAGCAGAGCACCCAAAGAAAACCCACACAGGCACGGGGAGAACATGCAGACTCCACATGGATAGTGACCAAGGCTGGAATTGAACCTGGGCCCCTGGTGCTGTGAGGTAGCAGTGCTAACCACTGTGCTGCCCAAAACAAATTGTGAAGGTTTAATAATCTGCAAGCTGTAGCTGACGAAGATCCTTGCACTCCTGAGAGTAGGCCCAAAAATTGGCCAGTTCCTTCAAAGACATGGTGGACAGGATGGGCTGAATGGCCTCCTTCTGTGCTGTAGTATTCTGTGATTCTCTGATCCGTTACTGCTCAGCGATCATAACTCACACCCCTATAGTCTCTAGGCTTTATTCTGACAAACTGCAATACCGAGGCAGTGACTTGTTGCATATGTAGTAACTCGCAAGATTTGCTGTGGGAATGTTGCATTATTCCAGCACATTTCCCTGGCAATGAGTTGCAGTTAAGGGAGGGAGAAATTGGGCAAACTGTGTGCATGTGGATCACTGTCGTAGCTTGACTGCTGTGTGATTCGGTGACTAAATTAATTCAGGACTGGACAAAGAGAAAAGGTGACACTTTGATTTAATTTAAGCTCCTTAAGAGTCCAGTCAAAGAACCTTTGTTCTGGGAAAGAATGCTTGTGGTTTCTACAATGAGCTTTTTTCCAAGTTCTGCTGAGACAAGAGTCAGGCATCTCTGCTGACACCCCAGAAAGGGACCTTAAAGAGTAGGTAACTCAGGATACAGTTGCCAGAAGGGAATTATCCGTCGGTGTCAAAGCAGAACTCCGAGCGACAGCCTGCGCTTATTCAGCCCAATAAACCACAGCAAAGTGAAAGGCTGTGGTCATCTGTCTGTTTCCCATAGCAATGCCCGTTACCTGGTTACGGATAGTAGAATTGCATTGGACCCTACTCACTCCACAGCTGTATGTACATATGCTGAACACTTGTAAAAATGAGGGGATAATTAGAATAAGGCCCAGTGAATTACGAACCTACTAAATCCAGCAGCCAGCAGGCATTGCAAACATCTTTTTTTTGGGCAGGCAACAAAGGTTAATTCTGAATTTACTTGCAGGGGGGTGCGATTTTCAGCCCGCACTCTGCGTCCACAGGAATGGCGGCGTGTATTCAAAATCCGGAGAGCGCGATTCACACCGGCGCGTTTCCGAGTTCCAACCTTGCTGTGAAGCACGCCCCTGGGCCGCAGGAATCTCATTTTAATACATTAGCATGTCATTAGCGAGCACTCTCACTGGGACCTCCCCCCTCCCCCAAGCTGGATATTCGGTGGGCATCAGCAATGACATCACGTTGGCCACCATTTGCAACAGGGACAACGTGGGCGTGAACATCGCAGCTCTACCTCTAAGGCGAGCAATTTTTGGGCCCTGTATCTTAGGAAGGATGTGCTGGCCCTTTGGAAAGGCTGCAGAGGAGGTTTGCAAGAATTATCCTGAAAATGAAAGGCTTGATGTATGAGGAGCGTTTGAAGACTCCGGGTCTGCACTCGATGGAGTTTAGAAGGATGTGGGGGGGGGCGATCTCTTTGAAACTCACAGAATTGTGAAAGGCTTGGATAGAGCAGATATGAGGAGGACGTTTGCATTAGTAGGGAAACCAGAGGGCATGGGTTAAGGGTGAAAGGAGAAGAGATTAAAGGGAATATTAGGCGGGGGGCTTCTTCACGCAGAGTGTGGTGGGAGTGTGGAATGAGCTGCCGGATAAAGTGGTAAATGCGGGGTCTCTTTTAACATTTAAGAAAAACTTGGACGGGTTCATGGATGAGAGGGGCGTGGAGGGATATGGTTCAAGTGCAGGTCAGTGGGACTAGGCAAAAAATGGTTCGGCACAGACAAGAAGGGCCAAAAGGCCTGTTTCTGAGCTGTAATTTTCTATGGTTCTACGGTTCTAGTACAAAACACTAGGGTCTGAGGGCACAACCTCAGAGTAAAGGGACGATCCATTAGAACCGAGATTTGGAGGAATTTCTTCAGCCAGAGGGTGGTGAATCTGTGGAATTCATTGCCACAGAAGGCCATGGAGGTCAGGTCATTGAGTGTATTTAAGACAGAGATAGATAGGATCTTGATTGGTAAGGGGATCAAAGGTTACGGGAAAAGGCAGGAGAATGTGGTTGAGAAACATATCAGTCATAATTGAATGGTGGAGCAGACTCAATGGGCTGAATGGCTTAATTCTGCTCCAATATCTTATGCTCTTACGGAAGGGAAGTTTGGAGGTGAGTGCTCAGGAAGCCAGCAGTCTCCAGGATGTACACTGCTCAGGGGAATTGGAGGGGACTCGGAGGAGACAGGTAAGTGAGGGCTAAGAGTAGGGGTGTCCCAAAATCACCACATTGGGGGTTCATAGGGGTCACTTGCATCCCCTAGCTTCCCTTCATGTCGGGACGCCCCTTCCTTTAAAGGGATTGTGAAAGCTGGTGTGCAGGCAGCGCTTCCTGTGTCCTCCTTCCTGGCTTCCTGTGCATATCGCAGCTGAGGGAGCACCCTTCCTTAGCGGGGGCTGGCCAGAATATGGGGGCTGGGGGGGGGGTGGGGTCTTGACAACAAGAGGCTCAGCACTGGGAGTGACTCTGAGTGACTTGGATGGGATCTCATGAGAGGCCAGTCTGTTAGCGCACAGTAAGGGAATCAGGAATAACCTGCATCTCTCCTCATGCTACCTGAAGGGCTTTGCACTGGGGTGAGGATGACTGGAGCGTGATTGGAACCCACACTCAGGCAGCGATACGAGAACAAAGCAGAGAAGCTGCCCGGGAATCCAGAGCCACTTGTCAGGGGTGCAGCGGTACATCTCAATGGGTCATGAAGGTTGCTCTGTTCTGCACCTCCGGTGACCTGGGAGAAACAGGGTGCCCTCTGGGAATGCACCGGACATGCTAATTGCTGGTCTTGCACTGTTCAGCTGTGCCACAAGGGGCAGATGTTTGGCTGACCAGCCTCCCCAGCCTCCCCTCGCTAACGATTGTGCCAAAAAGATTCTGTGCAGCCAAAAAGCACAGCCGTTAAGTGGAGGTCAACTGTTATTCCTTCGCAGGCCAATATCCTAGACATTGAGCTGACATTCCCAGAAAGGCTTCAACATCTCACAGACACACTGATGTGCTCCCTTATGTAAGCTGTGATGGTGATATCTATCATCACGCACTCCAATCGAGGTTATGACGGGGTACATGGGAGAGGTCCTCCGCCAGGATGCAAACACTAGGTACTGAAATGACTGCCTGCCCACGAGATGCCTTGTTTCTTTGGAGGGGGGGGGGTGCTTGGGGAATGGGGAATGTGACTGTTTGTGCCAATGAGACTCTGGTGGGTCCTGCTGGAGATGACAGGGACCAATGTGGAGACCCGAGTGGAGAGTGTAAGACATGGCATTAAGGCGGCATGGTGGCACCGTGGTTAGCCAGGGACCCAGGTTCAATTCCGGCCTCAGGTGACCATCTGTGTGGAATTTTCACATTCTCCCCATGTCTGTGTGGGTTTCATAGAATCATAGATTCCTACAGGGCAGAAGGAGGCCTTTCAGCCCATCGAGTCTGCACCGGCCACAATCCTACCCAGGCCCTATCCCCATAACAAAATGTATTTACCCTGCTAATCCTCCAACGCTAAGAGGCAATTTGGCATGGCCAATCGACATAACCAGCATGTCTTTCAGAATGTGGGAGGAAGTCGGAGCACCTGGAGGAAATCCACGCAGACACTGGGAGAATGTGAAAACTTCACACTTAGTGACCCAAGCCGGGAATTGAACCCAGATCCCTGGCACTGTGAGGCAGCCTTGCTAACCACTGTGCTGCAATGCCGCCCTGTTTCCTCCAGGTGCTCCAGTTTCCTCCCACACTCCAAAGATGTGCGGGTTAGGTTGATTGACCATGCTAAATTGCCCCTTAGTGTCAAGGGGATTAGAGCAAATTTGTGGGGTTACATGGATAGGGCCTGTGTGGGATTGTGATTGGTGCAGACTCGATTGGTTGAATGGTCTCTTTCTGCACAGTAGGGATTGTATTCTATGAGGCAGCTACTGAGGGTGCTGGATGGTAGTCCCATAGGAATTGAGGGCAGAGGGCTGAGACTCTTTCACAAACCTTTGTAGCTCAAGGCGGTTTTCTCTTCTTTCCAGTGCATGGTGTGGAAGGTCATGGAGCCTCTCGAGTTGGCGGTCCTACTTATTGCCATACAGCAGCAGGGGAGAGACTGATGTGTCACAACACTTGGCCAGGACCAGAATCCCGCAGGGAAGGGTAAGGCTGGGCCTTTCACTGTTCCCAGAGCAGCAGCAGCATATCTGTGGGTATTGGCTGAGTATTTTCCAACGTTGCTCATCCTACTTGCAAACGGCAGAGATTCAGAGCTGTGGAAGGCTGCACCTGTCCCGGGGGATGTTGGACCACCTCTGCCAAACCCTGCAAGAGCTGGCACCACAAGGAATGGGAGGACACCCATTGCCTGTGGTCCTAAACCCACAACCTCTCTGAATTTCTATGTGAGTCCCTCATGGGGCAGTAGAGTGGTCAGCACTGCTGCCTCATAGGGCCAGGGACCTGGGTTCAATTCCTGGCTTGGGTCACTGTCTGTGTGGAGTTTGCACATTCTCCCTGTGTCTGCGTGGGTTTCCTCCAGGTGCTCCTGTTTCCTCCCATAGTCCAGAGATGTGCAGGTTGGGTGCATTGGCCATGTTAGATTCTCCCTCAGTGTACCGAACAAGTGCTGGAGTGTGGCGACAAGGGGATTTTCACAGTAGCTTCATTATTCTGTGAATGTAAACCTACTTGTGACTAATAAATAAACTTTACATTCCAGGGCTGCACGGGTGGAGCATCTCCCAGTCAGTCACGCACAAATGCATCTGGGAAGCCCTTTATGTGCAGGCTCACACATATATCAACTTGGGCTGGGACCAGGCGAGCCAAGATGCCAGGGCCATGGGCTGATTGACTGCACCCACGGTGGCCTTGTCCACACCTTGGGAACTTGCAGCACCATTCATGAACTGCAAGTGATACTTCCTCAATGTGCAGCTACTACGCAACCACACAATGCGCTTCATGCGCCCGTTTCCCAGGGACTGTCTATAACAGTTACACCTTAGGGTGCTCTCACACCCCAGCTGCCTTTGATGTTAGGAATGGGTTAACAGGCCTTCAAATTACATCCTCATTTGATGTCAATTATTCAGTAGAAGTCACTGATATAGAAAGAGATCACTGGTGGCACTGGGTTGTTGGTGGAGAATTGTGTGAAGTTGGATCAAAGAAACAAAGGTATTTTATGAAGAAGCAGGACTCGTGTCTCCTTTACAGCAACCGAGAGACTCAAACATTTGTGGAAAAGCAGTGGCTGGAGGGATAGCTCCTCGAGGACTGCACGGTAGCACAGTGGTTAACACTGCTGCTTCACAGTTCCAATGACCTGGGTTCGATTCCTGTCTCTGTGCGATGTTTGCACATTTTCCTCGTGCCTGCGTGGGTTTCCTCCGGGTGATCCAGTTTCCTCCCACAGTCCAAAGATGTGCCGGTTAGCTTGACTGGCCAAACTGAATTGCCGCTTCCTGTCCCGGGATGTGTAGGTCAGAGGGATTAGTGGGTAAATATACAGGGATAGGGCCTGGGTGGGATTGTTGTCAATGCAGACTTGATGGGCCAAATGGCCTCTTTCTGCACTGTAGGGTTTCTATGGACAGGAGGTGCCCTCTCAGGAGGTGGCTGATGACATGAGTGTGGAGGCCCCCATACCTGCTGAGACTTGTTACAACACGGTTCATGCATCAATGCGGGTACTGAACAAACAGGCGATTGGCTTGCTGAAGATACAGTTTTAGGGCCTGGACTGGTCAGGGATTCCCTCCAATACAACCCTCAGTGGGTCTCCCGCATTATTATGGTCTACTGTGCTCTCCACAACTTGATGCTGCAGAAGGGAGACCACCTGGACGTGGAGGAGATGGAGGATTGCCACAACTTCTCGGATAAGGAGGATGTTAAGAAGGGCGGAGAGGGTGACCACACAGTGGAGGAGATGGAAGAAGCCACTTCTTTTTGTTCTTCGTCTAGTTCAGGTATCAAGATCAGTATGGGCTTGGAGGGCCGAAGGGTCCGTTCCTGTGCCGTAGTTTTCTTTGTTCTTAAGTCCAGGCAATGGTCAGGACCTGACTAGGATTGGCCTCATTGTGTCTCGCCTTGGGGACAAGCAGGACACGGATCAATTAGTTCTCCCGCCACATGGACTAACATCCCACCAGTGATGCACTGCCAGCAGTATACTCCCATGCTGTTGCCAGGTGGTGAATCACGGGCAGAGGACTAAATCTATTGGCCGGACTCCGTGGGAGAATGGTGATGATTTGCATTGATTTGATATGCTTTATTATTGTCACATGTATTAACATATAGTAAAAAGTATTGTTTTTTGTGCTCTATACAGACAAAGCATACCATTCATAGAGAAGGGAGTGAGAGAGTGCATAATGTAGTCATAGCTAGGGTGTAGAGAAAGATCAACTTAATGCAAGGTAGGTCCATTCAAAAGTCTGACAGCAGTAGGGAAGAAGCTGTTCTTGACTCAGTTGTTAGCTGACCTCATATTTGTCAATCTTTATCCCGACGGAAGAAGTTGGAAGACAGAATGTCTGGGATGTGTAGGGTCCTGCTGGCTGCTTTGCCGAGGCAGCTGGAAGTATAGATCAACCATCTTGCATCTTCCTTCGTTTCAAGATCGTTTTCTCCAGCCATTTTCTCATTCCAGGTTCTGCTGTGCTTCACCTGTTTTCCCAGGAACATGACTCCTAATTTTCCACCTCTGTCTCCTCACTCTGCACCTCTGGCTCCTTCCTTCCAATCCCAGTTTTAATGGCCACATGAATTTGGGAGTTTGAGTTGGAGATCCGTCTCACCCGCTGACTGGGCAAGTGATGCAGAGAGGGTAATGAGGAAGAGTTTGTTCACATAACCAGTTACCATAACCTGGTCTTGTCTCCAAACACCCACATCCCCAACTTCCCCACAGGGCAACTTCCACATTCCTTAGGTAGTCAGTCCCTTAACCCCCACTTTCTGACCACTCAATGAACACTTTTATCACCTTTTCTCAGCCTTCTTCATCATCATTTACATTTCCTTTGTCTAATTACAGTCCCATCTCCGCCCACATGTAATAAATCTCATCCAATTTCCTTTGCTTTTAGCCCAGACGAAGGATCACCCAGACTCGAAACATTGGCTCTGTTCTCTTTCCACAGATGCTGTCAGACTTGCTGAGATTTTCCAGCGTTTATCTAGGGCAATGATGGAAATGGGGGCGGTCAATGATTTCAAAAGGAAGTTGGATAGGTATTTCAGGGACATTAAGTTGTAGCGCTGTAGAGATGGAACGGGGAATGGGATTGACTCGGATGCTCTTCAGAGAGCCAACATGGCCTCAATGGGCTGAATGGTCTCGTTCTGTGCTGGAATTAATCTGTGATTGAGTCTTATCTTTTCAAATTCGATTCCTTTAATTTGAGGAAATCCAATATTAATGAATATATTCTTAATGTTCCTTTGCCAATGAGTTTTAATGGGTTGATTGCTGAAAAGTGGAACTTTAGAATAATGCCCAATTTTGGAACTTATCACTAGACAATGGGCAGGATTTTACATCCCCCCTTGTTCCCATGGTGAGTTTCCCAGTGGTGGAGGCCATTCACTATCAGCCACCAGCAGAATCTTCTGGCCCCGTCGATGATTCCACATGGTGGCACAGTGGTTAGCACTGCTGCCTCACAGTGCCAGAGACCCAAGTTTGATTCCCAGTTTGCATCACTATCTGTGTATAATCTTCCCATGTCTGCATCGGTTTCCTCTGAGTGCTCTGGTTTTCTCCCACAGTTTGAAAGATGTGCTGGTTAGGTGTAGGCACCCAAGCGTGGCAATTAGATGGATTTTCACAGTAACTTCATTGCAGTGTTAATGTAAGCCTACTTGTGACACTAATAAACAAATTTAAACTATTTTGCTTGGCTCTCCTAACCTGCTGCTGGGGAACACACTGCACCAGGTGGTATTTGACTGGACCTGAAGATCCCACCAGTGGGAAGGTCTGGAAAATCCTGCACAACACCTTTTCAATAAAACGAGTATTTTCCTTCCATCAAAAGATGCAAAAAAAGTTAGTTCTAACTGTCAACTATCATAAAATCTCAGTTTTGAACGATTTTTTGAATGAAATGTCCAAAATTTTGAAATGGGTAAACTAGACATTTGAAAATCTGTATTACTTAAATGAAAGCCAATTTTTTTGTATAGAATCATAGAATCCCTACGGCGCAGAAGGAGGCCAGTTGGCCCACTAATTCTGCACCAACTGTAATCCTACTCAGGCCCATTGGCACAGTGGTTAGCATTGCTGCCTCACAGTACTAGGGACCTGGGTTTGATTCCTGGCTTGGTCACTGTCTGTGTGGAGTTTGCACGTTGTCTGCGTGGATTTCCTCTGGGTGCTCTGGTTTCCTCCCACAATCCAAAGATGTGCTGGTTAGGTGCATTAGCCATGCTAAATTCTCCCTCAGTGTACCCAAACAGGTGCCAGTGTGTGGCAACTAGGGGATTTTCACAGTAACTTCACTGCAGGATTTAAGTAAGCCTATTTATGATGAAGAAAAAAAATTATTCCCACAACCCCACATATTCACCCTGCTAATCCCCCAACACTAGGGTCAATTTAGCATGGCCAATCAACCTAATCCACACATCTTTGGACTATGGGAGGAAGCCCACGCAGACATGGAGAGAACGTGCAAACTCCACACAGACAGTGACCCGAGGCCGGAATTAAACCTAGGTCGCTGGTGCTGTGAGGCAGCAGTGTAACCACTGTGTCATCTTGTCCCCAATTTGCATTTGCTCCTGTTTTTCACGTTGCCGTGACATTAGTTGCCAATATTTACAATGACATTTTTGTTGCATTAACCAGAAGACGAAGTTGTGATTAGACCCTCTGCCTTGTTCCTATCGGCCCTCAGCCATTTTTGGACTTAGTCAGTTGACCAGCAATGCTGGTGTCAAAGCTTCCCTTTTGCTTCATCAAACTTTATCTCCAACTTTTGTTGTTACAAGTTCAAATGCAGAGTAACAACCACTTCCTGGGTTACTGTAGCCTTTTTTGGGCTGTGCAAAGCATGAACATCGGTCTCCAAACCTCTCCTCGCACGATGACACAGTGGTTAGCATTGCTGCATCACAGCTCCAGGGTCCTGGGTTTGATTCCCAGCTTGGGTCATTGTCTGTGTGGGGTTTGCATGTTCTCCCCGTGTCCATGTGGGTTTCCTCTCTGTGTTTTGGTTCTCCCCGTGTCCATGTGGGTTTCCTCTCTGTGTTTTGGTTCTCCCCGTGTCCATGTGGGTTTCCTCTCTGTGTTTTGGTTTCCTCCCACAGTCCAAAGATGTGCAAGTTAGCTGGAGTGGCCATGCTAAATTAGCCCTTTTTATCCAAAGATGTGCAGGTTAGGTGGATTGACCATGCTAAACTATCCCTTAGTGTCCAAAGATGTGTAGGTTAGCTGGATTGGCCATGCTAAATTACCCCTTAGTGTCCAAAGATGTTCAGGTTAGGTGGATTAACTATAGTAAAAACATAGAGTTATGGTCAGGGCAGGGTTTGGGCTTGGTGAAAATGCTCTTTTGGAGAGTCATACAGACTCAATGGGCCGAATGGCCTCCTTCTGCATTGTAGAGATTCTGTGGTTCTATGGTTCTCTCAACAGTTGCCAACTTTTCAGGTACCTTTGTTAAAATTGCCTCCAGATACCCTGGACAGTTAAGTTTACCTTCACCGACTAGATGCTGAGCTGGTGGAGTCAATTACCCTCCTGTTGTAGAAACCTCCTTGATTCCCACCCAATTTGAAATGAGAATCAGGTGGGATCTACAATGGGCAGGTGAGATTGTTCTGCCAGACACTGGCCAGGTGGTGGAGCTGAAAATGAAAGTTTAAATGATGGCGGTTTTCATTCTCTTCCCTATTTGTGTTGGATTTTTCGCTTTGTACGCACAGAACCTTGAGTTGAGTCGACTCAAGTCAAGACTGCAATCACTTTTATACCAAGATCAATGTTCACTGCCACATACTGCGAGCTCAACTGAGATAAGCTAACTAGCCACCCAAGGAAGAAACCTGAGCCCTTGCTGCACCATAAGACAAAGGGGAGGCAATAGCATTGGATTAGTAATCCAGAGAACCAGGGCAATGCTCTGAGGACCCAGGTTCGAATCCCATCATGGCAGATGGTGAATTATTGAATTCAATAAAAAAATCTGGAATTGCGAATATAACGATGACCGTGCAACCATTGTCGGAAAAACCCATCTGGTTTACTAATGTCCCTTAGGGAAGGGAATTGGCTGTCCTTACCCGGCCTACATGTGACTCCAGACCCACAGCAATGACTCTTATTAACATTGACACCCAAATGCTCTGGAATTGCTGGCAGTTAGGGATAGGTAATAAATACTGGCCCAGTGACACCCACATCCAGTGAATGAATAAAAAAAAGGTCCATATCACTTACCCACAGAGCAGAAACCCAAGATTCCCTTGTGGGGCATTCTAGGATGAGGGGTCATAGTCATAGGATAAGGAGCAAATTTAAAACAGTGTTGAGTGTTGTGAATCTGTGGAATTTGCTGCTCCAAAGTACGGTGGATGCTGGGTTAGTGAGTAAATTTAAGGAGGAGTTAGACAGATTTTTAATTGGTAATGGGTTGAAGGTTATGGGGAGAATGCAGGAAAATGGGGATGAGGAGCATATTAGCCATGATCGAATGGCAGAGCAAACTTGATGGGCCAAATGGCCTAATTATGCTCCTATATCTTATGAATTTATGGGGGCCTCCCAAGGTCTGGGTCACTGTCGGCATTCCTGGAGAACTTCTTGCATGGGGCCATTCTCTGGATTTTCCTTGCCTTGCAGAGCTCCTCGGCATGACTGGTTGTAACCTTATTACACGGAGAGCAGCTTCCACAGAACTGGCCCCTACTCTAGATTGTAGCATATCTGAACTCCAGAAGCTCACCAGTCACCCATTGCAAGCAGCAGACTCTGTGTAGCCAGACAGTGAGGAAGATCATCATCATGAGTGCGTAGTGCAACGCGAGCTGTCACTTAGGGGGACGTAATGCAGACAAACAGGGAGGTTCATGAGACGCTGTGGTTTGGACAACTAGGATTCAGCTTTTTTTTTCTTGCTGTGTGAGCCATTTGCGTCTTTTCCCCCAAGTTTTGAAAGTTTGCCTTGGTGAACGCTGGCCCTATGTAAAAGCTATGACATAAATTGTGTACCCGACGAGTTAAGGCTTTGCAACTCGTTAACCAGAAAGGGGATCAGTCTGCTCCCAGCATTCTGTTAACACGACCCATTCAGCGTCGATTAAATGTCTTCTTTTTAAATGATACCATTTCGACTGAAGGTTGTCTACTCTGAAAGCAGGAAGTAAAGTTTACGACTTTGCGCCTCTGTTGCCACACTGCCCCGTTACTATGGCTACGGCCAAGGGGCTGAGAAGCAGCCAGAGGATGGTGGGATGATATGTGAGCTTCAGCCGTTAGAGGAGGCTGTCCTAGCTGTGGTTACACAGGTCATGCCCTCATGACTGTGTCCTCTTAGCTATTGTTTTGTCGCTGAAGGTTTATAGGGGGAAGCGGTGTAAAATGTCGGATCGGAAAGGCCTGATCTGTTGATTCTCACAGTGAACAGTGTGAGAATGTAGATTAATGGCCTAACGGTATTTACACTGGGTGCCTTCCACATGACTGTATATCATTTCGTTAAAGGCAGTTTTCACAGCCTTAGTCATTTTTCTTTCCACTTTTGTCAAGGTTCTAGGCCAAAACCAGCTCCTTTGATTTCCAAACGCATTTCCCCGGAAGCCTGAAAATCCATTCCCGCTCCTGAGAATGTCTGTGGGGCCATTAGTAAAATTATACATTCCACCTCCTCTTGAAGAAGAATTTCAACATCTGTTGCAACAAGTCAGAGGTAATTTTGATAGGCTGCCAAGAGACCCAAATAATCAGGTCTGAGCTGCAGTGGTTAGCACTGCCGCCTCACAGCACCAGGGACCCGAGTTCAATTCTGGCCTCGGGTCACTGTCTGTTCTGAGTTCTCCCCGTGTCTGCGTTCCTCCGGGTGCTCCAGTTTCCTCCCACAGTCCAAAGGTGTGCAGGCTAGGTGGGTTGGCCATCCTAAATTTCCCCTTCGTGTTCCAAAATGTGTAGGTTAGGGGCATTAGTGGGGTAAATACATGGGGTTACGGGGAAAGGGCCTGGGTAAGATGTTCTGTCAGAAAGTTGGTGCAGACTCGATGGGCCAAATGGTCTGTAGGGAGTCTATGATCTCACTGACATAATTGCCCCCTGCCATTAATGAGCAGCTTAGTTAATCCCGCAGGTAAGGAAAGAGTTAACAGCCAGCTCAGCTGACGTGAGTTAACTAGGTACCTGGGAAAGAAACCTGAGATCTTCCAGCATCATAAGATACAGGGGAGGCAATAGAACATAAGAACATAAGAAATAGGAGCAGGAGTAGGCCATCTAGCCCTTCGAGCCTGCCCCGCCATTCAATAAGATCATGGCTGATCTGTCGTGGCTCAGTTCCACTTTCCCGCCCTCTCCCCATAACCCTTAATCCCCTCTCTTATCAAAAACCCATCAACCCGCGTCTTAAAAATATTTAGCGAGGTAGCCTCCACCACTTCAACAGGCAGAGAATTCCAGAGATTCACCACCCTTTGAGTGAAGAAGTTCCTCCTCAACTCTGTTCTAAACCGCCCCCACTTTATCTTGAGGCTGTGCCCCCTAGTCCTACTATCCTTTCTGAGCGGGAAGAGTCTCTCCACCTCTATCCTATCCATCCCATTCATCATCTTATACGTCTCAATGAGATCTCCCCTCATTCTTCTAAACTCTAACGAGTACAAGCCTAATTTATTCAGCCTCTCCTCATAGCTCAACCCCCTCAACTCCGGCATCATCCTAGTAAACCTCCTCTGCACTCCCTCCAAGGCCGAAATATCCTTGCCTAAGTACGGCGCCCAAAACTGCACACAGTACTCCAGCTGCGGCCTCACCAATGCCCTATATAGCCACAGCAAGACCTCCCTACTTTTATATTCAATCCCCCTCGCCTTCCTGACCACCTGCTGCACCTGTAAGCTGGGTTTTTGCGACTCATGCACAAGGACCCCGAGGTCCCTCTGCACCGTCGCCTGCTGCAGTTTTTCTCCACGCAAGTAATAATCCTTCCTACCATTATTCCTACCAAAGTGGACCACCTCGCACTTGCCAACATTAAATTCCATTTGCCATTTCCTGGCCCATTCGCCCAGCTTATCTAGATCCTTCTGTAGACTCTCCACACCCTCCGCACAATTTGCCTTTCCACCAATCTTGGTGTCATCAGCAAATTTCGACACCCTACACTCGGTTCCCTCCTCCAGATCATCTATATAAATGGTAAATAGCTGAGGCCCCAGCACCGACCCCTGGGGCACTCCACTAGTCACCATCCGCCAATCCGAATAGCACCCGTTAACCCCCACTCTCTGCCTCCTATTTGACAACCAGTCCTCTATCCACGCTAACACCCTACCCCCAATTCCATGCCCCCTGACCTTCTGCAATAACCTCTTGTGAGGTACCTTGTCAAACACCTTCTGAAAATCAAGAAAGACCACATCCACTGGCTCTCCTCTATCCACTGCCCTAGACACATCCTCATAGAACTCCAGTAAATTTGTCAGACACAACTTCCCTTTAATAAAACCGTGCTGCGTCTGATCTATCAAGCAGTTCCCCTCAAGATGCCTCGCTATTTCCTCCTTGATGACGGATTCTAACATTTTACCTACAACAGACGTTAAACTAACCGGCCTATAATTCCCTGCCTTTTGCCTGGCACCCTTCTTAAACAACAGCATAACATTAGCCGTTTTCCAATCTTCCGGCACCTACCCGGAATCCAGCGACGTCTGGAAAATAACCACCAAGGCATCCACTATCACCTCCGCCATTTCTTTCAGAACCCTCGGATGCATTCCATCCAGTCCTGGGGACTTGTCCGCAATCAGCCCCCTCCAGTCTGTCGAGCACCGCCTCTCCAGTAACAGTAATGTCATCGAGACCCTCCAGTTCTACCACCTTTCCATCTCTAACACCCGGCAAATTATTCACGTCCTCCTCCGTGAAGACCGAAACAAAAAAGTTGTTCAAGACCTCAGCCATAAGATCATGGCTGATCTGAAGTGGATCAGTTCCACTTTCCTGCTTTCTCCCCATAACCCTTAATTCCCTTGTCTGTCAGAAACCTATCTACCCGTGACTTAAATATATTTAGCGAGGTAGCCTCCACCACTTCAACGGGCAGAGAATTCCAGAGATTCACTACCCTTTGAATGAAGAAGTTCCTCCTCAACTCCGATAGTGTAATGGTATTGTCACTGGACAGGTAATTCTCTGGGGACCCGGGTTCAAATCCCACCATGGCAGATGGTGAAATTTGAATCCAATAAAACAAAATGAGGAATTAAGAATGTAATGATATATAAGAAACCTTGTCAATCGTTGGAAAAACCCATCTGGTTCACTAACGTCCTTTAGGGAAGGACGGTGAGATTTATCGTCACCAAGTAGAATTAATTAGGTCTGTGGTATTCTTAGTACATTAGATGTGTGATTAGGAATAAGACTTACCAGAAATCCGCATAGCAGAAATCAAGACATCAATAAGCCAATAGTTCCTGATTGGAAAACCATGGGGAGCGCAGTTCTGACGTGGATTGCTCTGCCAAGGGTGAAAATAAAACAAGCTAAAATTAGAATAACTCACTGTCCTGACTCAATTAATTGAACACACTAAATAAGTCTATATATGGGCCTAGATTTTGGGGTCATCAGCGAAGCAATGATGTTTGCCCCTGACCTTGAAGAAAGCTGCCCAGTCTCTGTAGTGAGGATTTACGCTGCCCCGAGGTTCATTTGAATCTGGCATCAATGTCACAGGGACATTAAGGCATCCAGGTATGGTGGTGTCAGCAAGCACGATACGCAGCCAATCATGTTATAGCATTCTCACAGAGAGTAAACCAGGAAATTATGAGCACCAAATCCCTTCACTTCAAATTTACATTTTTAGATAGTGAAATACATGATTATGGTTATGTGTTAAGATAGAAAATAAAATATTGCAAACAGAAATTCATAAATATTTTTTGGAAAATCTACAGAATATTTTTTATCATAAAGGTCAAATTTGATATCCCGCAAATATAAAATATTTAATTCAATATTTAATAATGTACTAATCTCATAATTACTGCTGAACATCCTTAGGACCACTGAGGGTATTCAGCAGTAATTATGAGATTAGTACATCGTTAAAACACAGTTACATCACATTCAATATGGTGTAACTCTTTCAAGGGCTTTTACAGTGAGAGTAACAATTACAGAAGATACATATTTTGCTCTCTCTGTAGTTAAAAGATCAGCAAAGTGGATGAGAACAAGTAAATTTAAGTAACTGTTAAACTCAGAAAAGAACTCCTGAACAAACACATATTTAAGCAAATTACTAAAGATTTATGTGTCTAAGCTGAATGACTTTGACCAATGTGCAAACTCCACACAGGCAGCCACACAAGGGCCAATCCAACTAAAATTTGATTTAGATACATCATTATGTCTCAATTTTTTACCCCTTGCCATAAAGCCCAGTGTTCCCAGTGTTCCAGCTGCTGTGATGATTTGTGAAGCAGACTCCCCAGATCCCTCCCATCTTCAACATTTAAGGCATAGTGTTCACTTTTTATAATGAGGAAGACACCATTGACAGATATTGAATTCCATCTGCCACATTAATGCTAAATCCATCACTTTCCTTTAGCTCCCCCCAGATTACTAACTGTGTTTCCTATTAAACAGTCTGCAAATTTGGACCCACTCCCTTTTGGAAGATATCTTTATCATTGACCAACACAGTGGACTCAATGCTGTGTTGAATACAGAACACAGAGCAGTACAGCACAAGAACAGGCCCTTCAGCCCACGATGTAGTGCCAAACATGACAATAGGGTGACACGGTGGTACAGTGGTTAGCACTGTCGCTTCACAGTGCTAGGGACCTGGGTTCAATTCTGGCCTCGGGTCACTGTCTGGGTGGAGTTTGCATATTCTCCCCATGTCTGCATGGGTTTCCTTCGGATGCCCTGATTTCCTCCCACAGTCCAAAGTTGTATGGGTTAGGTTGATCGACCATGTTAAATTGACCCTAGCGTCAGGGGGATTAGCAGGGGAAATATGTGAGCTATGGGAATAGGAGCTGGGTGGGATTATGGTTGGTGGGCTGAATGGCCTCCTTCTGCACTGTAGGGATTCTATGAATGTTGAAAAACATATTAATTGTTGCAGTACAAATTTAAGACAGAACAAAGCCGATTTTAATCTCTTATTGTGTAGACAGAATTAAAATCGCCAAAACTCTATTAAGTCTGTTTGTTTTATGCTGATATTGCTGGTCAGTACGTCTCTGACAAGCTAAAATCATCTGAAAGACCTTCCTTGGCCCTATCAAACTTGTGACCATGGCACCAGCACAAGTGACTAAATTTCTCCCAAATATCGCGGGGAAATGTCTAGAATGTGGCACTGAGCTCAGACTATGTTACAAAATGGTGGAGTGTAAACTGTGCTTACCATCCCTCACTTGGTAAAAATGTTTTACTTCAACCACATTATCAGAGAAAGAGGTGATCGGAATCCCTGAGAAATTATTCCCCCAGGTGAATGAGGTCTACTGATGTTAGTGGCTTCCCTCTCCTATTGTCAGCAAATAAACCTTCAGCATTTCATCGCAAGATTCTTCCTCTCAAACATTCCAATTCCTGGCTTCCTTTCATTGACTCACCACTACATGGCACCGTGGTTAGCACTACTGCCTCACAGTGGCAGGGACCCGGGTTCGATTCCCAGCTTGGGTCACTGCCTGTGTGGGGTTTGCAAACAGATGTGCAGGGTAGGTGGATTGGCCATGATTAATTGTCCATTAGTGTCGGGGGGATTAGCAGGGTAAATATCTGGGGTTACAGGGATAAGGCCTGGGTGGGATTGTAGTCAGTGCAGGCTCAATGGGCCGAATTGCCTCCTTCTGTACTGTAGGGTGTGTGTGATTCTATCTTCTCAAGGTCAACCAAGGATGGGCAATAAATTGCTGGCCAGCCAGCGATACTCGTGTCCCACAAGTGAATAAAAACAAAACCCTTTGACAACTCTAATGAAGCAGTAGTTGAACAACCTCTGTCCTCTCATGCACTAGTTTCTACATTCTCATCTCCCTTGATTTTGTTGAAACGTAATGCTTTGCTCTTCATCAACATATCAATTTCAGAGCACTTGATTAAATCCTTCCACACCTTTTCCTCTCCCTAACCCCAGCCTTGAGTGTACATCCTCTGCTTCTCTGACTTTGGGCTCCTGGTTGTTCCTTCACCTCCTGCCCGACACAATGGTTACTGTTTCTTCAGTCTATGCTCACTGGAACTCTTTTCTTAAGTCTTTCCACCATATAGCATCTTTCAAGATTAGCACCTCTGGCACAGTGGTTAGCACTGCTGCCTCACAGCACCACAGACTAGGGTTGGATTCCCAGCTTGGGTCACTATCTATGTGGAGTCTGCATGTTCTCCCCGTGTCTGTGTGGGTTTCCTCCAGGTGCTCCGGTTTCCTCCCACAGCCCAAAGATGCACAGGTTAGGTGCATTGCCATGCTAAATTTACTCTCAATGTGGCAACCAGGAAGTTTTCAATGTAACTTCATTGCAGTGTTAATGTAAGCCTTACTTGTAACTAACAGCTGAACTTTAACCTTTTCTTCAACTGTGCATCATCCCAGTCTCTTGTTCTCCTTTGTCCTCATTTGTTTCTCTCTCTTTCACATTGTTAACCACCATTATTACATGAGGGAATTGTCATTACTGTCCTGAGAGATTGGTATCAGGATATAGATCGCCTGTTGGAAAATGTCCCCAAGAGGGGATGATTTAAAAAAAAATTACTGGCCGGAATTCTCTGACCTTGCCTGCGGCTGGGATTCTCTACTCCTGCTACTGTGAATCAAGATTCGGCTGAGTGCCAAATCTCCCATTCTCGCTGGCAGCAGTAATGGAGTGTGTGAGACCAGAGAATTCTGACCACTAAAGGAAGAAAAGAAAGCATTAGCTGTTAGGCCTGTCCTCATATCCAATAGTTTGAGGATAAACCTTTTAGGACTGAGGTGAGGAGAAATTTCTTCACCCAGAGAGTGGTATGGAACTCGCCACCACAGAAAGGTTACTATTATTTAGTTATGTCACAAGGAGGCTTACATTAACACTGCAATGAAGTCACTGTGAAAATCCCCTAGTCGCCACAGTCCGACGCCTGTTCGGGTACACTGAGGGAAAATTTAGCACCTAACCAGCACATCTTTCGGACTATGGGAGGAAACCGGAGCATCCAAAGGGAGCCCACGCAGACACGGGGAGCACGGGCAGACTCTGTACAGACAGTGACCCAAACCGGGAATTGAACCTGGGTCCCAGGCGCTATGAGGCAGCAGTATTTACTGCTGTGCCACAGTGCCGACAGTGCGATTTCAAGAAGAAATTAGATACAGCTCTTGGGGCTAAAGGGATCAAGGGCTATGAGGGGGAAAGCTGGATCAGGATATTGAATTTGATGATCACCAGGATCAAAATGAATGGCAGAGCAGGCTTGGAGGGCCGAATGGCCTACTCCTGCTTCTAGTTTCAATCAACTGAATTGGCCTTTGGAAAGATGGCTTTTTGGAACTTAAGCTGGGGAAGTAGATGCAGAACTTTGTGGTGATACATCACTCCACTTTTAGGGCAGTGTTGTCGAATTGGCCCACAGACGCTGCCAGTTGCACTGTTCTAGCGACATTCTGATTTTTGAAGAACACTAAAATAACTAAATAGCAACAATCATTCCAGTTCAAAACAAATCATTATGTGAAATTCTTCATTACATTGTAGTACAATACCATGACAGTGCACCAGTGTATAGAAGCAAAGAAAGTTCTACTAAGGTGTCACAACGATGTCGCTATCCATCGAATTAGTTCCTCCAACGTAAGCCTGCTATTGCACTTGCCCATCATGATTCTCTTTCCACAAGTATGCACTGTCTGCTTAGAATCAAGTTTGTTTGGTAGAACAAGCTTTCAGAGAGCTGCTCCTTCTTCCTGTTAGCGATAAAGACTCACCTGATGGAGCAGTGCTGTGAAAGTTTGTGATACCAAATAAACCTGTTGGACTTTAACTTGATGTTGTGAGACTTCTTACTGTGCCCACCGCAGTCCAACACCAACATCTCCACATCATGTTTGGGATCACACAATGCTGAAGGAAGCCATTCGGCCCAGTGAGTCTGTACTGACTGACAGAATATCTTACCCAAGCCCTCTCCCCTCGCCCTATCCCCATAACCCCACACATTTACCTGACTAATCCCCCTAACCCACACATCTTGGGATATTAGGGGCAATTTAGCCTGGCCAATCCACCTAACCTGCACATATTTGGAGTGTAGGGGGGAACCGGAGCACCCGGAGAAAACTCATGCAGCCATGGGTAGAATATGCAGACTCCACACAGACAGTGACCCGAGGCTGGAATTGAACCCGGGTCCCTGGCACTGTGAGGCAGCAGTGCTAACCACTGTGCCACCATTCCTCTGCACTCTCATTTCACCCTTCCAAGATCATTGCTCCTCTCCCCGAGCACTTTCTCTCTTCAGCTGCATTAGTGTTTGATTTGCCAAAGTCACTGTCATAATCAATCCACCTCATTCCAGTCAACCCACCTCACATACCTGCTTCAATCTCACATACCTCTTTTCAATCTTTCTTTTTCACCGCTGTAAATTTCTACAGATCTATGATTCTTTCTCTGCCTTCGATGGGCGTTCAGGTCCTCGTTACATTATTCAAGATTTCTAGCGCCCCGGCCACTATTGTACAATCAGCTAACATCACCAGAAATCAGATCAGAAAGGTGATCCTTTCATTGTCCATTTGTGGGACCTTGTTGCGCACAAAATGGCTGCCATGTTTTCTACATGACCACACCCACAATAGCGACCAACAATATTTCATTGTTTGTAAAGCATCATGAGACTTCATGAGGTCATGCAGTACATAAAGGTAGAACATGCCTGTGATAATGATTCAGCTCAAAATATAATCTAAGGGTTATAAAGAGCTTTGAGATCTCCTAAGGGCATAGTTAGACCTGTGGTGGCAAGATGGCACAGTTATTAGCACTGCTGTCTTGTAGTGCCAGGGACCCAGCTGGGGTCAATTCCCAGCTTGGGTCACTATCTGTGTGGAGTTTGTACCTTCTCCCTGTGTCTGCGTGGGTTTCCTCTGGGTGCTCCGGTTTCCCCCACAGTCCAAAGATGTCTGGGTTAGCTTGATTGGCCATGTTAAATCGACCCTAGCGTCAGGGGGATTAGCAGGGTAAATATGTGGGGCTGCTGGAGTTGAACCTGGGTACAGTTGTGGTCAGTGAAGATTCAATGGGCCAAATGGCCTCCTTCTGCACTGTAGGGAATCTGTGATTCTATGATCATGAGTGATGTAATTGAACAGGGAGTCACCTCGATATCTCTATTAAGCTTTATCCTACATCCATATTTCTCAAAGGAATATTTCTCTGTACAGAATGTGAATTTGTCCTCATTTAGTTGGGCTCTCTCACAATACTGAGAGTTCTCTAGTTTTCTGCTAACAGCATTGCAATCATCGCTGTTACTCATTCCCTGATTTTTTTTTTCTTTACAGATTTTTCTGTCTTGTTCCAAGATTTCTTACAAGCATTTATGATCTTGGCTGCAGTCTCTCTCTAGCAGTCTTGCTCTTGCTCCAGTTGAGGTGATCTTGAGTTGGCTTAGTGGTAGCACACTCGCCTCTGAGCCGGGAGGTTGCCGGGTTCGCGTCCCACTCCAGACAGCTGAGCGAGTCATCGAGGCTGGTGCTTCAGTCTAGCTGTGAAGGAGTACTGAAGTGTCATCTATCAAATAGGAGTGTTGGAACAAGACTCGCCTTCTCTTATGGGGATATCTCATGGCATCATAGAGAAACTTTCCCAGTGTGTGGGCCTCAAACCACTATTACTAAAGAAATAGATTATCAGTATTGTAAGACCATAAGATATAGGAGCAGAATTAGGCCATTCAGCCTATCGAGTCTGCTCCACCATTCAGCCATGGCTGATAAGTTTCTCAACACCATTCTACCTTTTCCCCGTAAACCCTTGATCCCTTTACCAATCAAGAACCTATTTATCTCTGCCTTAAATACACTCAATCACCTGGCCTCCACTGCCTTCTGTGACAATTAATTCCACAGATTCACCATCCTCCGGATGAAGAAATTCCTCCTCATTTGAGTTCTAAAGGATCATTCCTTTACTCAGATCCTTGTCTCTCTTACTAATGCAAACACCTGCCCCACCTCCACTTTTTTCCAGGCCTTTCAGTATTCCGTAAGTTTCAAAGAGATCCCCCTTCATCCATCTATACTCTATCGTGTACAGACCCAGAGTCCTCGTACCCTGAGAACTTGTATTGATTATGGGCTCAGTCTTTGGAGTAAGACTTGACATACAACCTTCTGCCTGAAGCAAGCTTGTCAACACACAGCCAAGGCCATTTTTTAGAGGCTTGAATGTCTAATTTTTCATATTGTTGATAGTTTTAGTAGACTAAAGGGTCATGAACGACCATCACACAAAACTGCCTCTCACCCATTGACACTGTCGACACTTCCCGCTGCCTCGGAAAAGCAGCCAGCATAATTAACCCCACGCACCCCAGAAAACTCTCTTCCACCTTCTTCCATTGGGAAAAAGATACAAAAATCTGAGGTTATGTACCAACCGACTCTTCTTTCCTGCTGCCATCAGACTTTTGAATGGACCTATCTTATATTAATTTTTCTCTACACCCTAGCTCATGACTATAACACTACATTCTGCATTGTCTCCTTTCCTTCTCAATGAGCGGTATGCTTTGTATGTATAGGGTGCAAGGAGCAACACTTTTCACTGTATACTAATACATGTGGCAATAATAAATCAAATCAAATATTCTATTTTTTGTTGTCTGCCGATTCCTAACTGTTGCTTTAGTCTGATACTCTCCCAGTGTGGAATTGGTCTGTGGTCCTCCAGTAGGGTTAAGCAGAGTTGCCTCCCTTTTGGGATACATTAAAAGGCTCCTCGTGCGCTGAACAGCCTCTCACAAGCAATACATATCCATCAGCTTGCGGTGATGATAGCTCTCATTACAGAAGGTTCTGTGATAAAAATACACAGGCCGCCTTGCCAAATACTGAAGAGTGAGCAGGCCAGGCCAAACTGAATAATATTTCGACTCAGTTTTTCCACCTTTTTTTCTCCCACACATATACCAGGCAGAGAAGAGGAGAACATATAAAATAATAGAGGCTGCTAATATCGCAATGCCTCAAGTGCAAATCGTGAAGTTCTCGCAAAATTGTTTCAGCTAATGAAACGTTTCAATTTGTAATTTGGTGCTTGTCGTGTGAGATGTCAGCGTAAGGAATGCTTTTTTTTCAGGTCCATTGTTGCAACCCTCCCACAATAACTGCCACCTTCAAATGTCTCTAGGTTAAGTACAGCACAATGGTTTTCAATCCTATCATGTGGTGGTCAGCCAATACTGACAAGGGTTCTGCCGAAACCTCACCACAGCACCCACCTTAGCTTGACATTGCCAACCCGAGGGAAAATTCTGCCATTATTACAGTGACCTGAAAAAGCCTGCCCTCAAATCGGAGAGTGAAGTGATGGACAGACACTTTTGAGAATGCTACAAAATTCGAGAATGGCATAGGACGTTGTCCCACTCCACTTTTGCATTGCCCCAATAGATGTGTTCATGATTGTCGCTTGTCATTGCAGAATTTTTTTTAGTATGGGGAATCATAGAATCCTTACGGAAGGAGGCCATTTGGCCCATCGAGTCTGTACCAACCACAATCCCAGCCAGGCCCTATCCCCATAACCCCATGCATTTACCCAAGCTAGTCCCCCTGACACTAAGGGGCAATTTACCATGGCCAATCCACCTAACCCGCACATCTTTGGACTGTGGGAGGAAACCGGAACACCCGGAGGAAACCCACACAGACACAAAAATAATGTGCAAACTCCACACAGACAGCGACTCAAGCTGGGAATTGAACCCAGGTCCCTGGCGCTGAGAGTCAGTGGTGCTAATCACTGTGTCACCGTGCCTCCCTTGATTTGAATAATTGTTTCAAACAAAATATCACAGTCAACGACTAGAATTTTCCCATCCCATCAAGGGAATCATACTGACCCGGGGTGGGTGGGGGGGGTGTGGTGGTTGATGGTGTGTGGACCATGTAAAGTTCCGTTGACCTCGGGCGGGATATTCCAGTTTTGGGGCAAGCGCGGCTGCAAAATCCCACCCAACATTTTTTCTAAACGTATGCACAATCTTGCTCTAACATGGCAACCAGAGAACTCACTCTATTTCCAGTTTTTGATGCAACAGATCTGTTTATTGGTAAATTCCATGGAATTCCTAAAGTGCAGAAGGAGGCTGTTTGGCCCATCAGGTCTGCACTGACTCTCTGAAAGAGCATCACGTCAGACATGGCTGACAGGACAGGAGTCGAGCTCCGCAGGGGTTGTTGCTTCTTTGATGTGGTTTGTTTGCTGCTGTCTCTGATTTAGGAACAATTTGTATTTTTTTTTCTCGCTGACATTTCAATTTGGAGACATGATTAAAATGAAGGGTCAGAAAATCCCACACATTGTACACCCAGATCAGAAACATGGACAGAGAATCAACCATCTCCAAACACCGCATGGAGAATTTAACAGAGAATCTTGCAGATTTCTCAGTTTGTTCATGTAGAGTGGAATGGCGATGCCATAGAACCAGCATAGAATGCATAGTGTCCCTACATTGCAGAGGAGGCTATTCAGCCCATCGAGTTTGCACTGACTCTCCAAAAGAAAATCCCACCCAAGCCCTCCGCTCTGTTCTGTCCCCAAAACCCCACACATTTAACATGTCTAATCCACCTAACCTACACATCGTTGGACAATAAGGGACAATTTAGCGTGGCCAATCCACCTAATCTACATATCTTTGGGAAGAAACTGGAGCACCCTGAGGAAACACAGAGGAAAATTTTCCAACTCCCCGCGGACAGTCACCCAGGGCCGGAAATGAACCTGGGTCCCTGGCGCTACAAGGCAGCAGGTTAACCACTTTGCCACCACACCGCCCCTTACTGTCATGCTGAAGATAAGCAGGCCTAGGTCAAGGACTTGTGCTGACTGGGAAATGGAAGGAAAATGATGAAACTTATTTCACTTAAGACAATATAATCTCCAGAGCCACATGACTTTAATTCAATATGCTTAAACTGGGCTCAAGTTCAGTATGTGAACGTGTATCTGTCACTGAATGACCTGTAAGAGTTCCTTGAGGTGAAAGAGCAAAACTGGAAGGCCACCCTCAAACTCAAGTTGTTTTCCAATGTGGTAGGCCGCAACGATCCTCGATGGTCTTTCACGTTATTGTCATCCAGGGCATTAGCTACGCCACCGTCAGAGAATGCAAATCTCAGAGTGTGCAAATGGCCTAATCAACAAAAAGCAAAATCCAACTAAACTGTCAGAACATCAAGGGGCTTTATTTCCTCTGATAGTGCGCCGCTTAACAAGTTGGCATGACATTCCTCGATGAGCAGTCGTTAACCTGTTTACTTGAAGTAAGTTAATGAGAACATTAAAGTAGGACACAAAGGAAGTTTACATAACACATCAACCAGTGAGTGACCAGAGGGAGTAAAACCCTTTATCTTCAATAGCCTGTCCATTGTGTCTGATTAACTGTTCACCATTCAGTAGGCTCTTGTGCATTTAGGTCTGGATCTAGTGCTGCCCAGGAGTGTTTATAAAGAACCTAATTGGTGTGACACCATAATCCAGGGCCTATTCCTTTTCCCACAGAAGTAAACTCTGACCATCTTTAAAAACGGAACCAGGAACAGAGCGGACTGTGACCAACATTAGATAGGCTACAGTGAGAGTTAGCAATAGGGACACAGCTCTCTCAGACAGCTACAGGTGAATGAACTGTTAAGCCACATACCCCAGTGCCCTAACTGTCCTGAATACCCTATGTTAGGGAGATATAATAGTCAGTACTTCTTCTCATAGAATCCCCACAGTGCTGAAGAGGCCATTCATCCCATCGGGTCTGCACCCACTCTCTTGACAGATTATTTTACCCAGGTCCTCTGCCCCACCCTATCCCTGTAACCTCACACATTTAGTGCTGATGGTAAATGGTACATAGCACCATTGACGAAATTCTATGTAAGGTATGGTTACCCTATTTAGATGCAGGTAAAAAGGTAAATTATGGCCAGAATTTTACCAACACACCTGCCCCGATTGCGGGGATGGACGCAGCTCAGAGAGCAGCATTCTCCAAAAGTCTCAGGCAGAATCGTATAAACCTTGGGGCAGACGTGCCGGTAAAATTCTGCCCAAAGTCTCCATAGTGCCAGATGACCATAGGCTGCTCTCCCCTTTGAGGGGGGATGGGTCGAATGGTGGTGATTTAACCTGAGGATCACTACACCTCAAGCAAGGGGCAACGTTGAGAAAGTGGAACCTTCATGAGTAATTTTGGCCGGCACGGGGATTGAACCCGCACTGTTGGTGTTACTGTCCATCATGAAACAGCCGTCCAGCCAACTGAGCCCCAATTTAGATTCAAAGGCTGGAATTTTACTGCCCTGCCCCACCTACCATGGGAATTGGAGTGAATGAGGGGCAGACAATGGGGAGGTCCGTTGACCTTGGTGGGATTTCACACTTTTGGGATGAGCAAGGCCGTAAAATCCCATCCATAGGGTTAAAAAGAGCAACTCAGATTCTGTATATCAGGTGTTGAATTTGAAACATGGATAAGGAGGCGATGGCCTGGCGGTATTATTGCTAGACTGTTAATCCAGAAACTCAGCTACTGTTCTGGGTTCAAATCCCGCGTGACAGAGGGTGGAATTTGAATTCAATAAAAATGATCTGGAACTAAGAATATGTTGATGACGATGAAACCATTGTCGGAAAAACCCAACTGGTTCACTAATGCCCTTTAGGGAAGGAAATCTGCTGTCCTTACCTGGTCTGGCCTACATGTGACTCCAGAGTCAAAGTAGTGTGGTTGACACTCAACTGCCTTTGGACAATAAGGGATGAGCAATAAACCGTGGCTGGTCAGTGACACCCAGGTCCCACAAATGAATAAAAAAAGATACACCATCAAAAAAGCGCTGTTATTATTCTGGCTAAAGTGACGTTGAATGTTTCCATTTTTTTCTGCAAGGGATTCACTGCAGTCAGTTCAAAATAAACGTGAGCCTGGTCCTACTATTGACATTCATAGGGAGCAGATCCATGTTAATTCATATAGGTTGGACAGTCCTAGACTTGTGTTTTTAGCACAAGAATTCACAGTTGACCATGTCAGTGGACAGGCTCGTCACAATTTGATATGGTTTGCTATTTTTACACAGGTGTTATCTTGTTTATTGTAAGTGAGTTAACACCCTTGCCAAAATAGCAGAAAAGAAAATGTGAGATTAACGTATTAAGTGTCCATCTGCTAAAATCAGCAACAATAATGTCCAGGCTTAAATAATTCACCACATCCACCTACCCCCCCCCCCCCCCCCCCCCGCGCCACCCCCACTCTCTCTTTCTCTGTCTTTGAATTCTGCAGTAAAAAGTCTGACAACACCAGGTTTTAGTCCAACCTATTTATTTGATAATATACTCGCAAGCTTTCGAGGGGTTACCCTCTTCGTCAGGTGAATGGAGAGTTCTGGCCATTCACCTGACGAAGAGGGTAACCCCTCGAAAGCTTGCGAGTATATTATCAAATAAATAGGTTGGACTAAAACCTGGTGTTGTCAGACTTTTTACTGTGTTTACGCCAGTCCAACGCCGGCATACCCACATTTTGAATTCTGCATACATTTCCTTTGCATAACTTGACAAAATTTTGTGCATCCCATATTCTGCAGTCTAAAGACTACATATGGAGGTGGGGGGAATTTTCTGCTGGCGTTCACTTGCCGTATGTACCCCCTCGATTAAGAACTCCCCTCTTAGCAACATGATGTTGACAAGGTATACAACTGCTTCTGCTAAACATGAAGTGGTTGAGGGGTGCGCAGGTAAACATAGTTCTCCCCACTCCCCATGCTGGGGTAGTGCCCTGGTCATGCTTCCTGGGACACTGGTGCCAACCTGGCAGTGTCAGGGGCAGATTATCTGGGGAACTCCATTGTGGGGGTTGCCCTGTGTGTGGGGGGGGGGGTGGATTTGTCCAGGTGCTTGTGGGGTTGCCCTTGTGTCTGTGGATGGAGGCAGGGGGATATCCCCCTTATACATGGGGGCTGGATTGGTCTGATGCTTGTGAGTGGGGTGCTCTGTATTGCTGTATCCGTGAAGGTAGGGGCGACGGGGGAGGTGGGGTAGGGGTGAGGGGGAAGAAGTAATTTTTCAATTTAAAAAAGGTGCCCCCATCTCTGTGGAAGTCGTGTTGCCAGCTCCTTAAGGCCCCATTCCGCTCATGAAAACCACACCCTCCCAAATTTTCTGTGCACCAGATGCCAGAGATTCTAGTGTCAAAACCCAGTTGGGCTGCTGAAGGGATACACGCCAGCCAGCACCACAGAATGTAAAATTCCACCTGTGGTTTCATGTGTACAATTCCACAGGACATAGGATCATAGGGTCAGATCTGTGCTGGTCAATATGCAGCCATCCAGCCTAATACCACATTTTAGCTCTCAGTCTGTAACCTTGCACACTATGGCACTTCAAGGGAATATCCAAGTACTTTTCAATACTATGACAATGAGTTCCAGATACATCACCTTGTCAAGTGAAATAATTTCCTCTCAAATCCCTCTCCGAAATCTCTTATCCCTTAACTGAAATCTTGATCCCCGATGGTGAACCCTTCAATCAAAGGATAATGGAGTGGTCTTCCTATCCACTCCGTTATAATTTCATATATTTCAACTAGATCCCCCCCCCCCACTCAGCCTCCTCTGCTCCAAAGACAAAAACTAAGACTCATCTAATCTTCCTTCGTAACTAAAATTTACCAGTCCAAGCAACATCTGCTTAAATTTTGCTGATACCATCTCTAGTGCAATCACATATGTGGTGACCACATCAACATCTTGCATCCAGCATATCAGTGAGATGTGAATGTATCACTCTCCCACATGACTGACTCCATCACAATCATAAAACAGTGACCACACACAATGGGGCAGCATTTAGTAGTTTACAATTATTGAGAAACTATATCAAAACGGGAGACCTTGCTTATATAACAATGCCACAGATCCATAGAACCCGTACAGTGTTAAAATAGGGCATTTGGCCCATCAAGACTGCACTGACTCTCCCACCCAGGCCCTTCCCTCCATCTTATTCCCATAACCACTCATTGCTAATCCGTCCTACCTACGCACTTTGGACACTAAGGGGCAATTTAGCATGGCCTATCCACCTAACCTGCACATCATTGGATATGCATGGGGAGGTGATGACCTAGTGGTATTATCACTAGACTATTAACCCAGAAACTCAACTAATGTACTGGAGACCTGGGTTTGTCTCCCACCATGGCAGGTGGTGGAATTTGGATTCAGTTTTTTAAAAAAATATGGAATTAAAAATCTACTGATGACCATGAAATGATTGTCAGAAAAACTCATCTGGTTCACTAATGTCCCCTTTAGAAACTAGAAGCAGGAGTAGGCCATTCAGTCCTTCGAGCCTGCTCTGCCTTTCCATAGAACCATAGAACACTACAGCACAGAAACAGGCCTTTTGGCCCTTTTTCGCTGTGTTGAACCATTTTTCTGCCTAGTCCACTGACTTGCACCTGGACCATATCCCTCCACACTCCTTTCATTTTGATTAAGGCTGATTATTGAATTCAATATTTTTATCCTTATCCCACCAACACCCCCCACCCCCCCAACACCACCCGCCGCCCCCGCCCCCTCCCCACCTTCAGCCCCCAACCCCATTCCCCTCATATCCCAATAGAAAAATATAGGGAAGGAAATCTACATCTTTACTTGGTCTGGCCTATATGTGACTCCAGATCCACAGCAAAGTGGTTGACTGTCAATTGCCCTTGGCCAACTAGAGATGGGCTATAAATGCCGGCCAGCCAACGACACCCATGTCCCACGAATGAGTGAATAAAAAATAAGATATATTATGCATTACATCATATTGTTATTGCAATACAAGTTCTGATAGTGACTATTTAGATTGTTCTATGTGGTAAGGTAAAACCTTTTCATGAGATTCCACTGGTAACACACTCCCAGTTTTCTATGGTCGGATAAGTAAACCATCCCATTGCTTTACATAAGAATGGATACTAGTGCCAGTTAGCTGGTGCCATTTATTCTACACGTAAAACATCACTTCTCACATCTGATCAGGCCTTCTTCCCCAGTCTCAGGTATCCTGCACTCCCCATGTTCTGGGCCCACTCTCAGTGTGCAACCCAACGCAAGGTGACCGGGCTCAACATAAGCCATAGGGACTGTTATGTGCACAGCCTCTTGAGCCTCAGTGTTTGATGGGGCTAATTTTGGAAGCTGTGTAATCGAGGAAAGAAAAGGCTTCAGAAGGGGTGACGCAACATTTATTTCATTAGAGTATAAATAGCTGCCTGGGTGTACTGTAAATTGTAAAGTTAAATCATCTGTTATTATTAGGAAGAACTTTGATGCATGAAATCTGATATTAGTTCAATTCTGAGGCTGCAATTCCTCTGGAATAAAGGGCCAAATTCCTTGCCACTCTCGGTCTATCACATGTAGCCAGAATATATTGTTTCCGACATTGATGAAGAGGAGAAAATTATCCAAGACAAGTCCACTGTGTGGAAGCATCTGCCATCCAGTGCCGTGCAACAGTGGGTGAGAAGGATTCTTGCCCAGTATCCGAGGTGAGTTCCAGCTGGATTGAGGTGTTGGGAAAAAGAGAAAGATGCCAAGAGAAGATACAAGCGATCAAGTAATGGTAACTTCCTCCCGAGGGGCCGGTGAACTCACTTGGCTAAGAGTGCAGTGCAGAGCAAAGCCAACAGGGCGGATTCAATCCCTACACTGAGTGAGTTGGCACTTGGGGCCAATTGCCTCGTCTTGACCTCAGTGATATCACAGCATGGCACCTTACTGTCATGCTGACGGCACACCCATGCCATGGGTTTCCTGGTGCCTGAGGGGTGTGTTCAACGGAAAATCCCATTGATAATGGTGGGATCATAACACCCCACCCCCAGTGAGCGCATCTCCTATCACTATGAAACACATTGCAGAGAGCAGGAGAAATCCTGTTTCTCTCTCTGTTTCTCTCTCCACAGATGCAGCCAGTTGAGTTTTTCCAGCATTTCCTGTTTCTTATTTCTTTAGCATGTGTACAAAAGATGTGACCTTTGAAAACACTTCTAGCTTGGACACACTGAAGCAATGAGGAGTCTGTCTCCAACTTCCTCCCCACCTCCAATGTCATTCACTTTTCCAACCTCTCTGGAAGACATTGGGGTAAAATTTTCCAGTCCCGTCCATTGTCCCGGGTGGGTTAGGCAATTCGATGGACCATTTAAAGGTTTGGCAATCTCAGGCAGGAATTTCCAGTCTTGGGGTGGGCATGACTGGAAAATCCTGTCCATTGACTCAGCGCAGGTCAACGTTTAACATCTCAGATCAGTAATCGGGCTCTGTATGTGATCTGGGGCCAATAAGGTAGAACTTTCTTCTCCCTAGCCTGGGATGCTGAGGACAATTGTATGATTCCTAACACAGAGCAGCTCGTGTAACACAGATCAGGTGTTGAAGCTGCAACATTGCTGGGGTTTAGGTCCCACCTGATGGAAGGCAATTACTTAGTGAGCGAAGGAGCGAGTGGAATCTGTCCCTCTGTCTGCTCTTCCTTGTTATTGAGCTGCTGCATGAATTTGGTTCTGAAAACGATCCACGATTACTCTGCAAAATGATGTAACATTGGAAGTGCGCTTGTCCTGTGTGGTGGGTACAACACATCTTTTACAAACCTTTGAGAATTCATTGTAAACACTGAACATGCTACTGATCTGTCATTAAGCTGCAGTACTCATTATCTGCTCTTAAATCTCTTACACGCTGAGTGATTAGAACAAAGAAAATTATAGCACAGGAACAGGCCCTTTGGCCCTCGAAGCCTGCACCGACCATGCTGTCCAACTTAACCACCCTTCCAGGGACTATATCCCTCTATTCCCATCCTATTCATGTACTTGTCAAGATGCCCCTTAAAAGTCACTACAGTATCCGCTTCCACTACCTCTCCCGGCAACGAGTTCCAGGCACTCACCACCCTCTGTGTAAAAAATCTGCCTCATACATCTCCTTTAAACCTTGCCCCTCACGCCTTAAACCTATGTCCCCTAGTAATTGACTCTTCCACCCTGGGGAAAAAGCTTCTGACTATCAACTCTGTCCATGCCCCTCATAATCTTGTAGATTTCTATAAGGTTGCCCCTCGACTTCCATTGTTCCAGTGAGAACAAACCAAGCTTCTCCAACCTCTTCTCATAGCTGATGCCCTCGATACCAGACAACATCTTTTCTGTACCCTCTCCAAAGCCTCCACATCCTTCTGGTAGTATAGCGACCAGAATTGAACACTATATTCCAAGTGCGGCCTAACTAAGGTTCTGTAAAGCTGCAACATGACTTGCCAATTTTTAAACTCAGTGCCCTGGCTGATGAAGGCAAGCATAGCATATGCCTTCTTGACTACCTTCTCCACCTGCATTGCCACTTTCAGTGACATGTGTACTTGTCATCCAGATTAGGTGTAAAATGTGCAATAAAACTATTACAATTATAGAGGAAGCACTGCCCACAGCAGAATTCCAACAGGTTCCACAGGTCCTAACTTCTCTTTAAAATCTTCCTTTGATTTCCAATTCTGGGTTGCAATACAGTCCATCGCCTGTGTCACATTAATTGATCTCAATCATTTTGGGTGGCACGGTGGCACAGTGGTTAACACCACTGCCTCACAGTGCCAGGGACACAGGTTCAATTCCTGGCTTGGGTCACTGTCTATGTGGAGTTTGCACGTTGTCCCTGTGCCTGCGTTGGTTTTCTCCGAGTGCTCCGATTTCCTCCCACACTCCAAAGATGTGCGGGTTAGGTTGATTGCCCATGGTAAATTGCTCCTTGGTGTCAGGAGAACTAGCTAGGGTAAATGCATGGGATTATGGGGATAGGGCCTAGGTGGAATTGAGGTCGGTGCTGGCTCAATGGGCTGAATGGTCTCCTTCTAGACCAATTCTATGATTTGGTAATCATTGGGGATGGAGGAATTAATCAGTGTCTACTATACCACTGTGGCTATTCCATTACACAAGTCTATCATGTGAGGAGAGACTAATATGGTGAAAATTATATCCATTGGAGTTTAGAAGGGTCAGAGAAAATCTCAGAGAACCTTATAAAATTCTATCAGGGTTAGGTAGGGTAGACTCAGAAAGAATGTTCCTGATAGTGGGGGAGTCCAGAACACAGTTTGAGGATAAGGGGGTAAATCTTTTAGGACTGAGGTGAGGAGAAATTTCTTCAACCAGTGAATGGTGAATTTGTGGAATTCACTACCATAGAAAGTAGTCGAGGCCAAAAATATCTGATTTCAAGACGAAATTAGATATAGCTCTTGGGGCTAAAGGGATCAAGGGAAATGGGGAGAAGGCGCAATCAAGATACTGAATTCGATGATCAGCCGTGGTCAAAATGAGGGAAGCTGATGTCCTAGCAATATCATTACCAGACTATTTACCCAGAAGCTCAACTAATGTTCTGGAGACTGGATACAAATCCCACCATGGCAGACGGTGGAATTTGAATTCACTTAAAAAAAAATCTGGAATTAAAATCTACTTGATGACTATGAAATCATTGTTGATTGTCATAAAAACCCATCATTAATGCCCTTTAGGGAAGGAAATCTGCCATCATTATCTGGTCTGGCCTACATGTGACTCCAGAGCTGCAGCAATGTGGTTAATTCTCAACTGCCCTGGGTGGGATAGGGCCTGGCTGGGATTGACGTCAGTGCAGCCTTGGTGGGCCAAATGGCCTCCTGCTGTGCTGTAGGGATTCTATGATTCCATGAGGGGTGCAGCACTGTAGTATAATGGATTAATAGAATAGTCATAGATTCATAAAATAATAGTAATCCTATAGTGCAGAAGGAGGTCATTTGGCCCATTGAGTCTGCACTGATGACAATCCCACCCAGGCCTGATCCCTGCTTAGTTACCCTGCTAATCCCTATAATCTATCATATCCAAGGACACTAAGGGTTAATTTAGCATGTCCAATCAACCTAACCTGCACATCCTTGGACAATGGGAGAAAACCGGAGCACTCAGAGGAAACCCACGCAGACATGGGGAGAACATGCAGACTCCACACAGACAGTGACCCAAGCTGGGAATCGAACCCAGGTCTCTGATGCTGTGAGGCAACAGTGCTAACCCACTGTGCCACCGTGCCGCCAACCACAGTGTCACCACCCTCCACATAGTCATGAGTGGTGTCGGCTGTAATGCAATGGTTGTTATGTATGTATATTGGGGGTTTGGGGTGCATACTGCCCCTAAGAGTTCGGGTTGGGTCATATGACCCCTCAGTTGGGGCTAGCTCTGCCCATGCTGGACCGTAGTCAAGCAACCCAGGTCCTGACTGTGGGACAGAGTGCATCAATTTGAAGTGGACCCCAACATTCAAGAAGCCAACTTTGTGATTGTTCTGTACCGTATCTCAGTTAGTCCATTCATAACAACAGTGACATCAGTTGTCTGAACAGGCAGCAGTCAGAAATAATGAGCTTATTTAATCATCCATCTTGTATACCTTATACATAGGGTAAATAAAACAGCTTGACAAGATACAATACGCCACCAGAATGTGAATCTAACACTGCCGCAAGTAGCTGGAAAGTTCCTCAGCGCAGTTCTCCTCAATAGCTTAACAGTAAAAGTCAGCAAGAGCCTTCATGAAGACCAGGCAGCTTTCCTGGGTCGCAGATCATGCAGTGAGCAGATCTTGACTCTTAGGAACATCATGGACCAGAGCCTGGAGTACCAGAAGCCACTCACTAACAACTTCAGTGTTCATCAGCAGTCACTCTGATACATCATAAGACATGATGTGGAGATGCCGGCATTGGACTGGGGTAAACACAGTATGATGTCTCACAACACCAGGTTAAAGTCTAACAAGTTTATTTGGTAGCACAAGGCACTAGCTTTCGGAGCTCTGTCCCTTCTGTTTGTGAATAGAACTCCCACTCACCTGACGAAGGAGCAGTGCTCCGAAAGTAGTGGTGTTTGCTACCAAATAAATCTGTTGGACTTTAACCTGGTGTTGTGAGACTTCTTACATCATAAGACAACAGGCTTCCCGTTGCGATATCTTAACATCTTGAAATTTTCTACCATGGCTTCAGCTGCTGCATCAAGACCGGCACAGACATCACTAATTCCTTCAATATCACCACAGGATTACGACAAGGCTGCATAATCTACACTGTCTAGGTTAATCCATGAAGAACAACAGCTTATATCCAAAGATGTGCAGGTTAGGTGGATTGACCATGGTAAATTGCCCCTTAGTGTCCCAAGGTGTGTCGGTTAGGCGGATTGACTATGCTAAATTGACCCTTAGTGTCCCAAGACGTGCAGGTTAGTTGGATTGACCATGGTAAATTGCCCCTTAGTGTCAAAGGTGTGTCGGTTAGGTGGATTGGCTATGCTAAATTGACCCTTAGTGTCCCAAGATGTGCAGGTTAGGTGTACATTGACCATGCTAAATGGCCCCTTAATGTCCAGAGATTTGTAGGTTAGGTGGATTAGCCATGGTAAATGTGTGAAGTTATGGGGATAAGGCAGGGGGTGAGCCTGGGTAAGATACACTGTTGGATGGTCAGAGTAGGCTTGGTGGGACGAATGGCCTCCTTCTGCATATAGGGATTCTATGATTCTATAGTATGAAGTATTTAAGCGGTGGACTGGCCACCAGGATAGGCTAATGCCTCCAGGAGTGGAGGAGTGAACTGATTTTACAAGTTGTTGAGATATATTTAAACAGAAGCTGTGTCGATGATGGGGTGCGTAACCGTGGCAATTGTGTGTCTGCCGTACGAGACCTGACAGCTTCCTGGACCTTGCACCTGCTTGTTGCGGCAATTTGGAATACCTGATAAAATATCCACGTTAATCATAACTGAAGATAAATGGCATTAACAGACGCTCCACAGGGCAGCAACACTTTAATAAAAGGCAGAAGGACTTCAGGTTTGGCAAAAAAACACAACACAGCAAGAAGAGAAACCACATCAGAGAGAGATTTCCATGCACGGCTACTTTCTCTAGTAGCTCCCACGCTGCTGGTTTTCAAACAGTTCCAGAGGATTAATGCTTCCTTCTAATGTTACTCCCCGTGTCATTGTAAATGATCAATTACATTGCTTTGAGTGAATGGTGTAAATGATCTTTATAAGTTAGTGCTGCATGCTCATGCTTACTTATACTGCTGGGTGCATTTCTCAATAAAATGGCCAAAAGCTTAGTTTTTGTTTACTCATTCGTGAGATACTGGTGTCACGGACTGGCCAGCATTTATTGCCCATCCCTAATTGCCCTTGAACTTGCCAGGCCATTTCAGAGGGCAGTTGAGAGTCAACCAGATTGCTGAGGCTCTGGAGTCACATGTAGGTCAGACCAGGCTAGGATGGCAGATTTCTTTCTCTAAAGGACATTTGTGAGTCAGATGGGCTTTTCTGACAAACAACAATGACCTTCCGTGGTCATTAGTAGATTCTTAATTCCAGATATTTTTACTGAATTCAAATTCCATCATATGCCGTGGCGGGATTCAAACCTGGGTCCCCACAACATTTCTGGATTAATACCACTAGCAATAATACCACTAAGCCATCACCTTCCTTCAAGTAGTTTATGACCTGCTCATGCCAGTGTGTGGGCCTCAGCCATGTAATGGAACTCATTTGAATCCCAAGGCTGGACTTTCCACCCTGCCAGGAATAGTATTGGGAATGGGAGGGGAGTGGGCATGGGATTTCATGCCACCAGCTGGCATACCAGTTCCCTGGCTCCACTCATCCCGGAGGCATGGAATGCAGGGTAACCACGTGCAACTGACAGGGAGCCAATGGACCCAATGAAAGACCTATCAAAACTTGTTAACAATTTTCAGTTGGCCTCCGGTTTCCTGGAAGTGGATGGGAGGCCAATTTAGCTGCCAAGAGGTGGCCCCACGGCACCGGACATAAGTCTAGTTTTCCAAGCAGACCAAGAGAGTTGCTGATGGAGAGGCAATATATTCACAAGGCACTACACATTTGGTCCTTTTTTGTTGCACTGTTGCTTGCCAATGGTGGGAATGAAAATGAGAAGCAAACTACATGGATAAATCTGAGGTTATCCACCTTGGTAGCAATAATAGGAAGACAGGTTATTATTTGAATGGGTGTAAATTGAGAGAGGTGGATACTCAATGAGACCTTGGTATCCTTATTCATCAGGCATTGAAAGTAAGCACGCAGGTAAGCAGGCAGTGAAGAAGGCAAATAGTATGTTGGCCTTCATAGTGAGAGGATTTGAGTATAAGAATAGGGATGTTTTAGTGTAATTGTATAGGGCTTTGGTGAGGCCATACCTGGAGTATGGTGTGCAGTTCTGGTGCCCCTATCTGAGGAGGGGTACTCTTGCGAAAGAGGAAGTGCAGCAAAGGTTTACCAGGCTGATTTCTAGGATGGCAGGTCTATCATGTGAGGAGACAGTCAGTTAGGATTGTAATCATTGGAGTTTAGAAGAGTGAGAGAGGATCTTATAGAAACTTATAAAATTCTAAATGGATCAGACAGGGTAGACTTAGAAAGAATGTTCCCAATAGTGGGGGAGTCCAGAACTAGGTGTCATAATTTGAAGATAAGCACTAAATCTTTTAGTTCTGAGGTGAGGAGAAGTTTCTTCACCTAGAGAGTGGTGGATGTGTGGAATTCACTGCCATAGAAAGCCAAAATGCTGTCTGATTTCAAGGAGAAATTAGATAGAGCTCTTGGGGCTAAAGGGATTGAGGGATATGGGAAGGAAGGTGGGGGGGTGGAATCAGGATATTGAATTTGATGATCAGCCATCATCAAAATGAATGGTGGTGCAGGCTTGAAGGGCCGAATGGCCTACTCCTGTAGTTTCTATTTATGCTTCAAAGTATGGATTTGGAAACAAGCATGAGAATTAAAGTGAAGGCTTTACCAGACCTGGGGCCAAGCTAAGCCAGTGAACATAGAGGCAATGGTGCGAGTTGAAGGGCAGACTGCAAAGATTTGGATGGGTTCCAGTTTATCCTTCTCTTGCTTCTGTTGCTACCGACCTGTGTGTACATTCTAAGATCAAGCCTTGCTCCCTCACAACATTCTTCTCAGAGCATTACTTGGGATCCTGCACATTATTTGGTAAATTAGTAATTCTGTCCGTTCGCCAAAATCATGGTGTGATTTTAATGCTGAAATTAACATGCTCAGTCATTCCTTCCTTCCAGAAAGTTAAAATTATTATCCATTTCTAACATTTCTTCACCATTCTATAGAAAAATTGGCAATTTCATCTTTGTGCTTTTCATTTTTCCCAATCACTACCAAATACAGTTCAAATTAAACCTTTTTAATTTTACTGTACAATATACATCAGCATTCAGTAATAATTTCAATTCATCCATTTTAATGTCTCAAAGAACAATACAGCACAGGAACAGGCTCTTCGGCCTACCAAGTGTGCACCGATATGCGGTTCTATCCCTCTGTTCACCTCCTGTTCATGTGTCTATCAAGATGCACCTTGAACGTTGCGAAGGTACCTGCTTCAGCCACCTCCACTGGCAGCGCGCTCCGCACACCCACCACTATCTGTGTGAAAAACCTTCCCCTCATATCTCATACAATCATAGAACCCCGACAGCACAGAAAGAGGCCATTTGGCCCATCAAGTCTGCACCGACCACAATCCCACCCAGGCCCTACCCACTAATCCCTCTAACCTACGCATCTTAGGACACTAAGGGCAATTTTAGCATGGTCTATCAACCTAACCTGCACATCTTTGGAGGAAACTAGAGCACCCGGAGGAAATCCGCGCAGACACAAGGAGAATGTATAAACTCCACACAGGCAGTGACCTCAGCCGGGAATCGAGTCCAGGTCCCTAGAGCTGTGAGGCAGCAGTGCTAACCGCTGTGCTACTGTGCCTCCCTTAACTTACTACCTATCCCCTTAAATCTGTGCCCCCTAGTAGTCGAGCCTTCCATCCTGGGAAAAAAGCCTCTGACTATTTACCCTATCTATGCCTCCCATAATGTCTCTTTCATCTTACTTTATGAATCCTCTCCACAGTTGCTATGATTCCTCACTTTCATGTCTTTTCAATCAGCACTTCTGAGACAGTTTCAATGATTCCTGGTTCCTAATAAATCCATTGTCAAATAATAAAGGAATAACTGGATTTATTATAGTGGAGAACTCTTGACTTCAAAGCATATTATTGGCATACAACATCCATCTTTCAAACTGACTGCTCTGGATCCAATTGAATCTTCAGGGGCCTATTTCTATATCTCCATCTTCAAATAAAAGCATTAACACTCGCTCTGTTCTGGAAACATCCATCAATTTTACTATTTGCACTGTCTTACCATTAACTAACTGCACTGAGTGGGATTCTCAGATCATCAGGTGCTTCGAGCCTTTCTCAACATTATTGAAAGCAAGGTTAAAAAAGACATCCACAAGACATGACAAAAAAGAAATGGAATGGCTCTAACAGTTTCCCAAGGAGCAGTGTTATACTTTATGGAGGCTTACCTCATTCAGGATTATTGGGTGGGATTTTCCAGCAGCGCTTGCCCCAAAAGCAGAAAATCCCATGCGAGGTCAATGGACCTTTCCATGGCTGGGATTCCCATAGCAGGCCAGCCGAGAAAACTCCCCCCATTGTCTACGAATATTTTTGTCTGGGAAGAGAGAGAAATGCCTTGTGACACAAGGTGCTCTGTGTTATATTTAGGTGCAAATTGCACAAATATCTACAACCGAAACAACGAAAGGTTAACTGACATGTAGTCATGCCTCTTTGAACTGAGAACCACTCTTTGTAGTAGACCCTGGGCATTGGAACTGCTCCTATGGTGGTTAAATTTATCATGTCCACCACGACTCTCACCAGTCTTTACAAATGCACCAGAGAAAGTATCCTTCACAGATGTATCACAGCTTGGTATGGCCCCTGCTCTGCCCAAGACTGCGAGAAACTACAAATGGTTGTGAACAAAACCCAATCCATCACGCAAACCAACCTTCCATCCATTGACACTTTCTACACTTCCTGCTGCCTCGGCAAAGCAGCCAGCATAATCAAGGACCGCACACACCCCGGACACACTCTCTTCCACCTTCTTTCTTCAGGAAAAAGATAAAAAAGTCTAAGGTCACATACCAACCAACTCAAGAACATCTTCTTCCCTGCTGCCATCAGAATTTTGAATGGACCTACCTTGCTTTAAGTTGACCTTTCTCTACACCCAAGCTATGATTGTAACTACATTTTGCACTCTCTCCTTTCTTTCTCTATGTAGGTATGCTTTGTCTATATAGTGCACAAGGAACAGTACTTTTCACTGTATACTGATACATGTGACAATAACAAATCAAATCAAAATCCTTGACTTGTGAGGAGTAGAAAATTGAGTGTTGCAATTATTGTGATTTGACATCCCAGTAGGCTGATTTCAGCAGGCGAATAGTCAGTTTTGAGACTCCAGCCTTGCACAGTTTGGCAGAGAAGCCAGGAGTAATGCTGCCTGTCTATTAGCTTCTGTCTCCCACACCCTCTGTCAACCTCAGCACTGGTATATATACATACACACACACACACACACACACACACACACACATACACACACAAACTTAGGGCAGGTTTCAGCTGTTTTTTATCCCACCCTTTGTATAATCCTAGAAGACAAAATCCAGAAATCCATCTGGATATTACTCACAGGATGTTTTTAAATGAGATAATATTCATTTCCCATTATCTCCCATTGTCTCCACTGGAGATGACAATTAGTTTCTACGTGCTTTAGTTTCTACATCCTTTTCTTCTCCCCTCTGTACTCTATGAACGATACACTTTGTCTGTATATCGCGCAAGAATCAATACGTTTCACTGTATCCCAATACATATGACAATAATAAATCAAATCGAATCAAATCCTGACCATGTGGTCATTAACTGTACTAGGGGTGTGGTCCATAATATGATCACAACATTGTTTGGAAAATCCAGGGAAAAAACAATGGGCTGGAAAATTACTGTCCCGCCACCACGGGAATCAGAGGGGGCGAGGGGCAGACCATGGAAAGGTCAATTGACCTTGCAAGGATTTTTATGGTTTTGGAAATAGTGAGGCTGTAATATCCTGATCACTGTCTGTCTGAACTGAGATGGTCCATATTGAAATGGAAGCTTGCGTGTCTATGTTGAGGGGAGTTAACTGCAAGGAGAAACTGTTAATGAAGGTTCACTCAATAGCAGAAAACAATGTTCATTTTCTAACTCCTGTCACCCTCTAACTCTAAAATCATACAGCACAGAAGAGGCTCTTCAGCCCATTGAGTTCGAACCGACACATTAGAAACACCTGATGGCCCATCTAATCTCATTTACCAGCACTTTTCACCATATATCGATACGTGTGACAATAATAAATGATATCAAATTAAACTATTAAATGAGTTTGGAAAACCTCAATCGAGTTTCTCATGAACCCACAACGCAAATGGACAAACTGAACCGAGGCTGGATGAAAGGCTGGTCTGGGATGTAAGATGTTTACAGGAGAACAAAAAGTCACAGAAAGGAGTGTTGAATTGGCAATTAAATGGTGATCATTTACCCAGCTTTTTTTCTGAAAGATATATAAAAAAATGTTCAAGAGCCTTCCTGATTATTTCTTAATTTACAACGGCGTTCATATTTCCCAAAAGTTGATGGCTTCTGTCAACTTCCTGACTGAGGAGAGGTGCAAATGTTGAATGGCACCATCCAAGAGTGGGGACGCTTGAATAGACCTTGATGCTTTCTGACAAAGGCTTCATTAAAACCTGATTGTTCCATTGCATTCATTTCCACTGCTCAACCCTTCAATGTCATCTCACTCCCACGAGCCTGTCAAGAGTTACCCAGCTCAATTAGCAAATCTATTCACTGCAGCAGACGGACTGTAAAGTGATGGACCCGCACCGTCACTTTGAAGAAGGGTTTTTTCACCTTAGGATCAATGCAGCGGCCAAGACATACATACATATTAGGGTGGCACAGTGGTTAGCACTGCTGCCTCACAGCGCCAGGGACCTGGGTTCAATTCTGGCCTTGGGTCATTGTCAGCGTGGAGTTTGCATGTTCTCCCTGTGTCTGCGTGGGTTTCGTCCGGTTTTCTCCCACACTCCAAAGATGTGCAGGTTAGGTTGATTGGCCATGCTAAATTGATCCTGTTGTCAGGGGATTAACAGGGTAAATACGTGGGGTTAGTGGATTAGGGCCTGGGTAGGATTGTGGTCGGTACAGACTCGATGGGATGAATGGCCTCCTTCTGCACTGTGCAGATTCTATGTTTTTTTATTCTGTGGAGGAAATTAATTCTGACAAATGGAATGCTTTTATTTGAGACTGCCAAGACTATGTTTTCAAACAATAATGCCAACTCGAAAATGGATCCAGTCCAACACTAGGCAAGACAAAGGTTCTTATAAAATCTTGTAGGGTCAAATTAGGATAGACAGTTAATGGTTAATTCATTGATAGTCCGGAGTGGATTTTGACTTTTTTGGTTCAGTCAAGTCTCCTGAAACCAAAGTTTTTGGGTGGATCAGAGATAATGGCTGCTCCGCCAAGTCAACAGCTTGGTATTTATTTAGGAAGGCAAATGGCATATTGTCCTTCATTGTCAGGGGGTAAGGATCATAGAATCCCTACAGTGCAGAAGGAGGCCATTTGGCCCATTGGGTCCACACCGATCACAATCCCACTGATCTCCTATCCCTGTAGCCCCACATATTTACCCTGCTAATTCCCCTGACACTAAGTGGCAATTTCACTCAGAGGGTGGTGGGTGAGTGGAATCAGCTGCCGTCAGTGGTGGTGAAGGCAAATTCAACAGGGTCTTTTAAGAGACTTCTGGATGAGTACATGGGACTTAATAGGATTGAGGGTTATAGGTAAGTCTAGTAGGTAGCAATGTGATCGGCACAACTTGTGGGCTGAAGGGCCTGTTTGTGCTGTAGTTTTTCTAAGTTCTATGTTCTATGGTCTAATTTAGCGTGGCCAATCAACCTAACCCACACATCCTTGGACTATAGTTAAGAAAGCCCAAAAATGCCTCTACTTTCTCAGGAGGCTAAGGAAACTTGGCATGTCTGCTGCAACTCTCACCGGCTTTTTCAGATGCACCATAGAAATCATTCTTTCTCATTGTATCACAGCTTGGTATGGCTCCTGCTTTGTCCAAGACCACAAGAAACTATAAACGAAGCCCAGCTCATCACTCAAACCAGCTTCCCATCCATTGAGATAAGAGTACAAGAATAAAAAATGTCCTGCTACAATTGCACAGGGTTTTGGTGAGACATCTCTAGGACATGGTGTACATTTTTGGTATCCATGTATACTTACATTGGCTTGATTTGATTTATTATTGTCACATGTATTGGGATGCAATGAAACATATTGTTTCTTGTGTGCTATACAGATAAAGCATATCGTTCATAGAAAAGGAAAGGAGGGGATTCAAAATGTAGTGTTACAGTCATAGCTAGGGTATAGAGAAAGATCAACGTAATGTGAGGTAGGTCCATTCAAAAGTCTCATGGCAGCAGGGAAGAAGCTGTTCTTGGGTCGGTTGGTATGTGTCCTCAGATTTTTGTATCTTTTTCCCAATGGAAGAAGGTGGAAGAGAGAATGTCTGGCGTGCATAAGGTCCTTGATTATGCTTGCTGCTTTTCCAAGGCAATGGGAAGTGCAGACAGTGTCAATGGATGGGAGGCTGGTTTGGGTAATGGACCAGCTTTGTTTATGACCCTTTGTAGTTTCTTGCTGTCTTGGACAGAGCAGGAGCCATGCCAAGTTGTGATACAACCAGGAAAAATGCTTTCTATGATGTATCTGTAAAAGCTGGTGAGAATCATCGCAGACATGCCAAACTCCCTTAGCCTCCCGAGAAGGTGGAGGCGTTGGCTAGCTTTCTTAATTATAGCATTGACATGGAGGGACCAGGACAGGTTGTTGGTGATCTGGACACCTAAAAATCGGTAGCTCTTGACCATTTCTACTTTAACCCCATTGATGTAAACAGGGGCATTCTCTCCACTTCCTGATGTTGATCACTATCTCTTTCGTTTCGTTGACATTGAGGGAGAGATTATTGTCGTTGCACCAGTTCACCAGATTCTCCATCTCTTTCCTGTACTCTGTCTCGTCATTGTTTGAGATCCGACCCACTACTGTGGTATCGTCAACAAACATTAAAATCGGGTTGGAGGGGAATTTGGCCACACAGTCATCGGTACCCTAGAGGCTGAGAACACAGCCTTGTGGAGCACCAGTGTAGAGGATGATTGTGGAGGAGATGTTGTTGCCTATCCTTACTGATTGTAGTCTGTGGGTTTGGAAGTTCAGGATCCGGTTGCAGAGGGAGGTGCTGAGCCCCAGACCACGGAGTTTGGAGATGTGTCTCATGGGAATAATGGTGTTGAAGACAGAGCTGTAGTACAGTGAAGGTTCACTAAATTGGTCCAAGGGATGAGGGGAGTTGTCCTGTGATGAGATGCTGAATATTTGGGCCTACATTCTCTGGAGTTTAGAGAAATGAGAGGGGCAACCTGATTAAAATATATAAGATTCTGAAGGGTAGATGCCGATTGTTTCCATTGGTTGAGAAATCTAAAACATGGGAGCATATTTTCAGGATAAACAGCTGATTGTTTAGGTATCATTTGAAAGGATTATTGAGGGGCCAAGACTAGTCAGACTCCTTTCATGTAGAGTTTTTAAAATTAACAAAGACTCTCTCTGGCAGGCTAAACAGCAGTGGAGACAGAGCCATTGAATCTTTTTAATCTGAAGTCGATAGATTGTTGACTAACAAGTGAACCAAAGGTTACTTGGGGGTAGGGAATGTGGATCAGTTTTTAAGTTTATTTATTAGTGTCACAGGTAGATTTACATTAACACTGCAATGAAGTTACTGTGGAAGATCCCTAGTCGACTGCCCAAGCCAACACTGTGAGATTCCCTCACTAAACCTCTCCGCATCCCTACCTTTTTCTCCTCTAATGAGACACTCTTCCCACCCTGACCAAGCATTTGGTCATCTGCGGTAATATCTTCAAGTTTATTTATTCGTGCAGTTTAGTTACAAGGAAACCCACCAGTATGGCTTTTTTTTTATCCATTCATAGGACATAGGCAGCGCTGGATGGCCAGCATTTATTGCCCATCCCTACTTACCCTTGAGAAGGTGGTGGTGAGCTACACAAATTGAATGACCCTTGTGCGGATTGCCAGGGGAGACAATTGTGTAGTGGCATTGTCACTGGACTAGTAATCCAGAGACACAGTGTAATGCTCTGGAACACCAGGTTTCGAATGCCATCATGATAGATGGTGGAGTTTGAATTCAATAAAAAACCTGCAATTAAAAGTCTAATGGTGAGCATAAAACAAGTCATAAGAATCCATCTGATTCACTAATGTCCTTTTGTGGAAGGAAATCTGCCCCCCTTATCTGGTCTGGCCTACCTGTGACTCCAGGACCACATGATTCTTAACTGGCCAAGCAAGCTGCTCACGACCAATTAGGTTTGGGCAACAAATTATTTGATTTGATTTATTATTGTCACATGTATTAACATGTATAGTGAAAAGTATTGTTTCTTGTGTGCTATACAGACAAACCGTACCGCTCATAGAGAAGGGAAGGTGAGAGTGCAGAATGTAGTGTTACAGTCATAGCTAGGGTGTAGAGAAAGATCAAATTAATACAAGGTAGGTCCATTCGAAAGTCTGATGGCAGCAGGGGAAAAGCTGTTCTTAAGTCGGTTGGTGCATGACACCAGACTTCTGTATCTTTTTCCTGACGGGAGAAGGTGGAAGAGAGAATGCCGGGGGTGCACGGGGTCCTTAATTACGCTGGTTGCTTTTCCGAGGCAGCGGGAAGCGCAGACGGAGTCAATGGATGAGAAGTTGGTTTGCACGATGTAGCCAGCGATGCCCACATCCCATGAATAAAAAAGATATTCTTTATTTGTCAAAATGTGAGAAGGCACAACATGTAAAACAGCCCATTCTGAAGAGTAACAAAGATCTGGGAGTGGATTTATGGCAGACATTCAAACCCAAGGTTCTGATGATCACAAAACCACTGGAGCTTTACTCTTGCGGTTTCTGGCATCGCCAGTGTTTGCATGAATTATTACCTGGCAATTGACTGCCAACATCCACCTCTCTTCTAAGCAAAATACATGTAGTGACAATATAATACATGCAGACTCTGATAAAGGATAGTCATATGTGATTGCTATACGTGCCTCAGATGCTTCTGTTGTTTGTTTTCTGTCTAGAAGAGTCTAGAAACTCTCAGTAGAACTTGGAGAGAGAGTTACCCAATGTGGGCGGCATGGTAGCACAGTGGTTAGCACTGCTGCCTCACAGCGCCAGTGATCTGAGTTCAATTCCAGCCTCTGGGCACCGTCTGTGTGGAGTCTGCACGTTCTCCCCATGTCTGCGTGGGTTTCCTCCGGTTTCCTCCCACATTCCAAAGATGTGCGGGTTAGGTTGGTTGGCCATGCTAAGTTGACCCATAGTGATGAGGGATTAGGAGGGCAAGTACACGGGGTTACGGGAATAGGGCCTGGGTGGGATTGTTGTCATTGCTCCAAATGGCCCCCTTCCGTACTGCAGGGATTCTATGACCTTGTTGCTGAGTTGTTGAGGCCTGGGTTCAGTTCCCAGCTTGGGTGACTGTGCGGAGTTAGCATATTGTCCCCGTATCTGGATGGATTTCCTCCGGGTGTTCCAGTTTCCTCCCACAATCCGAAAGTTGTGCGGGTGAAATGGCCAAGCTAAATTGCTCCTTAGTGTCGGGAGACTATCAGGGTAAATGTATGGCAATAGAATCTGGATGGGATTGTGGTTGGTGCAGACTTGATGGGCCGAATGGCCTCTTTCTGCACAGTAGGATTCTGTGATTCTATAACACGCATTGGTTGGATTTTCAACTGTTACAAATAGTGTCCAAGCACTGGCAGTGGCATTGTGGTATTATCTCTGAACTAGCAATCCAGACACCAGGGTATTGCTCTGGGGACTTGGGATCGAATCCTACCATGGCAGATGCTGAAATTTGAATTAAAAAAAAGTCTAATGATGACCATGAAACCATTCTCGATTGTTGTAAAAACCCATCTGGTTCACAAATGTCCTTTAAGGAAAAAGATTTGCTGTCCTTACCTAGTCTAACCTAAATGTTACTCCAAATTCACAGTAATGTGGGTGACACTTAATCTCCCTCATGGCTGAGCAATAAATGTTGACCCAGCCAATGACACCCCATCCCATGAAGGAATAAAACGAAAGGCCAATGTATATTTGACAAAATTGCAATAATCAACAGGGGAGCCCTAATTGATTTTCCCTTTCCAAATGGCGGCACAGTGGCACAACATTGCTGCATCATAACGCCAATAACCAGGGTTCCATTCCCAGCTTGGGTCAGTATCTGTGTGGAGTTTGCACATTGTCCCCGTGTCTGCATGGGTTTTGTCTGGGTGCTTCGGTTTCCTCCCACAGTCTGAAAGAGGTGCTGGTTAGGTGCACTGGCCGTGCTAAATTCTCCCTCAGTGTACCCGAACAGGCGCTGGAGTGTGATGACTAGGGGATTTTCATAGTAACTTCATTGCAGTGTTAATGTAAGCCTACTTGTGACACTAATAAATAAACTTTAACTGTAACTCACGGTGTTGAGGCAGGTTGTCTCCAACCACAGTGTTGGCTCAGTTGTAATTGAACTTGGGATACCTGGGGGCTTTGGAATTCTCCAGCCATTCACACCAGCAGGACTCTCCGGCAGGTTTCCTGCAGACGTAAGGTGACATCAGTGGTAATTCCCATTGATAGCAACAGAACCAGAGAATCCCACTGCTAAACAACACATCATGTCCCACCAGCAGGAAACACAAAACTGCGAGGCTGGAGAATCTTGCTCTTGTTGTCTACACAGCCTCATGGCCGGTTAAACTAGCTGAGCCTTTGAAAAACTCCAATTTTGACTGGATTACATGAATCAAGCCCGTCTTTTGTGGCAAATGTAGGTATCAGATTGCCCAAAAATCTTCAGGGCATTTCAAAGGCTGAATAGGAAAGAAGTGGAAGCAAAGGCGAGATATATTAAGCGAAGATTAGACAAAAAAAGGCCTGCAGGTCAAGAGGAAGAAAAAACTCGGGAAAAGTAAACCATTCTCCAATTGTGAATTTTGTAAAAAAATGATGAGATAGAGTCAGTAGATGAGTCTTGACATAGACAGAAGGCAGGTAATACAGGGTTGGGAATTAGGGTAAACAGGGCAACAGACCTTCATAGCATCAATGAAAAACAAAAAAGTAAAATTAAGAAAGTATGAGGTTGGAGGCTGGAAGAATCATTCTTCATACATTCACAGCAAACAGCCTTTTGAATATATTAGTTAAGAAGTGTGTGCAGCTCAGTGCAAGCAAAGTTTTGCTCTTAATGATTTGCAAATTTGCTCCAATATGGTGAGAAATAATTCCGATTGTGCCAAGTGTGTATAATCTTTAGAAGGTCAGTACTGCCCTCACTAACAGAAGAAGCTGTGTTGCAGAAAGGTCTCCTTCAACGCAGATGTCTTTCACACCTGCACACACTGCTCCCCACTCTGGTTCAATTCACTAACCCACTGGTCGCAAAGGCAAACAGCACCCACCCCCCCCCCCCCCCGAATTTTAACTCCCCCCGCCGCTACGGCTACAAAGCATTCAGACGCTGACCCTGGCGTATACAGGAAGACGGCTCCTCAGTGGGAAATTACAGTACCTTCTTCCTTGGGAACCTGACTTGGAAGAGTCGGCCTCCCTATCTGCCTGTCAGCACCACACGAAATTAGCTGACACTGTACACCACGCCTTGCAGGCTGGGACTTGCAGGAGACAGCAAACACTAGGGTGTTTTTTTTTGCTTCTGTATGGTGGGGCCCTGATCCACTCTGAGCCGTACCCCTGGGATATTGTGCTACTTTACAGATTGAATTACCTACATTTCAACGGGGAACAAAATTAGGCTTGAATTCCATTCAGTAGACCTGTCCCTGCTAGGCACATTTCAGTGCTATGACTTGCCCGGTTGACATCCTTGTTTTGAGTTGTGCAGATAGTCCAAATGCATCAGGTTAACCGTTAGCATGCCAGACAGAACGCAACTGCGCTTGTGCTGCTCAGCGATTCTCTGTGCCGTAGGCAAGACTCACACTGTTACAGACGGACATCCTTCAGATCTAACAGATGAGTATTTTTTTGTCCTGTCAATACTTGTAATTCTATGCCTGTCCTCTCACGCTATGCACACCAGCATCCAACTCATGCTGACTTGAAATGTCAGCATGGCTTCCTTGCCAAGAGTCAGAAGACGAGGGATTGCCAAGAAGGGAGTGCCATGCTTGTTAGCGCCACGAACAAAGAGCAAACAACAGTACAGCACAGGCCCTTCGACCCTCTAAGCCTGCACCAAAAACACTGTCCTATTTGTATCCCTCTATTCCCTGTCTGTTCATGTGTCTATCCAGGTAAGTCTTAAATGTCGTGAACGTGTCTGCTTCAACAACCTCAGTTGGCAGTGCACTGTGTAAAAAAACTTCCTCAGCACATCTCCACTGAGCCTTCCCCCCGCTTACCTTGAACTTGTGCTCCCTTGTAATTGTCATTTCTGCCCTGGGAAAGAGCTTCCAACTGTTCACCCTGTCCATACCCCTCATGAATTTTATAAAATTCTATCAGGTCATCCCTCAGCCTGTCTTTCCAGGGAGAACAATACCAATTTGTTCAATGTGTGCGATACTAACTCAGACCCTGTCTGCCTGTTCCAGTCATAGGTACTGTGAAGCCATTCAAAGAATATGAGAGAGTTCTCTCAGTGCCCATTGCAACAAGTTCCACCAAAACACCATATTAACCGATTATTCGATCTGCTTGCCATTTGGTTAGCACTGCAGCTGCACAGCGCCAGGGACCCGGGTTCAATTCCAGCCTCAGCTGTCTGTCTGTCTGGAGCTTGCACATTCTCCCTGTGTCTGCGTGGGTTTCCTCCCACCCTCCAAAGATCTGCAGGTTAGGTGAATTGGCCATGCTAAATTACCCTTTAGTGTGAGGGGGGGGGGCTACCACAATAAATATGCGGAGTTACGGGGATAGGGTCTGGGTGGAATTGTTGTCGGTGCAGGCTTGATGGGCCAAATGGCCTCCTTCTGGGCAGTGGGATTCAATGGTTCTGTGATGGTTCAGTTTCAATCATCTGGGCTGAAGGAGTGAAGTAGAAATCAGCTTCGGATCACTGACCCAACAACTCTGCTGCCACGTGCTGTTATGAAGATGATATGTGAGAGTGACTTAGGGTTTAGCATGAATGCCCTTCAGAGTGAATCCCCCTCTGACTCTCACTGTCAATAATTAAACAAGTCACTTGGGTGAGTTACTGAGGAAGGGTCAGAGTTGGGGGAGGGATAAGAAAGATCTGATTAAGAAGTAGGTGGCAGAGTTCAAGGGTGTGTTTAAATGATGGGATATTGTTGACTTTAATGCACGGACTGTTCTGTACTCTTGTCGTTCATACATCATCACAGTCACTTGAACGATTAAATATTTAGATCTCACTTCCTATTATCCGACCATAATTTCATACGCTGCTGTTTTCTTTTATTTATGATATTGTTTGTAAAATATATATAACCATCCAACTGTATCCCATCCTTGGCTATGGAAGCACGTTGCCAAGAAGTTAGGTAGCATGGGTATTTGGTGCTGTCTATGCATTTACCTTTTTTTTATTCATTTGTGGGGTTGTGACGGCCTAGTGGTATTATTGCTAACCTATTAATCCAGAAACTCAGCTAATATTCTGGGTTCGAATCCCGCCAAGGCAGATGGTACAATTTGAATTCAATGAAAAAAAAAGTATCTGGAATTAAGAATCTACCGATGACCATGAAACCATTGTCGGAAAAGCCCACCTGGTTCACCGATATCCTTTAGGGAAGGAAATCTGTCGTCCTTAGCTGGTCTGGCCTATATGTGACTCCAGATGCTATGCTTATATTAACCTATGCTTAATGCTATCTCCACTCACATTGTCTGCACCTTTAAGACTTGATTAGCTGTAAGGACTCACATTCTAATCAGTATTCTGTAAACTGTGTGTGTGCCTTCATATGCACTGTTTGTGATCAGAACTCCCCACTCACCTGACAAAGGAGCAGGGCTCCGAAAGCTAGTGGCATTTACTACCAAGTAAACCTGTTGGACTTTAACCTGGTGTTGTGAGACTTCTTACTGTGTTTACCCCAGTCCAATGCCGGCATCTCCACATCAGCATGTATTGCTCATTCCCATGCGTCTGGTAGAGTTCACAGGTATGGAACGTGCTGTCGAAGGAGCCTTTCTGAGTTGCTACAGTGCATAGAATCCCTACAATGCAGAAGGAGGCCATTCAGCCCATTAAGTCTGCACCGATCACAATCCTACACAGACTCCTATTCCTATAGCCCCATGCATTTAACCTAGCTCATCTCCCTGATACTAAGGGGCAACTTAGAATGGCCAATCCACCTAACCCGCACATCTTTGGACTGTGGGAAGAAACTGGAGCAGACACAGGAAGAACATGCAGACTGCACATAGACAGTGACCCAAGCTGGGAATCAAGCCTGGGTCCCTGGTGCTGTGAGGTAGCAGTGCTAACCACTGCGTCACAGTGCCGCTGCATCTTGTCACAAGGCAGGCTGATTTTAAATGGTGACTGTCACTCACAATATTGATCCCTCGCTGATGCAGCCAGCTATGGAACAGTGTGGTTAACACTGGCAGGATATAAAATGAGCAGGCAGCACATAGTTGACATGCCGCTTACATTGCAATCAATGGACATGAACGAATCACATTGTGGTCCTGTCCTCATTTTCAGGAGTCAAACAACGGGGTGGCACAGTGGTTAGCACTGCTGCCTCACAGCACCAAGGACCTGGTGTTCCCGGCTTGGGTGGACTGTATGGAGTCTGCACATTCTCCCCTCCGGTTCCCTCTGGGTGCTCCGATTTCCTCCCGCAGTCTGAAAGACGTGCTGCTTAGGTGGATTGGCTGTGTTAAATTCTCCCTCGGTGTACCCAAACAGGTGCCAGAGTGTGGCGACTGGGGGATTTTCACAGTAACTTCCTTGCTGTGTTAACGTAAGCCTACTTGTGACACTAATTGAAAAAAAACTTAGCCCACTCCAGTTATAAGGAAAGATTTGGTATAATGGGATGATGTGTGCTAAAGCAGTAACAGAGGAGATTTGATCAAGGTTTTTAAATCTTGATCTTTTTTGAAGGGAGAAGGAATAAAAGACCCTTTTCACTGATCTGAGCAGCAGAAATGAAGCAACCATCAATTTTTCAAAGGGACGTTAAGAGGATGAAGGATTTTTGAAACGCGGAAGGGTTTGCCCCACAATTTATATTTTCCCCCAGCCTCTTAGCCCCTCACCAAGGTTCCTGAACAATAAAGAAAGGGGTGTTGGCAGAGTGGCAACGTCACTGGACTAATAACTCGGAGGCCCAGGTTAATCCTTTGGAGACACAGGTTCAAATCCCATCACGGCAGCTGGTGGAATTTAAATTTAATTAATAAATCTGAAATTAATGAAACTGTTGTTGATTGTTGTAAAAATCCATCTCATCCACTAATGAAGGAAATCTGCCATCCTTCTCTGGCCTACACATGATCCCATGCCCACAGCAATGTGGGTTAACTGTTAAATGCCTTCTAAAATGGTATCAAATCACCACGAAGTCTTAGAAGAGTGAAAGCAGATCATTCTAGGCAGCGTAAGCGAGAATGGTAGACCCAGCCCTGCCAACATTGCAAAGCCCTTAACATGTACTTGTACCAAAATTGGGAGAGTTGTCTCACAGTCTGGTCATACTCATAGAATCATACCTCACTGATTATGTCCCACGTGCCATAGTATGGGTATGTCTTGCCCCTTTGGTAAGTGGCAGCACTTCAGTGTACAGCTGGGAGAGAGTCATTCTGGGAGACCTCAATGAAGTCTCATGGCATTAGATCAAACATGGGTAAGGGAATCTCTTGCTGATTACAACTGATCAACCCGTCTCTACAAAATCAACTGACGGATCAGTACTCTTCCACGCTGAATACCACGTGGAACATAGACGATGGCCCCATGGTATTGTCGCTAGACTATTAAACCACAGAATTCAGCTAATGTTCTGGGGACCCAGATTCGAATCCCGCCATGGCAGATGGTGGAATTTGGATTCAATTAAAAAATATCTGCAATTAAGAGTCAACTGATGACCATTGTCGATTGTCAGAAAAACCCATCTGGCTCACGATTGTTCGTTAGGATAGGAAATCTGCCATCCTTACCCGGCCTGGCCTATGTGTGACTCCAGGCCCACAGCAATGTGGTTGACTCTCAACTGCTGTCTAAAATGGTCTCGCAAACAAGACACTCAGTTCTAGGTCAACTAAGGATGGACAATAAATGCTGGTCATCCGATGATGCCCATGTCTCATGAATAAATGAAAGAAATAGAACTTAAGACTAGGCCAAAATAAACACAAAATAATGCAGATGTTGGAATCTGCAGTCACATATTCTAATCACCTGATGGACACTTTTAGCACCTCTCTCAGCCTTCTTTCTCCTCAGTTACATTCCCTTTGTCCTATTACAGACACCCTCACTCTTATAGTATAAATCTTATCTAATTTTCTTTGCTCTTATTTCTGACAAAGGATCATCCATACTCGAAACATTGGCTCTATTCTCTCCGCACAGATGCTGTCAGACCAGGGGAGATTTTCCACTATTTTCTGCTTTTGTTTGGAGCAGGCCATCAAGTCCTACAAGCCCGCTCTGCCCTTCACAGTCTCAACTCTACGTCGCCACTTGCCCCTCCCCCCCATAATCTTTCACTCCCTCATCAATCAAAAGTCTGTTTAACTCCCCTCCAATAAATTCAATGACGCAAATCTCACTGCTCTCTGTGGAAGAGAATTCCACACACTAATGACCTTTTGAGAGAGAAAGATTCTCCTAACCTCTTCCTTAAACCGTAGACCTCTTATTCTTAAATTGTGTCCCCTAGTTCCAGACTTCTCCACAAGTGGAAACATCCTCCAAGTATGTACCCTGTCAAATCCTAGCAGGTTCAATCTGGTCACCTCTCGTTCTTTTGAACTCCAACGGGTTTAGGTCCAATTTGCTCAACCTTTTCAAGATAAGCTCCTCATCCCAAGTGAACCTTCTCAAATGCAACATAGGGTGGGATTTTACAGCCTGGCTTGACCTGTGGTGGCAAAATCCCGCCCAAGGTCACAGATTTTCCTATGGTCTGCTCCTCGCCCAGTCCAATTCCCGTGGCGGGCGGGGCGATAAAATTCCAGCCTACTTTTTTCAGCTAAAGAAACCAAAATGGTACTCGGTATTTCAGATGTTGTCTCATCAATGACCTGTAAAGCTGATGTGAAACCTCTCTACTTTTATATTCCATTACAATAAATTCCATCTGCATTCCTAATCAATTGCTGAGGGTGGCAAGGGAACAGAGTGTATTCTAGGTAGGGGACTTTTTTTTATTCATTCATGGGTGTCGCTGGCTTGGCCAGCACTTACTGCTCACCCCTAATTGCCCTTGAACTGAGCGTCTTGCTTGGCTATTTCAGGGAACATTTTAAGTGTCAAGGAACGTCCATCACTAAGAACAGCTCAGTGGCGCCACTACTGACCAAGCTGGCCAAGTCCTGAAAGACGTAGCGTATGATTTTCTGATCCTGCTGACCACATACCCCGTGGTGGATCCTGCCGCAGCAGGATGAGAAAATCCCGGCCAGAGCCCGTAGGCCAGATCTGTGGAAGGTGGTGAGGAAGTCAACAAGAGGGAGGCTTGACCCTGTCCTCACCAATCTGTCACAGGTCTTTCTTGACAGTATCGGTAGGAATGACCACCATACAGTCCCTGTGAAGACAAAGTCCCATCTTTACATTGTGGATACCCTCCATCGTGTTAGGAGCCACAACCACTGTGTCAAAGACAATAGATTCTGAACAGATCTAGCAACTCGAAATTGGGTATCCATGAGGCACTGAGGCAACTGAGGTATACAACCATAATCTGTAACCTAACGGTCTTGCATATCCCCCCTTGTACCATTACCACAAAGCCCGCGTTCAAAGACTGCAGGAGGGGATGCCAGCAGCAGCACTAGGCATACATAAAAATGAGGTGTCGACCTGGTGAAGCTACACAACAGGACTACTTGCATGTCAAACAATATAAGCAGCATACATTGGACAAAGCGCCCACCACAACCAATGGATCAATTTTAAGCTCTGCAATCGTGTCACTTTCGGCCGTGTATGGTGCTGGACAATTAACCAAGGAGGAGGAGGAGGCACCACAAATATTTCCAAGCCCAATGATGGAGGAGTCCAACACATCAGTGCAAAAGACAAGTCTGAAGCATTTGCAATAATCTTTAGTCAGAAGTGCTGAGTGGATGATCCATCTCGGCGTCCTCTGGAGGTCTCCAATAACACGGCGCAGCATGGTGGCACAGTGGTTAGCACTGCTGCCTCACAGAGCCAGGGACCCGGCTTAGGTCACTGTCTGTGCGGAGTCTGCATGTTCTCCCCATGTCTGTGTGGGTTTCCTCTGGGTGCTCTGGTTTCCTTCCACAGTGTGCGGATTAGGTGGATTGGCCATTCTAAATTGACACTAGTATCAGGGAGATTAGCAGGGTAAATACACGGGTTACAGGGATAGGGCCTGAGTGGGATTGTTGTTGGTGCAGACTCGATGGGCCAAATGGCCTCCTTCTGCACTGTAGGGATTCTATGATTCTAAACACAGATATCACTCTTCAGCCAATTTGATTCAGTTCACATGATATCAGGAAGTGATATCGGCACTGGATACTGCAGTATAGGTCTTGAACAACATTCCTGAAATAATAGCGAAGACTTGTGTTGCAGAACTATCCGTGTCCAGCTTTTCCAGGACAGCTACAAAACTGGCAAACAGCTCATTAGGTCCTACATTGCGATAGTTCAAGATTCACGCCAGAGACATAAGCACATAAATTGAGGCTGACTACTTTGGGGGAGGCAATGGCCTCGTGGTATTATCACTCGTCTACTTATCCAGAAATTCTGCTAATGTTTTGGGGACTCAAGTTCGAATCCCATCATGGCCAATGGTGAAATTTGAATTCAATCAAAAATTTCTGGAATTAAGAATCTACAGACAACCATGAAACTGTTGCTGATTGTTGGAAAACCCATTTGGTTCACTAATGTCATTTGGGGAAAGAAATCTGCCGTCCTTACCTGGTCTGGCCTACATGTGACTCCAGAGCCACAGCAATGTGGTTGACTCTCAACTGCCCTCTGAAATGGCCTAGCAAGCCATTCCTTATTTTCAAAAGCAACTAGGAACGAGCAATAAATGCTGGATAAAGCAAATTACTGCGGATGCTGGAATCCAAAAGAGAAAATGCTGGAAAATCTCAGCAGGTCTGGCAACATCTGGAAGGAAAAAAAAGAGTTGACATTTCGAGTCCAGATGACCCTTTGTCAAATAAATGCTGGCCAGCCAGCGACGACCATGTCCCTCGAATGAATAAAAAAAAGTGAGGGAGCCCTGCACTTTTGGATATGCCATCCATTTGAACAAAGAAAATTATAGCATAGGAACAGGCCCTCCAGGCCTGCACCAACCATGCTGCCTGTCTGAACTAAAACCCCCTACCCTTCCAGGGGCCATATCCCTCTATTCCCATCCTGTTCATGTATTTGTCAAGGTGCACCTTAAAAATCACAATCGCGTCTGCTTCCATTACCTCCCTGGCAGCGAGTTCCAGGCACCCACCATTCTCTGTGTAAAAAACCTGCCTCGTACATCTCCTTTAGACCTTGACACTCACACCTTAAACCTATGCCCCCTAGTAATTGACTCTTCCAACCTGGTAGAAAGCTTCTGACTATCCACTCTGTTCATGCCCCTCATAATCCAGTAGGTCACCCCTCAACCTTTGTCGTTCCAGTGAGAACAAACCAAGTTTCTCCAATCTCGCCACATTTGGAGGAGGGATTAAGCTGCAGGTCCCTCTCAGGTGCCTGTATCATGTTCCATGTTGCTCTTTGGAAGAGGAGCAGGGGAGTTATCTGTGGCGCCTAGGCCAATATTTATCTCTCAACTAACGTCACTGGAACGAAGTTCTTGGAAACCATTAAACTGTTTGCAGGAACTGGCTTTGCACAGCTTGTCTGTCACATTTTCGACATTGCAACGCTGACTACACTAAGTAACAAGCTTCGGAGTGCCCTGAGGTCATTGAATGGGTGATACAAATTCCAGTTCTTTCTTGGGGGAAAAATTTGGATTCTCACTCTGAAAGTGCCCATGAAAACCCCATTCTGAGGTTGGAACTGAAGATATCATAGAATCATAGAATCGTAGAAACCCTACAGTGCAGAAAGAGGCCCTTTGGCCCATCGAGTCTGCACCGAACACAATCCCACCCAGGCCCTACCCCCATATCCCTACGTATTATACCCATTAATCCCTCTAACCTACGCATCCCTAGACACTAAGGGGCAATTTTTTAGCATGGCCAATCAACCTAACCCGCACATCTTTGGACTGTGGGAGGAAACCAGAGCACCCAGAGGAAACCCACGCAGACACGAGGAGAATGTGCAAACTCCACACAGACAGTGGCCCAAGCCGGGAATCGAACCCAGAACCGTGGAGCTGTGAAGCAGCAGTGCTAACCACTGTGCTACTGTGCTGCCAGAAAAGAGACTGGGGTCCAGTTTGGGCCACTTACTCAACATCCAGCCCATGCTGTAGCTATGTGGGAACTCCCGACACTGCTAAACTAAAACTATATCTAATTTTCCAGCATGTTTGTCTCTTACTGTGAGTGATAACTTGAAGCAGAATCCAATTTGTTGTAAATAAATGTAAGCTTTATTGGGAACACGCACCAAGATATTTACAGGATCTTAGCAGCCGGAAAACAACATTGGTACTGCCCATCAGTTGATTGACAGGAGAAGGGAGCAAAGACTCCCATTCCCACACTGTGAGCACAGAAAGAGTTACAATCCGATTACGTATCCAACACTCAGTGAGTTACGCTGGACCACATCCCCACGTGATTTTTGTAAATCCCACACGGATGTGATCAGGAGTCAGAAGCTTTGGCTCATTTTCCCCCACTGAACTCAGAGAGTGTGGCAACTCAGAAATTTTCACAGTATCCTCATTGCAGTGTTAACGTAAGCCTACTTGTGACTAATAAATAAACTTTTACTTTTAAAGTCACATTCGTAAGATCACACGCTATGCCTAAAATATGTTCCCCAGTCTCTGGTGTAGGGCTTCAACATTGGAGAGAGCTATCAACCAAGCCAATGGCTGTCACCTTAACCGTATCATTCTGCATTTCAACGGAATGTCTTTTTCAAAGAGCTTGTCCTTGGAAAGGCTGGGATGTTAATTCAGCAGGAGCGAAACCTGATTAACAATCTGTTAAAAAGTGCACAAACAACTGCCGGGATTCAGTCCACAGTTACCTTGTCTGGGAATCCAGTCAAAACCCTTGATAAGCACTGTATTTGTAAGAATACACCGTTTACCTAGCTCGCAACTACTATTCCTACTCTCCAACTCATTTGTTCTTGTGCAGGTCCTCATGCAACTACTAAAGAATTCATAGAATCATAGAAAGAAGTCATAGAAGGGCGGCACGGTGGCACAGTGGTTAGCACTGCTGCTTCACAGCTCCAGGGACTTAGGCTCGATTCCCGGCTTGGGTCACTGTCTGTGTGGAGTTTGCACATTCTCCTCGTGTCTGCGTGGGTTTCCTCCGGGTGCTCCAGTTTCCCCCCACAGTCCAATGATGTGCGGGTTAGGTTGATTGGCCGTGCTAAGAAATTGCCCCTTAGTGTCCAGGGATGCATAGGTTAGAGGGATTAATGGGTATAACATGTAGGGATATTGGGGATAGGGTCTGGGTGGGATTGTGTTTGGTGCAGACTCGATGGGCTGAAGGGCCTCTTTCTGCACTGTAGGGTTCTATGATTCTATGATCTAAGTCTCACAACACCAGGTTAAAGTCTAACAGGTTTATTTGGTAGCATGAGCTTTCGGAGCCCTGCCCCTTGATTAGGTGAGTGAATGAATAGAATCATAGAATCCTATAGTGCAGAGAGAGGCCATTCGGCCCATTGAGTCTATACCGACCACAATCCCACTGAGGCCCTATCCCCATAACCGCATGCACTTAGCCAAGCCCTGAGGCCTACAGGGTATTTTGTGCTATGCTTCACATTCTCTCCTCTTGATTCATCATGAGGTGTGGAGGTTGTATCCACTGTGTGACAATGAACAGGCTATACTTCTGGAGATTCTTCTCTAGAATACAACTGACCTTGTTTTAACCACTGTGGTGCCAATGCAGGGTTCAAAGTCAGGACCACAAGAAGAAGAAGAAAGGTGTGCTGGTTAGGTGCATTGGCAATGCTAAGTTCTCCCTCAGTGTACCTGAACAGGTGCCAGAGTGTGGCGACTAGGTTTTGTTCACAGTAACTTTGTTGTAGTGTTAATGTAAGCCTAATTGTGACACTAATAAAAAAGCTTTAAACCTTTTTCTTGTATTGGTACATCTTTGTGACTCCAATAAGTAACTTCCTCCCACGAAGGTAGAGAGCAGTTTAGGGACAGAATCCTAGAGCTTAGGATATATGGGTAACAGAAGGCACATCAATGAGTTAGACGCCAGAATTACAGGAGCGCAGAGGTCTTGGACAGTTGTGCTGCTGGAAAGGATTACAGAAAAAGGTGGTGATGAGGCCACAGGGATTTAGAAATGAGGATGCAAATTTTAAATTGAGGAGCTACTTAAACAGGAACTAATGTAGGTTTGGAAACCAAATTTGCTGCAAAGTCAGAGGTGAGCTTTGAAAGAAATGAAGTTTATTGAGAGGATAGGATGTAGGTGGTTGGAGAGAAATGCATTGGAATAGTCGGGCCTAAAGGTAACAAGGACATGCACGAGGGCTTCTGCAGCAGATGTGCCACAAAGGACAGGCTCAGAAAGGACAGCAGGACTAGAAGGCACAGCCTCAAGATAAGGGGGGAACAGTTTAGAATGGAGTTGAGGAGGAACTTCTTCACTCAAAGGGTGGTGAATCTCTGGAATTCTCTGCCCGTCGAAGTGGTGGAGGCTACCTCGCTAAACATATTTAAGACATGGGTAGATAGGTTTTTGGTAGGCAAGGGAATTAATGGTTATGGGGAGAAAGCGGGAAAGTGGAACCGAGCCACTTCAGATCAGCCATGATCTTATTGAATGGCGGGGCAAGCTCGAGGGGCTAGATGGCCTTCTCCTGCTCCTATTTCTTATGTTCTTAGACAACATTTCAGAGTCGGGTGTGGGTAATCCTAGTGGTGGAGTGGTTGAACGTTCACCTCAGGGTGCAGTGTGGCACCAAGGTTGCAAACAATCCGAGAGAATGGGCAGAAAGGGGTGGAGTCAGCGCATGGCTAGGGAGCAGGCGACAGAGGAAGATCTTGTCAGCCCATCCATATCAGCCAGTGAGAAGGCCTCAGCCATTCAAAGGACTGGGCCTTGTTTCCACGGTGACGACAAACTGTATTCCCAGAAAGGACATCACACTCCTGGTCAATAGTTCCTGGATCAGAATCAAATTGGGCAACTTGAGGATTGATCCGGGGGGTAGGTTTGGTGGTGGTGGTGGTGAAAACAGGAAGGAGGGGAGTGCCCTAGATGACCCTCTCTCCATATTTCTGCAGACTATTCCTGCTTGTTCCGCAAAAATATTACCCTTTAGACACTTGGTGAGGGCACTCAGCACCAGAAGACATATGTTATAGGAAACCCAAACAGACGTTGTTATGGTCTGGCCACCCAAGGGAAGACTTTAAACAGCTGTAGCCAAAACATCAGCATTATCTTATCTGAAGAAGGATGTTCTTGCTATAGAGGGATTACAGTGAAAATTTACCAGGCTGATTCCTGGGATGAGATGTCTGCTATATGAGGACAGACTAAGTCGGTTCAGATTACACTCATTGGAGGTTAGTGAGAGGGGATCTCATTGAAACTTATAAAATGCCATTAAGGTTAGGCAAGGTTTATTCAGAAAGAACATTCCCTATGGTGGGGGAGTCCAGAACTAGGGATCATAGTTTGAGGGTAAGGGGCTGAGGTGAGGAGAAAGTTCTTCACCCAGAGAATGATGAATGTGTGGAATTCACTATCACAGAAAGTAGTTGAGGCCAGAATAGTATGTGATTTCAAGAAGAAATTAGATACAGCTCTTGGTCTAAAGGGATCAAAGGATATGGCGGGGCGGGCGGGGGGAGGTGAGATCAGGATATTGAATTTAATGATCAGCCATGATCAAAACGAATGGTGGCGCAGGCTCGAAGGGCTGAATGGTCTACTCCTGCTTCTAGTTTCTATGACTTTGAGAGTTAATTCATTTCTTCCCAGATAATTAAATCCTGAAAAGAGTAATTCATGTCAATGCTCCTGATAAGATTAATGCAGTAGCAAGCTGTTTCTCCTGTTATCAGTGAGGAGGTTGTTAAGTCTGTAACTTTTTCAAGGGCTGACTGGAATGTCTTGGGAAAAAAACATTGCCCCCAGATGATAAAATAGAAACAAAGCAGCTTTCAGATAGTTAAACTCTTGTGACATTGTTTTGCTCTTCCCTGTTTCTCTGAATTGGGCATCCATTTTCTCCTTGAGGAACCTTGCGATCATTTTCTCTGTAACAATCGCAAGTTGTCACTGGTTTTTCAACACTGAACCCTATCAACCTGTTGATTACATTGAGAAGATTCGAGGAAAAGCCAGAATTGCTTAATGATTAGAGACGGGGTAGCTGCCTTTGACTAAATTAGTGTGGCACAGTGGTTAGCACTGCTGTCTCACAGCGCCAGGGACCCGGTTCAATTCCCCTCTTGGGTCACAATTTGTGTGGAGCCTGCAGGTTCTCCCCGTATCAGCATGGGTTTCCTCCGGGTTCTCCAGTTTCCTCTCATGTTCCAAAGATGTGCGAGTTAGGTTGCTTGGTCATGCTAAATGAATCCTTGGTGTCCAGAGATGTGATCAGTTAGAAGGATTCTAACTATGATAAGGGTAACCAAGCAGAGATAAGGCCTGGGTAGGATTACTGTCAGTGAAGAATTGATGGGCCAAATGGCCTCCTTCTGTATTGCAGGATTTCTATGAGTATGGTCACTATCGACTGCGGTACTAAGTGGCACAGTGGTTAGCACTGCTGCCCCACAATGCTGGTGAACCTGGGTTCAATTCCCGGTTTGGGTCACTGTCTGTGTGGACTCTGCACATTCTCCCCGTGTCTGTGTGGGTTTCCTCCGGATGCTCCAGTTTCCTCCCACAGTCCGAAAGACATGCTGGTTAGGTGCTTTGGCCGTGCTAAATTCTCCCTCAGTGTACCCGAACAGGTGCCACTAGGGGATTTTCACAGTAACTTCACTGCAGTGTTAATGTAAATCTACTTGTGCCACTAACAAATAAACTTTAAGTCGAACCAGCTCGGACAGCCCAGGTTTGGTTTTCAGTCTAGTTGACTTCAAGACAAGTTCCAAAAATTGGCTTCTGCCATCAGAAGATTTTGTTTTTGATTGTGATCACTGTGTGTCTGGCTGACCCTGAGAAATACCCAACTGGGCACCAAAGAAAAGTTGCCAGTCACAGGGGCACCATGCGCAGAGCAGCTAATAGATTTTTAAGGGATGTGGGCTTTGCTAGCTGTGCCAGCCTTTATTGCCTATCTCTGACTACCCTCCATTTCAGACGATGTTTCAGTCAACCACATTGCAGTGGCTCTGCAGTCACATGTAGGCCAGACCAGGTAAGGAAGGCAGATTTCCTTCCCGAAGGGACATTAGTGAACCAGATGGGTTTTTCCGACAATCACTTCATAGTCATCATTTGGCTTATAATTCCAAATTTCTATTGAATATCCATCAGTTGAAACTAATCAATTGCTGTGGTGAGATTTGAACCCAGAGCATTCCTCTTCATTGTTAGTCCAGTGATAATTAAACTGTGCCACCGCCTCCCTGAGGCCAAACATCTTATTTTTGATTTTTAGTTCCTTTCCTCCTCTTTTGAAGGTGTTGGCTTTTAGCTTTGCTCTCACTGGGCAGCATTCTAAAATCTTAGTCAGTGGATATTTCCTGAACTAGCCCAGGAAGTGGGCCCAGCCTTGTACAAGAGAGCTTGACTTTGCAAACAAACTGTTTGGCAGTGACCATTTGCTAGTGATTGGGAATTCTGTCTCATTTCACTCACCCCAAACCATTTCCCCCATTCTTTCTTCCTTCTCCCACTGTCTATTTGGAAGATGGGAGCTTATTTTTTTTCTTTTTGAAGGGGTTTCTGTAATGACTTCAATCAGACCATTGAGGTTGGCCTATTGGAATATGAACTCCCTGATTAAGCATCCAATTGATGGACTAATCTGGAAATCTTTCACTCATATTTAACAGGGAGTGTCAGTTCCTCTGGCACTCCTGAAGGTAGACTGCTGACCGATAGCACTCTGTGTACTGCTGTTGCAATCTGTGTACTGCTGTTGCACTCTGTGTACTGCTGCTGGAATTGTAAATAAAGAGATATTGGTGAAGGGGTTTCTGCCTCCAAGGACTGATTACGGTTTTCATTTGCCAAACACCAGCTTGTTGAGCAGGTGTCAAGGTGATCAGTAAGCCAAAATGTATAGGCCCACCCAGGTTTTGTCATGAGTGTTATGTACGTTGGGCCATGTGACCTTCAGTGTGGGGTGAACTGGTTGGGAGCCACCCTGAGAGGGCAGTCAGCATTTGGAGTGTGGAGCAAGTAGACTGAATAAAGATCGGTGTTCCCTGACGCCTGGCTGTGGAGTAGTTCTTGAGGAGACACCTGAGTACTAACAGATTTCACAATGATTCTGATGAATCATGATTTCCAGCTTGTAAGAATCTTCAGCAAGAGTTCCTGTAGCTGGATAACACCTGGATAAACAAGTTCAAAGACAGAGGTTCAAGATGAATTTGGAAATGTAGGTCAAAAATCTCCGCCCTCGCGCGGGGGCTTGGATTTCTCCACTGGAGTGAACAGGGCTGCGGCTGGAAAGTCAAATTTTCCATTCGCACTTACAGTGGGGGATGGGCATGGACACGATCGGAGAATCCCGCCCCAATCTAATATTCAAATAGCTTCTGTGACATATTTGAGCTTCAGTTATAATGTCAGCAATTTGATCATTGTAATCACACTCCAGAATCCATTATTATACACATGATAAGGCAATTTCATTAGCTGATTGACACACAATAGAACTATGGACAAGTTATGGTGAGGCCATTCAGCCCATCATGTATGCACCAATCAAAGCAAAAGAAAAAATAAACTAGGTGCTCATTTTAATCCCATTTTCCAGCACCTTGTCCATAGCCTTAGGGGTTCCAGCCTTTCAAATACAGATCCAGGTATCTTTTAAATGAGCATTTCAGCCCCAATCACTGATGTGGGCCGTGAATTCCAGATGCTCACCACCATCTGGGTGAAAATGTTTTTTCCTTATGTCCCCTCTAATCCTTCCACTAATCACCTCAAATCAATGCTCCCTGCTAACTGACTCTCCTCAACGAGGGAAAATGGATCTTTCCTGTTTACTTGCCTCGGCCCCTCATAATCATGTACACCTCCATTAGGTCACCCTCAGGCCCCTCTGTTTGAAGGCAAACAATCCTAGCCTCCTCACTCTTTCCTCACAGCTGCAACCTGACCCATCCCAGAAGGAAAAACAGTTTGGATCAGTATTCTTATTTCCCCCTTTTACTTTTTTTTCCTTATTGGACATTAGGGAACTATTAGAGACAGAATGTTGTTCTGTATCTGGGGTGTAGCCCCTTTAAGAGGACGGGTAAGGTGATCTGGGGTGTGGGGTGACCTGCCGGGGAAGCCACCCCTGCAGTCACTGAGTGCAGTTCATCAATAAACCTCATCGTTCCTGTGGCTTGTCTTCCATGTGAGTTCTTTGGAGCTACACTCCCCCTCACCCCCCCACACACACACCCCAGATAGTCCCAGGCTCAACAAAGTTGTATAAAGTGGAGTATAAGATAATACTAGATATTTTCTCAATAGCCTATAAATATGAAGCGGCATGGTGGCATAGTGGTTAGCACTACTGCCTTATAGTGCCAGGGATCTGGGTCCAATTCCGGCCTCAGGTGACTGGGCAGAGTTTGCGTGTTCTCCACGTATCTGCATGGGTTTCCTCCCATACTCCAAAAGATGTGCGGGTTAGGTTGATTGGCCATGCTAAATTACCCCTCAGTGCCCCAAAATGTGTAGGTTAGGGGGATTAGCATGGTATTACAGGGATAGGGACTGGATTGTTGTTGGTGCAGTCTCGATGGGCTGAATGGCCTTCTTCTGCAGTGTAGAGGTTCTATGTTCTGAGGTTTTTGAGGATTGTGTTTGACTCAGAGCATAGACGATTGGATGCAGATGATGATAGGTTAATGGTGATGAAGGGAACTGTTTAAATAATGCTGTGTTTATCAGCACAACAGTCAGGAGGTTAGTTCTGCAGATGGAAAAAAGGTTGGGGTGATTGAGCTGTCTGTCAGTTTTCTGACTTACCAGCAACAATAAGCAAAGGTTTCGAGGGGGATTGAATATAAAAGTAGGGAGGTCTTGCTGCAGCTGTATAGGGCATTGGTGAGGCCACAGCTGGAGTACTGTGTGCAGTTTTGGTCGCCGCACTTACACAAGGATATTTTGGCCTTGGAGGGAGTGCAGAGGAGGTTTACTAGGCTGATACCAGAGTTGAGGGGGTTGAACTATGAGGAGAGGCTGAATAAACTAGGCTTGTACTCATTAGAGTTTAGAAGAATGAGGGGAGATCTCATTGAGACATACAAGATGACGAATGGGATGAATAGGATAGAGGTGGAGAGACTCTTCCTGCTCAGAAAGGACAGTAGGACTAGGGGGCACAGCCTCAAGATAAAGGGGGGGCGGTTTAGAACAGAGTTGAGGAGGAACTTCTTCACTCAAAGGGTGGTGAATCCCTGGAACTCTCTGCCCGTTGAAGTGGTGGAGGCTGCCTCGCTAAATATTTTTAAGACGCAGGTTGATGGGTTTTTGATAAGAGAGGGGATTAAGGGTTATGGGGAGAGGGCGGGAATGTGGAACTGAGCCACGACAGATCAGCCATGATCTTATTGAATGGCGGGGCAGGCTCACAGGGCTTGATGGCCTACTCCTGCTCCTATTTCTTATGTTCTTATGTTATGTTGTTTGCAAGTTTTCAATTCCATGTCATGGAATGTCTTTTTGCCAACATGCGCCTCTCATTAGTCTGTGTAAAGTTAAAGGTGCTACAACACTAGACTCAGACCCAGACCACCCTCATCTAGGGCACTCAACCCAATCCAATTGGATTGGATCAATGCTCAGAGCATGGCAACCCTGACTTTGATCTCAGGAGATGTATGTGAGGGTAAACCTCTGCTGTAACCTATCATGTCCTTCACTATATTTGGGATTGACGGGTGGCACAGTGCCACAGTGGTTAGCACTGCTGCCTCACTGCGCCAGAGTCTTGGATTCAATTCTGGTCTCTATGGAACATCACACACTCCCTGATCCCCCAGTCTATTCTGAATACCATCACTGAGAATCCTTATTGCCCAACACAAGACAGAGCCTGTTGCTGGGAGCATTGGACACAATATGTATCTTCTTACTTTCTAAAAATTCTACCATGGGATGTAGTGATACCAGCAAGGGCAACATATGTTGTCCATCCCTAATTGCCTCTGAACTGAATGGTGTGATCCTTTGGATGGTGAGAGTCTGGAGTCACATGTAGATGGCAGATTTTCATTAGATGGGTTTACAACAATAATAGTTTCAACATCATTATTACTGACAAATTTGTGGCATCATCACTAGATTAGTAACTCACAGACCCAGGGTAATGTTCTGGGGATTCGGGTTCGAATCCCACCACGGCAGATGGTGAAATTTGAATTCAGCAAATTTGATTTGATTTGATTTATTATTGTCATGTGTATTAGTATACAGTGGAAAGTATTGCTCGTTGCGCACTATACAGACAAAGCATACCATTCATAGAGAAGGAAGTAGCTAGGTTGTAGAGTCATAGCTATTTGTGTAGAGAAAGATCAGCTTAATATGAGGCAGGTCCAGCTGAAAATCTGATGGCAGCAGGGAAGAAACTGTTCTTGAGTCGGTTGGTGTGAGACCTCAGATTTTTGTAATTTTTCCCGACGGAAGAAGGTGGGAGAGAGAACGTCTGGGGTCTGTGGGGTCCTTAATTATACTGGCTGCTTTTCCGAGGCAGTGGGAAGTGCAGACAGAGTCAATGGATGGGAGGCTGGTTTGCATTCATGACCCTTTGTAGTTCCTTGCGATCTTGGGCAGAGGAAGAGCCATACCAAGCTGTGATAGAACCAGAAAGAATGCTTTCTATGGTGCATCTGTAAACATTGGTAAGAGTCGTAGCTGACATGCCAAACTTCCTTAATCTTCTGAGAAAGTAGAGGCATTGGTGGGCTTTTTAAACTATAGTGTTGGCAGGGGGGTACCAGGACATGTTGTTGGTGATCTGGACACCTAAAAACCTGAAGCTCTTAACCATTTCTGTTTCATTCCCATTGATGTAGACAGGGACATGTTCTCCACTAAATATCTGGAATTAAAAGTCCAATGATGAAAACCATTATCGACTGTTATAAAAACCCATCTTATTCACTATTGCCCTTTTAAGGAAGGAAATCTGCCGTCCTTACTCGGTCTGGGAAACATGTGACTCCAGACCTGCAGCAATGCGGTTGACTCTCAAATGTTCTCTGAAGTGGAAGGCAATTAGGGAGGGGCAATAAATACTGGGCCCAGACAGTGACAACACCCACATCCCATAAAATGAATTTTAAGAATTGAATGTGAATCCCACCACCCAATGTAGTGGGATTTGAACCCATGCATTAAACTGGGCCTCTGGGTTAATAGCCCAGTGAAATTATCATTACACCACCCTCTATTCCTAGTGTACACTGCTCCCTATCTCTATGATATCCTGCCTTCAGGAAGTTTCCTTCATGTTAATCCACAAATCTTTGGTTTCTGGTTTCAATGTCAGCCTCGATCCATTTCCAAATGTGATGAAGGAGAAAGGCTCCGGATAAAAATGCGAGTGACTAGGATTCTTTATTCCTTCGGCAGACAAGTTTGCAACTCCACGATCAATTACATTCTTCCCAATGGGAATCACTTAAGTGAATGGAATTTAGGTCAATTGACACAAAAGGCTGGAAAAAAAGGGTGAGAAGGCAAAAGAGATCAGGAAATAATGCATAGGTAATGTAGGCGATAGGAGTGAGGGAAGAATTAGGACAAAAGAGTTGCACAGATCTGAGATCTTTAAAGAATGAGTTCGAGTTGGAAGGCAATGCGATTGAGCTTTGATACGACCAGAATGCAGGAGGAACCCATAGGCAGTTGTCTTTCCAGTTTAGAAAGAACAAGAGAAGGAAATACAGAGGGTTAATGATGCTATGGGATGTCAAGTTTTAAAGTTTATTTATTAGTGTCACAGGTTGGCTTACATTAACACTGCAATGAAGTTACTGTGAAAATCCCCCAGTCGCTACATTCCGGCATCTGTTCGTGTACACTGAGGGAGAATTTAGCACGGCCAATCCACCTAACCAGCACATCTTTCAGACTGTGGAAGGAAACCCACAAAGACACGGGGAGAACTCTGTACAGACAGTGACCCAGGCCAGGAATCAAACCTGGGTCCCTGGCACCGTGAGGCAGCAACGCTAACCACTGTGCCATCGCGCTTTGACAGCAAAAGAGCCCTCTGCTCTCCTTCTGGTTTAAAGCCATTAATAGCCTTGCAGGCTTCCAGTTTGTGGTCGACTCCCATTGCCAAGCAGGAGGTTCACACCAACAACCGCAAAGACAATTCCTTTTCTGATTCTTAACACGGCAGGATCTGACATAGCAGGCCGTTGATGGGACAACCAACAACACTCTCAAAGTCAAGAAGGGAAAAAAGGGTATTTCCCAGGACCGTGCTTGGTCTTCTTAGAAACAGGAATGAAGAATATCCTTGGGAGTTTTCTTGCAGTCAATAAATCATGTGGCTAGAAAGCTCTCCTTTGTGTACTTCATTTCGATTCCTTTGCTAATGCCAATTTGTAGTTTCCAAAAACAAAAATGGAGCCACAAGAGCCTTCACTGAATCAGGAATCAGAGGCACTTCCTTTGGCAGAGTTCGGGGTAGAGATACCCGGCCAGAGAAATGTTCTGATGGATTTATGAAGATCTTTTTTACACAGAAACCTTTGTGAGCACTTATGCCTGCTCGCTACTGAAACCAATGAAAATGTGGTACCAACGAACATTAGCTTGGAGGATTCTACTCATTTGTAATTCTCCTGTTTGGAAACTGTAGTAAAACTCTTCCACAGGGACAACATGTAAATAGGCAGATCACTGTGAAATACAAGGATAAGCTGTATGGTTAAATATAAATCAAATATCATTAAATGTTTGATCATGTTGCCAATAAGTGCAGTCATTACTTATATGACCCATCCAGCATGCCATAGTCACGTAATCTCTGCCACGAGGGACTCCCTGCACGTGGCCATCTTGCGTTCGGTCCCACATAGACGCCACACCAGAAAATCTTTCGGGTGCATTCTCACCGGCCGTTCACACCACAAGGTGGAAGAATTTGGAGCCCAACCAAATCTCCATTCACTGCAGCGGGATAGGGAAAATCCCACCAGCGTGAACGGTGGTAACATTCCAGCCTGTTGTCTTTGAGCATGTAACAATGAGTTTTAAGTGCAGAGCTAAATAATTTTGCTTAAAAACACTGGCTGGAGTTTTACCGACCCGCCTGGCAGGGGAATCGGAGTGGCTGAGGGGGTGGAGCTTGGAAAGGCCCATTGATCTCAGGCAAGATTTTACCGTTTCGGGGCGAGCGAGGCCATAAAATCCTGCCCACTATCTCCATACTTTCAGCACTTACATGGATAAACAGCCATTCCAAAGCACACAATGCAATTCTAATTCCACCCAGTCGGATCCCTCGACCAAAGGTTGTATGTATTACAACCTGGCTACCACACAAGCAAAATAAACTGGCAAATAACTCGGCTTCAGTTGCCAATTCCAGAGAGAGAAGATGTTGATGTGAATTAATTTTATTCCCCCCTCCTCCTCTCCTGAAAGTATGGGAAATAATTTTGACTTTGAGCAATAATGATATTGATTCAGCTGCACTGTGTACACAAACGTCAACGAAAATCGTGAGAGATGATCCAGAGTTAAAATTCTCACCTTTTGACCATTGCTGGCACAGAACCTTCCACCATTGCGTTCTCCGATACATGTCAGAATGGCACAGCAGGAAAAGTACAACACGACATGGATGGAAGCTGATGGACAGTCAGTGGGACTTTACCACCTCACTCGGCCAAGGCTTGCAAAATCCCACCCGAGGACAAAGGAGAATTCCGTTCTGCGACCAATTCCAGGGCGGACGTGGCGGTAAAATTCCGGCAAGTATCTGCCCGATTATTCCACAGATACAGGCAGGCATGGTGGCACAGTGGTTAACATTGCTGCTTCACAGCGCCAGGGACCTGGGTTTGATTCCCGGCTTGGGTCACTGTCTGCCCAGAGTCCGCACGCTCCCCCCATGTTTGCGTGGGTTTCTTCCAGATGCTCCGGTTTCCTCCCACAGTCCAGAAGATGTGCTGGTTAGGTACACTGTCCATGCTAAATTCTCCCTCTGCGTACCCGAGTGGAATGTGATGACTAGGGGATTTTCACAGTAACATCATTGCAGTCTTAATGTAAGCCTACTTGTGATACTAATAAATAGACTTTAAATACTCCAAGTATTTGGATCCAAGTAGCCATTCTACATATGTAAGCCCACATAGTAAAAGGCTCGCGAGCTATTTTACTCTTAGAGTTTGTCATCCCTGGAATAATAAACAAGATATCCTTGCACATCAGGTGGTAGGAGCAGGGAACCCTGGAGAATCACCTTCTACCAAACTGCATCCCTGCCCCTGAGGCAAACTGGATTCCGCCAATAATTATGTCAGCTGCAGTCAATTAACATACACACCCTGCAATGATTTACCTCAGGAGAATTTGTGTACATAATTCACATTACTGCATAAGACTCCATGATATCCATTTGGCAACTGTAGCAACTTTGACAAATTGACATAATTTCTTACTGACAGTAACTAATATGCTGGACAGGGGACCCTCAAAAGTACCTCAGCCCATGTTCTGCAGACCAACTATCCTGACAAAGCAAGGTCTGGCTCTGCGCTACCCACAGTAAGAAGTCTCACAACAACCAGGTTAAAGTCCAACCGGTTTATTTGGTAGCAAAAGCCACTAGCTTTCGGGCCTCTGACCCTTCCTCAGGTGAGTGGAGAGTTCTGATCACAAACAGAGGATGTAAAGACACACACTCAGTTTACAGAATACTGATTAGAATGCAAAGTTTTACAGCTAATGTCTTAAAGGTGCAGACAATGTGAGTGGAGATAGCATTAAACATAGGTTAAAGAGATGTGTATTGTCTCCAGCCAGAACAGTTAGTGAGATTTTGCAAGCCCAGGCAAGTCATGGAGGTTACAAATAGCGTGACATGAACCCAAGATCCTGGTTGAGGCCGTCCTCATGTGTGAGGAACTTGGCTGTCAGTTTCTGTTCAGCGATTCTGTGTTGTCGTGTGTCATGAAGGCCGCCTTGGAGAACGCTTAGCCAAAGATCAGAGGCTGAATGCCCATTAGGAAAAGAAATCTGCCACTTTTACCTGGCGCAGTCTACAATTGACTCAAGGGAATGTTGTTAACTCTTAACTACCCTCTGAAATTTCCTTGCAGGCCATTCCGTGGTAACAAACTACTGCAGAAAATTTGAAGAACTCCCTTCCTGGCCAAAATGTGGGTGTACCCACACCGCATAGATTGCGGTGATTTTCAAGGGCTACGAGAGACAAGCACCAACTGCTGGCCATGTCAGTGACACCCACACCCCAAAACTGATTGAAACAAAGAGGGACTCCAACTTATAGGGTGTAGAAGAGACATAAGAACATAAGAACATAAGAAATAGGAGCAGGAGTAGGCCATCTGGCCCTTCGAGCCTGCCCCGCCATTCAATAAGATCATGGCTGATCTGTCGTGGCTCAGTTCCACATTCCCGCCCTCTCCCCATAACCCTTAATCCCCTCTCTTATCAAGAACCCATCAACCCGCTTCTTAAAAATATTTAGCGAGGCAGCCTCCACCACTTCAACGGGCAGAGAATTCCAGAGATTCACCACCCTTTGAGTGAAGAAGTTCCTCCTCAACTCCGTTCTAAAATGCCCCCCCTTTATCTTGAGGCTGTGCCCCCTAGTCCTACTGTCCTTTCTGAGCGGGAAGAGTCTCTCCACCTCTATCCTATCCATCCCATTCATCATCTTATACGTCTCAATGAGATCTCCCCTCATTCTTCTAAACTCTAACGAGTACAAGCCTAGTTTATTCAGCCTCTCCTCATAGCTCAACCCCCTCAACTCCGGTATCAGCCTAGTAAACCTCCTCTGCACTCCCTCCAAGGCCAAAATATCTTTGCGCAGGTGCGGTGCCCAAAACTGCACACAGTACTGCAGCTGCAGCCTCACCAATGCCCTATACAGCTGCAGCAAGACCTCCCTACTTTTATATTCAATCCCCCTCGCTATGAAGGCCAGCATCCCATTCGCCTTCCTGACCACCTGCTGCACCTGCAAGCTGGGTTTTTGCGACTCATGCACAAGGACCCCGAGGTCCCTCTGCACCGTCGCCTGCTGCAGTTTTTCACCCCGTAAGTAATAGTCCTTCCTACCATTATTCCTACCAAAGTGGACCACCTCACACTTGCCAACATTAAATTCCATTTGCCATTTCCTGGCCCATTCGCCCAGTCTATCTAGATCCTTCTGCAGACTCTCCACACCCTCCGCACAATTTGCCTTTCCCCCAATCTTGGTGTCATCAGCAAATTTCGACACCCTACACTCGGTTCCCTCCTCCAGAGACCCTTGCTCTTGGGGAAGAGTGGGCATGGTTGTGGTAGATGTATAATATTGAACCATTAGACTAGCTGCCCTGCCACTGACTTTGACCATTGCATGGTAAGGATACAGTACAGAGTTGCACAACCTACGCAGAGTTGGAGCAGGGAAGTGCCAAGTTTCAGGCTCAGGTTGTGCAGAGGTATCTGGTTTTAGCCGGTCACGAGAACAACACAATTGGCCACAGCACCCCTGGGATAGTGAGAGAGAAATACCGTAGAATCCCTACAGTGCAGAAGGAGACCATTCAGCCCCACCACCCACAATCCCACCCAGGCCCCATCCTGTAGCCCCATCTATTGATCCTGCTAGTTCCCCTGACACTTGGGTCAATTTATCATGTCCAATCAACCTAACCCGCATACCTTCGGACTGTGGGAGGAAACCGGAGCACCCGGAGGAAACCCACGCAGACACGGGGAGAACATGCAAAATCCACACAGGCAGTGACCCAAGCCGGGAATCAAACCTGGGTCCCTGGTGCTGTGAGGCAGCAGTGCCAACCACTGTGCCACCCGTCAGGGTGTTTATATTCATGCAGGCCAATCTCAATTGCCTGATTAATATTATTACACGTTTTCTTTCTTCAGTGGTGGGTCAGTGATGTTTGGTGTCTTTACAGTACGGTACCCGGGCCTGACAATGGGATGCGCGCTGGCAAACCCACCTCACCACTGAACGTGGCACAGACTCCCCAAATGCATAACTGATTGTGCTGGAGATGGAAGATATGGAGTGAGATCCCATCCGCAGTGGCAAACACTCCTTGTCCTCACCATGGGGCTTAGTCCTTGAGGCAGGCTTCTGCTAACAGTTATGGTTCACATCTGAACCATGGTCACCGGGACAAGGTTTTAAAGGGTGGCACAGGCAAGTCAACACTTTCAACAGAGGCGAGAAAATATTTGTGGGGGCGAACACCACAGTTACAACAACCAACAGATTAACATCTGTTCAAGAGTGAAGAATGAGCCTTTAAATACTTTTGGCTCACTTTTTATACCTTTTTATGAAAAACAGGAAGTGATATGTATTTTCTAAAAATGGTGCTCTCCTGAGATCCGGCAAGAATGTGTAAGAATTACCACAGGTAACCTTTACTTTGTGACGGAAAATAGTGCTTACTTCTCATTTTAGAAAGTGAAAAAGGCAAGTGTAGTTAGAACGACTCAGAGGCTGTGAAAGCTCTTGAGTTTCTGAATGAAACGAGAATGTGAAAAGAAGGCGAGAAAAGCAACTTCAATAAGATTTGGTCAGCTCTTCCAGTAGCTTATTGGACTTCTGGGAATTCTATGAAACCAAACACACCAGAGGCCTCATACTCAATCCCTGATCTTTAGAACCATAGAATCTCTAAAGTGCAGAAGGAGGCCATTTGGCCCATCCAGTCTGCACCAACTCTCCAAAAGGACATCTTACCCAGGCCCACTCCCTTGCCCTATCCCCCTGTAATCCAGAGTAATTACCACAGCTAACGCAACTAACCTATGCATCTACGGGCAGCACTGTGGCATAGTGGTTAGCACTGCTGCCTCACAGCGCCAGGGACCCATGTTCAATTCCCAGCTTGGGTCACTGTCTGTGTGGAGTCTGCACATTCTCCCTGTGTCTGCGTGGGTTTCCTCTGGGTGCTCCAGTTTCCCCCCCACAGTCCAAAAAAATGACATGCTGGTTAGGTGCATTGGCCATGATAAATTCTCCCTCAGTGTACCCGAACAGGTGCCAGAGTGTGGCGACTAGGGGATTTTCACAGCAACTTCATTGCATTGTTAATGTAAGACTACTTGTGACACTAATAAATAAACTTAGAAAGCCTGGGACACTAAGGGGCAATTTAGCATGGCCAACCCACCTAACCCACGCATCTTTGGACTATGGGAGGTAACTGGAGCACCCAAAGAAAACCCACGCAGACACAGGGAGGACGTGCAAATTCCACACAGACAGTGACCCAATCCAGGAATTGAACCCGGGTTCCTGACACCGTGAGACAGCACTGCTAACTACTGTGCTACTTATGCTGAGCTTGTTGCTCTCAGCTAAGGTAGTATTCAGCTTCACTTAAGTAGAGAGGGTGAAAATCAGCCAAGGTACCCATTCTTAGTTGCTGTCTTGTAATCCCAACATGCATCAAATCATAGACTGTTACAGCATTGATGTACATCAATCAGTCCATTGTTCCAACTCTTTGGAAGAGCCTTCTAATTAGATCCCACAACCCAGTGCCTGGAACGAGCGACCAGAGGAAGTGGTGGAAGCAGGCACATTAGCAATATTTAAGAGACATCTGGATGGGTACATGAATAGGGAGGGAATAGAGGGATACAGACCAAGTAAGGGCAGAAGGGTTTTTTTTAGTTGAGTTAGGGCATTATGATCGGCACAGACTTGGAGGGCCGAATGGCCTGTTCCTGTGCTGTATTTTGTTCTCTGTTCTTTATTCTTTCCCTATAATCTTACAAATTAGCCCTCTTTCAAGCTTTGTCTGTTCCAAGTTTCTAAAGAATCTTTGGCAATGCAATCCAGACCTTAGCAAGCCTTTGTGTGAAAAATGTTTTCTCCCTTTCTCCTGGAATTCTTTCGCAAAACGTGGCTTTAAATTTTTGATCCCTGGTTAACGATGCACATGCCAGCAGTATGGATATTGGGTGGGTAGGAAATCAGGTTGTTGGCAATGGTACCCACTGCCAAGTAACCCTACTGATCCTCAATGCCAGCTGGCCACTCAATGTTCAACCTCAATGGCCACTTGATCAAAATACACTGTGGAAACCTTAACTTTATGGTAAGATTAATCCTACCTGCTTGGAAAAGATAATCTTATTACGGTGGCTCAGTGGTTAGCACTGCGGCCTCACAGTGCCAGGAACCCGGGTTCAATTCTGGCCTTGGGTGACTGTGGAAGTTTGCACATTCTACCCGTGTCTATGTGGGTTTTCCTCCAGGTGCTCCGCTTTCCTCCCACAATCCAAAGATGCGCAGGTTAGGTGGATTCGCAGGGTAGATGTGTGGGGTCATCTGGATAGGGCCCAGGAGGGATGCTCTGTCAGAGACTCGGTGCAGACCCGATGGGCCAAATGGCCTCCCTCTGCACTGTAGGGATTTTATGTCTGAGTTCATGAGCGAGAGTTTACAGGTTTGTTTATCCCAAAAGTGTAAAATCCCACCGGAGGTCAACAGACCTTTCCACTGTCCGCCCCTCGCCAGCTCCGATTCCCGTGGCGGACCGGGCAGTAAAATTCCGGCCAATGTCTCTCTCACCCATGAGTCCAGGAAGCCGTGGGTTCAAGTCCTAATCTAGGGTCTTCAGCACCTAATCGAGGGTTACACTCCACTCCAGCAAGGGAGTGCAATGTTGTTGGAGGTGCTGTCCTCCAACTGAGTGTTAAACTCTGAGATGGATGTCAAAGATCCCATGACACTGGGCTTAGGGAAGAGTGGCATTCTCCTCATCAAATAATCAATATTTATTACTCATCCAAAATTACTTAAGAAAAAAGACAGATGCCGGAATTTTACAGCCTCATCTGCTCGAAGCTTGTAAGATCCCGCCCGAGGCCAAAGGGGAATGCTGTTCTGCCAGCCACGCTCAGCCGGATTCCGGCACGGTAAAATTCCAGCCAGATTATCTGATCGTTATCACTCACTGTAAAAGCAAAATACTGTAGGTGCCACAAATCTGAAATTAAAACACGGGAATGCTGGAATAACTCAGCAGGTCTAGCAGTATCTGTGGAGAGAAGAACAGAGTGAATGGCCGCAGAGTGAAGTCTACGAAATTCTCTCAGGCTTGCCCATCCCACCACCGAGGAAAGGGTGGGGCGGGGGGGGAATGAAGTGGGGGTACGGGTGGGTGGGGCAGCATATGGACATAGGAGGCAGTGTGTGGGCGGGGAGGGGGCATTTGCTTTCAGCAGGACAGGAAAATCCTGCCCAGCGTCAACTCTCTTTCTCTCCCCACAGAAGCTGCCAGACCTTCTGAACTCTTCCAACACGTTCTGGTTGCATTATCACCTTTGCTGTTTGTGGGAGCTTCCATTACCCAAATTGGCTACTGTCCTCACAGTGGCGATCACTCTCCAAAAGCACTTCATTGAAGAGCTGTGGGATTTTCCAAGGTCGTTCACTCCGCTTTATAAATAAATTTGAATCTTTATTTCCCGTGTTTCAACTCACCCCGGATAGCGTTGGCCAACCTTACATTGTCAGATGTATCAATAGTGCCAGTAATTATGGGCAAAATATGTGAAATAATTCCTCATTTTTCATCAAATATGTCAAATATGTTTGAGTCAAGTCTCTCTGCAGTATTAGGCGTCAGGGAGCTGAAGCCAGCTGTACTGAACTGGCAAACAAGCCTTTACTTTCCATTAGTGCAAGAGAGTCGTGCCCCTAAGGGTTGTGGGCTGCACATAACGAGTTGGGTAAGCTTTGATTAATTAAGTCTTGAGTAGTTAATCATAGTTTCACTATCAAGTCAGTTATATCTTAGGGAAACTGAACCAGCGGCTTGCCATTTGTTATATCCCTCGCTATTCTTTTCTAAGCTGAAATTGTATACCATGTGAGGGAGGTATGACTAATTCGGTGTTTAATACTGACATATCTGACTTCAAGCTTTCCCCGTGTCCTTACATGCTGTTAATCACTTGAAGGTTCATTCAGAGCTGCTTTATCTCCGAGGGTGGGAAGGCTGCTACACCATCGAAAGCACTTTTTCCAGAGGGACCCCCCCCATCTCTTTCCTCCTTCAGAGGCTGACTGACCTGAACAACATTTTTCTCCCTTTAATCTAAAATGATTTTTGATCATTGGACAATAGCAACTTGCCTTCTGAACATAGCAGAACATCCCCGGGTTCGCCCCCCTAGTGTTATTGGAGAGACAAATTACGTTTTAGGGCAGAGGAGCGTTTGGGGGGTGTGGTAACCCCCAAGACTAACACGGGGAATCATTGATTGACCTCCATGTGGGAATCGTAGACTACAAGCTCCCTGAGAATTGGTAATTAACCTATCAGGTGGAGCTTATATACCGAGCCCTTTATAAAGCAAGCCCCTGAGTGGGTCCATCGATTGGGACCTGTTTAGGTACACCACAGACTTGTGGTTTTGCTTTATTTCGTGCAACAGCTTTACAGCTATGGTCAAAATGTTGTCTTATTTCAAGAAGAAATTGGAACTAACTCTTGGGGCTAAAGGGATCAAGAGATATGGGAGAAAGGAGGAAATCAGGATATTGAATTCAATGATTAACCATGATCAAAATGAATGACAGAGCAAGCTCAAAGGGCTGAATGGGCTATTCGTGCTACCAGTTTCTATGTTTCTATGATACCTGGAGTTATCATCTTAAAAGTCTGAGATCACACACCAACCCACTCAAGAACAGCTTGTTCCCTGCTAACATCAGACCTTTGAATGGACCTACCTTGTATTAAGTTGATCTTTTTTACACCCTAGTTATGATTGTAACACTATTTTCTGCAGTCTCTCCTTTCCTTCTCTATGAACAGTATGCTTTGCCTGCATTATATGCAAAAAACAATATTTTTCACTGTATGCTTATACATATTGTGGAGATTCTGGCATTGAACTAGAGTAAGCACAGTAAGAAGTCTCACAACACCAGGTTATAGTCCAACAGCTTTATCTGGTAGCACAAGCTACAAGCTTTCTGAGCGTTGTTCTTTCATCAGGTGTCATGTTCACAAACAGGGCGTATAAAGACACAAACTCAATTTACAAGATAATTGTTGGAATGTGAGTCTTTACAGGTAATCAAGTCTTAAAAGTACAGACAATGTGAGTGGACAGAGCATTAAGCACAGGTTAAAGAGATGTATATTGTCTCCAACCAGGACAGTTAGTAAGATTTTGCAAGCCCACGCAAGTTGTGGGGGTTACAGATAGTGTGACATGAACCCAAGATCTCGGTTGAGGATGTCCTCATGTGTGCGGAACTTGGTTATCAGTTTCTGCTCAGCAATTCTGCATTGTCGTGTGTTGTGAAGGTCGCTTTGGAGAACGCTTACCCAAAGATCAGAGGCCAAATGCCCGTGACCACTGAAGTGTTGCCCAACAGGAAGAGAACACTCCTGCCTGGTGATTGTCGAATGGTGTTCATTCATTTGTTGTCGTAGCAGCTGCATGGTCTCCCCAATGTACCATGCCTCGGGACATCCTTTCCTGCAGCGTATCAGGTAGACAACATTGGCCAAGTTGCAAGAGCATGTACCGTGTACCTGGTGGATGTGTTTTCATGTGAGACCACGCAGACGCTACGGCAACAGATGAACGAACACCGCTCGACAATCACCAGGCAGGAGTGTTCTCTTCCTGTTGGGGAACACATCAGCAGTCACGGGCATTCGCCTCTGATCTTCGGGTAAGCGTTCTCCAAGGTGGCCTTCATGACACACGAAAATGCAGAATCGCTGAGCCAAAATTGATAGCCAAGTTCTGCGCACATGATCAACTAGGATCTTGGGTTCATGTCACACTATCTGTAACCCCCACAACTTGCCTGGGCTTGTAAAATCTCACTAACTGTCCTGTTTGGAGACAATACACATCTCTTTAATCTGTGCTTAACCCTCTCTCCACTCACATTGTCTGTACCTTTAAGACTTGATTACCTGTAAAGACTCGCATTCCAACCATTATTTTGTAAATTGAGTTTGTGTCTTTATATGCCCTGTTTGTGAACACGACACCCATTTACCTGATGAACGAGCAGTGCTCCAAAAGCTTGTGGCTTGTGCTACCAAATAAACCTATTGGACTTTAATCTGGTGTTGTGAGACTTCTTACTGCACCTATACATGTGACATTAATAAATCAAATTAAAATCAAATATGTGGTTAAAGGAATCAAGGGATTTGGGTGGTGAGACAGGATCTGGATATTGAATTGGATGATCAGCCATGATCAAAATGAATGGTGGAGCAGGCTCGAAGGGCCGAATGGCCCACTCCTGCTTCTAGTTTCTATGTTCCAATAGTTAGGACGGGTAGCCATGATCTTGGTCGAAGAGATAGATTTGGAGGAACATCTTAAAGGTCGAGATCGAGGTACAGCGGCAGAGAGGTTTAGGGAGAGAATTCCAGATCTAAGGCAACCAATGATTGCACAGTGAAAACTGGCAACAAGGAAAAGACTAAAATCGGAAAAGTGCTGATCGGCTGGAAGATTGTGGGGTTGCAGGTGGTTACAGCGAATGCAAGGGTGGAGGGGTTTGAAAAGAGGGGTAACAATTTCTAAACTGGGGTAGACCTGGAACATTAACCTGCTTCAGATGCAGCCCCAACACCCTCCCCAACTTTTAAGATCTGCTATGCCCAATTATAACCCTCCACTATCTCGCCACCCAACCACCCCAACAGAAACCTAAACTGCGGTCAGATAATTCAGAGCAGACAGTAGAAGCTGGGTCTTATATCACACTATACCCTGCATACACCAACCTGGCAGAATAAAAGTAGACTTTGTGATATTTGTGAGTTTGGCTGCTCAGGAAATCAATATCATATTTATTGCAACCTAACACATATTCTACAAATAATACAAGCATTATAATTGGGATTAGTAAGTACCGTGAATGTTCTCTTTAAATTGTTGGAATGTAGAGTAATGTTTGGATTGTAGAGTAAATATCTCCGCACGAATTCCAAAAATAAAGTTGAGGTTGCATTTCTGAACAAAACAGGCAGCTTGAGTGGGTCGACCATTTTCTAATAAGTCAGCCATTGATTTCACTTCAAAAACATCTTGTTGTCAATGAGCACTGCTGAGGCCCATTTCCTCTTCTTCGTATTCAAGGACCCAGCTTCCTCCATCCAAGCACCCCAGCTTCCTCTTTCCAAACACAACCAGTGCAGTGTTCAGCCTGAAAAGTTTCTCCACGAGCCTTCAGCAAACATCAACGAACGCGAAGGCCCTTGGCAGAGCCATCCCCTCGCGGCTGTGGGGTTGGATGCTGACTCTCCCTCCATGCCAACAGAAACAACTTGGCAGCGCGTTTGCCAAGTCACAGACAGAATGGTTGGCACCGTCAGGCGACATTTGCTTGTGGGCTCATTTTGTGCTCATTCACATTAAAGAGAGAAGTGTGTAATGCTTGTGTACAGCACATAACTCCCTTTCCTGATTAGAACCACTGATACTTCCAAATGTAAGAAAGTCTTAAGTCATACTGAGTGAGGTGGACAATTGAATATTGATCGTCTATATTGTTATTGGCCAACCGTGCAACATTTTCACCACTCTCCATTAAACCTCGCTGCCATATTGAATGATACAATATTTCTTCACTGAGTTCCCGTTCTAGTGTCAGAATGGAAACTAAATACAATCAATAGATTATTTATTCCATGCTGTAAAAAGCCACTGGAGGTCACTGAGAATATGGCTGATAGGAGAGCCTGGAACACTCTGCAGTATATATCATGGGAGGCCTGGTTTTTTTCATTGAGTTGTAGTCTACCGCATTAAGGATTGGTTGAAAGCTGTGGATTGGGGTCAAAATACATCTGCAGTTAGAGTCAAGGGAACCTAGTCAGGAAAGAAGGCAGTCATAATCTCAGATGACCATAGGCTGTTCTCCCCTTCGAGGGTCACCACACCACGGCCGAGGGACAAGGTTGTGAAGGCGGGACTTTCATGAATAACCTCAGCCAATACAGGGGAGTGAGGATATTTGATTTTTTGATTTGATTTGATTTATTATTGTCGCATGCATCGGGAAACAGTGAAAAGTATTGTTTCTCACAAGCTATAACGACAAAACATACTGTTCATAAAGTATGTAGCAGAGAAGGAAAAGAGAGGGGGAAGAGTATAAATGTTGCAGTTACCGATCATATAAAATTTCTTTGGTTTATAAGGAGGTCATCCAGCCCATACAGTCTGTGACGATTCTCTGACAAAGCATCTGACCCAGGCCCAGCCCCCCAGGCCTATCCTCCCACTCTGCCCTACCCCTGCAATCCCACATATTTAGCCCACTAATCTTCCTAACCTACACATCCTGAGACAATAAGGGCCAATTTAGTGTGACCGATCCACCTAACCTACACAACTTTGGACACTAAGGGGCAATTTAGTATGGCCAATCCATCTAACTTACACATCTTTGGTTGTTAAGGGGCAACCAAGGGAAATCTTTGGGTTATGGGAGAAAACCCGAGCACTCGGAGGAGACCCAAGCAGACACAGGAGAACATGCAAACTCCAACAAAGACAGTCACCAAAGGCTGGAATCGAACCCGAGTCCCTGGTGCTGTAAGGCTGCAGTGCTAACCACTTATGCCAGTGTGCCACTCTTTGGGATATTTCTGATTGATGTTCTGCTTCCAATTTTCAGCATGGCTGACTGTTGGAAATGGAGAATTGGTGAATTGTGCAAAAATAGATAAAAAAATGTATATGTTTCTCTTTATTCTTTCATGGGATGTGGGGTTAAAAGCCACCCGCAGTGTGAATCAGGGGAACCTAGTCAGTAAGTAAAGTGGCAAAGTCAGCATTTGCTGCCCATCTTTAACTCTCCTTGAGCTGAATGGCTTGCAAGGCCATTTCAGAGGGCAATTAAGAACCAACCACATTGCTTTGGATCTAGAGTCACTTGCAGGCCAGACTAGGTAAGGACAGCAGATTTCTTTCCTTAAAGGGAGTTAGCAAACAAGATGTGACAATCGACAATGGTTTCATGGCAGGAATTTTCTCATCCCGCGTGCCACAGGAATCTTAGCAGACGGGACACGGACCATGCCAAGTTCATTGACCTCAGGTGGGATTTTATGGCTTGGGACGAGCATGACTAGAAAGTCCTGCCCCCTAGATTTTACTTCCAGATTTATTCATTGAATTTAAATTCCACAAAGCGCCCTGGTGGGATTTGAACCCACATTCCCCAGAGCATTTCCTTGTGTTTCTGAATTGCTAATGTGACATTACCATAATGCCACTGTCTCCCCATGATTGGCAAGCAAGTTCTTTGGTCTATCCAGCCACTCCCAAACAATTGTGTATCACAATATACCTATATGCCTCACCGCTACTTGGAAACTCAGTGATCTTCTGGAGGAGGAAGACAAGAGGCAAATGTTCTTTCCTGACCTCATCTGGCAATCAAAATTTGTTCAGGAGACCTTTCTGGGCCTGATCGTTACGCAATTTCCATCTTTGCTACAAGGCGATCTCCGCCCTAGCCAGATCCAGGTCCAGCTCTTGCTTGGAGGAAGATGTGGGAAGTTTCAGTTACTTATGAGTGAATGGCAAGTGGATCTGCAGACAGGACCAAGGACATCGATCCTGTTTGTGTAGGTGATTTGATTTGAAAAATATTGCTTCTTGTGCGTTATGCAGACAAAACATACCATACACAGAATACATAGGGGAGAAGGAAAGATAAGAGTGCAGGATATGGTGCTGCAGTTACAAATAGGGTGAAGAGAAAGATCAGCTTAATAAATAGGTTCATTCAAAAGTCTGACAGCAGCAGGGAAGAAGCTTTTCTTGAGTCAGTTGGTACACGACCTCAGACTTTTGTATCTTTTTCCTGACGGGGGAAGGTGAAAGAGAGAATGTCCAGGGAATGTACGGTCCTTGATTATGCTGGCTGATTTTCTGAGACAGCGGGAAGTGTAGACAGAGTCAATGATGGGAGACTGGATTGTGTGATGAACTGGGCTACATTCACATCCCTTTGAAGTTTCTTGTGGTCTTGGGCAGAGCAGGAGCCATACCAAGCTGTGATACAACCAGAAAGAATGCTTTCTATGGTGCATCTGTAAAAATGGTGCAAGTGGTGGTGGACATGCCAAATTTCCTTAGCCTCCTGAGGAGGTGGAGGCGTTGTTGGGTTTTTTCAACTATAGCGTCAGTGTGGAGGGACCAAGACAGATAGTGGTGATCTGAACACTTAGAAACTTGAAGCTCTTGACCATTTCCAGTTCATCACTATTGATATAGACAAAGGCATGTCCTCCACCACACTTCCTGAAGTCGATGACATAAGAACATAAGAAATAGAAGCAGGAGTAGGCCATCTAGCCGTTCGAGCCTGCTCCACCATTCAATAAGATCATGGCTGATCCGAAATGGATCAGTTCCACTTTCCCACTTTCTCCCCATAACCCTTAATTCCCTTGTCTGTCAAAAACCTATCTACCCGTGACTTAAATATATTTAGCGAGGCAGCCTCCACCACTACAACGGGCAGAAAATTCCAGAGATTCACCACCCTTTGAGTGAAGAAGTTCCTCCTCAACTCCGATCTAAACTGCTCCCCCCCCCTTATGTTGAGGCTGTGCCCTCTAGTCCTGCTATCCTTTCTAAGCGGGAAGAATCTCTCTACCTCTACCCTATCCATCCCCTTCACTATCTTATACGACTCAATAAGATCCCCCCTCATCCTTCTAAACTTCAACGAGTACAGACCCAGTCTATTTAGTCTCTCTTCATAGTCCAACGCCCTCATCTCCGCTATCAGCCTAGTGAACCTCCTCTGCACTGCCCCCCAAGGCCAAAATATCCTTGCGCAAGTGCGGTGACCAAAACTGCACACAGTACTCCAGCTGCGGCCTCAGCAGTACCCTGTACAGTTGCAGCAAGACCTCCCTACTTCTATATTCTATCCCCCTTGCTATAAAGGTCAGCATCCCATTCGCCTTCTTGATCACCTGCTGCACCTGCAGGCTGGGTTTTTGCGACTTGTGCACAAGGACCCCCAGGTCCCTCTGCACCGTAGCATGCTGCAGCTTTTCGCCCTTTTGACAATGACAATCTCCTTTGTTTTGCTGACATTGAGGGAGAGATTACTGTTGTCACACCAGTTTACCAGATTCTCTATCTCTTTCCTGTGTTCTGTCTCGTCCTTGTTTGAGATCCAAGCCACTTCAGTGGCTCCATCAGCAAACTTGAAAATGGAGTTGAAGGGGTATACACAGTCACAGGTGTATAAGGAGTATAGTAGGGGGTTGAGAATACAGCCTTGCGGGGCACCGGTGTTGAGGATAATTGTGGAGGTGGTGTTGTTGCCTATCCTTATTGACTGCACTTACTGACTGGGCTCTTGTTCAAAAGGAGAATGTGTTTGAGCTCCTCATTGTGATCATGAAGTGTGAGAATACCTCATATTTGCAATTGAAATATTGGGCTTCTAACATCAGATATTTGTTTATCAAAATGTCCAACTGAAACCTCACTATCTCATTGAGACTCGAACTGCATCAAACATCTAGGAAACAAGCAACAAACACCTTTACTCAGCACATTGTGAGAAAGAATGTGCTCCTTTAATACTTCTAATGTGGATGCATAACTGGCTTTTGGGTCATCGAGGATGGAAAGCAGATAAAAGAGGAGGCTGGATTCGTATTTCATACAGCCACGATCAGAAGGGACACGGCGATGCCACGCTAAAAGGAGGAGTCGTGTTACGACTGAGCAACAGGTCTGACAGCCGCTGAAAGAATTAATTAAACGTCAGATGAATGGAGGCTCGAATAAACTTGGGTGGAAGCCTGTGACACAAAAGGGGAGGGAATTAATGAGCGGCAATTGCTATAGACCACCAGAATGAGAGGAGGAAATTAGCGAGGGATCATTTCAGTAAGTGGAGAGCGCACTGGGGAAAAGGGAAGCTTCTAATTATAGGTGATTTTTGTTACCATGCATTGAAGAGGAGTGACAGTGGATGATGGTCTGAAATGCTTAAAACTAGCGCAGGACTGCTTCCTGCATTGAAACCATATCGTCTGATACGAATAACGCACCCCTTCACACTATTGTATTCCTGTGTCTGCCACCTTTGCAAAGATATTAAGTCATTCATTTATATTTCCCACTCAAAATCCAGCCTTTTTGTATCTCATCTCCTCGCCACCATGGGTTATAAATACTGCAGGTGTAACTCTCTTCCTAAACCTCTTCAACTCTTCTCCAATTTGTAAAACCTTTTCCCATTGTGACTAAGCTTTAGCCCCCCCCACCCCCTCCCTCCCCACTCTTCCTACTCTCTCTCTCTGTCTGGGTGTCTGTCTTCCGACCACCCATTTGTGAAGCACCATTTCTTTTATGTTAAATCTGTCATCTAAATGCAAACTATTGCTGTAGTTGTGAATGTCCTTACTGGCAGACAATGGAAAATGATGTCAAGACAGGTTTATTAAAATCAACAGCAAGATTTCATCTTGAGTATGTTAGAAGTGGGAGAAAAATGTGCTATTTTACTTAGTATGTACAAGTGAGCTCAATTTCTCATGATATTTTAACTTCTTCTACAATGCTAGTCCTGCTTTTGAAGGCACCGAGCCAATATAAGTTAACTACAGAGTCAATGCTAAGGATCTCACTTCGCCAGATAGTCCTCACCTTTGGAGGCAGTGTGCTACCACCACTAAGGCAAATGCCTAGTGCCGTCTTGGCTGCCATTGTATTTTAGCCATGCTAATTTGATTTGCCACTCACTTACCTTGGCAAATCTTTGGCCAACACGAATTACAGACATACTCATACACTTGTTCCAATGTTGTATCAAGCAGAATGGTTAGCACTGCTGCCTCACAGCACCAGGGACCCAGGTTCAATTTCCGGCTTGGGTTCATTCCCTGCATGGAGTCTGCACGTTCTCCCAGTGTTTGCATGGGTTTTCTCCGAGTGCCCCTGTTTCCTCCCACACTCCAAAGATGTGCTGGTTAGGTTGACTGGCCATGTTAAATTGATCCTGGTGTCAGGTGGATTAGCAGGGTAAATATGTGGGATTACGGGAATAGGTGAGATTGTGGTCAGTGCAGACTCGATGGGCCGAATGGCCTCCTTCTGCACTGTAGAGATTCTATGATTCTATAATGTCTGTGTGGGTTTCCTCCAGGTGCTCTGGCTTCCTCCCACAGTCCAAAGATGTGCAGTTTAGGATTGGCCATGATAAATGTGCAGGTAGGGTGGTGGGGTGGGGAGGGTGTTCAGGACTTGGATAAACTGCTCTTTCAGAGAGATGGTGCAAACTCAATGGGCTGAATGACCTCCTTCTGCACTCCACTGGATGAATATCCCCAATTCTACCATTGCTAACAAACCAGGCATCAACCCAGGGTCAATGAGGACCACATGTATACTAACCAGTGGAAGCAGTATGTGACAGACAGAGCTGAATGATTCCACAACTAATGGATCAGGTAACACCTCTGCCAAAGATGGACTGGGCTTGATTCACAATCTTTTGTAGATTCTCGAGGGCTGGAGCTATTCCTACCACGAAGGAAGCTGGTTGTGGTTGTTGGGGGCCAATGCTCTCAGTCCCAGGGCATCACTGCAGAAGATCCTCTGGGTAGTGTCTGAGCCCAAACATCTTCAGCTGGTGTTTCACCCGAGCATTGGCTGTCAGTGGGGTTTCCCAATGTACGCACCCCCTGCTGCCACTGTGGGGTTCACAATCAACGAGACTCAAAGATCCCAATGGTGGGAACGATCAGAGAATTCCGGCCTATATCCACAAGAGCAGGTCAGAAGGTGGGTATTCTGCAGTGAGTGAATCAGCTCCTGCCTCCCCAAAGCAATATCATCATCTAGAAGGCAGAAATCAGGAGTGTGATCAAATACCCTCCAGTTTCTATTTTCATTCATTCAGGGGATGTGGGTGTTGCCGGCTGGACCAGCATTTATCACCCATCTCTAATCATTCAGCCACACGCCGGTTCCATGTCACCAACACCAATGGAAAGAGACGTGACTGTGGCTTACACTCAGGCAGTTTCCATTTTGGGATTAGCAATAATATCCAGAAGATTAGTAGATATTTACCCCCGCTGACTGCTTCCCATTGGGCAAGGCTCCACTCACTAAATAAGAATACTTCACAAAGCCCATGGGGAGATCTTTTGATAATCCCCCACGGCCTTTGTGGCATTCATAACACAATCTCCAATTGCCATTGAACTGAGTGGCATGTGAGGCCATTTCAGAGAGTATTTCAGCATCAACCACATTGTTGTGGGTCTGGAGTCACATGTAGGCCAGACCAGGTAAGGACATCAGATTTCCTTCCCTAAAGGACTCTGTCGTGGGTTTTTACGGCATGGAATTATAGTATCCTACAATGCAGAAGGAGGCCCATGGTGTCTGCACCAACCACAATCCCATCCAGGCCCGACCCTATCCTCATAACCCTAGTTAGTCCCCCTGACACTAAGGGGCAATTTAACATGGCCAATCCACCTCACTCACACATCTTTGTACCGTGGGAAGCAACCTTTGGAGGAAACCTACGCAAACGGGGGAAAATGTGCAAACTCCGAACAGACATTAACCCAAGCTAGGAATCGAACCCAGGTCCCTGGCACTGTGAGGCAGCAGTGCTAACCACTGTGCTACCGTGCCGCCCTAACTTCCCTAACCTAGTTTTTTTTCAAAAGTTGAATTTAAATTTCGCCATCTGATGTGGTGAGATTCAAACCCTGGTCCCCAGAGTATTACCCAGATCTCCCAATTACTATGACAATACTGCTTTGCCACTGCCACCCTCAAGTTGCCGAGATGGATGCAGCTCATCTCAAGATGTTCATTTAAGAAACTCAACACCATCCAGGACAAAGGAGTCTGTTTTTCAGCCCCCGCTCCCATCCACCACCTTAAACCTTCACTCCCTTGACCATCGATGCACAGTGGCAGCAGTGTGTACCCCATCTACAAGATACACTGTAACAACCCACCAAGGCTCCTTTGACAGCATCCTCCCACCCAGAAGGGCAGCAAGTTAATGAGGACGCCACCATCTCCACCTTCCCCTCCAAGTCACACACTATCATAACTTAGAAATGTATCACTATTCCTACATCATCTCTGGACCAAAATCCTGGAACTGCCACCCTAACTGCACAATGGGAGCATCTTTACCACACATTCTGTGGTGCTTCAGTATCACCACTACACACTCAATTTGCACAGGTGATAATTGCTGGCCTTGCCAGCGACACCCACCTCCCATGAATGAATAAATAAAAATGACCTCCTTGCTTCAAGTCTAGATAGGTGGTCAGGTTAAAGTCCAACAGATTTATTTAAAATCATGAGCTTTCAGAGCACTGCTCCTTCATCAGGTGAGATTCCAAATAAGCCTGTTGGACTTTAACCTTTTGTTGTGAGACTTTTCACTGTGCCCAACCCAGTCCAATGCTGGCATTTCCATTTCATGGTTGCATTAACACTGCAATGAAGAAGTTACTGTGACAATCGTTTGGTCGCCACACTCCAGCGCCTGTTCGGGTAAAATGAGGGAGAATTTAACATAGCCAATGCACCTAACCAGCGCACCTTTTGGACTGAGGAGGAAACCAGAGCAGCCAGAGAAAACCCATGCAGGCACGGGGAGAACATATAGAATCTGCACAGACAGTGAAGCAAGCCAGAAATCAAACCCAGGTCCCTGGCACTGAGAGGCAACGGCACTAGCCACCGTGCTAGTTTGAGAGATGGACTGGGCTTCGTTCATGACTCTTTGCAGTTTTTTGCAGTCTTGGGCAGAGCAGGAGCCAGACCAAGCTGTGATACAACCAGAAAGAATGCTTGGTATGGTGCATCTGTAGAAGCTGGTGAGAGTCATGGCAAATATGGCAAATTTCCTTAGCCTGCTGAGAAAATAGAGGCATTGGCAAGCTTTCTTAACTATATCATCGGCATGGAGAGACCAGTTGTGATGACAGCAAGAAAGAAGCGGTTGTTAAGTCAATTGGTACATGTTCTCAGACTTTGGTATCCTTTTCTCAATGGAAAAGGAAAGAGGAAGATCCGGGCTGAATGAGGAGTTCCATGGTTCTAGAAAAGGTCAGCATGAGAGGTCGCACAGAGGATTTTTATTTCAACAGGATGATGTAGGGAAGGTGAAGAGTGGGTCGGACGGTATATATGCAACTTGGGAGGAACAAGAGCTGGTTTCCATTACAAGAACCAAACTGGGCGAGTAACACTGTTTGTCTTCAATCTCCCTTTCTCCTGGTTAAGTCATGACCACCACCTCTGGAATATTACTCCCATTGGTGTCATTCAGCCTTAAGGTTCCTCAGCAATGGAGTAATTGGAAACCTGGTATGAGTTCATTCATTTGTACCCAACCACGTGTGCTGCGGTTTCTGTGTAATTTCACTCTACATCTCGTGCAGGTTCACCATATTTTAAGAACAAATAAAAAGGGAAGGCAAACTCATATGGACCCGGACTCTGAGATGGAAGAGCTTAAAAAATGATTTATATTCCAATTAATATGGTACATTGTACATTAAATAATCTTTCCACAGCACGGTCCCTGGGGTCATTTTAATTGCTTCCTTTTTCATAAAGATTTTTACTATAATTAGACCTGACAGCTTAATTGGTGCACAGCCCCTGGAGCACATTTTAGTTAGTAACATACCCAATGGAGGTACTTTCCAATAACTCTTTTGAAAGTTGAAATACAGCTGGGCCTATCAGCTGTCTTATGCAAATTTTTAGACGTAGCTGAGATATTAGGAACCCAATGATATTCAGGGACAAAGAAAAAGTCAAACCTGCCAATCTATGCAAACCTTGCTGAGATTCAGAAACCCCCTTTATTACCCCCTCTCCACAGTATCCCCTCCTGATATGGGGTCATACACCAACTAACCCCGTAACTCCTTCCACTGGGCAGAGCTGTCAACGCACGTCGGAGCCATTTGGGGGACTTCCAACCAAAACTCATTACTGGCCCTGTGAGGATTTCCATTTTCTAATGGGCCCACTTGATCCAAGATAGATAAGTTGCCGTGCTGATGGAGCAGATGACAAATTCTACGTGACCAGACCCAGATGTAAGCAAGACACTCCCTGTAGGCTGCTGTGAAGCTCAGTTTCTCACCCTAGCTTTGTAATTAATTAGGAATGGGGACTCAGGGTGCAGCGCAACCACCCTCCCCACCCCAGCCACACCCATGCACCCGTCCCCCATCCCCCGCACACACACACACCTCCCCCCCCCCCCCCCAGGTACAGACTGTCAAGTTGAGTAAAGCTGAATGAGGGTCCCCCTCCACAGTTCATAACCCTTCACAAAGCAGCCAGGATATTCTCTCTTCCACCTTCTTCCATCGGGAGAAAGATACATAAATGTGATATCACGTACCAACCAACTATAGAACAGCTTCTTCTCTGCTGCCAATAGACTTTTGAATGGACCTACCTTGCATTAAATTGATCCTTCTCTACACCCTAGCTATGATTGTACATAAGAACATAAGAAATAGGAGCAGGAGTAGGCCATCTAGCCCCTCGAGCCTGCCCCACCATTCAATAAGATCATGGCTGATCTGATAGTGGTTCAGTTCCACTTACCCGCCTGCTCCCCATAACCCTTAATTCCCTTACTGGTCAACAATCTACCTACCTGTGACTTAAACACATTTAAATGAGGTAGCCTCCACCGCTTCAATGGGCAGAGAATTCCAAAGATTCACTATCCTCTGGGAGAAGTTGTTCCTCCTCAACTGTATTCTAAATTGAGCCCCCCTTATTCTAAGGCTGTGCCCCCTAGTTCTTATTTCCATTTTAAGTGGAAATAATCTCTCTGCTTCTACCCTGTCTAGCCACATTCTGCACTGTCTCCTTTCCTCCTCTATGAACAGTATACTTTGTCTGTATAGCATGCAAGAAACAATACGTTTCACTGTATACCAATACATGTGACAATAATAAGTCAAACTTTCCATGCAAGGAGGCTGAATAACTTGTTCATACATCAATAGGGAGCAGCAATGGTTTTTATTCAGCATTTATAGCAAGTTAGTGTGAATTTTTAGGCTAATTTTATTACAACTGATGCTCTGGAGCAGGGAGTTTTATCTCGCACAGTTAGCGTTTGGGTACTTAAGCTGCTATTTAAGTCATTGTCTAGTTTCAACTCAGTGCCACAAGTTGAACGGTACAATAAGAATCTCAAGAGGGATAGGAAGTAACTTTATTCATGTGTACGTAGTCATAGAGCTTTACAGCACAAAAAGAGGCCCTTCGGCCCATCATGTCAGCACTGGCTATCAAGCACCTATCTATTGGGTAGGTGCCACCGGCACAATGGCACAACTGTTAGCACTGCTGCCTCACAGCACCAGAAATCCAGGTTCGATTCCAACCTCGGGCGACTGTCTCTGGAATTTTCACATTCTCCCCAAATCTGCGCAGATTTCCTTCAGGTGCTCCAGATTCCTCCCACACTCCAAAGATGTGCGGGTTAGGTTGATTGGCCTTGCTAAATTGCCTCTTAGGCCAGTAGCCTTGCAGAACGGCATTCTCCAATGGCCTCGGAAGCCATCTCAGGAGCTATCTTACGAGCCTCAGACGAGGTAAGGTGGTAAAATTCCGGCATTAGTGTTCAAAAGTGTTCATAAGTAAGGAGGAATTATCAGAGGCCATTCAGCCCATCAAAACTGTACCAAGAATAATCCCACCCAGGCCCCAAACCCTTAACATGACATATTTACCATGCTAATCCCCCTGACACTAAGGGGCAATTTAGCATGGCTAATCAACCTAGCCTGCACAGGTTTTGACTATCGGAGGAAGCTGGAGCACCCGCAGGAAGTTGTGTCTGTGATGCAGAGCCTTGACCAGAAGACTCTTCTAGCACACAAACATCTGCTGCATTGTCAGCTGAAGCTGGATTTCACCAACTAAATCCTCCCCTGCCCCTGAATGGCGCGCATTTCCCCCGCATGCTGCCAGCGCACAGATTTCAAATTGTAAATGCGTGGGATTGCAAGTACACAAGGTTGTGGGATCAGAATAGATAGGTGCTTGATGGCTAGCGCAGACACGATGGGCAGAAGGGCCTCTTTTTGTGCTGTAAAGTTCTTTGAGTAGTTCCCATCCCAGCAGCCACACAAATCGTAGCATGCCGGGGTGGGTGGGGACGTGGGCAGGGGGTTGAGGGGGGATCCTTTCCAGTCTTGGGGCAAGCTCAGTTGGAAAATCCCACTCTATGACTAAATGGAGAGAAAGTAAGTGGTGGACAGTTCTGATTATGACATTGACAATGATACGGCGTAGAGTAAACCTCACACTGCTCTCTCTCTCTCAACAATTTGCTTCAGCTCTAAGCTTAAAAGAGCTCCTCAGCTTTAAGCTTAAAAGAACTCGACAGCACCTGTGTGATGTGTTTACCTTTCCAACACCTTTGAGTGGAAATGCCAATGGCATGTCGACCAGCGGGTGGTTTTACAGGTTGTGGACTCAGAGCTTGCACAACCCAGATGGCCAACATACAGGGCAGGCTTTCATTGCCAATGTCTGAGGATGACTTAAACTCAGGTTCCCGATGTAAGAGAAAAGAGTGCAAGAAGTCCCATCAACTGAGTGTGAAAATTGCAGAGCCGCTAAAGAGAGAGGACAGCGTCCAGACAAAGGCACCGTCTGTTAACTGGAGGCACTTCTCAGCAGATTTCCCCCAGTACAGGTGTGTGACAGAATGTACTTCCTGCACAAATTAGTTTCTCTCCCGCTTGCGATCACTCCTCTGTTTTGGCAGTGACCATGTCTGCTGTGGCAGTGTGCTTTCTTTGGTGCCATGCCACAGCCGAGGCAGCTTTACAAACAGGGAACGCAGCACAGACCTGGTTTAAGCTTTAAAAGATACGCATAATTTGATTATATATTGGCATCGAACCCACAGTTACATCTGTTTGTGAATTCACATCAGATGGTGTAACGTATATATCTCACCAGCCACTCACTCAGTCGGCCCATTGCTGAATTATGATAACCTGATGTCTCAAGAAAAGGAGGGATAATTTCTTTTAAAGAAAAAACAGCCCAGATTGACTTTTATCCGCCATTCCTGCTGTGCAGCTCTGAGGGAATGCTGTCAGACTTATGACACATTAAATCAAGGCTCCCTTTGCCCATTCAGGTCTACATAAAATATCCCATGTCACTATTTCAAAGGATACCAGTGGATTCCCCCCCATCCCTCCCCAACTACTGCAACCAATATTTATCCTTCGCAATTAAAATAATCTGCCCCAGAGAAGCAGCTAGTTTAATCAAGGACACCACCCCTACCCCAGACATTCTCTCTTCCAACTTCTTCCATCAGGAAAAGGATACAAAAGTCTGAGGTCACGTACCAACTGACTCAAGAACAGCTTCTTCCCTGCTGCCATTAAGCTTTTGAATGGACCTGCCTTATATTAAGTGGATTTTTCTCTACACCCTACCATAACACCACATTCTGCACCCTCTCCTTTCCTTCTCTATGAATGGTATGCTTTGTCTATATAGTGTGCAACAAACAATGGTTGGTATTCTGACTGTTTGTGCCAGCAGGATTCTCCAGTCCCATTGGCAGCACATCCCCACCTGCAGGCTACCTTCCTGGGTAGGACGTAATCAACGGGAACTCCCATTGTCAGTGGCAGGACCAGAGAATCCCACCGCTGGCAAACAACACGCCATCTCCAGCCAGTGAGAAACACGGCTGAGAGGCCGGAAAATCTCACCCAATATTTTTCACTGTATCCCAATACCTGTGGCAATAATAAATTAAATCAAACCAAATCAAAGGAGTGCTATTTGTGGGACCTTGTTGTGTGCAGTCGACTGTGGTATTTCTGACATTGCCCTTTGAAACTACTGTTACATTGTTCAAGACATCTTAATGTCGTACAAGGTGCTATCCTTCTTGCCTTTTTCATAGGGGTGGCATAGTGGTTAGCACTGCTGCCTCACTGCGCCAGGGACCCGGGTTCGATTCCTGGCTTGCGTCACTGTCTGTGTGAAGTGTGCACGTTCTCCCTGTGTCTGCTTGGGTTCCCTCCTGGTGCTCCGGTTTCCTCCAACAGTGCAAAAGATGTGCTGGTTAGGTGCATTGGCCATGCTAAAATTCTCCTTCAGTGTACCCGAACAGGTACTGGAGTGTGGCAACTAGGGGATTTTCACAGTAACTTCATTTCAGTCTGAATGGAAGTACACTTGTGACTAATAAATAAACTTTATATTGACGTGCTGCTCAGTATTTACTAGAAGGCCAAACCCTCCAAAGATAAGCTTTCTCAAATTTAAGCCTCCACTGCCTCTGCACTTGCAAACCAATTCCATACACTCAGCCAAGCTCCCATGATGGTTTGGTCAAGAGGCGCAAATGAGTGGCGTAGTGTAGTGAGGGCCCCCAGTTTAATCCCCAGTCCGTGAATTTTGTTAACCACAGCAGTTGAGAATCTACGATGGACTAACAAATACATGGGCTATTGAAGGGAAAAAAAAAGAGCTAGGATTTCAGCTCTTGTCTTCCCCAGCTGGGAGGTCCAGATACCAAGTGAGGGTGGATTTGATCTCCATGATCTCCTAATATTTATGGGGAAGTCTCAAACTTGAAGAGGTAGCAGATGGATAGTGGGTAATGTCCATAGAATGATAGATATCATGGTGGAGGCTTTGGCGAGGATATAGAAAAGGACGTTGCCTGGTTTGGAGGGTATTAGTTGTGAGGAGAGGTTGGACAAACTTGGGTTGGACCTGAACTTCAGAGACTGAGGGGTGACCCAATAGAAGCTCACAAAATGATGAGGGGCATGGATAGAATGGATAGTTGGAGTCCTTTTCCCAGGGTAGAAATGCCAATTACTGAGGGACATAGGTTTAAGGTAACAGGGGAAAAGATGTGATAGAAAACTTGTCTTAGAGGGAGAACGGTAGGTGCCTGGAATGCGCTGCCAAAGGAGGTGGTAGAAGCAATTATAATAGCAACATTTAAGAGGCATCTTGATAGATACATAAATAGGCAGGGGAGGGAGGGATATAGACTGCATAGAGGCAAAAGATCTACTTGAAAAGGGCTCATGGGCTGAAGGGCCTTTCCTGTGCAGCATTATTCTTTGCTTTTGGTTTGTTCTTAGACAATGGCCAGGATTTTATGTCCCCTCTTGCCAAGTGGGGTAAAACGGTTCTGCCAAAGTAAATGGCAATTTAAATAACCCACCGCATCTGCCAGAGGCAGACTCACCTTGGCAAGGCTGTAAAATCCTGGCCTACGCCCTTTCAGGAGAAGCACGGTCAAAGGCATGTCTGATCAACAATTTCAAAAAGTTCACAATTTAACTTCATATCAAGAAACAGGAACAATTAATTCCTGTTGTTATAGTCCAGGGATGTACAAGTTCAATGTTAGAACAAGGGAAGTCAAGCGGATTAAAATACAATACTGCTTTACTACAATACAAGCCCTGTGCTTTGATCAGTTAACTACCATCTCATTCAAAGTGGAAGCTATCAACTTACAAGGTGGCGAGATCTTAGCATACTTGTAACATTGTGGAATTCATAATTCGCAGGACCCCCCTGCAACCTTCCTGCTCTGATGCCCCAAAACTTCCATTCCCACCATTTCAATATCAATTAATGATTGAATCCAAATCTGGCCTTAGTAATAGTCATAGAATCTCAATAATGCAGAAGGTGGCCCTTTGGACCAACAATCCTATCTAGGCTCCATTCCCGTAAACCACGTATTTACTCTGTTAGTCCCCACTAAGGGCAATTTAGCATGGCCAATCAATCTAACTCGCACATCTTTGGAGTGCGGGAGGAAACTGGAGCACATGGAGGAAACCCATACAGACACGGGGACAATGTGCAAACCCCAGGCCAGAATTGAACCCAGACCCCGAATTTGTGAGGTAGCAGTGCTGCCACCATGTCACCCACCATGAAACTTTCAGATTAGTGAATTAAATGTGTTTTTAACAACAATGTCCTTCAGGAGAGAAATCTGCCATCCTCATCTAATCTGGGTTACACATGAATCCTGACCAACAACAATGTGGTTGAGTCTGACCTGCCCTCCAAACTGGTATACTTGGTCGTATCAAACTGCCACAGGAAAAGGCACTGTGTTGGACCTATGCCAATATGGGCAGTAACAGATTGAGTTAGGGCAACACGGTGGCACAGTGGTCAGTACTGCTGCCTCACAGTGCCAAGGGCCAGGGTTCGATTTCCAGCTTGGGTCACTGTCTGTGTGGCATCTGCACATTCTCCCCGTGTCTGCGTGGGTTTCCTCCAGGTGCTGCGGTTTCCCCTCTCAGTCCAAAAGACGTGCAGGTTAGGTAGATTGGTTGTGCTAAATTGCCTCTTAGTGTCAGGGGGACTAGCTAGGATAAATGCATGGGGTTATGGTGAAGGGGCCTGGGTGGGATTGTGGTTGGTGCAGGCTCGATGGGCCAAATGGCCCCTCCTTCTGCATTGTAGGGTGCACAGGTCAGCACCACCTTCTCAAACACAGTTAAGGGAAGGGCAATAAATTCTGGCCCTGCCAATACCATCACATCCCAAAAATGAATAAAGCAATGTAACAGTTCATAGACACAGTTAATTCCAGCTAATTACACATTACACCAAATGGGATATATCTTTAACAGGTTTTCTCTTGTCAATATTTTGTTAGTGTAAATAGTGTCATGCCCCAAGCTTCTGTCTGAGTGTCCCTGTCTATATTGCATTGAGATTTAGCTTTGCGCTGACAATCCTTAAGATGGTAAACCCATTCTTTGTACCATACTGGTCTGGCAGCCACCGATTGTAGAACAACTCTTTCCTCACGCAAAATGGGGAAGAGGGAAAACACTATTACAGGGCCACGAATTTTATTAAAGACCATCACGTAAAACCTCCGTCCTCTTCAGCGGCTGGGATTCTCCAATGACGCTGCAGTTAAAGAAGTTTTGGCTGAATGCCAAATTCTCCATTCTTGCTGGCAGCAAGGTGGCTACAGATGGGGTCAGAGAATCTCGCCCACTGTTATTGTAAGAGGGGAGTTTTATCTTTAGTTTGGTATCTGCCACTAAACATGAATGTTGAAGTGGAAAGTGAAGAACAGGCCATTCAGTCCATCAAACCTCATTCTGCTTGTACCCAGCTCTCTCACCATTCAGCCCAAGCAGTAATTTGAATACCTCTGGGCCAGAATTCTCTGGCCATTCACACTCCCGATGCCAATGAGGATGGAAAATTTGACGTTCAGCCAAATCTCCGCTCAATGCATGGGACCAGAGAATCCCACTGGCATGAATGGCCAAAAAAATTCTGTTGCTGAAATTTTACAATGTCACTCAGTCAGGGTGGCAGAGTGATTAGTACTGCTGCCTCGCAGCGAAAGGGACCCAGGTTTGATTCCTAGCTTGGGTCACTGTCTGCAGAATCTGCACATTCTCCCTATTTCTGCACGGGTTTCCTCTGGGTGTCCAGGTTTCCTCCTACAGTCCAAAACCAATGCTGGTTAGGTGCATTGGCTCTCCTAAATTCTCCCTCAAACAGATGCCAGAGTGTGGCGACTAGGCGATTTTCACAGTAACTTAATTGCAGTGTTAATGTAAGCCTACTTGTGACATTAATAAATGAACTTTAAGCCTTTTTTTGTATTGGTGCATCCTTGAGTGGTTGGGGTGTGGAATGCATTGCCTGCTGTGATAATGGAGTCGGACACTTTAGGAACTTTGAAGCGGTTATTGGACAGGCACATGGAGCACACCAGAATGACAGGGAGCGGGATAGCTCGATCTTGGGTTTGGATATAGCTCGGCACAACATCGAGGGCCGAAGGGCCTGTCCTGTGTGCTGTAATGTTCTATGTTGTTTTACGTTGAGCAAGGAAGTTTTCCCCAACACTGATTTGAACAGAGGAGAGAGAATAGTGCTGAAGACCAACTGTAGTGAGATCTCACCACCTAGCCATGAAAGACACTTCAGGGGCACACGGAGCAACCCCGTAGAGTCAGAGGGGACAGATGAAAGGGGAAGTGGGTCACAAATTGTCCTCAATCTATGCATGCGCCAAGCACCACTCGTGGAACAAAAGCTCGTTGGTGAGAAGGGTGGAGTTAATATAAATCTGCAATTCCCTATGATGGTCCAAAAGGTGATCCCTGTTATAAATGCTCCTTACCCCTGCACTCAAATAATCTCAGGGATATGCACTCGTAAGGAGGTTTGGTTCTGTTTCCATGGTAACTGGTTGTCCAGCGCCACATTCCAGTGCCTGGGGAAATTGTTCAAATTATTTTCAAGCACCTAATTTCAATTTGTCTTTGGGGAGATAGGACTGAATAAATAGTACTCTCACATAATCACTCTCTTCAGAGATCAGTTCCAGTCACCTCACCGAGCCCTCTACCCTATATGGCCTCATAAATTTGTGCTTCATATGATAGATTCAACATTACTGCTAATAAGTATATTGTAAACAATGCAGCCATTTTGCCATTAAATGGTGTCACATACCATCCACGGCACTGTCCAAAAGGACACACAAACACTGGAACTTCCAATATCAGTTACATTTCTACCTGTAACACCCACCATTTTCATTCTGTCTTCCTTCAGTGCTCACATGTCAATGAACATATGTCTTACATTTTTTAAAATTGTTACGTTAATTCTTTGTGAATTTAGGTAAATTCCTACCATATGTAAGTTGTGTATTTCCATTCAGCCATAAAACAAAGATTGGTAAAACAATAATTTGAGTTCTTTATTTGAAGCAAAGACTACGCAAAAGAATGTTAACTACGAGGTTAAGTACATGGGTGGAATTCTCCAGCCGTGCTGATCTAAGGATCGGAAGTTCCTGCCCAACTGTCAATGGGCCTTCACATTGTCTGTAACCCCCCCCCCCCCCCCACTACAACTGCATGGCGGATGGGGTGGGAGAATTCTGGCCTATATGTCTAACTCCTACTTTCTGTAGCCAGAATACAAGTCATGGGACTACCACATCACACCCTGTCTCAGTGGTAATGATTAACAGCAGTTTAAGTATGCCTGCTTAAAGGTACATGCATCTCATATCACAATATCTCCTTTTTTCTAAACTAAATGCGTATCCTTAGAGAATTGAGCTATCTACATGACAGAAAAATGAAAGCAAGTTGTGTCTAAATAAACCATTATACGCGCAATAAGTTTACAAGTCTCTGAAACATATTGGGTGGTTTCACTATTCACCCAGACCTAGTAATGCCAGTCATGGCTGGAAGATGCCAGATATTTCCAAAGCGCTGGTTATGGGGAGCTTTGTTTGTGATATGTCTTAGACAGTATTCTGTTTGCAATAGGATTATTCAGTGTTTCTGCTTGTCGTATTGCTCTGGTTTGACATCCATTTCATCACACTGTCATGTCTTTTGGTATTCGTTGTTGATGCGACCTTGATCCTGGGCGTAGGCTAGTGATTTCTGCTGTGTTCCACGTGCGATCAGTTGGCTGTTGTATATAAACTTTCTGTCCAATGTTCATGTTCAGTAATTCATTACCCACACTCACCTTCTCCCGTTTCTTGAGTAATGCATCTTCTACTCCTGGGAGTTCCAACAAGCATTGACAGGAGAGTGTTGTCCACTGGATAGTAATTCCGCTTTGATTCCACAATACAATTAGGTGTGCATGTTTAGAATGGGTACACATACTGGGTTCAAGTTATGCCACTTAGCCTATTGAGGTCAGTGATCTTCACCGACTGGCAGTATGGGGTTTCCAAATGGCACTCCTTGTGGTAACATAAGAATTAAGAAACATAAGAACATAAGAAATAGGAGCAGGAGTAGGTCATCTAGCCCCTCGAGCCTGCCCCGCCATTCAATAAGATCATGGCTGATCTGTCGTGGCTCAGTTCCACATTCCCGCCCTCTCCCCATAACCCTTGCCTATCAAAAACCTATCAACCCACGTCTTAAATATATTGAGCGAGGCAGCCTCCACCACTTCAACAGGCAGAGAATTCCAGAGATTCACCACCCTTTGAGTGAAGAAGTTCCTCCTCAACTCCATTCTAAACCGCCCCCCCTTTATCTTGAGGCTGTGCCCTCTAGTCCTATAGGTGGTCTGTACCATCTTCTTGAAATACCATGGATGATGACCAAGGACAGGCCACTGCATGCTGGTAGACCTGCCATCATTTGTCCCATGGCATCCATGACATAATATATCTGGACTGACCAATGTGAGTCTTTGTAGCAACATTGGAATCCATTGGATCTGAGGGATGGAATCTATGAGCCATTGTACGTGGTGAGTTTGGTATCGGTTGGTTAAACTAATATTTGCCACTTCTGTGGGTACATAGATTTCAATGTACAAGATGGAAGGGTATTTGAACCTACATCAGTAGCCTGTTTTATATATAGGTTATGCTGTTCCTTCCCAGATGGTGACAAAGGGCTTCTGTTGGCAACACACAGCCAATACATTCTCTGATGATTTTTGTGCTGAATATCTGCTCACTGTGTGTTGATGGCTTGCTCACCTCATCCTCAGTCTGTGTAGCTTGGCTGGGCATTTTGTGGATCTTGTATTTAAGCTGCTGAAGGTGAGCACTTCATAGGTTAGAATGTTACACCTGTCTGGCCTCTGGCTGCAGCTTCTCATGATTTGTTTTTGGCCTTCACTTTCCGGATTGCTGCCTCCAATGTCCACTGATGCTACATTCCCTCCATACAACATTAAATGCTGGATATTTCCTGGGTGTATGTGTGAGGCTGCACTGTTCCTATTGCTTATTAGCCTTGCCTGCATTGCCTATAATGCCAATGGTGAATGAATAATGCAAAGGTGGTAACCCCTGTCTACCCATCACTATGGCATCACTCTTGCATCCAATTTACAGGAAAGCTTCCACCTGTAACCTTTGGGTTGGTCTAAGAGACCTTGTTGGAATGCTTCCATTGGGGCAGATGCTATCAATTTTCCTGTTGATGAACTTAGCTACAATCACACCCCTTTGTCTCTTCATCTACTGATGAACTGATCAGTCGCTCCATTGCTTGTGGCTTGAAAGACATGGGCCAAAACCCTACCACCTCAGCTGCCCCAATTCCGACTACCGGGCTTCCCAGATTGGAAATCTCCATTGGCCTGTGACAGGATTTTACGATCTAGCCTGAACAAGGCAGTAAAATCCTGCCTGTGAAATCCAGATGGTGCATTCAGAAGTTGAGATTCACTCATTATTGATCTACGAGCGTCAAATGTATTTCATCTGGATTTTGGAGGTGGCTGCTGGGCAGATCTGACATGTTAAGGTTGCGGAAACCTTCATTGCCAAAATCAATTTTAATTTTAGCAGCTTGCTTATTTGGTTTGAAGATAACGGGATCCAGAAAATTGCAATGTTAGAACAAAATAAACTCAGATACCAGGTCTGATGCCTTCTAACTTGGAAAATTCTGTGTTCATTTTGTGACTTTTTGCAGGATTTTTAATGCTATCTAGAACTTTTGACAGTCAAGTTCTTTGACTCCCTGAGCTGCAATAGCTTAAGTGCCCACTGTCTTAGCTTTTGATAGGGGATTACTTGATTGCAATGGAGATGCAGTTAAGCTCTGTTTCATTATTCCTGGGTTGACTGAAGTTCTGCCTACAGCAGCAGTGATTTCAGGTGCAAAAATACACTGCGAGCAAAGAGTGAAGAAGTACTTTTTACAAACACACATACAAGAGGCAGGAGGAGGCTATTCAGCCCTTCGAGGTTGACCAGCCATATAATAAGATCACGACTGATCTGATAGCAACTCAGTCTACAGCCTCCCTACACTAGATAACTTAAAAACCCCTTGCTTTCCAATAATCTCTCTACCTCTGCCCTACAAATATTCACAGACTTTGCTTCCGCCACCTTTTCAGGAAGGCAGTTTCAAAGACACACAACCCTCTGAGAAAAAAATCTTGTCTCGTCTCCATTTTAAATGGACAGCCCTTTATTTTTAAATTCTGACCCCTAGTTCCAGACTCTCCCACAAGAGGAAACATTCTCTCCATGACCACCCTGCCAATACCCCTCAGGATCTTATATGCTTCAATCAAGTTGCCTCTTTCTCTTCTAAACTCCAGCGGATACAAGCCTACCCTATCCAACGTTTCTTCATAAGACAACCCACTCATCCCAGGTAGTGGTCATAGAGGTTTACAGCATGGAAACAGACCCTTCAGCTCAACTCCATGCCACCTGGTAGTGTAATAGTGTAGTAAATCTCCTCTGAACTGCTTCCAGCAAAAGCCTATAGGCTTCTTCTGGCTGTTAGGAGCAAATGTGAGCTATTCTGGATGGGCATTTTTTTCCCCAATACAACCTGCAGTGTTTACCTTTTCTCTGACCTCAAATGGCAGTAAGCAGCTGTAATGGATTCTGTCCTGGCTGTGAAATTCTGCTTAATGATAACCACGTAGGACATGTTTAATCTCTGTTCCTGCACAAACTTTGCAGCAGGTAGACTTTTTCCAAATAAGATCTCTCAAATTTGAACAACCATATCGAAACTCAGTGCCAGCTGGCTGTAGAGTAAGGTGGGAAAATGACCCAGAATGAAGATGAAGAGTATAGGATCCTTATAGATCTGCAAAATTACTTACATTTCCATGTTTGCTACTCTGCTGGATGTGGAATAGTTGAGGCTTGCACAACTTCTCAACCAAATCTTTAAAAAACATGCTGCCATGTTATTTTCTTCTATTCAATGTAAAGATATTGATCGTAGTTTACAAGAATTGGTAAAACAATAATGAAAGTTCTTTATTTGAAGACACTATGTACAAATAATGGTAAATTATGTAACGTAAAGCTAAATATACATGACTGACTCCTACCATTGGCTATAGGCTGAATACAAGTTTTGGGATCACCACCTTATATCCTGTCATAGTGATAATGATTGGCAGCATTTTAAGGTAAGCTCCCTTAAAGGGACATGCGCATCATACCACAACAAATGCTGCAAGGCTTACTGATTTTGTACACAATGAACTTTCACCTGAATGATGCTGTGGATTGTGTTGTGAAGTGAAGTTTGTGAAATGTGGCCCCTTTAAAAGCTGGGTTTGTGTTCAATGCTGGAATGTTTAAAATGCAAGTAGACAGAGTACACAGATTGCAACATTTGTTGCAGAAACCAAAACATCAGAGTTGCCTTGGTAACAGACTTTGCAGGTTTTTGCATTCTGACAGCCTTTCAGCTTAAGAGGAGCAGATTCGGCTATAAGGAACATATCAAATTTGAATTTTGCTGTTGTTAGCATCTAACCAATCCTGATGTAGATATTTGATACATCAAAGTTATAAAAAGTGAAACTCAACTGCCTGCTGGCAGTTCAACTGACATGATGTGGGTATGCCGGCGTTGGACTGGTGTAAACACAGTAAAAAGTCTGACAACACCAGGTTTTAGTCCAACCTATTTATTTGATAATATTCTCACAAGCTTTCGAGGGTAACCCCTCGAAAGCTTGTGAGAATATTATCAAATAAATAGGTTGGACTAAAACCTGGTGTTGTCAGACTTTTTACTGAGTTCAACTGACAGCCAGCCAGGACAGAAGGACATCTGTAAAGTGGCTCTCCACTCTGCCATCTCTGAAGAGAATTCTCCATCTATCTAGCAAAAGGATGTCAAATCAGAAAGACCTTACTGAGAAAGAAATCAATGGAAAAAGTCCGAAAGCTTCTGAAAGCCATTAGACTTGGTTGTATATTTTCTTTCAGAGTGACTAAAATTCTGCTATTACTGTTTTGGTAATGAATGGACCTTGTATTTATTCAAACGTCATTACAGTCGACCTTTACTTCAATTAATATGTGACTTGTTTAGTTAAAGTTCCTGTTGGTTGAATAAAATAACTTGTTAATTATTCATTGGAAGTCAGTGTCAGGTCTTTATGTTAATGAACCTCTAAACATTAATGTAGAACATTAACAACTTTCCAAACACTTTTACCAGATTACGAAGCGATGTAAAGGGGGTGAATCTTGATTTTAAGATAGGAAGTGGCAAGTTGTGACATCCTGATTGATTGAGCTAAGGCAACCTCATTCTATTTGTGGTTATGTTTTTCAGGCCTGTTCTGTTTAGATATCATTGAAGTTTGGGAATCAGAAGGCAAGCTTAGTTCGTATATTAAAGAAAAGTAAGTTAATGGGACCTGAGCTTAAACTTGATGTGCAACCTACCAGGCTCCATGGTGAACACCAAGCAGTGCACAAAGTTTGGAAATTCCTGGCTTCGTTAACTGTTACTCCTGGCTCCTGGGTTCAAATCCAGCCAGAGCAGTCATGCTGAAGACCTCTTATTCTTGGCTGTAAGGGTGTTACGTAAGGTGTTGCATATCGAACATGAATTTCCAGCAAGAAATTTAACCTCAGAAAGATTCCCCGGAACAATACAATTCTTAAGGGATTAATCTAGCTGCACAAAAGTGGCTTGTGTATCTTTAACTTTAGGAGGCTGAGAGGGGATCTGATCAAGGACTTGAACATCAGGGCAGATACCGAGAAACAATTCCTGGTGGTGAGGAAACCCAGAAGGCGGCGGCACAACCTTAAAATTAAAGCTGGTGAAAATGAGGTTCCAAGCCAGATGACAAAGTATTTTTTTTATTCATTCTTGGGACATGGCTGTTATTGGTCAGCCAACATTTATTGCCAATCGTTAGTTGCCATTGGAGGGCAGTTGAGGGTCAACCACATTGCTGTGGCTCTGGAGTCACATGTAGACCAAGCCAGGCAAGGACAGCAGATTTCCTTCCCTAAAGGACATGAGTTTGGGTTTTTCTGACAATCACCAATGGTTTCATGGACATCAGTAGATTCTTAATTCCAAATATTTTTTATTGAACTTAAATTCCACCATCTGCCATGGCGGGATTCGAACCCAGGTCCCCATAATATTGGCTGAGTGTCTTGATTAATAGTCTAGCGATGATACCACTAGGCCATCACCTCTGTGTCCTGGCCAATTTACTCCTCAACCAAGATCACCAGAACCGATTATCAATATATCCAGTTTTTTTTTGATTTCAAATTCCACCATCTGCTATGGTAGGATTTGAACCCGGGTCCCCAGAACACTTGCTGAGTTTCTGGCTTAATAGTCTAGTCGTAATACCACAAGGCCATTGCCTCCCCCAAAGTAGTATGAAAATAGACATGGATCCTTTTGATAGCTGGTTTATTTGCAGAATTCTGCATTACATGTGTTTGCCTCTTACCGAATATATCCAGAATCCCAACAACCTTCCTCTACAAATGCTCTAAGTACTTAAACAATGCCCTTCATCTTGTATTGTAATAATACAAATGACATACCATTAACAGCTAGACCATTCAGAACCGAATTCAGTAAGTAATTTCACACAGAAAGGGTATTGAAAATTCTTCCTAGCAAGGTTGTAGATGTTGGGAACAATTGACATTTTCCAGAATGAAATCAGAAAATATTTCTTTGGTAAGGGCATCAAGGCTTTCGACAGGGACAGAGAGTTGGGGAACACATCTGTCATGGTCTAATTGACCGATTCCCAAACTGTGGGTCACAACCCCAACTGGGATCTGAGAAACAGTGAATAGGGTCATCCTCATCCTCTAGCTCATCAAGGGTCAAGCTCACCCTCATTTGAGATTGGTTCCCACATCCCACCAAGACTCAGGTGCCGTCTGTCCCTACTCTTGCTCTGCTTATCTTTCAGTCTCTCTCTGGGCCCCTTCATGGAACATCCTGTTGGCGGAGAATTTGGAGAGCTTACTTGAAACCTCAGTGGACAGTAACTATTGTAACCTATTTTCTATCCCCATACAGGAGAACCTTACTTTCCTCATGAACTTTATTTTCTCCCTGACCTTGAACCCAGCGATGATGCCACCACTGCTGATTTGTGCCATGCCCAAGCCCAACCCTGTCATCCTGGCAGTGCCAAATGACGTGACTCCAACATCAGCCATCAATCTGAATTTATGCCTCTTCTTGTCCAAGACTCATGAGCTGGTGCCACTCAGATGAAGTAACAGACTGGAGAGTTCATAAAATAACAACATTTTTACAACGTACTTCAAAAACTTTCATCACTATATGTTGATCCATCATACACAAGCCTTGATAATTATATACTGAATGTTGCTGTGCTGCTTTCTTGTGTTTATTGGCACCTGGATCATGTTGACTTTCAGGTGTTAAAGCTGAAAAGTATTGGAAAATGGGTTGGGAAGCACAGATTTAATGGAATGGTGAAACAGGCTCAAGGGGCTGAATGGCCTCCTACTGATCCTGTGAGATCATAGAGTGGGAATTGGTAAAATGCCACTGTGAAGCATGGAGGAAGAACGTTAAGGCTGAGCCCCAGACAATTTGTAATCTGTTCCATTATCTCACACCTTGAACAACTTCACATGAGGAACTTTTCAAACGCCTTCTAAAAACATGGAATATTTTTGGATAGCTTTACGAAGCTTTAGTCTGTAACTAGGCCACTGCCTTTCCTTGGAGGTTATAATTTATAAACAAATGTGAAACACCAGCTGACCTTATCCAACGTTCAATTAGCTGAGACCAATCTACACTGGTTTCAATTGCAACTGTGCACCTGGAGTTTCCCAAATTATTCATCTGGTGAGCTAAGACCCAGCACCACCACTGCACATTGGGAAAATGGTCAGACTATAAGCAGAGCTGCAAGTGGAAAATACACACACTCTGCACATACACATTATACATACACTATATACACACATCACACATACACAATACAACACACATCACACATACACAATACAACACACACAAACATTACACACAGATATACACACACGTGTACACACATTATAAACACACACACATGATACAAACACACACATATACTATACTCAAGACACGCTCATGCACACACCATATGCACATGCACCACATACACACACAAGCACCATACATGCACGCGTACCATCTACACACACACACACACACACACACACACACACAGGGCTGCAGCAAACCAGTTCAAGAAGGCAACACACCACCACATTCTTAAGGGCAATTAGGGATGAGTAATAAATGCTGACCTAGCCAGCAATGCCGACATCACTTGACTGAATAAAAAAAACACACCCTAATACACATACACAATCATACACCCCCACGCACACACCCCACACAAACATACCCCCCCGACACATACATACACACCCACGTATTCTGCTCCCGACACACACACCTCCACACACACACACAAACACACACACCCCTCCTCGAGTTCACACGTACACTTACATACCTGACAGTACAGCACCATCACAATGACAGTGATTGCTGGACATTACACTCATGGCATGCAATGGATATCAAACAGATAGTTTTGCCTTTTTAAAATGTCAGTGACACACACTCACTGAAGTGCTACCCGGCAACATTGCTGTGCAAGGAGTTAGTATGACTGCTGGGGCTGTCTCAGGTGGAGCAGCCTTCGACGAGCAGAGCACAGTTCAGTTTGTGACCTGCTCAATATAAGCCTTTAAACACAGCGGGCCCAGCATCACTCACTGCCCAGAGAAACAGGCCAGCACTTTAAAGGCATCTTGAATGGTGGGGTTCTTGACCTCTCGATTCTGTGCGGATGCAGAGACTGCGAGCTCAATAACAGTGCCAGTGTGTTGATAACTAATCAATAAGTGAGCAGCATTGATACAGTACTGCCAGTGCAATTGCTGACTGTCATAGCCACATTGCACTAACAGGGCTTGGGTCCAAGTATTAATGAATTCAGTAATTTGTATAATTTTCAATTACAAAGAGGAATTGGCCCAGAACAGTTTATGCATGAGTCATCCTTTCCTTACGAGTCCCCGGTTGTGATCTCCGTGTTACACCCACAGCAGATTTGAAATGTGGAAATATTTATATACTTCAAACTTGCTTCAAGTTGATTCCATGGTAAAGTGTGTCATCCCTTTCACAGAACAGTGTTTACACTTCCAAATAACTTTCAGTTTATTTTAATGACTGTTAATAAGTCAAATATCAGAGTGTGGGTTGTGTAGTAAGCTGGAGCAAATGACACAGGTGCCCAGGAATGAGGGGGACAGTTAATCATAGAATCGTAGAACCCTACAGTGCAGAAAGAGGCCCTTCAGCCCATCAAGTCTGCACCGAACACAATCCCACCCAGGCCCTATCCCCATATCATACCACTAGTCCCTCTAACCTACGCATCCCTGGACGCTAAGGGGCAATTTCTTAGCATAGCCAATCAACCTAACCTGCACATCTTTGGACTGTGGGAGGAAATCGGAGTACCCCAAGGAAACCCACGCAGACACAAGGAGAACGTGCAAACTCCACACAGACTGTGACCCGAGCCGGGAATCGAACCCAGGACCCTGAAGCTGTGAAGCAACAGTGCTGACCACTGTGCTACCGTGCCGCCCAACTGGTCCACAAAACTAAACCATTAGGCAGCTTACAATGGCTTTCAGAAGTCAATGAGACTTTAGGTTGGGATCTCCTGGCTGTACTCATCAGCAGGGTCTTCCAGTCCCGGCCTTGGCAGAACCCCTGCTGTGGCATCCCCGGCAACAGAGGGTGTGATCAACAGGAAACCCGGTGACAGTAACGTGATCGGAAAATCCTGCCGCCAGCCAATGGGAGGTCACTTCCACTGCTGCAAAACGCACTGCAAGGTGGGAGGGGGTGTGGAAAATCCGCCCTTTATCCGAAAAGTATAATTGTCATTCCCAGGACTTGACTATTACATCGAAACTAGAAGCAGGAGTAGGCCACTCGGCCCTTCAAGCCCACTCCGCCATTCATCTTGATCATGGCTGATCATCAAATTCAATATCTTGCTCTCCTTTTCTTCCCATATCCCTTGATCCCTTTAACCCCAAGAGCTATATTGAATTTCTTCTGCTGGATTTTTTACTCTTATAGGGGCACAAATAAATCACAGTTAATGGCCACCTAGAAGCATAGAAAATAGAAGCAGGAGTAGGCCATTCGGCACCACGAGCCTGTCCCGCCATTCATCCTGAAAGTGGCTAATCATCGAATTCAACATACTGATCCTGCCTTCCCCTCATACCCCTTGATTCCTTTAGCTCCAAGACCAGATCTAATTTCTTAAAATCAGACAATATTTTGGCCTCAACTGCATCCTGTGGCAGTGAATTCTACACATTCACCATCCTTTGGTTGAAGAAATTTCTCCTCACCTCAGTTCTAAAAGTTTACCCCTTATCCTCAAACTATGACCCCCAGTTCTGGACTCCCCCATCACTGGGAACATTCTTTCTGAATCTATCCTGTCTAACCCTGTTAGAATTTTATAAGTTTCTATGAGGTCCCCTCTCACTCTTCTAAACTCTCGTGAATATAATCCTAACTGATTTAGTCTCTCCTCATATGACAGACCTGACATCCCAGGAATCAGCCTGGTAAACCGTCCCTCTATAGCGAGGACATCCTTCCTCAGATAAGGACATCAAAACTGCATGCAATACGCCAGGTGTGGCCTCACCGATGTCCTACACAATTACAGCAAAACATCGCTATCTCTATACTAAAAACCTCTCGCTATGAAGGTCAACATACTATTTGCCTTCTTTACTGCCTGCTGTACCTTCGTGCTTACTTTCAGCGACTGATACAAGAGGACTCCAAGGTCTCGTTGAGTATCCACCTCCCTCAATTTACACCCATTCAAGTAATAAACAATCTGTCTTCCTATTATTGCTCCCAAAGTGGATAACCTCACATTTACCACATTATACTGCATCTGCCATGCATATGCCCAGACACTCAGCCTGTCCAAATCACACTGAAGCATCTCTGCATCCTCCTCACAGCTCACCTTCCCATCCAACTTTGTATCATCTACAAACTCGGAGATAATATATTCCGCTCCCTCTTCCAAATCATTAAATATATAATGTGAACATCAGGACCCCAACTGTGCTAGTTGGGGTCTGAGTACAGATCCCTGCGGAATCCCACTATTCACTGGCCGCCAATCAGAAAATGACCGCTTATGACAACTCTTTGCTTCCTATCTGCTAACCAGCTTTCCAACCATCTCAGAACATTACCTGCAATCCCATGCGGTTTAACTATTGTTGCTCTTGTGAGGATAAAAGAAAGTAGGAGTCACGGCATTCCTTAAATTGAAAGCGCTTCAATTTTTCATCAGATTCATAAGTTGTGTCTTCATTTACCAGGTTATTTTTCTCTTCCACATTGTATATTCTTTTGGTGGAATTCATTTTGTTTCTTTCCTTTTAGATATGCTCTAATTTATACTTGAACATTCTTTCTTGGAGAAAGTGCTTTTCTTCACAATTTTTACAGTGGTTGTGCCTGCACCCTCAATCAACCTATGAATGGTCCACTTTTGAATAGCGGTGACACGCTTGTTACTGGGTAGATTTCCTCCAGGTGGCACCCATCATGGATCCTCCTTCCTGCTCTAAGCTGACAAGCCTTGTTAGTAGTAAGCCCCATTGAAACGGCTTTTTCTAAGACTGTCTTAAGACTTAGCTAACTAAATGGAATTTATCTCCACTGTATAGTCTCATTCCTCAGGCCACAAACCAAACAGCCTCTAATTGTGTCTTCCAAAGAGTCACCAAATTCACAATCATCTGAGAGGTGCTTTAGAATTGCCACAAATTGAGCCAACTTCTCTTTTTCCAGCTGATTATGTTCATGGAATCTAAAATGCTTTGCTATAATTAAAGGTTTAGATGAATAATGGGCCTCCAGTATCTTAGTTAATTATTGATAATATTTTACTAGCTGAGTTTCTTAGGATGAACCAGTAAATTGTAAGTTTTACTGCCAATAGTGCGATGAAAATTATCTGTCCCAAAATAAAGGAGATAGACATTGACTTCAGGAAGCGTGGTGGAGAACATATCCTTGTCTGCATCAAAGGGATGAAGTAGAAAGGGTCAAGAGTTTCGAGTTTTTAGGGGTCCAAATCACCAGCAACCTGTCCTGGCTCCCTCCCCCTGCCCCCCCCCCATACCAACATTATAGTTAAGAAAGCCCACCAACACCTGTACTTTCTCAGAAGACTAAGGAAATTTGATATGTCAGCTACGAGTTTCACCAACTTTTACAGATGCACCATAGAAATCATTCTTTCTGGTTGTATCACAGCTTGGTATGGCTCCTGCTCTGCCCAAGACCACAAGAAACTACAAAAGGTCATGAATGAAGTCCAGTCCATCACACAAACCAGCCTCCCATCCATCAACTCTGTCTTATGCTTCCCACCGCCTCAGAAAAGCAGCCAGCATAATTAAAGACGGCACACACCCCAGACATTCTCTCTTCCACCTTCTTCCACTGAGAAAAAGATACAAAAGTCTGAGATCACGTACAACCGACTCAAGGCCAGCTCCTTCCCTGCTGCCATCAGACTTTTGAATGGACCTATCTCGCACTAAGTTGATCTTTCTCTACATCCTAACTGTGACTGTAACATTACATTCTGCACCCTCTCCTTTCCTTCTCTACGTACAGAACGCTTTGTCTGTACGGTGTGCAAGAAACAATACTTTTCACTGTACAGTAATACATGCGACAATAATAAATCAAATGAATGACACTAAGAAAAGTAGGGACTACAATATCCTCTGGAATCCTGTTTGCCAGTATATAATAATTAAATCGTTCTACGTAAGATTTCCAGTTCTTTGATTCTTCCTCAAATAAGCAAATGGCGCCAAACGTTCCTACCGTTTTTACTCTGTTACTAGGATTTGCTCAGTACATTTTTCCAACAGCTTCTTTTGATAACAAACAGTCTAACTTTATTTTTCAATGTGGGCCAATGTAACATATAGTGCAAGATTTCATACAACGTAAGGAAGGTCTATTTTTCACTCTACATCAATCCTTACTTAAACTATACATATGGTGACGTTTATAAAGGCCAGTTTATTAGTGTCACAAGTAGGCTTACATTAGCAATGAAGTTTCTGCGAAAATCCCCTAGCCGCCACGCTCTGGCACTGTTCGGGTACACGGACAGAAAATTTTAGCGTGGCCAACGCACCTAACCAACACATCTTTCGGACTGTGGGAGGAAACCAGAGCACCCGGAGGAAACCCACACAGACACGGGGAGAATGAGCAGACCCCACACCAGTGATTTGGGAATCGATCCTGGGTCCCTGGCACTGTGAGGCAGCAGTGCTAACCACTGTGCCACCATGCCACCCAATCTGATTGCAAGTCTACATGAAATAATAAAATCAATCTCTCCTGACTAACAGAATGAGCAAAGATAAAGCACGGTGGCTCGTACAGAAAGCAGATCTCTCTCTGAAGTCTGAGCAGATGATCCTAGTCCCTCAGTCCTGATTATGGAGAGAAATATTTACTATTATTATTTATAATTATGATGATCTGGTGTTATTGTCAATGTGCATACGAGGGACTATTTCACAGCAGGTGTTGTCAGTACACAGTGACTTTGATTGACACTCTATTCATACATCAGTTTCAAATGCTGAAGTCACCCTTATTGAACCCCGTCACCACCAGCAAGCACATTCTGCACATAGTTGGAAATTTTTCCTCAGCAAATCCCGATGACAGAAACTTTGTGGCATATGGACCAAATTCCCACAGAACAAAAGATCCATGCAGACGTCTATCTGCGGCCCTGGTACATAAAACCTGGGCCCAAGCCTGGATGCAGAATGCTAAGCTGTCAGTGTTGGCTCTGCCCCTACTCCCGGCTTATGGCTCTCATCCCTGGCAGCCAGCTACCTAAAGGAGATGCTGCCATCTCATTTGGAGCACAGAGTTCATCAAGCAGGTCAAACTGTCCTGATAGCCGTCAACGACTGCACTGCTGGTTGCAATACTGAACGGAATAGCCCAGAAGATTCCAGGTCATAGAATATTAGAATCCATACAGTGCAGGAGGCCATTCAGCCCATCCGGCCTGCACTGAATACAATCTCACCTAGGCCTTATCCCCATAACCCTACGATTTATACTCCCGCTTATATTAAGGGGCAATTTTAGCATGGCCAATCCACCTATTGCACACACCTTTGGGTCTCCCATGCTCCGGTAAGCCCAACAACTACAGGCCAGTCAGTGCGTGGGGGTGCTCTTAGGCATGGTAATTCAGCACAAAATTAATCGCCATATAGGCAAATGTGAGCTAATTAAGGAAAGCCAGTAAAGATTGAAGGACAAATGTTCCATGAACTTTATGATGAATTAGCAGGGAAGGTTGTTGTGGTGTACGGGGAATTCAAAAAGGCATCTGTGAAAGTGCCTCACTTGCACGCAAAGTTAGAGCTCAAACAGACATTAACAACATGGGTATGAAGTTATATTTGAGGATAAGGGGTAAATCTGATGTGAGGAGAAATTTCTTCACCCAAAGAGTGACGAATGTGTGGAATTCACACAAAGTAAGTGAGGTCAAAACATGGTCTGATTTCAAGAAGAAATTAGATATAGCTCTTGGAGCTAAAGGAATCAAGCGATATGGAAGGAAAGCTAGATCAAGATATTGAATTTGATGATCAGCCACGATCAAAATGAATGGTGGAGCAGGCTCGAAGGGCCAAATAGCCCACTTTGATTCTAGTTTCTATGCTTCCATGCAAGGTGGCTGAGGAAATGTAAAGTAATAGTGAATGGTTGTTTCTCTGACTGCAGGAAGTGGAGATCCCCAGGGATCAGTGTTAGGACCCCTCAACTTTCTGATATCTACTAACGTCCTGATCCTTGGTGTACAGGGCACAATTAAATTGCAGATACTACGAAATCTGGAAGTATTGTAAACCTGGAGTTGGATAGCATCCAACTTGAAAAGGACGTGGTCTGGTGGAATGGGCAAAGACAGTACCGGACCAAGCTAGAGATCCAGGCTAGCCACATGGACCCCTGCCAACTATGGCAAGGTCTGCAAGATATAACAGGCTACAAGATAAAAGCATGTAAAATTGCTGGCCCCAACAACACCCCATCCTGATGAGTTCAATGCATTCTAGGTCTGTTTTGAGCAAGAGGTCAGCAAGAGCATATCCTCCGCCCTGGAAGCTTTGGACGAACCTGTATCCAAATCAGCATTGGAGATGTCAGAGCAGCTTTCTCAAAAGTCAACCCACAAAAAGCGACTGGCCCGGATGGGGTACCCAGGTGAGCACTCAGATTCTGTATGGAACAGCTGTCGGGGATATTCGCAGACATCGTCAACCACTCTTTATAAAATCTGAGGTCCCTATCTGCTTCACAATGACCATCATCTCGCTACAAAAAAAAAGCCAGGCAGCATGCCTTAATGACTTTCGTCCAATGGCTCTGATACGCATCATAATGAAGTGCTTGGAAAGCTTAGTTATGGCACAAATCAATTCCGGCCTCCCAGATTGCCTGGATCCACTACAATTCGCCTACTGCCGCAACAGGTCCACAGCAGATGCCATCTCCCTCGCCCTGCATGCAGCCCATAAATATTTATATGGCAAAAACACCTATGCCATACTCCTATTTATCGACTACAGCTCAGCCTTCATCTCCCTTATTCCTACGAAACTCATCCCCGAACTCAACGTCAGCAAAATGAAGGAGATAGTCATCGACTTCACAGTGGAGGGCATGCTCCTGTCTACGTCAATGGGAACGAAGTAGAAATAATCGCGAGGTTCAGGTTTTTAGGTATCCAGATCACCAACAATCTGTCCTGGTCTCCCCCCATGCCGACACTATAGTTAAGAAAGCCCACCAATGCCTCTACTTTCTCAGAAGACGAAGGAAATTTGGCATTACCATTACAACTCTCACCAACCTTTACAGATGCAGCATAGACAGCATTCTTTCTAGTTGTATGACTCCAGCTCTATCCAAGACAGCAAGGAAAGGGTGGTGAATGAAGCCCAGTTCATCACACAAACCAGCCTCCTATCCATCGACTCTGTCTACACTTCCCGCTGCCTCGGCAAAGCAGCCAGCATAACTAAGGACCCCATGCACCCCGGACATTCTCTCTTTCAACTTCTTCCTCCGGGAAAAAGATACAAAAGTCCGAGAATGCATACCAACCGACTCAAGAACAGCTTCTTCCCTGCTGCCGTAAGACTTTTGAATGGACCTACCTCGCATTAAGTTGTTCTTTCTCTGCACCCTAGCTATGACTGTAACACTACATTCTGCACTCTCTTTCTTTCTCTATGAACTGTATGCTTTATCTGTGTAGCACACAAGAAACAATACTTTTCAGTGTATACTAATAAATGTGACAATAATAAATCAAATCAAATCAGAAACAAATGACAGAAGAAATTTGAATGTGAAGCGATTCATTTTGGTAGGAAGAATGTAAGAAAGACAATATAAAAAAAAACTTGCATTTGCCTTTCATAATTTCAAAAGATCCCAAAGTGCTTCACAGGCAATTAAGAATTTGTGAAGTGGAGTCTCTCTTATAGAGTGGGATTTTATGACCTTGCTTGTGCTAGCACCACAAAATCTCGCTCGAAGTCAACGAACCTTCCCATGGTCAGCTCCTTGCCGGTTCGATTCCCATGGTGGGCGGTGCGGTAAAATTCCAGCCATAATATCAGAAATAGCAGACAATTTGTACACAGCAAGACCCACCAACAGCAATGTGACAACGGACAGATCATCACTTTTACAGATGCCCCCGAGAGACAAATATTGATCAGGAAACTAGGGAGAACTCCCCTGGCCTTCTTCAAATAGCATTGAGCATAGCATAGCATTGTCTTGACATGAGACCTAGGACTGGCAGTGGTTAGTACTGTCTCACAGCACTAGGGACCCGGGTTCAATTCCGGCCTTGGGTGACTGTGTGGAGTTTGCATATTGTCTGCGTGGGTTTCCTCCGGGTGCTCTGGTTTCCTTCCACATGCAGACTAATCCTACTCTGAGGAACTTTTTTCCACTTAGGGACATTTAACTTGCACTGTTGCAAAGTTACTTTTGGGCAGTTTTTCTTCTAAATCTCTCTCTTGCTGTCCTCCATGTCAATCTTCCTTAAAGATCTTTTGGATTTGATCATTGGGAATTTTACTGATTCATGGAATTAGCAGTTTTGAGGGATTCCCTCCTGTGGCTGGGGTCAAGGCGCCTAGTTAGTCAGGTTAGATGGCTTGACTACGCTAAATTGCCACTTAGTGTCCAAAGATGTGCAGATTAAGGGTTTATCCATGGTAAATGTGTGGGGTTACAGGGATGGGGCAGGGGAGAGGGCATGGGTAAGATACTCTGTCAGAGAGTCAATGCAGATTCGATGAGCCAAATGGCCTCTTTTTGCCCTGTAAGGATTCTATGATTAACATCTTATCTGAAAAACACCAATTGTGCAGCGAACCCTCAGTACTGCTTAAGTGTTAGCCTGGTCAATGCAATCATTGCTGGAACATTTTCAGATTCATAAAACATTTTTGAATATCTAACCATAACTAAGCCTTTTTACCTTTGAACCATAAAGTTGCAGCAATTACAACAATCAACGTGCTGTTGCATTCAGAAATACCCAGCAGGTTCTTTTGAATTGAAGCCACAGAGGATTGGAACAGAGAGGCAGTTTACACTATCCTCTCCCTTTCATCCAGTTTTACATTCAGATGTTTGAAATGAATTAAGTCCATCTCAATTCCAGTGGACACATGACCCTTACACATTCTCCATCATTAACCAGGAGCAAACTGGAGGCACAGGTCTTCCATCCTTCAGTAACACAGAGGTAGCCAGAACATCATCTCATTTTGTTTTGCCGTGAGCCGCTGCTATTTGAACAGTGCATCATGTTGGGGAGCTGAATCTAATCGGGCAAGAATCCATAGAACCTCTACAATGCAGAAAAAGGCCATTTGGCCCATCGAATCTGCACTGACAACAATCCCACCTAGGTACTATCCCCATAACCCCATGCGCTTACCCCACTAATCACCCTGACACCAAGGGGCAATTTATCTTGGCCAATCCACACAAACTTCACATCTTTAGACTGCGGGAAGAAACCGGAATACCTGGAGGAAACGCAGACACAGGAAGAATGTGCAATCTCCACACAGTAAGAAGTCTCACAACACCAGGTCCAAGGCACGAATTGAACCCGGATCCCTCGCACTGTGAGGAAGCAGTGCTAACCACTGTGCCACCCCCAAAATGACTTCCTCAGCAATCTCTTACACATAGAGTAGGATTTTACGGCCTCGCTCAAGTGAGACTGGAAATTTCCACCCAAGGTCAACAGACATTTCCATTGTCCGCCCCTTGCCCACTCAGATTCCGTGGGGGCAGGGGCGGTAAAATCCCGGTGTAACAATCAGCAATGCAATGGATCTCACAGTAAGAGTGGCCCCATAGATGAATTCTTGCCTTCCTACTCTGGGGAACTTGTTTCCTTCCAGGTACGTATAATTTGCTTTGTTGCAAAGTCACTTTCGGGCAGCTTTTCTTTGAAATCTCTCTCTCTTGCTGTCTTCCATGCTTCCTCATTGGCAATGTTCCTTAATGATCTTTTGGTTTTGATCATTGGGAATTTTGTGGAATTAGAAATTTGGAATGATTCTCCCCTGCGGCTGGGGTTAAGGTACCCCAGTTAGTCAGTGAATTGAGATGATTAATCTGCATGTTCTCCAATAGACCTTGGATTGCTTGGTGCTAATAGGGAGTACCACAGATGCAGAACCACTCTGTTCCCCAGCTTGAATAGCATCAGAACTTTGAAGAAATGGAGCATAAAGTAGGACAGCACTGAACAGATAAATCACCTCAACTGATGCTTGTGAAGAACAATTTATTTTCAGCTCATGTTATGAATACGCTGTTTGAGTCCTCGGTGACTCAGTACTACATTCAGATTAAATCATTTGTTTGTAGCTGGTGTAATCAAAACTGTTGTGTCCATCATCAATTTTTTGTAAGTTTTTATTTATTAGTGAGTATCTCTGAAGTTTGGGCAGAAACTGTGTACATCAGTGCAGGTGCAGGAGGAAGTAAGGAAAGTTTCAAGTTTATTTATTAGTGTCACAAGGAGGCTTACATAAACACTGCAATGAAGTTACTGTGAAAATCCCCTAGTTGCCACACTCTGGCACCTGTTGGTGTACACTGAGGGAGAATTTAGCACGGCCAATGCATCTAACCAGCACCCTGGGAGATTGTGGGAGGAAACTCACACAGATACAGGGAGAAGGTGCAGACTCCACACAGACAGTGACCCAAGCTGGAAATCGAACCCAGTCTGTGGTGCTGTGAGGCAGCAGTGCTAACCCTCATCTCAACTGCAACACCCATTTGAACACTGTCAGAGTTTACTGATGACCATTGCCTTTGTTTTAGCTCCCTCAGTGACAAATGCTAAAATTATGGATTCATAGAATCACTACAGTGTGGAAGGAGGCCATTCATTGAGAACAATCCCACCCAACTCCTATCCCCATAACCCTATTTACAATGCTAATTCCCCTGACACTAAGGGGCAATATAGCATGATCAATCAACCTAACCGGCATATCTTTAGACAGAGGAAACCGCAGCACCCAAAAGGTAACCCACACAGACATGGGGAGAACGTGCAGATTCCACACAGGCAGTGACCCAAGGCCGGAATCGAACCCAGGTTGCTGGCACTGTGAGGCAGCAGTGCTAACCACTGTGCCACCATGCCACCCCAACATTCCGCATTCCCACCAGCTTGCTCAGCCCCATGTCCCGGTGTAACAATAGCTTCCTTGGCTGGTGACTGTGTTACAAATGGATAATCTATGTTCCAACTCGGCTCATTCTCCACGCTGTGCAGACGCGTTAAACACTGCTGCAAATTGCCGGGGTTGAAGGAAGATCAAACGCTGACCTTAGAATACATTGTATTCTCCAGTCTGTCGATGTCAATCAATCATTTGGATTCATCCAGTTGCCACTTTTCCTCATCGCGATGGTTCAATTCTCTTACCTTCCGCTTTTATCTTGCCCCGCTTTGTTCTCAGAATCGCAGCGCGTTTTACGAGTAAAACCTAAGCTTTGTCATCAGTTCCACAGTGTCTTGGTGGATTAGATGATTTTGACTCAAACTGTTGCGATTCACTTTTTTCTACAAAGGCATGGGTTTAAAATTTAAGCCTCGGAGTGAGATGAGAGGTTGGAAAATTCGATTTCCCACAGCACAGTAGAACTGAATCACAGCAAAAGCAATTGAAGCCTAATTCCCTGAAAAAAAAAAGGGAGTTGGTTAAATGTCTGGTTGGAAATGGAACTGGAACGGTGGGTCTGGGGATGATCGAATATGTCACAGAGATTTGACTGGTTCCTGGACTGCTGAAATTGGTTTGACAGGGGGAGGGGTGCCTGTAGAAAGTAGCATCCCCGGGTTGAATGGGTTGAAGTGTGATGAACAATGGAAATGATTAAGTTTTGCTTGTATATCTTTTGGGAGTTGAGGGTGCAGTTATAACAGCGATAGAGAGATGCCGGCGTTGGACTGGAGTGAGCACAGTAAGAAGTCTCACAACACCAGGTTAAAGTCCAACAGGCTTATTTGGAATCACAAACTTTCAGAGCACTGCTCCTTCATCAGGTGAGTAGCCACTCAACTGATGAAGGAGCAGCACTCCAAAAGCTCGTGATTTCAAATAAACCTGTTGGACTTTAACCTGGTGTTATGAGACTTCTTTTAGTTATAACAGAGCCTGACTTTTCAACTGAATGGGCTAGATATTATAACAGGCATATCATTCTAAGTTCCAAGAAAAAAAGAACAGTACAGCATAGCAACAGGCCCTTTGGCCCACCAAGCCTGTGCTGACACATGATGACTTCTTAAACTAAAGACCTTTTGCCCCTATGTAGTCAATATTCTTCTATTCCCTGCCTATTCATGTGTCTGCCAAGATGCTTCTTAAATGTTGCTATTGTATCTGCTTCTAGCACCTCCTCTGGCAGCGCAGTCTAGACACCTACTACATCTTCCGTGTAAAACACTTGTCTCTCACATCTCCTTTAAATTTCCTCCATAAAACCTATGTCCTCTAGTAATTAACATTTCTACAGAAAATGCTGAACAATCTCAGCAACTCTGACAGCATCTGTGGAGAGAGAATAGAGCCAACGTTTTGAGTCTGGATGACCCGTCGTCAGAGTTGGCGAAGGGTTATTCAGACTTGAAACATTGGCTCTATTCGTTGCCAAAGGGCAGCACGGTGGCACAGTGGTTAGCACTGCTACCTCACAGCACCTGGACCCGGGTTCAATTCCCAACTAGGGTCACTGTCGGTGCAGAGTCTGCACATTCTCCCCGTGTCTGCGTGGGTTTCCTCCAGGCGCATGGTTTCGTCTCTCAGTTTGAAAGATGTGCCGGTTAGATGCATTGGCCATGCTAAATTCTTCCTCTATGTAGCCAAACAGGTGCCGGGGAATGTGGCGACGAGGGGGTTTTCACAGTAACTTCATTGCAGTGTGTGCGTAACCTGCTTGTGACGCTAATAAATAAGAACTATTCTCTCTCCACAGACCTCCTGAGATTTTCCAGCATTTTCTGTTTTTGTTTCAGATTCCAGAATCTACAGTATTTTGCCCTTATACAATTAACATTTCTCCCCTCGGAAAAAAGACTCTGACTATCCATTCTATCCTTATTTCAATTCTTCTGTTTCTCCACATTCTTCACAAACATTCCCACTCATTCTAATTACCTTATTGCTTCACCACTTGCTTACTGTTAGAGTATCCAATTCACGTGATGTAAGTTGCAGGGTAAATTTTCCAATTGCATTGTTTAACCCTGCACAGGAATATTGTGAGGTGGTAAAAAGCCTTCAAAGAATGTGAACAATATTCAAATCTGGTAACCCGGGATTGCAAACTTAGTGTCAAAGGTCAGTCCTCTCAACCAATCAGATAGCAGTTCCAGGAGATATGCTTTCCACTTCCAGGTTGATTGGACAGTCTGCAGAACCCAGGCAAACCCAATGCTTAAAGTCTCCTGCCCTTCAAGTTACAGAATCCCTACAGTGCGAAGGAAGCCATTCAGCCCATTGAGCCTGCACCAGCCACAATCCCAACCAGGCTTTACCCCCATAACCCCACGTATTGACTCTGCTAAATCTGCTGACCATAAGGGAAAATTTAGCGTGGCCAATCCATCTATCCCGCACATTTTTGGACTGCGGGAAGAAACCAAAGCACCCTGAGGAAACCCACGCAGACACAGGGAGAATGTGCAAACTCCACATGTCGAACCCAGGTCCCTGGTGCTGTGAGGCGGCAATGCTAACCACTGTGCCACCCCTTATTGCTCAGTTCATTATGAGAATGGATTTATAATTAATTTTTAAAATTCCAATCATCACAGCAACTTCATTGCAGTTCGTTTTTTTTGTGCAAATAAAAATTCAATCTTGAAAATCTAAAACAAAATATTTGACGGTAACTTTGTGATTGACAAACCATAGAATCCCTACAGTACAGGACCATAATAATCCCACCCAGGCCCTATGCCCATAGCCAATAATCCCACCCAGGCCCTATGCCCATAGCCCCACATATTTACCCTCTAATCTATGCATCCTGGGACACTAAGGGGCAATTTAGCATGGCCAATGTACCTAACCTGCATATCTTTGGACTGTGGGAGGAATGATGTGGATGTGCCAGCGTTGGACTGGGGTAAACACAGTAAAAAGTCTGACAACACCAGGTTTTAGTCCAACCAATTTATTTGATAGTAAATGCACAAGCTTTCAAGGTTTCCCTCTTCGTCAGGTGAATGGAGAGTACTCCATTTCAGCAGCATATAAAGATTACTCCTGACAAGAATATTGCTGTATTTTTATAATATTAATCTTTGCTTTAACACTGCAAGATTTGATGTACATCTGCCATTACACAAGGAGTCAAATACAGGGTGGGATTCTCTGGCCACTTGTGCCCCAAGACCAGAAATTCCCACCTGAGGTCAACGGACCTCTACATGGTCCGTCGGATTTTCTGGCCCACCTGCTACGATTCCCACGGCGGGTGGGATAGGAAAATTCTGCCCAAAATCTTGGGCCTAAAACTGTTCCTCTAAGTGGGCAATAGCTAACCATATCAGGTATTCAGCTGGCCATAGGTAAAATGTAGACAATGTTCCTGTTAATTTTAACAGGCAGTAAGCTTAGCGTAGTGTTCTGATCTCTGGCCAGATGTTTCCATTTTGCCCCTTATGCGCTTGGAATACTAAATTTGTAAAACTATTCCACAGATCTGAGTTGCCTGGACTTCGTGAACTGGCTTGCCCATGGGATCTAGTTTGGATCCCCTGATTTACCTGATCTTGTTCCATCACTGGGGGTGATGAAGGCCTAGTGGTATTATCGCTAGACTATTGATCCAGTATTTCAACGTAATGTTTTGGGGACCCTGGTTTGAATCCCGCCATTGCAGATAGTGGAATTTAAATTCAATTAAAAATATCTGGAACTAAGAATCTACTGATGATCATGAAACCATTGTCAGAAAAACCCATCTGGTTCATTAGGGAAGGAAATCCGCCATCCTTACCTGGTCTGGCCTATGTCTGATTCCAGGGTCACAGCAATGTGGTTGACTCGGAACTGCTCTCGGGCAACTAGGGATGGGCAATAAATGCTGGCCCTGCCAGTGACACCCATGTCCCACAAATGAATAAGCAAAAATACAACACCAGCTTACCTAAGTAAGTTGATTGTTTTCCGTAATGTGGCGTACCGCAGGGAGCAATGGAATGGTAGGAACTGGTTACTGAGTGCTACAGCTGCTTTTCTGAATTCATTCATGGGACATGGGCATCACTGGCTGGCCAGCATTTATTGCCCATCCCTAGTTGCCCTTGACACTGAATGGCTTGCTAGGCCATTTCAGAGGGCAGTTGAGAGTCAGCCACATTTCTGTGGATCTGGAGTCACATGTAGGCCAGACCAGGTAAGGGTGGCAGATTTTCTTCCCTAAAGGACATTAGTCAATGAGATGGGTTTTTCTGACAATCAACAATGGCTTCATGGGCATCAGTAGGTTCTTATTTCCAGATATTTCTTCACTGAATTCAAGTTTCCACCATCTGCTGTGGAAGGATTCGACTCTAGGCCCCCAGAACATTTTTTAAAGTTAATTTATTAGTGTCACAAGTAGGCTTACATTAACACCGCAATGAAGTTACTGTGAAAATCCCCTAGTCGCCACACTCTGATGCACGATTGGGTACACTGAGGGAGAATTTAGCATGGCCAACTAACCAGTATGTCTTTCAGGAAAAAACCGAGCACCTGGAGGAAACCCACACAGACATAGGGAGAACGTGCGGACTCCACACAGGCAATGACCCACGCTGGGAATCAATCCCGGTCCCTGGCACTGTGAGGCAGCAGTAATCATAGAATAGAATAGAATCATAGAATTCCTACAGTACAGAAGGAAGCCATTCGGCTCATTGAGAATATACCGACCCTAATCCCACCCAGGCCTTGTTCCTGCAACCCTCATTTACTCTGCTAATCCCCGTAACACTAGGATCAATTTAGCATGGCCACTCCACCTAACCTGCACATCTTGGGCTGTGTGAGGAAACCAGAGCACCCAGAGGAAACACACACAGACACGGGGAGAACGTACAAACTCCACATAGATAGTGACTTGAGACTGGAATTGAACCTGGGTCCTTGGCGCTGTGAGGCAGCAGTGCTAACCACTGTGCCACCTGAGTTTAGCCGAGTCTCTGGATTAATAGTCAGGCGTTACCACTACAAGGGCTCACCTCCCCATGTTAAGGAGCCACTGGCTGCCCTCAAAGAGGTTCCCTGTTTTTCAGCAATTGTGATGGAAGCCTTGATGGACAAGTCTCCGCAGAGCTGAGACCTATGTGAAGGAGATGGTCATCCTTTATCAAGGCCGAGGCTGTAATGATAGTCACGCGTAGCCTGGGCACGTGCTCCAAGTGCAACGTGAGTACTGCCCACCTTGGCTCCATAGCTTCTGTCTCTCTATTCTATGTCACACACACACACACACACACACACACACACACACACACACACACACACACACAGAGTACAAAAAAGATCAGGAGAGAAATCTTTCACAGGATTAGAAACATTAAGTAGACTTCCTCCTGGGACATCACGCTTTCCAGGATGGTATTTTTACTGAACAGAAGTGTGAAAACTGAACTACCCCTAAGGAGTTGGCTATTTTGGGATGAAATAACCACAATGGTCAAGATATTCTCCCACCACCCCCTTCATGCTGCCCCCCACCCCCCCACCACCCCTCAAAACCTGAAGGCTCCCTCTGCCATTGAATTTTCAATATGGCCGAAGATCTCTCAAGCCCACTGACAGGACAATCTCCTAATAGAACAACCACAAAGTGAAAAGAGGAAGAAAATAATAATTGTAGAAACATTCGGACCAGCCTATTTTTGTCAACGTTTTGATAGTCCAGAATGCCAGGCATACTGATGGCTTGACTGAGCTGGGCTGCTGCTTTTAGCGTGCGGAAGAGGGGGAGGTGAGCAAGAGTTCTGTTTGATCCAGTTCCGTGATGTCATCGCCAATGAAACGCCAAGCTAATTACGCACAAGATGGCCACCTCCGACATTCGTCCAGGGATTGGCTGAGGGAGTGGAATCAAAAACATTGCTGGGCTTTTATTGAGCATTCAAAAGTAGCAGGTAAGCTTTGGTAATCTGCTTTTTCAGCTGTTTTCCCTGGAGTTTCCCTTCTAATGATTAATATTCATTTTGGAGGGGAATGGAGGATATGGAACTTTAGCGCTGTGTCAGTTGTCTCCGACACCAGACTTACTGGCAGAATTTGCACCTGTGCTAGGCGAGCTAAGTGAAGTTATAGTTGGATTATTTCTTTTCCCACACAGTTCCTTCAGCTCTGTACGTGCCAACAGACATTTGTTACCTTGTTCAAGCTTGCCAGTTTCTTTGTGAGCTTTGTGACTGAATGTCAGCAGGGTTATTTGACGATGAGAATGAGAGAGGGTTATCGTAACTGAGTCTTGTCCTTTTTTCACTCGACCATTTAGTGCAACAATCACTAGTGAGTGAATTGAAACAGGAATCCTGGTCAATCTTTCCTCTCCCTATGTCGGCGATGCTATGATACACGGCGGTACCTTAGCAGAGATAAATAGAGACTAGTAATTAAGTTTATTTATTTATTAGTGTCACTAGTAGGCTTACATTCACACTGCAGTGAAGTTACTGTGAAAATCCCCTGGTCGCCACACTCCAGCGCCTGTTTGGGTAACATTGAGGGAGGATTTAGCATAGCCAATGCACCCAACCAGCACGTCTTTTAAGCTGTGGAATGAAACTGTGGGAGCACCCAGAGGAAACTCATGGAGACACGGGGAGAATGTGCAGACTCCACACATACAGTGACCCAAGCTTGGAATCGAACCCAGGTCCCTTGCGCTATGAGGCAGCAATGCTCACCACTGTGCCATTGTACCACCCCTCCAGAGACCCAAAGTAATTCTCTGAGGTCCCCAAGTCCAAATCATGCCACTCCAGGGTGTGAAATTTGAATTCAGTGAAGATATCTGGAATTGAAATCCTAATGATGAAAACAATTGCCATAAAAATTCACTGTTGTCCTCAAGGAAATCGGCCATCCTTACCTGATCTGGCCTACCTGTGACTCCAGATCCAAAGCAATGTTGTTGACTTCTGAATGCCCCCTGAAATGGCTGAGCAAACAACTCAAGGGCAATTATGGGTGGGTAATAAATATTGACCCAGCCTGTACCATGAATGAATATTTTAAAATATAACGGCAATGGCCTGGTGGTATTGTCACTAGACTCATAATCCAAACATCTAGATAATGCTCTGGGGATCTGGGTTCGAATTCCACCATAGATGGTGAAATTTGAATTCAATTTTTTTTTAAATTGGAATTAAAAGTCTACTGATGACCATGAAACAATTGTCGTAAAATCCCATCTGGTTCACTCATGTCCTTTGGGGAAGGAAATTTGTCATCTTAAAACTCAAGGGCATGGGTTTAAGGTGAGAGGGGAGAGATACAAAATCATCCAGAGGGAATATTTTTCACACAGAGGGTGGTGAGTGTCCAGAACAAACTGCCAGAGGTAGTAGTAGAGGCGGGTACAATTTTGTCTTTTGAAAAGCGTTTAGGTAGTTACATGGGTACAATGGGTATAGAGGGATATGGGCCAAATGCAGGCAATTGGGATTAGCTTAGGGGTTTTAAAAAAAATGGGCTGCATGGATAAGTTGGGTCAAAAGGCCTGTTTCCACGCTGTAAACCTCTATGACTCTGTGTGGTCTGGTCTTCATGTGACTCCAGAACTACAGCAACATGGTTAACTCTGAACTGCCCTTTCAAGGTCAATTAAGGATACGCAATAAACGCTGGCCCATGAATGAATTTAAAAGAAATAATTTTGGCAGAGCAATGCAGAGATGACACTTATGTTCCATGAACACATTTTTAGAACTGTACGGTGGCCCAGGGATATTCGACTAGCGCACGACACTGGTCATGAGTTCAATGTGAAATGGATCTTACTAACTGTGGGCCTGCAGCAGCAAATATCCATGAAAGCTACTTGATTCATGTAAAAACCAAACTGGTTCACAAAATACCTTCTGGGAAGGGATCTTATCAATTTGGTCTACAGAACTTTTAATGCCTCAGAGCAACCAGTAATGGACAACACATACTACTTAGCCAAGTACCAAAACAATCCCACTTATTTACTGACCAATGGCACGGTGGCACACTGGTTAACAGTGCTGCCTCATGGATTCCGGGTTTGATTCCCACTTTGAGTGACTGTGCTGAATTTGTACATTCTCCCTGTGTCTGTGTGGGTTTTCTCCGAGTGCTCTTGTTTCCTCCCACAGTCCAAAGGTGTGCAGTTTAGATGGATTAGCCATGCTAAATTGCCCTTTAGTGACTCAAGATGTTTGAGGGATTAATGGGGTAAATACATGGAGTTTCAGGTATAGGGCCTGGGTGGGATGCTCTGTCAGACTCGACAGGCCAAATGGTCCTGTAGGGATTCTACGTTATCCCTACAGTGCAGAAGGAAGCCATTCTGCCCCTCCAGCCTGCACTGACAACAATCCCACCCATGTTCTACTCCTGTAACCTCATGAATTTACATTGCTAAGCCTGTGACACTAAGGGGAAATTTAGCATGGCCAGGCAGCCTAATCCACACATCTTTGGACTGTGGGAGGAAACCCACGCAGACATGGGGAGAATGTGCAAACTCCAGACAGTTACCCGGAGGCTAGAATTGAACCCAGGTCGCTGGTGCTGTGAGGCAGCAACGCTAACTACAGTGCCACCGCACTGCCATTATTCTGTGATTCTATTCTATGTACTAGAGGACAGCTGAATAGGGCCAGATGAGGCAAGTTGGATCCCAACTTGACTTAAAGAACAAAACCCTCCTGCCTCGGAAAACTAAAAGACGTTTAATGAGATCAGATGCAGATATTTTGCCAATGGTATATTTATTCTCATAACTATATTATCAAATTATAAAGCTCCTCGTCATTATCTCACTGAGGAGAAACCTGAGCAAGTTAAGGCCCATCATACAGAACATGCGCACAATCCAAATGGACAATAAGGAACAAGGTATTATGTGAGCTGATACCAGGCTTAAATTTTCAATGTCTCAGTGCAGTGGGAGGAAGGAATAGTGTGGAACAGTAGGAATCCCATGTGTTCTAGGTCTTGGGAATGAATGAGCTGGAATGGGAGATTGTGCAAAACACAGAGGAGCTTGCAAGGAGGGCATGTCCACGGGCAGCACGGTGGCACAGTGGTTAGCACTGTTGCCTCACAGCGCTAGAGACCTGGGTTCGATTCTGGCCTCAGGTCACTGTCTGTGTGGAGTTTGCACATTTTCCCCATGTCTGCATGGGTTTTCTCCCACAGTCTAAAGATGTACGGGTTAACTTGAATGGCCATGCTAAATTGACCCTTGTGTCAGTGGGATTAGCAGGATAAATGTGTAGGTTACTGGGATAGGGCCTGGGTGGGACTGTAGTCAGTGCAGGCTTGATGGGCCGAATAGCTTCCTGTACAGTAGGGATTGTATGAAAATCCATCTAGGATTATTTATTTGGCGCTTAAGAGAGAAGTGTGCAGAAGTAATAACAATAATTGTATTAGACAAACAGGGAAATTCAAAGAATTTGTAATAGAGGGAGAAAGATTGGAGGTGAGACACAGATCCCATCCCAAAGAAACCGACTTGTACCCCTGTGGGAATCCCAAACAGCATGGAGACTATCCTTAACATTTAACACTGGAACAGAGTAGTATTGATAAACCTGAGTAAGGCAAGTGACAGGAGAGAGATCAGAGGTGAGCAAAGGATAGGAGTGCCATCCTCTGCAAGTTTCCCTCCGAGCTGCTGATGGCAAACTGACTTTGCCGTCGGAAAACCCACCCAATATCCCTGTTCTTTCACTGTCGCTGGATCAAAAATCTAGAATGCCCTTTTTAATAACACTGTGGGTGTACTTACAGCACGTGGACTGTAGTGGTATAAGAAGGCAGCTCACCATCACTTTCTCAAGTGCAATTGGAGATGAGTGAGAAATACCAGGCCTAACTAGTGATGCTCATATTACTAGAAAGAATTTTAGAATCATAGAATCTCTACAGTGCAGAGGGAGACCCATTGGCCCGTTGAGTCAGCACTAACAACAATCCCGCCCAGGCTCTATCCCCATAACCCCACATATTTACCCTATATTCCCTTGACACTAGGAGAATTTACTATGGCCAATCAACCTAAACCACACATCTTTGGACTGTGGGAATTAAAACTGGAGGAAACCCATGCAGACATGGGGAGAATATGCAAACTGCACACAGACAGTCATCTGAGGCTGGAATTGAACCCGGGTCCCTGGCGCTGTGGGACAACAGTGCTAACCAGTGCTTTAGGCAAGTCTTCTATTGAATGAGTCCAATTCGTCCCACAGTCTGAAAGACGTGCTGGTTAGATGTATTGGCCATGCTAAATTCTCCCTCAGTGTACCCAAACAGGTGCTGGAGCGTGGCAACTAGGGGAATTTCACAGTAAATTGCACTGTTAATGTATGCCTACTTGTGACTCTAATAAATGAACTTTAAACTTTCCTTACTTCCTCCTACACCTGCACTGATAGAGACAGTTTCTGCCCTAACTTCAGAGATAGTCACATGTTGTCATCATGCTTAAAAGGTCATAACCTTTTAGGTTCATTGTCCACCTCTTGTGTTGCCCTTAAATTCTCCTTTCGACAATTCTGTTTATATTGTATTTGTTTTGTTAAATCCATGTCAGTTTTGTTAAGGTGTCCCACTGAGGTCTGAAGCTCTAATTTCACGTGTGACCCTATCTGTTGATCAAAGATTTGCTCAATTCCCTAAAATTGCAGGTGGCTGCTAACATTTTCACCTTGGTGACATATATCTCCAGTTTCTTGCCTTTCTCCGTGGTTGTGAGCAGAATTTCAATCACAACTAGGTCATTTATCTCGAACTCGAAATGCACATTTGGTGTGTGTGAGGTTCCCTAATGCACTTCCATTGCTGTACTTCATAACTCCACCGACTGCCTATTACACATTTATTTTAGTTATTTACTAGTCACAAGTAGGCTTACATTATCCTCCACAGCAGAGTTTGCCCTGACAGGGACAGATGATCTGGGTTTAGTGTCAGACTATTTGGCATTTTCACAGACAGGGATGGATGCCTGGAGGTTCACTGCATTGACTTCAACATGTTTATTTATTTATTAGTGTCACAAGTAGGCTTACATTAACACTGCAATGAAGTTACTGTGAAAATCGTTTAGTCGCCACGCTCCAGCGCCTGTCCGGGTACACTGAGGGAGAATTTAGCATGGCCAATGCACCTAACCAGCATGTCTTTTGGACTGTGGGAGGAAACCGGAGCACCTGGTGGAAACCCACGCAGACATGGGGAGAACATGCAGGCTCCTTACAGCCAGTGACCCAGGTCCCTGGCGATGTGAGGCAGCAATGCTAACCATTGTGCCACCGTGTCATCCACACATACAACCTCTACTAAAAATATCAACTTGTTTTTTTCACATATCCTGTGTATAACTGCAATTGCACAGTGTGTGACTGAACCAACAGTAAGAACTATGCCACAGTTCCTAACTGCTCTGCCCTCTACATCGGACCCTAGAACTTTTTAGTATCCTCTCTCCACTCATCACAAAGTGCTAAGTATTTAACTACTGCGTACTGAAATTAATTTCAACTGGGAAACAGAGATTGCAATTTTCAAACTTCAAATATCATGATTTTTTAAAAAAATGTGACTTGCCATTTTGCATCTTCTTGCCTCGAATTTAATGCAGCTTCTGAAACCCAGTTTTAAACTTGACAGGCCAACTGGCCTCCATCTGATGATTAATATCATCAATCAGAAGTCACAGCCTGCATTCCCAAACAATGGCATTATTTACAAAACCTTTTCTCAGGTACTGAACCAACACCTGCAATGAGTAGCACTATATTGTCCAATTCCAATTCTCTTCCCATACCTACTGGTGCACTAAGGCAGACTTTGGACACGATTTTCCCCCAAAAAATTCTAAATGTCCGATTGTGTTCCCAGACCTCCAATCGCTGGCCTCGCTTCAGCCCCCAGCCCCTGATGCAAAGTCCTCCCTTCCCTCCCCTCTTCCTGCCCCCCCCCAGCCTAACTCTGCCCCTGTATGGCCCCACTGCCTGTGAGCCCCACTCCCCCAGGCCCCAACCACTTGGCACTGCCAGGGTGCCAAACTGGCAGTGCCGAAGGGCATGGCCTCCTTGCTCCCGACCTCCCAGGGAGCCTCAACAGCCTCTGGTTCCGCCAGCGAAGCCATCACGTCAGGTCCCAATTGCTGGGGACCAGCTGTGATCCCCGCTGGTGGGAAGCTTCACTGGCAAGATCGGAAACACTGGCAATGTCCACTGCGCAATGGGCAGTGCCAAGGGAGAGGGGCCTGAGAGGATGAGGACTCACAGGGATAGGGCCATACTAGGGGGAGGTAGGAAGGGAGGAGAGGGAAGACTTTGCGTTGTGGCTGGGGGCTGATGCGGGTCTGGCGGTTGGAGGTCAGGGCCAGCCATTGGCCAATACTATCCTGGGCTTTCTAAAGACATTCAAACGAATACTTAGATCAACCTCACGCTGGGGAACGTCATAAATAATGACCTGGGAGATTCTGGTTGCAATTCCTATTTTTTGACCTCCCACCAAATTTTCCAGCCCACTACACTATTCAACCAGCACAGCAGGCCAAGAAAATCACACCCTTTGTCAGTTTTGATAGCTAGTAATTCCCAGAACAGGTCGCTAGTCTTTGCCAGGGGCTTATAACTTGAGGGACGCCACTCCACGTCAAGCTTGTGTGAACAGGAATCTACCCAACACTTACCCCCAGCCATTGGCACATATGGAACAATTTACACGTTGACATACTCAACCTCTTTAATCTCACGAAGAATGCACCTTCCTTGGCCATCAAATCCTGAGGTGGGACTCAAAGCCAGAGCTTTTAGCTCAGAGGCAGAGGTGCCAACCCACTGCGCTACAAGATCTCCATCTGCTTTGTTGTAAAGCACATTACTCACCCTACACACTGGATGGTGTTGTTCCAGTGTGGGCAGCAGGGTGGCACAGTGGTTAGCGCTGCTGTCTCACAGCGTCGAGTTTGATTCTGGCCTTGGGTGACTCTGTGTGGAGTTTGCACATTCTCCTCACATCTGCGTGCATTTCCTCCCACAGTCCAAAAATGTGCAGGTCAGGTTGATTGACCATGTTAAATTGCCCCTTAGTGTCAGGGTGATTAGCAATGGACTCAGGCCTGGATGGGATTGTACAGACTCGATGGGCCGAATGGCCTCCATCTGCACTCTAGGGATTCTATGTTTCTATAAGTATGCTTGCTGCTTACTGTTCCGGTTTGACATTTGATCTTGCCTCAGTAAAAAAAAATTCCTAAGTACAGCAGCACTCCTCATTGCCCACACAATCTAATGCCATGGTTCCATGACTGAGGTTAATTTGATGTCAAATAGTGAGCAATGAGGGCCAGGTTAGATCGTTGGCACCCTTGCCCTGGGGAGTTGCAATCTACCAAAATCCATTTCACTTTGAATGAACTCTTAAGGGTTTAAATTACCAACTCATCCAGTTTGCTCATGTGTTCCCGAAATGGAAAAACACATTTCTGAATATGGTCATGAGGATGATTGCATACATGTCCCTTTGCTGCCTCACAGCGCCAGGGATCTGGGTTCAATTCCAGCCTTGGGTGACTTGTCTGTGCGGAGTCTGCATGGGTTTCCTCCAGGTACTCTGGTTTCCTCCCAAAGATGTGCGGGGTTACGTTGATTGGCCACGCTAAATTGGCCCTGGTGTCGGTGGGGAGGGGGGGGGAGGGGGGAGTGGGATACGTGTGCAGGGTTATGGGACTAGGGATCTGGGTGGGATTGTGGTTAGTACAGACTCGATGGGCTGAGTAGTCTCCTTCTGTACTATAGCGATTCCATGAAATTCAAGGCAGTGTCGCCCATGGTCCATAAATGAACTTTAAAAGGATTCGGGACAAATTTTCCTGTTCAGCCCATCACAAGAATCAAAGCGGGTGAGGGATGGACCATGGAAAGGTCTGTTGATCTCAGGCATGATTTTCCAGTTTCGGGGCAAACATGGCTGGAATATCCCACTCTTAGAGTTCTGCCATTCTGATCAAAATTAAGAAGCACGCCTTTGCACAAAGGGTGGTACATATTTCAAAAGTTCATCCCCAAAACTGGAAATGCTGAACAATTAATTGGGGCTTTCAAGGCAGATGGACAGATTTATTTTGGTTGATAAGGCTACCATGACCCGTAAAGCACAGCAGAGTAAATGAGGTACAGATCAACCATGATCCAACTGAATGGGAGAGGAGGAGAGAGGGGCTGACTAGACAATTCCTGTTCCTAATGTTTCCATGTTCCTAGTTAATGTCTTCAAATTTTGTGTTTCTCAAGTATAAAGGGCAAAGAAAATTACATCACAGGAACAGGCCCTTTGGCTCCAAGCCAGCACTGACCATGCTGCCCATCGAACCAAAGCCCCCTACCCTTCTGGGCACCATATCAATTATTCCCATCCTATTCATGTATTTGTCCAGACGCCCCTTAAAAGTTACTATCGTTATTTGAGGGGTCATTACCAAGGAGCATGGATTTAAGGAAGGGGCAAGAGATTTAGCGGGGATTTGAGGGAAAGCTTTTTCACCCAGAGGACGATGGGAATCTGGAACTCACTGCCCTGAGAGACTGATAGAGGCAGGAGTCTTCACAATGTTAAAGAAGCATTTTCATACAAGGTTCCACTTCTTGGGTCGATCCCAGCTGTGTGCAGGAAATTGGGACACACTGGCCTTGCTCCAAACTAGCAAAGAGGTACAATGTGCCCACAATGTCGAGCAGGAGAGGCTGGTGTGGATCTGACTTTCCAATAGCTTGTGCATCAAGATGCTTATCCAGAATCTCCCCACGATACTGCTGACCTAACTATGGCAAGGAGATCTGGGTGATTCTCGGGACTAACCTTCCGAACAAAACTTCAGTGGATTTTCTGTGAATTATTCGCTAATATCAGCAATGGTCATTCCTCAATGATAGTTCAGTATTTGTACTGAACGTATCTTGCGAATTTTTTTAACACGTTCACCATTTGTTGTAAGTGGGACAAGTCCAAATACAGGCAACATGATGTTGCTGCACAGTGCCACAATACAATAAACTTAGCATGGCAGCCAAATGCCCATGGTTGCACAGGCAAGCTGGTTAGATGGGCAGAACAGTGGCAAATGGAACTTAACCATGGGAAATATGAGGTGGTACATTTTGGGAGGACTAACAAATCAAGGGAATATAAAATGAATGGTGGTACGCAAGGATGTACAGAGGACCAGAGTGAACTTGGGGTACAAGTCCATAGATCTCCAAAATCAGGGGGACAAGTCATAGAGTCAGAGGTTTACAGCATGGAAACAGGCCCTTCAGCCCAACTTGTCCATGCCACCCTTTTTTTATAAATTCCTAAGCTAATCCCAATTGCCCGCATTTGGCCCATATCCTTCTATACCCATCATACCCATGTAACTATCCAAATACTTTTTAAAAGATAAAATTGTACTGCCTCTACTATTACTGAGAGGTATTGATCGGGTGGATTCTCAGAGGCTTTTTCCCAGGGCTGAAATGGCTGCCACAAGAGGGTACAGGTTTAGGATGCTGGGGAGTAAGTAGAGAGGGGCTGTCAGGGTTAAGCTTTTCACTCAGAGGGTGGTGGGTGCGTGGAATCGGCTGCCAGCAGTGGTGGAGGAGGCAGACTCGATAGGGTTTTTTTAAGAGACTTCTGGATGAGTAAATGGGACTCAGTAGGATTGAGGGTTATAGGTAAGCCTAGTAGATAGAGATGTTCGGCACAACTTGTGGGCCGAAGGGCCTGTTTGTGCTGTAGTTTTTCTATGTTCTAAATCTGGCAGCTTGTTCCAGACACTCACCACCCTGTGTGTGAAAAAATTGCCCCTCTGGACACTTTTGTATCTCTCCCCCTCTCACCTTAAATCTATACCCTCTAGTTTTAGACTCCCCTACCTTTGGGAAAAGATATTAACTATCTACCTTGTCTGTGCCCCTCATTATTTTATAGCTTTTATAAGATCACCCCTCAGCCTCCTACACTCCAGAGAAAAAAGTCCCAGTCTATCCAGCCTCTCCTTATAACTCAATCCATCAAGTCCTGGTAGCATCCTAGTGAATCTTTTCTGCACTCTTTCTAGTTTAATAATATCCTTTCTATAATAGGGTGACCAGAACTGCACACAGTATTCCAAGTGTGTCCTTACCAACGTCTTGTACAACTTCAACAAAGGCATCCCAACTCCTGTATTCAATGTCTGACCGATGAAATCAAGCATGCCGAACGCCTTCTTCACCACTCTGTCCACCTGTGACCTTACTTTCAAGGAGTTATGAACATGTACCCTGAGATCTCTTTGTTCTGTAACTCTTCCCAGTGGCCTACCATTAACTGAGTAAGTCCTGCCCTGGTTCAAATCTACCAAAATGCATCACCTTGCATATGTCTAAATTAAACTCCATCTGCCATTTTGTCAGCCCACTGGCCCAATTGATCAAGATTCCGTTGCAGTTGGAGATAACTTTCTTCACTAACCACTATGCCATCAATCTTGGTGTCATCTGCAAACTTACTAACCATGTCCTCTATCTTCTAATCCAAATCATTAATATAAATGACAAATAACAGTGGACCCAGCACTGATCCCTGAGACATGCCACTGGTCACAGGCCTCCAGTTTGAAAAACAACTGTCTACAACCACCCTCTGGCCTCTGTCAAGAAGCTTATTTTGTACCCATTTAGATTCCTCACCTTGGATCCCGTGAGATTTAACTTTATAGAACAACCTGCCATGCGGTATCTTGTCAAAGGCCTTGCTAAAATCCATGTAGACATCATCAACTGCACTGCCCTGATCTACCTTCTTGGTTACCCCTTTAAAAAAAACTCAATCAAATTTGTGAGACATGATTTTCCACTTACAAAGTCATGCTGATTGTCCCTAATCAGTCCTTGCATCTCTAAATGCCTGTAGATCCTGTCTCTCAATATACCTTCCAACAATTTACCCACCACAGATGTGAGGCTCACTGGCCTGTGGTTCCCAGGCTTTTCCCTGTAGTCCTTTTTAAACAAAGGCACAACATTTGCCACTCTCCAATCTTCAGGCACCTACCCGTGACTATTGATAATTCAAATATCTCGGCTAGGGGACCTGCAATTTCCTCCTTAACCTCCCTCAATGTCCTGGGATACACTTCATCAGGCCCTGGGGACTTATCTACTTTCATGCGCTTTAAGACTTCCAGCACCTCTTTCTCTGTAATACGTACACTCCTCAAGACATCAATATTTATTTCCCCAAGTTCCCTAACATCCATTCTTTTTTCAAACAGTAAATACTGATGAGAAATATTCATTTAGGATCTCACCCGTCTCTTGTGGATCCGCACATAGATGACCCTGTTGATCCTTAAAAGGCCCTACTCTCTCCCTTGTTACTCTTTTGCCCTTTATGTATTTGTAAAGCTCTTTGGAGTCTTCTTTGCCTTATCTGCCAAAACAATCTCATGTCCCCTTTTCATCCTCCTCATTTCTCTTAACTCTACTCCTGCACCCCCTATACTCTTCAAAAGATTCACTTGATCCCGGCTACCTAAGCATGTCATGTGCCTCTTTCTTCTTCTTGACAAGGGCCTCAATATCCCGAGTCATCCAGGCTTGCCCTTCGCTCTAAGACAAATGTGTTCACCCTGAACCCTGGTAGACACAGTAGTTAAAAAGACATATGGATACTATGGGTGGGATTTTCCAGCTGTGCTCTCCAAGGCTGGAAATTCCTGCCAGAGGTCAACAGACCTTTACATGGTCCATGCCCTGCCCACTCCAATTCCTGTGGCGGGCTGGATGGGAAAATTCCATCCTGTGACTGTACAACTGATTGTTACGACACTAGATGAGGTAATGTGTACAGAATGACGGACTTTGCACATCGGACTCCCAGATTAGTTAACAACACTAGTAAGGTTCAGTTTGGGCTGGGGGTAAGAGAGATATTGGCTGAAACTATTCCGAGGCGGGCGAGGTTCCCAGAACGGAAATCTCCGCTGGCCTGGGGCAGGATTTTATGATCTCGCCCGAGCGAGGCTGTCCATTGAGTTGACCGCTTGTCCATCAGCTGAAAAAGGCAACATCGTTCAAGCTCCTGATCGATGTCCAATGGCTCACATGGGTAAGCACCCTCTGTCAATGTGGGCCATGAAGACAGTCACCTATGGGTGGCAACTGAAGTCCAGGAAGCCTAACACCCAACACGAACCAGTAACTGAGAGAGAACCGGACAAACTGGAAAAGTTAAAAAGAATAGCATGATTTTTTGAAGCGGCAAAGTTCTTACCAGTGAAATGTGGGATGAAGAGCAAATAGGGATATTCTTCTAGGGAGTGGGTACAAATGAAAAACACTCCTGGCTAAAGTCGGCAGCCTGGAGAGATTGATGCTAAAACCTCCGCAATATGTCTTTGAGACTTAATCAGTGAGTGCATCAGAAGGTGAAAAATGAAACTGTCTTGTTGTGTCCTGAAGTTACTGATTCTGCTAATCCTCCAGTTTCTCTGCAAAACAGTAAATCTGTTTATTCTCGGGAGACGAGGGTTCCCCTGATTAATTAATTCAGGATTTGCAGAGGAGCACAGGGTCATACTTTCCCATTGTGAGGATTTTTTAGTGCGAGCACAAGCAGGTTCACATTTTCCTCCTTTCTCTCTGGGGTCACAGCGCGGAGACAGCAGGTGATTCTGAACTCGGGGTTGTCTGATAGGATTAGACATGGAGTTTGCAAAACTGGATAATCAATTTGTCTGGTTTCAGATACTCTGAATGTGCTTTTCAAAGTGCGCCTAGTCTGTAAAGTTATTTTGGTTCTTTTTACCCTCCATCCTCGCCGCCACCACCACCCCACACACCCTTCTCTCTCCTGACCCCCAACCAAATCCATCTCCCCAGCTTTCTTTCGTCCTTTTCTGGCTCATATTCAGATTGCCCCAATGTTGGCATCCCTCTCTTACCTCCCCAGATATATATATATATGTGTGTGTGTGCGCGCTTGTATGGTTGTGTGCGTTTGTGTGCATGTGTCTGTGTGGTTGTATGTGTGCACTGAGTGTGAGCGTGTATGTGTATGTGTGCACTAAGTGCGAGTGTGTGTACGGGTTAAGTGCATTGAGAGCATGCGCCTGTTGAGCGCGTGCTAGTGTGTGTATTGAGTGTGCAATTGTGTACGTGAGTATGACTTTGTGTGTGTGTGTGTGTGTGTGTGTGTGTGTGTGTGTGTGTGTGTTGCGTATATGGCTGTATGTGTGTCTTGTGTATATTTAGTAAACGTTGTCATGCTATTCCATCTTAAATGTTGAGTCCCAGGACAGCAGTCAGTAATGGCTGACCAGTTAATATCTAGCTTAGAAACACTGGGGCTCATTGTGCTGCCTAAGCATATCACCATTCCTTCACTATCGCAGAGGGATCTTCCTGGAACTTTCCGTATAACAGTGGGCGAAGCTTCAGTGTGCAGTGCTTCAAGGACAAAGCCCAGAAACCTTTTCCCCAAGAGCAACTAGAGACAAGTAATAAATGCTGGCAAACCCCCTGACGCTCAAACCACTCAAAGGAATCTATTTTTCAAGAACTATTATGGTCCAACAGTTGCCCCAACTGAAATCAACTAACGTGACGGAGGCGAGGCGAGGAGAGGCCGGAGGCGAGACGAGGCCAGAGGCGAGGCGAGATCTCTTCCCCAAAGAGTGGTGAGCCTGTGGAATTCATTACCACAGGAAGTAGTTGATGCCAAAATATTGAATGTATTGAAGAGGCGGCTGGATATAGCATTTGGGGCAAATGGGATCAAAGGTTGTGGGGAGAAAGCAGTATTAGGCTATTGAGTTGGATGATCAGCCATAATTGTAATGAATAGTGAAGCAGGCTCAAAGGGCTGAATGGCCTCGTCCTGCTCCAGTATTCTATGTTTCTATGTGATGATTGATTGTGTTTGGGATCTTCCCATTCGGTATGGCAGTGTATCGTACTAAACCATACAGCTCAGCCGAATGAGGCATTGCACTTGCAATGACTGTGTAATAGTCATGCCTTCAAAAGAGAAAGGGAAAAGTGTGAAACAAAGAAAAACAGATGAGAAGACAATGGGAAGATCAATTTCTACAGCAAAGACCCACGGTTGAAGCTCGGGATGACAATCTTTACTAGGTATAAAATTACTTTGTATGAGAGTAAATTTATGTTGCATGATTTTACAGACACAGATATCTATGTAACCCTTCTCAGCCTTGTCAGGAAGGCCTGAAGGACTACAGATTAACCTGAGATATTTGAACACAACTCTGATGGATCGTGAAAACCTGGGACCGCAGACCTTTCAAGTAAATCACGTTATGCGCTCCCGGCTTAAACACAATACCGGGAGAAACAAAATGTCTTCCACCTCGTTACACGCAAGATCCGGTAAAACCAGGGCTAGGAACGGACGTTGTGCCTGAGGCATCTGCTTGCCAGTCTGCGCACGAGAGGCAGTGCTAGGTCTGACACGGAGCCCTCAGTTCGGACAACCTGATGCGATTTGCCTGTTGGAAGGTCACCGGGCTTCAGCCGTAGCAACAGCCCTTGGGCAGGTCCTGGTGGAGGGAGATGGGACAAAGACAGAGGCTTTGTGGATGGGAACCCACAGGTTCCATCAGGTTTAGATGGGAGCATAATGGTGGGGGAAATGAACGGGGAGGGGGTCTCTGTATTAAAACAGCATCTCACTCCCACCCCCCATTCCTCCTGTCTCCATATTCAGGTACGCAAAATAAATTTAAAAAGTACCTTCACTTCAGCAATCTCAGTGTGTGAGCTTCATAATTTAACCCTTTGACACCCTGGTGTCATTCCAGTGGAATCCGCATCCCTCCCCCCACCCCCATGCTTCTGAGGACAGTATATCTTTCCGTGGATTCGGTGCCCAGAGACACCTGCCCGATCTTACAGCTGCATCCTGCCGATAAATCAAAAAAAATAAATCTCCCAGACAACAAAGTGAATAGCGAGAAACATGAACCTGGCAGAGCGTTCAAGGTGAACAATTGACTGAAGGAAGTTTTTCATTGCTCAGCTCTGCTGGGGAGCCGGGGAATGGACTGATGGGATTAGAGCAGATTTATGTCATGGAGGTAAATAATTAACACCAAAGCATGTCAGATTGACACTTCTGCCATTTTTGACGCATTATCCCTTTTGGTCGGTTCTGCCTGTCACCCTCAGGGCATGGCTTCATCAGTCTGTACTGGCGAGCATTTAACTGATTCCTGCAAAAGAACAGGATTTTCCCACTGGACTCTCACAATCCCCGTTTAGTGGGTGAATTTATATTTTAATGGAACGTCTACATTGTCAGTTTTTATACACCTCCCAGCGCCAGGGATCCGGGTTTGATTCCAGCCTTGGGTCACTGTCTGTGTGAAGTTTGCACATTTTCCCCGTGTCTGCATGGGTTTTGTCTGAGTGCTCTGGTTTCCTCCCAGTCAGAAAGACGTGCTGGTTAGGTGCATTGGCCCAAACAGGCGCCAGAGTGTGGCAACTAGGGGAGTTTCACAGTAACTGCATTGCAGTGTTAATGTAAACCTACTTGTGACTCAAATAAACTTTACTTTTAACTTGGTACAAACAGCAGTAAACATCATATAGCCCTGCAATACAGAAGGAGGCCATTCAGCCCATTGTCGCCAGTGCAGGCTCAATCTCACACAGGCCCTATTCCCCCATAACCACACGTACTTATCCTGCTAATCCCCTGACACTAAGGGGCAATTTAGCATGGCCAGTCCACCTAATCCTCATATCTTTGGACTGCGAGAGGAAACCGAAGCATCTGGAGGAAACCCACACAGACACAGGGAGAATGTGCAAACTTAAAGAGTTGATTTATTAGTGTCACAAGTAGGCTTACAGTGACACTGCAGTGAAGTTACTATGAAAAGCCCCAAGTCGCCACACTCCAGCACCTGTTCAAGTACACTGAGGGAGAATTTAGCATGGCCAGTGCACCTAACCAGCACATCTTTCAGGCTGTGGGAGGAAACCCACGCAGACATGCGGAGAACGTGCAGACTCCACACAGACAGTTACCCAAGGCCAGAATTGAACCTGGGTCCCTGGCGCTGTGAGGCAGCACTGCTAGCCACTATATCTCCGTGATGTAAATCAGTCTCTCAACCTACTTATGTAGACTGGTTTGGTTATATTTCACTCTTCACGGTGTTGATGGGGAGAGCAGGGTGTTGATGGAGAGAGCAGGGTTAGGTTTAGTTTGTTAGGTAGCGTGTATAGGAATTCCGATATCTTGTCTCGGAATCATCTTATGGTTGAGTCAGTATTTTTGTGGAACAAAGCTAAACCACTTCCTGTGCTGGGTGAATTAAATGATTGGTGAGACTGTGGGCTGGATCTCCACAGTTTCCTTCTGCACAGATGCTGCCAGACCTGCTGAGATTTTCCAGCACTTTGTTATTTCAGATTTCCAGCATCCACAGTGTTTTGCTTTGATCTAACTTGTTGTGTTTACCTTGCAGGGTGGATTAAGAGATCACTGCAAAACCATGCTGGCTGTGCATAAACTTTCAGGAAGGATGATGGTCATAATGTCATTGGCTTAATACTCCAGAGGCCCAGGTTAATCCTGTGGGGACATAGGTCCAAATCCCAACACAGTGGCCTGATGGAATTTAAACTCAATTAATAATATCTGGGCCTGAATTTTGAGGATCTTTGCTGATTCCAACAGGCCCAAGGGCACTTCACACTCCAGCAAGTGCGAATGTCAGAAGGCAGGTTTCCATCCTGAATTGGGCCCGTCCAAGGACAGCACTGCACGTGCTCTTTTACCCCCTCTCTGCTCACCAACCTAGGGCCTAAACACACTTATTTACACACTTTCCAGCTGAAACAGAGCCATTTCCCTGGTTGGATGGGAGGTGCGGGGTGGAAGGGGAGAAAGAATAGAATCTCTATGGTGCAGGAGGCCATTTGGCCCATCGAGTCTACACCGATTCTCCGACAGAGCATCCTATCTAGGCCCACCTCCCTGCCCTAATCCCACATAGTTACCCAGCTAATGCCCTTAACCTACATATCTTGCCAGACTAGGGAACAATTTAGCATGGCCAATCCACCTGATATGCACATCTTTGGAGCACGGGAGGAAACTGGAGCACCTGGAAGAAACCCACACAGGCACACAGAGAACATGTAAACTCCACACAGACAATCAACCAAGGCCAGAATCGAACCCAGGTCCCTGGCACTGAGAGGCAGCAGTGCTAACCATTGTGCCACAATGCTTGTCGAAGAGAGAAGGAAGCGTCTCTCTGTACCCAGAGATCGGGGCACCTTTATAAAAATGACTGCAGGCTGATGGGTGCGCCTGCCATTCTGCGTGTGTTTAGATAATAAAGATGGTTGAATTCCACCTGCCGGTGCCAGCAAGAAACACTTCGGTTTTCCTGGGGCAACACTTTGTCTTTTTTCCATAGAATCATGGCCATCTTGTGAAAACTTGCTATCAAAGGTCGGTACTGAAAATTACATTGAGATTCCACAAAGGAAACAGACACAAGATTCCAACCTAAGACAAGTGAATTAGACATGATTTCCTCAATTAATATATTGCCTGATGTTTAGTTTGTACTATTGTATTTAACTAACCAGTCTTTAGCTCTCCAAATGTTATAGAATCCCTACAATACAGAAGGAGGCCATTCAGCTCATCGAGTCTATACCGACAACAATCCCACCCTCTTCCCATAACCCCACATATTTATCCTGCTAATCTCTCTGAAACTAGGGACAATTCATGGCCAATCAACCTAACCTGCATATCTTTGGAACATGAGAGGAAACCCACACAGACACCAGGAGAACGTGTAAACTCCACATATAGTGACTCAAGCCGGGAATCAAACCCAGGTCCCTGAGGCAGCAGTGTTAACCATTGTGCTATGGTGCCAACCTGCAAGCAAATGAAGATTTATAATCCAATAACATAGGTATCAACATTAATGATATGAGAGGCTGTATCAACTGCACAAGTTAAAGACATTGTACTGTGCATTGGGATTATCAAAGCATTTGTGAAATGGTTTGTGTAGATAAGGCACTGATGAAAATTAACTGGAACAAACAGAGTGATTACATTCTTATCTCTTACAGCCCATGGACAAGAGGGATACTTTGGGTCAATGGAGCTCCTTCCATACTCTGTGCTCTCAGACGCAGCCAACTGAATTATTTCCAAATTATCTCTTACAGATTCTGAAGTGCGAGAGTTTCCTGACCGACCAAGGGTTCACTTTGAATGCCAAAGGTCAAAGCTTTCAAGGAAGAACGAGAATGAGAGGAAAGGATCAGAAGGCTCCTGTGTTACAGCAAAAAGGTCAGAGTTCACTAATGACCACTAACTACTCAAACTTGCGTCTCGTAGTGTTGAATACAGATAGCTTGAAATTATTACTGCAAATTGTGGGTAGATCAGGATGTTTGAAGAATGCTAATTAATTAAACCACTCATTCCATAATGGAAACCATTTTTTAGAATTATAAAGCAAAATATGAAAATTAGAAAGAGTGCAAGTAGTTTATGTTGGAGTTCCAATATTATCAACAGATAGAGGAATATGTTATAATTGAACTAGGATTATACCCACATTGGTAATCCTGTGGAAGGTACAACATGAGGTCTATTGAAATTCCATGATCAGACCAGGTTGCGTATTCGTTTGCAATAAAACTTGCATTTATATCATGCTGAAACATTTTGACATGCTCAGTACAAAGAATTAGAATTTATTCCAAGTGCTGTCACTATTTTTATGAAGAGAAACGCGATATCATAGTGGCACAGTGGTTAGACTGCTGCTTCACAGCACCTGGGGGTCGGGTTCGATTCCTGGCTTGGGTCACTGTTTGTGAGGAGTTTGTACCGTCTCCCCATGCCTGCAAAGGTTTCCTTCGGATGCTCCGCTTTCCTCCCACAGTCCAAAAGACATGCTGGTTAGGTGCATTGGCCATGTTAAATTTGCTCTCAGTACACCCGAACAAGCGCCAGAGTGAATTAAGCTACTCATTCTGTACCATGACAAGGGGATTTTCACAGTAGCTTCATTGCAGTGTTAATGTTTACAGAATGCTGCCGTCAAGACAAAAAGATGTACTGCAAACCACACAAAAGAGTAATGTGGTGTATGAATTTCAGTGCTGGTATGTAGGCCATATGTCCTAACAACTGGATGATTGCATCAAACAGCACGCCCTTTTAGTTTATTACAACAGGCAAAATGCAGACTGTACTTAACAAGTCTGTGTTCGCAAAGCTTAAAACATAGAGCGGAATTTTTTCATCCAGCCTGTCATGGGAATTGTAGAGGGTGGGACGTGGATCAGACAAAGATCCATTGGCCTCGGATAGGATTTTCTGGCTTTGCAGTGAGTGTGGCAGGAAAATCCTGCCCATACTGTCCAATATTGTGAGATTCCACAATTGGGCTATGGTTGCTAAACAATCTTGATTGTGCTAAAAATTATACTGACAACCAATTTATTATTGGTCAGGCTCATAGCGCTAGAAGCTACACACATTCACAGCAAACAGAAAAAAACATATCGCACCTTTTTCAACTAAACATAAGCTTGGGTGACAACCATTCTTTGGTTCATTCATTCCCCATGGCAATATCTTGGCCAATCAGAAGGAACCTGCCTGGTTTGAATTTAAACAAAAGTTTGGCAGTTAACTGTTCCCTGGTGCATTCTCCATGGCAGAACCTCTGCCAATGAAAGTCCACTTACCAACCCTTGATCTGCACCGTCTTCTCAAGCAATAAAACGTTGCCCACTTTGAGATTGTTATTCTTGTGAATCTGTCCTGATGAGTTGAAAATGAAAAACTTCAACAGTATGACACTTTTTTCAACGATACTCAAGTTCTGAATCACAAAGTGTCTTAACATAATAACATAAAACATAAGAACTAGGAGCAGGAATATGCCACCTAGCCCCTCAAGCCTGCTCTGTCATCCAATAAGATCATGGCTGATCTTTTCATGGATTCAGCTCCACTTACCCACCTGATCATCATTACCCTTAATTCCTTTACTGTTCAAAAATGTATCGATCCTCACTTTAAAAGCATTCAATGATGTAACCTCAGTGGCTTCACTGGCCAGGGAATTCCACAGAATCACAACTCTTTGTATAAACAAGTTCTTCCTCAACTCAGTACTAAATCTGCTCCTCCTTATTTTGAGGCCAAGCCCTGTAGTTCTAGTTTCACCCACCAATGGAAACAACTTCCCTGCCTCTATCTTATCTATTCTCTTCATAATCTTATAAGTTTCTATAAGATCTCCCCTCATTCTTCTGAATTCCAATGAGTATAGCCCCAGTCTACTCAGTCTCTCCTCATAAGCCAAACCTCTCAACTCCGGAATCAACCCAGTGAATCTCCCCTGCACACCCTCCAGTGCCAGTATATCCTTTCTCAAGTAAGGGAAGATGGGTCAAACGTAGACACTGGAATTACAGATTTTAGATAAAGCAAGCAATCCTGTGATCTGGGAGAGCATTTTCTTAAATAATAGAACTGATGGTCCTAGTAAATGGTTATTCAGTTAGAATTTGCTAATTGAGGTTACTGCTAAAATTATATTCGCTGCTGGATTTGAGAATTTTAGGCTTTGGACACTTGAGTAAAGCAGCTGGAAGGAATTACAAACATGTATGTACAAATTAAGAGCATGGCGGCACTGTGGATAGCGCTGGTGTCTCGCGGCACAGGGGGCCCCAGTACAATTCTGGCCTTGGGTCACTGTCTGTGTGGAGTATGCACATCCTCCCCATGTCTGCATGGGTTTCCTCTGAAAGATGTGCAGGTTAGGTGGATTGGCCATGGTAAATTGACCCTTAGTGTCAGGGGATTGGAAGGGTAAATGCATGTGGTTACGGGGATGGGTGGGATTGTGTTTGGTACAGATTCAATGGGCTGAAAGGCCTCTTTCTGCACTGTAGGGATTCTATGGAATAGGCCACTCAGTCTTTTTAGTCCACTGTCAATCGATAAAATCATAACTGACCTGATTTTAACCTCAACCCCACATTCCGGCTACATCTCCTTGCTTATCAGGAATTACCTAGCTCTGTTGAAAAAAGTCATCCTGACTCGAGAAGTTGGTTCTATTCTCTCTCAGTAAGAAGTCTCACAACACCAGGTTAAACTCCAACAGGTTTATTTGGTAGCATAAGCCTACAGAGCGCTGTTCCTTCGTCAGGAGACTCACGCGATGAAGGAGCAGCACTCCGAAAGCTTGTGGCTTGTGCTACCAAATAAACTTTAACCTGGTGTTGTGAGACTTCTGATTGTGCTTACCCCAGTCCAATGCTGGCATCTCCAAATCTATTCTCTTTCCACAGAGGCTGTCAGAGCTGCTGGGATTTTCCAGCATTTTCTGTTTTATTTCAAATCCCGGCTTCTGCAATATTTTACTTTTATCTATCTCGCTTTTCCTTAAAGACATTCAAAGACTCTGCTCCCACCGCCTTTTGTGGGAGAGGAACAAAACATCTCATCTCCATCTTGAATGGGCAACACCTTATTTTTAAAACAGTGACTCCTAGTTCTAGATTTTCCCACGACAGGGACCAGTGTCTCTAATCTACCCAAGGATCTGGTATGTTTCAATCAAGTCATATCTTACTCTTCAGAACTCCAGTGGATACAAGCTTAGCCTATCCGACCTTTCATCATGAGCCACCCACCCATGAGTGTCGTAAAACTTCTCCGAACTGCTTCCCATGCATTGACATCCTTCTGTAAATAAAGAGACCAATGTTGTACACTATTCTCCAGATGTGGTCTCACCAATGCTCTGTTTTTGCCTGATGTCTACACACACACACCTTTCAGAAACTTTTCAGGAGTTGGGCAAGGCCTAAAGTGGCCAGGCCGCCTTCACTCTAATTGAGGCCTTAGTGGTTAGCCTGAGTGGATTTCAATTGGAACCTTCTTGAAGCATCGAGGGTCTCTCTTGCCAGCCAGAGACAGTGAGAGGTTTTCAGTGCTTCTTCCCAGGAAGGCCCACTAAGCCACAAACCAATCGGGCAGCGATGAGGCCACCGGTGGGCTTTTCCCTGGAATCAAGACCCCAGGGTCTACCTAATAAGAGTTGCTGTCCAGTCAGAAGCTCTTGTGCTCAGCAGGATCACGGGGAGGTCATGGCTGTTGCATATCTAAAAGATGCTCTCCCCACATCCCATATCCCCGACCAAGGCCCCCCCACCCACCTTCCCCATGCTCCCACAGCTCCAGGATTGCAGAGTGACTCAGGACACTGGTAAGTAATGTGGTGGTGGGTGGGGGTTTTGCTGGGGGGGAGGTCACAGGGAGAGAGCAAGAAGGTGGTGGGGTGGGTCAGCAGCAAAGGTGGGGAAGGGGGGTTATAGTGTTCAATGTGGATCACAGCAGGCACCAATACGTCCTCTGATTGACCCCTGTGAGTGGATCCAGCAGAGCACAAGCCACCTTTCCTCTCTCAGGATGACACCATTCATCCTCCCACCCTTGCCATCCCACCAGTGCCCCTACTCAACCCTATCAGCAAATCAGACCAGGCTGCTGTGGCCCATGCTGAGATCATGCAATCCTGTGCTGGGCTTGAGAGCAGGATCATCCCGTAAGGCCAGCTGTAACCTTCCCACAAAAAAATCTACAAACTTCCACCATCCAGGACAGCACTGTTTCACAGCATGGGAGCAGGCAAAGGAACAAGGGGTATAGTGTCTAAGGAACCGTGCAAGAGTGATTAATTGACTTTTGACTGCATGTAATTTTATGTACAACATTGGTTTGGAATATTTATTTTGTGGTGGCCTTTATTTTTGCGATGTGGACAAGCAGACACAGTGATTCCCCAGGGAGGGGAAAGTGTTCCATTCTTGATGAACAGGAAATTGGAATTGCTGTTACTGGTAACCGCTGTGCCACCCTAAGGACAGAGGTGGAAGAGACTGGCACCATGCTGCCACAAGGGCAGTGGTTGAGAGGACAACCAGGCGACTGAAGATGAGCTTCCGTTGCCTCGACCATTCTGGCGAAGGCCTGCAATATCCTTCAGAGTGAGTGTCGTTCTCCATCATGTCTGCTGTGCTCTGCACAACTTGGAACTCAGTAAGAAGTCTCACAACGCCAGGTTAAAGTCCAACAAGTTTATTTGATAGTAAACCCACAAGCTTTCGGAACCGCTGTTCCTTCATCAGGTGAGTCAGTGTTCAGTGAGGAACAGCGTTCTGAAAGCTTGTAGGTTTCTGGTTGGACTTTAACCCGGTGTTGTGAGACTTCTTACTGTGTTTAGCCCAGTCCAACGCCGGCATCTCCACATCACAACTTGGAACTGACGTGGAGGAGGACCCACTCGAGGATGAGGATGCCAAGGCAACTCCACATACCTCAGAGGAAGACTCAACATGGAATCTGAGGAGGCAGACTCAGGGTGAAGAGGAGGAGGCCGATATGATGAACTGTCAGGGAAGCAGGGATATCAGGGAGGCCTTCATTCATTGCTCCTACAGTCAGGCTGTAGAGGCTTGGATTCCATCTTCATGCAAACGCAGCAACTCCCTTGCACACATTGGGCACCACTGTTCAAAGTGATGGGGTGCCCATGTACAATCCCCCAAATCCCCACTGGAGGCCAATCCCCAAGATCTTTGCCTGCCCACTCCCCCCACCCCTCCAGCCGATTCTCTTCTCCCATGGGGGCGGAAGACCTGTCTCATTCCAATTAACAGCCAAGGGATAGGGAGAGGTAGGGATCCTGCCCCTAATATTGAGCTAAACACAGCCCCTCATATCTGTGCAAGAACGCCTTGGGGTGTTTCTCCATGTAAGAGGCCAGTTCTGAGACAGTTGTTGTTATTTCTCCCATTGGAGCTTGAATAGAGCTTCCAGCCAGTGCTGTGCCTACTGGGATAGCTCAGCCTCTATAACTGTGAGATTATAATCACAGCGATGTGGAGGAAGGAATCGGGGAAAATACTTGACACAAAATTAGGTGTTGTTTAGGTGCTATGGGTTCTCCCCAGATATGATGGTGTTTACACTTCTGCCAAGCACTGGGCTGAATGCCAGCTTGGTGACAGCGTTAGTCCACAGAGCTAATGTCTGCCAGACACACACAGCAGATAGATCTTGGTGTTGATTCGATACAAGCGCTGCTATCTTCAACCTCAGCTCCAGCTGCCTTGCACAGCTGAGCATGTGTTCAGTAGTAGGAAGAAAGTTCCCCACCGGTGCTATTTACACTACTTACAAATTAGGTGCTGGTTGATTCCTCTTGGCTGTTACAGTGATTCTGCAAAATGTCTGGTGCTTTCCATTGTCAAGTTGCAAACATCTGCAGGGAGTGGGGTGGAAGGCGCTGGAGAACTTTCGCTGACTGCAAAACTTTGGCACAGATCAGTGTTTTCCGGAGATTGGTGGGCTGGTAGACCATCCCCTTGGAGCAAAGCACGATAGAGGCCACACAAAGCAGGACAAACTGCTGGAAGAGGGAGGAATAGAAAGGTTGTCAACAGGAGACCATATCCACAGAGTGTCCAGAGAGCAATTGAACCACAGTGAGGGACAATACGGTTACGCAGTGGTTAGCATTGCTGCCTTGCAGTGCCAGGGACCTGGGTTTGATTCCCGGCTTGGGTAAATGTGCGGAGTCTGCATGTTCTCCCCATGTCTGCATGGGTTTCCTCCAGGTGCTCTGGTTTCCTCCCACAGTCTGAAAGATGTGCTGGTTAGGTACAACGGCCGTGCTAAATTCTGCCTAAGCGTACCCAAACAGGCGCCTGAGTGTGGCGACTAGGGGATTTTCACAGCAACTTCATTGCAGTGTTAATGTAAGCCTACTTGTGATGCTAATAAATAAACTTTAAACTGTCTTGAGATAGCAGAATGCTATCACCTGCGCCAACCTAAAAATCACATGGGCAAGGTAGAATTCCAGTCAGTTGTTGCGTTTTTAATTGCCTTAACCAACTGATTAGTTGTCAGTGGGATTCCCGCCAGCCAAAATATCACACGGGTGCACAATGATGTCAAAATGTGCACCAAACGTCATGTTGTGCAATTTCACACATTTTGGGTCAGCACCAAATTAAACGACATAAAACTCTGGCTAGAATGATCAAATGTGGTGTAATTGGTGAACCCCAAATGTATGATCGTGGACACAACGTGTAGCACTCTGGAATTTAATCCCTTTGTTACTGGGGGAGAACAAAACAAAATAAGTCACGTGAACAAGAGATAACCATTACATATGGGGAGACGGTGGCATTGTGATACTGTCACTGCACTTGTAATCCAGAGACCCAGGCTACTGCTCTGGAGACACGGGTTCAAATCCCACCATGGCAGATGGTGACATTTGAATTCAATAATAAAAACAATATGGAATTAAACATCCAGTGACAACCATGAAACCATTGTCGGAAAAACTCAACTAATGTCATTTAGGGGGGGCGATGGCCTTGTGGTATTATCACTAGATTATTAATCCAGAAACTCAGCTAATATTCTGGGGACCCAGGTTCAAATCTCATCACGGCAAGAAAAGAAATCTGGAATTAAGAATCTGCTGATGACTGTGAAACCATTGTCAGTTGTCAGAAAAAAACCATCTGGTTCACTAAAGTTCTTCAGGGAAGTAAATCTGATGTCCTTACCTGGTCTGGTCTACATGTGACTCAGGAGCCACAGCAATGTGGTTGACTCTCAACTATCCTCTAAATAAGGGCAACTAGGGGTGGGTAATAAATGCTGGCCAGTCAACAAAACCCATGTCCCACAAATAAATAAGAAAAAATTACAACACCAGTTAACCTAAATATGTTGCTGGCTCTCCATAATGTGGTGTACCGCAGGGAGCAAAAGGATGGTAGGAGCTGGTTACTGAGTGTTATAGCTGCTTTTTTTTTATTAATAAGAAAGAAATCTGCTGTCCTTACTTGGTCTGGCCTACACATGACTTCGTCTCCACAACAATGTTGTTGGCTCTTGAATGCACTCAGGGAATGGGAATGAATGCTGACCCAGCCTAGTGACACCCAGATTCCATGAACGAATAGAGAGAAAAGAAAACACATGGGCAGAACTAGCAAGGGAACTCTCAAAATGTAAATTCCAATCACTTCTGTCCTGGCTGGATTCGAGCCCAGCTCCTGGAAGTGGAAGCACACATGTTCCAAGTGAGAAGGATTTCAATCTGTACATGAAGCAAACTGTGCTTCCCATCAAAGAAACCTATGCAACAGCAGAACACAGGCATGACAACACTTCAATCTCCTGTGGGACTCTTTCACACGAAGGTGCGATTTCTCACCCTCACTACCTGAGCGTCTCCACATGTTTGAGAGCCCTCCCAGCATTGCTCCATATTCTCTGTCACCAGGAATGAACACAGTAAGAAGTCTCACAACACCAGGTTAAAGTCCAACAGGTTTATTTGGTAGTAAACGCCACTAGCTTTCGGAGCGCTGTTCCTTTGTCAGGTGAGTGGGGAGTTCTGATCACAAACAGGGCATATAAAGGCGCACACGTGTTAAAAGAATACTGATTAGAATGTGAGTCTTTACAGCTAATCAAGACTTAAAGATGTAGACAATGTGAGTGGAGATTGCATTAAGCATAGGTTAAAGAGATGTGTATTACCCTATGTGAGTGGAGATAGGTTAATACACATCTCTTTAACCTATGCTTAATGCTATCTCCATTCACATTGTCTACATCTTTAAGACTTGATTAGCTGTAAAGACTCACACTCTAATCAGTATTCTATAAGCTATGTGCGCCTTTACGTGCCCTGTTTGTGATCAGAACTCCCCACTCACCTGACAAAGGAACAGAGTTCCAAAAGCTAGTGGCGTTTACTACCAAATAAACCTGTTGGACTTTAACCTGGTGTTGTGAGACTTCTTACTGTGTTTACCCCAGTCCAACGCCAGCATCTCCACATCATGACAAACCATGGGAGGCGGAACTAATCCTGTCATTTGCAGCAACAATGAATCCCCGCATCCTCTCCCCAACCCACCCACACCTCCCCTTGGCATTGAACCCACGAGATCTCAAATGAGTTTTAACTAAAGGGTTCCATTGCAGCTGTGAAAGCCCTGCAGCTTTAGACGAAAAATCAAATGGGCTTGGGAATGTTACATTTATAAAGGTTATGAAGGGAAATACAAAGAAAGGAAGGGCAAACAAGGCGAGGAAAGAAATAGTGGGAAAAAGGAAAGAATAAGTGACTGTTACAGACACGTTGGGCAGGATTTTGGGCAGGATTTTGTGGCCTTGCTCGACCTGAAACCGGAAAATCCCGCCCAAGATCAACAGATCTTTCCATTCTCCACTCCTCGCCCACTCCGATTCCCCAGGGTAGGCAGGGTGGTAAAATTCCAGCTATCAGGTTTACTGGGCATCTCAGTTATGTGCATTTGTTGCTGAAACATTTACCCCTAAGATTTGCCTATTACTGACATTTATTTAAACCAATAGCCTGAGGTCAAGAGGTCAGATTGCGTACCATTCACAGGAGAGAATTGTCTAGTGCAGCTTCTGTAACCCGCATAAAAATCTATTTCAGATAAAACACTGCTGGAGTGCTTCCCAAGTGAATGCTTCACTATTCTGTCTCAGGCCAGAAAGGGTCAAGCCCTGGTCTCTAAAGCACTACCTGCTCTGAAGCCATGGTGGGAGCGGAATTACGAGTGGAGATGAAAGTGGGAATCAGGCAGAATTCCCACACCATGGGCAGGATTCTCAAACGGCAGAAGCAGCCTGCCGTTGGCCAGCGATGGGATCTTCCGCTCCTGCCACCGTCAACAGGGTTTCTTGTTGTCCACACCCTCCATTGCCGGGGAAATATGGCAAGGATGTGGACCCCATTGGCGAGTCTGGAAAATACCAATGGGACTAGAAAGTTCTATCGGTGGAACTGGAAAATCCCACCAGTGGGAATGGAAAACCCTCCTGGCAGAACTGGAAGATGCTGCCAATGAGAAAATTTCAGTTCTTTCATGGCAGGCATATGCATGTGGTCTTTAGGCAAGGGAGCAATTCATGAGACTAGGAAAATCCCACCAACAGGACTGGAAAATCCCAGCAGCAGAACTGGAAAATGCCACTGGCAGGTATGGAAAATCCCATCGGCAGAACTGGAAAATGCTGTTGGAAGGAAAATTTCATCTACGTCTTTAATGGCAGGTGTGTGTACACGGACTTTAGGCAATGAAGCAACTTGCCATGGTTATGATGCCTTCCACAGTTCAATACACCATTGAAACCCACTGTCCAGTTTCACACAAAGAATGATGACAGTAGAAATCTTTATGGAGAGCTTGCCCCAGTGTTGCACAACCAACATAAAAAGAAAATTCTCTGGTTATGATCACAGTGCAGTAGGTGGGAGCTTGCTGTGCACAAAATGGCTGCTATATTTCCTAAATGACAATTGTGGCAACATTTTAAGAAGTATTTCATTGGCTGTAAAGCACTTTGGGATGTCATGGGGCCATGAATGGCGCTATATAAATGCAAGAAACAAAGTAGACTCATCCCATTGCCTTGGCAAAGCAGCCATCATAATTCCCAGACATTCTTTCTTCCACCTTCTCCCACTGGGAGAAAGATACAAAAGTTTGAGGTCACGCACCAACCGACTCAAGAATAGCTTCTTCCCTGCTGCTGTCAGACTTTTGAATGGACCTACCTCGCATTTAGTTGACTTATCTCAACACCCTAGCTATGACTGTAACACTACATTCTGCACTGTCTTGTTTCCTTCTCTATGAACGGAATGTTTTGTCTGTATAGCACACAAGAAATAATGCTTTTCACTGTATACTAATACACATAACAATAATAAATCAAATCAAACTTCTTTCTACTTATCATGAGCTCGGCATACATAAGTTCATAAGGGCAATCGTTCCACGTTGCGGGGACAACATCTCCTTATTCTGCTGCAGGGTTGCCTCTGAGTCTGAAGGCCAAGGTTTGAGCTGCACACTGGGGTTTGAGCACATAATGCAGGCTTTGTGGTGAAACAGAGTGCCGCAATCACGGAGCGGCTCGCTCCCAGATGAGAGACTAAACCCAAGTCCTGTCTACCTTTGAAACATCCCATAATACCAGGGAGCTCCCCCACCCTCCCCCTACACTGCACCCCCCCTTCCTTCCCCCACCTCCACCAGCTGTCCTGGCCATCATTGCTCCTTCAACCTGAAACAGGTCAACTGATCACTTACCTAGTGCAAAATGACTGCCAATATAAAGTAGTTTATTTATCAGTCACAGGTAGGCTTACATTATCACTGCAATGATGTTACAGTGAAAATCCCCAAGTCACCACACTGCTTGGTACACTGAGGGGGAATTTAGCATAGCCAACACACCTAACCAGTACATCTTTGGATTGTAGGAGAAAACGGGAGCACCCAGAGGAAACCCATGTGGACATGGGGAGAACGTGCAGACTCTGCACAGGCAGTGACCCAAGGTGGGAATCAAAACCGGGTCCCTGGTGCTGTGAGGCAGCAGTGCTAACCACTGTGCCACCATGCCGCAACAATCAATGCCCTTTGGCAAGTCGTTCATTATGAGAGGCAGTATGAAATGGTGCAATAATCTTTGCAGACGCTCTATCAGTGTCGCATGAATGCTGAACTTCAGCGTAATTTTATCTTTGGGGGAGGGAGGAACAAATGTTTTATATTGAGTCTGGCCTGGAATAAACGTTTTTTTTTTAAAAAGTATTTGATTTAGGATTAATAGCAATCATCATCGGGCGGCTTCCATCCCATCTGTCTGGGCTTGCTTCTTACGCGAGTCCCAGGAGTGAGAAGATGGCCTACTAACACACTGCACCACCCGGTCCCCGAGTGCTTCCAAGAATTTGATTTAAGAAGGCTTGTCACGAAAGTGTTGGGAAGTTGTACCATCTGTTGCAAATCTGCGCTCAATACTCAACTATTGTGTTAACCTGAATAATGATGTTTACCCTCTGCACAGCCTCGGATACATTTGTGTTATAATTCTTCCCTCATTTGGGCTAATTTACACGGTTCGCTGCCAGTTCCCCGTGTCCAGTTTCTCATGAATGTGTCAGTCACATGACGAACATGTGAATTACCCGCTCTGTGATGCGGTGAATCAGAGGAACTCGGGAGACTGAGCGTCGCAGATTCCCCTCGCCGTTCCCAAACCTCTTTCTTTTGTTTTAATTTTAATGTAAGGTCGTGGCACCTCTCCAGCTTTTAGACACGTGCTACAGCTGTTGTTAGGGCAGGAGCCCGGGGCGTTGATGGGAATATTTAGAGGAGTAGCTAAGTAAACAAAGAGAGGACATGCTTTACTTTAGTGCAAGAGATAATGACAACTCATTGTGCGCTGGTTCTGCTTTCTCTCTTCACCGACACTCCATTATGCATAAGGACATTATTTATTTTCAGGCACCTTTAAATCCTCTGAATGAGTCCAGTGCTTCCCTTCCTGAAACAGCAAGCCGATGACTCCAGCTAACACTACCCACAACCCCAACACCCCACCCCCCCCCACCAAGGCCTTCTGACTTGTTGACAGGAGTGCAACTATTTAACAGTGAGTCAACTCACATCAGTTGCTCCCTCCTGAAGGCTCACGCTGGGCTACAGGAGCCAGCCCACCCTCCTGCCTTCCGTTTCCAGTAGCCACTCTTTCCGTGCAAGAACCGTAAAGCGCCAGCGGGCTGTTCGACAATGGGGTGTGTCGCGCTCAAACCCATTCCTGTTCTACCCCAGGTGTCACAAAGGGCTTGTGGGAGTTTACAAGGGTGAGAGAGGACCTGATCGAGGTATAATTAAATACAAAAAGGGATTGATAAAGTAAGCGTAGACCAAGAGGGCGATTCTCCCATCCCATTGCGCTCATTTTTTTTTTTAAAAGCGCAGCGGGCCGGGAGAACCACATGGCGGGCGATATGTGGGATCCGCGCATGCATTCCCACCATGATAGCATCTCCCAGCACCAGATTTCTGGTGGTGTCTGCTCCCAACCGGAAATCAGTGGGGTAAGTATGTTAAATCTAATTTTAATCTAATTTAAGTGCAATTAATGGCCCGGGACGGAAGTCTCTGGGCCCGCTAGCCTCCCCACCCACCTCCCCTAGTCCCAGTAGTATTTCACTCCAGTGGGGTTTACAGTGGCTCTCCATAACATGGAACTAGTGGCCCAACACCATTAAAGTGAAGAGGAGGCAATCGGGTCCCCCCAGAGATTGGGTACTGTTGGGGGGTGTGCCCCCTGAAGATTTGCACCTTGACAGTGCCAGTCTGGGCCCCCAGCACTACATAATGGGCAATGTGCCAATGTCCAGGACGCAACTTGTCACTGCCCATCAAGAATGGGGCAGGACTCATAGGGAGCAGGGGCTGATGGGGGCAATCAGTGAGGGTGGGGATGGTTCCCACTGCCACTCTGCAGTCGGATTGACGGGGGGGGAAGGAGGGAAGCCAGTGACCTGGGCGGGGTGGGAGGGTGAGCCTGGGTCGTGGTCATGCTGCTAGGGGATCAGGACTGTGGGGGGGAGGGGGAAATGGGACAGGACTGTGGGGGGAGGGAGGGGTTGGTGTTACTGTCGGGGGGAGCTGGAGATCGTGGTGGGTGGGAAGGGGGGGCTGGGGCTGGGGCTGGGCCTAGGCCTGGGAATGGTCGGGGCGGGGGGGGCACGGGAGAGGCCAGCGATCGGGCCACGGGGGAGCGAAGAGCCAGTGTTGTGGTGGTCGCGGGGTTGGCCATTGATCAAGCTGGCCCACAATCAGGTGGCCAACACTGCGGGGCCACTGTGCATGCGCTGATCTTTGCACTGACAGACCAGCGCATGCGCAATGGCCCCCTCAGCACCAAGTTCTCCAGCCAGAATTGGTCCCACCCCCTGAAATGAAATGATATTAATGCTGGTGTCTCTGCAGTGCACAAGGTGTGGGAGATCCTAGTGTAAAAAGCCTGTATTACTCCAGCTTTACCATGAATTCAACACTTGGAAATTTTTTGGGAGAATTCTGCCCCTAATGTTTCCTCTCACGGGAAAATTTAGAACAAGAGGTCACAGGAATAGGTTGAGAGGCGGTAGATTTAACACTGAAATGAGGAGAAACTCTCTCTCACAGAGAGTGGTGAATTTGTGGAACTCCATGGAGTCTGAGTCATTGAACGGTTTCAAGGAGATGGATATATTTCTGATAAAAATGGAATATGGGAACAGGTGGGGAGGTGGATTTGAGGCCAGGGAGAGATCAGCCATGGTCTAATTCAATGGCGGAGCAGGCTCGAAGGGCTGAATTTGCCTACTGCTGCTCCCAATTCCTATGTTTTTAAGGAGGAACTAGCCATTTAGCCCCTTGAACCTGCCCTGATATTCAACGAAATCATGGCTGATTTGTGACCTAATCCCTGAGGCCCATCTTTGCCACATATCCCTTAGTGAATAAGGGATCTATCAATCTCAAATTTAAAATTAATAATTGATCGAGCATCAACTGCCATGTGCGACAGAGAGTTCCAAACTCTTTTCTGTGGAGAACTGTTTCTTAATTTCACTCCTAAAAGGGTTAGCTCAAATTCATAGGCTAAGCGCCCTACTCTTAGATTCATAGGATCATCATAGGTTCCCGACAGTGCAGAAGAGGCCATTCGGCCCATTGGGTCTGCACTGACTCTCCGACAGAGCATCTTAACCCGGCCCTCTCCCCAGTCCCATCCCCATAACCCCACACACTCCCAATGGCCAATCCATCGAACTTACACACCTTTGGACTATGGGAGAAAAACCACACAAAGTCCACATAGATAATCACCCAAGGCCAGAATCGAACCCTGGAGCCACGAGGCAGCAGTGCTAACCATAGTGCCACCATGCCGCCCCTCCCCAATTAGCAGATATTATTTCTCCAAATCTACCATATCTGTGCCTCCGAATACTGTGAACACTTTGATCAAAATGCCCCCTTGGCTTTCTCAGTTCCAGGGACTACAAGCCTAGTTGGTGATGTCTCAGCTCATGACCCTTAGAGATCCAGGTATCATTGTTGTAAATCTCCGCTGCCCTCCCTCCAATGCCTTCCTAACCAGCACATGTATATGTGTGTGTGTGCACTGATGCAGACACACACCTGCCAGTAGGGGCTGCTGGGTGGTTAGTCTGGGAATCTGGCCTGAGTGTACAGTATTACGGGTAATGTATTAGCACAGATAGAGGATTGGTTAACTAACAGAAAGCAAAGAGTGGGGGTAAATGGGTGTTTTTCCAGTTGGCGATCAGTGACTAGTGGTGTGCCTCAGGGATTAGTATTGGGACCGCAGTTGTTTACAATTTACGTAGAGGAGTTGGAGTTGGGGACCAAGTATAGTGTGTCAAAGTTCACAGATGGCACTAAGATGAGTGGCACAGCAAAGTGTGCAGAGGACACTGAAAGTCTGCAAAGGGATATAGGTAGTCTACACGAGTGGGCAAGAGTCTAGCAAACGGAGTACAATGTTGGTAAATGTGAGGTCATCCATTTTGGTAGGAAAAACAGTAAAATGGACTGTTACTTAAATAGTAAAAAATTGCAGCATGCTGCTACGCAGAGGGACCTGGGTATCCTTGTGCATGAATCACAAAAAGTTGGTTTGCAGTTGCAGCAGGTAATTAAGAAGGTAAATGGAATTTTGTCTTTCATTGCTAGAGGGATGGAGTTTAAAAACAGCAACGTTATGTTGCAGCTGTATAAGGTGCTGGTGAGACCACACCTGGAGTACGAAATACAGTTTTGGTCTCCTTACTTGAGAATACTGGCATTGGAGGGCGTGCAGAGGTGATTCACTAGGTTGATTCCGGAGTTGAGAGGGTTGTCTTATGAGGAGAGACTGAGTAGACTGGGGCTATACTCATTGGAATTCAGAAGAATGAGGGGAGACCTCATAGGAACATATATGATTATGAAGGGATTAGATAATATAGAAGCAGGGCGGTTGTTTCCACTGGCAGGTGAAACTAGAACTAGGGGGCATGGCCTCAAAATAAGGGGAAACAGATTTAGGGCTGAGTTGAGGAGGAACTTCTTCACACAAAGGTTTGTGAATCTGTGGAATTCCCTGACCAGTGAAGCAGTTGAGGTGACATCATTGAATGTTTTTAAAGCAAGGATAGATAAATTTTTGAACAGTAAAGCGATTAAGGGTTATGGTGATCAGGTGGGTAAGTGGAGCTGAGTCCACAAGAAGATCAGCCATGATCTTATTGAATGGTGGAGCAGGCTCGAGGGGCCAGATGGCCTACTCCTGCTCCTAGTTCTTACGTTGTCTGTCCTTGGCCAACGTCAGTTCAATTACCTCTGCTGTTTCAATAGCTGAGTTCATCAAGCTTAGTCCCGACCTTATTGGTCTGTGGCTCAGCTCCACAATGGGCAGTACATTTAGCAACATGCTGTTCACAGTATAATATTTTGAATTCATTCTCTATGAACTTATCGGGATGTGGGTTGATGTTATTGAGCATTGCCGAACAGTATTGACCTCTGTGACAGTATCAAAGCATTTCCAGGTCAGGTATAGAAAGTTTATTTATTAGTGTCACAAGTAGGCTTACATTAACTTTGCAATGAAGTTACTGTGAAAATCCCCCAGTCGCCACACTCCAGCGCCTGTTCGGGTACACTGAGGGAGAATTTAGCGTGGCCGATGCACCTAACCAACACATCTTTTCAGACTGTGGGCGGAAACCAGAGCACCCAGAGGAAATCCACGCAGACACGAGGAGAACGTGCAGACTCCGCACAGACAGTGGCCCAAGCTGGGAATCGAATGCAAATCCCTGGCGCTGCGAAGCAGCAGTGCTAACCACTGTGCCATCCAGAATGGACAACATGTACATGGGTCTTCACTACAGATCTCTGCAGACCACTCATACTACACAGATATGATATTTTCATCTCCTACGCTCCAGTCTTATTGTCTCTTCATCCAACGTGGAGGCTTAGTAGCCACTAATGCCAAATTTGAGCTGTAGTCTAATGTCCACTGGAATCTTAATTAAGAATGCCTCGACTAATTTCACTAAGTACCTGTGACAGCTGTCAGAGAGAAGAGACTTTCATCTATCTGTCTTTGCACATATGAGAATCCCAACCGTCATCCAGTCCCCCGTCAGTCTTGATTTTAATCCACAAAATATGTCATAACTCGACAGTGCAGACAAACAATCCTCGAAAAATCTGTACAAAGCAAACCTTTATCAGAGTTGTTCTCTATTTTGTTTCTTTCCCATTGCTGCACACTGGTCCTTAGGAAAAATAATAGCGAACCCCCATTCGAGCTCTTTTTATTCAGAATCCTGGATGATTCCCAAGTAAAAAAGATGGAGTGGGAAAATCAAAGAATTGTCCTTCATGCAGTGCAGAAAGCAAGCCCCTCAACCAATTGCTCTTCATAAAATCCCTACAGTGCTGGAGGGGGGAATGCACCAACAACCACGTCACCCAGACTGTAACCCCATGACCCCACGTTTTTAACCTGCTAGACCCCTGACACTAATTTAACATAGCCAACCAACCTTATGGTAATCAAACCAACCTTTGGTGTTTGATTATGAGAATCTAGTAACTGATCTATGTTTACTGTATTTGATTGATTAAGCCTGGGTGCTGACTCAGAGCAAAGTAGAGACACCACAGAAACTGCTCAAAGTTGCTAGAGCTGCGATAAGCACGATGCAGATTTTTTAAAAATCTATTGTAAATAAGCTTGTTGCAGTGTTGTTTTGGAGTATGGGAGGAAACTGGAGCACCCAGGGGAAACCGATACAGACACAGGTGGAATGTATCTATTCTGTGACCCTCACTGTTGTGCATACCTGATTCTAAACACAGAGCAGGATTTTTCGACTCGACTCATCCCAAGACTTGGTGCCATGGTGGCACAGTGGTTAGTACTGCTGCCTCACAATGCCAGGGACCCAAGTTCAATTCCTGGCTTGGGTCACTGTCTGTGTGGAGTTTGCACATTCTCTCCGTGTCTGTGTGGGCTTCCTCCGAGTGTCCCAGCTCCCCCGCCTCAACTGTCCAAAGATACGTGGATTGGTTATGCTAAATTGCCCCTTAATGTCAGGGGGACTAGCTAGGGCAAGTGCATGGGGTTATGGGGAATAGGGCCTGGGTGGGATTGTGGTCGGTGCAGACTCAATGGGCCAAATGGCCTCCTTCGGCACCGTAGGGATTCAGTGATTCAAATCCAGAAAATCCCACCTACGGTCAATGGACCTTTGTATGATCCTGCCCACTACAATTCCATGGGCGGAATGGGAAAATTCTACCCAAAAAGTGTTTAAAATGTTAAAAGAATTCAATTGGGCAGATACAGAGAGGTTACTTCCTCTGTTGGCTGATTCCGTACCGAGGGCCCATAATCTTAAAATTAGAGTGAGCCTACTTTGACTGGAAACCAGGAAGCATTTTTAGTCACGCAGGGATTAACAGAAATCTGAAAGCATTCAAGGTTGTGGGTGTTGACACAACTGACGTCTTCAAGACTGAAGTTGATAGATTTATTTTAAGTTAGCGTATCAACTTAAAGAATGTGCGGGTTAGGTAGATTAGCCAGCCAAAATTGCCACTTAGTGTCAGGCTGACTAGTTAGGGTAAATATATGGGGTTATGGGGATAGGGCCTGGGTGGGATTGTGGTCGGTGCAGACTTGATGGGCTGAGTGGCCTCCTGCTGTACTGTAGGGATTCTATGATTCAAAAGAAATGGATGAAAGGCAGGCAAATGGAGTACAAGTATAAGTGGGCTATGATCCAGAATTGTGGCACAGTGGTTAGCAGTGCTGCCTCACAGCACCAGGGACCCAGGCTCAATTCTGGCCTCGCGTGACTGCCTGTGTGGAGTTTGCATGTTTTCCCCATGTCTGCGCGTGTTTCCTCCAGGGTGCTCTGGTTTCCTCCTACAATCCAATGATGTGCAGATTTGGCCATGCTAAATTGCCCCTTAGTGTAGGGGGAATAGCAGGGTAAATCCAGGGGGTTACAAGAATAGGGCCTGGGTGGGATTGTGGTCAGTGTAGATTCGATGGGCTAAATGGCCTCCTTTTGTACTGTAGGGATTCTATGGTTCTAGTTGAATGGGCGTGTAGGCTCTGGGGACTGAATGGTCCATCCCTGTTCCTACCTGTCTATGTAAATGAATCAATACATTGTACCAAGGACTGTACAGCCTACAGACTATCCACATCAAGAGGGAAAGGGTGCCAAAGCTGGCTGGAGCAAAACTGTACTGGCATGAGTTTGCACCTTTAGGAAGGGAGGAGAGAAATGGGAGGAAAAAAAAGAGATGCCAAAATCTCTCAAGGGCGATGGGGGAGCTGACATTGTCAGTGGGAAAGTTGTGTCCCATTCTGGGAGAACGAGAAGCAGAAATTCGAATAAAGGATGGTGGGACTAATGTATGAGGAGTGATTGACGAGGTTAGGCTTGTTTTCGCTGGAGCTCAGATGAATGAGGCGAGGTTGGGGGGGGGGGGATCTGATAGAGACTGATAAAATACTAACAGGACTAGACAGGGGAGATGCAGGGAGGATGTTCCCGATGGTAGGGGAGTCCAGAACCAGGGATCACAGTCTGAGGATTCAGGGTAGACCATTTAGGACAGAGGCGAGGAGACATTTCTTCACCCAAAGAGTGGTGAGCCTGTGGAATTCATTACCACAGGAAGTAATTGATGCCAAAACATTGAATGTATTCAAGAGGCGACTGGATATAGCACGGGATCAAAGGTTATGGGGAGAAAGCAGGATTAAGCTATTGAGTTGGACAATCAGCCATAATTGTGATGAATGGCGGAGCAGGCTCGAAGGGCCAAATGGCCTCCCCCTGCTCCTGTCTTCTATGTTTCCAGAACTGGGCCCCTGCTATCCCACCCGAGAGCGGATCAGAAGAAAATCTCTTGAAACTGCAGTAGCTGGGAGCTTTCCCTGACCGAATGTCAACAGAGAGGCAGATTGGCAGAGTTTGTACGCTGATGACTGCCGTTCAAGACAGCTGCAAGGGTGAGCGTCCCTTGTACTTCAAGCAGGAGTGCAGACAAGGCCTTTTGAAATGCATTGATAACTCAGTTCATGTTTGTGTGTATAAATAACAGCAGTGCTGATCTCCTCGAGCCCACTCTAATCTCTAGATACTGCCTGCGCTCTGCCCCGCTCAGTGACGACTGCTGGCCTGCTCTCAGATGCGCGCTGTCAGTTTATCTTTCTGCCCCGTCGACCGACAATACACTTTTCAACACCTCCAGCCTGTACTTTGATAATATCTTTAATTATTCTGCCAGCACATTCCTGAGTGAAAATATGCGCCTCCTGAAAAACAACCAAGATGCTTGTTCGCATGTCTGAGGGAACAATGTGTGAATTTAAAAAAAGATACTGCACAGACTGAGGGCTGAATGTGTTTGCATGTGTGTGAAAGATTTGTTTTTGTAACCCTTTGAGTGCTGGATATCGCTATTTCGAATCATAGAATCCTTACAGTGCAAAAGGAGACCATTCGGCCCATCGTGCCGGCACCGACAACAATCCCACCCAGGCCCTATCCCCCTAACACTACGTATTTGCCCTGCCAATCCCCCGACACTAAGAGGCAACTCAGCACGGCCAATCAACCTAACCCACACATCTTTGAACTGTGGGATGAAACTGGGGCGGCACGGTAGCACAGTGGTTAGCACTGCTGCTTCACAGCGCCAGGGACCGGGTTCGATTCCCAGCTTGGGTCACTGTCTGTATCTGTATCCCCGTGTCTGCGTGGGTTTCCTCCGGGTGCTCCAGTTTCCTCCCAGTCTGAAAGACGTGCTGGTTAGGTGCATTGCCCCGAACAGGCGCCGGAGTGTGCTGACCAGGGGAATTTCACAGTAACTTCGTTGCAGTGTTAATGTAAGCCTTACTTGTGACAATAATAAACTTTAACATAAACCAAAACACCCAGAGGAAACTCATGCAGATACGGGGAGAATGTGCAAACTCTACACAGAGAGTGACTTGAGCCGGAATTGAACCCATGACCCTGGCGCACTGAGGTATTGGTGCAAACCACCGTGCTGCCCATATTTAGTTGATACTTCAGATGAGCACTAGAACTGCCTCTTCTCTGCCTGAATCAAATGGTTGCACTTACACTTTTGAGTCTAAAGATTTCGATTTGATCCCTCGCACCAACAAATCTAACACAGATCAATACTTCAGTGTAATATCGGCATTGTAATATTGCAGTTGGGTTGAGAATTAAACACAGGCCCTGTTTGCCTATTTAGGGGGACATGAAAGGTGGAATTTTCCAACCATTCAAGCTGGTGAGATTCTCTGGTCCCACTGCAGTGAACAGAGGTATAGCAGAGTGCCAAATTCCCCATCCTCACTTGTAGCAGCGGCAGGGCATGAACGGCTGGAGAATTCCGGCCTCAGTCTCCCACATCAGCACCGAGTTGAAGAAGCACGAGGAGTTCTATAGTCTGACATGCTTCACAATAAGAGATGGTGACTCAGTGGTATTGTCACTGGGCTAATAATACTTAGACCTCAGGGTAATGCTCTGGGGACCTGGATTCAAATCCCACCACAGCAAAAATTTGAATTTAATATAAAATCTGGAATTAAAAATCTACTGATGACCATGAAACCATCGTTGATTCTCATAAAAACCCATCTGGTTCACCAATATCCTTTAGGGAAGGAAATCTGCCGTCCTTCCCTGGTCTGGCCTACATGTGACTCCAGAGCCACAACAGTGTGCTTGATTATCAACTGCCCTCTGAAAAGGCCTGGCAGCCACTGAGTTCAAGAGTAACTCGGGATGGGCAATAAGTGCTGGCCCAGCCAGCGACGCCCATGCTCCACGAATGAATTTAAAAACAACAAACCCCACCAAAAAAGAATGCAGTGTATAAGATACTCAGAGCCCAAAATTGTTGTTGTGTTTGCCTCCTCGCTTTTTATTTTGTGACATTTCAACAAGGCATGAAGCATCATGTCATGTCCTCTTAGATAACCCACATTGTTTGGCAACTCACCACAAAACCGTTATTCCCAACCTGCTCTCTGATTTACGCCCTCCTCACTTGCCGATGTAGAATTGCTGACTTTCTGGAACATTCTATCATAGTAAAAAGTCTGACAACACCAGGTTTTAGTCCAACCTATTTATTTGATAATATACTCGCAAGTCCAACGCCGACATTCTATCATGCCACACATTGGCAATGGGAAGCTCTGGGAGCAGATCGCCATTCCTTGGGTTAGGAAAATCCCATGATTCGGCATTCTGCGCCCAGCTTCAGACTACACCCATTCTGGGACACCCACAACTCGCACAATTTCCAGCTGAATGGGAATAGCTTATTAGCCCCAATGGAGGGCACCTTGCTCCCTCCTCACACTTGCCAACACTCCATCCTATCCTCACTGACCTTTCCCCTGTGTGGTCACCTGACTTCAATGAGATCTGACCTCTGATTAACCTGTTGACATCCACTTCCTATACTCTGGCATGGTAAATTGGTGGCACAGTGGTTAGCACTGCTGTCTCAGTGCCAGGGACACAGATTCGATTTTCATGTTTGTAAAACTCCATCAGATGAGTGATACAGCAAATAACATCCGACGATTTATCCATCATAATAACCACTGCTGTTTCTAAGGCCATCTGCATGTTCTCCCCGTGTCTGCGTGGGTTTCCTCCAAGTGCTCAGTTTCCTCCCACAGTTTGAAAGGCATGCTAGTTAAGTGCATTGGCCATGCTAAATTCTCCCTCAGTGTAACCAAACAGGTGCCGGAGTGTGGCAACTAGGGGATTTTCACAGTAACTTCATTGCAGTGTTAATGTAAGCCTACTTGTGGCACTAACAAATAAACTTTAAACTTCAGTGGGTAAGATACTGGAGTGCTACCAACATGCGTGGAACTATACTAAAAGCCTCAGAGCTGGAAAAGGGGAAAGCAGATTTAAATCCTGTACAATATATTATCAAACAATGAAAATCTTGACAAACTGTTTACAATCCAATGTGACATATCACTGCCAAAAGCCTTTAGATAAAAGTTTATATATTTTTTTCTGTTGCTACTGATAAGAGGTTGAGTGCAATGAGCTACATCCTAATGGATTAGACGAACGTTCGATGTTTATCAAAAATGTTTAAACAATTATAGAATTCTCCTTCTATGCAAATAGCGATACAATTGACTAAGAGACCACAAACCAGAAAACCCATCAGGATTGGCTTGCACCTCTGGGGTAGATGCACCATAGAAAGCATTCTTCCTGGTTGTATCACAGCTTGGTATGGCTCCAACTCTGTCCAAGAACACAAGAAACTACAAAGGGTTGCGAATGCAGCCCCGTGTATCACACAACCAGCCTCACATCCACTGACTCCATCTACACTTTCCACTGCCTCAGAAAAACAGCCAGCATATTCAAGGACCCCATGCGCCCTGGACGTACTCAGTTTCACCTTCCTCCGTCAGGAAAAAGATACAAAAGTCTGAGGTCACGTACCAACAGACTCAAGAGTAACTTCTTCCCTGCTGCCAACAAACTTTTGAATGGACCAACCATACATTAAGCTGATTTTTTTTCTACACCTTATTATGTTCTGCACTCTCTCCTTTTCTTATCCCCTATGTACTCTATGAATTGTATGTTTTGTCTGCATAGCACACAAGAAATAATACTTTTCACTGTACCTCAATACATGTGACAATAATAAATCAAATCAACCCAACATGACCAGGTGAAAATATCCTCTGTCAGCTGCCTGTGAGACTCACAGCATTTCACAATATAAAACCCTAAGTTGGCAATCTCTGACAGATAAACCATAGGATGATTGGAATGTGTCATGTTCAACTGTGAGGTGTTTGATGATGTGTCTTAAGACTGTTGACTGCCACTGTGTATGAGATCAGTCAAAGCTAGGCGTGGTCACTGGAAAAGTAATCTAAACTGAGGTTGCAAGCATGGGAGAGCTGATATTTTAAAGCATTGAATAAAATGCCTGCTCAAACATATAGCTTGGAGTGTATCATCTCTGTGCATCTCCAAGGCAGTAAGAAGTCTCTCAACACAAGGTTAAAGTCCAACAGGTTTATTTGGTAGTAAAAGCTACTAGCTTTCGGGCCTCTGACCCTTTGTCAGGTGAGTGGAGAGTTCTGAACACAAACAGTGGATGTAAAGGCATGCGCTCAGTTTACAGAATACTGATTAGAATGCGAGTTTTTACAGCTAATCAAGTCTTAAAGGTGCAGACAATGTGAGTGGAGATAGCATTAAGCATAGGTTAAAAAGATGTGTTGTGCCTCCAGACAAGACAGTTAGTGAGATTTTGCAAGCCCAGGCAAGTCATGGGGGTTACAGATAGTGTGACATGAACCCAAGATCCCGGCCGTCCTCATGAGTGCAGGACTTGGCTGTCAGTTTCTGCTCAGCGACTCTGCGCTGTTGTGTGTCGTGAAGGCCGCCTTGGAGAACGTTTACCCAAAGATCAGAGACCGAATGCCCGTAACCTGTGCTTAATGCTATTTCCACTCACATTGTCTGCATCTTTAAGACTTGATTAGCTGTAAAAACTCGCATTCCAATCAGTATTCTGTAAACTAAGTGTGTGTCTTCATATTCTCTGTTTGTGATCAGAACTCTCCACTCACCTGACGAAGGGTCAGAGGCCTGAAAGCTAGTGGCTTTTGCTACCAAATAAACCTGTTGGACTTTAACCTGGTGTTGTGAGACTTCTTACTGTGTTTACCTCAGTCCAATGCTGGCATCTCCACATCATATCTCCAAGTCTTCAGACATAACAGTTGCGGAAAATTGAAAAATGCTACAGTTGGAATTAGCCTTCCGAGATTGGCAGTTAGGAAGGCAGATGTAAAATTAGCATTCATTTCAATAGGACTAGAATACAAAAGCAGGGATCTACTACTGGGACTTCATAATGCTCTGGTCAGACTATATTTGGAATATTGTGTGCAATTTTGGGCCCCCTATCTAAGGAAGGTTGTGCTGGCTTTGGAGAGGGTCCAGAGGAGGTTCACGAGAATGGTCCTGGAACTGAAATTCTTGATGTATGAGGAAAGTTTGAGGACTCTGGGGCAGAATTTTCCTGTCCCACCCACCATGGGAATCGTAGCGGGCAGACAGACAGAATCGTGCAAAGGTTCATTGACCTCAGACAGGATTTCCCAGTCTTGGGCGAGAGGGCTGGAAAATCCAGCCCTGGGTCTGTACTCGGAGTTTAGAAGGATGAGGGGGGGGATCTCACTGAAAAAAAACTTACAGAACACTGAAAGGCCTGGATAGAGTGGACGTGGGGAAGATGTTTCCATTAGTAGGTGAGACTAGGATCCAAGGGCACAGCCTCAGAGTAAAGGGACTACCCATTAGAACCAAGATGAGGAGGAATTTCTTCAGCCAGACGGTGGTGAATCTGTGGAATCCATTGCCACAGAAGGCTCTGGAGGCCAGGTTATTGAGTATATTTAAGGCAGAGATAGATAGATTCTTGACTGAGAAGGGGATCAAAGGTTGCGGGGAAAAGGCGGGAGCCTGGGATTGAGAAACTTATCAGCCATGATCAAATGCAGAGCAGACTTAAATGGACCAAATGGCCTAATTCTGCTTCTATAACTTATGTTCTTATTGGGGTTGGGGCATGTTGTTGTAGAAAGTTATAAAGAGATTTACATCACAGTTTACTGTGTTTTACCTGCTCTGGAAATGCTTCAGAGGTTATTAGCCATTTAAGATTAATCACCAGCTATGTGGAGCTAAGGAGGGTCCATGATGGTCTGGATCCCTGTTGCGTACTGGCAACTGGATACCCAAGGAGCAGGGAACTTCCATGGGGTGGATGAAGGTGCTGCCTTGGTCCATCACAGAGGATATCTTGCCCAGGGACTCAGTCCCAGTGCTGGGTACTTAAGTTGGATCAAGTTCTGTTCTTCACCATTAACAACCCTCACTTTGATTAACACAAACCTCACACAAAAGAAAAGATTATTGAAGACAACTAAAGATTAATTGCTCATGCAGACATATTTGAAGTGACATTATCAGGACAATAAATATTGTCTAACTAAAAAGTACTTACTTTTCCCTGATGATTAATAGATTGTATATTGGTAGATTTATCTCTACAAAATAAGCCCTACTTTCTGGTTCATGTTTCTGCTAAATTAACTGCTTTCAGTTAACAGCTGAATGGTTTAAAGAGGAAGATACACCTATTTCTAATTAAAAAAAGGGAAAGCGGGATATGGGGAACAGGTTGGCTGAGATCAGCCATGATCTGACTGAATGGTGGGGCAGATTCGAAGAGCTGAATTTGTCTACTTCTGCTCCTCATTCCTATGTGGCAGTGGAGATCTTACAGTTGCTGTAGCATTCAATAAAAAGGTGAAGAATATGTAATAAATTGGATAGCATTTTATTTTAACAGAAACAGGCCATTTGTCGATCTTTCTGCTCCAAAGAAGGTGCTTCACACCCGGATTTAATCTATCAGCATATCTTTCTAATCCTTCTTCCCCCTCATGCACTTCTCTGAATTCCCCTTAAATATTATACTATTCGCCTCAATTAGTCCATGGTCAACATTTGAAAAACCCTCGGGGTGAAGAAGCTCCTCCCGAATTCCTTATCGGATATATTAATGCCAATTTTATATTCCTGAATTTCCCCCATGTATTCTCCATGTCTAAGCAATCAAACTCCTTCATAATTTTAAAGGAGTCATTTCCTCGGCCTTTTCGTTTCTCAAGGAGGGGGTGTGGAGTCTGATTTGCTTCCCCCTGTAACCTCTCCTTATGAAATGTTTTTGCACCTTCTCCAATGTGCTCTCTGTAATATGGAGAACAGAACTGTACACAGCACCTTGCCAGGATTTTCTGGTCGATCTACTGATCCTGCTAAGAAGTACACATGTGGATAGCAGATGAGGACAAAGTTGGACTGGACTGGGATGCTCCCTGGGGCTGGAGAGAGGGAAAACCATCCAGGTTTCCTGCTCCAAGTGCGATCGTAGACTCCTGATGTGACAATGCTTGAGACTGAATCCTGAGCGCCCAAAACATATAATATTTCACTCGCCAGCATCACCTGCCTTTGTCAGCACTGCACTTACAAAATTAAATCAATTCTCCTCTCTTGGCATGACTAAAATTACAAACGCCCTATAAGTACCTGATCCAGTTTAAAGTTTATTTATTGGTGTTACTAGTAGGCTTACATTAATACTGCAATGAAGTTATTGTGAAAATCCCCAAGTCACCACACTCCAGCACCTGCTCGGATACACTGAGGGAGAATGTAGCATGGCCAATGCACCTAACCAATACATCCTTCGGACTGTGGGAGGAAATCGGAGACCTGGAGGAAACCCACACAGACACAGGGAGAATGTGCGAACTCCCCACATACAGTGACCCAAGCTGGGAACGGAGACCAGGTCCCTGGCACTGCGAGGTAGCCATGCTAACCACCGTGCTGCCTTCTGTTAGTCATTCCATTAGAGATTGCAGTTATCATGCCAGCATGCTTTATATTAGAAAAGAGGAGAGGACGTACGAGGTGCAGGCACAAGAACAGAAGGCACAGGTAAGTACTTCAGACGGTTCAAGAACTCTATCTCAACACACAGCATGTGAGAACAGGCCCTGGTGATCAATAGCAGACAGAATCTTGCATCATGATCAAGCTGTGACACTCCTACTCATTCTAGGAATGTAGGGTTTTACCTCTGATTAATCGCAAGCTGTCAGAAGTGGCTGCGAACAAGTTCCCCTTCCGAGCTTTTCCCAATCACAACAGCAAGAGAACAAAAACAAGGGCAGCAAAAATGATCATCTTCTCGTACACAGAAAGTAGTCGAGGTCAAAACGTGTGAAGAAATTAGACATAACATTTGGAGCTAAAGGGATCAAGGGATATTGGGGGGAGGGGGGAAAATCAGTATATTGAATTTGATAATCAGCCATGATCATAATGAATTGCAAAGCAGGCTCAAGGGGCTGAATGGCCTCATCCTCTTTCTAATTTCTGTGTCTGTTCCTCTGTATTGTTTTACTATGGTAGTAAGATACAGGGTCAAATACCTGATATGAAGCCACCTGATGCAGGACAGTGGCCAGACCACCTAAACAAACTCAGTGTCCGCGACAAACTCCGATGTCTGACCACCCCAGAATGTCTCCCAGAGGCCCGACTGTATTGGGCAGCCACTCCAACATGATTCAAAGTCACTTTCCCCCCTCACCCGACCCTGTCTCCGGATCATAGAATTCTACACCGCAGAAGGGGGTCATTCGGCCCATCAAGCCTGCATTGTCAACAATCCCACCCAGGCCATATCCCCATTACCTCAAGTATTTACCCTGCTAGTTCCCCTGAGAACAAGGGAGAATTTAGCATGGCCAATCCACCTAACCTGCATATCTTTGGACTGAGTGAATAAACCAGAGCACCTGGATGAAACCCATGCAGACACGGGAAGAACATGCAAGACACCGTGCAGATGACAGGGAATATTTGACTCTAAAAGGTTATGGCATTTATTGAGGATTAAATCAAACAACATACTCATGGCTAGCACCAAGGTCAGATAAAATGTGGTAATGGAAGAATGCAGTTGGATGGGGGTAGCTGGAGGTCAGTGCAGAGATACAGAGATACTGGAAGAAAAGTCATTGATGAATCAAAGAATCCCTACAGTACAGAAGGAGACTATTCAGCCCATTGAGTCTAGTATCGACCATAATCCCATCCCGGCCCTATTCCTGTAGCCCCACGTATTTATCCTGCTAATCCCCCTCAGACTAGGGTCAATTTATCATGGCCAATCAACCCACATATCTCTGGAACCTGGGAAGAAACCAAAGCACCCGGAAGAAACCCACACAGACACGGTGAGAATGTACAAACTCCACACAGACAGTGACTCGAAACTAGGGTTGAACCTGGAACCCTGGTGCTGTGAGGCAGCAGTGCTAACCACTGTGCCACCATGCCATCCCAAGCTACTGAAGATGGTTGGGCTTAGGAGATGGCCCTGAGAAACTCCTGCAGCGATGTCCTAGAACTGAGGTGATTGACCTCCCACCACCACAACCATCTTTCTTTGTGCGAGGTATTTCCCACTGACTCCGGCTTTGCTAAGGCTCCTTGGTGCCGTACTCGATAAAAATCTACCTCAATGTCAAGGGCAGTCACTCGCACCTCAGCCTCTGAAGTTCAGCTTTTTTTTAATCCAAGTCTGAACGAGGTCAGGAGCTGAGTGACCCTGGCAGAAGGCAAAGTAAGTATCAGTGAGCAGGTTATTGCCAAGAAAGTGACACTTGATGTGTTGATGAGCCCTTCCTTCACTTACTGATGATCGAGAGCAGACTGATAGACAGTAATAGACCTGGTTGGATTTGTCCTGCTTGTGTGCCAGACATACATGGGCAATTTGCCGGGTACTGGAACAGCTTAGCTAGGGGCATGGGTGGAAGCAAAGTAAATCATGTTCACATGTGGTCAACTTTATAAAATGATAATTAATAAAGAAGAAATGCATGCACAGAGGACCATGTGTAAAATAATGACCACTCGTTAATGATCACAGAATCATGGGCAGTCATGAAATGTAACTCCCAGAGCACCAATAAAACATGAAAATATCATTTAATTAAAAGTGAGTTTGACTTGCAGTCAGTGTAAATCAGGGGCCCTGTTATTATACTCTAAGTCACATCAATCTATATAATATACACCAGGGAAGCTAATCACTGTTCCAGGGTTGAAGGATTGCAGTTATGTGGATAAGCTGAAGGGAAAAAAAAAGGTGATTTGGTATGGGCATTTAAAATCATGAAGGGTTTAGAATCATAGAAACTCTACAGTGCAGAAGGAGGCCATTCAGCCCATCGAATCTGCACCGACAACAGTCCTACCCAGACCCTATCCCCGAAAGCCCACATATTTACCCTGCTAATCCCTCTAATATACACACGCCGGACATTAAGGGGCAATTTAGCATAGCCAGTCAACCTAACCTGCATATTTTTGGATTTTAGATGGAATAACATAGAAACATAGAAAATAGAAGCAGGAAGCGGCTATTTGGCCCTTTAAGCCTGCCCCGCCATTCATTTTGATCATGGCTGATCATCCACTCAATATTCTGATCCTGCCTTCCCCTCCATATTCCTTGATTCCTTTAGACCCAAGAGCTATATCTAATTTCTTGTTGAAATCAATGTTTTGAACTTAACTACTTTCTGTGGTAGTGAATTCCACACATTCACCATCCTCTGGGTGAAGAAATTTCTCCTCACCTCGGTCTTAAAAGGTTTACCCCTTCTCCTCAAACAAAAAACCCCTAGCTCTGGACTCCCCCCACCACCAGGAACATTCTTTCTGAATCAACCCTGTCTAATCCTGTTACAATTTTATAAGTTTCTATGAGATCCCCCTCCCTCTTCTAAACGCCACTGAATACAATCCTAACCGATTTAGTCTCTCCTCATATGACAATCCTCCCATCCCAGGAATCAGCCTCGTGAACCTTTGCTGTACTCCCTCTGTAGCAAGGACATCCTTCCTCAGATAAAGACACCAAAACTGCACATAGTACTCCACATGTGGCCTCACAAACACTCTGTACAATTGCAGCAAAACATCCCTGTTCCTATACTCAAATCCTAAAGGCCAACATACCAGTTGCCTTCTTTAATGCTTACCATACCTGCATGTTTACTTTTAGCAACTGATGCACAAGGGCACCAAGGTCTCTGAGCATCCACCTCTCTCAATTTACACCCATTCAAGAAATAATCTGCCTTCCTATTTTTGCTACAGAAGCGGATTACCTCACATTTATCCATGTTATATTGCATCTGCCATGCGTATGTCCCCTTAACCAGCCTGTCCAAATCACACTGAAGCATCTCTGTATCTTCCTCACAGCTCACCCTCTAAACCTACTTTGTATCATCTGCAAATTTGGAGATAATACATTCAGTTCTCTCTTCCAAATCATTAATATATAATGTGAACAGTTGGGATTCAAGTGCAGAGCTCTGTGGTACCCCACTAGTCACTAACTGCCAATTGGAAAAATAGCCATTTATGCCAACTCTTTGTTTCCTATCTGCTAACCAGCTTTCAATCCATCTCAAGACATTACCCACAATCTGATGTGCTTTAACTTTATATTGTAGTCTGCCATGTAAGACCTTGTCAAAAGCCTTGTGAAAGTCTAAATAAATCATATTCATTGGTTCTCCTTGGTCAACTTTACTAATTCAGTCCTCAAAGAATTCTAATAGATTCATCAAGCATGATTTCCCTTTCGTAAATCCCTGCTGAACTTTGTTTGATTATATCACTGCCTTCCGAATGCCGAGTTATGAAATTCTTGACAATGGGTTCCAGCAACTTCCCCAGTACTGACATTAGGCTCAATGGTCCATAGTACCTCCCTTTTTGATTAACGGGCTTACACTAGCTACCCTCCAATCTGCAGGAACTACTCCAGAGTCCAAAGTACTTTGGAAAATGACCACCAATGCATCTATTATTTCCAGGACCACTTCCTTGTAAAAGTGACTTGGAAATGCCACGAGGTGTTTGGTGATTGACATGTTGACTAGGAATTCAGGGAGAGAATGGATTCCATGGAATGCTGGAAGGAGAAAAGATGATGTGTTGGTCTTGGCATCATGTTGGAACAGGCATTTGGTGGCACAATGGTTAGCACTGCTGCCTCACAGCACCAGGGAACCAGGTTCAATTCCTGACTTGTGCTACTGTCAGTGTGGCATCTGCACATTCTTCCCATATCCCTGTGGTTTCCCTCCGGGTGCTCCGGATTCTTCCCACAGTCCAAAAGATGTGCTGGTTATGTCAGCGGCCATGCTAAATTCCCCCTCAGTGTACCCAAACAGGCACCGGAGTGTGGCAACAAGGGGATTTTCACAGTAATTTCATTGCAGTGTTGATGTAAGTCTATTTGCAACATAAATAAATAAACTTAAAACTGAATGTGGTGCGTGGTGAGATGGAATGTGGAGACAAGGAGAAGTGCATTGTGTTCTGAAGGGAAGAGAGAGGACATAAGTAAAAATGTGTGAAATGGGACAGACATGGTCAAGGGCTAGATTTAAGGTGAGAGGGAAGAGATACAAAAGTGTCCAGAGGGGCAATTTTTCACACAGAGGGTGGTGAGTGCCTGGAACAAGCTGCCAGAGGCAGTAGTAGACGTGGGTACAACTTTGTCTTTTAAAAAGCATTGAGACAGTTACATGGGTAGGATGGGTACAGAGGGTTATGGGCCAAACGTGGGCAACTACGACTTGCTTAGTGGTTAAAAAGAGGGTGGCAAGGACAAATTGGGCCAAAGGGCCTGTTTCCATGCTGTAAACCTCTTTGACTCTAAGCTACCATGTTTAGTATAAGAGTGTTTTGCACAGCAAGGGTTATGTGAGACTGGAGAACAGTACTGCCCAAAGTCTGACACAGAGAGTCACATGATAGCAAAGTGAATACAAGAGTAGAGTAGCAGAAGCTAGTACTTAATCAGCCCTATAGCTTGGAGATGTATATAGTTATGAGTTGTTAATAAACATTTAGTGTTCTGCCACACAAGCCTCCAGCCCTCTTACTGAGACACTGAACACATCTGTACAACACGGCGGCAGTGAATGAGGCCAGAATGGAAAAGTTGGTGAAAAAGCCTGGAGTCTGAGAAACTAAAGACACAGCATCCTGAGCCGACTGAAGTTCGCCTGAATCAAAGACACAGTCAGAGATCACCATCCACTGATCAATTACAGGAGTCCGTAGTGCACCTCCAGAGTTAAAAGGACCCAGCAAGGGTGAGCAGAGACTGAGTTCTAAGGCTGAAATAGCCTTTAAAGGTCTTCTGGCTATCAGTCAGAACAGTCCATTTTGGTAATCACCAGGGCCTAGCCAGGTTCAGAGTCAGCATTACATAACATACGTGGCAGCCACATCCACTGAGAAAGAAGTGAAATTTTGAAAGCCTTCCAATGCCAACATACTCTGAAAATGTTCAAAAGGACCCAAATATTTGACTTAAAAATTTGCTACAAGAATTCAATGCCTTTGAGGTTGAGTCCATTATTTCCACTGGACCTGGTCAAAACCTAACTAGCATAGAAAGAAGCAGTGAAAGAAAAGTTCCTGCAGCACCATCTTTAAAAGATAACCAGCATTTAAAGCTGTACTCCCCTGAGCTGAAATGCCACAATTAAACTGACCTACCAGATCAATTTTGACTAATGTAAAGCACAAACCAATTGCAAAATTGAGCAGCATGGAGATTTTTTGTTTAGGTTACTGGAGTACATCAATATTAAATAGGAAATCAGAGAAAATCTTGTTAATATGTTTTTATACCTACAATGGTGAAATTGCCCTGATGAAATAATCCTAACTCCCTGATGAATCCTCGGCCAGCTTTGATGAGATATTAAAAGCCTTTGACAAGTATGTTAATCTATAAGTGATGGAGCTTCAAATGATGGATAAGACACCAACAATACAGCAACAAAAAGGAAAAAGATAATACCCAACCAAAGCATACAATGGCAGACCATGTCAGCACAGTAAACTGCATGATTCTAGGGGTTTAGTGTAGACGGAAAGAGATGCTGAGAATGAGTCAGGAAGATTAAATATAGATTTGTTTTTGAAATGGCCAAAATATTACCCAAATAGCAGCAGCAGGTGGCAGTGCTGAGCCAGCAGACTCTGATTGAAGGGAAAGTTGTAGAGCTTTATAAGCTGAGACTTGATATTGAAGGCACAAGTAAGCATGATTACAGGACTGAAACAAGCTAAGACTTCATCAGAGACAAATCTGGCTAACTGTGAAACCAAAATGAAGGAGGACAAGGAAAGCTCTGCTGCAGATGAATAAGGAAAAGAGAAATAAGTACATAACAAAACTGAATTAGAGGACTTGAAACACAAAGATTCACAAAGAGTACGTCACCTTTGAAAACACATGCTGAACTAAAATCTTCCATGAACAAAATGGTTCAGATCTTATACAAAAAAAGGTTCTGAGGTCTCGCAATAGTACAAGGAGAGGTTGAAAGAAACAAGAAGATTGAATGAAATGAAGAATGTAATCCATGGAACTCGAAATCAGGTGAAGATTAGGCACATATCTCCAGCAAAGCACAAGGAGGAAATAACAACACTGAATTCCACTGAGAGAAAATCAAATAAGGAACTAGAGGAATTCAACCAGAAATACAGCCAGGCACAACAGCACCCAGAAAATGCACTCAAAGAACTCACTCACTATCTGATTAATCAGTCGGCATATCTGGAAAAACATAAGGAGATAAAAAAAAGTAGCTCAATACTACTTCAGAAAAAAGTTGGGTTGGAACTATCAGTAGTGACAAAGAAATGCGCTGAAATATAGAGTGAGAAGGCAAGAACCAAACAAGAAAATAAACAGTTAAAAGAATTAATTTTTCTCCAAGATCAAATGCAAAAGGCACATCTAATACTTTGGCAGCATGAAGTAATAAAGACCAACTTGAAGAGCAGAATGAAGGAACAAAGTTGAGTGGCCTCCAGTGAATTACAAGGGCACTCAAGATGAAGTAACCGAGCTGTGCAAAGAAGAATAATACCTGCTGACAAAACTTCACACGCTACAAGGATACATGAAGTCAAAATTTATTCCTCAGGAAAATTACAAATAGAAGGAATATCAATTTAATATCACTCTGAAAGAACTGAAGAACCAGTTGGTAGAGAAAATTCAGTAATGTTCTATATGACAGGAGGAAATGCCAGGCTGCAATCAGACATCAAGGTATTGAAAGAGAGATTACAGTTACAATATAATCCCATTGAAGAGTTTGAGACAATGTAAACTTCGCTGAACAACAGAGTTTTGGAACTATGGCAGCAATAAAAAGTTAGAAACCTGTAGTTTAGATTAGACAGTCAGAGAAATAATCCTCTACCACTTCAGTGGCGTACCCAGGTGAAAGTCAAAGCTCTCACAAAGGATCACAGAGTCTCAGGAACAATTAGCAGAAGTACGATTATGTAGTGTCAGCAGGAGCCATGATGTGGAAACATCAGCATTGGACTAGGCTGGGCACAGTAAAGGGTCTCACAACACCAGGTTAATGTCCAACAGGTCTATTTGGAATCACAAGCTTTTGGAGCGCTGCTCCTTGACTCACCTGATGAAGGAGCAATGCTCCAAAAGCTCATGATTCCAAATAAATCTGTTGGACTTTAATCTGGTGTTGAGAGACTTTTTATTGTACAATTATAGAAATTGAGCTGGGAAGATAACAAAGGCTGAGAATCTGCGAAGGGAAAACTGTTCACAGCAGAGAACCAATGTTCACAGGCGAAAGATGAGTTGTTAATGAAAAATGAAACCTGGAACGTTGCTCGACAGAAGTAGAACACCTGAAAGAGGACTTGAAAAGCTCAAGTGGTAACCTTGTGGAAGCAAATTCACCCAAGAAAGCTCTTCAATGAGAAGTTGAAAAATATAAAGTCAGAAGTAACTGTTAAGTATCATGAGAAATGCCTGGACAGGAGAAAGGCATTGCCAATGAATCAGAACTGCGGTTGAATGCCTACAGTGCAGAAGGAGGCCATTCAGCCCATCAAGTCTACACCAGCTACAATCCCACGCAGGCCTTATCCTCAAGACCCTACTTATTTACTTTACTAATCGCCCTGACACTAAGCGGCAATTTAGCATGGCCAATCAATCTAACTTGCACATCTTTGGTCTGTGGGAGGAAACTGGAGCACCCGAAGGAAACCCACGCACTCACAGGGAGAACACGCAAACTCCACACAGAAAGTGACCCACACCGGGAATCGAACTCGGGTCCCTGGCGCTGCGAGGTGGTGGTGCTAACCATCGTGCCACCCATGAGATTCTTGAACTTCAATCCAATCTGTAGAAAATGAAAGATGAGATGCGCAGGGTGGAAGAGCAAATGCAGACTTTATAAGCAGCAAAGGAAATTTGAGGGTCTAATGAGTGAATTGAATGAGTCTAAGAAGCAGTCGGTGACCATGTGAAGAGCAATTCTGAAAGATAACTCAGAGACAAAGCCAACTGAACTCACCAGAGTAGTTGCTGAGCTGAATGAAAAAATTTGTAAACTGAAAAAGAATGGAAGATAAAAGAGTAGACAGATATTTGGGTAAAATCGTGAAGCAAATTCTACCTTTGAAATGTTAGTTTCCAGGGAGGTCACAAAGGACCCCAGGGAGAAAGAAAACCTGACTTCTGCCTACAAAGCGAACATTCTCTCCAGAAGTAACAGGGCAAACCCATGGGCCAGAACGCTACCACCTTGCCTGCCACGGAATTGGAGCGAGCAAGGTCCAACAACGGACATCTCCACTGACCTCGGGTGGGGGTTTCCGGTCTCACCCGAGCGAGGCAGTAAAATCCCACCCACGGTGTCTAAACAAAGCAGATGGGTTATCGATAAGGCATCATTCAACTCCAAGGAGAGCAAAAAGCATATCAGAAGGAGATAACCAAGTGTCTGAAATGCAGCATGTTAAGGCTTCGACTACAAGCCAATAAAGCTTTCCCAAAATAACTGGGAATTCCACACCTCCTAAAACAATAAGGCCGAGATCTGGAAAAGTAGTCAATCAGCTCCAGACCAACCAAACTTATACACTTAGAAACTTGAAGGAGGGGAGAGGGGGGCATCAAATGGTAGCATGGAAAGACTTTATTGTAAATATAAGAACATAAGAAATAGGAGCAGGAGTAGGCCATCCAGCCCTTCGAGCCTGCCCCGCCATTCAATAAGATCATGGCTGATCTGTCGTGTCTCAGTTCCACATTCCCGCCCTCTCCCCATAACCCTTAATCCCCTCGCTTATCAAAAACCCATCAACCCGCGTCTTAAAAATATTTAGCGAGGCAGCCTCCACCACTTCAACGGGCAGAGAATTCCAGAGATTCACCACCCTTTGAGTGAAGAAGTTCCTCCTCAACTAAACTGCCCCCCCTTTATCTTGAGGCTGTGCCCCCTAGTCCTACTGTCCTTTCTGAGTGGGAAGAGTCTCTCCACCTCTATCCTATCCATCCCATTCATCATCTTATACGTCTCAATGAGATCTCCCCTCATTCTTCTAAACTCTAACGAGTACAAGCCTAGTTTATTCAGCCTCTCCTCATAGCTCAACCCCCTCAACTCCAGCATCAGCCTAGTAAACCTCCTCTGCACTCCCTCCAAGGCCAAAATATCCTTGCGTAAGTACGGCGACCAAAACTGCACACAGTACTCCAGCTGCGGCCTCAATATGTCTAGGTAAAGGCTTGAAGGGAGGTGTAGTGTAAGGGTGCTCAGCATAGCAAGGGTTAATGTGGGACTAAAGAACAGTATGATAGAGGGTCACCCGTAACTTCTTGTTTCATTTTCACAGTAACTTCATTGCAATGTCAAAGTAAGCCTATTTGTGACACTAATAAATAAACTTTTAAAACATGATACTCGACTAAATACAGTAATCATAGAATTGTAGAAACCCTACAGTGCAGAAAGAGGCCCTTTGGCCCATCGAGTCTGCACCGAACACAATCCCACCCAGGCCCTACCCCCATATCCCTCCATATTTTACCCACTAATCCCTCTAACCTACTCATCTCAGGACACTAAGGGGCAATTTTTTAGCATGGCCAATCAACCTAACCCACACATCTTTGGACTGTGGGAGGAAACCGGAGCACCCGGAGGAAACCCACACAGACACGAGGAGAATATGCAAACTCTACACAGACAGTGACCCAAGCCAGGAATTGAACCCAGGTCCCTGGAGCTGTGAGGCAGCAGTGCTAACCACTGTGCTACCATGCTGCCCACAATTGGTCCCGCTGAAGCCACGACGGAGATAATATCCAGTCAGAGCTGTACCTTTGATATGTATAAAGTTATGAATTGATAGTAAACCCTAAATGTGCAACCACACTAGGCCTCCAGGTCTCTTAGCGAGGCAATGAACAAACCCTTACAACAACGTACAAATCTTGCAATTAGGAATTCTCAAGAATTTATTCCTAAACATTCATTCATGTCAAGAATGTAATCTGCCGTTTAATTGGGGAAAGCAATAGTCTGAAATAACCAAAACTGTATGGTTTATAATGCAGTAAGAAGGAGACGACTGTCCTCTGCATCTGAATGCACCCATTAACCTTAGTCTCATGGTGCTTATAACTTCCTTTCTACATCCCTTGGCATCTGTTCCAAACACCTGTCCCATTTTTAGTATCTTTAAATCGTTCTGTGCTAGAAGACAGTGTGATAAGAAACTAGACTGATGCACACCTGGATGGAATTATAAATAGCATCTATTTTGTTAAACCCTCTACTTAAGATGCACTGTGTACATCCATCAGCAGTAAACCTGCTCGAGTCTCAGTACAAGGGGGTACATGCTTAAGCTGCAGAAAGGTCACTGCTGGGTGGATAACAGGAAGACTTTTTTTCAGATACAAGATGATCCACATTAAAACAACTTACGATGGGGTATGCACCGCAGATTAATTCGAGAACCAGTCACAGATCCTCTTTGTTTCCTGGACAGACGTTAACGAATGGAAAAATCATGGGTGGTTACACCCATGGGCAAAGACAGCTGTGATGTTGCAGTGGGTGCCAGCTGCTCGTGATGTCCCGCAGGCTCCTGGAGATACCCGACCACACTCAGCTGACCGCAAGAGAGTTGGCGGTGAATGGCCCAGTAATCCTGCAATAGGAAGGAGGGGAATGTTCGCGACCTGGCGATTATCTGGCGACCCTTTACACACCAGGTGAAGACAAGACGGAGCTCAGGTATTGTGCCCGTCAGTGTTAGAATAGAATGGGAATAGATTGCAGATGTTCACTGTCAGGCTTCATGCAGAAGGAACAACCACTTAGATGAGTTGTTGATGGGAAACTGGCACCAACATAACGCAAGACTATAAGTAGATAAAAGAAGGGAGTTGGAGAGTGAAAACCAAAACATCCACAATGGGGTCATTATTCTGTGAGTATTTGACCTGAATTATACATTTTATAAAAACAGAGGATATGAGCTATGAGATTGGACAAACTAGGGTTGTTTTCTCTAGAGTGGTGGAGGCTGAGGAGAGACCTGATAGAAATCTATAAAATTGTAAGGGGCATAGATAAGGTTGACAGTCAGAATCTTTCTCCCCCAGAGTTGAAACGTCTAATACTCTGGGGCATGCACTTAAGGAGGGAGGAGGAAAGTTCAAAGGAGACGTGAGGGGCAAGTTTTTTTTTTACAGAGAGTGGTAGGTGTCTGGAACGCACTGCCAGGGGTGGCGGTGGAGGCAGATACAATAGGGGTGTTTAAAGGACTTTTAGATAAATATGTAAGGAATAGAGGGATGTGGACCAACGGCAGGTAGAAGGAATGAGTTGAATTTGAGGTCACGTTCAGTACAACATCGTGGGCCAAAGGACCTGTTCCTGTGCCGTACTGTTCTATTTTCTCTTGACTGTGGCAGTAAATTTACTCTGGCAACTTTTGTCAATGATTCTGAAGCTCACTTTTATTCTCTCTGGTATTCTCACCTTATCTCCTCACCTGAAGGCACAGCTTCTTGGCTGGGAACAGATTCGCAGGAATCTGTGGTAGCACAGGACTTTAAATATCAGTCATTCTTGGCACGTGAGCTTGAGTGGCAAGAAGCAGCATATACCTAAACACATTCCTGCATTCAACTGACATCTGAATGTACAGTCCCAATGACGGGGTGGGGTTGTGTCTGTGTTGGGGAGGGTGTAGTGATAGCGTATTAGGGAATGAAGCCCTTGACCAACTGCCCCGATCCCCCAGCCCAACATTAAGACCCAATTGTTGCAGCAGGGATCAGTTTCCCTGATATAGATCCGGGGCTGAATCCATTGAGTAGTCCCTTGATCTCAACAAAGGGAACACAGCCTGAAGAGGGTTAAAAGCGGGCAGTTCATCACTAACTGCTTCACTTGTAATTAATTGGCCCTGACGCACTCATACGATAAATGCACCAGGTTTGCACGTCAAGTGACAATGGATAATGGAAACCCACACTGCGCTGCTTGCTAAACTATGGTAAATGGAGTATTATGTGCTTTTAATATGTGATAGTTTTGAAATGCTGCCAAGATAAGCCTTACAAGTATAACCTCGATGCTTTTGAATTAATTATTTGGAGCTGACACATAGAACATACATTGTGCGGGTCCAAGAAGTTATAACACTGGGAGCAAGCAGCCAGCAAACCTCTCACACTATGTCAGCCGCGTATGTGTCTGTTTTCATTCTTCTTCTGCATACCTTTAAGAAAATGACAATAGGTTCTATAGCATGCAGCTATGCAGGGTGCACTCAAGTAGATCAAATGCGAGCTCAGGCTCTTTATTCTTGGCATGTAGAGGGATGTTCAGCTCCCTCGTTAAGGAAGCAATCAAAAGCTGATCTAATCTTCTCATTCCATTACGGACTTTGCCAAGCTCATCCGGTCGCAGCCAACAAGGATTTGGGAACAGGCCCCTGAATAGTGGCTGGAAAATGGTAGCGGACGCTCCTCTGAGCTTCAATTTATCACGCAGTTCTTAAACCGTGGGCTTTTGCTGAGAAAATGTAGTCAGGAGCCCTACAGCAATTGATAGGGGATTAAGGTAGAAACATAAGATAATAGAAGCAGGAGTAGGCCATTGGGCCCTTCCAGCCTGCTCCACCATTCATAAGAACATAAGAACATAAGAAATAGGAGCAGGAGTAGGCCATCTGGCCCTTCGAGCCTGCCCCGCCATTCAATAAGATCATGGCTGATCTGTCGTGGCTCAGTTCCACTTTCCCGCCCTCTCCCCATAACCCTTAATCCCCTCTCTTATCAAAAACCCATCAACCCGCTTCTTAAAAATATTTAGCGAGGCAGCCTCCACCACTTCAACGGGCAGAGAATTCCAGAGATTCACCACCCTTTGAGTGAAGAAGTTCCTCCTCAACTCCGTTATAAACCGCCCCCCCTTTATCTTGAGGCTGTGCCCCCTAGTCCTACTGTCTTTTTTGAGCGGGAAGAGTCTCTCCACCTCTATCCTATCCATCCCATTCATCATCTTATACGTCTCAATGAGATCTCCCCTCATTCTTCTAAACTCTAACGAGTACAAACCTAGCTTATTCAGCCTCTCCTCATAGCTCAACCCCCTCAACTCCGGTATCAGCCTAGTAAACCTCGTCTGCACTCCCTCCAAGGCCAAAATATCCTTGCGCAGGTGCGGCGCCCAAAACTGCACACAGTACTCCAGCTGCGGCCTCACCAATGCCCTATACAGCTGCAGCAAGACCTCCCTACTTTTATATTCAATCCCCCTCGCTATGAAGGCCAGCATCCCATTCGCCTTCCTGACCACCTGCTGCACCTGCAAGCTGGGTTTTTGCGACTCATGCACAAGGACCCCGAGGTCCCTCTGCACCGTCGCCTGCTGCAGTTTTTCGCCACGTAAGTAATAGTCCTTCCTACCATTCTTCCTACCAAAGTGGACCACCTCACACTTGCCAACATTAAATTCCATTTGCCATTTCCTGGCCCATTCGCCCAGCCTATCTAGATCCTTCTGCATTCATCTTGATCATGGCGGCAGCACGGTGGCACAGTGGTTCGCACTGCTGCCTCACAGCGCCAGGAACCTTGGTTCAGTTCAGGCCTCAGTTGACAGTATGGAGTTTGTACGTTCGCCCCATGTCAGCGTGGGTTTCCTCCGATTTCCTTCCACACTCCAAAGATGCATGGGTTAGGTTGATTGGCCATGCTAATTTGTCCCTTACTGCCAGGGGGAATTACGTCAGGGTAAATATCTGGGATTACATGAATAGGGTCTGTGTGGGATTGTTGTCAGTGCAGGCTCGATGGGCCAAATGACCTCCTCCTGCACTGTAGGCTGATCATCAGATTCAACATCCTGAACGCACCTTCCTTCTGGCATCCCTTGATCCCTTTAAATCCCAAGAGCTATATCTAATTTCTTCTTAAAATGGGCAAGACAGCAACAACCTGCACTTTTAATATAGGAATATGTTCCAGCAATCAGTAAAGAAAATTTTCTCAGAGTTACACAGGGAAAAACAGATTAGATGATCAAAATCTTGATCAAAGGGTTTGGTTTTGAATTGTCTTAAAGGTTAGAGAGACAGAATGAAACAGAGTAGATTCCAGACTTTAAGGCTGAGACAGGTAAGGGCCAGGTCACCAATAATGGAGCGATAAAAATCAGGGATGTGCAATCGAATTGGAGGAACCAAGAGATTTTGGAGTGTTACACAAGACATGCAACATTTTCTCGATGATTTAAAGAAAGTCACTCTAAGTTAATGCACTGGTGCACCGGTGAACGTTACTGCAGTGTAGCAGCCCATATTTTTCAGGTTGGCACATTCTGCCCAAATCAACGTCTTGGCTTCAACCAATTAATATGAGAAAGTTGCTGGGTGAAGATAAGGGAAATATAATTTGGACCTGAAGGGTGCTCTCCCTAATGGGTTTGGTGTCTGAACCCACCATTGTCCATGTCACACAGATTAGGAGGTCACTATTTATATGAACGGCACAGTGGTTAGCACTGCTGCCTCACAGCGATAGGGACTAGGGTTCAATTCCCAGCTTGGGTCACTGTCTGTGCGGAGTCTGCACGTTCTCCCTGTGTCTGCATGGGTTTCCTCCGGGTCCTCAGGTTTCCTCCCACAGCCCAAAGATGCGTGGTTTAGGTGGATTGGCTACGCTAAATTGCCTCTTAACGTCAGAGGGACCAGTAGAGTAAATGTAGGGGATAGGACCTGAGTTTAATTGTGGCCGGTGCAGACTCGATGGGCCAAATGGCCTCCTTCTCACTGTAGGGATTCTATGTCAGCTGACTTTAGATGCAGCATTAGTAGTAAATTGGCTTCAGCTCCTTCGGGGAGATTCTAAATCAAATAATTACCCAGTGGTCGCTGCTGATCAAGCGGTTGCGCGCGTATTGAGCAAGGACAGGATGGAACATCTCTGACATCGTCAGTGGTTGACTAGACTGCCAACGTTCACTGAAGAATAATCACTTGGCTAGTGCCCATGGGATTATTCTCAGCAAAAGTGGCTGCCTTCAGAGCAGTAGGGAAGAGGACATATCTGCAGAATCCTGCTTAACAATGAAGTAGACTTTGTGGTCTAGATTATGTTAAGAGCAAGTCTTTATTAATGTCTCATAACTATGTACATATTTACAGTAGAGGGTACAGGGATGGAGCTGGCCCCAGCCTAGATCTTAATACAACTCTGTCCATCTCTAAGCTGACCCTAGCTCAGGGTCATGTGTCTTATTATATCACTGTGCGGACGGTGCTGTACTCAATGCCACATTAACCCGTCATGTACCAGACCCTACTATTGAGATCTCTGGGCAAGACACTAATGTTTTACAGTTGGTTGTGACCTGTGATTTACATCCAGTCATGAGCCCACACTGAGAAAATGGGAGAGTGGTGAGGGAAACAGAATATGAAATGAGGAAATATAATATATTTACACTCGCTTCTCCCTCAATTGCGCTCAAAACTTTAAAAACATTGTGGTCTAAGTCTCGATGATTATTTTCCGTTTTCCTATCAGATTTCCAGAACCCAGAGTATTTTGCACCCCAGTAATCTCTTCATACTGGGCCAGTGTAACATTTACACATTTCCCTCATTGTGTGAGATTGTCCCAAGTAGTCCCAAGAAGTAGAAAGTTGCAATCACTTTGGATTAGTGATGAGGGTGGCACAGTGGTTAGCACTGCTACCTCATATCACCAGGAACCCGGGTTCAATTTTCAGCTTGGGTCACCGTCTGTGCAGAGTCTGCACATTCTCCCCATGTCTGCGTGGGTTTCCTCCAGGTGCTCCGGTTTCCTCCCATAGTCCAATGATGTGCTGGTTAGATGCATCAGCCATGCTAAATTCTCCCTCAGTGTACTCAAACAGTAACTTCATTGCAGTGTTAATGTAAGCCTACTTGTGACACTGATGAATAAATAAAAATACATTAAAAGTGACAAAACTAATTTAGGACTGGATAGAAAGCAGACAATGGTGACTCTTGCCCTTTCGGCCTCACTGGAAATGAACCCAGTTTACAAAGCGATTTACTCGAAGATTAAAGTAAATCATGCAGCATGAGGCCGAAGTAGGTGGATTTCACCAATCTCAGTCTGCAGGAGACGGGAGGAACAGTTTAAGCCCATTTCACAAATTCATCCTCCAGGTGATGAGTGGGGGGCTGCGCTGACCTGTCAGACTGTATCATCCACTCTGCCAGCCACACGTAGCAGCCTGGGAGAGAAAGGCAGATAAAGGAAGAAAAGGCTGGACCAGCAGTTGTTGCCCATCTTTAATTGCCCTTGAACACAGTGGCTTGCTTGGCCACTTCCAAGTCAACCACGTTGCAGCATAGTGGGAGGTAGCACAGCGGTTAGCACTGCTGCCTCACAGCGCCAGGGACCCGGGTTCAATTCCCAACTCGGGTCACTGTCTGTGTGGAGTCTGCATGTTCTCCCCGGATCTGCGTGGGATTTCCCCCCCATGGTCTGAACGACGTGCTGGTTAGGTACATTGGCCGTGCTAAATTTTCCCTCAGTGCACCCGAACAGACTACTAGGGGATTTTCACAGTAACTTCATTATAGTGTTAATGTAAGCCTACTTCTGACACGAATAAATAAACTTAAACATGCTGTGGATCTGCAGTCACACGTAGGCTAGACCGGGTAAGGACAGCAGTTTTCTTTCACTGAAGGACATTAGTAAACCAGAGGGGCTTTTACAATCTGTTTTATGGTCACCATTGCCGAGACTAGCTTTCAATTCCAGGTTTATTAATTAATTGAGTTTAAATTCCACCAGCTGCTCTGGGATTTGAACACACGTCCCAAAACATTAGCTTGGGTCTCTGCATTGCCAATCCAGTGACATTACCATTATCATCTCCCCTGCTTAATCATAATCCTGGTCAATATCAGTGTCTTCAGAAGGGGAAGGAACAAAAATTCAGGAAATGTTATTGTACTCATAACCCTTTAAGCATCTGGTCTATAAGAAGCTCTGGTGGTGACACTATCTCTTCAATTTAGACCCATTGAAATAGATCACAGGAAATCTGCATGTCGAACACTCCCTTATCAAAACTGCCTTACAATGGAGTTATCTGTTCTCCACATTAGATCTGTCGTGATGTGTGACTATCTTTTGACAACACCATCTTCCTGTTCAAATATATTTGTATAAACACACACACAAAGAATAGAGTATATTCAATAACCTTTCGACCTCTGGTGGCACATTGGTTAGCACTTTTGTCTCACAGCGCCAGGGACCGGGTTCAATTCCCAGCTTGGGTCACTATCTGTGCAGAGTTTGCACATCCTCCCCATGTCTGCTTGGGCTTTCTCCATCTGCTTCAGTTTAAAGTTCATTTATTAGTCACGAGTAAGGCTTACATTAACACTGCAATGAAATTACTGTGAAATTCCCCTAGTCGCCACACCCTGATGCCTGTTCGTTCAATGCAGCTAACCAATACGTCTTTCAGACTCTGGGAGGAAACCGCAGCACCCGGAGGAAACCCACACAGACACAGAGAGAACATGAAAACTCCACACAGGCAGTGACCCAAACTCGAATCAAACACGAGTCCTTGGCACTGTGAGGCAGCAGTGCTAACTGCTGTGCCACCAGGCTGCTCGTAGTCCTCCCACAGTCCAAAAGATGTGCAGGTTAGGTGCATTGGCCATGCTAAATTCTCCCTCAGTGTACCTGAACAGAGTGTGGCAACTAGTGAATTTTCACAGTAACTTCATTGCAGTGTCAGTGTAAACCAACTTGTGACACTAATAAGTAGACTTAAACTCTTAAATAGAGCACAAAAATGAAACACACAGCAAATTTCAGTTATGCTATTGCTAAATCCCTCAGGTTTATTCATGCCAGTAGCAATGGTAAGCTAATTCAAGACGACATTTCCAGGGTATGGAGACCTCACCCCTCAATCAGAATTTGCTAAATTCTCCTTCAGTGTACCTGAACAGGCACCGGAATGTGACACCTAAGGGATTTTCATGGGAACTTCATTGTAGTGTTAATGTAAGCCGACTTGTAATTAATAAATAAACTTTAAACACTCCACTTAACACAGCCACAAAATGGTGGTCAGACATGCTTCATTCACCTTTCCAAATTGCCTCAAATGTTTTCACAACATAAAAGGCAGAGCTAGCGTGGCCACAGCCAATGCATTAAAGGCCATTTGGAATCAGAATTCGGTTAGTAATATACCCAAACCCTCGTTAAATAATTATACTCGCAGAGAGATGGTATACCTGGCAGCTGGACAGTTTACTCCTCAGAGACTCAAACCACAAAGGGCAGCAAAATGTGAATTTGACAAGTTCCTGCTGCGTTCCACTGTTTTTTTTTCCCTCTCTTGACTAATTTATAGCTTTCCATTTTTTTTTCCTTGAGATGTTGCCAAATACCAGATTTCTTTTTTAAAACTTTCAGGGAGTGGAGAACTTACCGGCACTGAACTTGAGAGACTTTAATTAAAGTGACACAGTGAGTAAGAGTTAATCTGGTATAACACGGAGTGCTATCTCTATGGGACATTGCTCATTCACTCATTCCCCTCCTGCCAAATACATACAAACTTATTAATTTAGCAGTGCTCAGCCACCAAGGAGGATTGACATGAAATGGGCTTGCTCATAAGATGTAGGAGCAGAATTAGGCCATTTGGCCCATTGAATCGGCTCTGTCATTCCACCATGGCTGATATGCTTCTCATCCCCATTTTCCTGCCTTCTCCCCATAACCCTTCAACCCGTTACCAATTAAAAATCTGTCTAACTCCTCCTTAAATTACTCACTGCCTCAGCATCCACCGCACTCTGGGATAGCGAATTCCACAGATTCACAACCCTTTGGGAGAAGTATTTTCTCCTCAACTCTGTTTTAAACTTGTTACCCTTATCCTAAGGCCTCTCATCCTAGAACACCCCACAGGAAGAAGCATCCACTCCACATCTACTTTACCATACCTTTTATCATCTTGTATACCTCAATTTGATCGTCCCTCATTCTTCTAAATTCCAGAGTGTCGGCCTAAACTGTTCAATCTCTCTTCATACGACAAACCCCTCATCTCTGGAATCAAGCTAGTGAACCTCCTCTAATACTATTACATCTTTCCTCAAATAAGGGGACCAAAGCTGTGCACAATACTCGAGGTACAGCCTCACCAGGATAAATGGTCCCTTTTAGACACTCCAAAGTTCAGCAAAGATGTCAACCTTGGTTCACTGATAAGAATCTCTCCTCTGGATCAGAAAATTATGGTTCCATTCCCACTTTCCAGGCTAACACTCCAGAGCAGTGCTGAAGCGCTACACTGTTAGTCATGCCACCTTGTGAACAAGAGGTCAGAGATCCTTCGATTCTCTCAGGTGGGTTTAAAAGATCTCACAGCATGATTTAAGGAGCAGCAGGTGGAGGTTGTTCCAGCCAATTTTATCCATCAACAACATCACTAAACCAAGTTGTCTGGGCATTTATCTCATTGTAAGCGGTCTTACAACACCAGGTTAAAGTCCAACAGGTTTATTTGGTAGCACAAGCCACTAGCTTTTGAAGCGCTGCTCCTTCATCAGTTAAGTGGGAGTTCTGCACTGCACATGCTTGACCTGAAGCACGTGCATTGCGGAACTCCTACTTACCTGATGAAGGAGCAGAGCTCTGAAAGCTAGTGGCTTGTGCTACCAAATAAACCTGTTGGACTTTAACCTGGTGTTGTGAGACTGCTTACTGTGTTTACCCCAGTCCAATGCCAGCATCTCCACATCATGTGTATCTCATTGCCATTTGCAGGGTCTTGCTGCAAAGTGGTTGCCATGTTTGCCCTCATTGCAAAAGAACCTGTACTTAATTAGTGTAAAGAACTGTGGAACATCCCTTTGGCAAATGGTAATTTGAGGTACATAACAGGTCAAAGACTAGGAACACTGCAGTGATTAACTCACCTCCTGACTCCCCAAAGCCTGTCCCCTATCTACAAGGCGTAAGTCAGGAGTATGATGGAATACTCCCTACTTGCCTGGATGGGTGCAGCTCCAAGAACACTCAAGAAGCTTGACACCATCCAGGATAAAGCACCCCATTTGATTGACACCACATCCACTCTCTCCACTACCAATGCTCAATAGCAGCAGTGCACAATGCACTGCAGCAATTCACCAAAGATCCTTAGACAGCATCTTCCAAGCTCACAACCACTTCCATCTAGAGGGACAAGGGCAGCAGATACAAAAGAACACCACCACCTGCAAGTTCCCCTCCAAGCTACTCACCGTCCTGACCTGGAAATATATCACCGTTCCTTCACAGTCACTGGGTCAAAATCCTGGAATTCCCTCCCTAATGGCATTGTGGGTCAACCCACAACACATGGACTGCAGCACTTCAAGAAGACAGTTCACCACCACCTTCTCAAGAGCAATTAGGGATGGGCAATAAACATTGGCAAGCCAGCAACATCCATGTCCCATGAATGAATTAAAAAATAAGTGAATACATGGATAGGAAGCTTCAGGACATCAGAACTGTCTGTCTGTGTGTGTGCTCTGCCCCAGGCCAAAGTGAAACTGAAACAGGGTCACATGACACACTTTCTTAAAGTGATAGCATGCTGCTAACCCTTAAAGGCATATTACAACAATCCTAAGATTGTGAAAGGCACAGCGCATGTGAATACAAGCCCTTTCCCTGGATGATCTGGGTGGATGCAGGAAGGTGGAGGGGTGTCCAGTACATGCCTTCCTACCTGATGAAATGAATTCCCCTCTCCCCTGGAGGGCACAAGTTTCTGCCCAATGCTTTGTCCTGCTTTACTAGGGGGCAGTAGGGGCAGGTTTATTAAATGGTCGCTCTCTCTGTTCAATGCCAATGGTGGCAAGTAGAGTTCAAGTACGTTATGTGTGTAAGGGTGAAATTGATCTTTTGCATCTCTCTCTCTCTCTGTTTTATTTACTGAAGTCCACTGTTTGTTCCTTCTCTTTGTTTTTCCCCAGTGAATAACTGCAAGTATTGGATAAGGAACTGCCTACTGCTAAGCTCTATTGACAGATACTGGGAATCAAACTTGGTCCTCCTGGTCCAGATGGTTTATTTCCCAACTGGTTGCTGTGGTTACCAGATTAATCCTTGCATGAACGCTTAAGAAGCTTGACACCCTCCGGGGGGTTACCTTATGGGCAGTTTGACAAGTGAACCCTGGTGTGCTTTCTTGTGGGTACCTGCTAGCTTCTCATTCAAAGGCACTTAGTGCCTGGTAAGGAGACCAATGAATCTAAATGGGCCCCCTTCCTATTGCCTGGTTAAGAAGCAGGGCCATTTAGACTCATCCCCCTTGCTGCCCCCTTCCCGCCATCACTAAAGGTAAAGTCATCATAGTCCCAGATGACCATATTCTACACTCCCTTTTGAGCGGGGAAAGCTGACTGGGGGTGATCAAACCTGAGAATCACCTTATGCGAGGGGCAAGGTTGAGAAAGCGGAGCCTTCATGAATAACCTCAGCCAGTACAGGAATTAAACCCGTGCTGTTGGTGTCGCTCTGCATCGCAAAGGAGCCATCCAGCCAACTGAGCTAACCAACTCTCCTACACGCTAACTGGTGCCTGGCTCCCTCCTTGATCCAAGGCCTGAACTGGGTGTAGTTCCAGCAGCAGACACCACATCCCCAGTCCCTCACCCAGCCCATCTGACCCTGAGGTGACATCTCGCGGCCGCAGTGGGCTCGGCAAATCAAGAATTAAAGCTGAGTTTGAGCTTGGGGATTGAATCGGTGTGGGTTGGAAGACTGGAGGAGGAAAAACATTTTATAGTTTTGAAACACTGTGCGGGGATAACTTAAAGTAAGATTTGCTGTGCCCATCTAAAGTAAAGAGCAAAGTGAAATTCTTCTAAATCTTCTTAAGTTAGCCTTTCACCTTCGGATGCTGTGTACCTTCATTGTTTTCTGTTTTGTTTGTTGGCTCCAGATTTCGCAAGCCTGCAGTACAGACAGTAAGGTCACTTGCTTTCTCCTTTAACTGTTCATCTCCGTCAGAGTCTGGTTCATGAAACATCATACTGTAAGCCTTTAAGTGGCTTTAATCTGCCCTATTGTTGTGAATATAGAGCTGCATATTTTCCCATAAATTTATTTACTATTGTTCTACTTGTCAAACCCATTGGGCAACATCAAGGAGATATAATTGTTTTTTTTCCCTCTTATTTTATGCTGCTTTCACACTATCAGGCAGCGATCCATGTTGGCCTATGGACATCTAGTGCTCCCCTTGCCTCCATTGGGTATGATAGTACAGTGGTTATGTTACTAGACTAATAACTATGGATGATAAACCTAAGTTCAGTTAATTTAACAAACAGATTGTCATTGGTGGCACAGTGGTTAGCACTGCTGCCTCACAGCGCCAAGGACCCAGGTCCAATTCCGGCCTTGAATGACTGTCTGTGTGGAGTTTGCACGTTCTCCCTGTGGCTACATGTGTTTCCCCTGGGTGCTCCAGTTTCCTCCCACAGTCCAAAGATGTGCAGGTTAGGTGAATTGGCCATACTAAATTGCCCCTTAGTGTAAAATGATGTGTAGGTGATGGGGGGGTTAGTTGGATAAATGTGTGTGGTTACAGGGCAGGGGCTGGGCAAGATGCTCTGTTGGAGAATTGACTCAATGGGCCAAATAGCCTCCTTCAGCACTGTAGGGATTGCTAATGACCTTTAGGGAAGGAAATCTGTTGGCCTTGCCTTGTCTGGCCTATACTTGACTCCAACTGACCTCTGAAATTGCAGGGAAAACCATTAGTTTAGGGATGAGCAATACATACTGGCCTTGTCTCCATGATGCCCACATCCCAGAAGGTATAATCAGAAGGTGCTGAGTGTCTCCTGTCCTACTTTGTGCTTTGCATCACTTTAAGGACATTCCTTCGGCCAATGGTGTCTTGGGACCAGAGATCCAAAATGAACAAGCACAGCTCCTCCCTGTATCTGGGAATGTACTGGTGTTGACCGCGTGGCGGGACCTCCAAACCAGCAGCGTCTCCAGGGACATCGACACTGCTGCCAGGTTCATTGGTGTTGGTACGGCTCCTGTTGGAGTGGCTGAGCTCTGGTGCTGGTTGCTGGTTATGGGACAGTGTTCAACGGTTTGATCACTGGCTCACTCAGGCGCCATTCCCTTTGTATACAATCCTGGGATTAGCTCTTTCTAAGGCTGTCTGATGGATAACTTCCTAATCCTGTTTGCCATGGAAATTCCTGTGGGACAATCCGGAAAATGGCTGGGAAAAAAAATCATAGAAGGAAGCCCATCAAATCTGCTCCAACCACAATCCCATCCAGGCCCTATCCATGTAACCCCACATATTTACTCTGCTAATCCCTCTAACCTATGTATCCCAGGACACTAAGAGACAATTTAGCATGGCCAGTGCACCTAACCTGCACACCTTTGGATTGTGAGAAGAAACTGGAGCACTCAGAGGAAACCCATGCAGACACAGGGAGAATGTGCAGACTCCACAGATAGTGAACCAAGCTGGGAATTGAACCCAGGTCCCTGGCGCTGTGAGGCAGCAGTGCTAACCGTTGTGCCACCATGCCACCCAGAGTAAATTATCACAGTGTGTAGCTTTGGCCTCTCTGTCACTACTATGTATTCAAATAGGATTACTTTTTTTTTCCAATCCAATTGTGCAAGTACCCTTTGATTTAGACCTACAGGGTTTACTGTATGAATAAACTAGTTAAAGAAGGAAAAAATAATAAGTCAACCTTCATATGTGAACCTAGATAATGATTGTCGACTCTGGAGTTCTCTCCTCCAATAGGCTGTAGGCGCTGAGACAATTGGAGCTATCAAGATTGAAATCAATAGATTTGTGTTAGGTAAGCCGATCAAGTGTTGTGGCACAATGGATAGCGTTCCTGCCTCTGAGCCAGGTGCCCTGGGTTCGAGTCCCACCTCAGGGTTTGCTGGCCAAGGAAGGTGTGTCCACATAAAGCGACTAAACAGGTTGAGTATCAACCTGCAAATCTATCCATTCGCCAATGGCTGTAAGAGCAGGAGAGATTCCAGGTCAGCCATGTGATGGAAAGGAAATTGGAGCCACAAACATCACGATCTAAACTGTGCGTGGCACAGTGGCATAGTGGTTAGTGCTGTTGCCTTGGAGAACCCAGGGATCTGGGCTCAATTCCAGCCTTGGGTGACAGTCTGTGTGGAGTCTGCACATTCTCCCCGTGTCTGCATGGGTTTCCTCCAGGTGCTTCGGTTTCCTCCCACAGTCCAAAAGACATACTGGTTAGGTGCATTAACCATGCTAAATTCTCCCTCAGTGTACCCAAACAGGCACCGGAGTGTGGCGACTAGGGGATTTTCACAGTAACTTCATTGTAGTGTTAATGTAAGCCTACTTGTGACAATAATAAATAAACTTTAGAACATTTAAAAGTGCATGTTGCCACAGCAACGTGGTCTTCCTGGGTGGGATTTTCCAGCCACGTTCGCTCCAACGCCATGGAAATTTTCTGGTCAGGTTTTTCTGTGGCTGGAAATTCCTGCCCGAGGTCAACGGACCTTTCCATGGTCCACTCATTGCCCACACAATTCCCTTGGTAGGCAGAACAGGAAAATTTGCCCCCCTGAGTGAACTGTAACACTATTGCCAAGCGTATCAATGAATATGGATAAATGGAGCTCAAGTGTATATCAGTGATAATGTGATCGAATGGCTCAAAGGGCTGAATGGCCTCCTCCCATATCAGGAGGAGGGAAAAGAATGCAGACTACGTAATATTAACAAAATGTATATTGAGAGTTCTATAGGAAGACAATCTTCAGTCAGTGAATCGACTTGTCATCCCTGCACTGTTGTTGAAGTGTAATTCAGTTTTCTACCAATAACTTGGGGAATAAAGAAGGACATTTTACAATGAAATGAATTGTGGGCAGACCACCAATGTCTAGGCTCACATCCAATGAGCACTCAATGAGCTGAAATATTGGCGTGCAGTCAACGTGGTGAAGCCATGTGGCTAATGCAGCAGGAGACAAGATTGGCAAAATGATAGCACTTTTGTAAAGCAGTCACGTTAGTTTCTTTTATTTGCACACACTGATAGAGCAGGCAATGGATTCCACAATGAAACACCCCAGTAATTCTCTCTTCCATATTCTTCTGCTGGGGAAAAGATACAAAAGTCTGAGATCACCCAGACAAGAGCAGCTTCTTCCTTGCTGCCATCAAACTTTTGAATGTTATTAAGACTTTTGAATATTATCAGCTTTATATTAAGTTGATTGTTCTCTACACCCTAGCTCCGACTGTAACACTACATTCTGCACTGTCTCCTTTCCTTCTCTATGAATGGTATGCTTTGACTGTATAGCACGCAAGAAACAATACTTTTCACTGTATACTACACTGGTGACAATAATAAATCAAATCAAATCAAAAAACATACGTGGGTTAACTTCTTTCCTCATTCCACACTCTGGGGGAAGGCAGTGGCATTATGGTATTGTCACTGGACTAGAAATCTAGACACCTAGAGTAATGCTCTGGAGCCCCAGGTTCGAATCCCACCATGGTAAATGGTGAAATTTGAATCTAGAACTTGATGACCCTGAAACCATTATCAATTGTTGTAAAAGCCCAATTTGGTTCACTAATGTACTTTAGGAAAGGAAATCTGCTGCCCTCACCTAGTCTGGCCTTCATGTGACTCCAGTGCTCCAGTAATGTGGTTGACTGTCAAACGCCCTCAAGGATGGGCAAAAATGCTGTGCCAGCCAGTGGCACCCATATCCCATTAACAAACAAAAAAAAGTGCTTTGGAATGATATACCGTATAATACATGATGGGCAGAATTTTCCTGTCTCACCCACCTCAGGAATCATAGCAAAGGTCCATTGACCTCAGTCGGGATTTTCCGGCTTTGGGGCGAACGTGGCCAGAAAATCCCACTCGATGTATTAGTATGCAATAAAGTAGGAGTGGCTCTTCCTCAGGGTTACTCAGAGGTCTCTGGGGTATGGAGCACAGTTGTGCCATTTCACTGTTAATTCACCCCCTACGTAAGACTCTAATTTGGTGAATTCAAGAGATTTTAGCTGATTGCAAATTGCTGAGGTAATTTGAAGGACAGTCATAATGCATGAGGATGAGTGAGTGAACATCCTGAAATTGGGGGTGAGTTGGACACAAACACTTTTATATTTTATTTGTTACTCCTTTTTAATTATCACTTTACTTTTTTATTATTTTTGTTCAGCAACTTCTTTCTTTATATATGTCAACTTTTTAAAAAAGAAATCATATTTAATGTTATGCCAAAACTTGTTCAACCATATTTACCATGGCTAATCCATCTAACCTACACATTTGTTGGACACTAAAGGGCCTCTGAAGCACTTTGAGATATCTCAGGGTGGCACAATATTGAGCACAGCTGCCTCATAGCGCCAGGGACCCAGCTTCAGTTCCAGCTTTAGGTGACTGGCTGTGTGGAGTCTGCATGTTCTCCCAGTGTCTGCATCGGTTTCCTCCAGATGCTCCAGTGTCCCTCCACACTCCAAACAGGTGCAGGTTAAGTAGATTAGCCATGGTAAATGCATGGGGTTCTGGTGATACCGCAGTTGAGGTGTGACTGGCCTGGGTGGGATACTCTGTTAGAGAGTTGGTGAAAACTTGTTGGGCCGAATGACCTCCTTCGGCACCAGAATCAAAGAATCCCTACACCAAGTGTGCACTGGCCTGGGCCCTGTCCCCATAAACACACATAGTGATCCTGCTAACTTCCCTGACACTTACTGGAAGACAATTTAGCATGGCCAATCAGTTTAAGCTGCACATCATTGGACTGTGGGAGGAAACCGGAGCACCTGGAGGAAACCCACATAGACCCAGGAAGAACATGCAAACTCAATACAGTGACCTAAGCCAGGAATTGAACCCCTGACTCTGGCGCTGTGAGGCAGCAGTGCTAACCACTGTGCCACCGTGCCGCCCATGTAGAATTTCTATTGTTCTACGTGGCAAGAAACTATTTAAATGCAACACATCCCTGATAGTATTTTGCAGGTTTATTCCAGTACCTATGCCATCTACATCCCAAGTATTTGGATTTCACATGGACAGTCATTTTTATGTCCCTGAGTTTATGGACAAGAGTCAGTTGCTGATCTAAATGAGTTACTGCTGCTGATCTAAACTGTGCAGCCCTGTTGGATGTGAAATGAAATTAAGAAACAGGAAGGAGTGCAGGAACAAGACAAGGCCCCTCGAGCCAAATCCAGGTCTCAATTAGATTAGGATTGATCTGTATCTCAATTCTGGTCTTGATTCCATTAAATTGGTTTTGTCTTTTGTATCTGACTGAGGTATGAAAGTGCAAGCTATTTCGCTCTTGGGGAATAACATAGATTCCAAGAAAGTATCTAATTAAAAAAAAACTGGGTGAGTCTTACTGGAAGGTGGCTTGAATGTAGTGGGTGGAGACAGCAACTGCAGGGAACATGTGGAGAGTTTAATTGAAGGTGTTAAGGGGAGATGGCGGAAGTGACTGGCTTCATGAGATGTAATAGAGATATTAATAACAAGATGAATGTCTTGCAGGAGATAAGTGTAAAGACAGTGGCTCAGAAACTGGGCCACGTTCCTTGTGCAGGGTGCACTGCCCCACACAGCAAATTGGTCCTCCAAACAGATTAGAGTAATCCTGGTGGGCTACGGGCGTGGACCCACATTCCCAGGGACATGGCGCATGCCTGATAAGGCAGGGAAGATAGCTTGGACCTTGACCAAAGTACTCCTATGTGAGAGGGCATGGAGGGCGATCAGAACGATGGCAGTTTCCAGTGACGGTCCACTGTTTTAACGCGGAGCTGCGGGAAACACACCAGTTCACCTTGGTTTTCACTACAAGGAGAATGACCTCCTTCTTAAGTGGCACAGTAGTTAGCACTGCTGTCTCGCAGCTCTAGGGACCTGGCTTCAATTCCCGGCTTGAGTAACTGTCTATGTGGAGTTTGCACATTCTCCCTGGGTCTGCGTGGCTTTCCTCCAGGTGCTCCGGTTTCCTCCCACGCTCCAAAGATGTGCAGGTTAGGTGGGATGCTAAATTGACCCCTAGTGTCCCAGGATACGTACGTTAGAGGCATTAGAGGGGTAAATATGTGGGGTTACGGGGATAGGGCCTGTGTGATTGTTGTCGATACAGACTGGATGGCCTGAATGGTCTTTTTCTGTACTGTAGGGGATTCTATGATTAGGTGGGATTTTCTGTCCCCCCATTCCCGCTGCCCCTCAACCATCCCCTCCCACCTTCCAGTGACATATTTTGCCTTTGGTTTGAGGCAGAATCTTCCAGTCCCACCGATGATGTCAATAGCTTTTTCCCATGGTTTGTATCTTCTACAGGGGAACTCTCCGTGGAGGTCACTATTGGTGGGATCATAACTTTCTGCTGCTGGTGATGGGGTGGACAGTGGTGGTCGGGGCGGTTTCACATCGGTGTGACTGAAAGAGATCCCACCAGCAGGAAGGGCTGGGAAATTTCAGCCATTATATGCAAATACAATAGGCCCTACGATTCTTTTTGTACATCTATCACTGTGTGGCCAAATTCCTCTCTAGTTCGATTTGCAAGTTTGCTGACAACACCACCATAGTGGGTCGGATCTCAAACAATGACGAGACAGAGTACAGGAATGAGGTAGAGAATCTGGTGAACTGGTGTGGTGACAACAATCTTCCCCTCAATGTCAACAAAACAAAGGAGATTGTCATCAACTTCAGGAAGCATAAAGGAGAACATGCTCCTGTCTACATCAACAGGGACGAAGTAGAAAGGGGTGAGAGCTTCAAGTTTTTGAGTGTCCAGATCACCAACAACCTGTCCTGGTCTCCCCATGCCGACACTATAGTCAAGAAAGCCAACAAACACATCTACTTTCTCAGCAGACTAGGGAAATTTGACATGTCAGCCAAGACTCTCACCAACTTTTACAGACGCACCATAGAAATCATTCTTTCTGGTTATATCACAGCTTGGTATGGCTTCTGTTCTGCCCAAGACCGCAAGGAACTACAAAAAGTTGTGAATGTAGCCCAGTCCATCACGCAAACCAGCCTCCCATCCATTGACTCTGTCTGCACTTCCTGCTGCCTCAGCAAAGCAGCCAGTATAATTAAGGAACTGAACATTCTCTCTTCCATCTTCTTCCATTGGGTAAAAGATACAAAAGTCTGAGGTCACATACTAACTGACTCAAGAACAGCTTCTCCCCTGCTGCTGCCAGACTTTTGAATGGACTTAACTTTCATTAAGCTGATCTTTCTCTACACGCTAGCTATGACTGTAACACTACATTTGGGACTCTCCCATTTCTTTCTCTATGAACGGATATGTTTTGTCTGTATAGTGAGCAAGAAACAACATTTTTCACTGTATACTAATATATATCACCATAATAAATCAAATCAAATCAAATCTAACAGAGGTTTCGGGTGCAGCAACAACAACTTATGACTATATAGTGCCTTTAACGTAATAAAATATCCCAAAGAGCTACACAGAAGGATTATTTATCAAGATATGATACTAGCCAGATAATTGGGGTCAAGTGATCAATCGCTTGGTGAAGACAGTAGGCTCCAAGGTGTGTCTTAATGAAGGGAACTGTCACACAGAAAGATTTAGGGAGGGCCTGTGGGGCCTAGACAACTGAAGGAATTGGCAGCAAAGGGGAAACAGTTAATATCGGGGATGTTCAAGAGGCCAGAACTAGAGGCCCTTGCTGCCTGTGCAGGACCCTAACTAGGGAGCTGGTTGGCACTCTTCAGGTTCAGAACGAGTGCTGCACTAACTGAACTCTCAGACACTTGTTTTATGGTATTAAAATAAGCTCAGTGCCATTCAATCAATGGCGGTTTACCAATACAGTGGTTTTAAATTGTTAATGTTTCTTTTTTATTAATCCAAATGTCACTTCTAAGTATTCTCAGTATTGAGGAATGGAAATATGTCAATCTTGATTCAATCTTGAGTCTGTTTCACCATTCAGCTGATCTCTACCTAAATTCTATTTACCCATCTGGGTTTTGAAATTTTCTATTGGTCCAGCCTCTAATTAGCCTTTTGGGGAAGAACATTCTCGATTTTCTTTTATGAGATCCATTTTGTATAATTAAATATCTTCTCTGAATTGATTTTAACAATACACATTAGAGTATATGAATTAGGAGTAGGAGTAGCCCCTCGAGCCTGATCCACCATTCAGTAAGACCATGGCTGATCTGACTGTAACTTGCCTACCCCCAATAACCTTTTACCCCAAAAGCCTCACAAATGAAGAATCCGTTTAGCCCTGCCTTAAAATTATTCAAAGATCCTGCTTCCATTTTTTTTAAAGAAATTCCAGAGATGCACGATCCTGTGAGAGAAGAAATTTCTATCCTCTGTCTCAAATGAGCAACCCCTTATTTCTAAACAGTGGCCCAAAGTTCTAGATACTCCTACAAGAGGAAATTTCCTCTCCACATTCGCCCTGTCAGCACTCCTCAGAATCTCAAAGGTTTCAAAGGTTTTAGAATCAATTCTTTTAGCTTTCCTAATTACTTGCTGTACCTGCATACCAGCCTTTTGTAATTCATGCACAAGGACACCTCGATCCCTCTGCAATTCTCACCATTTAGACAATAAGTTTTATTTTATTCTTCTTGCCAAAATGGACAATTTCACATTTGCCTACATTATTCTTCATTTGTCAGAGTTTTGCCCACTCACTTAACCTATCTTTGTTCCTGTCTGTAGCCTCCTTACACTTTGGCAACAATTTCTTCAGTCCTTTCATCCAAGTTATTTATATAAACTTTAAAAAGTTGAGGTCTCAGCACTGATCCCTGTGGCACACTGCTCATCATGTGATATTTTTATTTGACAAAACTTTTGGATTTTTTTCTATATATTTATCTTTACATTCTTTCCTTTCCCCTTCCCTTTCTTCCACCATTTTACCTGACACATTTGGTTTAAAAATGTCATCAGTTCCAACAAAGCTGTTCTCTGCTCTACAAACAGAGTGAGAAGGGAAGGGTTATTTCTGCTGGGTGTGCAGGCCACAGAATCCCTACAGTTCAGAAGGAGACCATTGGCCCACCGAGAATATACCGACCACAATCCCACCTAGGCCCTATTCCTGTAACCCTGCACATTTACTCTTTTAATCCCCTGACACTAGGGTCAATTTAGTATGGTCAATGCACCTAACCTGCACATCTTTGGACAGTGGGAGGTAACCAGAGCTCCCGGAGGAAACCCACGCAGACATTGGGAGAAAGTGCAAACTCCACACAGACAGTGACCTGAGGCCAGAATTGAACCTAGGACCCTGGCGCTGTGAGGCAGCAGTGCTAAACACTGTGCCACTGTGCCGTCGGTGATGAAGGATCATCAATTGTCACAGGGGGTGAGGAGAGAGGGTCGGAGAGATTTCTGTATTGATCAAGTGGGTTGTTGGAGAATAAAACTTGTTGCCACGGCGAGTAGCTATGATGGAGATCATTGCGTACTTATCACAGAATCATAGAATCCCTACAGTGCAGAAAAAGTCCATTCGGCCCATTGAGTCTGCACCAACAACAATCCCACCCAGGCCCTATCCCCGTAACTCCACATATTTACTGGAATAATCCCTCAAACCTATGTATCCCAGAACAGTAAGGGGCAATTTAGCAAAGACAATCAACCTAACCCGCACATCTTTGGAATGTGGGAAGAAACCGGAGCAATCGGAGGAAATGCATGCAGACACAGGGAGAATGTACAAACTCCACAAAGACAGTGACCCAAGCCGGGAATCGGACCCGGTCCCTGGAGCTGAGAGGCAGCAGTGCTGACCACTGTGCTATCTTGCCGCCCAAACTTTAAGCACAGAGGAACAGAGCAGATGCTAGGCCTGCAATGACAAAACACACACCTTACTTCAATTCCATGAAAATTGATTGATAATTAGGAGTGAACTTGTGGATCATCTTTTGTTTTTTACTATTGGATTACCTATAAAGAAGTAGGAACTAATTAGCTGGGAACTAATTGTGTGTAAGAGTTCTAATTAAGAGGCCACATTTTAATGCTGCGCTAAAAATTGATGTGATGTTTAACAGAACCAGTTCAAACTGGTCCTTCTATTGTACAAGGCATCACGGTAGGTTAAAGGACTGGATTTTCCCAGCCCTTCCCACCAGTGGGATCTTCCAGTCTCAACAAAGACAACCCCCACCTCCCTCCCCTCCCGGCCTGCCGTGATGGCTCCCTGGTGGTGAGGTGGGGGGAACCATGCAAAATGCTAGAGATCTCAGCAGGACTGGAAGATCCCGCCAGCGGCCAATAGTGAGCCACCTCCACCACATGGAGGAAGGGGGAGTGGGGAGTTGTGGGGGGGAGGGGTAGGGATTGGGGAGAGAGTGGGGGGGTGGAAAATCCCAGCCGGAGAGTTCTGATCTTTTCAACATTGATCTGTGATCTGGGAGCCAAATGACAACAAGAACACAAAGCTCCTTGACACCAATAATCCAGTTAACAGTATTCTGTATGGATCTGGAGTGGCAGGATCCTGCATGGACAACCTCCGAGACCTCTTCAAAAACCTCACAGCCCAAGTGATCAACACGTAGGATAAACATTCAGATCAGGTAGCAGAGGGTTAATCGTAAAAGGAACAGCTGGAGGCTACAATGGGGTGATATTCAGCTTTCTCTGATTGAGTAAATCAAGTTGAACTAAATGGTAAGTTCCATAATTACCTTGTGATCTACTGTAAGATAGCTATGTGGTATTTATGTGTGCTAACAGCTTCATTGAAAGGACTTTACATTGGTCCTTCTATTGTACAAGGCATCATGGTAAGGTGAGTTCCCTCCTTGCCATATGTTCCTGGAAACCTACTCAATCTGACAGTCAGGCACTGAACTCATGAAGGCACAGTTCATTGGAGCACTAATGTGTGGGGGCCAATCATCACTGTCCACACTAGGTAGGAACAGGGGTAGAGTATCCACTAATAATGGCGCTGAATATGTTGTCATGGGTTCCACGCAGAGAACTGGAAGTGAGCAATCAGAATGCTTGCCTTTTAGATATGCTCCTTATTAAAAAGCACGGAAATCTGGGCTTCGAGACATGTAGAGGGCCCCGAGACAATTTTCCGGTACCAACTGACTGCTGGCATCTCTCACTCACTCGCCCACTGGCTTAACCAAGTGCCTGTAAAGAGACTACGGTACGCCATTCACAACACTGGCAATGATTACATTTGTTAAAGGTTATTGTGTGGTCAGAAGGATTACGAATATACTCCAAACCTCACAAAAATATTGTTATTCACTGCTGGCATTTCCTGTGCCCTCCTTCCCCCTTTCAACTTGACCCTCTGCTGCAGCCCTGTGAATAAGTCACCAAACTGTCCACCTAAACAGTGAGCACCCTGTGCATTTACACTGAACACTCACAGACATCGATTCTCCATGTGTAATGAAATAAAGAACTTGTTTTCTTTTAAAACTCTGTTTTTATATTCATCTGTGGGACATGGATGTCGCTGGCTGGCCAGCATTTATTGCCCATCCCTAGTTGCCCGAGGGCAGTTGAGAATCAACCACATTGCCGTGGCTCTGGAGTCACATGTAGGCCAGACCGGGTAAGGACGGCAGATTTCCTTCCCTGAAGGACATGAATGAACCAGGTGAGTTTTTTCCGACAATCGACAATGGTTTCATGGTCATCAGTAGATTCTTAATTCCGGATATTTTTTCATTGAATTCAAATTGCACCATTTGCCGTGGCGGGATTCGAATCCAGGTCCCCAGAACATTATCAGGATTAATAGACTAGATAAATCCATTAGGCCAGCGTCTCCCCACTACCAACTTTCATACCCTCAGGACATCCCAGAATGCTTTACTACCAATGACGCACTTTTGGTATTTAGTCACTGCTGTAATATAGCAAATCGCTGCAGCCAATGAGTGCACAGCTAGCTCCCACAAATAGCAAGTGGATAATCTGTTTTAGTGATGTACTGGAAGAATAAAGATCAACCATGGCATCTGGGAGAAGTCCTCTTCAAAGAACCCCCGCAATCCTCTTCTTCAGTCGTTCAAATTATCACAGGCAATTTGAGATGGGCAATAAATGCTGACCTTGTCAGCAACACTAACACCCTGTGAATGAATCAATAAACAATGCCCTGTCAAGGTAGGTGGGGCCTTGGTTTCTCATCTGATCTGAAAGACAGCACCTCTGACAGTGCAGCACTCCCTCGGTGCTCTGCTGGAGTGTCCGCCCAAATTATGTTGCTCAACTCCCTGCAGTGGGACTTGAACCCACAACCTTCTGAGTCAGAAGCAAGAGTGCATCCAGCTGAACAGTAAGGCACTGTTAATTTTCATAAATAGAAGTCTCTGGGCTAATGTTGAGAAATTTCCTGAGGCGCTGATGCCAGGAACGTGGAGATCCTGCCCTTAACTGATTAGAAACTCAGCTTTAAATAAAGGGTATAAAAGAAATATTGGAAAATGGAATCTAGTGCATGGAATGGCTGGTGTCCCTTCACCAAAACTGATTTATTTACAATGGTTTGCAATACTCAGGAGGGTCACAGAACAGAGTATTCAGCCTGAGTGCCGGTGACCTCAACACTCCACATTATACGGCTCCGTAGAGCTTGCTGATTGGGCAGTCTTATCAGGCCTTAATTTTAGCATTCAATCCAAATAAACAAAATCAAATTAACTTAGGGACAACTCAAAAAGGGCAGCTCCCTAAAAGGAGGGGACCCCAAAACAAAACGGAAAGGAAACTTAAAACATCAAATTAAAATGTGATTAAAGGGGTCAATAATACACCCCAGCCCCTGCGGTGCCCAGCAAGCATGGGAGGTATTAATGATGCTCTCGGACTCCCCTTCCAGGGACACCCGGCTGCGAATAGAGCCGCGATAGAAGGGCAGACAGTCAGGTTGGACGATCCCTCGATCGCCCCCTGCCTGGATCTGTAGATGGCCCAGCAGCAGGTTCATGAGGAGGTCCTCTTCCCGATCCACCTCCCCACCCTCCCAATTCGGGTGCCCGTAGATCAGGAACGTGGGACTGAAGTGCAAACAAAACTTCAATAAAATGTTTTTTAGAAAATTGAAAAAGTTGTGCAGCCTGCAACACATAGCGTAGACATGGTCCATGGACTCCACAAGGTTGCAAAAAGGGTACACTTGGGAGCCCGTGAACCAGTACAACCTACGAGTCTATTGCACCTGGTATTCCCAGGTGGTCTCGCATCCAAGTACTAATCAGGCCTGAGCCAGCTTAGCTTCCGAGATCAGATGAGATCTGGCATTTTCAGACTAATATGGCCAAAGGCAAGGCTTTAGTTATGGAACTGATACTCCAGTAGTCCCAAATCATTGACCTCATTGAAGTCATTAGACCACATTTATACAGGATATCATTGGGAAATGGGAGAGAATGGGGGTTTCAGCATGAACTAAGATAATGATAAGAGACATAAACTGTGCGAACTGAACGTAGAGAGAGAAAAAGCAGAGTGCCAGCATGAACTGGGATAAGATGGGGGAAGGAGACCACCTCCGCTGTCCATGTTGTGAAATTTTGAATGCAACCTACAAACATTGAGTATCAACCATGTCACAGGTTGGTAGCACTTTCAAATCTCACACCACTGGGTGGCACGGCAGCACAGTGGTTAGCACTGCTGCTTCACAGCACCAGAGATCTGGGTTTGATTCCTTGCCTGGGGTCACTGTCTGTGTGGAGTCTGCACATTCTCCCCATGTCTGCGTGCATTTCCTCCGGGTGCTCTGGCTTCCTCCCACAGTCCAAAAGATGTGCTGATTAGGTGCATTGGCCATGCTAAATTCTCTCTCAGTGTACCTGAACAGGTGCTGGAGTGTGGCGACTAGAGGGGATTTTCACAGTAACTTCATTGAAGTGTTAATGCAAGCCTACTTGTGACAAATTAGTAAACTTTTTAAAAATTTCTTTTCACTGCCCTGAGCACATGATCACATGAACCAGACTGCCACCCCTCTGCAGTTTTTTTATTCATCCATGGAACATGGGCATCGCTGGCTGGCCAGCTTTATTGCCCATCCTTAGTTGCCTTTGGAAGGCAGTTGAGAGTCAACCACATTGCCACAGTGGGAATGCTGCACTGTCAGATGTACCACATTTCAGAGGGCACATTAAACTGAGGCCTGTCTTCACTTTGCTTAAAGGATCCCATGGTACTATTGCAAAGGAGGAGAAGCAAGCTTCTCCCAGTCTCCTTGTCAACATTTATCCGCCCGCCAACATCTCAAAAACAAATGCGCTTGTCAGTTATTTCATCAATTGGGATGGCCTGGTGGCACAGTGATTAACACTGCTGTCTTACTGCGCCAGGGACCCAGATTCAATTCCCGGTTGGGTTACTGTCTGTGCAGAGTCTGCACGTTATCCCCCTCTCTGCATAGATTTCTTCCGGGTGCTTCAGTTTCCTCCCACAGTCCAAAGATCTGCAGGTTAGGTGGATTGGACATGCTAATTTGCCCCTTAGTGTCCAAAGATGTGCAGGTTGGGTGGATTGGCCATGGTAAATTGCCTCTTAGTGTCCAAAGATGTGTAGATTAGGCAGATTAGTGATGGTAAATGGGTGCGGTTATGAGGATAGGGCTGAGATGGGATGCTCTTTCAGAGAGGCGATGCAGACTCAATGGGCCAGATGGCCCCTTTCTGCACTGTAGGTATTCTATGGTTCTGTTACCATTTGTGGAGTCTTGCTGTGCACTAATTTGCTGCTGCGTTTCCTGGATTAGGACGGTGACTACACTTCAGAAAGTACTTCATTGGCTGTACATTATACTGAGTCCATTAGAGGCATTCCAGAAATGCAAGTCTTCCTTTCTGTTTACAGTATCAAAGGTCACGACTGAAAAATGAGCGTTTTTATAAAATTATCTTTTTTTTTAGAGCGTCGGCTTTTCAGAATGATCACTATTTGTTAGATTACTGTGGATCTGGCTGCGTTATCTCAAAGCACTGGCCACAATAGAAAAATCGCCAAAAAAAAAACAATTATGATTTTGGTTGAGGGAAGATTATTTTTTGAGACTTGCGGCATGCAAATCGATTTACGGACTGTCGGCGGCCTCTTAGCCTCCATTTTAATTCTCAAGTTGCGTACGCTCTCCAGGTCTGCTGGCGTTGAGAATTGAGGCAACAGTCCCAGTCAGCAGCAGCCCATCAGCTGACCCATGTCTTACCTGCACGCCAGCGCAAAAAACAAAATATTTTCCTTAATCCCAACCCCTGAGTGCAAGTTATCATGTTACCCACATTGTGAATGGCCTCTATTTTTCTGCGGGATTGAGGCACTTTTTAAATATACAATGCGAGTTATGTCTTATGGCAAATGAATAGTCAGCCTGAACGGAGAGCCACGACAAGACTTAATGAATGTATTTCAGTTTTTCTCTGCTGCTTTCTCAGTGGGAGCTTTTGTGTGGGAACAGTTTGCTTATAAAATTGTGTTAAAATCCCTTCAGAAATGTAGTTAACTCCTTCCGGATTTGAGAGACCTGACTTTAAGCTTATTTTTCTCCCTCTCTGAAGCATTCTGACTTGTAGGTCTGGAAAAGCGAAAAGCGGACTTTCCCACACCACAGCCCCCGCCTCCCCACCTCCCCCACCAACTCCACCCCCCCCGCTCCCTTCCCCACCACCACACCTCCCCCCACCCCCAGAACCTCCCGCCTCCTCCATTACCGGCCAGGCCCAATGTGGATGAATTTTGGCTTGATCTGATTTATTATTAGTATACAGTGAAAAGTATTGCTTCTTGCGCGCTATACAGACAAAACATATCATTCATAGAGAAGGAAAAGAGAGAATGCAGAATGTAGTGTTACAGTCATAGCTAGGGTGTAGAGAAAGATCAACTTTATATGAGGTAGGTCCATTCAAAAGTCTGATGGCAGCAGGGAAGAGGCCACTCTTGAGTCAGTTGGTACATGACCTCAGACTTTTGTGTCTTTTTCGCGATGGAAGAAGATGAAAAAGAGTATGTCCAGGGTGCGTGGGGTCCTTAATTATGCTGGCTGCTTTTTTGAGACAGCAGGAAGTTTGATTTGATTTGATTATTGTCACATGTATTGGGATACAGTGAAAAATATTGTTTCTTGCATGTTGTACAGACAAAGCATACTGCACATAGAGAAGGAAAGGAGAGAGTGCAGAATGTAGTGTTACAGTTTTAGCTAGGGTGTACAGAAAGTTCAGCTTAATATGAGGTAGATCCATTTAAAAGTCTGATGGCAGCAGGGAAGAAGCTGTTGTTGAGTCAGTTGGTACATGACCTCAGACTTTTGTATCTTTTTCCCAACGAAAGAAAGTGGAAGAGAGAATGTCCGGAGTGTATGGGGTCCTTGATTATACTGGCTGCTTTTCCGAGACAGCGGGAAGTGTAGACAGAGTCAATGGATGGGAGGCAGGTCTGATGTTGGAGACAGAAAATGTTCAAGAATAATTGGCAGCGAAATGGGCCAGAGTTTTCTTCTGGTCCCAGTGATGGCGAAACCCCACCGCAGGTTTCCTGAGGTTGGAAGGGTGCTAATAACGGGAAACCCTGTTGGAGGTGGCGGGACCAGAAGATCCTACTGCCAACCAATGGTGGGCCACCATGAAACACACCATGGGGACGCGGGAAATCCCACCCGAGATCAAAGACAAACAAAATTGTTCATATAAAGCACCTTTATCAGAAGAAAACATTCTAAGCTGCCTAGTTAGAGGTATAACAAAAGAAAACAAGGTACCAAATCACCCAAGGACCGACAACCAAAGGTTTGGTCGAAGGGGTAGGTTTTAAGGAGAATCTAAAAGGAGGACAGTGAGTTAGAGAGGTGAAGAGGTTTAGGGAGGGAATTCAGAGCTTAGGCACCTGAAATTGCACCCACCAGTTGTGGAGCAATTAAAATCGAGGATGTTCAAGCTGCCCTAATAAAAGGAGTGTGGATATCACACAGGGTTAAGGACTGGAGGTGATTACAGAGTGAGGAAGGGATCAGATTGTGGAGGGATTGGCAAACAGGATGAGGATTTTAAAATTGAGGCATTGTTTAACTAATAGGCAACATAGGCAGGGAGCAGAGGGGGTGATGGATGAATGGGATTTAGTGAGAGTTAAGGCACGGGCAGCAGTTTTGGAGATACCAGAGGGTATAACCAGAAGTGTGTTAGATTAGACAAGTCTAGAGACAACAATGGTACTCACGAGGGCTTCAGCAGTAGAAGGGCTGTGGCAGGGGCAGAGAATGATGGTGGAAATAGATGGTCTCAGTAATGGCACTACAGAATCATAGAATCCCTACAGTATAGAAGGAGGCCATTCAGTCCATCAAGACTGCACTGACAACAATCCCACACTATCTCAGTAAACCCACATATTTATCCAACTAATCCCCCCAAAATCAGGGGCAATTTAGCATGGCCAATCAACCTAACCCGCATCCAGGGGAAACCCACGCAGATACAGGGAGAACGTGCAAACTCCACACAGATAGTGACCTAAGCCAGGAATCAAACCCGAGTCCCTGGCACTGTGAGACAGCAGTGAGGCACTACTGTACCACCGTGCCGCCCACCAATATGTGAAACTCACATCTCAGGGTGAGATATAACCCCGAGGTTGTCAGAGATTTACCAGTGAGAAGGAAGCAGAGTTTGTGTTGGGGATGAAGGACAATGGTTCAATCCTTGCTAATATTAAATAGGAGGTAATTTCAACTCACCCAACTCACTCAGCCCCTTGAACCTGCTCTGTAGTTCAATAAGAGCATGGCTGATCTGATTGTGGTCTCAACTCCACTCCCCCATCTGCCCCACAAGACCCTTGACACCACCCCCCCCCCCACCACCCCCCGTTGATCAAAATGGCTGACGGGCTGAACTAGGGGCAAGTTGAAGTACCTAAATGAGTAACTGTCCCCGTTATCCTCCTGGTGACTGTTTTCACACAGTCTGGGTGACCATCACTATCTACAGCCCTTCAGCAGAAAGTACCGGATTGAGTTTGTTGACATATGTACAGCCTGAATTGAGAAACCAAATACTAATAACATGATTGCATTTATAAAAGGCTTCATCATGTTTAAACATTCTCAAAGCTTTCCACGTAAATAATTACTTTTGATGTGTGGCGACTGTTATTAAACTGCCAAATCTGGTAGTCATTCTATGCCAGACACATTCCACAAATAGCAGCGAGAGGAATTCAGCCAATCTGTTTTGTTTTGCTAGCATTGATTGAAGGAAGAATGTTGGCCGAGACACTGGGAAAACCTTACCCCTAACGTTTGTTTCCCAGCAAAGCTATGAGACCAATAAAGAATCATTGGACCAAGCAAATGGGTCTTCAGAGTCATGTCCCGCCTGAGGGATAGCGTTGCCGACATTGCAGCACTTCCTCAGTCGTGCAAATAATTGTCAGTCTCAAGCATGAGATCAAACACAGGCAGCCCGGCCTCACAGCGGGAGTGCGGTCAACTGCGTACCATTTGCTTACTAAGCTTCCAAAGAAATAAATGAACTTCAGTTCACCTTGCAGCATGGTGGCACAATGTTAGCACTGCTGCCTCATAGTGCAAGGAACCTGGGTTCAATTCTGGCCTCGGGTCACTGTCTATGTTGAGTTTGCACATTCTCCCCATGTCTGCGTGGGGGTTTCCTCTGGGTGCTCCACTTTCCACCCACACTCCAAAGACGTGTAGGTCAGGTGGGTTGGTCATGGCAAATACACAGGATTAGCTGCTATTTTGGTGGATTCAATGAGCCAAATGGCCTCCAAGTAGCAATTTAGCTTGGCCAATCTCCCTAACCCGCACAGCCTTGAAGTGGATGAGGAGCCATGATCATTATAAATGGTGGAGAAGGCTTGAAGGGTGAAATGGCCTACTCTTGCCTCTCTTTTCTCTGTTTCTATTTAAAATAATTATTTGAACTATTTAAAGGGTGGCATAGTGACACAGTGGTTAGCCCTGCTGTCTAACAGCGCCAAGGATCCGGGTTCAATTCTGGCCTTGGGTGACTGTCTGTGTGGTGTTTGCACATTCTCCATGTGTCTGTGTGGGTTTCCTCCAGGTGCTCCGGTTTCTTCCCACAGCCCAAAGATATGCAGGTTAGGTTGATTGGTTATGCTATATTGCTCCTGAGTGTCAGGTGGACTCACAGGGTAAAAACATGAGGTTACAGGGATAGATCTGGGGTGGGATTAGTGTTTGTGCAGTCTAGATGGGCCAAATGGCCTCCTCTGTACTGTAGAGATTCTATGATTCTATGAACTGGCAGAAGGAGAAGGGAGTTAAGGGGAAGTAATTTTATCCAGAGAGTGGTAGCAGTCCAGAACTCACTGCCAGAAACAGTGGTAGAAATTGAAGCATTCATCACGTTTAAAAAATATTTGAATATGCTCTTGCAGTGCCATAACCTACAGGGCTACGGACCAAGAGCTGGAAAGTGAAATTGGACAGGCTAACTCTTCTCCATCCAGCAATGTCATGCGCTGAATAGCTTCCTTCTGTGTCAGAGCCATAGATTTTCTATGTTTCCATGTTTTTAGCTGAAGTCATGAGGAAATAAATATCAAATGCAACACTGTCGTTCAACGTACCTTCTGGTATTCTACACTGAGGCAGTGCAACTCTTAGGAAGATGGGAGCACCTCCCACCTCTGAAAGCTGGCCTCCAATCAAATAGCTGGCAATGGGTGGCATGGTGGCACAGTGGTTAAGCACTGCTGCCTCACAGTGCCAGGGACATGGGCTCGATTCCGGTCTGCCTGTGTGGAGTCTATACGTTCTCCGTGTCTGCCTGGGTTTCCTTCAGGTGTTCCGGTTTCCTCCCATAGTCCAAAGATGTGCATGATAGGTGGATTGGCCTTTAGTGTCCCAAGATGTGTGGGTTAGGGGGATTAGCAGGATAAGTATGTGGGGTTACAGGAAAGAGCCTGGGTGGGATGCTCTATAGAGCATTGGTGAAGACTTGATGGACCAAATGACTTCCTTCTGCACTGTAGGGATTCTATGATTCTATGAAGTCCACAATCCCTGCAGTGCCCCCGAGAACTGCAGCCAGTCTTCCAGGAAGGTCATCGTGCTACCCAGGTACAAGGTGGTTGGAGCAGCTTCGCTGTGGTCAGTCTGGTATGGCCTGGCAAGCTTGAGAGTGAATGAGGGGGTCTTGATTGGAGGGGAAGGGGTGGCAGGAAAGCAGCGGGCCTGGGGGGGGCGGTGGGAGTACCATGGGAGTGGCTTCCATTGGGAACTGTCTTTCCAAACATGAGCGAATACCAGCCCCAACTTGCAACAACCTGACACACTCGGCCTGTGATTGGTAAAGTACTAAGAGTGGATGGGCTGTCTAAGGTCTCCTCCAACCTTGGTAAAATACCAGCAGAGGCGGGTAGGCGATGGGCATTGCCACTTAGTTTCGAATTTACACTCCCCAACCCATCTGGTAGCTAACCTCTGACTCAGTATAAAATTCCAACCACCAAGTCTGTTTTGACTATAAACTACATGCAAATAAATTCTTTCTTGAGTATTGTGCAATATTGAATTACCAAAATAATTATGTACACAGCTCCCAAAGCTACACTCTGGAATTTTCACCCGTCCTCACATCTCCTGTATTTAATTTTGACCTGCTAGCATCAGAAACCCACTTATGGGACTGCACTTAAAGGGGGAGGCAATGGCCTAGTAGTATTATCGCTAGACTATTAATCCAGAAACTTCAGGTAATGTTCTGAGGGTCTGGATTTGAATTCCACCATGGCAGATGGTGGAATTTTTTAAAAATCTGGAACTAAGAATCTACTGATGACCATGAAACAATCGCTCATTGTCGGAAAAATGCATTTGGTTCACTAATGTCCTTTAGGGAAGGAAATCTCCCGTCCTTAACCTGGTCTGGCCTACACGTGGCTCCAGAGCCACAGCAATATGGTTGACTCTCAACTGCTCTCTGGACTGGCCCAGCAAGGCACTCAGTTCAAGGGCAACTAGGGATAGGCAATAGATGCTGGCCAGCCAGCGATGCCCAGTCCCACGAATGAATAAAAGAAAAATTGAGGAGAGTGCGGGAGAATGACACTGAGATGGAGAATCAGTTATGATCATACTGAATGGCACAGTACGCTTAAAGGGTCAAATAATCCACCCCTGCTCCTATTTTTATGTTGCTGTGAGTGAGTAAAACATCAACCTAGGGAGCAGACTCCCTAAGCAGACAATGGAATCAGGTAGTATTGATTCATTCAAGTGCACGTTCGATAGATTTCTTGCAGAAAATAATATTTTGGGATACATCGCAGTAGTAGTTTGAGCCACGTCACAGCAAGTGTAACAGGCTTGAGAGAAACAGCTGAACGTGGGCCAATGTTTCCAAAAGCTTTCCAACACTCGAGCTTTCCTCATACCATTTCTGGCCCTATTGTAGACTAATTGTTAGAGATTGATTGCTGCAATTAGTCAACAACTCTGTTATTATTGTATCATGTGACTACCAGGATGCTTGAGGGCTAATGAGATGTTCTTTTTACATCTTGCAAATCCTGTATTTCTAATCTTCTTTTAAACACCAATTAAGACCATAAAACATCAGAGCAGAAGTAGGCCCTTTGGCCTATTGAGTCTCCTCTACCTTTCAATAAGGTCATGACTGATCTGATATGATAATCTGCAACTCCACTTTCCCACCTGATCAACATCATTTTTGATTCACTCACCGATTAAAAATCTGTCTATCTCAGTCCTGGGCACATTTAAAGACCCAGCCTCTACAGCCCTTTGCAGTAAAGAATTCCACAGATTCACTACTCTCTGTGAGGAGAAATTCCTCCTTATCTCCGTCTTAATTGGTGACTCCTTACTCTGAGATTATGACTTCTGGTCCTAGGCCCTCCCACAAGGGGAAACAATCTCGCAGCATCTACCCTGTCAAACCCCCGACAATATGAAATGTTCTTTTTTTCAGTTATTATTTATTAGTGTTACAAGTAGGCAGAACCTCAACACCGCAATGAAGTTACTGTGAAAATCCCCTAGTCGCCACACTCCCGCGCCTGCTCGGGTACACTGAGGGAGAATTTAGCATGGCCAATGCACCTAACCGCATGTCTTTCACATTGTGGGAGAAAACCGGGACACCCAGAGGCAACCCACACAGACATGGGGAGAACATGCAGATTCCACACAAACTGTGGCCCAAGCCGGCAATTGAACCTTTGTCCCTTCACAGCGCCAAGGACCCGGGTTCAATTCCCAGCCCAGGTCACTGTCTCTGTGGAGTTTGCATGTTCTCTCCGTGTCTGCGTGGGTTTCCTCTGGGTGCTCTGGTTTCCTCCCATAAATTGAAAGACGTGCTGGTTAGGCGCATTGACCCAAACTGGTGCCAAAATGTGGCGACTAGGGAAATTTCACAGTAACTTCATTGCAGTGTTAATGTAAGCCTTACTTGTGACTAATAAATAAACTTTTTAAATGGTCCAGTTTCACCTTGGTAATACTGTTTTTTTTAAGCTTATTTATTAGTGTCACAAGTAGGCTCACCTCAACACTTCACTGAAGTTACTGTGAAAATCCTCTAGTTGCCACACTCCGGCATCTGTTCAGGTACACTGAGGGAGAATTTAGCACGGCCAATGCACCTAATCAGCACGTCTTTTGGATTGTGGGAGGAAACAGGAGCACCCAGAGGAAAACCACACAGACACAGGGAGAACATGCAGACTCCACACAAACAGTGGCCCAAGCCAGGAATCAAATCCGTCTCCCTGGCGCTGTGAGGCAACAGTGCTAACCATTGTGCCACCATGCTGCCTAATGTCTCCAAAAGGTCACCTCGCATTCTTCTAAATTCCAGTGAGTACAGACCCAAACTACTCAACCTCTCCTCATAAGAAAATCTCTCTACACCCAGGATCAACCTTGTCTAGACCGCCTCCAATGCCAGTGTATCTTTCCTTAGATAAGGGGACCAAAGCTCTTCACAGGATTGCATCTGGCCTTTTCTTACCTCCAGGGCCACTATGCTTCATTTCTTACACTCTAACCTCTCTGATCCGGAATGCTTGGGACAATCATTTCGGAATTTTGGAATTTTTTGAATTATGGAATGACTTTGGAGTGCCTGACCACAATTATGCGAACCAGAAAACAACACGGATAAAATTATTTACTTGAGGCATGGAATATTATGAGATAGTAATAAAAATATGATGACTCATCCAAATAATGTGTCTTCCATGTTTCCATTCCCAAGATACCAGTCTGATGATAAGGTCTGTTCCAAACAATTCCAGGCAACTGGTGTTTCCAAACAGTAGATTCATTTTTAATTATTTGTGGATGTGGTCGTCACCGGCTGGGCTAGCACTTATTGCCCATCCCTAATTGCTCTTGAACTGAGTGACTTGTTAGACCATTTCAGAGGGCAGTTAAGAGTGAACCATACTGCTGTGGGTCTGGAGTCACATGTAGGACAGGCCAGGTAAAGCTAACATGGTGGCACAGTGGTTGGCACTGCTGCCTCACCGCTAAATTGCCTCTTAGTGTCCTGAGATGTGTGGGTTAATGGGATTAGCCATAGCAAACATGTGGGATTAAAGGGACAGGGTGGAGGAAAGAGCCTAGGTAAGGTACTCTGTCAGGGAGAGTCGATGCAGACTAGATGGGCTGAATGGCCTCTTCATGCACTGTAGGGATTCTATGATTTCCTTCCCCAAGCTCCATTGGTTTTTACAACAATTCATAGAATCCCTACAGTACAGGAGGCCATTCAGCCCATTGACTCTGTACCCTCCAGGCCCTATTCCCATAATCCCACACATTTTCCCTGCTAATCCCTTGACACTAGGTGAATTTATCATAGCCAATCAACCTAACCCGCACATCTTTGGTCTGTGGGGGGAAACTGGAGCACTCGAAGGAAACCCACACAGACACAGGGAGAATGTGCAAACTCCATACAGACAGAATTGAACCTGGGACCATGGCGCTGTGAGGCAACAGTGCTAACCACTGTGCCACCCTATTATTGATAGTTTCACAGTCACCATTACTGAGCCTAAATTTCAATTGCAGATTTTTGAAAGAAATTAATTGAATTTAAATCTTCCCCCTCAGCCCCCCCCCCTCCCCCAAGCTGCTGTGGTAGGATTTGAACGTGTGTCACCAAAACATGAATGTCTAGATCATCAGTTCCACAATGTGACCACTACACCACTGTCCCCTGCAGATTCTCGTACTCTCGGACTGGAAAGGTGACAGTGTATTTATACATGTTTTATCTCTCTCCCACCCATCCTCGCCTCCCCCCACATCTTCATCTGTCACAGCCTGCCCTCTGATTTTAGCTTCTCTGCCGTTTGGCCATTCACACCTTCCATTCTTTCTGTGGACTGCCATCAGCAGCCTTTCCCCTTGTTTCTGTGGCTATGACTGATCTTCCCTTCTCTCGCCCTGCAGGGTAGATATCTCCCACTTTTTGTGACTTTTAGCTTTGACAAAGGGTCATCTGGACTCGAAACGTCAGCTCTTTTCTCTCTCTTTACAGATGCTGCCAGAGCTGCTGAGATTTTCCAGCATTTTCTCTTTTGGTTTCAGCTTCCAGCCATCCGCAGTAATTTGCTTTTGTTTTTTTTATACATGTATTCCAATAATCTCCTACTCAGGTATTTATGCAGCTCCTTTTTGAAGGTGTCAGTCATCTCAGGTTCAGCAACACTGACCGGGTGTCCCGCATTCACTTGGAAAGAGAGTTGTTTAAAACTAAGAGAGTGCTTCATAAAACAAGCAGTGATCAGTGGTCATTGTAATGATTACAGATGGATTCTAACCAGTAATGAGCGGAAAGGCTGAGACACCACTGCCTTCCATCAATGGCAGACACATCACCCCCGCACAACTGTCAACTATTCCCACTCACAAGCAAAAACAAAATGAAAGCAAGCACGACCAAGGGCAGTAAAGCAAATATTTACAAGGGGAATTTGTCAATAGAGGGGTTTAGGAAAGAATGTTGTGGGAGTTCTATACACATTGGCTTACAGTAGCAATTCTGGAGTGTCCTGTTCCTCTACAACACAGGCGGCATTCTTCACTTATTTATACAATCACCATCATTTTATGTTAATTACATGATTCCCGCAGCACTTTAAAACACTGATATTTTAACCCTCGGAAGATTGCAATGGAATTATAATTTAGGGGCGGCACAAATCCAACCCCTCAAGATGTGTGCCAACTGTAAGGGTCCTGTGCAGAATCGGTTCGGCAGATGCCTACCCTGTTGCCAATGTACGGAGCACGAAAATGCCCGTGCATTGGCAAAGTGGTTAGCACTGCTGCCTCACAGTGCCAGGGACCCGAGTTCAATTCCCAGCTTGGGTCACTGTCTGTGCGGAGTCTGCAAGTTCTCCTCGTGTCTGCATGGGTTTCCTCCGAGTGCTCCAATTTCCTCCCACAACCTGAAAGACATGTTGGTTAGGTACACTGACCCGAACAGGCGACAGAGTGTGGCAACAAGGGGAATTTCGCAGTAACTTCATTGCAGTGTTAATGTAAGCCTTACTTGTGACTAATAAATAAATTTTAACTTTAGTATGATCCCTACAGTGCCAGAAGGAGGCCATTCGGCCCGCCAACCAACAACAATCGCACCCATAATCCCATGTAATTATCCTGCCAATCCCTCTGATGTTAAGGGGCAATTCAGCATGGCCAATCCATCTAACCCACACATCTTTCGGACTGTGGGAGGAAACCGGAGTACCTGGAGGAAACTCATGCAGACATGGGGGGAATGTGCAAACTCCGCACAGACAGTGACCCAAGGCCAGAATTGAACCCAAGTCTCTGGCTCCATTAGGCGGAGGATGGTTGGGGAGAGGGGGTGTGGAGGGTGGGGGAGGGGGGTGGTGGTCAGGTACGCCATTCCTGGCATGAACTGACAAAAATTGCGAATCTCCCAAGGCCTGAAAGAAACAGGGAGGAGCGAAGGAGCATTTCCATCCCGCGATTCACACTGGAAACTATGGGCGGAGCTTTCCGACCACATTCGCCCAAGGGTCAGAACGTCCTACCCGAGGTCAACGGACCTTTGCATGGTCCTCCCACACCACACCCCCCCCACCCCCCCTTCAAAACCCACTACAATTCCTGTGGTGGGCAGGATGGGAAAATTTCCCTGTGTGCGCGTGTGTCTGTGTGTCTCAGTACGTGTGCGTGTATGTGTCTGTGTGTCTGTGTGCGCGTGCGCACGCATGCACGTGTGTGTGTGTGCATGATAAGATTAGCCTGTTATTCAGCCTTCACAAACTTAAGCTGAAGTTTATTTGCTATGGAGTGTTCACAGCAGAACATCAGGAGAGCAGGATCGAAGCCTGCCTGTGGTTGGTGCGCCTGACCACAACCCATTGCCATTGTCAAACTCATTTACTTTATTTCTGTAGCCCGTCGTACCCAGAACTGTGGCTGGAAACTCGCTATGACGCTTTGCCACAGAAAAAGACTCCTCCTATCACGCGAAGGATTTTAAAACGCTTTTCTTTGGGTTACTATTTTCAAAATGTGAATGTTTCCAAGCAATTGCTTGCAATAGGAAATGAAGTCCATTAAAGCTGTTCTCCATGCCCTTGCCAAGGTATTTGAGGGCAGGCGGATTATGTGTCAACCTCCAAACACACCACAGATTCTGATGGGTGGAAAAAGCAACGAGATCCCAGCATTACTGGATCCAGCCCCAGTTTCCGACCTCACCAACCCGAATTTTACTGCGCTTTGGCAGATGAAACTCAGGATCTCAGTGTCAAAGCGTGCACATGATGAACAGGGATCCGGGCACGCTCCCAGGGAATGGATGGCATCTGCGGAATGGAAAGTTAGAGGAAGGGAAAGGGAGTGAAGGGGTGACGTTCCTTCACTAAATCTTTAACTGCTAAAGAGATCAAAATGGAACTGCCAGGTAAGTGAGGGCAGCTCTGGGCCAGAATTCTCTGGCTGCTCGTGCCTCGCTCCCGCTGAAAGCGAGGACAGAGAATTTGGCGCTCAGCCAAATATCCGTTCACTGCACAGGAGAATCCCGCTGCTGTGGACAGCTGGAGAATTCCACCCCTGGTAAGATATATGTTGGGATTGGAGAGGGTCAAAATTTATTAGAATGGTTCCAAACGTGAGAAACTTCAGTTACATTGCTAGATTGGCAACACTGAGACTATTTTTCTTCAAGACAAGAAGGAGACAGGTAAAGGGCAAAATACTGCGGATGCTGGAATCTGAAACAAAAACAGAAAATGCTGGAAAATCTCAGCAGGTCTGACAGCGTCTGTGGAGAGAGAATAGAGCCAACGTTTCGAGTCTGGATGACCCTTCGTCAGAGCTGAAGGCAAGGAAAATCAGACAAGATTTATACTATGAGAGTGGGGGTGAGCTTTAATTGGACAAGGGGAATGTAGATGGTGATAAAGGCTGAGAAAGTGCTAATAGCGTCCATTAAGAGATCAGAATGCGTGAATGGCCGAACAATGGTACAGATTATCCATAGGATCCCTACAGTGGAGAAGGAGGCCATTCAGGCCCATATTGTCGGGCACCCGACAATAATCCCACCCAGGCCCAATCCCCGAAACCCCACATAATTATCCTGCTAATCCCTCGAACATACATATCCTGGAATACTAAGGGGCAATTTAGCATGGCCAATCAACCTAACCTGCACATCTCTGGACTGTGGCACCATGCTCGGGCACAACCTGAGGAATGTGGCAGGAATGTGGGTGGGGAGGAGGTTTAGAAGACAAAAATGGAGAGCGAGAAATAAAAATCAGAATCATAAAACCCCTAAAGTGCAGAAGGAAGCTATTCGGCCAATCAAGCCTGTCCCAAAAATCAATCCCACCCATGTTCTATCCCCGTAACATCATGTATTTATCCTGCTAATCCCCTTGACACTAACGGACAATTGAGCGTGGCCATTCACCTAACCCGCACATCTTTGGACTGTGGGAGCAAACTGGGGCACCCGGAGGAAACACACACAGATACGGGGAGAACGTGCAAACTCCACACAGACAGCCAAGCCGGGAATCAAACGCGGGTCCCCGGTGCTGTGAGGCAGCAGTGCTAACCACTGAAATGAAAGTGATAAAAATGGATGAATAAGATGAAAAGGAGAAATGAAATAAAGTAAATGAAAATGGGGTGAAGGTGGAAGAGAGGGAGTTTAGAGTCCATTGTTGGCTCTATTCTCTCTCCAAGGGTGAGAGGAGCTTTGATAGAGTTGTTCAAAGCTATGAGAGTATAGATAGGGAGAAACTGTTCCCAGTAGCAAAACAGTGGAGAACCAGGAAATGCCCATTTAAGGAACCAGAACGAACATGAGGAATTTTTTTTTTAGCAGAGCGAGTGGTTAGGATCTGGAATGCGCTGCCTGAGAGTGTGTTGGAGAGAATTTCAATTATGGCTTTCAACAGGTTCTTGTATAATTACCTGAAGAGAAAAGTTAGAAGTCTCACACCACCAGTTAAAGTCCATCAGGTTTATTTGGAATCACGAGCTTTTGGAGCACTGATAGGAAATATACAGTAAATGGCGGAACCCTTAAGAGTATTGATAGGCAAAGGGATCTGGGTGTACAGGTACACAGGTCACTGAAAGTAGCAATACAGGTGGAGAAGGTAGCCAAGAAAGCATATGGCACGCTTGACTTCATCGGCCGGGGTATTGAGTTTAAAAATTGGCAAGTCATGTTGCAGCTTTATAGAACCTTAGTTAGGCTGCACTTGGAATATAGTGTTCAATTCTGGTTGCCATACTACCAGAAGGATGTGGAGGCTTTGAAGAGGGTACAGAAAATATTTACTAGGATGTTGCCTGGTATGGAGGACATTAGCTATGAGGAGAGATTGGAAAAACTTGGTTTGTTCTCACTGGAGCGACGGAGGTTGAGGGAAGACCTGATAGAAGTCTACAAGATTATGAGAGGCATGGACAGAGTGAATAGTCAGAAGCTTTTCCCCAGTGTTGAAGAGTCAGTTACACGAGGGCATAGGTTTAAGGTGCGGGGGCAAGAAGATGTATGAGGCAGATTTTTTGTGCAGAGAGTAGTGGATGCCTGGGACTCGTTACCGGGGGAGGTAGTGGAAGTGGATACAGTAGTGACTTTTACTTGACAGGTCCATGAATAGGATGGGGATAGAGGGATATGGTCCCCGGAAGGGTAGGGGGTTTTAGTTAAGTCAGACAGCATGGTCAGTGCAGGCTTGGAGGGTCGACAGACCTGATCCTGTGCTGCAATTTTCTTTTGTTCTTTGTTCACTGCTCCCTCAATAGGTGAGTGCACTCACCTGAGGAAGGAACAGCACCTGTTGGACTTTAACCTGCTATAACGAGACTGTGCCCACCCCTATCCAACACCAGCATCTCCACATCCTGAAGATAAAAGACTTGCAGGTCTATAGAGAAAAGGCAGGGGAAGGGGATTCGCTCTCGCAGAGATCTAGTTGACTGAATGGCTTCCCTCTGTGTGTAGGTTAGGGGGATTTAGCGGGGTGAACATATGGGGACAGGGCCTGAGTAAGGTGCTCTGTTGGAGAATCGGTGCAGACTCAATGGGCCAAATGGCCTCCGTCTGCATTGTAGGGATTCTATGATTCTAAGAGTAGCATGCTAAATTTGAAATGGCCGCTCTTGACTCTTTCCATTACGGCCAACTGGACTCTCAACTGTCGAATGGGTCACTGGGCATCTGAGGGACTGTAACACTGTGCCAGGAGAAAAGGCCATTCAGTCCATCAAGTAGCTCTTTCCTTGACAGCACATGCAATACATCCCACTCATTTCATCTCCTGAAAGAAAGTTCTACATAAATCCCCACGGGCAATCAAGAAAAATCACAGACTGATTTTCATCTCCGTGTCACCATTCTTCAGAGCTGGCCTGCTAGCCACATAATCCTACTTAAGGGACAAATTGCAAGAATCCTGCTTTCAACCACTTTTGGGTGGCACAGTGGTTAACACTGCTGCCTCACAGCACCAGAGACCTGGTTTCGATTCCCGGCTTGGGTCATTGTCTGTGCGGAGTCTGCACGTTCTCCCAGTGTCTGTGTGGGTTTCCTCTGGGTGCTCCTGTTTCCACTCACAGTCCGAAAGACGTGCTGGTTAGGTGCATTGGTCATGCTAAATTCTCCCTCAATGTACCCGAACACGCGCCGGAGTGTGGTGACTAGGCGATTTTCACAGTACTTCATTGCAGTGTTAATCTAAGCCTACTTGTGACACTAATAAACAAGATAAATAAATGAAACATCAGTTACATCTGGCTCATAACTCTCTCCAAAAGGAGATTTCAACACCTCAGATAAAGCTTGACAGCACGATCAATCTCAAAAGTTGTTTGCCAGATTTCTAAGGTTGAATTGGTAGTTTAATTATGGACATTGCTGGGGGTGGGGGCGAGTGGTGATTGGGGGTGTGGAATTTAAATTTAAACAGTGACTTCCCCCAACCAATTGGAAAACTTCTCGAATGCCACATCAGCCTCGCTACCCCAATCCCTCACTTACTGTGTTGGAGGCCATTCCCCCATCATACATTGGTGTTGTACACTGAGAGTCTATCCGCTCCTTTGCAAACTTCTGTTCTTCACCATTGACAGTAGTGTCGTTTCCAATCACCATCTCAAGTAGGAGTCAATGTTGACATAGTCCTGTGGTTTTCCTTTGAGTTCAAATCTCCTGTGCTTCAAGTCCTAGACATTACTGCCACTTCCGCCCCTATATCCCTCATCAGAATTGAAACTGAGGCTAATCCATGCTTCTACATAAAGATGATGTGGAGATGCCTGTGTTGGACTGGGGTGGGGGATGTGGGGGAGCACAGTAGGAAGCCTCACAACACCAGGTTACAGTCCAACTGGTTTATTTGGAATCATGAGCTTTCAGAGCACTGCTCCTTCAGCAGGTGAGTGGAGAGGTGGCTTCACGAATAAGGCAAACATAGACACAGACACAATGGCAAGACAATTGCAAGACAGTTTGCAAGCCCAGACCAAGTGGGGGTTACATGTAGTGTGACCACTAACTGTCCTGGTTTGAGACAGTTCACACCTCTTTAATCTGTGATTACCTCTCTCTCCACTCACATTGTCTGTACCTGTAAACACCTGATAACCTGAAAAGACTCGTATTCCAACCACTATTTTACAATTGAGTCTGAGTCTATTTATGTCCTGTTTGTGAACCCACTTCTCCACTCACCTAATGAAGTAACAGTGTTCCGAAAGCTTGTGATTCCAAATAAACCTGTTGGACTTTAACCTGGTGTTGTGAGATTTCCTCAACATAAAGATACCAATAAATGTAGGATGACACATCTAGAGAGAATTTCACATATTCTAAAGTATCTGGTTTGCGATCTTTATGGAGTTATTTGTGAGCAACGAGGAGGGGGGTGAAGAGAAGGGAAGACCAGTGGAGTACATAAGAACATAACATAAGAAATAGGAGCAGGAGTAGGCCATCTAGCCCTTCGAGCCTGCCCTGCCATTCAATAAGATCATGGCTGATCTGAAGTGGATCAGTTCCACTTTCCCGCCTGCTCCCCATAACCCTTAATTCCCTTGTCTATCAGAAATCTATCTACCCATGACTTAAATATATTCAATGAGGTAGCCTCCACCACTTCAATGGGCAGAGAATTCCAGAGATTCACCACCCTTTGAGTGAAGAAGTTCCTCCTCAACTCTGTTCTAAACTGCCCACCCTCCCCCCCCCCCCACCCCCCCGGCCTTATTTTGAGGCTGTGCCCTCTAGTTCTGGTTTCTGGTTTCTAGTTCTGGTAGAAGGAATAGACTTAGCTGATGAGAAAATAAGGAACACAAGAAGGAAAAATTAGTAAAGCTTGGGAAGTAACTGGTATTGTATACCTTAAAATGGAACTCCTGTTCCGATGTCTTTTCCCATGTCTTATTGATTTTTTTTCCCTTCTGGCTTGTATTTATATAATGTCCCTCATGGACTTAGGGGGCGGGATTTACTGGCTGCACTCGCCCCGAACCAAAAAATCCCACCAGAGGTCAATGGACCTCTCCATGGTTCACCTTTCTCTCGCTCTCTACAATTCCCAGGGCGGGTGGAATGGGAAAATCTGCCCCAGGGTGTCCCAGAATGCTGGAAAACCAACAAATGATTTTTGTAGTGCAGTCATTGTAGTCACTCTGCACACAGCAAGATCCCACAAACAGAAGATAATCTAAATGACTGGACGGTCTGTGGTGTTGGATGATGGATGAAAATTGGCAAGAATACCACTCGAGCTCCTATGCTCTTCTTTGCATACTGCCCTGGTTACATGCCCCTGGCAGACAGCACTTCAGTTAACTCAACCAGAAGGTAATGCCTCCAAATGTGAAGTGCCTCCTCTGTGTTGAAATGAAGTGGTAGTCTCAATGATAGGTTCCAATGCTGAGAGAAGCTTGGATCTATAGCTTCTAATTCATGTTTGGAGTGCTATCAAAAGAAGTAAACAGAAGTAAAAGGAATGGAGTTTAATGTAAGTGTGCACAGAAATGGAGGATACAAGATGGAGGATACTAGATGGACAATACAAGATGAATGATATGAGATGAAGGATACAAGATGGAGGATATGAGATAGCGGATACAAGATGGTGGATACAAGATGGAGGGTGAACCAAGTTTAATCTGGGGTGGACAAAAATTCGTAACTCAGCGGGATCATTTTATTAAGTCTACTTGGTAGACTGCTGTAATATGTTTACATTACAGACAAACATTTAGAGCAGTTTCAAATGTATCAGCAACAAATATGTTCCTTTGATGTGTTTTAGAAATTAAACATTCCCGGCAGTTAAAGGGCAGCAGCTGCCTCCTCTGAGAGCTTAGAGCCAAACTCAATTCCTGGTTAAATTCCATCACTCCCAGACGTTACATTGTATTTCATAGAATTTATAACAGGCCTTTCTACCCAGCTGGTCTATGTTGGTCTTCACGCTCCACACAAGCCTCATCTCATCTTAACCAGCATAGTCTTCTATTCCTTTCTCTTTCATGTCATCATGTGACTTCCTCTTCATGCATCTATGCAATCTGCATAAACCACTCCATCTGCAGGAAGTTCCACATTTTTAAACAAGTTTCTCCTGAATTCCTTAATGGATTTATTAGTGACTTGTTTTCTTCCCTCAAGGAGTTTTTGTGGCACAACGGGGAGCACCGCTGCCTCTGAGCCAGAAACTTTGGGATCGAGTCCCACCCCTGGTCTTGAAGGAAGGTGTGTTCATAACATGGTCAAACAGGTCTAGTGTGTCAATCTGCAAATCCTTCCAAACATGCCAATGACTGGAGGTAAGAGCAAGAGAGAATCCTAGTAACAATGCTTGATGTGGAGTGACACCCCTCAAGCTAAGAATTATACAGAATAATAACATGTCCCAGAAATTACTAGCTATGGAAACAGACAAAAGTCTGCCTTAGTGCACTGCCAGACATGGGAAGAGGATTGGAATGGAAATATCCCCTGGACAATGAATTTAACCCCACTTCAAACCAGTTTGTACTGATCACATGGAAAGTCCTTTCAGCATAAGGTTCTTAATGTGGTATCGCTGACCACTATATTGCCTGATTCATTTTTCCCCCTCTTCCTGAAGGTGATGATTCCTGCTGGGATATGGTTCCCTAAAGTGCCAGCAGTCCACTGATGCCCCAATCAAGTGACCCTGTATGAGCCTCATTCACCCCAAATGAATATCAAGTATCTTGGTCGTATATGCCCAGGACTGGGCTGCAAATAGGAGGGAGGGAAGGAGGGATCCAAATATGCACTCCAGAACGACACAGTTTCAGTTCTGGCCACATCACTTGCTCCACAAAGCCACACACACCTTCCTCGCTACAGGCTGACCAGGAGATAAACCACACCAAATTCTTTTCTAACTCAAGGACAATGAGGACATTTGCCCCTAATTAGTGTCACACATGGAGAGCACAGTTCCACATGTAGTTGAAATTGAATTGAAATTTCCCAAACTCTTAATGGCAGATGGAGAGGACTCGTTCTGGCCTGGATTTTCCAGCCACGCTCTCCCCAAAACCAGAAAGTCCCACCCGAGGTCAATGAACCTTTCCAAGGTCCAGCCCTCGCCTGCTCCAATTCCCATGGCGGGCAGAATGGAAAGTTATCCTAGAATTGGATCTGCTGCATCTCAGTAAATGAAATAGGTACAAGAAATTGAAGAGATTCATAACGTTTAGCACTTGAACGACTACAACCTCCCAGACTGCAGACCAAATAGTGGATAGTGGGATTAGGTTGGATGAGTACTTGTTGGCTGACACAGGCATAATGGGCCAATGCTATGACTTTCTCAGATTTTCTGATTTATTCAATTCTGGCCTTTTGTACATCCCCAATTTGCATTGCCACATCACTGGCGACCATGCATTCAGCAGTCGAGGCCCTAAATTCTGGAACACACTCCCTAAATCTCTTCACCTTTCCTCCTGTAAGTCAATCGATAAAACGTACCTCTTCAAACAAGCGTGTGGTCACCAGGTCTGCGATTATTTTCAAGTGGTTCAGTGTCAAATCCTGACCACTAGCACTCCTGTGAAGCACCTTGGGACATTTTAGCAGGATTCAAAGTGTGATGTGAATGAGAGTTCTTGCTGGTTGTAAAGTGAAGGCCTGATTAAACATTCAGAGGGCCTCACCTGGCCTCAGTGGGAACAATCCACACTAGCAGCAGGGAGGATATGTGTGTCCGAGGGACGCACACCTCTTGCGTGGTTGTACTGTCATGATGACCAGCTGGAAGCAAGCCAAACGGCCATGTTCATAATGCCCTGAGCATCAACAGACCTCAAGGATCTTCCCCATCAGGCCTGGTCATGACTGCTTCTGGGACCACATACATGTGCATTTTGCAGGAGCTGGGGAAGTCAAAAGTTGTCAGACTTATTTTCTCTCCTTAGCCCAGTGGCAACGAGACCCAATTTTCAAAATCTAATCATAATCCAATGCAAAAGTGCAGGTATTTCGATCCGGGGTTGTAGCGCCATTCGTTATCAGGCATGGACAACACAGCAGGAATCAAAACCCCTCGAGACTGCGGCAATAAATAAAGCTAAAATGTCATATTTTGCATTGACCTCTTCACCAACCCTCCAAGATTTCCAGAACATTCAGCCAATGTCTCAGCACGCCTGAGGCAACTGGACCAGACTGCCCCAATGGTTTTAATTTTATTTTTATGCTCACACAATGAGAAAAACCATAATTACATTGTACGTCCAAAGTAATTGCCAGATGACAGCGTCAGATTGTTTTTGAAGAATTTACCTTTTTTTGGGGGGCTGTTTAAATTTAATCCTCCTTCAGTTTAACACAGAGACTTGCCAAGCGACAAGAAGACCTGACAGTCAAGAATTCAACCCCCTGGTGTGTGTCACTGTTTGACGGCTGGCAAATACCTGAAATACTACCGAGGCTGATTTCTCAGAAGCTCAACGGCGGAGGCTTGGGTTACAGCGGCATTGTTGTGGTGTTGTCACGCGGTGTTTGTGGTTTGTGCCTCTGGACTGCCAAGTGTTTCAGGATGTTTTTGATCCTTTGCTGGGTTCTCTGGTTGCTCATATGACAGTCTGACACAGGTGAAAGGGAATTCGTTCAGCGCCAAGTCTTTTCCATCTCTCACCATCAGGTGCCAACTCGTGGTGGAGCACAGAGTCACCGAGGGCACAAAGTCACCGCAGGGCACAGAGTCACCGAGGGCACAAAGTCACCGCAGGGCACAGAGTCACTGCAGGGCACAGAGTAACTGTAAGGCACAGAGTCACTGTAGGGCACAGAGTCATTGTAGGGCACAGAGTCACTGTAAGGCACAGAGTCACTGTAGGGCACAGAGTTATTGTAGGGCACAGAGTCACTGTAAGGCATGGAGTCACCACAGGGCACAGAGTCACCAAGGGCACAAAGTCACTGCAGGGCACAGAGTCACCAAGGGCACAAAGTCACTGCAGGGCACAGAGTAACTGTAAGGCACAGAGTCACTGCAGGGCACAGAGTCACTGAAAGGCACAGAGACACTGCAGAGCACAGAGTCACCGTAGGGCACAGAGTCACTGTAAGGCACAGAGTTACTGCAGGGCACAGAGACACTGCAGGGCACAGAGTCACTGCAGGGCACAGAGTTACTGCAGGGCACAGAGTCACTGTAAGGCACAGAGTTACTGCAGGGCTCAGAGTTACTGCAGGGCACAGAGTCACTGCAAGGCACAGAGTTACTGCAGGGCACAGAGACACTGTAGGACACAGGATCACCGCAGGGCACAGAGTCACTGCAGGGCACAAAGTCACCGCAGGGCACAGAGTTACTGCAGGGCACAGAGACACTGCAAGGCACAGAGTTACTGCAGGGCACAGAATCACTGCAGGACACAGAGTTACTGCAGGACACAGAGTTACTGCAGGGCACAGAGACACTGTAGGGCACAGGGTCACCGCAGGGCACAGAGTCACTGCAGGGCACAAAGTCACCGCAGGGCACAGAGTTACTGCAGGACACAGAGTTACTGTCGGACACAGAGTTACTGTCGGACACAGAGTCACCGCAGGGCACAGAGTCACAGCAGGGCACAGAATCACTGCAGGACACAGAGTTACTGCAGGGCACAGAGTCACTGTAAGGCACAGAGTCACTGCAGGACACAGAGTTACTGCAGGGCACAGAGTTACTGCTGGGCACAGAGTCACTGTAAGGCACAGAGTTACTGCAGGGCACAGAGTCACTGCAGGGCACAGAGTCACTGCAGGGCACAGAGTCACTGTAAGGCACAGAGTTACTGCAGGGCACAGAGACACTGTAAGGCACAGAGTTACTGCAGGGCACAGAGACACTGTAGGACACAGAGTCACCGCAGGGCACAGAGTCACTGCAGGGCACAGAGTCACCACAGGGCACAGAGTCACTGCAGGGCACAGAGTCACTGTAGGACACAGAGTCACCGCAGGGCACAGAGTTACTGCAGGGCACAGAGTTACTGCAGGGCACAGAGTTACTGCAGGACAGAGTTACTGCAGGACACAGAGTCACAGCAGGGCACAGAATCACTGCAGGACACAGAGTTACTGCAGGGCACAGAGTCACTGTAAGGCACAGAGTCACTGCATGACACAGAGTTACTGCAGGGCACAGAGTTACTGCAGGGCACAGAGTTACTGTAGGACACAGAGTCACCACAGGACACAGAGTCACTGCAGGGCACAGAGTCACTGTAGGGCACAATCTCACAGTGGATTACAGTCTCACAATGGGACACAGTCTCACATGGCGACACATTCTCTCAGCTGGGTACACTGTCATACTGGGACACACTCTCACAGTGGAGTACAGTCTCAGTGGGACACAGTCTCACAGTGGATTACAGTCCCACAGTGTGACACAGTTTTACAGTCGGGTACACTCTCATAGTGGGCATTACGGTGGCACAGTGGTTAGCACTGCTGCCTCAGAGTGCCAGGGATCCAGGTTTGATTCCCAGCTTGGGTCACTGTCTGTGTGGAGTTTGTGCATTCTCCCTGTGTCTGTGTGGGTTTCCTCCGGGTGCTCCAATTTCCTCCCACAGTCCAAAGATGTGTGGTTTAGGTTGATTGGCCATGTGTAAATTGTCTTTTAGTATTAGGGGGACTAGCTAGGGTAAATGCATGGGATTATGGGGATAGGGCCTGGGTGGGATTGTGGACAGTGCAGGCTCGATGGGACGAATGGCCTTCTTCTGCACTGCAGGATTCCATGGGACACTGTCTCACGGTTGGGTACACTCTCATAGTGGGACACATTCTCACAGTGGAGTACAGTCTCATCGTGGGACATAATCTCACAGTCAATGAGTCAATAAATGGCTGATACAGCAGGCTGTGGATAAATGTGCACTTATTCATTTCAGTAAGGAAAACAGAATGGCAGAGCACCCAGAGGGGTGCCACGCAGACGCATGGAAAACGTGCAAACTCCACACAGACAGTGACCCAAACTGGGAATCAAACGCGGGTCCCTGGTGCTGTGAGGCAGCAGTGTTAACCACTGTACCATCGTGCCGCCCCACGTATTAGTCCTCACCTAAAGGTACTAACTATTGCACAGGACAGTGCGGCCATGCAGCAACTTGCTTGGGTGACTGTTACAAACGTTATAACAGTCACCTCAGGTTGGTGGATTTACTTTCCTTTATTTTGTGCAATAAACCACTGTTCCTTTACAACTGCATAATGAAGCCTCACAACACCGGGTGAGTCACCCAGTGAAGGAGCAGCGCTCCGAAAGCTCATGCTACCAAATAAATCTGTTGGACTTTAACCTGGTGTTGTGAGACTTCTTATTGTGCCCACCCGAGTCCAACGCCGGCATCTCCGTATCACCTTTGCAGATGATTCCTGGTGCTATTATAAACAGTATTGATGTAAAGACACAAGTAACAGTACAAGTTTTACTTGGAAGTGCATGAATCATTCAGAGATCATTCAGAAAAACAAACAACAGTGCTGGAATTACTAAAAGGTGCCAGGCCACTATTCCTCCAGACTTAACTATGATCTCCTGGCTGTAAACTTCAGATCATCCAACTCATCTGCCAGATTCTCAGCATGCACCAAGTCCCATTCACTCATCTTCCCTGCGCTGGCCTGCCAACATTCGAATCCTTCCACGGCCTCACTTTGTCTACCTCTGTAATATCCTCTAGCCCAATAAAACCTCTTGTGTCTACTGTGGTCGTTCAGTTCTGGCCTTTTGTGTATCTTCAATTTAATTCATTCATAGGACATGGGTGTTGCCAGCTAGCCAGCGTTTATCGGCTGTCCCTTGTTGCTCTTGAACTGAGTGGCTTGCGAGACCATTTCAGAGGGCAGTTGAGAGTCAACCACATAACTGTGGCTCTGGAGTCACGTGTAGGCCAGGCCAGGTAAGGATGGCAAATCTTCTTCTCTTTAGGACATTCCCATCACTCCACCATTGAACATTTTGCCTTTAGCAAGCCAGACCCCACGCTCTAAAGTTTCCTTGCGAGACACCCCTATCTCTCTACCTCTCTCGCTTCCTTTATGCCTCTCTTTAAACCATTTGACATAGCTTGTGATTACCTACCCTGAGGTCTCTCCGTATGTAACTCAGTGTAAAATGTTGACTGATTAACACTCCTGAAAAGCACCTACTGTGAAGGATGCTCTATAAATGCCATTGTTGTTGAGTGACCCGTACAGTAATATTACGGCGGCAGAGTGGAGCGAGGCTCTGAAAGCATTCATAAACAAACAAGGTGAAAATGTTTTGAGACAAAATGTTAGAGAATTTGGAAATGTGGAGGAAACCAATAAAATAAAAGTAAAAGGAACCAGATGTAGATTGAAGGCTGCAGTCTCCAGATTTAGAAAATGTTACATTTCCCCTCATTTATCTTTTCCCTCCTGAAGGTGCTGATTTACGCTGGGGAAGGGGGCGCAAGTGTGCTAGACTATAGCTGGTACCTCCTAGATTCTAGGATATTGGAGAATTGTACTGCTGGGATACAGGGCCCTCATTTGTGCTGGGGTGGGCGGGGAGGGGGGAGGGGGGTTGTCTGAAGCACAACTCATAACAAAAATATAATTAAGCTGCAAGCTAAAATTTGACTTCAGGCTGATTCTGGGAGGTCTGCACAGCATCTGCTGGCTCATCCCTTCAAGAGAGCATCCCCACAACCACTGACAGTTTTGGAAGGAAAAGATCCCCAAGTTACACTTCAATTACCAGTTCCACAAAGGGGAAGCCTTTCATCTTTACTATCCAGGTTGAGAGGTCAAAGGTGAAAGGACAAGATAAAGGCATCTGTGCATTTGATGTATTTTTTTTTGCCAGACTTACATATTGGTATTTTTCCTTTTTAATCAAAGTTTAAGTTTAGCTTAGGTTTAGTTTAAGTTTAAGTTTAGATTGAAACTTAAGTTTAAGTTTGAAGTTTATTTATCAGTGGCACAAGTAGGCTTACATTAACATTGCAATGAAGTTACTGTGAAAATCCCCTGGTTGCCACACTTCAGTGCCTGTTCGGATACACTGAAGGAGAATTTAACATGGACAATGCACCTAACCAGCACATCTTTCAGACGTGGCTTGGCCTAATTGTGAGTCTGTGATTGTGTTGCATTGGCAGTTCTTCCTATTGTTCTTTTTCTGTTATAAATATAGAGTTAAAATGTAATGAATTACATATAAAACTCACATTATACGGAAAATGTAATTTCCCGATGATGCTGAGAGTCAGCTGAAGATACAAGTTATAACCCGAATTTATGGTTAAGAAATCTGGATTGAAGTTGGACGCCTTATTCACTATCTCAGTCTTCTTTAAACCTTTGGACATAATCAATCAGTGCGCCTCACCAAACCCACGGTGGCACAGCGTTTAACACTGCTGCCTCACAACGCCAGGGATCCAGGTTCTATTCTGATCTCAGGTGACTGTCTATGTGAAGTTTGCACATTCTCCCATGTCTGTGTGGGTTTCCTCAGGGTGCTCCAGTTTCCTCCCACAGTCTAAAGGTGTGCAGGTTAGGTAGATTGGCCATGCTAAATTTCCCCAGCTCTGATGAAGGGTCATCCAGACTCAAAACGTTGGCTCCATTTTTTCTCCACAGATGCTGTCTGACGTACTGAGATTTTCCAGCATTTTCTGTTTTTGTTTCAGAATTCAGCACCTACAATATTTTGCCTTTATCTAAATTTCCCTTTCATGTCCAAGGGTGTGTAGTTTAGATGGATTAGCCATGGCAAATGTGCTGGGTTATGGTATAGGGAGGGTATTTGGGCTGCGTTAGATGTTCTTTTGGAAAGTCAATGCAGACTCAATGGGCTGAATGGCCTCTTCTACAGAGCAGGGATTCTAAGACTGACCTTTCACCTATTTAGAATATGCCTCTGAACTTTCCTGACTGGTTCATTGCTACGCACCATCTGTGATGGATTCCTGTTCTCTACCTAGACAGTGTTAGAACCTTTTTTTTAATCTCTGAGCCTTAGACTTTAACACTGACACCAGAATTCTACCATCCCACCTGCCACAGAATTGGAGTGGATGAGGGGCGGACAATGGAAATGTCCATTCACCTGGGGCGGGATTTTCTGGTCTTGCTTGAGCGAGGCCGTAAAATCCCGCTAAGGATCTCCTTACCTCTCTCTTTCTTTTTCCTACAATCTAAAACCTACGTCCATCATCCACTATTTGCTACATTGGATTGTTCACTTAGTAACATCTGAATTTCTGAGCTAAAAGGTTGAGGATTGAAGACCACCACCCTTTCCCCCCAAACTCGAGAGACAAGCCTTTACGGTGTCCTGCAGATGGGTTTAGAGGTGGGAAGGCCCATAGGAGTTTGTTGATGCCTTTCCCACAACTGACCCAGTCAACATATCCCTGACCTGATTGAATATCAATGGAGAGACGGGAAGACCTCAGGCAGCAACTGGGGCCCAATACGGGCCATTAATTACTTCCTGTCAGGTCACAATTCCTTTGGCCGGCAGAAGGAGGCTGACATTGAGTGAAGGCCTGGAAGGTAAGCCTGCTTTGTATCTCTGATGGAAAGGGGACTGCCTCCTATAGACATCCCCTTTTCCAAATTTGAGGAAAGCCCTCAGGGCTTTCACCACAACCCACTCCATTCCATTCAGCTGTGAGCCACATTTCCACGTTGTTTGCATCCACTGTTGCTGGGCAGCCCACGGTGGGGTCTCGCCGGCGGTGGGAGTGGCCCAAAAAATTCCAGCCTGTATTTATCAACTAGGCTGGAGTATGATTTGGAGGAAGCTTGGAGGTGGTGGTGCTCTCATGTACCTGCTGCACTTGAGCGGCATGGTGGCAAATTAGTTAGCAGTACTTCCTCACAGCACCAGGGACTCGGGTTCACTTTCTGGCTTGGGTCACTGTCTGTGCGGAGTCTGCACGTTCTCCCCGTGTCCACATGGGTTTCCTTCAGGAGCTCTGGTTTTCTCCCACAGTCTGAAAGACGTGCTGGTTAGGTACCATGCTAAATTCTCCCTCAGTGTACCCGAACAGGTGCTGGAGTGTGGCAACTAGGGGATTTTCACAGTTACTTCATTGCAATGTTAATATAAGCCCACTTTTAATGAATAAATAAATAAACTTAAGCTTGTCCTCAGGAGTTTGGCAGCTGAGATATTGTTTCCTCTTGTGGGAGAGTCTAGGACCAGAGGACATAATCTCAGAGTAAGGGGGTCACCCATTTAAGACAGAGATGAGGGGGAATTTATCCCTCGGAGAGTAGTGAATTTGTGGAATTCTTTACCGCAGAGGGATATAGAGGCTGGGTCATTAAGTCCATTCAAGGCTGAGATAGACAGATTTTAATCAGTAAGGAAATCCAGGGTTATGGGGATAAAGCGGGAAAGTGGAGTTGAAAATTATCACCTGACACCAGTCATGATCTCACTGAATGGCTGGGCTGACTCGATGGGCCAAATGACCCACTTCTGCTCCTACATCTTATGGTCCTTCTCAGCAGTAGAGGCACTGATTTGGGAGGTAATGCTGAAGAAATATTATTCAAAAGTATCGTGTTTCAGATGTCACATTAAACCAAGGCACACGTCTGCGTATTTAGATGGATCTTATGATAGAATTCAAAGAAGCGGGGGGAATTTCTCAGTATGCTAGCCACTATTTCTCCTTGAGCCAATATCACCTTGGTGCAAGGTGCCTGCTATACTTCGCAACAAAGTAATATGCGACTAGAATTCAAAGAAAATGCTCTTTGGCTGTGAAGCACTTTTGAGATATCCTGAGAAGACTAAAATCCTTCTTTTCACAGTCTGAGGGTATAGGGTTTAGGACAGAGAGGAGGAGAAATTTCTTCACCCAGAGAGTGGTGAGCCTTTGGAATTCGCTACCACAGAAAGTAGTTGAGACCAAACTATTGCATGTTTCAATCAGATATAGCTCTTGGGGCAAAAGAGATCAAAGGATCTGAGGGGGGAGACGGGATCAGGCTGTTGAGTTGGATGATCAGCAATGACCATAAAGAATAGGAGCTCATGTACAAGGGGCCGAATGGCCTACTCCTCCTAGTTTCTATGTTCATCGCATTTTCTGTCTTCCTCTTTTGAACATCCTACATGGCAGACTGTTACTATTCATCTTTGTCCCTCAGTGTAAAGGAAATGTGAAAGTGTAATAATCACCATGGTGATCACTCCTGTCGAGATTGCTCCTTCCTGGTGGATGGCTGAGTGGAATTGAGAGGTCAATGCCAGCTACGGGTTCTCACTTTTCTAAATTCCAGATGGTTTATGAACTCGAGTTTAGCATTCCAAACTCTCCTACAGTGAGAACACCAGCACCGGAATTTTCTCATCCTGCCTGCCATGGGAATTGCAGTGGGTGATGCAGGGGGGAGATGGGTGGGCACAGACCATGCAAAGGTCCACTGCCCTCGGGCAGAATTTTCCGGTTTGGGGGTGACTGCAACTGGAAAATCTCACCCCTGGTGTCCATTGATAAAGCTTCCAGTGAGGTGGTGGCCCATTGTAGTAGGCTTCAGCAGATTCCCTCTACCTCCACCTCTCTCACTATTCCCTCTCAGAGTCTACTCTTGTAGGTATGAAATTCTAGATACCATTTCTGATGATGGATCGTTGACGTTAATCAAGCTGACCTTCCTGGAGGTTTGGAGATTGTTTTGAAATGTTTCCTTGGGGCCCTCGTGAGAATGTGCTCCATGGCATGGCTACAAGTCGAGCATCTATTTGCGGATGTCTCAAGTTGAGAATTCTGACTACGTGGTGTGAGAGTTGTTTGGTGTCTTGCTGAGAGGTCTGGAGGCCGGACATAAACTTTATTAACAAGGCATAACTATATATATCTCCCAGGTACAGGCTTGTATGCTGGTGCCTTCCAGACTCTTCTACCCACAGTCTATCTCATGTGTTTTCCTTTAGGGTGGGTGACACCGTTTCCCCTGTCCCACATTAATCCTTACTATGCCGAACACCATTATACTACACCTCCCCCATATCTGTCCTCAATATTACACACAATACAATCTTTACTTCCTTTCATACTACCCTTTCGCCCTCCCTCAAGCCTCTGGCTTAACAAATTTGGATGGTCTGGCGGCTTTTATGGTTCTTCCAGATCTTGTTATTCTCACATTCGGAGGGCTGGTAGTCTCAATTGCTTTGAACAGATTTGGAGGTGATTTTATGGTATTCTAGTGTCTCCTACACTTGTGTGCGTCCATTGGATTCTCCTTTTGTGTTCCATCGAATTGCATTTCTCTTTATGGACAATCTTTCTCCATTGGTCGGATACCACAAACTAATCCCATTCTTTATGGAGGGAATGTTTACTCCCTTCATGCTTCGGGTTTTCTTTCTCCGTGTGTCCACCGTGTTTTTGGGAATTTATGGTTCAAAAATGTAACCTTCATAACCGACTGTTTCTCAATTTCACTCAAATATTTCTTAACTCCCTCAATTTCCAAGTCTTTTGCCATCATATGAAACTTTCCATTTGTCTCAGCAATTGCCCTGGTGAGTTCACTCATCTTTGTCTCAGAGTTATCTCTGGTACACCTAACAGCTTCACTCGGACATTCAGTTCCTCTCAGAGTCTTTCTTCCATGGTAATAGACTGCTCCTTGCAAAGTTTCAATTCACTCATTGGGTCCTCAATCTGTTTCTTAGAACTTTCCTTTTTGGCTTCCAAAGTCTGGATTTGCTTTTCCACACTGCACATCTCATTCTTCATCATTTTCAGATTGAACCGAAATTGAAGAATTTCATCAGTTTTGGTTGTTAGTTTAGCAATCAGCCAACTGTCCTCATTCATTGACAATTCCTTCTCCTGTCCCAGTATCACAGGACAACATCAGTGGGTTAGCACGGCTGCCTCGCAGTGCCAGGGACCTGGGTTCAATTCCTAGCTTGGGTCACTGTCTGTGCAGAGTCTGCATGTTCTCCCCATACCTGGGTTTCCTCCGGGTGCTCCTGTTTCCTCCCACAGTCCAAAGATGTGTGGGTTAAGTGGATTGGCCATGCTAAATTGCCCCTTAGGGCCTGATTACATCGTGCTCATTTTTGGGCACAAAAACTTGGTAAAGTTAGACATAAGGCCATTACCGAGATCCGCGCCTGCATCCGTGCAGATGCCCACTTTACTAAGGCCCGAAAATGGCCACAATCCGATTCGCGCCCGAAACGGACGCTAGCGCGATTTAAATGCATTTGCATCTATTTAAATTGAATTAATGAGCTGCCCGCCTAATTTTACCAGCATTTGCCCCTTTACCATCGCATTCACGCATCCAGATACGGCGTGAAATAGACATGCTCCCAAACACATTCAGTGAGGTAGCCTCCACTGCTTCAATGGGCAGAGAATTCTAAAGATTCACTACCCACTGGGAGAAGAAGTTCCTCCTCAACTCTGTTCTAAATTGACTCCCCTGTAATTTGAGGCTGTGCCCCCTAGTTCTTGTTTCCATTCTACCCTGTCTAGCCCCTTCATTATCTTATATGTCTCTATAAGATCCCCCCTCAACCTCCTAAACTCCAATGAGTACAGGCCCAGTTTACTCAATCTCTCCTCATAAGCTAACTCCCTCATCTCCGGAATCAACCTGATGAACCTTCTCTGCACTCCCTCCTTGTGCACTGCAGGAATTCTTGAGATTACATTGTTTCACACAATTAAGGACTAAATGCCTTTGATTGAGTCACCATCACTGACAGACAGAGAGTTCAACTCAGAGAAATTTCCAAGACATGCGAGCACCTTGTAGCGCAGTCCTGACTGACCATGCTCCAATTTTCCAAAGCCTTCCCCTGCCTCTAGAGTTCTCTCCAGGGGGCAGGGAAGAGACTGCCCCTTGTTACACTTTCAGGAAAGAATAATATTCTCCATTGGTTGAGTGACAAAGCTGCACTCTTGTTTTAATGGATTGGGACTCATTTTTCTGCTGGCATCCACTAGATTTGTCTTCCCTGGCGTGACCAATATGGAATTGCATCTTCCGAGGTGGCCCAGTTAGCCTGTATACCCAAAATATATATCTCCATTGTGGGGCTGATCTATGCACCTCTGGTGTTAGATTTCTGTGTTTATGGTCAAGTTGGTTTATTTGGCTGTGTTATCTAATTACCCAGGCATGCAGGCAGCTATCCATTCACCCAATTTCCATTGTAGGATCTAAACTTCTGGAGACTGTCCCTCTCTGGTATCTGACCTGGGGCCTACTCACCCGTGCATCACCACTTGCTTTCAGCCCACAATGTTAAATGAATGTTAGGAGAGATGGCAAGGTCAAGAGCAGAGTGCCTGAACCCAAATCGGAATCAGGATTCCCTGTTTGTCAGAGTGATAATCTTTTAACAGGACCGATGAGTCTCTCAGGTAATAGAAGGAAGAGTCCACCATGTCTCTCTACTCTGGCTTGGCTTATATCTGTCGAACGATCTCCCGGTTAATGCCTCGTGAATACGGTCTCCGAGAACTGCCGCGAAGGTGACAACCAAATTTTCAAGAGGCCCCAACTTCCCAAAGTGCACTGGAAAAGGTTACCCGTGCTTAGCTAGCTCACTTAAAGACAAGTGAACATGTTTCTGTCTTGATGCAGCATGAACTCTCAAAGTATGCCAGAGAGATGGATGGTGCAGGTTAGAAACCAGGAGAAAAATAAGGGACAGAGGTTTCCTCTTTTAACTGATCGGTGTTTACGAGTTTTAAACACTATATAATTGCTTCCCACCCTGCCTGCTTCTGAAGGGGATTTCAAAAGGGCAGGCCAGCACCAGGTAAATTCCTCTTAGGCCAGGAATTCCTGCTGATAAATTATAAAAATTCCTTTCAGCTGAGGCTTGTTTTGGAGCCGTAGGGCAGCTGCCAAGTATACCTGATTGATTTAGCTTGAAGAGACTTCAAAGTGTACCACCCGACTCATCACATAGACAGAACACTTGGCTTTTAACTGCAGGAGACCCCCCCCCCACCCCACCCCACCCCCTGCTCTAACCCAAGACCCTGAGAGGATTTGTCTGGCTGTATGGTCTGCAATTTAGCCTGTGCTCAAAGCACAATGGGTGCTATTCTGCATCCGAACCCAGCAGGAAACACTGTTAACAAACTTAAAAGGTTCATTTAACATCGGATTCATATGTGGCATTCCTCATATGAATTAGAATGACAGCACAAAAGTCAGCACCATTTGACTCAACTCATGATTTTAGCATAGACCATTGACCGAACACCAGGCAGCATGGTGACACAGTGATTAGTACAGCCTCACAGCGCCAGGGTTCAATTCTGGCCTCGGGTCACTATCTGTGTGGAGTTTGCATGTTCTCCCCATGTCTATGTGGGTTTCCTCTGGGTGCTCTTAGCACTGCCTGGTGCCCAATGGGCAGTGCCAGGGTGCCCAGGGAGCAGTACTGGTGTGCCTGGCGGGCAGTGCTAGTGTGCCTGGCTGGCACTGCCAAGGCCCCAGTGGGCAGTGTCAGGTTGGCACTGCCCAAGAAGCACTCCCCCACCCCTGACCTCCCAGGGTGGGGACCTCAATGGTTTTGATGAGAACCAGCTTTAATCCCCACTGGTGGGAACTTCTCCTGATGGGCAGGGGTGGGGTGGGGGTTTGAGGGAGACATTAGTCAGCCCGCAGTAAATATGAATTTCCATATGGTAACTAGCCTTGGATTGATTTCTGATGCAAGGCTGATTACATCAAAAAGAAGGACCTTGGAGACTTGAGTTCAGCTGGACGCCAGTCACAAGTCCTGCTACAAGCCCCCCAACCCTCTCCCCGTCGATGTCTCCTGGCCCATTGCGCTACACGAGTTCTTTCCACATTATTTTGGTGGTTTAGTGGCACAGAACTTGAGAACTACTGAGAAGAAAGACAGGCTGAGAACATTGTGCATTTTGCATATTCAGGACAGATATGCAAGAATACCAAATCTAAAGGATGGAACAACTTACACTGCATGGGAAAAGGCCGCTGAATGATTGGCCAGTCAGCTCTGATTCGTCAAAGCATTACCACAGAGCCTACACCAGTGAGCTTGCATGTTGCTCCCTTTGAAATTTGGTATTCTCTCATCTGTCCTGATAGAATATCACTCTCCAGCTTTGTCACAATGGGTCTGTTGCAGTTTTTTTTTTAATTTGTTCATGGGATGTGGGCTTCACTGGCTATGCCAGTATTGATTGGGGCATTTAAGAGTCAACCCGATTGCAATGGATCTGGGGTCACATTGAGGCCAGACCAGGTAAGGATGACAGATTTCCTTCTCGAAAGGGAATTGGATGGGTTTTTTTAGGGCAATAAATTCATGGTCATTGTTATGTATGTTGGGGCATATCCCCTTTAAGGAAATGGATCATGTGACCTTGGGTATGGGGTGATCTGGTTGGGATCCGCCCAGCGTGAGCAGGCAACGTTTGGAGTGTGGAATGAATAGACATAATAAAGGGCTGTGTTCCCTGATGTCAGAGTAATTATTGAGGAGAAGCCTCAGTATAACAGGATTTAACAGTTATCACTAGACTTTTAATTCTAAATTTTTATAGAATTCAAATTTCACCATCTGCCACGATGGTATTCGAACCTAGGTTTTCAGAACTTTGGGTCTCTGGACTATTAGCCTAGCGACAATGCCACCATGACGCTGCTTCCCCATAAGTGTACAGAGTACTGGGGCTGACTGCTACTTGTGAAGTACTGTGTTGGACGAGTTTGTTTGATGATCAGTCAGATTTTCAGATGGCATTTGGTTTAGTGTGCTTAAAATATGTCTCCATCCAATGTTGGCTATTGGGTAGGCTGCCAGCCAGAGGTTGGCACACATCACTCTTCCTTGGATGACATGGTGACACTGCTGCCTCACAGCACCAGGGACACGGGTTCAATTCCCAGCTTGGGTCACTGCCTTGCGGAGTCTATACATTCTTCCCCGTGTCTGCGTGGGTTTCCTCCCACATACTGAAAGACATGCTGGTTAGGTGCATTGGCCATGCTAAATTTTCTCTCAGTGTACACGAACAGGCTTCGGAGTGTGGCGACTAGAGGATTTTCACTGTAACTTCATTGCAATGTTAATGTAAGTGTACTCCTGATACTAATAAATAAACTTCATACTTCATTTTTGATTGAATTGGAATAACTAGACTGAATCCTGCAGATGAAAATAGATGCGGAGGTATTCGCAGGCATCTTCAACCTCTCTTGACACCAATCTGAAGTTCCTATCTGCTTCAAGAAGACGACCATCATTCTAAGAAAAGCCAAGCAGCGTGCCTTAATGACTATCGGCCGATGGCTCTGACATCCATCACTATGAAGTGCTTTGAAAGGTTAGTCATGGCATGAATCAATTCCAGCCTCCCGGACTATCTGGATCCACTACAGTTTGCCTACTACTGCACAAAGTCCATAGCAGGCGCCATTTCCCTGGCTGTACACTCAACCCTGGAACAGCTAGACAACAAAGACACCTATGTCAGACTCCTATTTATTGACTACAGCTCTGCCTTCAGCACCATTATTTGTACAAAACTCATCTTCAAACTCAGTGGCCTGGGGCTCAGCTCCTCCCTCTGCGACTAGATCCAAACACACAGGCCGCAATCAGTAAGGATAGGCAACAGCAACACCTCCAAGATCATCCTCAATATTGAAGCCCCACAAGTCTGTGTCCTTATACCCTTACCATACTCCTTATACACCTCTGAATGTGTGGCCAAATTCCCCTCCAACTCAATTTTCAAGTTTGCTGAAGATACCAACATAGTGGGTCGAATCTCAAACAATGACAAAATACAGAAAAGAGATAGAGAATCTGGTGAACTGGTGCGATAACTATACTCTCTCCCTCAATCTCAACAAAATGAAGGAGATAGCCATCGACTTCAGTAAGTGTAGTGGAGGACATGCTCCTGTCTACATTAATGGGGACAAATTAGAAGTGGTTGAGAGCTTCAAGTTTTTAGGTGTCAACATCACCTACAACATGTCCTGGTCCCCCGATTCTGACGTTATATTTAAGAAAGCATAACAACATCTCTATTTTCTCAGGGGGAAAAGGAAATCTGGCATGTCAGCTACGACTCTCACCAACTTTTACAGATGCACCATTGAAAGCATTCTTTCTGGTTGTATCACAGCTTGGTATGGTTCCGGCTCTGAACAAGATCACAGAAAACTACAAAGGGTCATGAACAAAACCCAGTTCATCACACAAACCAGCCTCCCATCCATTGACATTGTCTACACTTCCTGCTGCCTTGGAAAAGCAGCCAACATAATCAAGGAACCCCCACACATCCTGGCCATTCTCCCTTCCACCTTCTTTTGTCAAGATAAAGATACCAAAGTCTGAGGTCAAGTACCAACCGACTCAACAGTAGCTTCTTCCCTGCTGCTGTCAGGCTTTTGAACGGACTTACCTTGCATTAAGTTGATCTTTCTCTTCATCCTAGCTGTGACTGTAGCACTACATTCTGCACCCTCTTCTTTCCTTCTCTATATATGTTGCACTTTGTCTATATAGCGCACAAGAAACAACATTTTTCACTGTATACTAATACATGTGACAATAATAAATCAAATCAAATCAAAATGCAACATGCCATATCAGTGACAGAGAAAGAAAGGCACGCACATTGCTATTGCCTAGCTCATTGGCAGCTGGTGGAAGCCCTTCAAGCAATACTGCATACAAGAGGTACAAGCTACTCCTGACAAGCCCTGAAACAAGGGTCAACTCAGTCCCAGCAGTTTCCCAATTGAAAATAGCAGCCAGCCATTTTCCATACTAGATCCACATTGATGGACCCAAGGAGAAGCATAATGGAGCTCATGTACTCCGGCATCACAGTCGCAAGAAGCACCAGGCACACACTCAGTATGGCCAATGTACCCGAGTTCCCGTCTAGAAGGTCAAGAGAGACAGTGAAAGACCTGAAGGAAGTTAACTCCATTCTAAACATCAGAGGTAAAACTTTTTAAATAAGAGCAACAGACAAACATCTCAACACTCCATTAATGAAACAATAAGGCTGAAGCATTTAGGGGCAGCACGGTGGCACAATGGCTAGCACTGCTGCCTCACAGCTCCAGGGACCTGTGTTCAATTTTAGCCTCAGGTCATTGTCGTGTGGAGTTTGCACATTCTCCCTGTGTCTGTGTGGGTTTCCTCTGGGTGCTCCGGTTTCCTCCCACAGTCCAAAGACGTGCAGGTTAGGTTGATTGGCCATGCTAAATTAACCCTTAGTGTCAGGAAATTAGCAGGGTAAGTGTGTGGGGTGATGCGAATAGGGCCAGGGTGGCATTGTGATTGGTGCAGTCTCAATGGGCTGAATGGCCTCCTCCTGTACTGTAGGGGTTCTATGATTCTATGAAGAAAAAAAGCAAATTTTGCACAGAGGGAAATGTGACCAATACCCAGCATATCTGGGCACCTCTACAAACATCTGGCATCATGTGGGAAATTCCACTGTCCGCTGCACTCAGACTCCACTACTGTTTTGGGACCTGCACATGCTCGTTACAGTTATGATCATGCCAAAATTGTTGGCCAAGTTTGGAAATTGTGGTGACATGAATCGACATGGTTTCTGCCCTTTCATTCAACCAATCCGTGCTGGCGCCACCGGTCATGTGGAATGGGCACCTTCCAGGGTATCACAGTGCCTGAGTGTTGCTGCCATTGTCAAGACAACTGCTGAGCATTGTGGGAAAATTATTTGCCCATGTTGACCATGTCAGACGGCTGATCCTGGCTGAATCCCAGTTTGGCTTCAGAATTGGAAGATCTACAATCAAGGAAAAAATAACACGAGGAAAACATTTTTTACCTAGAGGGTGGCAATGGTCTGGAATGTGCTGCCTGGGAGGGTTGTGGAGGCAGGATCCTTTAAAAAGTACTTGGATGAGTACTTGACACGCCATAATATTCAATGCTATGGGCCAAGTGCTGACAAGTGGGATTAGGTGGGCAGGTCAGGGCAATTCATGCATTCAGACTTGATGAATCTAAAGGCCTCTTCTGCACTATAGCATTCTGTGATTCTGTGATCTATTGTCCTATTGCCTACCCACACTTTGGCAAATCAGACCACAAGGCTATGGGCCAAGTGCTGGTAGATGGGATTTGGTGGGAGTTCAGGTGTTTCTTGCATGTCGGTGCAGATTTGATGGGCACATTGTGATTCTCAGTCCAAGAGAAATGCCGTGATCAAAGGAGACAGCTGTGTCTTGCCTTCCTCGGTCTCACTAAGGCATTCTGCCAGGTGAGCAGACACAGTCTAAGCTACTGAAGAAAATTGCCTGCTGAAACTGCTCAATGTCATCTCCTCTTTCCATAACATCCTGATGGGTAAAGCCAGCAATGACAAGGCAACATTGGAAATTCCCAGTGGAATCAAACAGCTCTCCACTGGCAATGCTGCACTAACAGTTCATACTGCAAGGAGCACAGGGACAGACTGTAAAATGTTTCGTCTGACCATCAGCATCAAGAACACAAATATCATGGTCCAAGATGTTGCCATACCGTCATCTATCAGCATTGACAATACAACGCTGGAGCTTAGTGATAGCTCCACATATCTAGACTCCACAGTCAGCAACAATCTATCACAAAGCTGAACTTCACACACAAGGGTCACTGCTGTTGTGTCGAAGTTGAGTAAGAGAGTTTGGAACAACAGCGACCTGACCGAGAACACCAAACTGCCAGGCTATCATATCTGCGTTATCAATGCACTCCTCTACAATGTGAGGCCTGGGTACCATATAACAGGCAGGAGAAAATGCTGAACAGTTTCCACCTTTACTATCTCAGATGTAACCCTGAGATCTCTTGACAGGACAAGGTCACCAGCTCAGATGTCCTGGAGCATACTAATACATCAGATTATACTCATTGTTAAGCCAACATTGTCTGCACTGGCCCAGTCATGTTCCTCGGATGAATGATAGCCATATACCCAAAAACATTCTCAGTAGTGAACTGGCTGCTGGCTCATGACCTCCTGGGGTCCATACCCTCCACTATAACAACACCAGTAAGTGAGATGGCAAGAAGGTAACATTGACAACTGGAAGACAGTTACTGGCAACCATGGCCTCAGCAAGTTGACTGTTTGGAAGGGCTTTGGAAGAGGCAAGTAGAAATGAAAAGTTCAGCTGACCCAGGGTCTGGGGCCCAGAGAAAACAGGGGCCAGTGAATTGTCAGCCTACTGTCTCCCTCTGCAGCCAATGTGGCAGGGACAGTCGTACCAAAGAGGGGTTCCTGAGCCACACCTGACAATGCTCAATACAAGAGTTGACTAGTACAACACAAACCATCCTCCTATAAGACAGAAGCCTGTCTGTCACAACAAGTCAACTTATTTGACCAGATTATTTGACTTCGTTATTTTTGTGCCAATATAAATGGAATTCCGAGCCATGATTTAGTGTCTCCCTCTTGTTTCTCACGCCCTAGATACCCAAGACTGTTAACATGTATAAAAGATGCACAGGGTTAGTCTCACAGCATCTGTCATTTCGGGTTGCACTATAGATGTCCACATGTTCCAGAATGGACGATTATGCCACAGGGTCACCTAGTATGACACAGCTCTCAACCACCCCACCCCCCCATCAAAACGCACTGACTGGCACAGTGCTTGTACACATGCTCTGCAAGCATCCTAATTTTAAAAGCAGACCCAATGGACTCTGAATCCACCAGCTCTCCAAAGTGCCATGCACCATGTCAGCAGAGTTGCCCTGCTTATGGTCAATCAGTGACAATGCTGCTCAGTCTTGTCATGCGATTCACTCAGCCATTTGCTAAGGTTGGATGTCTCAGCATTGGAGAGAGTGGCTCTGTGTTCATACTCCGTCAGGGATAAGACGCAATGGGCAGGATTTTACGGCCTCGCTCGGGCGAGACTGGGAGTTCCCACCCCAGGTCAACGGAGATTTCCATTGTGGGAAGGTGACCCGTGCCAATGCCGCGGCAGATGAGGTGGTAAGTTCTGGCCATTGTCTGCATTTGCTTCCTCTGACCCATCCAGAAGAAATGGAAAGGTCTCTAACGGATAAAATTCACTGAGCGCTTTGTGAAAGGAGCTGTTCAAAATATCGTTTGCTGACAGGTTGAGATGGAGTAGTGAAATGTCATTACAAATCTGCAACTGAAACGTATTCTCCTACTTTCCTTTCTCTGACATTTCCTGCCCCACAGTTTTCCCCTCGTGGGAGATGGAACATAGAAACTCGAAGCAGGAGTAGGCCATTCAGCCCTTCGAGCCTACTCCACCATTTAGTTTGATTGTGGCTGATCATCTAATTCAATATCCTGATCCCTCCATCTCCTCAGATCCCTCAATCCCTTCAGCTCCAAAAGCTATATCTAATTTTGTCTTGAAATCACACAATGTTTTGGCCTGAGCTACTTTCTGTGGTAATGAATTCCACACATTCACCGCCACAGAGGGTGAAAAAATTTTTCCTCACCTCAGTCCTAAAAGCTTTATCCCTTATCCTCAAACTATGACCCCTAGTTCTGGACTCCCCCATCATCGGGGGCATCCTTTCTGAATTCACTCTGTCTAATCTTGTTAGAATTTTATGTTTCCCCTCTCTGTCTCCTAAACTCCAATGACTATAATCCTAAACGATATAGTGTGCCACAAATCAGTCTCTGTATGAGCTGTGTTCTCTAAGAAAGAAATGTTAATAAATGAAAACTACTTTTGGTTAGCTTGCCAGAATTGTCTCTTCCCTGGAGTGCAATGCACAGGGAAACAGGTCAAAGCCCAAAATTTGTGGAAGCAGGAATCACCGGTTCTCTGTTCAGTAGAAGGAACAATCCCAATTCTTGTTGGACCCAGAAAGAGGGGAAAATCCATCCATAATGTCAGAAGGAGACAGGCCTGGTAGAGTGGCGTCCCATGCAAAATTTTACACATTCCATGCTTCCTTTTGCACCCAATTACTTGGAAACTGGGGAAAAAAAAACAGCAACCAAATCATTGGGAGGACATAATTGACGGGGCAATTCATTCCCAACCTGATCATGAATACTCTGATGGGGGCATTATTAGAGGACAAGAAAGCAGCATGTTCGAGGGATTTCCCACAGCATCCCACACTGAGTTTGGTGACAAGTGCACACACCAAGCAACTGGATGCCATGTGAGACAGCTAAACCCAGGGGTCACAGTCTGAGGATTTGGGGTAGACCATTTAGGATGGAAATGAGGAGACATTTCTTCATCTAAAGAGAGGTGAGCCTGTGGAATTCATTATCACAGGAAGTAGTTGATGCCAAAACATTCAAGAGGTGGCCAGATATAGCGCTTGGGGCGAATGGGACCAAAGATTATGGGGAGAAAGCAGGATTAGGCTATTGAATTGGATGCTCAGTCATGATCATGATGAATGGCAGTGAAGCAGGCTGGAAGGGCCAAATGGCCTCCTCTAGCTCCTATCTTCTATGTTTCTATGTTTAAACTGCAATGAATAAATCCTAAGAAGTTAAGGCAGTTGGAATTTAGAACAGTGAGAAGGGATCTCATAGAAACTTTTAACAGGGTTAGACAAAGTAGATTCAGGAAGAACGTCCTCAATGATGGGAGAGTCCAGAACTAGTGGTTATTGTTTGGGGATAAGGGATAAATCTTTTAGAACTGAGGTGAGGAGAAATTTCTTCACCCACAGAGTGATGAATCTGTAGAATTCATTGCCACAGAAAATAATTGAGGCCAAAACATTGTAAGCTTTCAAGAAAAAAATAAATCTAGCTCTTGGGGCTAAAGGGATCAAGGGATATGGGGTGAAGGCGGGATCAGGATATTGAATTTGATGACCAGCCGTGATCAAAATGAAAGGAGGAACAGGTTTGAAGGGCTGAATGGCCTACTCCTGCTTCTATTCTCTATGTTTCTATGTTAGTGGGCAATTGTAAGATTGAGTGAAAGAATGCTTCTAAATGAAGGCAGGATTATGTAGCGTACTTAACACTTACTCCTGAGCTTTGATAGTAAGGACTTTAACCAAGTGCGAGAGAAGGGCATTTTAAAAGATGATCGTATTCAGTACAGAGCGTTCTTGGAAGTTATTTTTGTTTTCATATCATGGAATGTGCAGGTATCACAGGCAAGGCCAACATGTGTTGACTATTCCTAATTGCTGTTGAACTGAGTGTGTTACTGGGTTATTTCTCAAGGGCAACAAAGGATGGGCAATAAATCCTGGCCAGCCAGCAATGTTCATGTCCCACGAATGTATAAAAACATAAAATTACATTAAAAGTCCGCTACATTGCTTTGGGTCTGGAGTCTCACGTAGGCCAGACTGAATAAGGACGGCAGATTTCCTTCCCTAAAAGGACATCAGTGAACTCGATGGGTTTTTCTGACAATGGTTTTATTGTCATCAGTCAATTCTTAATTCCTGATATTTTTTATTGACTTCAAATTCCACTATCTCCCATGCTGGGATTTGAACGCAAGTCTCCAGAGCATTAGCTGAGTTTTTGGGTTAGTAGTTCAGTGATAATACCATTAGGCCATCGCCTTCCTGACTGCACCATGACGGCATCATTCTATTCTAAACAAACCCTTTCACCTCTGCATGACTTTACTAACTCCACATTGCTTCACCGGACCAAAGATCTCTCTCTCTCTTCCTGCTGACTCTGAAGTATATTTGTCAATAAAGCTTTCTGCTCTTCGGCTAATCAGGGTTCCTGGATACTCATGCCTCTGAGCTCCTGCAAGCATTTAAATCTTGTAGATTCCTGTCATGCCCCCTCCCTCTTCCCCACGACTGATATTCCTGAAGTCCTGTGAATATTGAATTAGGATGCCCCCGCCTCACATCAGATGAAAATTATAAGATGGTCAGTCTAAAACATATTCCATTCACACCCCTGGAAGAATGTGGCACTCCTTTTGGGTGGCATTATGGCACAGCGGTTAGCACTGCTGCCTTACAGTGCTAGGGATCCAGGTTCAATTCCCAGCTTAGGTCACTGTCTGTGTGGAGTCTGCATGTTCTCCTCATGTCTGCGTGGGTTTCCTCCGGGTGCTCCAGTTTCCTGCCACACCCCAAAGATGTGCAGGTTAGGCCATGCTTAAATTGACGTTTAATGTCAGGGGGACTAGCTAGGGTAAATGCATTGGGTTATGGGGATAGAGGCTGGGTGGGATTGTTGTTGGCACAGACTCAATGGGCCAAAGGGCCTTCTTCTGCACTGTAGGATTCTACGATTCTCATGAGGCCAAAGCTTATTGAAAATCTGACTGAACTGCATTTTTAGCAATGAAATGAAAGACAGGCAGCTCCTTAAAATATAGAAAGGGCGACTGCTGTCATTCACTGATACCATGGTTCAGATCTATTTATAATCATGGTAACACTCGGAGGGGCTTTCCAACAGGATTGAAGGTTATAAAGAGACTTAGGTGATCAAACAGTCAACTCTGGTTGTAGTCCCATTGGAACCATGGAAACATCATCATAGAGGAAGCTATGGAATGTATTGGTCAGGGCTGAATAATGTGAGCTGGAGCTACCTTAATTACCTCTGTGGGTCAAAGAGAAACTTCACAGAGTTTTCTCTCTTTACAGTCCTTGCCATGCCTAATAGATTACATAAGCTGAGAGAAGCACGAGGGGTTGGATCAGTTTAATGACCTTCCTCTTTGCTCCTTTATATATCAGGCAACAGAAATGATGTTTTGTGGTGGGTTAGTAATGAGCGTGGGTCCTACTGGTGAGTCCCCATATCTGGTCTGCTTCTCACAAGTGGTGCATGTGTGTTGGGTGACAGAGGATGGGGGGGGTGTGTGGGTGGGTGGGGGTGGATGGTTTACCAATAGCAGGCAACAGGCTGCTATCGTACCTCTTTCATTTCGGTTGAGGTCTCAAGTTGCTAACTTCTTATCATCTTTTTTATTTTTGCACTGACACAAGTAGGCTTATATTAACACTGCAATGAAGTCACTGTGAAAATCCTCCAGTCTCCACACTCTGGCACCTGTTCGGGTGCACTGAGGGAGAATTTAGCACGGCCAATCCACCTAACCAGCACGTCTTTCAGAACGGGGGAGGAAACCGGAGCACCCAGAGGAAACCCACGTAGACATGGGGAGAGCGTGCAGACTCCGCAGAGACAGTGACCCAAACTGGGAATCGAACTCAGATTCCTGAGCTGTGAGGCAGCAGTGCTAACCACTGTGGCACTGTGTCTCCTCAACTCAGGGGAAGCCCCAAGAAAGTTGTGAATGCATTCCTCCCATGAGTAATCAAGAAATACAACTGTCATCCAGACCGTACCCTGTAATAGATCCGTATGATGCTTTGCGGGAAGTTAACTTGGCACCGGAAGTGCTACATTGATTTTTATCACGAGGAAACCATCCTGGCTCACCTGACCTTGGCTAGAAAAATGGACAATAACAGGGACAGTTTTAAAGTTTATTTCGTAGTGTCACAGGTAGGTTTACATTAACATGGCAATGAAGTTACTGTGAAAATTCCCGAGTCGCCACACTCCTGTGCCTGTTCGAGTACATCGAGGGGGAATTTAGCACAGCCAATGCGCCTAACCGACACATCTTTCTGACTGTGGGAGGAAACTGGAGCACCTGGAGGAAATGTAGACATGGGGAGAATGTGCAGACTCCATACAGGCAGTGATCCAAGCCAGGAATCAAACCTGGGTCCCTGGCGCTTTGAGGTAGCAGTGCTAACCACTGCGCCACCGTGCCGCTGGACAAATATGGAGAACTCCACTCAACCTCAAAAGACCTGAACAAGCAGGGCATGTGAGGAGTGGGGGGGGTGTGGAATCGTAAGTGAAAACCTAAAATTTGGAACGTGACATTGATGAGTGAAGGCCTTTTCTGATGACAAAAGCGAGGGCCATAAAAATCAGAACTGATGCCTTGATCCCTGGAAGGGCAAAATATTGCAGATGCTGGAATCAGGAACAAAAACAGAAAATGCTGGGAAATCGCAACAGGTCTGACAGCATCTGTGAAGAGAGAATAGGGCCAACGTTCCATGTCAGGATGAGAAATGTTGGCTCAAAATATTGTGGATGCTGGAATCTGAAACCAAAACAGAAAATGCTGGGGAAACTCTGAAGAAGCTCTGGCAAAGTGTCATCCTGACTCAAAACATTAGGTTTATTCTCTCTCTCCACAGATGCTGCCCTGATCTATGTATCTAGGTAGTGCAGTACTTGGACGGAGCGCTGGCCCTCAGGAACACAGAGATGCACAATCCTGATTCTTTGTATCACCAGGGGCCCACAATCCTGGGGCACGGATAGTCACAGAGACAACAGCAGGGAAGATACAAGGCGCTTTTTATGGTGAGAGAGTAGGGAGAAGCAGAACGGTAATTGCATCCTGGCACTTTTTCTTGTAATTTTGCAAGCTTGATTCAGTGACTGATCTTGGGACCAAGGGAAGTGCAGGGTCCTGGGTGCAGTTGGAATTCAAGAGTTCACCTTTAAGAAATCAGCAAGTCCTCATGGGGGCAAGCATTCCTGTAACCACAGCTGATGCCACATGATCAAGATAGTAATGCCATTGAAGTGAGAGTTGAAACTCATCCAAGTGACCATTGTGCAAAGAATCATACAGTATAAAAGGAGACTATTCGACCCATCAAGGCTGCACTGACAACAATCCCACCCCAGCCCTACCCCATCACCACACATATTTACCCTGGCTAGTCCCCCTGATACTAGAGTCAATTTAGCATGGCCAATCCACCAAACCCGCACATCTTTGGACTGTGGGAGGAAACCAGAGCACCCGGAGGAAACCCATGCAGGCAGTGACCCAAGCTACGAATCGAACCCTGGTCCCTGGCGCTGTGAGGCAGCAGTGCTGACCACTGTGCCGCACAATAAAGGGGATTGGGCAGTTTGTGTTGAAATGCCCACAGTCACTCTGCACTTTGAGTTACAGGTCCCTTGTCACGGTGATGTATGATTTCTATCGGCTCACTTCCTTTTCCCTCCTGTGCTCCTTGCTGGTGGGGCTGATTGCCTCAGACTTCCTCCAACACAGTCCCTTATTGGTTTAATTCCCCATGGCTGCAACCCTACTCAGCCAGGGAAGGAGAGTATCAGAGAACCTGCCACGAATTAACTGACAGGAGAAAGTACATGCTGCCATGTAGCACAGTTTAACAGGGCAAGGTTTTGTTTCTCTCAGCTAGCATGATAAAACTTTAACAAGACTCGCAGGGAAGCGGCTCTCTTCAGGACCCCACATCATGTGTTTACGGTGTAAACAAACATGGAAGGTTGGTGACCCAGAGAATGTTTTTTTTTATTTCACTCTACAATATGCGGTTGGCTTTTATTACCCTCTTCCTCTGCCATTTCCTCCTGCCTCTTAACTCTTGATCTTAGCAGTTTCTGCAAGCCATCAACATAAAGTGATCCCCTCGTCAAGACCTCCCTCACCACCCCTACCTTTTAATGTGTGCACCAGAACGCAAGACTGTTCAGTTGCTGGAGAGTTGAGCTCGGCTGGCTGTGGAATCTTACCGATTTCGGATTCTCCTTTCAGGCCAAATCTGCTGCTAATGGCTCGGCGCACTTTGTGTGGCACATTCTGGCAAAAAAAAATAGAAAGAGACGTGCTTATCATTGTTGCCACCATCATGTACAATGATTGTGGGGTGTAGCAGTCAGAGGGTGTATCAGAGTCTTAGAATAAGACTTGCAGGTATAACATTCAATTCATTGAAAACTATAGGGTGGGATTTTATGGCCTCTCTCATTCTGAAATTGTAAAATAACCCCCCCACCCCCCACCGAGGTCAACAGGATTTCCCATTGCCCACCCCTCACCCATGACGATTCCCGTGGTGAACAGGGGGGTTAAGTTCCGGCCTATCATTTCCAGCAGCCTCTGTTGTACCCCACTCTCATTATGGGCTCCCAGTTATAACACCAGAGGAGCTGTTATAACCGAGAGCCCCATGATGAGGGTGGGATACAGCTGTTAGTTCTTTCGAGTTTTGCATAGCCAATGTAGGCAGCTGGCTGGCACGTAAGCTTGAAGCCAAAGACCGTACTATAGCGAGGACAGAATGCACATTTCTAAAAGGCTGAATTTTAAAATATCATGAAGGAGATTAGTTACACGCAGCCAACAGCACTCTTGGCTTTTCCTACCCCACATTTCCTCGGGCTAATGAACAGCCACAGGTCTTCACCAATGATTTATCAAGCGTTGAGTGTAAACTGTAAGGTACTAATTTGCTGTGTTTGTCAGTGCGGTGTTCAAATGTAAACCCAGAGTGCTAAGCATTGCCTGCCAGTGTCAACATTCAAAATGTTGCTTGGCTAAAACAGCTTACACAAGAAGGCACCTTCATAACTGACTCACAAGGGCAGTAATTAAGGAAACTGGAGACCAAGGAGGCAGGATTGTACTCTGATTTGTCAACACTGCAGCAAATAAGCACTTAAAAGCAGTTTTCCTTAAAGCAAACAGCAAAAATATAAGTCAAACCAGAAGATCCTGGAAGCACTCAGCAAGCCAGGCAGTGCCTGCAGAGAGGGAGAGTTAATGTTTCAGGTCGATGGTGACCCATCAAGAGCAAAATTAGATTCCACATGGTTCGGTTGGTGAAATGTCCTACACAATGTTGGGGGGGGGGGGTTATGATTTCGTAGTATGGGTAAAGCACTTGGTTCGAACCTATAGCTCAACAATAGGGGATACCTTGGTGGACGCATTCAGGTTAAATATCTTCTGATTTATTTTCTGTCATTAACCTGTTGGCAAAGCTCCATGCTATCTTGCTGATATTTGGTGCAGCGCAGTGGCGTAATGGTTAGCACTGCTGCCTTACAGCACCAGGGACCTGGATTCGATTCCTGGCTTGGGTCACTGTCTGTGTGGAGTCTGCACGTTCTCCCGGGTGCTCCGGTTTCCTCCCACAGTCTGAAGGATGTGCTGGTTAGCTGCATTGACCCAAACAGGCGTCGGAGTGTGGAAATGAGGAGATTTTCACAGTAACTTCATTGCATTGTGAATGTAAGCCTACTTGTGACACTAATAAATAAATTTTAAATAAACAGTATTACAAAGGTGTTATTAAATCATTTAAAAAGCTTATTTATTAGTCACAGGCTTACATTAACACTGCAAAATTCCCTGAGTCGCCACATTCCAGCACCTGTTTGGGCCAATGCACCTTACCAGCACATCTTTCAGACTGTGGGAGGAAACCAGAGCATCCTGAGGAAACCCATGCAGACGTGGGGAGAACATGCAAACTCCACACAGACAGTGACCCGAGCAGGAATCAAACCCAGGTCCCTAATGCTGTGAGGTAGCAGTGCTAACCACTGTGCCACCATGCTACTCCCAACTTTAAAGAGTTGCATTTCAGAGTACAATGGATCATCAGGCCCTGAGGTAATATCTTGGTTATGACCAGCACTACGAGCAACCCTTTTTCTGAGGCATGTGCCACAATTATTTCCTTCCCCCGACCACGCACTCACTCACTCCACCCCACCCCAAGCTGAGACAGGCAGCATGGTGGAATCTCGGAGCCAGTCATTAATTTATAATTAGCCGGAGCCTTGAGAGATCTGTTGGGATCAGAGTAGTGGGAAAAGAAAGAAAAATATCATCCCCAGCATCCATCCTATAGAATTTCCCTCTGAATGTCCAAACCTCTATGAAAAGAAACCTTCCTGGAAATCGGTCAGTAACTTAACCCTTTGCCATTTTGTACCCTGTATCCCCTTGTCCTACAGTCATGTGGAATAGTACTCAGGAATTCATGTGTCTTTACAAGTTCCCTTTACCATTTACCTCCCATTCAGGGCATACCCATCTTTCCAATCTTTCCTTTAACATGACAACAACTTACACTTATACAAGACTTTAATGTATTAAACCATTCACAGTTGCTTCACAAGTATATTAGGTGGCACGGTGGCACAGTGGTTAGCACTGCTGCCTCACAGCATCAGGCACCTGGGTTTGATTCCTGGCTTGGGTCACTGTCTGTGCAGAGTCTGCACCTTCTTCCCATGGGTTTCCTCTGGGCGCTCCTGTTTCCACCCACAGTCCAAAAGACGTACTGGTTAGGTGCATTGGCCATGCTAAATTCTCCCTCAGTGTACCCAAACAGGCGTTAGAGTGTGGCGACTAGAGGGTTTTCATAGTAACTTCATTGCAGTGTTACTGTAAGCCTACTCGTGACACTAATAAATAAAGATGTTATCAGACAGAACTTGATACTGAACCACAAAAAGAAATATTAGGGCAGGTAAGCAAAAGCTTGGTCATTGAAGTCAGTTCTGTTAAAGGAAGGAGGAGGGGATCGGGAAAGGAATTCCAGAGTTTTGGATCCAGGAAGGTGAAGTCATAGTTGCCAATGACAGAGGAAAGGAAATTGGGGATGGGCAGGAATTGGAGGAGTGGAGAGGTGACAGAGGGATGCAGGACTGGAAGGAGGTCAATCATTTACAATCAGCCTCGTAGCTCACCACTGAGCCACTGCTGGAACCTACATCAACTGAACAGGAAACTATCACCGGAGTGTCAGACTCTGGTTATTTGCAATGCAAGACACCAAAGATCATTTTCCACCTGCCAAAGTGAGACCAACTTCTCGCTAAACATACGTGTCAGAATATATCACACTGCATGTAGGATGAAACAACATGGTTGAGTATAAATCGTTAACGTAACTGGAATGATATGGCATTCTCAAGAGGACCCATTGTCTCAAATACATAGAGACAGAGACAAAAGATTCTTTTCATTCATTCATGGGATGTGTGCATTGCCTCCTGGCTCAGCATTTATTGCCCATCCCTCAGGCATTTACGAGTCAACCACATTGCTGTGGCTCTGGAGTCACACGTAGGCGAGACCAGGTAAGGACGGCAAATTTCCTTCCCTGAGAGACATCAGTGAACCAGATGGGTTTTTCCAACAACTAGCAATGATTTCATGGCCATCAACAGATTCTCAATTCCAGATTTTTATTGTTGAATTCAAATTCCACCATCTGCCATGGTGGGATTTGAACCCGGGTCCCCAGAGCGTTAGTTCAGTTTCTGGATTAATAGTCTAGTGATATCACTAGGCCATATTAAGCATTGGATAAGTTCTTTCATTCACTGGACAGCACAGGTTTACATAGTACATAGAACAGTACAGCACAGTACAGACCCTTTGGCCCTCAATGTTGTGTTGAGCTTTGTCCAAAACCAAGATCAAGCAATCCCACTCCCTACCATTCTGGTACGCTCCATGTGTCTATAACCATTTGAAAGTTCTTAAAGTGTCTGACTCCACTATCACAGTAGGCAGTCCATTCCACAACCCAACCACTATCTGAGTAAAGAGGTTTACTCATACTTAGCACAGTTTTTCTACATCATGGAACAGTAAGTGTCAAATTATTTTCATTAAAATAATTGTCAAAATCGGCAGCAAGGAGTGTAGCTAGTTTCTGTGTCTGAGTACGTGACTCTTGGTGTGTGGTGAGGAGGGGGATGGGAGAGGGATAGTTCGAATGTCCTGTTGTGGGGTCGTAGCAGTGAATTAGTTTCTGCTAACTTGTACCTAATGATCAAATCTGTCCCGAGGCAAGACTTCAGAGGGAACTGGGTGCGGTCCATTAGGAGATCACTGGTATGTGGTGTTTCATTGTTGATATGCGGCTTGGACTGGCAATGGAGTACCTTTGTTTTGGTTTTACATTGTTTAGGCACCTGGATACTCCAATTTATTAACCTGCTATTGAGGCTGGGAGATGGGAGAACTGTCCTGTGTTGCTGCTTTCATCAGATCTGATTACTGTTGTCAGATAGAACAGCTATCAGCTAGCGAAGATCTGCCTGTCTAGTAAATTGGGATAGGTCTGCATTAACAACCATCCAACATCACACTCCTCCGTCTAGCTGAACTTGTTTTCTGACTGAACAATTTCTCTTTTCACTTCTCTCATCTCCTCCAAATAAAATATGGGTACACGTATGGGCCCTAGTTTTTCCTGTCCTTTGGGGGGGGTATATGGAACATTCTTTATCCCAGTCCGACTCAGGCTCCTTCTCTTTTTCTAGCACATCAATGATTGCTGTAAGAAGTCTCACAAAACCAGGTTAAAGTCCAACAGGTTTATTTGGAATCACGAGCTTTCAGAGCGCTGCTCCACTCACCTGGTGAAGGAGCAGTGCTCCGAAAGCTCGTGATTCCGAATAAACCTGTTGGACTTTAACCTGGTTTTGTGAGACTTCTTACTCTGCCCATCCCAGTCCAACGCTGGCATCTCCCCATCATCGATGCTACTTCCTGATTTTACCCGGAACTGGAAAATGTTCTCAAATTTGCTTCCAGTTCCCAACCTTCTCTCACCTTCGCACGGTCCATCCTTGGCACTTCCTTCCACTCCTTGACTTCTCTGTCTTCATTCCTGGGCACAATAAGAAGTTTCATAACACCAGATTAAAATTCAACAGGTTTATTTGGAATCACGAGCTTTCAGAGTGCTGCTCCTTCATTAGCTGAGTGGAGAAGTAGGTTTCACAAACACGGCATATATAGACAAAGACACAACTGCAAGATAATGATTGGAATGTGAGTCTTTTCAGGAATTCAAGTCTTTACAGGTACAGACAGTGCAAGTGGAGAGAAGGATAATCACAGGTTAAAAAGGTGTGAATTGTCTCAAGGCCAAATGATGGGGTTACATGTAGTGTGACATGAACCCAAGATCCCGGTTGAGACTGTCCTCATACATGTGGAACTGGGCTATCAGTTTCTGCTCGGCGATCCTGCAAACTCTTCATTTCTGGGGTTAGACTGTCTACATATATTGATTATCAACTCCACAGCTACCTGGAACATACTTCCTCACACTTTGGTCCCTGTAAGGTCTCAATCCATTTTCCCAGATTCTCTGTCTCTGTCACATCAGTTCCGATGATGCGACCTTCCACAATGACATTTCTGACATGCCTTTCTTTTCTCTCTCCCACCCTCGTTGACAGGGCCCTCAATGGTGCCTGACCCATTTCCAGCACTTCTGCCCTCATCCCCTCCCTTTTCTCCCAGAACCACAATAGGGTTCCCCTGGCCCTCACTTTTAGCCTCCATGTTCAAAGGATCATCTTCAGCCATTTCTGTCACCTCCAACCTGAAGCCACTGCCAAACACATCTTCGCCTTCCCCACACCTATCAGTATTCCAGAAGGAGTCGTTACCTCCATCACACGCTGGTCAACTTCCCTGAATCCCCTTCCCATAGCATCTACCAATGCAATCATAGGAGATGTAACACCAACCCCCCACAGCACCCCCCGCTTCCTCTCTCCTCACTTTTCAAGGCTCCAATCATTCCTTCCAGGTGAAATAATGAATTATCGTAGAATCATAGAATCCTTACATGACAGAAGGAGCCATTTGGGGCCCATCAAGCTATCAACCACAATTCCACCCAGGCTCTATCTCTGGAACCCCACGCTGGAAATTACCCTACTAATCACTTATTACTGACAGTAATAAGTTTACTTATTAGTGTCACAAGTAGGCTTACATTAACACTGCAATGAAGTTACTGTGAAAATCCCCTAGCCACCACACTCCGGCACCTGTTCGGGTACACTGAGGGAGAATTTAACATGGCCACCGCACCTAACCAGCACGTCTTTCGGACTGTGGGAGGAAACCGGAGCACTCAGGGGAAACCCACGCAGACATGGGGAGAACATGCAGACTTTGCACAGACAGTGACCCAAGCTAGGAATCGAATCCGAGTCTTTGGCACTATGAGGCAGCAGTGCTAACCACTGTACTACCGTGCCACCCATTTACTTGCAGTTCCATCAATTAACTGAACTGCATTTGCTGCTCGTCTCCTCAACAAAGGAGAGGCCAAAGACTGAGTGACTGCTTTGCAGAACCCCTCAGTTAGTCCACAAGCATGACCCCACCTTCCATAGCATGCCATTACCTTCATGGCTCTTGTGCTTACATTTCTGTCTTGGCTAATGTTCCAGTGAAGTGTGAGAAACAGCAATTGCTTCCAATTAGACAACCATGATCTTATTAAATGACGGAGTAGGCTCGAGGGGCCAGCTGGCCTACTCCTGCTTCTAGTTCTTATGTTCTTATGTTCTTCTTCTCAGTTAAATAATCCAAATCCCCATTTAACTTGTAACAACCAAACCACTAACGCTGGTTATATCGTCAGAATGTGACACAGATCACATGACCCCCCTCCATTTTATCCTAAATTAAAAAGACAGTCCAAAACATAACAATCTTACAAATGTCAGATTGGTAACAATAAATATTGGCCTTGCCAGCAACACCCACAACATTTGAATCAATTAAAAACCCCTTTCTCTCAGTTTCAGTCTCTCTTGTTTCCTCTGGGGCTTGTATTTCCACAGAGTTCATGCTATATTTCCATCGTAACCAGGGTAAAAGGGCTGCAGAAACCCTGGGAGAAAGGCACAAGTGATAGTTACACCATTTTCTTTGATGTTGACGTTTCCAGGCTACAAGAGGGACAAGGAAAACCCGTTCATAAATTCCCAATGTAAGTCAGTGAGAACAGGAGGGATGGGAGTATCTTACTGATACTGCTACCATCATTGTTCCTTTGAATGTTTCTCTTGCTCTATCTCACTCCATGCATGCTACCCGTACCTGTTCATCCTTCTTCCATTATCTTCAGTGTGTTTGCATTGAAACCTATTGCAGCAACTCGGATTCTAACTCATTCTTGAGCTTGCAAAGGATGTTAACTAAACACAGCATCAGTTTCATCAGGCACTGTGGCACTGTTGCCTCACAACACCAGGGACCCGGGTTCAATTCTAGCCGTGGGTCACTGTCTATGCTGAATCTGCACATTCTCCCTGTGTCTGTCTGGGTTTCCTCCGGGTGCTCCAGTTTCCTCCCACAGTCCAAAGATATGTTGGTTAGGTGGATTGGCCATGTCAAATTGCCCCTTTGTGTCCCAAGATGTGTAGGTTAGGTGGATTGGCCAAGCTAATTCACCCCTTTGTGTCCCAAGATATGTAGATTGCGTGGATTGGCCATGCTAATTCACCCCATTGTGTCTCAAGATGTGTAGGTTGGGTGGATTAGCCATACTAATTTGCCCCTTAGTGTCCCAAGATGTATTGGTTGGGTGGATTGGTCATGCTAATTCATCCCTTTGTGTCCTAAAATGAGTAGGTTAGGTGGATTAGTGGGGTAAATACATAGGGTTATGGGGACAGGGCCTGGGTAAGATGTTCTGTCAGAGAGTTGGTGCAGACTCGATGGGCCAAATGGCCTCCTTCTGCACAGTCAGGAATCTATGATTTTGATACCCAAAATGCCAACATTCATCAAGCGGGCTTACGCATGAAGAATGACTATTTTAGTATTTTGTGTAAGGTGCCAGAGGTTCGCTGTCCATTGAACCCAATCCCACGTCTGCACGAAGGCTATCGTGAACAAGGAGAGCAAAGGAAAGAAAATACAAGGGTGACAATACAAGATATCATTCACAAGCATTTGAAGCAGACGAAGAGTTTTGAATTCCAATCAAATACTGCTTGAGTGTAGCTCGAGGCCTCCAATTCCTTCAGAACAGATGCTTTTTACATGGTTTAGTCAGAAGTGTCCAGCAACAGGTAGGAAAATCTTCAGTTCTGGCTACTGTGTAAAATGCCCTCTGTTTTCCCCTTACAGTGGAGCCGACTGTTTTGTAGGAATCTTTAATGAGGGATCAGGCTGTTAATTGAAAAATAAAATCCTCCTGAAAAGGTTTTACAAGTGCCGAGGGAGGCTCGAATGCAGTTTCCTTCAGCACCAAGAGCTTGGAAAGAGCCACAGAGATTCTGTATAGCCAAGACCAAACACAAGCAGAAAGCTAGGAGCCAACTTTGTGTCACAAAATGAAAGTGGTTTTCTGTCAGATATATTTGGACGTATTATTTTGAAGTTTCTGCGTAGAGTTGGTTGAGTGGTCCTGGTATGTTCAGCGATGTGGTGTGAATAGGCTTGAGCCTTGTGCTAAATTAGCTGACCTCTGACAGGGTAGCAGGAGAGATGAGGGGGGAGGGGGAAACAGCCAGGGACCCTGCTTCTGATCTTAAGCCTGGGTAGTATGCTCTTTAGAAAATTGGTGCAGACCCAATGGGCCAAATGGCCTCTTTCTGCACTGAATGGATTCTATAATTCTAAGATGGCGGCACAGTGCTGCCTCCCGGCGCCAGAGACCCAGGTTCGATTCCTGGCTTGGGTTACTGTCTGTGCGGAGTCCTCACATTCCCCCCGTTTCCAGACACTGTTGAATAAAGTGCATTGGGAAAACAAATCAAAAGATAACATTGTAAATAACTGTAGCAAACACAGAAGGATGTATTTCATGATTCTCAACAAAGATATATTCCATTGAAAAAGAAAAACTAGAAGGATGAATCATCCATGGCTAAGTTAAGGATGGTATCAAATTGGGAGAAAAGGCATACAACGTTGCAAGGATCAATGGTAGGCCAGAAGATTGGGCGGCACAGTGGTTAGCACTGCTGCCTCACAGCACCAGGGACCCGGGTTCGGTTCCAGCTGGGGTCACTGTCTGTGTGGAGTCTGCACATTCTCCCTGTGTCTGCATGGGTTTCCTCCAGGTGCTCCAGGTTCCTCCCACAGTATGAAGATGAATGGATTAGGTGGATTGGCCATGGTAAAGTGTCCCTTAATGTCAGGGAGATCAGCAGGGTAAATGTATGGGGATGGGGCCTGGGTGGGATTATGGTTGGTGCAGTCTCAATGGGCTGAATGGCCTCCTCCTGCACTGTAAGCTTCTATGTTCTTCACAGAGTCAGTGCTGACTCGATAGACCCAATGGACTCTTTCTACACTATAGCGGTTCCAAGATGGCGGGTGGCATAACTCAGGTCAGACATGTGTAGACCCACTTCCTGCCCGACCATACTGGAGTTTTAATAGGCTGATTAACGCATGATAAATGTGTATGGCCGAGTTTGAAAAGTTCAAGCCCTCTGGGGAAAACCAGCTCATGTATGTCAACATCATTAACACGTGCTTCTTTACAGTGACACAGCACATCCTGAGTGGAACAGCTCTTGCCCCACCGCGCCGACCACCGCCCCCCACTGCTCCCCCTGCACCCCCCCCCCCCCCCCCCAACCCTTCCAGGACCTGATAATGAGAGCTCTCAGTTTGGAAACATTAAGAACAGTGGAGAATTTCAATCTACTTGGAGTGCACTGGGACCTACACTGAGGAGCAGTTTATCATGTAACGCAAATCCTCACATTCACACAGCAGACTCCTCAAAGAACATTGGCACTTGTCATTCAGTGAGAATTCCCACCTCCCTTCAAAAGCACTTTAAGGAACAAGCAATTCTGGATATCGGATACTTGCTTCACCATTGCACCATTGGAGTAATTATCTCACCATCCCAAATCCTCATGGTCCAGGTAGACCAAGTGTTCACATGGGAACCTGATGACGTGGCTACAAAAGAGGTCATGAGGCAAGAGCATGAGCAGAGTACAAGTGTTGTGTGTAGCTGTCGAGCTCAGGAATAAACTTCCTTTGTTTGAAGTCCTTGATGTTGGTGATTTACGGAGCCCACAGTATTCTACGGTCCATTTGAAAACAAGTACACACACACACACACACACACACACACACACACACACACTCACACACACCCCTACATGTATACACACAAACACATTAGGCGATGGTCTATTGGTATTATCATGGACTATTAACCCAGCAACTCAGCTAATGTCCTGGGGACCTGGGTTCGAATCCTGCCACGGCAGATGGTGGAATTTGAATTCAATAAAAAAACCTGGAATTAAGAATCTGCTGATGACCATGAAACGATTGTCCAAAAACCCACATAGTTCACTAATGTCTTTTAGGAAAGGAAATCTGCCTTCTCTACCTGGTCTAGCCTACATGTGACTCCAAAGTCACAGCAATGTGGTTGACTCTCAGTTGCCCTCTCAACAAGGGCAACTGGGGATGGGCAATAAATGCTGGCCAGCCAGCAATGCCCATGTCCCACGAATGATTAAAAAGAAGCACAAACGTAGAATCAGCAGTGGAGAAGGAGGCCATTTGGCCCATCGGTCCTGCACCAACAACAATCCCACCCACGTCCTATCCATATAACCCTACATATTTACCCTCCTAGTCCCCCTGATACGAAGGCGCAATGTAGCATGGCCGGCCCACACACCTTTGGACTGTGGGAGGAAACTTGAGCACCCAAAGGGAACCTACACAGACACGGGGAGAATGTGCAAACTCCACACAGGCAGCGACCCAAGCCAGGAATTGAACCTGGGTCCCTGGCACTGTGAAACAGCAGTGCTAACCATTGTACCACTGTGCCACCCTGCACATGTACACACCTGCACAAACATGTACATACACATACACAGGCATGTACACACAAACACACACACGCATACATACACACATGTACACATATGCACATGTACATGCAAACATGTACACACATATACGCAAATACACACATATACACACATGTACACATAAACATGCATTTGTAGAGGCATGTACACAGAAACACATGCACATGCAAACACACACATGCACACACGCTCATATAATCATGCAAAAACACACATGTATACACACATACCACTCTCCCCCCCACTCAGCCCCCATGCTACCCATGCTTTGGATGGGATCCTTCATCAGGATTTCGAATTCTGCTAAATGATCCCACCTAAAACATTGGCTTTTCATTCAGGATCCTGACTGATTATCCATATACTTCCCATATGTCATTTCAGTTTCCAGAATTTGAGGTTGATGTTTTCCATTCTCGGACTGAGTCCTGTGGTGGGGTCAGGAATCAGAGATCCCCACTGCAGAGACCAGTGGGAATTCGTGCCATATTGTTAGAGGGTGATCTAGTTAATTAACCAAAAAATCTGGAATAGGAATCCACTGATGACCATGAAACCATTGTCGATTGTCGGAAAAACCAATCTGGTTCACTAATGTCCTTTAGGGAAGGAAATCTGCTGTCGTTGCCTGGTCTGGCCTACATGTGACTCCAGAGCCACAGCAATGTGGCTGACACTCAACCACCCTGAACAAGGGCAACTAGGGATGGGCAATAAATGCTGACCCAGTCAGCGACGCCCTTGTCCCACAAATGAATAAAAAAATGTCAGGAGTTCCCCGGGGCTTTGCGCAGCTGGATGGGCTGAATGGCACATGCCCTGCCATTTTATCTGGGTGCCATATTTAAAAGGCACAAAACATCAACCTGGACATCACTGCTAAAGAAGCAGATCCATCTCCTGCAGTTGGAAAATTCAGGTTAAAGATGTTGCGCCCACCCACTCACTCACTGCTGCACGTGGTGTTCCAGGGTCCCATCACTGGAACCTCCATCTTCCTTTCCCATCTCCCCCGGGCTGCCCCAGGCCTTCTTGCAGTTAAGTCCAACATTTGCACAACACATTGGCGCAGACATGTTCTGAACTGGCGTCAAAACCCATTGGCAGCGCCAATGATTGAGTTGGTGGGGGAATGATTCCGGTCGGGCCTTCTCCTGCATCCTATTAATGGGAGTCAAAATGGTTTCACTCAGGCCCTTGGAGAAAATGGTGATTTCCCACGACGGACAAGGGTACATGTTCCCACCGCCATTTAACACCAGTGGGAAGCCAATTCTTCTGCTCCAGTCACATTGTCCCTCCCCGCCCACCTCCCCCCAATGCCATTAAACCTGCCATTGTGGGAAACTCCACAATGAGCGCCATCACGAAGACGACCTATTTCCACAACACCATTGTCCCTGCCTCAGCTCAACGAATGTTGAAACCCTCATCTGCACCTTTGTCAGCCCTCAACGCAACTATTCTAATGCACCCTTGGCTGGCCTCCCATGTCCTACACTCTATAAACCTGGCATTAAACAAAACTCTGCTACCCATGTCCAAAACTGGCAGCAAATTCCATCTATCCATCGCCCCTCTGCTCACTCAACAATATTAGCTCCCGGTTAAGCAACACCTCTATTTGCAAGCTCTCATCTGCACAGTGACACAGCGGTCAGCACTGCTGCCCCACAGCGCCAGGGACCAGGATTCGATACCTGGATTGGGTCACTGTCTGAGCAGAGTCTGTACTTTCTCCCTGTGTCTGCATGGGTTTCCTCCAGGAACTCTGGATTTCTCCCAGTCTGAAAGGCGTGCTGGTTAGGTGCATTGGCCACGCTAAATTCTCCCTCAGAACAGGTGCAGGAGTCTGGTGACTAGGGGATTTTCACAGTGACTTCATTGCAGTGTTAATGTAAGCCTACCTGTGATACTAATAAATAAATTTAAAACTCATCTCTCTCAACTCCCTTCCGATCTCATGAATCTCTTCCAAATCTACAAACCTCTGAGATGTCTGTGCTCTTATAAATCTGGCCTCATGGGCATCCCTGATTTTAATAATTCCATCATCGGAGCCTTGCCCTAAGCTCTGGAATAGTCTCTTTATACATTTCTGCCTCTCTACTTCACTCTTCTCCATTGAGATACTTCTTAAAACCTGCCTCTTTTGGTCATCTGCCATATTATCACAGAACAGAATCCCTACAGTGCAGAAGGAGGCCATTCAGCCCACCGTATCTGCACTGACCACAATCCCACCCAGGCACTATTCCCACAACCTCACATAGTTATGCTCTTAATCCTCCTGACACTAGGGTCAATTTACCACGGTCAATCAACCTAACCCGCACATTTTTGGACTGTGGGAGGGAACCACAGCACCCGGAGGAAATCCACACAGACACGGGGAGAATGTGCAAACAGTGACCTGAGGCCGGAATTGAACCCGGGTCCCTAGCGCTATAAGGCAGCAGGGCTAACCACTGTGCCACAGTGCTGCCCTATCTCCTGGTGTGGCTTGGCATCATCCCTTGTTTCATAACATTTTATAAAGGATGTTCTATTGCATTAGAGGAAGCTGTTGTGGTTACATACGCCTCTGCTGTCTTCCCCAGAGCCTCAACCCATTTGACAGAATGAATTACACCGTGGAGAACTGAACTGCCTTGATGTGAGCCACATTACCCCAGTAAGCCCAATAAAATAAATCAGATTCACAAACTACCAAACTATATCTGAAGGGGAGTCTCCAACTCCCTCATCTGTAGGATCAGCCAGCCTCTAACCGCTCGGAGACTGAATCCAATTACTTGACAATGAAACTAAGACTGGCTGAAGGATCACAGTAAGCAAAATGTAACCGAGCTCGCACTTAATCAGATTAGGAGCCTGGAACACAGGGCTGGAATTAACATCTTAGTGGAGATGTCCAGTTCCTGTCAAAGGCCAAAGGAAGTACAAACCTCATGAAAACTATCCCAGCGCTACAAGTGCTGTGGAACAAGGCGGGGGGAGTTAATCCTGTCGCTTTTCCAGAGGTACTTTGTATGCTGAGATGGCCCATTGCAGAATGAGATGAGTAGAAAGCAGCCCCGAGCTATGGGGAGAGGGTCAGTAAGGGCTGCAGGTGCAAATGGACAACAGGCGGCTCATAAAATCGGGAGAGTGGGCTCAGTGCTGTTTCTTACAGGGCTGTAAGTCAGCAGCCTGTGTGTCCTATTTTCACACCATAGTTTCATTATTATTTTAGATTTGACACAAGGCTGTAGGAGTGAATATGCCTCAACTTTGCACTTTCTCGCACCAGGATTTCTGTGTGTTATCTTAGCTTGGGAGCAACAGAAACTCTGTGCTGAGCACCACAAGAGGAATTTTTTTGGGATTACACTGCACGCACTCTCTCTTTAGTACTTTGTTTCTATGAGATTTCTTCTGTATATTTCCGGCATCTCTGTTAATAACATATAGATAGAAAAGGAAGAACTTTGGCTTGCTCACAGTGTTCTCAAGATGTTGTATGAGGATCAGGCATTAAAAAGAGGTCTTGTGGCGCAGTGGGTAGTGTCTCTGGACTGGAAGCTGCGGGTTCGAGTCCAATGCCAGGGCTTGTTGGCCATGGAATGTGCTGATAATCAGCTCAGAAATCATTGTATCACTTCCCCAGCCCCCTCTCCCATTCAGGAATCGCAGACTATTACCATCATTCCACAATGGGCAAATAAAACATTGTGGGTACTCAAGAGAGAGCTATGTTAAAAGGAAAGACTTCATTTATATAGCGCCTGGCATGACCTGAAGATGCCTCGAAGGCTTTAGAGTCAATGAAGTACCTTCCCAACGCAGGCACATTTGGGATGCTGAAAATGAGGCAGCCGACTGGTGCACAGCAAGATCCCACAAACAGCAATGAGATAGCCACCAGCTCGTTTGCTTTTAGGGATGTTGGATGAGGAACAAATACTGGCTTTCCACAATCTCCACCAGAATCTGGAAGCCAAAAGAATCAGGTTTACCAAACTATCCCTTGGTAAATGAAACTAGCAAACAAAGTGTAACTTTTACTTCAACACAAATCAAATCAACAAAAATTGAATGTAAATTGACAGATACAACAATGCTGCCCCTCAGGAAATTACAAGCACTCACTCACACTGCTCCATACATAAATATAAAACCCTGTACAATTTCTGCCTGCACGATATAGGATCTCTTACTTTCCCCACTCAATGGATTTGATCCTCAAGTCACCTGCAACATCCGCCAGAGAGAGTTGTCACGCAAAGAGCACACGCTTCTTCAGTTAGGTTTGAGGCTGTAAATAAAGACGAATGGTTTTTGAGAAGCTACAGACTTGAACAGCCTACCTCAGGAGAACTGACAATCCCCAAAACCCTGGTTGGATACTGAGTACAAAACAAAACATGGTGGCAGCGAGTAAAAGACCCAGTGAACATTGGGCTGGGTTAGCTAGGTTCACAACAGCCTTGATGGCACAGATTTCTCCGAGACTCCTTCATCTAACCACTTTAATAAAGCCTGTTAAATAGTCTGGGATACTCTGGCTAAAAACTGAAGCAGTAGCCCCAGAATTGTGTAATTCATAACTCTTTGTCTAGCCTTGTCTTCACCTTTTGGTTCTCTTTACGTCTGTTACAAACACACGCACGCTCGCATGCACATACAAACATAAGAATTAAAAGCTTGGAGCATGGGGCAACACGGTGGCACAGTAGTTAGCACTGCTGCCTCACAGTGCCAGGAACTAAGGGTTCAATTCCGGACTTGGGTCACTGTCTGTGTGGAGTTTGCACATTTTCCCCATGAATACATGGATTTCTTCCGGATGCTCCAGTTTCCTCTCACAGTCCAAAGATGTGCGCATTGGGTTGACTGGCCATACTAAATTGCCCCACAGTATTCCAAGATGTGTAGGTAGGGGGATTAGCAGGGTAAATACACGGGCTTACGGGTATAGGGGCTGTGTGTGATAATTGCCAGTGTAGGCTCAAAACCCAAAAGAAACCTATCAACCTTTATCTTGAATACACTCTATGGATAAGCAGCCGCACTTTTTTTATTCATTCATGGGATGTGGGTGTCATTGACTGGGCCAGCATTCATTGTCCATCTCACACTGCTCTTGAGGAGCTAGTGGTGAGCTGCCTTCTTGAATCACTGCGGTCTATGTGACATAAGTACACTCACTGTGCTATTAGAGAGGGAATCCCAGGATTTTGACCCAGCGACAGTACAGGAACAGTGATATATTTCCAAGTCATGATGGTGAGTGGCTTGGAGGGGGACATGCACGTGGTGGTGTTCCCATGTATCTGCTGCCCTTGTCCTTCTAGATGGTAACAGTTGTAGGTTTGAAAGGTGCTGTCTCAGGAGCTTGGTTAGTTCCTACAGTGCATCTGCTGCTGCTGTGCATTGGTAGTGGAAGGAGTGAATATTTGTGGATGGGGAGTGGGTTGTTTTGTCCTGGATGGTGTTGAGCTTCATGCATGTTGTTGGAACTGCACTCACCTAGGCAAATAGAGAGTACTCTGTCAAATTCCTGACTTGTGCCTTGTTGATGGTGGACAGGCTTTGGGGAATCAGGAAGTGAGTTACTCGCTGCAGGATTCCTAGCCTCTGACCTGCTCTTGTAGCCACACCATTTATATACCTGGTCCAGTTCAGTTTCTGATCAATCATGACCAGCAGGATGTTTATAGTGGGGGAATTCAATGATAGTAATATCTTTGAATGTCAAGGGGTGATGGTTAGATTCTCTCTTGTTGAATGTAAAATCCTGAAGTTCATAGAATCCTATAGTGCAGAAGGAGGCCATTCGGCCCATCAAGTTGAATAGGCATTGGGATGAGGCATCAGAGAGCAGCTAGCAACTTTGGAATGCTTCCAGAAGATGAGATAAATGGGAAGAGAAGTGGGAAGAAGAATTGCAGAGGGGTCTGCAGCTAGTTATCATTAGATTATACAACATGATACATGACATAAGTTCAGTAGGCAACCATTACAAAGATACTTCTTCCCTTACAGTCATTGCCACTCATTCTGTGGATGTTCCTAAATCAATTGGACAACGTCCTGCATTGAATTTCATTTTGCGAAGTGAACAGGAATTTAAGCAATTAAACATACAGTATTGGGAAAAGCTAAGATTAATATTAAATACTGTGGGTGTTCTTTTAAATGATTTCCAAGGTTTCATACTAGTCAAATATTTGCACATTTCACTTGAAAGTAACTTAAAAGAAGTAAAATATGTGCACTGTATAAGCACACACACTGATCAAGATAGGAATACCAACAAGAGTGCCTAGCATTAGAACATAGAACATTACAGCGCAGTACAGGCCCTTCGGCCCTCGATATTGCACCGACCAGCAGAACCAATCTAATGACCCTCTAACTAAACTATTCCAACATTATCCATATGTCTATCCAATGACCATTTGAATGCCCTTAAAGTTGGCAAGTCCACTACTGCTGCTGACAGGGCATTCCACGCCCTTACTACCCTCTGAGTAAAGAGTACGGAAATTTTCCTACCCTTTTCTAAAAAGGGTTGAGTTACTGTTCCTGTGATGCCTGGGCAAAGTGGTGGTGGACATAATCCAAAGTTCCTCTTGTAATCTTGAATAACTGCAAAGAAACTTCAAATAAGCTACAAAGGGTCGTGAACAAAGTCCAGTCCATCACGCAAACCAGCCTCCCATCCGCTGACTCCATTTACGCTTCCCACTGCCTCAGAAAAGCAGCCAACATAATCAATGACCCCACACACCCTGGACATACTCTCTTTCACCTTCTTCCATCAGGAAAGATACAAAAGTCTGGGGTCACGTACCAACCAACTCAAGAACAGCTTCTTCCCTGCTGCTGTCAGACTTTTGAATGGATCTATCTCATATTAAGTTGATCTGTCTCTACACCCTGGCTACAACTGTAACTACCTTCTGCACTCTCTCCTTTCCTTCTCTCCTATGTACTCTTTGAACAGTATGTTTTGTCTATACAGCGCGCAAGAAACAATACTTTTCACCCCTAATACATGTGACAATAAATCAAATCAAACTTTCACAAGCGTTATGGTCTACATTGTGACTCCATCACTCATAATCTTTATACTTGCTAAGCTGACTGCCATGCAAAGTGACAGCTTCCCCCTTAATTGCCCCCTGCGGCTCAGAGTCCTTGGCCCATAAGTATTTAATGTTCTGGGAAGTCTACCTAATTCTTCCGGGAGTTTTAAACCTGTACGGCCAACACAATGCTGGAATAGAACAAACCAGAGTGTTCCTTGACAAGTGAACCAGCCCTGAGTAAGTAGCAGAACCCAATGGGCTCTTACTCAAAGATGGGGTCTATTTACGCGATGGGACATTGGAAAACTGGGGAAGCACTCCTTTTGAGTGCAGTCAGTTGGCTCTTGGTACCAGATGATGACAACATATTTTATCTGTGTCCTTAGATTTGTGTCTCTGTATCAAAATATCCATTTGTGAAGTTGGCTTGGAACAGCATCAGTCAGTAGGGTTTTGGCGTGCGTTTGACACTGGTAATTTTCTTCAAGACAGTTTTGGAGTATTTATGCTGTTGCTCTTGTGTCTTTGATACAGCAGTACCTGCATCTCAAAGGGTTCTAAACCAGCAAAGGAAACCATGTATCATCTGGGAGTACACTGGATCAAAGATCACAAAGAGTAGAAAATGTTCATCTCGGATGTTTACTAGGAATACTGTCAGGATTTAGTTATTTGAAGTTTCCTCAAAGTGGTTAGCACCAGCCCTGTATTATCAAAAGAAACGGCAGACAGGATGATTAACTGGTCAACCATTTTTAAACATTAAAGAAATGATTGTAAATCATGGAGTTCATAATGTACTGGCTTTGCTCCTTCGCTTCTGCAAAAGTTACATGAACAAGATGGGGGTAAGGAAATATTCAGATCAAAATATCTGTAAGATAATACTTGTAACACCCTCCATTCAGTTACATCTACCGTATCTTTTAATTGTGCAGATCACAACAGCCCTGCACTTATGTAGCACCTTTAATGCAGTAAAACATCCCAAGGTGCTTCACGGACAGAATTTGATAACAAGCCATGTAAAGAGACACCAGGACAGGTAACCAAAACTTTGGCCTCGTCCCTGGCACTGTAAGGCAGCAGTGCTAACCATTGTACCACTGTGCCATCCTGCACATGTACTAACCACAGTGCCATCGTGCCTCCCATGCCAGCCAATCAGCACCCCTTTTTCTCACACAGCAGGAATTGCTGTTCCTTTTGAGGTTTGAGAAATTAGAGTTTACAGAGAGAGAGGCCAGGCTGTGAGAGCATTAAATATCGGCAAAGAAGGTCATTTTGTCCATTTAGCCCGCCTTTCATTAGAAGCCTATAAAATCCAGCATCCGCCTAAAGTAATCCAGAAATGCTTCATTCTTCACCACCGTTCAAGTTATTGATCACTCTTTGAATGAAGAGTTGTTTCCTGAAATGGAAACCAGGTTAGTGTTTCCAAGATTCCACCGAGTTCAATTGTCCTGTCACCACAAACCTTCTAAACATCACGACAAAGGATTCCCCGTGGAAAGAGATAACTCCACTCCTTAATCTTCATTTAAAGTAGGATTAAAGGTGCACGTTGTAAAGAACACGAGAAAGTCCTCAGAGTGGACTGGGATGATAAAGCACAGCCTGAGAATTCAGTTGTCTTTGACAAATTACTGGAGATTAGCTCCCATGATTTATCCTTTTTCAATGGGTTTGCATTTTGGTGTTCTTCCTCTGTTCGGGGTTTTGGCGTCAGGGAATTGAAAACTATCCACGTTGCATCAACTCTCGGCTCCGTCATTGTTCTGATTAGATGTGAAGTAAAGTTTTCTGTACTTGTCACCAGCAGACATTCTCAGCTTAGCTGCTGACACACGGCATATGCAGAACATGCAAATATACAAACTAGGAGCAGGAGTCGGCCACTCAGCCCCTCGAGGCTACTCCACCACTCAACAAAATCATGGCTGATGTGATTTTAATTCAACTCCCCATTCTTGTCTGCCCCCTATAACTTTTCACCCCCCCCCCCACCACCTCCCCCCTCCAAATCAACAACAAGTCCTGTCCCTCCACGATGCTATAGTTAAGAAAGCCCGCCAACACTCCTACTTTCTCAGGAGGCTAAGGAAATTCAGCGTGTCTCACCATTTTTTAGAGATGCACCATAGAAAGCATTCTTTCTGGTTGTATCACAGCTTGATATGTCTCCTGCTCTGCCCAAGGCCGCAAGAAACTACAAAGGGTTGTGAACGGAGCCCAGTCCATCACTCAAACCAGTCTCTCATCCATTGACTCCGTCTACACTTCCTACTGTCATGGAAAAGCAGCCAGCAAAATTAAGGACCTCACACAGCCCGGACATACTCCCTTCCACTTTCTTCTGTCGGGACAAATATACAAAAGTCTGAGAACACATACTAACCAACTCAAGAACAGCCATCAGACCTTTGAATGGACCTACCTTATATTAAATTGATTTTTCTCTATTCTGTGATTGTAACACTATATTCTGCACCCTCTACTTTCCTTCTCCCCTATGTACTCTATGAACAGTATGCTTGTCTGTATAGTGCGCAAGAAACAATACCTTTCACTGTATCCCCCTGTTGGACTTTAACCTTGCATTGTGAGACATGTGACAGTAATAAAATCGAATTAAATCAAATCAAAAAGAATCTATCTTCCTCTGCATAAAAACATTCAAAGTCTCTGCTTCTCCCACCTTTTGGGGAAGAGAGTTCTAAAGACACGGTACCCATTAAGGGAAAACATTTCTCCTCATCTCTGACCTAAACCCCTTATTTTTAAACAGTGACTCTTAGTTCTATATTCTCCCACAAGAGGGAACATCCTTTTCTCATTTACCTTGTCAATACCCCTCAGGATTGTTTCAATCAAGTCACCTCTTACTTTTCTAAAAAAAACTTCCTCAATTCTGCCTCAGCACTCTAATGTAACCTCAACTTCAGAAGAGTTTTATGTATTGGTGAATCACCAAGTTGCAGCCAGGTTTCAACACTTCAAGCCTGTTTTCAATTGCTTTTTAAATACAGGAAGAGTTTCAGCCTCCACTATCCTTTCAGACAATGAGATTCAGACCCTTTGGGTGAAGATATTTCTCCTCAACCCTTCTCTAATCCCACCATTTGTTTTAATCTGTTCCACATGGCTATTGACCTCTCTGCTAAGGGAAATTGATGTTTCCTTTCCACTCTAACCAGGCTCCCCTTACTTGTACACAACTCAATTAAACTTCCTATCGTCTTCCTCTATTTTAAGTAGAAGACAACCCTAGTCTATCCAATCTTTCCACATTGTTAACATTTTCCAGTCCCACCAACATCCCTGTAAATCTTCCCTCTACCATGTCGAGTGTGATCGCACCTTTCCTGTAAGGTAGAGATCATGGCAGTACAGAGTACACCATAGAATCCTACAGTGCCAAAGGAGGCCATCGCATCTGCACCGACCACAATCTTACCCAGGCCCTATCCCCATACCCCATTCTTTTACCCTACTAATCTCCCTGATGGTAAGGGGCAATTTAGCATGGCCAATCCAACTTTCCTGCACATCTTTGGGCTGTGGGAGGAAACTGGAGCACCCGGAGGAAGACATGGGGAGAATGTGCAAACTCCATACAGACAGTGGCCCAAGCCGGGAATCGAACGCAGGTCCCTGGTGCTGTGAGGTAGCAGTGCTAACCACTGTGCCACCGTGCCGCCCAGTGTTGGTTTGAGTAGTGTTTCATACAGTTACGGCGTAACATTTTATATTCTAAGTCCCAGCTAATCAAAAGAAAATATCCCACATGGACTTGACCCTTGTGAAGCTGGGGTTATAGTCCAGATATCTCAATACTTTTTGCCCTTACTTTTCTTCTCTGCAGGTTTGTCATTTAAATTTAGGGCTTGAAGATTGGAAAAGACATTTAGTGCCATTGCTTTACAAGTAGATAAGTACTAATTCAGAACAAATGTAAGCATAAAGAACCTGAGACACTGTGTAGATGAGAGTTAATGGGATCATGGTGTTAAACTTATAAATGGGCCGTACTTCATTGTATACATCTACTGAATATATCACATGAATAGAAAAGCTTGGATATCCCTTACCTACAGCAACAGTGTGATTCATTCTCTTTCTTAATCCATATATCATTGAATATCAGTGACAAACTGCGGACAGTTTTCCGATGTTTGCTAATACCCTTTAAGGATTAGTTGGTACTCTGCAAATTCATGTTGAATCTTTGGAACGGAATGAGTGATATTCATGACATCTGTCTTGACTGTACTTGAACACATGCTCCAAAGGCTGAAGAACATCATTCTACCCATTGCATCACCATGATTAAGTAACATAGAAACTAGGAGCAGGAGTAGACCATTCGGCCCTCAAGCCTGTTCCACTATTCAATTTGATCAGGGCTGAACCTCCATCTCAATGCCATATTCCAGCTTTCTTTTGACGCAATTAAATTCTTTAAAAAGCTATGTCTTTCTTGAATATATTCAGTGACTTGGCCTCCACAGCCTTCAGTGGTAGAGAATTCCACAGGTTCACCACCCTCTGAGTGAAGAAATATTTCCTCATCTCTGTCTTAAATGTTCTACCCTGTATCCGCAGTTCTAGATTCCCCAGCCAGGGAGAGCATCCTCCCTGCAGCTAGTCTGTCCAGTTCTGTTGGGATTTTTAAACATTTTTATCAGATTTCCTCTCATCCTTCTAAACTCTAGTGAATACAGGCCCAGTCAAACCATTCTCTCCTTATAGTCCTTCTAACCCTGCTCTCAGTCTAGTGAATCTCCACTGCACTCCCTATAATATACCCTTTCTTACGTACGGTGACCAAAACTGCACAGAGTACACAATAGTCAGAGTAAATTGTATATGATCTGAAAAATGAATGGCGTTTTCTCAGTCCTCATTTTCCCATTTTCTGTTTGGGGTGGCACGGCGGCACAGTGGTTGGCACTGCTGCCTTACAGAGCCAGGGACCCAGGTTCAATTCCGGACTTGGATGACTGTCTGTGTGGAGTTTGCACGTTCTCCCTGTGTCTGCATGGGTTTCCTCCAGCTGCTCTGGTTTCCTTTCATGATCCAGAGATGTGTGGATTATGTGGATTGTCCAGAGTAAATTGCCCCTTGATGCCCAAATGCTCAAGAGCTTCAAGTTTCTAGGTGTCCAGATCACCAACAACCTGTCCTGGCCCCTCCACGCTAAAGTTAAGAAAGCCCACCAATGCCTCTACTTTCTAAGGAGGCTTAGGAAATTTCACATGTCTGATATGACTCTCACCAACTTTTACAAGTGCACCACAGAAAGCACTCTTCCCAGATATGTCTCAGCTTGGTACGGCTCCTGCTCTGCCCAAGACTGCAAGAAACTACAAAGGGTCATGAATTAAGCCCAGTCCATCATTCAAACCGCAACCACCCCCCATCCATTGACTCTGTCTACACTTCCAGCTGCCTTGGAAAAGTAGCCAGCATAATCAAGGGACTCCACGCACCCTGGATATGCTTTCTTTCACCTTCTTCTGTCAGGAAAAAGATACAAAAGCCTGAGGACACGTACCAACCGACTCAAGCACAGCTTCTTCCCTGCTGAAATCGGACTTTTGAATGGACCTATTTCGCATTAAGTTGATCTTTCTCTACACCCGAGATATGACTGTAACACTACATCCTGCACCCTCTCCTTTCCTTCTCTATGTACGTTACGTTTTGTCTGTATAGTACGCAAGAAACAATACTTCTCACTGTATACTAATACATGTGACAATAATAAATCACATGTTTATTTGATTTATATCAAATAAATGATGTATTTATTTATTAAATGAATAAAACAAAAGTCTGAGATCACATACCAAGTGACTCAAGAACAGCTTCTTCCCTGCTGCTGAATGGACCTACTCGTATTAAGTTGATCTTTCTCAACAGCCCTAGCTATGACTGTAACACTACATTCTGCACCATCTCCTCTCCTTCTCCATGAACGGTACGCATGTACAGCGTGCAGGAAACAATGCAGGAAACAACACATGTCACAATAATAAATCAAATCAAATCAAATCAAGGATGTGTAGCTTACATGGATCAGTCATGGTGAATGCACAAGATACTGTTTCAGCAAGTCGTTGCAGACTCAGTGGGCTGAATGGCCTCATTCTGCACCAGAGAGACTGTATGATATACACCACATCACCTCAGTCTTTGTATAGTTTGCCTCAGACTTCTGTTTTTCCTTACTGACTTTCACAAAATTCTAAGTGATGTACAACTATGTATCCAGCCCGCACTGCTGAAAGGTATTTTCGCCGCAAAATAAAAGTCATAATGTGATCGCCATTGACCATGTTAGGTACCTACTGAAACCTGCCCTGCCTCCTCGACATGTCAGGTTTCGTCTCGAAGGACATGCTTATTCAATGAAATGGCCCCTTTAATTTGACTGACAATTACTAATTTTTGCTGGGTCTGGCAAGGCTTGTTGGACGATTGCCCAAAAAATATACCTGTGAGACAAGGAAAACCTTGCCAAGTTCTGTTACTTCCAAAAAAACATTACCACAGGAAACACTGAGTCCTAATGTTAGGCCCCAAAAGATCAAATGTGCAGAAGTAATATGGTCTTCAGAGACAGCCCTGTCATACACGGCATGGTGATAAGTTGCAGTTTAGAAGAGTTGTGGCTTAGGGGTGCAGAAGTCACCAAAATAAACAACGTTCAAACTGTGCAATGTTTATCTGCACTGAATAATGATTAAATATTAAATTACTGATATTGTCCTGGGGAATTCTTGAACTTGGAGGCCAAAAAAATAAATTGTTGCATCCAAGTAGCAGCCTGTTCAGAAGTTGCACGGGCACCCCATCACACTTTGTGCAATCACTGTGCAAACTTCAGACTGTTTCAGAGGCTACAGAATCTCTTATGTTCCAATTTTCTTTCACTCAAGAGTGCTGATTCACTACCGGGATCTGTAGGTTTTTTGCCAGGTAAGGCTATCAAAGTATTTATTTTATTTATCAGTGTCACAAATAGGCTTACATTAACACCGCAATGAAGTTACTGTGAAAATCCCCTAGTCGTCACACTTTGGCGCCTGTTCGGGTACACTGAGGGAGAATTTAGCATGGCCAATGCACCTAGCCAGCACGTCTTTTAGACTGTGGTAGAAAACCAGAGCACTCAGAGGAAACCCATGCAGACACAGGGAGAAGGTGCAGACTCCACGCAGACAGTGACCCAGTCTAGAAGTTGAACCCAGGTCCCTGGTGGTGTGGGGCAGCAGTGCTAACCACTGTGCCACCACACAGATGAGAGGTGTTGCTTAGCTGGGAGCTAACGTGGGTGAGTGAGCAGAGGAGCGATGAGTGAATGGAACTTGCTGACAGTTTTGGACTTGGGTAACAGAGTTTTATTTAATGCCAGGTTTATAGAGAGAGACATGGGAGGCCAGCCAAGGGCGCATTAGAATAGTCGAATTAAGGGTTAACAAAGCTGCAGTTTCAACTGTGGAAGGAAACCAGAGTATCCAGAGGGAACCCACACGGACACAGGGAGAACGTGCAGGCTTTGCCCAGACAGTCAGCCAAACTGGGAAGCGAACCTGGGTTCCTGGCACATGAGGCAGCAGTGCTAACCACTGTGTCACCGTGATGCCAATTTCAAGGGATATGAAGCGAAGGTAGATAAGCGAATTTGAGATTCAGATCTAATCTGAATGGAACTGAATGGAATAGTATAGCAGACTAATTAGCTTACTCCTGTTTGTACATTCCACAGCCATCCTGACGTACCTCATGCATCAACACAGAACACTGAATATCAGCAAGCTATCACACTTACGATGAAGAGGAACAACAAATCACATCCATACTTGTAATGACTTCAATGAGGCACATGAGGTTGGCTTCTTGGAATATGAGCTCCTTGATTAAGATCATAATTACTTGCCCAAATAGGGAGCTACATCTGTATATAAAAATGGGAGTGTCAGGTCTTCTGGCACTCCAGATTCTGAATGTGTACCAAAGGCACACTCAAAGCAAAATAGGGTTTGTAAATGAAGGAAATTTGAGCAAGGGACACCAGTCTCTTGAGAATTACAGCACAGGAACAGGCCCTTCAGCCCTTCAAACCTACACTGACCATGCTGCCCGACTGAACTAAAACCCCCTACCCATCCGGGGACATATCCCTCTATTCCCATTATTTCAATACTCAATCGCGCTCTCATCCTACACCCACTTGCGCACACTGTCCAGAAATGGTGATAATTAGGACAGAAACTGGACCTTTTGACTAATTTTCCCTCTTCCTGCTTTAGGTCATTTCAGCCATGTGCAGCACTTGATAGCAAATATCAGCTTAACCCACAACAGACTGGGGATTTAGCCTCAGACTTCCATACAACCCAATTTCACAATGGATACTGAACCACTGAGGGACCCTATGCGAGTTTTTTTGATTAAAAAAAAGACAATTGTCTAAAGAACTCATCGCAACAAGGAACCTGTATTTCTACTTGCACACAACTTAACAAGCCAGCACATTCTGAAGCAACAACCTCTGCCACCGAGAAGGACAAGGTTGGCAGACACATGGGGACACCAAGTTCCAGAATCGGATACCATTCTGACTTGGGAGTATATTGCCCACTGTTCCTTCACATTGAACTCGCTTCCTAAGAGCACCAATGATGTGCTTACACCACATGGACTGCAGGCAACTCATTACCAACTTCTCAAAAGCAATGAGAGAAGCACAACAAACAAACTAATGAGCACCAATGTTTTCAAGGGACCAATGCTTATCCTGTGACTTGCTCATGTCCATGAGAGAAAAGAATGGTCAAGTGTGAGGAATGTTGTCACAGTTACCTTGAGTGCTTCGTGGGAATGTAATCGGACAAAGGCCCCAGGATGTTGGGAGCGAGTATCAAAAACTTGGTGAAGGATGTTGGTTGCAAGAAATTTCACAATTGAGGAGAGAGAGGTAGAGAAGTGGAAAGTATTAGTCAGGAAATTTCAGATGGGTGACACGGTGGCACAGCGATTAGCACTGCTCCCTCACAGTGCCAGGGCCTCAGGTTCAATTCTGACCTCTGGCTACTGTTTTTGAGGAGTCTGCACGTTCTCCCTATATCTGCATGGGTTTCCTCTCGGTGCTCCAGTTTCCTCCCACAGTCCAAAAGATGTGCTGGTTAGGTGTATTGGTCATGCTAAATTCTCCTTCAGTGTACCCGAACAGGTGCTGGAATGTGGTGACTAGGGGGTTTTCACAGTAACTTCATTGCAGTGTTTAATGTAAAGCTACTTGCGACACTAATAAATAAACCTGAAAAATACCATAGATTCATTACAGTGCAGAAGGAGGACATTCAGCCCATCGAGTCCGCACCAACCACAATCCCACTCACTCCCTATCCCCATAACCACACGTATTACGTATTTACGCTAGCTAGTCCCCCTGACAGTAAGGGGCAATTTAGCGTGGCCAACGCACCTAATCCGCACATCTTTGGATTGTGGGAGGAAACTGGAGCACCCGGAGAAACCCACGCAGACATTTGGAGAATGTGCGAAGTCCACACAGACAGTGACCCAAGCCAGGAATTGAACCCAGGTCCCTGGCGCCGTGAGGCAGCAGTGCTAACCATTGTGCCACCGTGTTGCCTAGTACTCGGAGCCTAAGAAGCTAAAGGCATGGCCCCCAATGGTGGAGCCATTAAAATCAGTGACAGTCAAGAGATCGGATTGGAGGAGTGCAGCGATCGAAGCATTGTAGGGCTGGCGGAAAATGCAGAGATAGGGAGGGGTGAGTAATTAGAAGAAGAGATAGGCAAATTGCATGCACACATTTACAAGTTGATTCACTGGAGTATCGGTGCTGGTCACTGGTACTGAAATCTCGCCCCCCCCCGCCCCAATAGTTCTCCTCTCAAACAAAATCAACAGGGCACCGTGACCAGACTGCACAGATAACCAGATAGGAAACATATGAATCTCAAGGGGAAATTGCTTTTACTTTGTGCATAACAAAAACAATATGAAAGAATGTTAGAAAAGCCCCAAGAATATGAAATGGAACTCAAAGATGTTTCCAATTATAAATGAACAGAGAACTGAAATGAAGTGGAAGGAACAGACATTGAGCAGCCGAAACATTAACGCATCAAATCAGCGCAATTCTACTCTGGCCATCGGCCATATTGTCCTTGGTCACACTGTCCACCTTTGTCCAGTTGTCTTGGCCATTTTCACCAGAGTCGGGAATGGCACCATACAAACTGTTTCCAAGCGTCTCAGCCATTCAAGCAACTTACTTGAGGGTTGTAAGCTCATGGGAATGCAGTTGTGTGTAACACAACTCCAATACTCTCATGACTATGTGACCTTATTGATGTAATCTTATAATAGGATTTGCAGAGCCAGCCAAGATGGCTGTTGAGTGATGTTCGCCTACAGAATAAAAAGGCTGTATGATTTCAATTGCACAGTGTTGTGTACCATTCCACAACAGGTATAACACTGTAATGTGGTATGTTGGCTCACACAAGATTAAGTCAGTGTTGCGAACGACACATTGCTTTCTGATGCAGTCCAAAGTCAGGTCTAAATCATATGGAATTATGGAACTATGCAAATAGATGCCAAACTTCCTTCCCTACAATTTGGATACTGGCAATTAGGGACATGCTGGATAGAATAGGTAATCCTACAAGTTATTCATGCAAATCATTGCTAATAGCAGTTATTTGGTCTACTTTCTGTTGTGGCAACAATTCTGGTTGGCAATAAGAATAAAGGACAATACAGTACATGAACAAGCCCTTCGGCCCTCCAAGCCTGTGCCGATCTTGTGCCTGTCTCCGTCTATTTATTCTCTGTATGTTCATGTGTCTATCTAGATAAGCCTTAAATGTTGCTAACATATCTGTCTCAACCACCTCACTTGGCAGCACATTCCAAGCCAAATTAATTTACCATGTACAAAAAAAAAGAACAATTCACAATCTTGTAGATGTTATCCAATAACATTTAAGTCATAACAATCTCATCTTCTGAAGATAGAGTGGGCTAAATGTACCTTGGGAGCAGTCGGGGCATGCTATGGTCTAATTTGCTGAAATGTCTCTCTCTGCTCCAATTTCACTGCCCACAGTAACTCTTACTCATTCTTCTATCTTAAAATAATCTTTACAAAAATCTTTAAAATTTGACTGTGCAATCCTTCACTGATCTTTCTTAATTTCTGAGGGATTATTTTTAAATTTAGTCTTGTTCCCTTTTTTATTCTGTCTGAATTCACTCTCAGATGTTCAAGTTCTGCCTTAACAATATTGCCCATCAATTCTACATGTCAGAAAGGGAGACATTTTACTGTAGTCCATAATGATCTATTCAAGAAACAAATGGCAAGGCTCCTGCTGTATATTTCCAGTGGAGCTTTATGGATTATCCCTACTGTACAGAAGCAGGCCATTCAGCCCATCGAGTCTGCACCAATCGCAATCCCACCCACGGCCTACTCCCATAACCCAACACATTTACCCTGCTAATCCCCTAGTACTAGGGTCAATTTAGCATGGCCAATCAACCTAACCTTCACATCTTCGGGATGTGGGAGGAAACCGGAGCACCCGGGGGAAACCCACGCAGACACAGGGAGAACAAGCAAACTCAACGCAGACAGTGACCCAGGGCTGGAATCGAACCCAGGTCCCTGGCACTGTGAGGCAGCAGTGCTAACCACTGTGCTACCACGCCACTCTTAACCCCACTGTGCAGATGGATCTTGGTCTTTGGGCATAAGTATAATCATGTTTCAGGCTGTGGTAAAGTAAGTCTGAAACAATCAGGTCCCATCTGTACACTATCATTTATATTTTCCACTAAATCGCTTGCTAATTTCGACATTGTTTTTTGGCAAGCAAATAGTTCCAGTTTTGTTTAACATCATTCTGTTTATGACTTTGGACGTGCTGTTTTTTTTCCAGAGTTTTATATTGCATCACATGTTAGTGGAGCAAAGCAAGCAAAAAAAGAAAGTCACCCACTTATTAAATATCTTCATTCTCAGTATCTCAAAATGTTTAATTACCAATGAAGTACTTATGAAGAGAAATCATTGTTATTTCATAGGAGAATGCAACAGCAAATTCCACTCAGTGAAGCCTTATAAAGAGCAAACTAATGAATAGCCAAATTGTTTTGTTTCTTTTGGCTTGTAATGATTGGTGAGGGATGAATGTTGGCCCAGACTCCAAGATCTTTGGTCCACCTGAACAAATTTCCCTGCCACCTTCAGACTTTTGAATGTACCTACTATATATTAAGCTGATCTTTCTCTACACCCTACCGGTAACTGCAACACTATATTCTGCACCGTCTCCTTTCCTTCACCCCTGTGTACGCTATGAACAGTATGTGTTGTCTGTATAGCATGCAAAAAACAATACTTTTCACAGTATCCCAATACAGTTTAAAGTTTATTTATTAGTGTCACAAGTAGGCTTACATTAACACTGCAATTAAGTTACTGCGAAAATCCCCTCGTTGCCAGACTCCAGTGCCTGTTCGGGTACATTGAGGGAGAGTTTAGCATGGCCAACATACCTAACCAGCACATCTTTCGGACGGTGGGAGGAGACCAGAGCACCTAGAGGAAACCCACACAGACATGGGGAGAATGTGCAGATTTCACACAGACAGTGACCCATGTCGGGAATCGAACCTGGGTTCCTGGCACTGTGAGGCTGCAGAGCTAATCATTGTGCCTTATGTGACAATAATAAATCAAACTAAATCAAATCAAATGGATGAGATCTAGCTTCAGCCTTCCATCGTAAAGACAGCGCCCCTGAAATTAGAGTTCACATTCAGTACTGATCTGAAATATGTAGTGAAGCTCATAGCTGGAGCTTAAGTTCAAAAACTTATTGCACATAAATGGCCAATGAGGTAAATTAAAAAGGGTAGAAAGATAAAAGAAAGATAACAGAGAAAAAGAGGCACAAAGGAGGAAAAAGGAGAAAATTTGAATGAGAAACAAAGATAATTTGAATATCCAAGGTTTCTTTGTCTCCCAATCCTCACAATAAATCCAATTTATAGAAAAACTCTTTTCTCTTTTATTCATTTGTGGGACATAAGTGTCACTGGCTGGTCAAAATTTATTTCCCATCCCAAGTTGCTCAAGGACAGTTGAGAGTCAACCACATTGCTGTGGCTCTGGAATCACATAGAACCCTCCAGTGCAGAAAGAGGCCCTTCGGCCCATCGAGTCTGCACTGAACACAATCCCACCCAGCCCCTAACCACATATCCCTTCATATTATACCCACTAATCCCTCTAACTTACACATCCCTGGACACTAAGGGGCAATTTCTTAGCACGGCCAATCAACCTAACCTGCACATCTTTGGACATGTAGGCCAGACCAGGTAAGGACGGCAGATTTTCTTCCCTAAAGAGCATCAGTGAACCAGATGGATTTTTCCAAACAAGCAACAATGGTTTCATGGTCACCGGAAGATTCTTAGTTCAAGACATTTTTTATTGAATTCAAATTTCAGCATCTGTTATGCGGGATTCGAACCCGGGTCCCCAGAACATTAGCTGAGTTTCCTGGGTTAATAGCCTAGTGACAATATCACTAGGCCATTGCCCTTCCCCCACCATCACCCTAAAATGAATCCTCCTAATGATGTGGCAATGTACTGTTTTCATGGTGTTAATTCATCACCTCGTATTATTCAGCCACGCTGGCATTATACACAGAAGTCGGATTCTCCGACTCGGTTGCAGGTGGGATTCTCCAGTCCCACTGCTGTGAACAGAGAACCGGCTGAGTGCCAAATTCTTCATTCTGTCTGGCAGTGGGGTGGGATGTCCAACATCGGAGAATTCCAGCACTTTCTGCCATCATGCAGCAGCTGATGCCACAGATAAGGTCCAACCTTCTTTCTTTCTGACCTGTTCCACCATGTCCCAAATGTGCTTGGAATAAACTGGATTCACGGAGCTCGTGCACAAGAGATTACCCCAAGCCTTTGACCGATCGTACACACACAGCTTTCAACCTATTGTGTTTAGTGTAGAGACACTTAAAGACTTGAGTTTCTGAATTGATGGCTTTATTATTCATAGGCATCCAAAAAAGTCTGGATGTAAATCCCAGATTTGGCAACCTATTTCACAGAATCCCTACGGTGCAGAAGGTGGCCATTCAGCCCATTGAGCCCGCACTGACAATTCCATACAGGCCCTATCCCCATAACCCAATGTATTTACCCTGATAAACCCCCTGACACTAAGAGACAATTTAGCATGGCCAATCAGCCTAACCTGAACATCTTTGGACTGGGGGAGGGAACCGGACCACCTAGAGGAAATGGGGAGAATGTGCAAACTCCACACAGCCACCTGAAATTGAACCTGGGTCATTGGCGTTGTGAGGCAGCAGTGCTAACCACTCTGCTGCCCAGTATTATTTGAATCCTATTCACTAATAAGTTCCTTGTTAAAATTAAAACTTAAAAGGTTCAAGGTCCCGAATCTACTGAGTGCTTTATCTGCCAAAACTACATTGACCCATTTTCTCATTCTAACTGTTATATGTGAAAAAGATGCTGTTCAGTCATTTTGTTACATCTTGTGGGTGAAATTCTGGCACTTTATGTTCCTTCTGGAATCCTGTCAGCTGTTTGGCAATATTAGCTGAGCAATGAACTGCCTCCAGATGTTCCATATGATGGTAATAAAATGACCACTAATACCTGATCCTTGAGGGTATTAAACACAACTGAATACATTACGTGGGTTAAATAAAAAAATGGTTCCATATTCCTGCAGTGCCCTTTATAAAGTGCGCGATTGTCCAAACAATGCCTAAACCATGTGCGTGATTTCAGCTGTAAGACTCCAAAGGGCTGGGGATGTTGACAGCCCCTGTGCCCCGATGCTATGATACTGATATTCAAGACCACCAACTCAGATAGTTGTCACCTTTCAACATGCAATGGAATGCACCCAGGTGGCAACCCACTCTGCCATGGGAGATGCTATTGCTGAGCTGGGTGTAGATCTCCCTGTGTTAGTAATGTGTCTATCAGCTCTGTCCACGTCAAGACCAATTCTGTAAAGTAAAAGAGAGGTGGGCTAGAAACCAGTTGTGTAATTTTGGAAACATTGTGCTTTTGACCATTGGGAATGATTGGAGGTGGTCATGTTATTTGACAAGTGGGTAATCATGATCCTGAAGGGATACTTAGACAAGAATTCATTCTTTAATGCTCGGTATCATTGGTTCATGTTAATTAGATCAGGAGCTCTAAAGTCACAAACATATATATCAGTACAATGTTGCATTGAAATGATTGAATGGCAATATAATTTTGCAAATTAGTCCAGTTTCTTGTTCCTCAAATGGATGTGCATGAGTATGTACACACATACACACACACACGCACACACATGCACATGTAGACATGCACACACATCCGTGCACATTCACATACACACGAATACACACATACACACGTATACACACACATGCACACAAAATGCATACACACACACATATGTGCACACTCACACGCACATGCACACACACACATACACATACACACACACACACGCTCATGCGTGTGCACACGGAAACACACACAAACATGCACACAAATGCACACACGCACACATGCACACACACTACCTGTTTTTGGCAAGACTCCCTGGATCACTGGCTTCTCCAGTACCTCTGTCAATGCTTTTCCATGATTCACTGACATGGAATCCATTTCTTTTTTATGGCCTTTTATATGCTCATCAAGATGAAAGATGTAAATGGAATACTTTCCATTTTAGGCACCCTCTGTCAGCATCAATCACTCCTGGGCCATGAATAGCACAGTTAGATGCAAAGTAAAGCCGCCTCTTTTGTGCCTCAACAATGATCATTTTCCCCGATTCTCGAAAGAGCAACCTGTGCATGCCTTGGATCCATGTCCTTTGGGGACTGGGCGGAAACTTCCCAAAATCATTTGGGCTTCCTACATTGATGAAGCGGAGAAAACCTCCCCCATCAGTCAGGGGAGGCTGACGAGGTGAAAGATCTAATTTACATCCCACCCAGTCTCCTTTAACATGATAGGCTGGATCCTAACTCACCTGGTGCCCTTTACAGGACCACTGAACACTCGAGAATGATTAGTGTTCAGGCGTATGAACTTGGTTGACATCCTTTGGATGACAAACTTATGATCCCTTTGGATTGAGAGCTCAGCATTGCTGCATTCCAGACCATTTGTTCTTATGGGTAGCAAGAAACGCTGAGAAATTACTGTGTATTTTTAAAATTGACTCCTAAAATGAACATGCCATCCTAAATTCTATATCTGCTCTATTATTCTGTTGAAAACTACTCATCTCACTATTTTCTTCTGTAGTTCCCTCTTTCCTCAGACCTCAACACCATGAAACACCAAACTTCCCTGAATCCTTCTTTCCCTCAACAGTATATAGCCTTTAAAATGAGGTAGGGTGTTGTCTTACCAATTCTTCTTGATTCGTCTCACCTGCCCTGACAACCGTTGCAGCCCTTTCTGTGCCCAATCCTCAACGTGTGTCCTTCCCAAGATCTTACAGTCCAAATTGAATCCCAAAAATGAGCGGACGAATGTTCAGAGCAACATGGATAAAGAAAATGATTGGATTCTATTGAGTGGACTATCTTGCTTCTGTTCATTCATTTTGCCTTTTGGGGTCTCACACGTACCCCTACCATTTTCAGTTTAACAGGGATCCTGGTATTTTATGTCTTCCCCCTCCCCTCCCCCCTCTTTCTACCCAGTGGGATATTACAATCCCAATGAAGTAAACAGCAATTTAAATGGCTCCGCATATACATCGGGGTTGGTGGGGCAGCTGGGGTGGAGAGTAGGTGCCATGATGGGGCCACAGAAAACTGGCCCTAGTCTTTTCACAATTCAGAGAATATTGCTACCTTGACCCAGCCTGTCTGCTGCCACCCGCCCCCTCTCACCCACCCTTTTTCTTAACTTGATTCAGCTTCCCAATGGCTAAGATTGGGGACACACTGATGCGGGGGGGGGGGATGGGGGAAATTTGGATAAAGTCCCATTATTTGCAATCCCACGGACCAATACCATACACTGTACCACAAAGATTCCATTACCTCATTGGTTTAACAAAGAAACCCTGATTCAAAACTTCCTGAAAATGCCCACACAGGTAGATAGGGTGGTAAAGAAGGTATATGGCATGCAAGCCTTTATTGGTCGGGGCATTGAGTACAAGACTCAGGACATCATGTTGCCGTTTTATAAAAAGCATTGCATTTAATTCTGGTCGCCACATTAAGGATGTGGAGGCTTTGGAGAGGGTGCAGAAGAGGTTTACCGGGATGTTGCCTGGATTAGAGGGTATGAGCCATAAGGAAAGGCAGGGACAAACTAGGGTTGTTTTCTCTGGAGCAACGGAGGCTGAGTGGAGGCCTGATAGAAGTCTATAAAATTATGAGGCAGAGATAGGGTTGACAGTCAGAATCTTTTCCCCCCCCCAAAGAGTTAAAACGTCTGATACGAGGGGGCACACACTTAAGGTGAGAGGGGGAAAGTTCAAAGGAAATGCAAGGGGCAAGTTTTTTACACTGAGAGTGGTGGGTGTCTGGAACATGCTGCCAGGGGTGATGGTGAAGACAGATATAATCGGATTGTTTAAGGGGCTTTTAGATAAGCATATGAATATGCAAGGAATACAGGATTATGAACCAAGGGCAACCAGAAGTAATTAGTTTAGTTTGGCATCATGTTCGACAAAACATCGTGGGCCAAAGGGTCTGCCCCTGTGCTGTACTGCTCCATGTTCTATGTTCTAGTCCTTCAATACTTTCTCGATCAATTTCGAAGCAATGTTACTAGCCATTGGACTTGGAGCAAACTGATTGGCTCCTGGACTTGGGCGCTTGGTTCCCATATGGTGTTAACTCATCCAACGAGACCAAGAAGAGGAATGGTGCTATGTCAGAGAGGGTGTAGTTGAATGGAGCAGCAGAATAGCTGTGAAGCTTGTTCTGGGCACTGAGTCTTTTTGGACCATGGCCACCAAGTCTGAAGCAAGCTTGTTCATTCATAACTCTTATCGATGTGTCTTGAAAACTCTGCAGCATTCTGATTTACCAGCAACAGATAGTATTCCTGCAGTATCTATAAGCTAAGGGACCTAGCTCTAACTCACGTAGATACTCCTCGGGAGAAACTAATATTACATTGCAGACTTGACATTCTGCTGACAGCCCACAGAATCTGCTCAATGTAACTTCAACTTTCAGTGATGTTAAACTACAATTCAGAAGAAAAGCAACCTACGTGGAATTTGCTGCCGAAAGCATTCGCATCGCAAGAACTTGCTCCAAATGCCAACCTTTGGATACAAACAGCAGCTCAGCTGGGAATAGAAGCAACATCTGGAACCAGGGAACTGGACTTCATCTTCCCAATGCAGTTGAGCTTTTTTTAAAAAATATTTAATTCGCGAATAGCAGAAGGGTGGCTCTGTGTCACGAGGCTACGGCACAATCAACGTGTCGTGACCAAGAAGCAAAGATGCTTTATATAATCTCCACTAGCTCAGGATTACTTTACAGCTGTTTACCACATTGTAGCCTCCTGGGCTGTACATGCAGTACAGTACAACTGTGGAAGTCTGTGGGTGGCAGGGTGGCACAGTGGTTAGCACTGCTGCCTCATGGCGTCAGGGACTCGAGTTTGATTCCCAGTTGGGTGCCTGTCTATGTGGAGTCTGCACGTTGTCCCTGTGGCTACGTGGGTTTCCTCCCACAGTCTGAAAGACGTGCTGGTTAGGTGCATTGGCCATGCTAAATTCTCCCCCAGTATACCCGAACAGGTGCCGGAGTGTGGCAACTAGGGGATTTTCACAGTAACTTCATTGCAGTGTTAATGTAAGCCTACTTGTGATACTAATAAATAAATTTTAACTTTAAACACTCCAAATGCATGGAATCAAGCTCAGAGAACATCATCATGTCAGAACTACTCCTGCACCTATTTCTTATGTTATGTTCTTAACTTAACAGGCAATCACTTAAACTAATTCTATCTTCATCTCAGCCTTTCATGTTATCAATTTCATTATTGTAACTGCTGTCGATGCTGTTTTGATAGCCTCCTTCTTCAAAATTCCAACCTGTATCATTTTCTTCATTCTCCATATCCACAATGTTAAAATCACCCCTTGAGCTCCCCATGTCCCCCAAAATCTCAAAACTGTGGAACTCATTCCAACAACTTTGATCTCAAAACCAAGGGTTGAACAAAAGTTATACAACAGGGTAAAATGTTGGATAAAATAGATGTGAGTGGATGCTTCCTTTTGTGGGACATTCTAGGACAAGAGGCCATAGTCTTAGGATAAGGGTAGCAAATTTACAACAAAGTTGAGGAGAAACTACTTCTCCCAAAGGGTTGTGAATCTGTGGAATTCGCTACCCCAAAGTGTGGTGGATGCTGGGAAAGTGATTTAAGGAGGAATGAGACAGATTTTTAATTGGTAATGAGTTGGAGGGTTAACAAAACAAAGTATAAAGAACAAAGAACAATGTAGCACAGGAACAGGCCCTTTGGGCCTCCAAGTCTGCACCGACCATGTGTTCCTAACTAGACCATCCGTTTGTATCCCTTTATTCCCACGGGGTTATGGAGAGAAGGCAGCAAAATGGGGATGAAGAGCATATCAGCCTGACTGAATGGTGGAGCAGGTGTGATGGGCCCAATTCTGCTCCCATATCTTATGAACTTATGAACAAAACTTGCAGTCACTTGACTCTATGTCATGCTTTGACATCCCTTCTTTCCTGATCTTTTCAGCATCTCCACTCGTTAACTATGTATGGGCTCTTGAGAACTACAATTACCTTTTCCCTCTTCCATTTTGGCATTTATTCACAGCACTCTCCAGATGAAAGGGCATCAAGAGATCTTCTGACTGGCATCCACCAATGTCCACAAGTGTTGACCAGGTTGACCTAGCCTGAAAGCACTGGTTACATTGACCCAACACCCAATTCCATTTTGAAGTTTTCACCCATTATCCTAGCTGGACTCAACCACAAACAAAAAGAACATCTAACATTATTGTCTTAACAGTGCCTCTTTGAGCTGTGAGAGCTGATCGAGCCTGGATCCATCACAGAGCATTGCAGCTGGCCTCAGCATTCCAAGTTAGGAAGAGAAACATCTCTAAAGTGTGTTCCTCCCGATTGTCATTCAATAACTCCTATTGGGTGAAAAGATTCAGCCCCAGCATTGAAGTGTTCATCCACATGAAGAGAGTAATCACTAGAATCGAACTGCCATTGATTTTGGAACTGGATTTGAACAGGAATTGGTGTCTATGGAACTAAGGCCAAACAAAGGTCCTCGCAGTGATCTGAGCCAAGGGATTGTGGATGTAGAGCTTACTTGGGACCAGACTCAAAGAAAGCTGCTGTTTCTGTAAATGTTGCCTAATTCTTTAGATAGCCATAGGAATATTTATGCTGATGTTTCAGTTGGATGAATATTCTTTGCAGTGCTGGTTCACGATGTTTTGTGATAGGATAGGAACGGGTAGAAGGAAAGCAACTACTGGGTGCTGTAATTCTCTATATTGTATCTCTGTGGAGAATTTGCAAATAATTTTCTGCAGCATCCTTGAACTTTGCTGGGTTAGAGCTGCAAAAGCTGATTGCCTAAGAGCCACGTTTTCTACGCAGTGCGTGCTATGGGTGGCATGGTGGCACAGTGGTCAGCACTGCTGCCTCACAATGCCAGGCACCCGAGTTTGATTTCTGCATGGGTTTCCTCCGGGCGCTCCGGTTTCCTCCCATGAGCAGCTTAGGTAGATTGGCCGTGCCAAATTGCCCCTTAGTGTTAGGGGAACTAGCAGGGTACATATGTGGGATTAGGACCAGGGTGGGATTGTTGTCAGTGCAGGCTTCATGGGCTGAATGGCCTCCTTCTGCACTGTAGGGATTCTACATTGGTGTCAAATTGGCATCCGATCTGGGTGTAGTGCGAACTGTGCCAGATACCATCGCAAGCAGAGTGCAAGTGTGGTGCAGCGTGTGAGTATGGCGCAGGGTGTGTGCACCAGAAGTATATGCACCATACGTGGATCAAGCTCTCATCAGTTTGTAATGCTGATTTGATGCACTTTTGACCTGAATGCTCCAGTTAACACCTTCTGATAGTCCCATGGAGCTAAACACAAGTGAAGAGGTAGGAAGGAACCCACTCCTCCCCATCATCACCACTTTTTTTTATTTCCTTGTGGGACATGGGTGTCACAGGCTGACCAGCATATACTGTCCATTCCTAGTTTCCTGAGGGCAGTTGAGAGTCAACCACATTGCTGTGGGTCTGGGGTCACAGGTAGACCAGACCAGATAACGATGGCAGATTTCCTTCCCCAAAGTGAACCAGATGGGTTTTTCCAACAGTCGACAATGGTTTCAAGGTCATCAGTAGATTCTTAATACCATATATTTTTTATTGAATTCAAATTCCACCATCTGTCGTGTCGGGATTCGAACCCGGGTCCCCAGAATATTAGCTGAGTTTCGAGATTAATACTCTAGTGAAAATGCCACTAGGCCATTGCCTCCCCAACTTTCATGTTAGTTGATGTCTATTGGCTCTCGGTGAGATAGTAGAAATGTTTGCAGGTTTGTCTGGCCACCTAAAGTTGTTGAAGTTTACAGGAAGTGGTGGGACATTTGGTGAAAGACTTGGTTCTGATTTTGAGGCTTCTGTTCAGGGCAGATACTGTGCTAGTCCTGGGTGCAGTAATTTCTATTCCCCTCGGCCTGCAGCACAGGCTGGCATACGGAAGGGCAGGCTACTCAAAGAGGGAAAGGACTCTCAACAGCAGCGCATCATATCCACCCAGAGTGTACAGGAAGCAACTGTCCTGCCTTATTCAGAGCCAGGAACAGTTGTGTCCCAGTGTCTCCATTTCCCGAAAGATCTCACCAAAATATGCAGGCAAAATTGCAACCAGACAGCTTGTGTGAATCTCCTGCATCTTGTAATTCACCCTCCACAGTTGTATAAAGGAGGGTTCTGAGCATCTGTGTGCAAAGAGGAGTCGATGCATTATAATCGCCCTTACCAGGTTGCAACCTTCTCCGTGGTGGAGTTTGCCATTGTCTGCACCCAAGTTGTTTTGTCAGTGCTGCTTGTCAGCTTGGAGGTGTGCCACAAGCAGATTTATTTTTATTTGATTTGATTTGATTTATTATTGTCACATGTATTAACATGCAGTGGAACGTATTATTTCTTGCACGCTATACAGACAAAGCATACTGTTCATAGAGAAGGAAACGAGAGAGTGCAGGATGTAGTGTTACAGTAATGGCTAGGGTGTCGAGAAAGATCAGCTCAATGCAAGGTAAATCTACTTAAAAGTGTGAAGGCAGCAGGGAAGAAACTGTTCTTGAGTCGGTTGATACGTGACCTCAGACTTTTCTATCTTTTTCCCGATGAAACAAGGTGGAAGAGAGAATGCCCAGGGTCCTTAATTATCCTGGCTGCCTTTTCAAGGCAGCGGGAAGTGTAGACAGAATCAATGGATGGGAGGCTGACCAGAAGGGATCATGTTTCCTCAACATCCAGCTGGTGTGTGACTTTGGGCAGACAGTCACGCAGGTCAATGTCCAGCATCCTGGCAGCAATGGTCAAGCCTACATTCTACAGCAGCCCTCTCTGCCATCTGTATTTGAGCCACTACAACCAGCCAGGGGGTGGCTACTGCAAACCAGGGGCGAACACCTGATTGTCCAGACCGGAATCCATGCACACATAGGGGCAGCATGCATACAGTGACAGCATGCTGCCATGCTGAATGTGTCTGAGCTGACTGACCTTAAACAACACTTTCACTGCCTGGACTACTAAGTGAGACAACTGAGGTTAACTGCATACTGATGGAGCATGTTGATTGGATAGTTACTTGAGTACATATGGGGAAATGGTGAAAAAAAAGCTTCGACAAAGTGTCGTCTGGACTCAAAATGTCAGCTCTTTTCTCTCCTTACAGATGCTGCCAGACCTGCTGAGATTTTCCAGCGTTTTCCCTTTGGATTGGGGAAGTGGTGACACTGTGGTAATGCCACAAGATTACCACTGGAGAATCAGCCAAAATACATGGATAGTAGGTAACACCACATTCACAGAGCTGCCTAAAAAACCTGGGAGCAGACTGGAGAAGCTGGGTTTTTTTCTTCATGGTCAATGGGATGTGGGCATTGCTGGCTGGACCAGCATTTGTTACGAGCTTTATTGACCTTGAAAAGGTGGTGGTGAGCTGCCTTCTTGAACCACTGAAGTCCATGTGGTGTAGGTACACCCACAGTGCTGTAAGGAAGGGTGTTACAGGATTTTGTCCCAGCAACAACGAAGGGACAGTGATGTAGTTCCGAGTAAGGATCCATAGGATATTACATTAGATATTGTTATGTCACATGGATATGGATAAAAAGTGGGAAGCCTTTCCCAAACTGTCTTCCATCCCCAAAATCCAATTTCAGTTGGCTAATTTCTTAGATAATCCCTACAGGCAGCTGGTGTGCTATGACCAAAACCGACACTGCAGTCCACTAATGCTTAAAGCTATCCATTTTGGAATGGTTTCCATCATTATATCTTTTGATTAATGCATATAATTAAAGAATTCCTACAGTGCAGAAGGAGGCCATTCGGCCCATTGAGTCTGCACTAACCACAATCCCACCCAGGCCCTTTCCCCATAACCTCATGTATTTACCCTGCTAAACCCCCTGACACTAGAGTCAATTTAGCATGGCCAATTCACCTAACTGGCACATCTTTGGACTGTGGGAAGAAACCAGAGCACCTGGAGGAAACCCACGCAGACACCAATGGGGATCTGGTGTAACAGCCTCACCAGTGGGACCGGAGGCCATTGCAGCCCCCCCTCGGATGGTCAGGAGCAGGGGCCGGCAGTGGCCCTTGGACACTCAGTTTTGAGACTTTTGTCGCATTTTTTTGGGGAAAATTCCACCCATCATCTTTGAAAATATCTCCTCTCAAATATAAAAGTACAAGAACCAGTGATACCACATCACCAATTGATCTCTTAAAATTAGAAATCCATAGAATCCCTTCAGTGCGAAGGAGGCCATTCGGCCCATTGAGTCTGCACCGACCTTGCCCCCCAGTATACTGATCCTCTACCTTCAGTATTTTTCTAATTCATTTTGATACTTGTAAAAATGAAAGACATTGTGATTTGACACTGAGCAGAAATCTGCAGTGAAGCAAAAATGCAGCAGCTCCAGAGTTAATTGCTGGCTTGCTCTTTTCCATAAGCATCTATTGTGGTGAGCCTGTTACCTTGAAAACAGTCTGCAAAGTTAGAGCTGATCCTGCAAAATATGGCGCGGTCAACAATGCACAATTAAGTTAAATTTTTATAGAGATACATATTCTTTGCGCTAAGAAAAGTAAGGTGTTTCCATTTTAATTCAGTTTTTTTATAGATCTTGATGTCTAGAAGTCTGGGTGAATCTGGGTGAGTCTTTTGCATTTGTTTACATACATATCTGCATTTTAATGAAGTTTTACGACCCCTGAAGTTAAAGAGCTGGCTGAAAAGGGAGTTAGAGTTTAGTCATCTCAGCGAAATGGACAAGCACCTTCATGATAAGTGGTCAAATGACATAGAGACATGGGAAAAAAACAGGGAAGAGTTCAATGTGTGTCAGAGAATGAAGACAGGGATTTTCAGCTCTCTGAAGTAAGAAACACAACTAGGTTATTGGGAGACTGAGTTCAGGGGAATCATGTGCTCTGCAGTTGAAGCAATAGTGAATTTCGAACATGGATTTGGGTGTCAGGACGAGATACAAGTTGGGGAAGAAGCAAGTAACCAGAAGAAAATCATTTACATGTGTGTCAGTCCCGAGCCTTTGTGTCAAGTGATGTCTCTGTAAAGACGTAAAGGGCGGCATGGTGACACAGTGGTTAGCACTGCTGACTCACCGCCTCAGGACCTGGGTCCAATTCCCAGCTCAGGTCACTATTTGTGTGGAGTCTGCATGTCCTCCCCATGTCTGCATGGGTTTCCTCCGGGTGCTCCAGTTTCCTCTCACAGTCCAAAGGTGTGCGGGTTAGGTGCATTGGCCTTTAGTGTCCTGGGGTGTGTAGGTTAGAGGGATTAGCGGGCTAATTATGTGGGGTTACAGGGAAACGATCTAGGTGGGATTATTGTCTATGCAGACTCAATGGGCCGAATGGCTCCTTCTGTACTGTAGGGAATCTATATTGCTGGGTACAAGAACATTGGGAAATCGAATCATTATCTTGTGCTTGCATTGAAATCTTTCCAATCATTTTGTCTGGTGTATTATGGTTCAATTTTTATTATTTTAATAGATATTCCCTTTGTGTTAAAAGATTATTAGCAGACTCCTGTGAATGTGTTCAGTAACTTTCCTCCATAATTTCTGAAAAGAAAAGTTAGGATCTATGTTTCACTCTAGGATTTAGCTTCTCCAGCATTAACATCAGCTGTAGTCATAACAAAGGAAGATCAACTACATGTGAATTAAGTCTGATACTTTGTGCAATAGTACACAAAATGGGACATATTTTCAAAACGGGAGAGAATCATTCAACCAACTTGTAAAGTTGTATCTCCATCCCCTCATATCCTTTTGTCTTTTTGTTCTCCATAGATTTTGAATTTATTAGTGTCACAAGTAGGCTTACATTAACATTGCAATGAAGTTACTGTGAAAATCCCCTGGTCACCACACTTCGGCGCCTGTTCAGGTACACTGAGGGAGAATTTAGCACGGCCAATGCACCATGAGGGGACAGAGGTTCAAAGTGAGGAGTAGGAGGTTTAGGGAGGATGTGAGGAAAAACCTTTTTGCCCAGAGGATAAAGATCTGGAATGTGCTGCCCAGGAGGGTGGTGGAGGCAAGTTATCTCCCATCTTTTAAAACTACCTGGTGAACACTTGGCACGTCATAACATTGAAGGCTTTGAGCCAATGCTAGTAAATGAGATTAGGTAGAGGTCAGGTGTTTCTCACGTGTCGGTGCAGACTCAGTGGGCTGAAGAGCTTCTTTGCTCTGCATGATTGTAAGTTGCAGCGCAAACGCAATGTGATCTGAAGGGTGGAGGAAAAGTTCCATTCATATCACACATCAGGAGATGCCCCAACCAACAACTTTGATGCATTCCTCATTCTAATCAAGCCAAAGCATCTTTAGCTTTCTGTTGGATGACTATACCCAGGGACAACAACTTATAAAAAATTCCTTGCTTTTATTTCATTGATCTAACATATTAGGTTATCACAAAGTTAATTTGATGCAGATTTAGTGACTTGCCACTTTTGCAAAAATTGCATTTAAGCAACTTCCATTTTCTGGACACTTGGCTCAATTCTAATCACCCTGCATCCTGTCAATCATGATGTTATCCTTCTGTACATGCAGCGGGGGAGATATTATCTGTAGTTTAGATTGAGGTTGACTGAGAATAGGTGGTTGGTGGTTTGCTTGGAAGAAAATGAAGTGAGTGATAACGGAGTTTTGGTTCATAAAGTCCTTCAGGCTATTTTCTTGTTGATAATAACAGAAAACTGATATTCCATAGCATAAACCAAGAACATCCTTGGCTTGTTTGTGATTCTCCATCAATAAGACCATAAGACGTAGGAGCAGAAGTAGGTCATTTGGCCCATCAAGTCTGCTCCACTATTCAATGAGATCATCACTGATCTGATATAATCCTCAATTCCACTTTGCCACCTTATTGTCATAACCCTCGATTCCCTTACTGATTAAAAATCCATCTATTTCAGCCTTAAACATATTTAGTGACCCAGCTTCTACAACCCTCCAAAGAATTCTACAGATTCACTACTCTCTGAGAGAAAAAATTCCTCCTCATCTCTGTCTTAAATGGGCAACCCCTTATTCTGAGACCATGTCCTCTTGTCCTAGTCTCTTCCACAAGGGGAAACAGCCTCTCAGCATTTACTCTGTCAAGCCCCCTGAGAATCCTATATTCTCAATAAGGTCACTTCTCATTCTTCTAAACCCCAGTGATCCAACCTATCCAACCTCTCCTCTTGAGAAAATCCCTCTATACCCGGGATCAGCCTAATGAATCTTCTCTGGACTGCCTCCAATGCCAGTAAATCTTTTCATAGACAAAGCAACCAAAATTGTTCATAGTATTCCAGGTATGGTCAAATCGTCAAGGTTCCAGAGACTGACATGAGCGGCACGGTAGCACAGTGGTTAGCACTGCTGCTTCACAGCTCCAGGGACCTGCGTTCAATTCCTGACTTGGGTCACTGTCTGTGTGGAGTTTGCACATTCTCCTTGTGTCTGCGTGAGTTTCCTCCGGGTGCTCGGGTTACCTCCCACAGTCCAAAGACGTAGGGGTTAGGTTGATTGGCCATGCTAAAAATTGTCCCTTAGAATCCTGGGATGCATATGTTAGAGGGATTAGCGGTAAATATGTAGGGATATGGGGGTAAGGCTTGGGTGGGATTGTGATCAGTGCAGACTCAATGGGCCAGACGTCATCTTTCTGCACTGTAGGGTTTCTATGATTCTATGACATTTGGCTTCAGTCCTGACCAGCATTGGAAGAAGATCCTGAGACATCTGCATGGATAGGCCAAAGCCAGCGCTCTTCATAAATAAATAGCTTTTAACTGAAGAAGAAACATCTAGACAATTGCAGATGTGGAAATGAGAGAGTGTTCAGAACCTATGAAATCACATCCAGACTGAGTCAGTACCTTAAGCATTGGAGTTGGGTATAGGGACACAATATCAGTCCAAGATCTGACTGCCAGTCATAGTTCCTCATACTACAATAGGATTTTTATTAGGAAAGGCGATGGCCTAGTGATATTATCGTTAGACCATTAATCCAGAAACTCAGCTAATGTTCTGGGGACCTGGGTACAAATCCCACCATGGCAACTGGTGGAATTTGAATTCTTAACCTGGAATTAAAAATCTAATGATTACCATGAGACGATTGTCAGAAAAACTCATCTTGTTCACTGATGTCCTTCACCTAGTCTGGCCTACATGTGACTCCAGAGACACAACGGCCAATAAAATCCCATCCGAGGTCAACAGAGAATCCCAGCCAGCGATGTGGTTGCTTCTCAACCGTCCTCAGGCAACTAGAGATGGATAATAAACACTGGCCCAGCCCGTGATGCCCATGTCCCATAAATGAACAATTTAAAAACAATGTGCAACAATGCAACTGATATCAAGAGAAGATGACAGTAAGGTTGACGATGCACAAGTGACGTCATTGTACTGGGTCATATATTAGATAGATTGGGGATGAATAAGTAAGATTCAAGAGGAAGGAACACATGAAGGAAGGCAGGCAGAAGAATAGAAAACAACGAAGCTGAAGGGAGAGCGAGAAGTGGAGAGAAGGAAGGAAAAACATCGGTGAAGAAAATAATTTAATCAGGTGGCAAATCTGAGTTGCTCAATATTACAATCCACAGAAACAAAACACAGAAACAAACTGCAAAGTTGAAATGCTACAAAATCCAGATAGAGACGGGGGGGAAGTAGCAATCATCAAGCTTTTGATTTATTTCATGCGTCTAATAAATCCACAAAAGCCAATGGCTTATGTGAGATGTCTCTTTTTTATTAATTTACAGGATGTGGGCATCGCTGGCTAGACCAGCATTTATAGCCCATCCTTAGTTGTGCTACAGAAGATGGTAGTGAGCTGCCTTCTTCAACTGATGCACTTCCTGAAGTGTAGGTACACCTACAGTGCTGTCAGGGAGGATTTTGACCCAGTGGTAATATATTTCGAATTCAGGATGGTGAGTGATATGGAGGGGAACCTCCAGGTGGTGGAAAGGAACTTCCAAGTGGTGTTCCCAGGTATCTGCTGCTCTTGCCCTTCTAGATGGTAGAGGTCGTGGGGTTGAAGGTGCTGCCTAAGGAACCTTGGTGAGTTCCAGCAATGCATATTGCAGATGACACACATTGTTGCCACTGTTCGTTGGTGGTGGAGAGATTGAATATTTGTGGAAGGGGTGCCACTGAAGTGAGCTATTTTGTCCTGGATAGTGTTGAGCTGCTTGAGTGTTGTTGAAGCTGCACTCATCCAGGCAAGTGGAGAGTATTTCACTACTCTCCTGACCTGTGCCTTTAGATGGTGGACAGGCTTTGGTGGGTTAGGAGGTAAGTTATTCGCTATAGGATTCCTGGCCTTTGACCTTCTCTTGTAGCCACAATATTTATATGGCTAGACCAGTTCGGTTTCTAGTCAATGGTAACCCTCAGGATGTTGACAATGGGGGATTCAGCAATAGTAATGCCATGGAATATCAAGGGCCGATGGTTAGATTCTCTCTTGCTGGAAATGGTCACTGCCTGGCATTTGTATGGCACGTATGTTACTTGCCACTTGCCACTTGTCAGCCCAAGCCTGGATATTGTCCTTGCTGCATTTGCACATGAACTCCTTCAGTAAATGCAATCAACCACTTACGTGAACAGCATCGGGACTCCTACAGAACTAAGACCCCAACCAAGTTGAAATCCTGCCCCTAAGAGCTATCGGCCAGAGGCTGGCAGTTCTCTATTACAGCAGCACCACTCGGAGCTGTGGCCACTGAAGGTACTTCAGTCAGGCCTTCAACAAGATCGTCACTGGATCTCTGGAGACAGGCGATGGGTCAGATGTTGTGGGGAAGGTGTTGCCAATGATAGGAGGTCAGGGGACCTGGATGCAAGGGTAGGAGGATAGGTCTCAGCAGGCGTCCCCTTCCTGATGTCGGGGCTCTCCGTCAGGCATTGTGTAGCTTTGAAAATAGGACTACCCGGGAGGCCTCCCTCAAACTAGACTGGGTTTGCTGGCCAGCCTTCAGGAAGCACAGGAGACCCGTATGGGGTTCAGGAGATTTCCCGAGTCACCATTAAATGCAAGTGGGCTCAGGAATAATGGCCTTTCAGTGGCTCAATAATGAATCTAATTAGATAGGGGGTGGGTTCTGTGTGTTGGCCCAATCGCTATGCTAAATGGAGGGGTCAGTTTTCCATCTGAAATGGGCTATAAGGCCTCCCTCGGGCTGGCATGGACCAACCCACCACTTGGTCCAATCCAATTAACTCCATGAAATCACTGACTTAAATCCTATGCCTACCTTTCATACTTTTTAATGCAAAAACTAGATACCCTCCAAATGCCTCCCTCCAAAGCTTTCTCACAGTCACAACTCCCCTTGTTTCTGTCAAACTCACTGTAGTCATTTCTCCTTTGAACTTTTCCTTTTATGCTCCTCTTATAGCTACGTCTCCCTGGTGGAATTCTAATTTATGCCTTTCCTCAAAACTATGGAACATCTTCTCTTCTTCAGCTATAATATATTTGAACAGTATAACTCATATTAGGTTAAATTTTGACTCTGAGGATTGCGTAGAGTTAGCGTGAACAGCCAAAAACGCAATCCCAATAATTGTTATAACAATTCTGTTGTACCTTGCCTCTCTCAGTTTCTCATTCTATTTAAGATACAAATTTTTTTAAAACTTCCTTCACATCAACCGTGTACCACTTCTCGATTTACCATGTCCATTCACCAACACTTTTCCAACATTTTTTAAATTAATTTGTGGGACATGGGTGTCGCTGACTGGCCAGCATTTATTGTCCATCCCTAGTTGCCTGAGGGCAGTTGAGAATCAACCGCATTGCTGTGTCTCTGGAGTCACGTGTCGGCCAGATTGGGTAAGGACGACAGATTTCTTTCCCTACAGGACATGAATGAACCAACAATCATGGTCATCAGTAGATTCTTAATTCCAGATATTTTTTATTCAATTCAAATTCCGACAGCTGCCATGGCGAGATTCAAACCCAGGTCCCCAGAACCTGAGTCTCTGGATTAATAGTCAAACTATTAATAACACCACTAGGCCATCAGCTTCCCTGATGATGTCCAGTCTTTAGCCCCTCACCCACATTTTATATTTTTTGAAATGGGGATGTAATTTCACCAATCATTGTGAGACACGACACATTGCTTCAGGTATTTCTGATATAACAATTATATCTAATTACACGTGACAAGGTAACAACAGCCAGAATTCTCTAGAATTCTCAAAATTCAACCGCTGCCAGCGAGACCAGAGAATTTAGCACACAGCCACATCTCCATTCAATACAGCGGGACCAGAGAATCCCAGCCGCAGGCGAGGGCTGGAGAATTCCAGTCAGTTAGCATTTAGTTATGATGGCCGGAATTCTCCGGGCATTCACACTGGTGGTATTCTCCAGTCCCGCCGGCAGCGCACCCCCATCCGCAGGTTTCCCACCAGCTTTGGGATGAAGTCAATAGGAATTCCCATTGACAGCGGCAAGACCGGAGAACCCTGCCGCTGGCAAATAACACATCGGGAGAATCTTGCACAACATTTTTGAACGCAACTGAGTTGGGATCTTCCCTTTTGCAATGGAAATGCTGAACTGTAAATGTAGCCATATTCATCCTACTGCTTAAATTAACTTTTGGAAATCGTCAAAGGCTACAGGAAGGGATTTTAGGATTTGTGTATTTTTAACAATCCATTACAATTACAACTTATGTAGTTTCACTGAATGTTCATTCACGGGTATTACATAATTGGAAACAGTAAGAAGTCTCACAACACCAGGTAAAAGTCCAACAGATTTATTTGGGATCACGAGTTTTCGGAGCACTGCTCCTTCATCATGAAGCCAAATAAACCTGTCAAGATTTTAACCTGGTGTTGTGTGATTTCTTACGATGTCCACCCCAGTCCAACGGCATCTCCAATTAGAAACGATATTGATCCACTGGGTGAATTACCGACAGAAAGCAGGTAACTTTTTACAAATGTAAAGAGGATCCAGGGAATAATGATGCAGCACATTTGTCGAAATATTCCAGAAAACGAAAAGGTCAGACAAAGAGCTACCTCACAGCATTCAATCGACATATTTTAGCTTGAAAAGCAAAGCTGGTTCCTGTGCAGGACCTTGGGACACTTTTACTTCCTCAAGTGTGTTGTTTATGTGCAAGTTGTTTGTTATGCAATATTGTTAAAAAAAAGGTCAGAGTGCAGAAGAATTCAGATAAACAACTTTGTATTTAACAAGCCTTTGGCTTTGATCTTTATGTCATCATTGTCTCCAGGATTAGTGCCAGAAGACTGGAGGACAGCAAATGTTGTCCCCTTGTTCAAGAAGGGGAGTAGAAACAATTGTGGTAATTATAGACCAGTGAGCCTTACTTCTGTTGTGGGCAAACTTTTGGAAAGGATTATAAGAGATAGGATTTAAAATCATCTAGAAAGGAATGATTTGATTAAGGATCGTCAACACAGTTTTGTGAAAGGTAGTTCGTGCCTCACCAACCTTGTTGAGTTCTTTGAGAAAGTGACCAAAGAGGTGGATGAGGGTAAAGTAGTTGATGTGGTGCAAATGGATTTCAGTAAAGCATTTGATAAGGTTCCCCACGGTAAGCTATTGCAGAAAATACGGAGGCATGGGATTGAGGGTGATTTAACGGTTTGGATCAGAAATTGGTTAGCTGTAAGAAGACAGAAGGTGATGGTTGATGGGAAATGTTCACCCTGGAATTCAGTTACTAGTGGTGTACCTCAAGAATCTGTTTTGAGGCCACTGCTGTTTGTCATTTTTATAAATAACCTGGATAAGGGTGTAGAAGGATGGGTCAGTAAATTTGCAGATGACACTAAAGTTGGTGGAGTTGTGGACAGTGCAGACGGATGTTGCAGGTTACAGAGGGAACATAGATAAGCTGCAGAGCTGGGCTGAGAGGTGGCAAATGGAGTCTAATGTGGCAAAGTGTGAGGTGATTCACTTTGGAAGAAGTAACAGGAATACAGAGTACTGGGCTAATGGTAAGATACTTGGTAGTGTGGATGAGCAGAGAAACCTTGGTGTCCATATGCATAGACCCCTGAAAGTTGGCACCCAGGTTGATAGAGTTGTTAAGAAGATGGTCAGTGTGTTAGTTTTTATTGGTAGAGATTAAGATTCGGAGTCATGATGTCATTTTGCAGCTGTACAAAACTCTGGTGCAGCCGCACTTGGAGTATTGTGTACAATTCTGTTCGCCGCATCATAGGAAGGATGTGAAAGCATTGGAAAGGGTGCAGAGGAGATTGACCAGGATATTGCCTGGTATGGTGGGAAGGACTTATGAGGAAATGCTGAGGGACTTGAGGCTGTTTTCGTTAGAGCGAAGAAGGTTAAGAGGTGACTTAATAGAGGCATACAACATGATCAGAGATTGGGTAGGGTGGACAGTGAGAGCCTTTTTTCCTCGGATGGTGATGAAGGTGAATTAGCATAGATGTATTAAAGAGGCACAGTGGCACAGTGGTTAGCATTGCTGTCTCACAGTGCCAAGGATCCGGGTTCAATCCACGGCTTGGGTCACTGAGCAGAGTCTGCACATTCTCCCCGTATCTGCGTGAGTTTCCTCCGGGTGCTCCAGTTTCCTCCCACAGTTTGAATGATGTGCTGGTTAGGTGCATTGGCGGTGCTAAATTCTCCCTCAGTGTACCCGTACAGGCTCCAAAGTGTGGAGACTGGGAGATTTTCATGGTAACTTCATTGCTGTGCTAATGTAACCCTATTTGTGACACTAATAAATAAAGAGGAAGATGCATACATGAGGAAGAAAGGATTTGAAGAGAGCGATGGGCTGAGATGTGGTAAGGCGAGGGCAGACTTGTATGGAGCATAAACACTGGCATCGAACTGTTGGGCTGAATGGCCTGTTTTGTCCTCTCCATTCCATAAAATTTGATCTTTTTCTTTATAGAAACATTCTAAGCATGACTGATGTACAATGTTGAAAAGAATCAGTAATACTAGGATCTTCCACAACATCAGGCACTGTGAGGAGTGGTGATTCTGCTGCAATGATACTTGAGGCCAGCTAACACAGCCATACTGATTGATGGAAAGGTTGACTGGCATAGTTTCTGAGTTGCTTGGTAAGTGCTGGCAGGTGGCAGACTAGTGCAGTCAGCAAGCTGACAGGAGAGCTAATCTGCCAAGTAAACTGTGCCCGGCCAACAGTCAGAAATGCGATGCGAGGAAGCCAGTCTGCATACCAAAACAAACTGGGTGCCTGAGCTCCGCACATGCTTCCTGCCGAGGGCAGAAAGATTAAAAACACAAACCCTTGGAGAGGAAGAAGAATTGTTTGGTTATTACAAGGAGGCCAGTTTTGACCTCCATCAACAACTCTGCAGCAAAGCTCTGTGGTCCACATCTTAGTTCGCACCAAGTCCCATTCGCATCACCCCTGCACTCGCTGACCTGCACTGGCTCCCCTTCAAACAATGCTGTGAATTTAAACTTCTCACTCTTGTGTTCAAACCTCTCCACGTTCCTCACCTCCGTCTATCTTTGTAATCTCATCAAGCGTCACAATCCTCCAAGATATCCGCACAATATTTTTCCCCCTGTTTTGCTCCCCACGGCCTAGCTTTTCACACAGAGGCCCACATTCAAGCTCACCGAGAATTGTGCTGTCTTTACGCAGAGAGGATAAAGAAAATCCTCACAGCAGTATAGGCGGCACGATGGTTAGCACTGCTACCTCACAGCGCCAGGGACCTGGATTCAATTCCCGGCATGGGTCACTGTCTGTGTGGAATCTGCACGTTCTCCCCATGTCTGTATGGGTTTCCTCTGGTTGCTCCAGTTTTCACCCACACTCTAAAGATGTGCAAGTTAGGTTGATTGGCCATGCTAAGTTACCACTTGGTGTCCAAAGATGTGTAGGTTGGGGAGATTAGCCATGGTAAAATATGCAAGGTTACGGGAATAGGTTCTGGGTAAGATACTCTGTCAGAGAGTCGGTGCAGAGTCATTGAATCCTTACAGTGCAGAAGGAGGCCATTCTGTCGATCGAACCTGCACCGACAACAATCCCACCCATGCCCTATCCAGTTACCCCACATATTTACCCTGCTAGTCCACCTAACCCACACATCTTCAGAGTGTGGGAGGGAACAGGAGCACCCAGATGAAACCCACACAGACACAGGGAGAACATGCAAACTCCACCTAAGGCCAGAAATTAAACTCAGGTCCCTGGCACTGTGAGGCAGCAGTGTTAACCACCATGCCACCCAAACCCGATGGACCAAATGGCCTCCTTCTGCATTGTAGGGGTTCTGTGAGGATTGTGAAGGCTGGCAAGGGTCAGCCTCGTCAGCAGCTGAAAGACTTGCTATTTTCAAAGGTGTTGCATTTGTCGTGACTACACTCAAGCCTGCAAAGTACCTTACAAGTGGCATAACTGATGTGGGTACAGGAATCAGATTTGTCGAGTATGTGAGATTGTTGGGTGAACAAATGAAGCTTACGTGCAATAATATCAAACAGTGAGATATTTTTAACTTTGGGCAGCGGCTTGCCGGATTATCCTATTGAATGACTTCAATGGAACAGAAATCGAGGCCACACGTCCAATGGGCGACACCATTCATTAGCGCCTCGTGATCCCACTGTAATGTACTCTGCAAAGTGCACAAATTTCAAATTCCTTTCTCTTCTGTTGTAAATGAACAAATTAACACCCCAGCTCAAACAGAGGAGCAAAATGAATACATGGCGCAAGAATCTAAATAGAAAATGCTGGAGATACTCAACAGGTCAGGCAGCATCTGGACTTCAGATCAGGATGGTCTCGCTCTTGACAGAGCTTCCTCCAGCATTTCTGTTTTTTATTTCCGATTTCTGCAGTTTTTGTTCAGTCTCAACGATGTTTTGCTCCAAAATTAACATCTGAAATGGAAAAATTGTACATTTGAGAATACATCTAATTACTCATTTTAAATTTCTGGGTTTCTTTGGCAGATAGTTGATATTACCATGAAGTTATAGCATAACTGGCTGTTTCTGCAAAGATTCTGTTGATAGGGTTGACAGCAAAGGTTTACCAGACTGATTCCAGAGATGGCAGTACTGATAGATGAGGAGAGATTGACTAGGTTAGGATTGTTTTCGCTGGAGTTCAGACGAATGATGGAGGAATCTCATAGAGACTTATAAAATTCTAACAGGACTAGACAGGATAGATGCAGGAAGGACGGTCCCGATGGTGGGGGAGTCCAAAACCAGGATGTCACAGTCTGAGGATTTGGGATAGTCATGATGTGGGTATGCCGGCGTTGGACTGGTGTAAACACAGTAAAAAGTCTGACAACACCAGGTTTTAGTCCAACCTATTTATTTGATAATATACTCGCAAAGCTGTCAGACTTTTTACTGATTTGGGATAGACCATTTAAGATGGAGATGAGGAGACATTTCTTTATCCTAAGGGTGGTGAGCCTGTGGAATTCATTACCACAGGAAGTAGTTTATGCCAACTGAATATATTCAAGAGACAGCTAGATATAACACTTGAGGTGGATGGGATCAAAGGTTATGGGGAGAAAGCAGGATTAGGCTATTGAGTTGGACAATCAGCCATCATTGTAATGAATGGCAGAGCAGGCTCGAAGGGCCAATTGGCCTCCACCTCCTCCTATCTTCCATGTTTCTGCGCTGCTGAAGTGGTTGCAAAGGTTTAAGAAAACCCCCATAATTTGGATCTAATTTTACGCTCAAGTTCCAATTTAGATACACTTCAGTGTAGGGTCTAGTTGGGTTGTATCTCCACATTCAGACACTACCCTTGAATTAGGGCAGAGTTTTACATTGCTCAGGTGGGCACACATCACAAAGCCAATCTAAATCAATGAAATAGCAATTGACTGGGAATTTACATTGCCCCTCCGTGGGTGGGCCAATTAGCAAGGTGGCCTTTATGTTTAAACTGCAACCTCGATCCAGGGTGGGATCAAATAAAATTAACCAATGTGTCTGAGGACTGAGGTCTGTGTATGATTGTGTTGCCCAATCATTCATGACACAGCTCTGACAAAGGATCATCCAGACTTGAAACATTGGCCCTGTTCTCTCTTCACAAATGCTGTCAGACCTGCTGAGATTTTCCAGCATTTTTCTGTTTTTTGACTCATGACATAGTTATTCCACTGATATTTATTGCTTACAGATCTGCAGCTTCCTTGAACCTCTCACCCACCCCCTCACCCCATGCCCCCCCGCAACCCTTCCGCACCACCCTCCCCCCCAACCCTTTCCTCTCCCTCCCTCTGAGAAAGCACACTGCCAGCGCCAGCCTGGAGTCTCCCTTTTCTCACTGCCTGCCCTCTCCTATCCTCTCCCACAGCATTCAACCTTTCACAGACTGTGTTTCACACCAGATGCCAGTTAACACAACCTCCAAGACGGGCAGGTTTCACATCAGTTCCTACCCGTGGCAACTTTGAGGGTGTCAAACACATCACTAAATATTTAAGAACAAAATGAAAGAACTTGATGAAAAAGGAAATGTGAAATGGAACTCAGCCCAAATGTGCATACGGATTGGAACCATCACTGCCCCAAATCAAACTTTAATCTCTTGGTTAGTTATCTCAAACTATCCTAGAAAATGTTTATTTTCTCACCAGCAGTTTTCTCAACTGCCACAAGATTAGGTTAATCCAAGATAAATCTCCATCATAGAATCACTACAGTGGAGAAGGAGGCCATTCGACCCATCGAGCCTGCACCAACAACAATCCCAGGCCCTATCCTCATAATCCCCCATATTTCATACAATCACAATAGTGCCATTCAGCCCATCAAGTGTACACCAGCAACAATCCCACCCAAACCCTATCCCTGTAACCCCACATATTTCACATATTTACCCCACTAATCCCTCTAACCTATACATCCCGGGACATTCAGGGGCAATTTAGCATGGCCAATGCACCTAACTTGCACATCTTTGGACTACGGGGAGGAAACTGGGGCACCTACAGGAATCCCAGACAAACATGGGGACAATAATCAGACTCCACACAGGCAGTGACGCAAGCCAGGAATCGAACCCGGCTCCCTGGTGCTGTGAGGCAGCAGTGCTAACCACTGTGTCACCGTGCTATCCATGTTCCTATGTACTATTTGCTATCTCTAATGCTTTACATTATGACATGAATTAAATCAATCCTGAGGTGTTACCCAACCTCATGTTGTTTGATTCACATGCACTTATAGTGTTATAGAATTTTACCACAGACGCAGGACTATCTTGCCCAATTTGTCTGTCAAAGAGTTATGCAATTTACTGGCATTCTCTGAGCCTTTCCATGTAGCATGTTAACATTTATCTTCATCCATTTCTCTTTTGAAGATGTATTTTATGTTCCGCTTCAATCACTGTTCCTAAGTGGGAATTCCGTGCGCGAACATAGAAACATAGAAGATAGGAACAGGAGGAGACTATTTATCCCCTTGAGCCTGCTCCGCCATTCATTAGAATCATGGCTGACCATCCAACTCAATAGCCTAATCCTGCTTTTTCCCCATAATCTTTGATCCCATTTGCCCTAAATGCTATATCCAGCCACCTCTTGAATGCAAACAATGCTACATTATAAAATAAAGATTTCTGTCAGCCCTTCTTTTGTTAAAATTTATGCACTGGACAGAATTTTCCGTTCTGAAGTCTAGATTCGATGATGGGCGGTGAAATGAGAGTGATTCTCACTGTGAGGGGAACAAGAGGCTGTCCGCGCTCGATCTTGCACTGTTTCACTCATTAAATATCTAACAGCGAGGGCATATCCAATTCTTGAGGCAGGGGCAGGCAAGAAGTCGCTGTCCCTGGCATTTCCTCATGGGGAGGTGAGTGAAGGTACGAGCACTATATTTAACCAGCATTTAGGCAACCTGCACTATCCATTCCACCCTTGTCTGGCCATTGCTCCATGCTAACCCTTCCGCCTTTCCTTGATCACTTTCCACGCATCTTGGGCTGCCACCAACCCCACTCGGTCTCAAACATTGGGTGGCATTTAAGGAGGCTCTCTTAATAAACCATAGAACCCTACAGTGCAGAAAGACGCCTTTCGGCCCATCGAATCTGCATCGACCACAATCCCATCCAGACCCTACTCCCATATTCCTACATATTATTACCCGCTAATCCCTCTAACCTAAGCATCTTAGGACACTAAGGGGCAATTTTAGTATGGCCAATCAACCTAACCCACACATCTTTGGATTGCAGGACATTGCCATGGCAACTCATGAAAGATGTCAACTTCGCTGGTCACAAGCCACTTATATACAGACATGAAAATGAATCTTCCCCTTTCTTATTGGTGGGTGTCTTAATTTGGCAGGGGAAATTAATTCCGATGAGATAACATTTCAATGAGTATGTGTGACAAGCGATTGCAAGCAAAAGGGCTTCCCAACATTATCTGTCAGGAAGCTCCATGTATCTCTAACCTCCCTCCCCCACAAAGCCCCAAGAACAAAATTCCTACAGTTCGCCCCAGTGTCAGATTGACTTTTAGCCTCGAGTCAATTAAGTTCCCCCACCTGCCACACCTCTTGCTGCTGGCAAGATTGCACCCTGGGGACAAAACTCAGCAACCCATGGAAACAACTTAATCTCAACAGATCGCCTCATCGGATCTTTTCATAATGTTGAATACCTCCATCAAATCTCCTCTTAAACTATTCCAATCTAATGGGGATAATCTCTCTTTTTATCTAAAGTTGCACCTTAAGACATCTTTTCTTCATCCTCCCCATTGTCTGAACATTCTTCCTGACGTAAGATATCCAAAACTGTGCACATTATTCTAAATACAGCCTGGTAATGATTTGTATATGTTTAGCAGTGACCTCATTGCATTTGTACTAAGTGGCCCAAATTATTCAAACTAAGATACCGTACACATTTTTTAATAGCTTTATTCATACGTATTCCCATTTTTAAAGATTTATGTACCTGAACCCCTACATCTTTCTGTTCCTCTCCTCATTTTAAGTCTTAGCATAAAATATAAATTTTCAACGTATGGTAGATTTAACACCACGAGCAAGATTCTCCGGCCTCCCAGATGCACGTTTCCAGCCAGCGGGAGGTGGTGTGTTGTTTGCTAATGGCGGGATTCTCTGGTCCCGCTGCTGTCAATGGAAATTTCCATTGATGTCACTCTACACCAGCAGGACTGGAGAACCCCAACGGCATGAACAGCCAGAGAATTCCAGTCGATTAACCTGCCCATGCCCTCATGGTGCACTCAATCCTCTCCATACGATTTCCCAGTTTTACATGAAGATTATAATCTATAATCTTTACCCAAATTCAGGAGAAAGAACAATGCTCCCAATGCTGACCCCTAGTGACACCACTAATCCCTCCATTTTGCAAACAGCCCTTGAACAGCCACTCTGTGTGTTTTAACTGAATTCCTATCCATACGGCTAGATTCCCTCTCATATATAATGTGCCAAAAAAAGCCCTTTTACACTTTTAGATTTCGTCCATCAATATAATCTCATATTTTCTCAAAAGCTCTTCTTAAATTTAATAAGACTTGACTTTTCTTTTACAAGTTCATGTTGGCCATTTTTCACTAATCTGCATCTTTTTGAATGATGATCAATGTCATCCCATGTCATGGCAACTGCATTGGGGTTAGGGTTAATGCAACCTCTCCATCGTCAATGTTGGACTAGGTGTATAGTTGTCTGGTTTGTCCCTTTCTCTCTTTTGGAACATTCTTCGAATATTAGCAACTCTCCTGTCCTCCAGCATAATTTCCCCACAAAAGGAATGCACTGATCAGTTATATGTACAAAGAATACTATTCTCCTTAATTTATGACACATACCAAACACTGTTTCTGTAAGTTGACACTTGATAGCTTGCTTTCTCACAGCTAACACTGTGAATTCATAATGCTTGTGTACTGATAGTTTCCCTACTGTACTGTCAGCACCGATGCTGGAAAATTATTGCAGACTCCCTGGATAGATTTAAACAAAGGTAGCCCATTTGGCCCATTTAAATTCATCAACTAACAGCAACAATGAGAACACAAAGTAGAGTTGGATAAAGAAAGATTCAAACAATAGAGCTGATATCAATCATATGCCTTGTCAAAATCACAGCAGAGACTCATGTGCAATGCACAAAGAGTTTGAGGTCTATATGTGCACCAGCACCTCTTTTCCTTATCATCCCTTCACCTCTTCTGTACTTAATGCAACATGCCCTCTGTCCAGTAGTTCTCTGTAATATGTATTATAGTTGGTTCTGCCTTGTATGATATACACAATGACTCTCTCCTGTAATTCCCAATATAAAATCAATTATCATTCTTATTTATTATTAGTGTCACAAGAAGGCTTACATTAACACTGCAATGAAATTACTGTGAAAATTCCCTAGTCACCACACTCTGCTCGGGTACACTGAGGGAGAATTTAGCATGACTAATGCACCTAACCAGCACACCTTTCGGACTGTAGGAGGAAATTGGAACACCGGAAGGAAACCAATGCAGATCCGGGGAGAATGTGCAGACTCCGCAGAGACAGTGACCCAAGCCAGGAATCGAACCTGTGCTGTTGTGCTGCCCCCTTCGCCCCCAATCCCTTCAGTATTTTCCAAGATGATGCGTTGTTACCTCTTCAGCCATTTTCCAATGAATATGCACTCTCCTTCACTTCTATTGTTCCTATATAATTTATATGGACTAATGTGCATTTCAGTTTTTCCTATATTGTATACATTATTGCACTTGCTTTCCATATATATCAATCAAGAAAATATCTGTTGATATTTAATATTTATCTTTGCATCAAAGGTCAGAATTAACTTTATTTCCCTTCTACCAATGCCTCAGCCACAGGGTGCAATAATTCACACCCGGGTGTCCAGCAGGCAAACCCTTCAAAGCCCTCAATAAGATTCTAACCCCCTGTCCACTGCCAGGTATCCATTTTGACTCTGAACGAAGTTCGACCAGACTGCAATCTGGAACAACTTTGGAGATTTTCGCTTTGCTGCGTCTTTGGGTGACATTTCACCAAAGGAGGTGGGGGGGGGAAGAAAAGAGAAAGAAATAGGGGGGAAAAATCCTCCCATGAAACAGGTCTGCGTTGCAATTGTGAATATAATTCCTGATATGAATATGTATTGTGCCGACACAATGAGCAGGTCAGTGCGAGCCCTTCATTTTTCAGAGACGCCCAGCATGCGAGGATTAAAGAGGGAATCAGCAACAGCCTGGCTCTGTCGCCAGGGGCATTGCCATTCATTTTAGTGCCATACCATCTACGTGAAACAGCGAGACAATGTCTTCTAATTTTAAATCGGGATTAGGGTGTAAATCCTGCTATAGTTGGACGGGGCTTTTGTCAGCAAAGCCAATTGATTTTTTTTCGTATACTTTTTTTTCCATGTTCTGAGGTCAGGCTGCAGAAATAGACTTTACAAACCTCGCCTAATATAACTCTGCGCAGTCCGTATAGAATCACTGTCTAACACGAACTATATTCAGAATGGTGCGACAGTCGCTCTGCTGACTCACCTATATATTTAAAGAGGACGTCGACATAAAACATACAATCCCTTATAGGTACACACCACTGTCCCCTGCAGAATGTGAAGGCCGTTCTGCACAGCCACTGTCATCCGGCCGTAGCTTCCCGTTATCTGCCAGTACCCACCAAAAAATGAACAAGGCAAGCCAACAAGATTGTGGGTGGGATGTTTGACTCTTAACAGAAATACATTTTAGCATGCTGCACAGTACAGTACAAACTGTCTCAGGCAATTACCCAGTTGTACAGGTATCAGCAACAGCTGAACTTGTGAGTGGGTTTGCAGTGCTGATGTTACCATGGACTGGTCCATTGTTAAACACGAACATTTCCAAGGGTATCTTGCAGTTGATTTCTTTCCTCGCTTGCCCCGAACACTGTTGGGAAATTCCTCCGGTAGCAAAAGTGGTGAGCAAGCATCCCACTGAGATGCTCTAACATTGGGCACTTGGATTAAAATATATGAGGACATCAGAGATTAGGAAGCTGGCACATGGATGAAGTGTTTGCACAAACATACATCCAGCCACAATGAGGGGTGGTGCCCAACCAGTCTGGCAGATTGACCCTTACTGTGGCAATACAAATGGACTTGCCCTATCTTTGGACTTGTTAGTATGCGAGTAAATGTGCCAGTGCATCAGCACTTATCTAGATTGTTAGTGGCAGCTTCGAATTTTTCCTGAATTCTCCAGTGCGTTAGCCTGCCTGAAAATATTGGAAAATAGAGATAATTAAGAAATTTGCCTATTCATTTCTTTACCTCTGCTTCCAATGTTGGTGCTGATGCATTGGCACACTCAGAATGATGTGGCAATGCCGGCGTTGGACTGGGGTAAAAACAGAAAGAAGTCTCACAACACCAGCTTAAAGTCCAACAGGTTTATTTGTAGCAAACGCCACAAGCTTTATGAACAGGCTGTCCCTTCATCCGGTGGGTGGGAGTTCACTCAGAATGTACACTCAGAATGGGCACCCTCAGAATGGGCAAATGAGAGAGAAGCAAAACATAAAATAATCCTTGAGTGCTTGGAGACTTTTATCAAAGAGTAGACCATGGAAATCCTAGAATCTGTACCCACAAAATAAAAATTCTGTAGACACCCAACATTGGAAACAGAGGTAAAGAAGTGAACATAGAACATAAAACACTACAGCACAAACAGGCCCTTCGGCCCACAAGTTGCACCGATCACATCTATACCTACTAAGCCATAGACCTATCTATAACCCCCAATCCCATTAGATCCCATAAACTCATCGAGAAGTCTTTTAAAAGACCCCAGCGAGTTTGCCTCCACCACCACCGACGGCAGCCGATTCCATTCACTCACCACCCTCTGAGTGAAAAACTTACCCCTAACATCTGCTCTGTACTTGCTTCCCTGCACCTTAAATCTGTGTCCTCTCGTAGCGACCATTTCAGCCCTGGGAAATAGCCTCTGAGAATCCACCCCATCTATTCCTCTCAACATCTTATAAACCTCTATCAGGTCGACTCTCAACCTTCGTCTTTCCAGGGAGAAGAGTCCCAGCTCCCTCAACCTATCTTCACAAGGCATGCCTCCCAATCCAGGCAACATCCTTGTAAATCTCCTCTGTACCCTTTCAATAGCTTCCATGTCCTTCCTATAGTGAAGCGACCAGAACTGCGCACAGTACTCCAAGTGGGGTCTGACAAGGGTTTTATAAAGTTGCAGCATTACCTCCCGACTCCTAAACTCAATCCCTCGAATAATGAAGGCCAGTACACCATACGCCTTCTTGACCACATCCTCCACCTGCGAGGTCGATTTAAGAGTCCTGTGGACCCGGACCCCAAGATCCTTCTGCTCTTCAACACAGCTAAGACTCCTACCCTTGATATTGTATTCCTTCATTTCATTGGTCGTGCCAAAATGGACCACTACACATTTATCTGCGTTGAAGTCCATCTGCCACTTCTCCGCCCAGTCTTGCATCCTATCTATGTCCCGCTGCAAATTTCTTAATGATAGCTATTTTCCAATATTTTCAGGCAGGCTAATGCACTGGAAAACTTGAAGCTGCCACTAACAATTTAGATAAGTTCAAATCCCAACCAGTTTTGTACTTTGTTCCAGATGAGGGCTGTTTGTATTAGCAAAGTATGCTTGTTCTCCCGTGCTTTTTGTGATAAAGCCATCACTAGGCGGCACAGTGACACAGTGGTTTGCAGTGCCAGGGACCTGTGTTTGGTTTCCAGTTTGGGTCACTGTGCGGAGTTTGCACATTCTCCCCATGTCTGTGTGGGTTTCCCTCTGGGTGCTCCAGTTTTCTCCCATAGTCTGAAAGACGTGCTGGTTAGGTGCATTGGCCATGCTAGGAGATTTTCCTTGTAACTCCATTGCAGTGTTAATGTGAGCCTACTTGTGACACTGATAAATAAACTGTAAAAAAATGATTGTTTAACGCCATAACACTCCCTTCAGTGATAACGCATTAATGGAAGAAGAATCTCCCCATGGTTGTTACATTTAATTAAAAATGTTCCCAAATAATATCCTTGCACATTTACAACATAAACAGGTTGTCAGGAGTATTTCCCACTATGTTCACAATATCCTTAAGGCAAAATATCAGAGGCAACCTTTCCAATATTGCACGATAATTATTCTTTTAATAAATTGCAACTACATTAGTGCTGAAACACTTACTGACCTAAAAGGGTTAAAAGATCCTTAATCTACATAAACGACGAAAAGGCCAGGGGAACCATTTCATTGAATGTCAAGAGACTGTCTGTTACACAATCTCACAGGTATAGCCATCCCGCCCCCCACCCCCCCCAAATTCTTTTGGCCATCTTCAAGTCATAACCCTATGGATGACCACTGCCCAGGACAAAATCCCTTTAACCCTCTTTACCATGCTTTGAGATGCCAAACTCCTCTCCTCCCCTTCAGATGCAATTGTGTCTTATTCAGGCCCCGAGGACAAAGGCCCCCGAGCGTTTCTGTCTCCTCCTCCCTGCTATAGATAAATAAATGATCAGCTCACCCCTGTCAGAGAGGAGCTGAATGGTGCCTCTGAATCCCCAGACTATAGCCCAGTGTGAGGCAAGCACCACATCAATGCTGTCTCTTGGTGCTAATTATTACAAGCCTAATCCTGTATTTCCATCCAGTTGCGCCGCGATAAAAGCCAATTAATTCAAAGCTAATGGGATTTCAATTCAAAACAATCAACAAAGATTTCAGGAGGTGAAAGTATTTTAATACCTTTTGAGACAGCATTGAGGTGGGATTCAGCAGAACTCACAGAAGCTCCCTCTTTAAGTTAAAGTGTATCTTGGGCTCATGGAGAGGCGAAATGGAGATTAGTTGATTTTGAATGTGAAGTTCCCGCTCCGAGACCCTTTTCTTAACTTGAACAATAACAAAAGAAACATTGAATAGATTCCCTTTGCAGGCCATTGTTAAACCAACTCTGTTGCTCTTCACTCACTAGGTGTCTTCGCTTTGTGTTCTGCAATTCAAATACCACCAGTTGGGTCGCTTTGTGTCCACTAAATACCCCAGCTGCTCAATTCTGTGCCTTGTATCCCTCAATTCTTTGACTAATTATCCACTGGCATCCCTCTAACCTACTGCAGGAGAAAAGCTGTGCCATTCATCCTTAGAACTCGTACTGCGTGCCTTCTCTGCCAACCCAAACCATTGACATTAAAATGGGAATAAGTGAATTTAGAAAATGGACCTTGAATATTTGTCAGCTCCACAGCAAAGCTCCCTCCACGAGGCTGTGTCTCTGTGGAGCTATGCAAACAGTTAGCCAGGCTGAGCAGAGTTTCCCAGAGAACTTTTGCTATGAATCCTGTATATGCTCAGAGATTTAAAATAATATTATATCAGAGGTTTTTTTTCTTAATTGAGAGTGGGAAATCTATTGTGACGGACACCACCAAGCTCAGTAAAGTAAAGCTGATAACTTACGCTAGACCAAAATTGAAATTGGAAAATCTGTGGCTAGAGGATGAAGGAAAGGTTGAGAGAGTTCTCCAATATTAAAACCCAGAAATACATCTCTTTCTTACATCATCTGAATGAGTCTTCATGAGAACCGAAGGAGAATTTCGCAAGTTAATTGAATTGAGCATTTTTTTGAATTTTGCTGTTGTGGCATCATTTAAAATAAAACAACACCAGTGATTCTGATATCTTAAGTTTATTTTATTAGTGTCACAAGTATGCTTACATTAACATTGCAGTGAAGTTACTGTGAAATCCCCTAGTCAGCACACTCCAGCACTTGATCGAATACACTGAGGGAGAATTTAGTACAGCCAATGCACCTAACCGGCACGTCTTTCCAACTGTGGGGGAGACTGGAGCAGCTGGAGAAAACCCACGCAGACACGGGCAGAATGTGCAGACTCCACACAGACAGTGACCCAAGCCGGGAATCAAACCTAGGTCCCTGGCACTGTGAGGCAGCAATGTTAACCACTGTGCCACCGTGCCATGATATGAAGGATATTTCCTTGCCATATCTGATGGAAACACTGAACTTTGCTAAAGAACACAAAACTACAAAGTAGCCGAGTGTACAAATGTGCAATGCTCACCGTTAGATATGTCCAATGTCACTGTTTAAAGTTGGACAGCTCTATGTTAATCATAAGATACAAGCTGCACCTTAAAATTCTCTTGATCCTTCATTTGTTTAACTAAACCCCAAAACTGTGACATTCTGGTGTATTCAGCTAACGTGTTCCTTTTGATCATATTAATTTCTCTCAGCCATGCCAGTTCCTTCCTTTCTGATCAATGCTGAATTATCCGTCCCTCTCTGGTTCGATTTTATTTCAGATTTCAGGGACGTAGGGAGGGTCAGTAATGCGGCACGGTGGCACAGTGGTTAGCATTGCTGCCTCACAGCGCCAGGGATACGGCTTCGATTCTGGCCTTGGGTCACTGTCTGTGCAGAGTGTGCACATTCTCCCCATGTCTGCATGGGTTTCCTCCAGGTGCTCCTGTTTCTTCCCACAGTCTAAAGATATGCAGGTTAGGTGGATTGGCCATGCTAAATTGCCCCCTAGTGTCCTGAGAATATCTGGATAAAAATGTTTTCCCTCACATCTCCCCTAAACCTCCTACCCCCTCACCTTGAACCTGTGTCCCCTCGTGACTGACCCCTCAACTAAGGGGAACAGCAGCTCCTTATCCACTCTGTCCTTGCCCCTCATAATCTTGAACACCTCAATCAGTTCACCCCTCAGTCTTCTCTGCTCCAATAGGATAGGTAGGAGGCTGGACCTGAGTAAGATGCTCTGTCAGAGAATCGTAGCAGACTCGATGGGCCAAATGGCCTCCTTCTGCATTGTCAGGATTCGATGACTCTATGAATGGCATCTGCTTGTCAGCATTTTGGAATATTTTAACTCCAGGCCCTATTTAAATTTGTCTGGTCTCTTTTGTAACTAGTTACTTTAAGAATGCAAAGACTGGCCATTTTCAGGATATAATTTATAGCAGGTCTATTTGAAACCAGAGGGTTGTATTCCCTTCTGTAAGATTGCTCCATGTAATTACTGACAGGTTTTCTACAGAGTGGAGCTGGAACATGCCATCCAGGTTTTCTGAAACCCCCAGGCTGCCCCTGCTGGAAGAAAGGGGGCAAGTCCTCATTATGATCAATGGGGGGAAGATGCCAAAAAGGCCCTTGACCTAGCCTGCAGAAAGATGGCTGAGAACATGTGCTCCAGAAGACTCACCCCTACTGCAAGGGCCTAGAAAAGTTTCAATCACTTGAGAAAAGCAGCCAGAGTGAGTACAACCAGCTCTCCCAATAACTCCTGGTAACAATCTTTCTCCCCCGACAACACACTGAACTGCTCCCTCCTCTGCATCACTTCCTTCATAAGAACATAAGAAAGAACATAAGAACATAAGAAATAGGAGAGGAGTAGGCCATCTAGCCCTTCGAGCCTGCCCCGCCATTCAATAAGATCATGGCTGATCTGTCTTGGCTCAGTTCCACATTCCCGCCCTCTCCCCATAACCCTTAATTCCCTTGCCTACCAAAAACCTATCTACCCATGACTTAAATATATTTAGCGAGGTAGCCTCCACCACTTCAACAGGCAGAGAATTCCAGAGATTCACCACCCTTTGAGTGAAGAAGTTCCTCCTCAACTCCATTCTAAACTGCTCCCCCCTTATCTTGAGGCTGTGCCCCCTCTAGTCCTGCTGTCCTTTCTGAGCAGGAAGAATCTCTCTACCTCGACCCTATCCATCCCCTTCATTATCTTATACGTCTCAATAAGATCCCCCCTCATCTTCTAAACTCCAACGAGTACAGACCCAGTCTATTCAGCCTCTCTTCATAGTCCAACCCCCTCATCTCCAGTATCAGCCTAGTGAACCTCCCCTGCACTCCCTCCAAGGCCAAAATATCCTTGCGCAAGTGCGACGACCAAAACTGCACACAGTACTCCAGCTGCGGCCTCACCAGTGCCTTGTACAGTTGCAGCAAGATCTCCCTGCTTTTATATTCTATCCCCCTCGCTATAAAGGCCAGCATCCCATTCACCTTCTTGATCACCTGCTGCACCTACAGACTGGGTTTTTGCGACTCATGCACAAGGACCCCCAGGTCCCTCTGCACCATAGCATGCTGCAGCTTTTCGCCCTTTAAATAGTAATCCCTCCTACTATTATTCCTGCCAATGTGGATAACCTCACACTTGCTAACATTGTACTCCATCTGCCAGGTCCTTGCCCACTCATCACCCATCATTTGCAATGGGGCAAGATTTTTCAGCCTTTTCTGCCAAAGAATCTTCCAGTCCCGCTGAAGGATCTTTCAGTCCTGCCAAAGGATCTTCCAGTCCCGCCAAATGATCTTCCAATCCCATCAAAAGATCTTCCTGTCCTGCCAAAGGATTTTCCAATCCCACTGAAGGTGACCCCCAGCGGCGGGACAAGTGAGCCCCACGAAATGCAAACATCAGCTGGACCGGAAGATCCCACTGCAGGCCAATGGTGAGCCTAGAACAAAGGAAAGCACCCCATGGAGGGGCTGGAAAATCCCATCCAACAGCTCCACTTGTTCTCAGTCTGAACACATCATCACCTCTTGTCTGTTGCCTTCATAAAATTAGCACTCGGTTCCCACTTGAAAGCTATTGCAAAATGAAGAACCCATCTGAAATCTCCTTCCTTACTTGTCCATTCATCCATTTAACATCTCCCCAACCTGTTGCTTCTTAGTGTATGTGCAACAAGAGGCTGCCCCCACACACAAGAGCTGTCCTTTTCAGTACCCATTCACTGATGCTTATCCTCTCTTTCTCCAAGAGCATAAGGGAAAGGAATAAGATGTTCCTATAATAAATTATAACAAACTCTAATTGAACCTTACTATAACCAGGAGAAGATGATGGTGGAGTGATTCAGCAGCCCAGGTTAATCATAGAATTATACATTGCTGAAAAGGTCCTTCAGCCCATCGAGTCTGCACCAGCACACGGGAAACATCTGAACTCCCACCTAATCCCATCCACCAGCTCTTAGTCCATAGCCTTGAATGTTCTGACATGCCAGGTGCTCATCCAGGTACTTTTTAAAGGACGTGAGGCAACCTGCCTCTACCATCCTCCCGGGCAGCGCATTCCAGACCATCACCACCCTCTGGATAAAAACGTTTTTCCTCACATCCCCCCTAAACCTCCTACCCCCTCACCTTGAACCTGTGTCCCCTCATGACTGGCCCTTCAACTAAGGGGAACAGCTGTTCCTTATCCACTCTGTCTGTGCCCCCCATAATCTTGTACACCTCGATCAGGTTGCCCCTCAGTCTTCTCTACTCCAATGAAAACAACTCAAGCCTAATCAATATAACTTAAATGTTCCTTCCCAGATAACATCCTGGTGAATCTCCTCTGCATTTCTTCCAGTATTCTTTTGGGAGTATGGGTTCGAATCTCACCATGGCAGCTGGTAGAATTCAATTGATAAATCTGGAATATAAAGCTAAGTGAAGTAATGATAAGCATGAAATAATTATCAGTTTTAATATCTTTCAGGGAAGACTTAAAGTTAACCAAAAAAATGACCAATCCTAATGTAACCAGAATGAAATTTTCGGTGTAACTTTATGGTAAAATTAATGTAAATATGTACACCCTTAAAACACTCATGTGCGTACCAAATCAGAACATAATGCAGCTCAGTGGCTCCCTGAAATTCAACTGCTAGTTGAAATTGTCACACAAGAATATAAGGGGCAGCACAGTGGCAAAGTGGATCGCTCTGCTGCCTCACAGCGCCAGGGACCCAGGTTTGATTCCCAGCTTGGGCCACTGTCTGTGTAAAGTTTGCACATTCTCCCCATGTCTGTGTGAGTTTCCTCCAGGTGTTCCGGTTTCCTCCCACAGTCTAAAGGTATGCGGATTAAGTGGATTGGCCATGTTAAATTGCCCCTCAGTGTCAGGGAGAATAGCTAGGATAAATGCATGGAGTTATGGGGATAGGAACTGGGCAGGATTGTTGTAGGTGCAGACTCAATGGGCCAAATGGCCTCCTTCTGCACCATAGAATTCTGTGATTCAGAACAAGACTGTGTGCCCAAACCAAATTCATCATTGCATCACTTTAACATAGTCACACTTGAAAAGTGTTGAGAGATGAATTTGGCAGTAGCACAGTCAGTATTCACACAGTTAGCGCTGGTTATAATTTTCTCACTCTGTAAAGTATATGAAGATTCATACTAGGTCTAGTTGCCTGTTTGGTCTTGAGACCAAGGACATTCGCTTTTACAGGGGTTCACTTCCTTCCATGTATGGAGCCAATCACTTTGGAACATCCCCTGCTATCAAACTTCAAAGGACAGATTCTCAATGCCTTAAACAAAATGAGACGGTTCACTACAAGAACAGTTGGGTTCCTGACACTGGGCTCTGTGGCTTTTGTGGTAGGCACCAAACAGTGCTGGCATGCACTTCCTAACAACATTCAGAAAATAATTGAACTTGAGTAGGTGGGAATTAGTCAGCAGTGAAAAAAGGAGAAATGTCACTCCTTTCAAAAATAATAAAACTTTGCCCTCATTGCTAATTCTATCATCAGCACTTGAACTCCATTTTACCTTGATATAAATGGCAGTTCAGCTGTTAATGGTCGGTATTATTATGTTAGGTTGTGAGTGTCTACATACACAAACACGTATTAGGGAGAGACAGTGATATATTGGCAATGTCAGTGGATGCAAAGGCTCAGGTTAATACTCTATGGACATAAATTCAAATCCCATCAAAATAGCTGGTGGAATTTAACTTCAAATACTAAATCTGATATTTAAAACTAGCTTCAGTAATAGTAATCATGAAACTATCAGCAATTATTGCTATTAACCCATTTCTTTCAGTGTAGAAAAAATATACAATCTTTACCTTGCCTGGCCTACATGTGAGTCCAGCCCACAGAAATGTGGTTGACTCTTAATTGCCCTCTAAAACGGGCTAGCAAGCCATTCAGTTCAAGGGCAATTAGGAATGGACAACAAATACTGGTGCAATGAAGCCCACATCAATGAAAGAATAAAGGGGGGGAAAGATTATGGTTTACACTGTCTCTTTTAATTCAAGGTAAGATGGCATAGATCAGTTAGATACTCAACTTTTTTTTCCCAAAGGTAGGGGAGTCTAAAACTAGAGGACATAAGTTTAAGGTGAAAGGGAAGAGATACAAAAAGGTCCAGAGAGACAATCCGTTCACTCGGAGGGTGGTGAGTGTCTGAAACGAGCTGCCAGAGGCAGTAGTAGAGTCTTTTAAAAATCACTTAGACAGTTACATGGCTAAGATGGGTACAGAGGGATATGGGCCAAATGCGGGCAATTGGGACGAGCTTAGTGGTAAGAACTGGGCAGCATGGACAAGTTGGGCTGAAGGGCCTGTTTCCATGCTGTAAACCTCTACGACTATGGAGTGGTTTGAAAGGGAGATATTACATTATATGGAATCTGCCTGGAGACAAAACCACGTGGTCTGGTCAGCATGGGGACAGGGACCATGGTCAGAACATCTTTAACATAAGTTACAAGTCTAAACACCTGGACACAATGGAGGAGACAGTTTGGCTTGCTGTGCACAAATTCATGGACTCTCAAAGTCAGCCACACAAAAAGATTTGAGGAGGAAAATTCACAATGGGTGCTGCTACCCTTAAAGTTTATTTATTAGTGTTGCAAGTAGGCTCACATTAACACTGCAATGAAGTTACTATGAAAATCCCCTAAGTCGCCACACCCCAGCTCTGTTTGGGTACACTGAGGGTGGATTTAGCACCTAACTTAACTCTGAACAGGAGATGTTTGTTCTTGGGTTAATCACTAAGCAGGGTGATTTTTTAACATTTATTCTTTGTTTCTGGGTGTCATTGGAGAGGTCAGCATTTATTGCAAATCCCTAGGGGTGCTTGAGAAGGTGGCGAACAGCCATCTTAAACCACTGCAGCTCACGTAGTGTAGGTACCCCCACGATACTATTAGGAAGGGAATTCCAGGATTTTTCCTCTGCCAACAGCAAAAGAACGATGACATATTTCTAAGTCAGAATCATGAGTGACCTCATAGGGAACTTGCAGGTGATGGTGCCCTTGCCCTTCTAGATCAGAGGTATGCGCTAGAGAACTAGTGAGGGCCATGCGGGATTTTGGAAAATTTTAATTGGCCGTACATAGAAATTTTAAAATGCTTTTATATTTATTGCAGTGTCATTCTTTAAAACAGTATCTTGTTATGAAAGATACAAAACATTATTACAAAAGATGAACACAAAAATAATTACAGATTACGCGGAGCGTGCAGTTACTAATGTGTTTAATAACTTAATAATTCTTAATAGCTTATTAACACTTAATAACTGACTAATTAACCCCTGCTTACCAATCAAAATGGGAGCACCAAGAATAGGATGGAACCGATTGACTTTGATAGAGACATCTCCAGAATTTTACTGCCTCGATCAGCCAAGGCTCATAACATCCCACCCGCGGCCAACAGAGAATGCCGTTCTGCGAGCTTCGCCCACCCTTGGAATGCGGGTGGACGTTCCAGTAGAATTCCGGCATTGGTTTCAGAGATAGAAGACAGAGGGCGGTATCTTGACCCCACACTCTCTGTGCCCAAGAGGGCCGACGGGGGCTGAAGATCCAGTGAAACCCAGAAATGGCGAGATCGCGATCTCTGATTTTCGCTGCCCTTCAATGGTGACGTAATGAGATTGGAGCCCATATTGAGTGAGAACCTGATTCACATTCATTTAAATAAAGTTAATTAAACACCACCCTTGCCAAATCCCACCCTGCTCCCCTGGATTTTCATACTATCGGTGAGGTTTAGAATAGATTCACGCAGACGTGAATTCTGCCCAGGGGGACATGACCTGGGAAATGATGGCTATTCCATTCGGGGTGATGTAAATGAAATCTGGTACTCCCTCCCCCGAGTAAGCTGCTGAGGCTCGTGGGGGTGAGGTGGGGGGGGGGGGGGGGGGGTGCGGTGCGGTGGTGGGGTTCAATTGAATAATTTGAAACTGTGATTGATAGATTTTTGTCAGGCAAAGGTACTGAAGTCAAACTGGGTGAGTGCAGTCAAGATACAGATCAGCCAATGATCTAATTAAGTGGCAGAACAGGCTCAAGAGACTGAATGGCCTTCTCCTGTTCCTATGTAGGTATAAATAGGTCCTGATGTAAGGAGAACAAAAGGGGAAACTGTACCTCCAATGCTAATACCTCAAATGCTCCAGTGCATTCAAATCTGAGCTGATTGCCCTTGTGTCGATCAGATGAGGCTCATATCAAATGTGAAACCACTCGTTCACATCCCCCTTCTTGATGACAAACTGTCCCTCAGGACTGAAGTGCTAAATTGCTGGACTGTAGTGCTTTTAAACTGATGTAGAAACCATTCGCGAGCTCAATTTTGCTTTTTTTTTCTCTCTTCTCCCTTGTACCAGGCAAAATATTCTGGGGACCGTTGAAGCATTTCTAGCTTAAGTATTTGCTTTGGAATCAAAGTTTAAAAGTGGATGGATTGAAGCGACAGCATCAGAAAAGACACAATTCCTCTACAGCATTTTAGAGAGAGATTTCATAGAATCCCTACAGTGCAGAAGGAGGCCATTCAGCCCATCACTGACAACAATCCCACCCAGGCCCTATCCCCGTAACCCCACATATTTATTCTGCCAGTCTCCCTGACATTATGGGGCAATTTACCACGGCCAAACAACCTAACCCGCACGTCTTAGGACTGTGGGAGGAAACCAGAGGAAACCCATGCAGGCACAGGGAGAATGTGCAGACTCCACACAGACAGTTACCCAAGGCAGGAATTGAACCTGGGTCCCTGGCGCGGTGGGGCAGCAGTGCTAACCACTGTGCCACCGTGCCGTCCCTATGGTGATGGAGATGGCGGTGAAGATGGTGAACTAGGGGTGAACTAGGGTTCAGTTGCTTGGGAAGTTGGGAAGTCAAAGTTAAAGGTAGGAGTGAAGATTAGTGATCAGTTGGAGTGTCAACAGAAAACTACAGATAGGGACAGATTATATGAACATTATATTACACCAAGGACTCATACAAGAGCACTAATTAGGGGCACGGAGGGTTTAAAAAATCAAGGGTATTTGAGGGAGCAGTGGCAAAGGATAGTGAGGGAAATCTTGATTGTCATAGTGTAGCAGGCTGGGATAGGAAATGTAAACAAAAAGATGCAACACAGAGCAAATCTAAACTTGAAAACTACTGTAAAAATATCAAAGCTGAATGTACTTTATCCAACTGAACAAAACACTTGTAACAAAATAAATGTGCTGATAGCATTGATAGCACCGTCTAAGTATGATGTAATAGCTATTACAGAAACGTGGTTGCAGGGTGACCAGGACTGGGTGCTCAACATTCGATGTTCTAAAAGAACAGACCAAAGGGTAAGGAGTTGGGGTAGCGTTGTTAATCAAGGAAGGTTTCAGGGCATTGCTGAGTCATGATATAAAGGCAGTGGATAGTGATGTAGAATCGGTTTTGGAAGGGGAAGGAAGACAAGGGTGGGAGTAGTCTATTGACACCCGAAATGTGACCTCTCAAGAGGTCAGAGCATAAATGGGGAAATATCAAGTACATGTTTGAAGGGAACTGCAATTATCATGGGAGATTTTAATCTACACATTGATTGGATAAATCAAACTGACAAGGGTAGCAGAGCTGAAGAATTTGTGTAGTGTGTCAGGGATTGCTCTTTAGAGCAGTACATTGTGGAATCTACCCTGGAACGGTCTGTTGTAGGTTTGGTTTTGTGTAATGAAGAAGGATTAATAAGAGATGTTCTAGTTCAGGATCCCATAAGAGTTAATTACCACAATATCAGAGAATTCCAGATATGGTTTGAGGGTGAATGAAGGTGAATGACATAAGTCCATAATTAATCATTTGGTCCTTCATTCAAATCATTGATGTACATTGTGAATAGCTGGGGCCCATGTACTGACCCCTGTGGAACCCCACTAGTCACAGCCTGCCACTTCAAAAAAGACCCATTTATTCATACTCTCTGTTTCTTGTCTGCTTCCCAATTCTCAATCCATGCCAATACCCCCAATCCCATGTGCTTTAATTTTTCACACTAACCTCTAATATGTTATTTGTCAAAAGCTTTCTAAAAATCCAAATACACCACATCTACGGGTTCTCCCTTTTCCAGTCTACTAGCTACATCGTAAAAAACTCCAGTAGGTTTTCCAAACATGATTTCCTTTTCATAAATCCATGGTGATTTTGTGTCCTGTTATCACATAATTTATAATAGACTCTCGCATTTTCTCTGCTCCTGGTGTTTGGTTAACTGTAATTCCCCATTTTCTCCCTCCCTCCTTTCTTAAATTGTAGGGTTACATTTGCAACCCCCCAGTCTGCCAAGACAGTTCCAGAATTTATGGAATTTTGGAAGATGACAACTAATGTATCTAATATTTCCACAGACACCTCCTTTAATACCCTGGAATGTAGATTATCAGGCCCTGGGGAATTATTGGACTTCAATCCCATTCATTTCTCCAGCACTTTTTTTGTAATACTAAGTGCTTCAATTCCTCCTTCTCATTAGATCCTTGGTTCTCGAGCATTTCTGAGAAGTTATTTGTGTCTTGCTCTATGAAGGCAAACCTAAAATAATTAATCAATTGCTCTGCCACTTCCTTGTTCTCTGTTATAAATTCTCCAATTTCAGACTGTAATGGACCTACAAGTTTACTCTCATGCTCTATTTTCCCCCCTCTTAATCAATCTCTTGGTCCTCCTTTGCTGAATTCTGAACTGTTCTTAATCCTCAGGCTTGATACTTTTTCCAGCAACTTTGTGTGATTCCTCTTTGGATTTAACACAATAATTAATTCATTTTGTATGCTATGATTGGGCTATTTTTCTTGCTGTTGTGTTTTTGCACCGGAAAGGAATGTATAATAGTTGCAAGCATACATTTGTTCCTTAAATATTAGCCATTGCCCATCCACCATCATGCCTTTTAATAAAGCACCCCAATCTATCTGAGCCAACTCATACCTCATAGCTCTGTAGTTCCCTTTGTTTCAGATTTGACTTCTTCACTTTCCATTCTAATAAAGAATTCCATCATGTTATGTTCACTGTTCCCTAAAGGACCTTGCATTACAAGATTATTAATTAACCCCTTCCCATTGCATAATATTAAATCCAGAATAGCATGTTCCCCAGTTGGTTCCTCAATATACTGATCCAAAAAACCATCATGTACACATTGAAAGAATCCATCACATTATTATTGCTAATTTGTTTTGGCCAATCTGTGTATAGATTAAAGTCACCCGTGATTAATGTAGCACCCTTGTTAAATGCACCTCTAATTTCCTGTTTAGTGCCATCCCCTAACTTACCATGACAGATTGGAGGCCCACACAGACACGGGGAGAACATGCAGACTCTGCGCGGACAGTGACCCGAGCTGGGAATTGAAGTAGTAACCACTGTGCCACCGTGCCTCCTCCCCCCTCCTCTAATGCCAGGCATTTTACCAGCTCCCCCAACCTTCATTCCATCATTGATGATCCCTTGTTCTGTCTTGATGTTTTCTGCTCCTTTTTCTTCTTAATTCCACTCAGACTGAATCTACATCTAGATTTTCTGAGTTAATATCCTCCCACAGTGGCACTGATTTCATCTTTAACTAACACCACCACCCCACCATCTTCCCTTTTTTGCCTTTCCTTGCGAAATATTGAACACTCTTGGATATTCAGTTCCCAGCCTTGGTGACCCTTCAGACATGTCTCCATAATTGTAATCATACCGTAGCCATTTATATCAATTTATAGTGTTAATTTATGTACCTTATTCTGAATGCTTCATGCATTCAGAAGCAGTGCCTTTAGACTTGTCCTTTTTAACATTTAACACACAGTTTTTCGTTTGCTCTGTCTGCTACAAGCCCTCATTTCTCCTCCCTTCCACATTTGCTTCCCACTTTCCTGTTTCTCATTTCTATCTTTTTTCTCTCTGTTGTGTCTTCCTGCTCAAGTTCCCATCCTCCTACCATTCTAGTTTAAACCCTTGCCAATAGCGTGAGCAAATACCCCTGCAAATGTATTAGCCCCAGTCCTGCTGGGGTGCAATCTGTCCAGCTCCTGTCTTAGGTTCTTTCCTTTCTTATTTAAGAAAAAGCTTATCTATTAATGTTGCAAATGGGGTTGCATTAACACTACAATGAAGTTACTGTGAAAATCCTCTAGTCACCACACTCTGACGTCTGTTCAGATACACTGAGGAAGAATTTAGCATGGCCAATGCACTGAACCAGCATATATTTGGACTATGGGAGGAAACTGGAACACCCAGAGGAAACCCAGCAGACACGGAGAGAACATGCAGACTCTGCACGGACAGTGATCCAAGCTGGGAATTGAACCTGGGTCCCTGATGCTGTGAGGCAGCAGTGCTAAGCACTGTGCCACCATACTGTGCCCCCCTCCTCTTTTAACCAGCTCCCCCCCACCCCAGCCCCCCTCACTTCACTCCATCATTGATGGTCTTTTGTTCTGTCTTTCTGTCCTCTGGAATTCCTTACCATGTGTCCTGCATTTCATGTCTCCTACCCCATCCCATTTAAAGAACTTTCTCAATATCTTTCTCTTTGATAGTTTATCAATTCTCTGTTCTAGCCTTTCAATCGTTCCCCATTCCCTTGTGCTCCACCTTATTCAATTCTTACTGTTGTAAACCATGGGCAAGTCTTCCTGCAGCTGAGAAAGAGTGACGGCATAGTGACACAGCGGTTAGCACCACTGGCTCACAGGACCCAGGTTCAATTCCAGCCTTGGGTGACAATCTGTGTGGAGTTTGCACTTTGTCTGCGTGGGTTTTCTTCAATTTCCTCCCACAGTCCAAAGATGTGTAGGTTAGGTTGATTGGCCATGCTTAATTGCCCCGAGTCTCAGAAAGATTAGCAGGGTAAATATGTGGGGTTACAGGAATAGGGCCTGGGTGGGATTGTCGTTGGTGCAGGCTCGATGGGCCAAATGGCCTCCTTCTGCACTGTAGGAATGCCAAGACTTTATGATAAGTTGTGACTGGGTCAGAAAAAACATTCCCAAAATACAAAGACAATTAACATCCCATTTACTTGAAACTATTTGCAATTCCATTTCCAAAATACATCTGCCTTCACTAGAAATATGAGTTTCTTCAGCTTATTGTTTGCCACTCCTCTTCAGCTGCAGGAAGACATGCCTATGGTTTACAATAGTAAGAATAGAATAAGGTGGAGCACAAGGGAATGGGGGAACGATTGAAAGACTAGAACAGAGAATTGACAACACTATCAAAGAGAAAGGTATGAAGAAAGTTATTTAAATGAGGTGAGGTAGGAGTCATGAAGTGCAGGACACTTGGTAAGGAGTTCTGGAGGACAGCAAGACAGAACAAGGGATCATCAATGATGGAGTGAAGGGGGGTGCCTTGTGAAAAGTCTGGCATTAGTTTGCCTAGACATTGTAGAACATTGCGGAGGCAGTGGTGAAGCAGTACTATCCTTGGACTCATAATCTAGAAACCAAGGGAAATGCTGTCAGGTGCCTGGTTCAAATCCCACCATTGCAGGTGGTGAAATTTGAATTCCACATTTAGGGGGAAATTTTCTCATCCCACCCGCTACGGGAATCATAGTGGGTGGTGGAGGGGGTGGGGTAGGCCACGGAAAGGTCGTTGGCCTCGTTTGGGACTTTGCGGTTTTACAGGGAGCACATCCTGAAACTCCCTCCCTTAAATTCTACTGATGACCCTGAAACCATTGCCTATTGTTATAAAAACCCATCTGGTTCACTAATGTCCTTTAGGGGAGGAAATCTGCCATGTTGACCTGATCTGGCCTACATGTGACTCTTGTTCCACAGCAATGTGGTTAACTCTTAAATGGCCTAGCAAGCCATTCAGTTCAAGGGCAGTTAGGGATGTACAATAAATCTTGGCCCAGCCAGTGATTCTCACATCCCAATAATGAATGAAAAAAACTGTTTAACACAACATCCAATCCCAGGGAACTCCTTAAAACCCTCTGGGATGGCATGCTGGCACAGTAGTTAGCACTGATGCCTCAAAGCATCAGGAGCCTGGGTTTGATTCCTGGCTTGAGTCACTGTCTATGTGGAGTTTGCATGTTCTCCCCGTGTCTGTGTGGGTTTCCTCCGGATGCTCCAGTTTCCTCCCACAGTCGGAATGACGCGCTGGTTAGGTGCATTGACCCGAACAGGTGCCAGACTGTGGTGACTAAGAGAACTTCACAGTGACTTCATTGCAGTGATAGTGTAAGCCTTACTTGTGACACTAATAAATAAACTTTTACAGTACAATGAAAACAACGTGCCACATTGCATAGTACTAAGCTCCCAAAGTCTGTGCTGTGATTGTTGTGAAAATTGGTCTCAGTTCCCCCTAAGGCAGATCTTCAAAATAAAAGCCTGCCTCCTGACCGTTATCCAGTAATTCCCAGATGGAAGTTGTTCACACGCTAACCAATTCACTGAATTGAACATTGGTCACTTAGTTGAAGCACCAGAGAGCAGGAGGTACTGCACCCAAGGAAATATTCAGGTCTTGAAGAGAGAAGGGGATCTTGGCAGCCCCGTCACCCTCAACGCCAAACTCATTATATAAACTGCATCATCCGTATGGTGCTCTGGGACACATGACCCACTTGCATTATCTCTATCTTTTTTCAAGATCATCTCCTGGTTGTCTCTATCTTTCTTGCCAACAGCAATCTATTTTTATGGCCTCCCAGAGGAAATTAGAGGTTGCCATTCATTAGATTGACAGGGCAGATAAGTATGCACTGTCCGGTCACTGTATTTACAAATGCTGAGAGTTCGGACAGTTTGGAACCTGCAGCTCAACTGATAAGATAGCCAATCCCTATTTCTATGATAAGAAAATAGCTACTGAGGTCTTCTGCACAGGCTCAACATTACACGCAGCATTAGATCATTCACTCCGTGATTCCAGCTTTATATCTTCCGCATCAATCCTGACCTGATAATTCCACTCTGGATAGTTCTGCGGCCAGGCTGGTCAACTGAGCTTAGCGCTTGAGGTATTACAATTGTGCTCAGGTCCCTTGCCTGAGGGAATGAAGTTTAAAGTCTATTAGTGTCACACTTATATTAACACTGCAATGAAGTTACTGTGAAAATCCCTTAGTCATCACACTCCGGCACCTGTCTGGGTACACTGAGGGAGAATTTAGCATGGCCAACGCACCCAACCAGCACATCTTTCCGATTTATGAGAGGAAACCAGAGCACCTGGAGGAAACCCATGCACACACGGGGAGAATGTGCAGACTCTGCAGACAGTGATCCAAGTCAGGGATCGAACCCAGGTCCCTGGCACTGTGAGGCAGCAGTGCTAACCACTGTGCCACCCTGAAAGTCAATCAAAGGTTTCTGCTCCCAATGGTTATCGTGACCTTTGTTTTACATGTCCAAGAATGAGCTTGCCAAGGCTGCCCTCCATAATCAAATAGCCTCCCACATTCACTGTCTAGGCCTGCCTCAAGTATAGAATGGAAGGGCTGCTGATTCCATAGACTAAATTCCACTTTAATAGAGTCTAAGCCAGTTGATGAAGAGGAAACGAAAACACAGGTCTTGGCCACAATACTCCAGCTGTTCACATCCCGCTGCCACTGGCAGCAAATATAGAAAATTTGGCGCTCAGCCAAATCTTCATTCACTGCAACGGGACTGGAAAATCCCAACCATGGGGCGATGTTGGAAGATCCAGCCCTTTTTCTTTACTGAGGGAGTTTATTGACATATTCAGTCTCACAGCTCTCTTCCCACTCAACCCAGTGTCCCAGCTATCCCCTATTTACACTCTTCTTTAAAATGAAATGAAAATCAATAAATTAAATGCAAATGAGACGGGTGACAGGCCCTGGTGGGGTTCCCCTTCTTATCCTCTTGTAATAAAATAATAATCAACAAATTAAACAATAATGACAGGAGCGACAGCCCCTAGAGGGGCAGAATGTCAAAAAGAAGCTTTGCTAATTAAGCCAAAGTGTTTTTACCAGAGGTGATGATGCACCCCTGCCTCCGTGGTGCACACCAGTCATGGAAGGCCTGAAGCAAATCGCAATTTACAAGTTTCTTTTAACTGTAACAATTTTAATTCACTAAACATTAACAAAACCTCAAGAATGTAGCTGACAAGACATTCTTACTCTATTGTGAGTTAGTGCCTCAAGGAATAAAGGGAAGACAACTGGAAGAAGTGCTTGGCACAAGACTAAAGGTTTGCAGGTTAGGTGGATTGACCATGCTAAATTGACCCTTATGTCAGGAGGACTAGTAGGGTAAATGCATGGGGTTATGGGGATGGGAACTGGGTGGGATTGTGGCTGGTGCAGAGCCAATGGGCCAAATGGCCTCCTTCTGCACTGTAGGGATTCTCTGATTCTATGGTAAGAAATTAAAGAGCATCACTCTTTAGCAGTGCGCCTGTATGAAATGAGAGTGTACATCTCTCTGACTTGGCCCTTTATCCCAAGTATTATTAATGAAGATTTCCCCCTTGCCTTTTGGATTTAAGTTTTGAAACATGGGACTAAAACATGAGAGGTCTTGGAAGAGAGATTTTGTGCTGAGTTCCCCTACAACATGAGAGACATGTGCACCTTCCACTACAATGTTGTCGTGAACAGGGCTGACACTAAACTAAAGACATTTCCTGTGCCTGGGTTGGATTTTCTGGTCAGCAGAGAATGGCACTCACTACAGACCTTGAAGATTGTCCGGTCCTGCCAGCAGCGCACCTCCCCCCCGCCACCCACCCCACCCCCCACCGCCCCACGGGTTTCCCGCCGGTGTGGGGTGACGTCAATGGGAATCCCCATTGATGCAGTGGGAGCAGAGAATCCTGTCACTAGCAAACAACATGCCACCCCCCCCATCAGCGGGAAACACGCAACTGGGAGGCCGGAGAATCTCACCCCTAGTGATCTCTGAGGTGCAGGTTTACCCTTTCCTGATTGAAGTTTGAATCTGGCACCAAATCAACCGGATCTCCAGGCATCCGGATTCCTCAAGCAGCTTATGCAACCAATCACAAGGAATAAAGAACAATATAGCACACGAACAGGCCCTTCAGCCCACCAAGATTGCAATGATAGATGGCTTCTATCCACCTTTTTGCCTCCCATTCGTGTGTCAATCAAGATACGCCATGAACATTGTTCATGTGCCTGCTTCCTGCACCTCCACTGGCAATGTGTTCCAGGCACACACCACCCTCTGTGTGAAAAGCTTTCCCCACACATCTCCCCCAAACTTACCCGTTCTCACCTTAACTTGTGCCCTCTTGTAATCAACCTTTCTGCCCTGGGAAAAAACCTCTGACTATCCACCCTATCTATGCCTCTCATAATTTTGTAGACTTCTATCTGGTCGTCCCTCAGTCTCCGTCTTTCCAGTGAAAAGAATCCGAGTTTTATCCAACCTCTCCTCATGCCTAAAAGCCTCCAGACTGGGCAACACCCTGGTACCTTCTCCAAAGCATCCATGTTCTTCAGGTAGTGTGGTGGCCAGAACTGCACGCGATATTCCAAACGCGACCTAAGTAAAGTTTTATGCAGTTGTCTTGCCATTGGAATATTCTCAGAGACAGCAAAAAGGCTAAAGCTTTATTTATTAGTCACAAGTAGGCTTACATTAACACTGCAATGAAGTTGCTGCGAAAATTCCCTAATCACCTGTTCACATAGACTGAGGGAGAATCTTAGCAGGCAAATGCACCTAACCAGCACGTCTTTCAGACTGTGGGAGGAAACCAGAGCATCCGGAAGAAACCCACGCAGACATGGGGAGAACATGCAAACTCCGCCCAGTGACCCAGGCCGGGAATCGAACCTGGGTCTCTGGCGTTGTGAGGTAGCAATGCTAACCACCATGCCACTGTGCCTTTTAACACAACTTTAACAGACAGCAAAATAAATGATTAGGACATGCATATTCAGGTGTTCAGGTGTTTCTAATGTGGCAGTGCAGACCCATTGGGTTAAGGGGCCTCTTCTGCACTGTACGATTCTATGATTTTATATGGGATTAACATAGGAGCTAAAATAGTAAAAACAAACTTTAAAAAAAAATTGCTTCAAATATTGTGGGATTTCTTCTCATTTTTTCTTTATCTCCTCCTGCTGTGCATTTTTTAATAGGGTTTCCCAGAATGGAGCTGTAGTTATGGCATCAAGTCACCCAAGCAGCCAATTATATTGAAGAATTTTCATTGCCAACAAACCAGAAAAGAAAAAGTACTAAAATATCTTTATCATAATCTTCAAACTTGACTAAAAGATTATACGGAGCAAAATAACAATTGGGAAGCCTACCTGGGCTGAAATATCATGAGAAAATTATTTGAAAATTTTGGTTTAAAAAATCTAACAATTAATCTCAATAGGGATACCTAACAACTTTTCTCAAATAAGAACATAAGAACATAAGAAATAGGAGCAGGAGTAGGCCATCTAGCCCCTTGAGCCTGCCCTGCCATTCAATAAGATCATGGCTGGTCTCATAGTGGTTCAGTTCCACTTACCTGCCTGCTCCCCATAGCCCTTAATTCCCTTATTGGTCAAAAATCTATCTACCTGTGACTTAAACACATTTAACGAGGTAGCCTCCACTGCTTAAATGGGCAGAGAATTCCAAAGATTCACCACCCTCTGGGAGAAGAAGTTCTTCCTCAACTCTGTTCTAAATTGACTCCCCCTTAAAAAAACACGTAAGATTGTTTTTCAGGCCAGAACTGTTCCTCAGCAATAATTTCATAGAATCCCTTCAGCACAGAAGGAGGCCAATAGGCCCATCAGCTCTGCACCGACCACCCAGGCCCTACTCCTTTAATCCCACATAATTACCATTAATCCCCTGACACTAAGGGGCAATTTAGCATGTTCAATCCACCTAACCTGCACATCTTTGGATTATGGGAGGAAACCGGAGCACCCGGAGGAAACCCACGCAGATAGGGAGTGAATGTGCAAACTCCACACAGTGACCTGACACTGGAATCGAACCCAGGTCCCTGATGCTATGAGGCAGCAGTGCTAACCACCGTGCCACCGTGCTGTCCAACATTACCAACATCACTGTTAAAAATTCAAGACAACCTGATTGAGGAAGGTCTAACGTTTTTACAGCACTTCTAACCATGATGTGAGAGTGAGAAGGGAAAGATCTCACCACGTCAATGAATTTTAATCATTGTTGGCTCTATTGGGTGTGTTATGTGTGTTGGGACATAGCCCCTTTAAGAGAAGGGGTCAGGTGACCTGGGGTGTGGGGTGAGCTGGTTGAGAACCATCTTGAGTGGGCAGTCAACATAGAACATAGAACATTACAGTGCAGTACAGGCCCTTCGGCCCTCGATGTTGTGCCAACCTGTGAAAACCAATCTAAAGCCCATCTAACTTACACTATTCCAATATCATCCATATGTTTATCCAATCACCATTTAAATGCCCTTAATGTTGGTAAGTCCACTACTACTGCAGGCAGGGCATTCCACACCCTTACTACTCTCTGAATAAAGAACTTCTGACATCCGTCCTATTTCTATCACCCATCAATTTAAAGCTATGTCCCCTCGTGCTAGCTGTCACCATCCGAGGAAAAAGGCTCTCACTGTCCACCCTATCTAATCCTCTGATCATCTTGTGTGCCTCTATTAAGTCACTTCTTATCCATCTTCTCTCTAATGAAAACAGCCTCAAGTCCGTCAGCCTTTCCTCATAAGACCTTCCCACCATACCAGACAAGATATCAACGCCAAAAATATAGATTAACATTAGCATTCAGGAACAGGACAAGAGAAGCACCAGGACACCAAGCGTCACAAATTGCAATACATTTGGGCATTGACTAGCAGAGTTTTCCAGCAACAGATGAACAAATCGCTTAAGAGGGAGGGAAAAATCTGAAAGATGTATGTGGGACATTGTTCTTTACACCAGTTGTTGCCTGGTAAATCTCCTCTGCACTCTTTCCAATGCTTCCACATCCTGCCTATAATGTGGCAACCAGAACTGTACGCAATACTCCAAGTGCAGCCGCACCAGAGTTTTGTACAGCTGCAACATGACCTCATGGCTCCTAAACTCAACCCCTCTACCAATAAAAGCTAACACACTGTATGCCTTCTTAACAACCTTTTCAACCTGGGTGCCAACTTTCAGGGTCTATGCACATGGACACCAAGATCTCTCTGCTCATCCACTCTACCAAGTATCTTACCATTAGCCCAGTACTCTGTATTCCTGTTACTTCTTCCAAAGTGAATCACCTCACACTTCTCCACATTAAACTCCATTTGTCACCTCTCAGCCCAGCTCTGCAGCTTGTCTATGTCCCTCTGTAACTTGCAACATCCTTCCGCACTGTCCACAACTCCACCGGCTTTAGCGTCATCTGCAAATTTACTAACCCATCCTTCTGCGCCCTTACCCAGGTTATTTATAAAAATGACAAACAGCAGTAGTCCCAGAACAGTTCCTTGCAGTACACCACTAGTAACTGAACTCCAGGATGAACATTTCCCATCAACCATCACTCTCTGTCTTCTTACAGTTTATCAATTTCTGATCCAAACTGCTAAATCACCTTCAATCCCATGCCTCCGTATTTTCTGCAATAGCTTACCATGGGGAACGTTATCAAACGCCTTACTGAAATCCATATACACCACATGAACTGTTTTACTCTCATCCGCCTCTTTGGTCACCTTCTCAAAGAACTCAATAAGGTTTGTGAGGCACGACCTACTCTTCACAAAACCATGTTGACTATCCCTAATTAAATTATTCCTTTCTAGATGATTATAAATCCTATCTCTTATAATCCTTTCAATGTTTGGAGTGTGGAGCAAGCAGATCGATTAAAGAGCTGTGTTCCCTGATGCCTGGCTATGGAGTAGTTCTTGAAGTGATAACTCAGTACTCAAAGATTTAACAGAGTGGGGGTGGAGGGAGCTGGGTAAGGGGGTGAGTGAGACAGGGGGGAATGCACAGCACAGTCTATGGCGGAGGAGTGAGTGACAGACTGCAATTTTGAGGACTTCTGGGTTAATCTGTGCCTGTGCTAAAGTTCTGGTTAGTTTTAGAGGGGTAATGGTGATGAATGCTAAAGGTTCTCCATCAAAACCCCACAAAATCCAGACCAATGTGTTTGCAAGATAGTTCCTCAGTGCAGTATTTAATCCACTTGAAAAATAATTGGGTCAACACATGCGTTAAAATAATTCATGAAGGAAACTTGCATGAGAAAATCTTAAGGTTTCATCCATTAATATTTCTATCCATCTATATATTCTAGGCTTATAGTTCAGTGGAAGGTACAATTAGGCACATAACTATTGTTATCACCATTACATTCCAGAAAATCAGATGGTGAAAGATACAACCAGAACCAATCTTTACAGCCACCATACATATTTATTTACAAAGATACAAGTTACAAACACGCACCTCCTAGCCAGCAACCACAGTTTCATTTTGTTTTACTTTTATAGGGGCACAAATGAATTACAATTAATGCCTACATAGATACTAGAAGCAGGAGTAGGCCACTCAGCTCTTCAAGTCTGCTCCACCATTCATTATGATCATGGCTGATCATCAAATTCAATATCCTGATCCCGCCTTCCGCCACATTCCTTGATTCCTTTAGCCCCAACAGCTGTATCTAATTTCTTCTTGAACTCAGACAAAGTTTTGGCCTCAACTACCTTCTGTGGTAGTGAATTCCACACATTCACTACTCTCTGGAAGTTCTCACTTGAGGTTTATCCCTTATCATCAAACTATGACCCCTAGTTCTGGACTCCTCCCACCATCGGGAACATTCTTTCTGAATCTACCCTGACTAACTTTGTTAGAATGTTATAAGTTTCTATGAGATCCCCTCTCACTCCTCTAAACTCCAGTGAATACAATCCTAACCGACTTACTGTTTCCTCATGTGATGGACCTGCCTTTCCAGGAATCAGCCTGGTAAACCTTCACTGCACTCCCTTTATGGCAAGGACATCCTTTCTTAGGTAAGGACACCAAAACTGCACACAAGACTCCAGGTGTGGCCTCACCAATGCCCTACACAATTGCAGTAAATTTAATATACAATTAATGTCAATCACCCAAGGCAGATACTTCAATTAGAATAAATGATGTGTGCTCTCTACCTGGAACTGGGAAAATTCCAGGCAGGTTTGAACCTGTTTATGGAGCCCCACTCAACATAGTCCCGTCTTCAATACTCAAAATATCTCTCAGGAGACAAAAGGTCAATATAGAAGGTGGAATGTACTAACAGCACCAACTCACTGTAAAGCCAGACAAGGAAATAAACAGAAACCAAAAGGACCACTAACTACTATAGACAGAATTCCTTTTAACAAGCAGCCCAGTTGAAGCACAGATCAAAAGTAACTTTTTCATCCATTACTTAAAAGTTTATTTATTATTGTCACAAGTAGGCTTATATTAACACTGCAATGAAGTTACTGTGAGAATCCCCCAGTCGCCACACTCGGACGCCTGTTTGGGCACACTGACACTTGCACACCACCCCTATTTCACAACAACATAAAACAATAAACTCAATCATTCTACACGCAGAATATTAATAGTGCAACAAGGTGATTTCAGGATTTATGCTGAGTTTGTATTACAGAACTTCCCCTAAAGGACTACATCAGATATGGGCAGCGGCACAATCATTAGCACTGCTGCCTCACAGCGCCAGGGACCTGGGTTCGATTCCCGGCTTGGGTCAGTGTCTGTGTGGAGTTTGCATATTCTCCCCGTGACTGCTTGGATTTCCTCCAGGTGCTCCGGTTTCCTCCCACAGTCTGAAAGATGCGCTGGATAGGTGCATTGACCCAAACAGGCACTGGAATGTGGCAACTAGGGGAATTTCACAGTAACTTCATTACAGTGTTAATGTAAGCCTTACTTGTGACTAATTAATAAAATGTTAGTGCCCTAGGTGTCAAGACACGTGCCTCATTTACCCTATGGGGTGAATTGTACAGCACCATCTGCTAAATCAAACCACCAGTGCAACCTCTAAGGCCAACTATATAGTGCAGGCCAAAGCCAGTTTAGGTAGGCAGTAGCAGGTTCCTGGAGGAGATTAGCGAGCCAGTTGAGCTTTTGTGGCATTCTGACAGTTTGCGTGGCCATTTATTTTCTGGTGTCAGTTCACATGTCATCAGGTTGGTTAAAATTAATTCCACAACTTTGATTTGATTTATTATTGTCACAGTGAAAAGTATTGTTTCTTTCACACTGTACTGACAAAACATACCATTCATAGGGTACATAGGGAAGAAGGAAAGGAGTGAGCGCAGAATATTGTTATAGACTGGGTTTTGAGAAAGATCAGCTTAATAAATGATAAGACCATATAAAAGTCTGACAGCAGCAGGAAGAAGCTGTTCTTGAGTCGTTAGTATGTGATCTCAGACTTTTATATCTTTTTCCTGATAGAAGAAGATGGAAGAGAGTCTATCCGGGGTATGTGGGGTCCTTGATTAGGCTGGCTGTTTCTCCAAGGCAGCAGGAAGTGTAGAAAGTGTCAATGGATGGGAGACTGGATTGCACAATAGTCTGGTAGTTTCTTGCAGTCTTGGGCAGAGCAGGAGCCATACCAAACTATGATATATCCAGAGGGCTTTCTATGAAGCATTTGTAAAAATGGGTGAGGGATGCAGTGAACATGTCGAACTTGCCATGATTGTCTGATCTCTGGGTTGCTAGTCCCATCAAGCACTACATCACTATATCTAGTCAATCCTAACTTTAGCTGATGCCTGTGGAAATTCTATACAATTTAACAGCTGGGAAGTCAAACTGCTGGCATGGTGTGGTAGACTTAACTCCACCTGTGCCTTCCAGGCAAGTGAGCCTGGGGCTGTCACCAGTGACACTGTTACCTCAGGAGCCTTTGCAAAAACATCCTGTTGGAGATCTCCTCCCACTGTTCCTTTGGACACAACAGGAGTGGCAGTACCTCTTCCCTGTCTTAGCTGCCAGAGTCAGGGCCGTGTTCAGCAATAGAAGCTGAATGGTGGATATAATGACTTCAATCAGGCAATTGAGGTTGGCCGATTGTAATACGAACTCCCTGATTAAGGAGTAAATCACATTATGTTTTAAGTTTCCTTTTGACTTTGTTTTTTGTTCAGGCTGTTCCCCCTCCTTTTGGGGAGCTGCCCCTTTTAATTTGTCCCTAAATTAATTTGAGTTTGTTTATTTGGTTAGGGAGAAAAAGAGTTCCCTGATTAAGGAGTCAGTTGATGGGCCAGTCAGGGAGTCTTTGCCTTGTATTTAACCAGGAGTATCAGTTCCTCTGGAACTCCCAAAGGTAGACTGTTGGTTGATAGCACTCTGTGTACTGCTGTTGCACTCTGTGTACTGCCGTTGCACTCTGTGTACTGCCGTTGCACTCTGTGTACTGCCGTTGCACTCTGTGTGCTGCCGTTGCACTCTGTGTGCTACTGTTGCACCCTGTGGAATTGTAAATAAAGGGATTCTGATTAAGGGACTTCCGCCTCTGAAAACTTATTACGGTGAAGAAGCATTTAGATCATCGTGCTAGCGTTAAAAAAGGGAATTGTTCCTTTTTTGCAAAATGCAAAGGAAGGGAAATACAGAATAAAGCTTTGACGAAAGGTCATCTGGATTCGAAACGGCAGCTCTTTTCTCTCCTTACAGATGCTGCCAGACCTGCTGAGATTTTTCAGCATTTTCCCTTTTGGAGAGGATATACGGGTCAGGTTATTAAAATAATGAGAGAGGATTGGGGAAGAAAATGGAAGTTGATCGAAGTTTTAGAATTCAATCTGGACCTAAGCTTACTCCTAAACTTATCATTAGATGGCTGAGAGTTTGGAAGAATCTTCTGACCGGTGTGGAAATTCCATCCAGTTTGTTAAGTTGTGGAAAAAGCTGCCACCTAGTGCAGTGAGCTCGGATTCGGGATTCTTTCAAAAGAGAACTTGATAAACTTCTGCTGCAGAAGGGTGCAGATGGGATCAGGAAATGGGTCAAAGTATGGTTAAGTGTGGTGCATTTCTGAGGTAAAACCATCATGGGTACTCCACAGCCATTCAAATCCTTGCATTGCTATTTAAAGATAATGGAGTATAAGTTATTGAGTGTACAATACATTACCAGCGGTTTATTAGCATCATAATGAATGGACTGTTAGTGCAGGTATTGAAATTGTGGCAGGGATTATACAGATGAATCATTGCAATGGCTTTTTTTTGCATCGGTGTGTTATGGTCCAAGAAATGTTGGGGAATGGAACGCTTGCTATTACAGGCATCTGCTGTAGCTTTAGCAAGGTGTGTGGTTAAGCGTGTGAGGTGATGCAATTTGAGAAGACTAACAAGGCAAGGGATTCACAATGAACAGCAGGAAGCAAGGAAGTATACAGCGGACCAGAGGGGCCTTGGGGTGCGTGTCCAAAGATCCCTGAAATCAGCAGGACAGTTAGCTAAGATGGTTAAGAAGACATATGGGATACTTGTCTTTATTAGCTGAAGCACAGAATATAAAAGCAGGGAGGTTATGATGGAGCTGTATAAAACCCTCATTTGGCCACGGCTAGAGAACTGTGTGCAGTTCTGGTCACCGCACTATAGGAAGGGTGAGATTGCATTAGGAAAGTTGTAGAGGAGATCCACAAGGCTGCTGCGTGGGCTGGAGCATTCCAGCTATGAAGAGAGTCTGGATAAGCTGGGGTTTTCCTTGGAGCAGAGAAGGTTGGGTGGGGACCTTGACTGAGGTGTACAAAATTATGAGGGACATAGTTAGGGTAGGTAGGAAGAAACCTTTCCCTTGGTAGAGAGGTCAATAGCAAGGATTTACAGTAAGAAGCAGGAGATTTAGGAAGGATTTGGGGAAAAATCTTTTTACCCAGAGGGTGGTGGGAATCTGGAACTCGGGGAAAGAGTAGAGGCAGATACCCTCACAACATTTAAGAAGCATTTAGATGAGCATTTGAAATGCCTTAGCATAGAAAACTATGGATCAATTGCTGGAAAATGGGATGAGAATAGATGGGTGTTTGATGGTCGGCGGAGACATAATGGGCTGAAGGGCCTCTTTCTGTGCTGTAAAACTCTGTGATGTTATGGCACTCCCAGTTAACTGTCTAACAAGGAGTAGCTCTCCCTCTGCTGTGCCTTAACTACGTGCCTAAGTCTAACCTCAGAACAGGACTTCCTACTGCTCCATTACTGATACTTTTGTGTCACATACCAACCATCTGGTGCCCATTAAGAGTAAAATTGTCAAACGTGGTGCCAACAAATGCCAGGCTAGAAGCTGCCATGCCCACTGAGAATTGGTTTGAAATGACCCAAAATCATTTCACATAAAACCCTGCAGAGTGGTGAAGGACATTTCAGACAATCATATTGCATTAGGATCACCAGGTAGTATTAAAAAAAATGAGTTAATGTCACAGATAAAAGGGTGAGATCGCAGGCAATTAGTGTAGGTAAAGAACTAGTTTGTGTAATGGCTTAGTGGCACAGAAACAGGTTAGTAACAAGTGATGGATTTTTGCCTAATAATGAATAGGTAATGCTGCCAGTCAGCCACTATACCAGACTATTATAACAGGTAATGTCTTTGCACCACAGGTAATGTATCTGTATCATTGGTAATGAACTTTCATTACCGGTAATGGATTTGCATTATAGGTACTACATTCCTATCGCAGGTAATAAGCTGCGTCGCAGGTAATTTATTTGTGCCTCAGGTAGCTGGAGAAGATTTTAAGGATTAGTTTTCGCACAATAGAGTATTTTTCAAAAAATCACACACAGAGATCAGGATGCCTCATACACATTTTCATTAGTGACTTTTAATGGATAGAAACTCGTGTGAGGCATGCTATTCTCCAAATCTGATTCCTGCCTTTATAGTCCATTGCCTTGAGACAGTGGCAGTTCTATTATTGTTCTGTTTGTCTTGGAATTCCTTAGTTTCTTTCTCCATAAGGGATCTTTCTGGAGAAAATGGTCTTTCATTCAAGGTGCCATTATTTACATCATTATTTACAAGGCTATAGAAAATCAGGATGCAGCAATAACTCCTCTCTTAGGTATTTCTCACTCATCTTTTCTCAGTGAGTGATATCGCTCTGGCACATTTCCTTAATCACACATGCTCAGTAACTATAATTAGATAACACTTTCTATTTCCCCCTAATTCTTTATCTCCACTTTATTTTAGACACCTACACATACTCAAACATGTCCTCCAAAAGTGTGTTTAAGTTATTAAGGTTCTAAAGTTTACTTCTTATTGTCACAAATAGTTTTACATTAACACTGCAATGAAGTTACTGTGAAAATCCCCTAGTCACCACCACTCCAGCACCTGTTTGGGTACACTGAGGAAGAATTTAGCATGGCCAATGCACCTAACCAGCACATCTTTCGGACTGTGGGAGAAAACCGGAGCACCCAGAGGAAACCCACACAGACATGAGGCGAACATGTAGACTCCACACAGATAGTGACTCAAGCTGGGAATTGAACCCAATCCTTGGCGCTGTGAGGCAGCTGTGCCAACCACTGTGTCACCATGCTGCTCTTAAAAGTGTCTGCTTTTAAAGGGCTTTTTAACAGGTCCTTTATTTAGGTTGCTTGTTACTTCCTCAAAGGACTCCAATAAATTAGTCAAACATGGGGCCCGATTTTACCATTGCATCATGCCCATTTTTGGGTTGTCATAGTAAAGTAGGGTTGAGGCCATTAACACAATCTGTGCCCGCGTCTGCACAGGTGGCCACTTTACTGAGACCCAGGAATGGCTGCGATCCAATTCACGTCCGAAACGGGCACAACGGCAATTTAATTGGATTCACGTGTATTTAAATTGAATTCATGAACTGCCCACCCAACGTTATCAGCATTTCCCCCTTTATCACTGCGTTCACTGATCCAGAATCGGGCCAGAATGGACGTGCTGAATAAAAGTCTGAATCGGATGCTCCAGCTTCTGAAGAGATGAGTTCAGAGCTTCCAACGATTCTCTGACTCAGGTCGGTGGTGGTGGTGGTGGGGAGGAGGCGGGTGGGGGGCAGGGGGGGCCGCTGCCACTCTGCAGGCGATCGGTGGAGGGGGGGGCAGGGGGCGGGAAGGGAGCAGGGGGTCGCAATCAGTCTAGGTAGCGGTGGGGGGGGGGGGGGGGGGGGGCGGTGCATAAGGAGGACAGTGATGTCTGTAGGGGCCATCGCTCCCACTTTTCACTCCCACTTTCTGCGGCTCGGGAGCGATCTGACATGGGGGCGCTTTTTCAAATTTTTTCTAACCGCGCATGCGCAGTTCAGAGCTCCAATGGCTTTGGGCACACTAAGCTCTGTCCACAGCGCGATTCAGACACGCAATTTTTTTTCAGGCTGAGTGCATATGGGAGCACCTGAAAGCAGATTTCCAGATTCAGCACTTAGAATGAAAATGGTAAAATCAGGCCCATGATTTCCCTTTCACAAAATCACATTGACTCTGTCTGATTGCATTGAGATTTTCACTATAGCCTCCTTAACAATAGATTCCAGCATTTTCTCTAGTGACAAATGTTAAGCTCCCTGGCCTATACTCTCCTTCTTACTGTCTCTCTCCTTTCTTGAATCGAGGAGTCACATTTGTTATTTTTCAATCTGATGGGGTCTTTCCAGAACCGAGCAAATTTTGGAAATTAAGATACATCTCCTATCTCAGCTGCACCTATTTTAAGGCAATGGATGAAGTCCGACGGGACCTTTGGACTTGTCAGCTTTCAGCTCTAACACTTTTCTCAATATTGTTTTCCTGGAGATGATCACTTTTTAGGTTCCTCCCTCTCTTCATCTCCAGATACATTGTTATTACTGGGATGTGATTCGCATCCTCCATAGTGAATACAGATGCAAAATGTCTGTTCAGTCATAGAATCATAGAATTGTAGAATCCCTAGAGTGCAAAAGGAGGCCATTTGACCCATCGAACCTGCACCAACTACAATCCCTGTAAACCTCACAGATTTACCTGCTAGTTTCCCTGACACTAAGGGGAAATTTAGCATGACTCATCAACCTAACCCGCATATCTTTGGATCCAATCCATCCACCATTTCCTTATTTTCCATTACTAATTCCCCAGACACTTTGTCTAGTGGACCAAATTTAACTTTACTTACTCTTCTCCTTTCAAAATATCCATAGAAACCCTTATTACCTGTTTTTATATTTCTAGCCAGCTTTCTCTCGTACTCTAATTTCTCCCTCCTAGTTAATCTTTCAGTCATTAATTTCTTTTCTTTATATTTTGTTCAATCTTCTAACCAACGTCTCTGTCTTTATGGTATTGTGGACGTTTTTTTGTCAATGTGATACTGTACTTTTCTTACTTAGCCACGGATGGGGTGTCCTTCCCTTAGAGTCTTTCTTACTCACTGGAATGTATTTTTTCTGAGTATTCTGAAATATCACCTTATATGTCTGCCATTTCGTTTTTATTGAACTATCCCCCAAACTGATTTCCCAATTCAATATCGCCAGCTTGGCCTTCATGTGTGCCCTCATTTCCATTTGAAACAATAGTCTACCTTTGTTCCCCTCAAACTGAATATGAAATTCAATCATGATCACTAATAGCATGGCACGGTGGCACAGTGGTTAGCACTGCTGCCTCACAGTGCCAAGGACCCGGGTTCAAACCCAGCCTTGGCTGACCATCTGCATGGGTTTCTCCAGGTGTTCTGGTTCCCCCACAATCCAAAGATGCGAAGGTTAGATGGAATGGCCACACTCAATTGCCCTTTAGTGTCGGGGGATTAGCTGTGTAAATACATGGGGTTACAGGGATAGGGCTGGGTAGGATTGTTGTTGGTGCAGGGCTCAATGGGCAGAATGGCCTCCTGCTGCGCTACAGAGATTCTATGAATACCTGGAAGAACCTTCACTATGAGGTAATTAATTAATCTTGTTTCATTGCACATTAGCAGATCTAGTAATAGCTTTCTCTGGAACATGCTACTTTAAGAAACTTTCTGAAACACACACTATGAACACATCTTTCAGGCTATCTTTGCCAACCTGATTTGCCCAATCAGTACGTAGACTGAAATCATGCATGACTATCGCTGTACCTTTCTCACAGGTTCCAATTATTTCTTCCTGTATATCACATCCTACAGTGTGGTTACCACTGGGGACCCATAAAACACTTTCACAAGTGAGGTTCATGGTGGGAGATATAGGAAGGATGTCCAAGGCAGGTTCTTTACTCAGAGAGTGGTTGGGGTGTGGAATGCTCTGCCTGCTGTAAAAGTGGAGTCGGACACTTTAAGAACTTTCAAGCAGTTATTGGATACGCACATGGAACACACCAGAATGACAGAGAGTGGGATAGTTTGACCTTGGGATTGGACATAGCTCAGCACAACATTGAGGACTGAAGGCTGTACTTCTCTATGTTCTATGTTCTATATTCTATGCTGATGTCTTACTTCTACTATTTCTCATCTCTACTCAAGCTGATTCTATATCTTGTTCTCAAGACTAAGGTAATCTCTCTCTATTGTATCAATGTCATCCTGAATTAACAGAGCCATCCCTCTACCTTTTCCTAGCTTCCTATCAAATCAGTAATGTTAATATTATTGCAAGTCAGGATATGGTGTATGGCTTAGAAGGGAACTTGCAGGGGGGTAGCATTCCCACATTTTGATTTGATTCGATTTATTATTGTTACATGTATTAGTACACAGTGAGAAGTATTATTTCTTGCGCGCTTTACAGAAAAAGCATACCATTAATAGAGGAGGAAAGGAGAGAGTGCAGAATGTAATGTTACAGCCACAGGTAGGGTGTAGAGAAAGATCAACTTAATGTAAGGTAGGTCCATTCAAAAGTCTGACAGCAGCTGGAAAGAAGCTGTTCTTGAGTCGGCTGGTACATATTCTCAAACTTTTGTATCTTTTCCCCAATGTAAGAAGGTGGAAGAGTGAAACCAAAAGAGAAAATGTTGGAAAATCTCAGCAGGTCTGGCGGCATCTGTAAGGAGAGAGAGAAGATGACATTTCGAGTCCAAACGACCCTCTGTCAAATCTGGAACTGAGTCTCCAAGATGGAAGAGACTATTAAGGGCTTAATCAGCACAGTCTTTTGGACTGTGGGAGGAAACTGGAGCACCCAGAGGAAACCCACGTAGACCTGGGAAGAATGTGCAGACTCCACACAGACAGTGACCCAAGCTGAGAGTTGAACACAGGTGCTGTGAGGGAGCAGTTCTAACCATTGTGCCAGCATGCTGCCCTGTCCTAGAGCCAAACTGATTGGCTAACAACTAAAACTATCTTCCTCTGTGCTAGGTATCCAAGTTTTCCTCTAGAGTCACACTGACTGCAATTTTACGAAGGATCCTTGATTTGACTCGGTCCAAATGCTGCTTTGATGCTAAAGACAATCACTCTCACCTCACCTCTGGATTTGAGTTCTTTTATTCGTGTGGGGCAGCACCAAGGCTGACCATCGATCACCAGATTATTGCTGTGTAAATGCCACTACTTTGCACTGTCAGTGATACCTTGCATCACTTTGCTGATAATTAGGATAGGTTAATTGTAGAATCCCTGCAGTGCAGAAAGAGGCCATTCAGCCTATCAAGTCTGCCCCAAACTTGGCCCTATCCCCATAATGTTATGGGGAGGTGATGGCCTCATGGTATTACCGCTAAACTGTTAATCTCAAAACTCAGCTAATATTCTGGGGGCCCGGCTTCAAATCCCGCCATGGCACATGGTGGAATTTGAATTCAATAAAAAAATCTGGAATTAAGAATCTACTGATGACCATGAAACCATTGTCGGTTGTCGGAAAAACCATCTGGTTCACTAATGTCTTCCAAGGACGGAAATCTGCCATCCTTACCTAGTCTGGACTACATGTGATTCCTGAGCCACAGCAATGTGGTTGACTCTCAACTATCCTCAGGGAACTAGGGATGGACTATAGATGCTGGCCAGTCAGCAATGCCCATGTTCCACAAATGAATTTTAAAAAACACACATATTTATCCCACTAATCCCTCTAGCCTACTCATCTTGGGACATTGAGAGGCAATTTAGCATAGCCTATCCACTAACTTTCATATCTTTGGAGCTTGGGAGGCAACCAGAACACTTGAAGGACCCAGAGAGAATGTGCAAACTCCACACAGACAGTCACCCAAGGCCAGAATCGAAGCCAGGTCCTTGGCATTGTGAAGCAACAGTGCTAACCACTGTGCCACCTTGTTGCCTGTTAGGTGATACCAAGCCACATTGAATTCATCCTGTTTTTTTGGACAGGTAATGACTGGGCATCATTTCAGCTTTGCCAGGTAATTGTACTGAAACAGCTTAGCTGGTGGTGCACCCATTCCTAGCACACATATCTTCAGCATTCCAATGTGGATGTTGTGGGAGCCCATAGCCTTTGCTGTATCCACAGGTCTCAGTTGTTTCTTGGTGCCACTTTGGACTGAATCAAATTGGTTGAAGGCTGGCATTTATGATGGTGGTGTCCTCAAGAGATGGTTATAGATTCTTCAGCCTTGTCCTGATGTGTTGGGCTAAGATCATAATTGAGAATGGGAATGTTAGCAGTACCTCCTCCTCCTCCTCCTGTTAGTTGTTTAATAGCTTACCATCATTCATGACTGGAGGTGGCAGGGCTGCGGATCTTGATGCCAATCTGTTGGTTGTGGGCTCCCTTAGCGCTGTCTATCATATGCTGTTCACACTGTTTTAATGTTATGTTAATCATCAAATGTTCCCTTCCTCCTTTCAAAACCACGCTTGTCATCCCCTAACCAATACTCGATTCACCTCATCTTCTTTCCAACCCTTTTCAACCTTGATGGTGTCCTGCACAATGGACCTTGTCCTCTCACCTATGTTTGTCCAAGAAAACATATTAAAATTAGGATCATGCTTTTGACCCTTTCAACTGAATTCGAACGACATTGGACATTTTCTAATCTTTTGGTTCTACCCCGTTACTTAATGAGCTGTAAAAATTTCAGTCACAACTCCTTTACCTCTACAAGCATTTTTGGATGCATTCCATCTGTTCCTGTTGTCTTATGAATATTCATGTGCTCCAGTTCTTTCATGGCAATTTTATTACTCAGCTCCATTTTGCTCTTGAACTCAATTATATTCCTGAGTCTTTCCAAGTATTAGGAGTTTTCATTTTTTTCTTTCCATGTTAATGTTGTTAAAATATTTATTACATTTCTGTATATTGTTGTCATAAGAAAGAATAGTTGAGAAAAGGTTTTTTAGCCTTTATGACTCACCCCTGTTTCACCCTTCTCACTCAGCACTATCACCCAGTCCAACGCCTATCTCATCCAGCCCAAGCCCATCTCACCCAGTTCAGCACTCATCATATCCAGTCCAGCACCCATCTCATACATACCACCATCCATTACATGCAGTCCAGCACCCATCTCACCCAGCCCAGTGTCCATCACACTCAGTCCAGCACCCATCTCACCCAGCCCAGCACCCATTTCATCTAGTCCAGCACCCATCACACTCAGTCCAGCACCCACCTCACCCAGCCCAGCACCCATCACACCCAGTCCATCACCCATCTCGCCCAGTCCAGCATCCATCTCACCCAGCCCAACACCCATCTCACCCAGACCAATGCCCATCTCAGCCAGTTCAGCACTCATCATATCCAGTCCAGCACCCATCTCAGCCAGCCCACTGCCCATCTCACCCAGTCCAGTGCCCATCACACCCAGCCCAGCACCCATCTCAGCCAGTCCAGCACACATCTCACCCAGCCCAGCCACTACTGGATCCAGCCCAGTGCCCATCATACCCAGTCCAGTGCCCATCCCAGCCAACCCAAGTACCATCTCACCCAATGAGCATCCATCACATCCAGCCACATGTACAAATATATCCTGTACTGCCTTTAGTTTGAATGACACATCTGGTAAACTATTGCTAACTCTGTCTACTGGCAGCCTTTCATTTTGCGTGGTGGTGGTGGTCAACCCAGTGTTCAACATTGCCTGGTGTAGCTCAGGAAGCCCACTCTGGTATAGAAGTCTCTGTGCATTTGCTGTAAAGGGAGACAGTGGATTGAGAAAGTGCATGGTTCACAGCTGCTCATCTCTGGACGCTCTTCTCAGTGAGTTGAGCTCCCCAGTTTCCTCAACCCTTCCAATGCCTCTCCATAACAGTCAACTTCCAGATGTCACCATCATGTCTATGTTGGTTCCACCATCTTTATGTCTTGCCTGCAGGTGTCCTTGTAGCAGAGGCATGTCCACCAGGTTGTGACTCTGTGGCCAATTTACCACACAGAAGATCTTTGAGTATTCAGCCATCAGCCATCCAATAAACACATGGCCAAGCTATCACAGGCATTGTGAGTAAAGATATTCCATCCACAATGATTTTAGAATGATGTTTCACTCTTATTGAATTGTCCTGGCCAACTTTAGTTTTTTTTTATTCATTCATGGGACATGGGCATCGCTGGCTGGCCTGCATTTATTGCCCATTCCTAGTTGCCCTTGGAGGGCAGTTGAGAGTCAACCACATTGCCATGGCTCTGGAGTCACATGTAGCCAATATCAGGTAAGGACGGCAGATTTTCCTTCCCTAAAGGACATTAGTGAACCGGACGGATTTTTCTGACAATTGACCAAGGATTTTGTGGTCGTCGGTAGATTCTTAATTTGGTAAATGCACAACCAGGGCACAAGGGACAAATGCAGCGTCAAATATATTAAAATATCGTTCACTATCACCATGTGGCTGAATAAAATGAATGTTATTGTATTTAATGTTGGTATCAACAGAAAATGTATTAGGGAAAATATTCTGGCATTGGATTTATAGGTACTATACAGTTTCAGTAAAATGTGTGTATTATGAACTGGTAAAAAATGTTATAGAGGCATATAATACAGAAGAGACCCTTTGGTCCATTGAGTCAGCACCAACACAATTATATGGAGTGAATTTTTCTGTTCCACCCGCACGGGAATCATAACAGGCACGGGGCAAATCATGCAAAGGTCCTTTGACCTCTGGTGGGATTTTCTAGTTTTGAAGCATTCATAGCCGGAAACTCACACCCTAAATCTACAATAATCCCAGCTTCCAGCATTTAGTTGTGACACTTCTAGTGCTCATCTACGTACTTTTTAAAGGTTATTAGGTTTCCTGTCTCTACTACCCTCCCAGACAGCACACTGCAATCTCCCACCACCCTCTGGGGGATAAATAAATCTTCAAATCCCCTCTGTACCTCCTGTCCCTCACCTTAAAACAACGCCCCCTCATTATTGACTCTTGAACTAAGGGGAACAGCTGCTTCCTACTCACTCTGTCCATACCCCTTATAATCTTATACATTTCCATCAGCTCCCCCCTCAGCCTTCTCTGCTCTAAAGAAAATAACCCGAGTCTATCCAACCTCTCTTCGTAGCTCAAATGCTCTATCCCAGGCAGCATCCTGGTGAATCTCCTCCGCACCGTCTCCAGTGCAATCCTGTAGTGAGGTGACCAGAACTGCCCACAAAACTCCAGCTGTGACCTCACCAAAGTTTTTTGTACAGCTCCAACATAATCTCCCCTCTTTTATAATCTATTCCAAAGACCAATGTTCCTAACTAATGTCCCTATTACCCTGCCCTGCGCCTTCAGGAATCTGTGCATAAGCACCTCCAGGTCCCTCTGGTCCTCTGGAAGTCATTTACTGTATGATAAAGTCATCGTGAAATAGCCTTGAATGATGAAGACTACTTAGTTGGGGCAGGGGGGAGCAGGCCGCCACTGGTAGGGGATTGGGCAGACGGCGGGGTGGGCGATCAGGGCTGCAGGACGGTCAAGGCTGGCCTGGGTATGCTTGAGGGCCAGTGATTGGGCCAGGGTGGTCATGGGTCTGGCTATCAATTGAGCTGGCCAGCAATGGGGAGGCTAGTTGACAGGACCACTGTGGATGCGCCAATCTTGGTGCTGACAGATCAGCACGTGCACAGTGGCCCCCTCACCATTGTGCTGCTGACTTCTCCAGTGGGAATAAGTCCCATCCCTGAATTCTGGCGTGAATCACAGTTGTGCACTCTGCAGTGCACAGAGTATGAGAGATTCTTCTCTGAACTCCCACTGAAAAAAACAACATGATTTACTTCAGTTTTCATGCGAAATCGACACTTAGAATTTTTTGTGGGAGAATTCAGATCATGAAGTGAACTGTGCAAATCAAGCTCGTTCATACCAGGGGCTTTGGACAATTTTCTGATGCGGAGAGTAAGCATCGATGTTAATGATTTAAGGAAACATGGGAATGAAAAATACTGAACTTCATTGAAAGGGTTGCAGCAAATACAATTTGGAGTGGAAATAAAATAAAAACAGAGTATGGTTGTAGCAGCCAAATTATTAAGGAACAGTCGAGTCCCCCCAAAGACAGGTGAGTTAGCTGAAATAGAAACAGGACAAAAGTTTAAAATAATTTCTTTTTGAAAGTTTTCACTACATAAACATTGGTGGAGTTACTGCCTGACAAGTGAACAGAGAAAATAACCAAGCGATAAAAAAATGGTTACTAATGAATCTGTCAGTAAAAATCTAAATCCTAAATATTCATAAAACCACACGCAATGGACTGAGTCCAAAAATATTTAAGTAAATGAGGGTGGAAGCAGAAGGCTGTCGTAGAAATGTTTCACAGGTCGTCGGGATAATGTCAAGAGATTGGAACTTTTTTCCCCTAAACTCGGAATTGTGATTCTAGAAATTATAGAGCCATAACTTTAGCATCTATTGTAGAGAAAAAGGGAACCCATTATATAGGAAGCAATTCTACTTCTAGGTTCAATCTGTGATCCTATAGCAAACCTCCACCGGAGTGGTGGCAGGAGTATTACAACTGACCAGAAAGGGAAAAGATTCCTGATCCCTATCATATTAGAAACTGCTTGGGTTGACATTAGGCCATGAACAAGAACTGGCCTCACTGTATAGTCCACCATGGTCACACGTTAGCCAAGCTCACTCAAGGAGAGTGGTGTTCAGCATCTTTGCAGCCACACCCAACTCTGTCTATAGAGGACAGGCCAAAATTGAAGGAACATGCAACTAAGGAAGAATTCTGAGAGACTGGATCTAGATTCTTACAAGTTTGAACTTTTGGCACAGAGTTTTGCCCACTGGAAACACATTTCAAGAATGCTGATGCGCAAGACAGAAAGTCCTGCTGGTTTTCCAGTCACTGGAGAACCCTAAGAGATCCTCCAGTACCCATGCCCATATTCCGATATGCGCATTTTTAAAATCCATGGGCTCACTGGCTAGACCAGCATTTGCTGCTCATTCCTAATTGCCCTTGGGAAGGAGGTGGTGAGCTGCCTTCTTGAACCGTTGAAGTCCATGTAGCGTAGATACACCCACGGTGCTGTTAGGGAGGGGGGTTCCAGGATTTTGGCCCAATGTTAATGAAGGAACGGCAATATATTTCCAAGGCAGGTGGTGAGTGACTTGGAGGGAAACTTCCAGGTGGTGATGTTCCCATGTGTCTGCTGCCCTTGTCCTTCTAGATGATAGTGGTGATGGGTTTGGAAAGAGCCTTGGTGAGTTCCTGCCATGCACCTTGTAGATGGCACACATGGTTGCCACATATTCACTCATGGAGGGAGTGAACATGGGGCAGTTTGTAGATGTGGTGCCAAACAAGTGGGCTACTTTGTTCTGAATAATGTCCAACTTCTTGAGTGTTGTTGGGGTTGCACTCATCCAGGCAAGTGGAGAATATTCAATCACACTGCTCACATGTGCCTTGTAGATGGAGGCAGGCTTTGGGGAGTCAGGAGGTGAGTTTTTCACCACAGTATTCTTAGAATCTGATCTGCTGTTGTAACCATGGGTTGGAATTCTCCAATGTCATACCCCCACCACTGCTGCCAGCCAGAGCAGAGAATTTGGTGCTCAACTGAATCTCCATTCACTGCAGCAGGACTGGAGAATCCCAACTGTGGGTTTGGTCAGAGAATTCCAGACGTTGTGTTTATAAGGTTAGCTCAGTTCAATGGTAATCCCTAGAATGTGATAGTAGGGGGTTCAGCAATGGGAATGCCATTGAGTTTCAAGGGACGATGGTTAGGTTCTTTCTTGTTGGAGATGGTCATTGCCTGGAACTTGTGTGGAATGAACATTACTGCCAGCGGGTAAATCTCTGCAACTGGAGTGCAAATTAGTAAAATTATCTCATATCTGGACTTTCAAATGATGTCTGGTGAGGAGTGTGATAAAAAGCTCTTGGTTCACGGGTGATGTTTTAAATTGAATGATGAATTGGTTAAGTAATAAGAAAAAGAGGGCAGTGACCAATGGTGGTGATTGCAATGAATACTTAGGGCTGGATACTGTCTGAAAAAGCAGAAGGTTTGCAGGAAAAGAGCCAATTTCAGATAATTAAGAAGAGGAGAAACCCAGTAAATGAATGATGAATTGATTTATTATATGTATAAAGTTTCACGTATAAATCCTGACCAGATTTTGAAATTTGTCACAGCTTGTGACAGCGCTATCAAAGGCATGTGTGGTATGTTGAGACACACAAGGTGAGCCTCTAAATTTTAATCCAAGGAAAGGACAGTAACTTTCTGCAAAGTATTTTTGAGAACACAAATACGGGAGGATTTCTCCAATTGATGCTTCCAACAGGGAGTGCTTATTGTGCAATCACGCACACATATCCAATGATTTTTCCATCTAAATGGTGCACAGAAAATAATGGGCTGTAGATGTGGTACCAAACAAGTGGGCAACTTTGTTCTGAATGATGTCCAACTTCTTGAGTGTTGTTGAGGCTGCACGCATCCAGGCAAGTGGAGAATATTCCATCACACTGCTGTCATGTGCCTTGTAGATGGTGGCAGGCTTTGGGGAGTCAGGAGGTGAGTTTTTCACCACAGGATTCCTAGCCTGTGATCTGCTCTTGTAACCATTGCTTGGAATTCTCCAATGTCATATTCCCACCACTGCTGCCAGCAAGAACAGAGAATTTGGTGCTCAACTGGATCTCCATTCACTGCTGTGGGTGCGGTCAGAGAATTCCAGCCATAGTGTTTATAAGGTTAGCCCAGTTCAGTTTCTGATCAATGGTAACCCCTAGAATGTGATAATCAGGGTAGGGGATATCCTAAAGGCTCACACATCCCTGGTTTCATTGGATTGTGGAATTGTTGCTAATACAGGCACTATATCAGTACTCGGAGAATGCACCTCTTTAACAAACATTGCAGGAACCTCACCGGGATTAGCATCAAGGTACCACACTGGTGTCAATAGATGGTAGGTACCATGCTGCAATCCATATGACGGGGACAGGAATGCAGTCAGTAATGTGGTTAGCACAGTAGGGTATATAAAATAACCAGGACTAGACTGGGCTCAGCAATATGGTTAATACAATAGGATATTGATTTAATCCTCAGAAGATGTCCTTTCATCTGATTCTCTTTATTTACAAACTTATCTCCAGTCGTAAGAGTGCTTCAGGTACAAAGTCAGAATCCACAGTGTCTATAGCCCTGACACTTCTCAATATATACACAGGTGAGGTTCCCTGATTGGGCAAGCATTCATTGCCTTAATCAGGGAGCTCATACTCCAAGAGGCCAACGTCATTGGCCTCATTGAATTCATTAAAGATGTATATATGAGGTCAGTATTACCAGATCACTATCACGGGTAGGGCACAGATATCAATATCCTATTTATATTGAATTTCAAAGCATAGAGGCAGCGCCTTCTGCCATTAAAAGACCTTCAACAGAAATGTAAGACTTATTTGTATCTGGCCAACTCCATAGGAGAGGATTTTCCAACCCACCACGTCCCCCCCATGACATTTTTCGGGCAGCAGAAACAGTGCCATTAATGGGACTCACTTTTTCTATGACTCGCCCATCCCGCCTCTGGGACCACACTGCTGGATGGGACAGTGGGGTGGGGGGGAGGGGGGGGTGACCTCAGCAGGACCAGAAGATCCTGCCTTAGTCTCTGGCAAGGTGCTTTCTAGTCAACAGTTAATGAAGTGTACAACCATGTCCTCTGTTGAAACATTAGTTCATCCCCCCTCCCTATGAGACAGCTCAAATCTTTCACTCCTCATTTGTCTCGGTTGACTTGGAGAACTTGGTATGTATGGTAAATTTTTCCCTGTCTGGTTCCTAACAGGAGAAACTGTTTTACTGCCCTTGCAATGAGAAGACAGAGATAAGCAAAAAAGCTGATTCCTGTGTTAAGAAATAATGTGCTAAGGAAAGATTAGTGGAGTTTGGTTGTCTTCTTGGTGTGACCCCATCTGGAACACTGCATTCAGTGTTGGGCACCCAGAAAGGGTACACTGGCCTTGGAAGTGGTACAATGCACATTCACCAGAATGTACCAGGGCTTAAGGGTTACGTTATAAGGACATTTTGCATAAACATGCCATGTATAACTTGAGTTTGGAAGATTAAGGGGTGATCTCATTGAAGTGTTAAAAGGATTCGATAAAGTACTATCACCGCTGATGGAGGAATCAGGAACAAAGAAACATTCATCAGAATTCTACCGCCCCGCCTGCCACTGAATCAGAGCGGGCGAAGGGCAGTCAACGGACAATGGAGCATATTTGCCTGTAAGTCTGGAGGTTGCGAACCCTAACTAGTCTCCAGGAAAGACGTGCACAATGTAAGTTGACACTGTAATGCAACACCAAGGAAGTCCTATAGTGTAAGGGATGCTGGGGGGAATTTTCCCATCCTGCCTGCTACAGGAATCGTAGCGGGTGGAGAGGGGGTGGCAGGTGGTGGTGGACCATGTAGTGATGTATTGACCTTGGGCAGGATTTTCCCCTTTTGGGGTGCGCAAGGCTGGAAAATCTCACCCTCAGTATTTTGGATGTGAATTTAAACAAAGGCTTGCCTGATTTGGCATTTCATAGTAAGAAGTCTCACAACACCAGGTTAAAGTCCAACAGGTTTATTTGGTAGCAAACACCACTAGCTTTTAGGGCTTTGATGTTGTGAGACTTCTTACTGTGTTTACCCCAATCCAACACTGCCATTTCCACATCTTGGTATTTCATGGCATTGAAGATGAACAAGAATTCTCCTGGTAACCTGTACATTAGCTCTTCCGTTAACCAAAAACGTATTTTGTTCATTCTTCCAATTTGCTGTGTGTGGGGTTTGCCTGTGTGCAGATTTAGCTGCAGTTTTGTCCCCATAATGAATGCATGTGAAAAAATAAGTCATTAAATGTGAATTATTTCTCACACTTGATAAGGTGGCATGTAAATGCAAATGTTTCAATTTCTTTGAGGCAGAATAGTTTAAATATGGGTTCACACAGGTTAAATAAATAAGGAACTTAAGAGCAGAGGAAATTGTGGAATAATTTCCTGGACAATGCCATTGAAGTAGACAATATAATTGGGTTCAAAAGACAATAAAATGCCTTTCTGTAGAGGGAATATATGAGGGATATCGGGAGGATTGATTCCGACAATAGGGTCAACCTCTAGGTTTTTAAAAGGTCTTAACTTGTTCCTAGACTTTGTGGGCCTGTCAAAATGCTGAATCATTGATCCAACTTTTTGATACTTATTGTTAAAGTTCCATCCTTGCCAATTTATCTTTCCATTCGTTGAAAAATATTGATTCACTTGAGCGTTCCCTGCAAAAGAAAATCGATGCGTTCTGTTCAAAATAGCCAAAGGGTAGCTTTTAGAAAAAAATCGCAGCCAAAATGATTATTGTTAATGACTAGGATTATGAAGTATGACTGAAGTAATGGCTGCAGACACGTTTCAGAGTCTCCGACTGAAATAAATGGAGTTTGTTGGAGAATTTTCAAATTATGCTTTTTCTCCCACTCCACGATGAGAATGGTCATTAATCAGGAGACCAATAAAGCTTCACATGTCTTAACAACCTCGCAACTTCATTTTTTATGATCAAAAGACCATGCAATGCCATGGAGGATGTGATTCAGAACGTAACTATGCATGCACACTTTCCTGTCAAAGGGCTACAGTTTAAGAGATATACACAACACTTACGTGCGTACATATATATTCATTTTCCATGAAAGCGTTTTGAAGATATATATGTTAAAAACCATTAACAGAAAATACAAGTAGTGAACCGTATTCTCCTTTTCTCTAAGTATTGTCAGGGAAAGTGATTCTGGAGCATTTCAAAGTCAGGGGTAATTAATCCTCTTCTTGCCACATTTTACAGAAGAGCTCAATGGATAGCAAGTGTTTTTTGTTTCATCCCACGTGCCTGGAGAAAAGAAAGTTCAAGCTTCCAAGAAAGGCGCCAAGAAAGTTCACAAGTCGCCAATGGCAAGAAGAAGAGGAAGTCCAAGATGCAGAGTTATTCCATCTACATTTACAAAGCAATGAAGCAAGTTCACCACTTTATTTCTCCTTCTCCCCCCATGGCCATCTGACTGTCTCTACCATGTACAGCAGCTTTTTTCCACAATGTAACTAGAATGTACAAGTGCCTCCAATTAATCATGTTTGATACTCTGTCTCACACTCCCTGCTAGTGCCAGTTACTCAGTAACTCATAGTGATGGTCACACTATATAACTTGACTCCCAACGCTGACCCTGAGATGCCCTCTTGGACACTGGCATCTCCTCCAAGGCCATGAACATCATGAACTTGTTTGTCAACGACGTCTTCGAGCATATTGCGTTGAGGCTGCCCGCTTGGCCCAATACAACAAGTAGCAGCACCATCAGCTCCCGGGAGATCCAGTCCGCCGCCATGTATCTGCTGCCGCTTAGGGAATGGGGCTAGCACGCCATGTCAAAGGGAGAAAAGGCGGTGACAAAGTACACCAGCTCCACTAGCTAAGTTGACCCGAGGATTAGGGGGATTAGCAGGACTAATATGTAAGGTTAAAGGAATAAGGCTTGGGTGGGATTGTGGTCGGTGCAGATTCGATGGGCCGAATGGCCTCCTTCTGCACAGTAGGGATTCTATGTAAAACTGTACGATATGCTGGAAAATTCACCCGGCTCAGTGTAGCCAAGGCATTGCTCCAACTGTCTTACTCCAACTGCTATCCCAGCAGAGAATAGGATCTCAAACTTGGCCCTGGCACCCTTCACTGTCAAATGGTATGCACTGCCGAGTTAAACCATGAAGAATGGTAACTTGGGCAGTGTACTGGACAGCACCCAGTACCCAGCTCTGAGTCAGCTTGTTTGGGAGAGATGGGAAGATGATTGGAGAACTTATCAAATAAAAACATACAAAATGACATGTCCTTTCCAATACTATCAGGAATATCCTAAGAGCTATAGAGCACCGAAGTTGGGTTTCGCCTCAGCCTTCTGTATAATGGCTGGAACTTAAATATTCATGGTTTACTCTCCCCAGCACTCACACACCAAGACCAGGGTCAATACAAATCATTTTATTGCACGTATTTAGGAAATCAGTCTGTTTGCATCCCAAGAGGGCATCTCAGGGTCAGCGTTGGGAGTCAAGTTATATGGTGTGACTATCGCTATGAGTTACTGAGTAACTGGCACTAGCTGGGAGTGTGAAACAGAATATCAAACATGATTAATTGGAGGCACTTGTACCTTCTAGTTACATGGTGGAAAAAAGCTGCTGTACGTGGTAGAGACAGTTAGATGGCCATGGGGGGAGAAGGGGAAGGAGACTGGAGAAGAGGAAAGCAAAGATTGAAAGGAAAGAGGAAGGACAGAAGCTGCAGAGTGAAAAATAGAAAAGACAGGAAGAAAAAGAAAGAGAAAACTATAAAGAAAGATTTAAAAAAAGGATCAAAACTAAGAGTGGAAGGTAAAGAGAGAAAGCGAGTGAACAAGGAATGGGAAATGAAACTAGGAAACAGGGAAGCCAAACGGAGATGAAAGAGAGGGATTGTTCTTTGAAATTTATTTCTTATTTATTGGTGTCACAAGGAGGCTTACATTAACATCGCAATGAAGTTACTATGAAAATACCCAGTCACCACACTCCGGCGCCTGTTCAGGGAGAATTTAGCGTAGCCAATGCACTGCATTGTATATAACGAAAATAGGTCTTTGTAAGACTTTAATCGAGCAATTGAGGTGGGCCTGTTAGAATATGAACTCCCTGATTAAGGGCCAGATTGATGGGCCAATCAGGAAGCTTCTTGCTTTGTATTTAAGCAGGCGTGTCAGTTCCTCTGGGACTTTTAGTGTAGACTGTGAATTGAAAACACTCGGTATGCTGTTGTCAGATTTGTAAATAAAGGGATTTTGGTGAAGGGATTTCTGCCACCAAGGATTTATTATAGTCTTCAACCAAACTACTCACTTACACATTCCATCTGAAATATCTCATCATGACTTTTGCATACAAAAAGAAACAGATTTTCAATGGTTTGTTTCGATCTGTCCTATCATACAAGTTAACTACTCTAAGTATTCACGTCAGCACCACCCTTGCACCCATGAGACTTGGAGACAAGTAGATTAGTTGCGTGCCTCTTTCACTGCCATATCTTGCCTCACTACCACATTTACCTCTTCGCAATTGAGGAAATATTTCAGTTCAATTTTTATCTCAGCTTTGCATAAACAATAAGCCAGAAACTGTTGTTGCGAAGGCAATAGCCCTCCGAAGTTATTTTATGATTGCACTATTTAACTTCACTGAATACCAGATGTAATTAACACCTCCTAGTGGAACCTCTTTGCAGTGCCCTTCTATCTGTTCTCAAAGTGCAGAACCACTCTTCTAACACCAATTTCCTTGGGCAACATCTTGTCAGCGACACAATTATCGATCAGGTGCTGATATGGAGATTATGACTGATGGTCAAATCATCCAAATTCACTCACAAAATACGCACAAAATCACCATTGTGAGTTGGCTATTGCTTTTAAATGGCTATTTTAATATCTATTAACTGATTTTTGGATCAGTCAAAACTCACTCACTTAAAATTGGGGCACATGTGTCAACTTGACTGAATTGGTAGCACTCTTGCCTCCAAGTTAGAAGATTGTAGAGTTTAACCCTGCATTCAAGACTTGAGCACGTAACTTAAGGCAACACTTCAGCAGTGGATTGAGAGACCACTTCATTGTCTGAAAGACATGCTGGTTAAGTGCATTGACGATGCTAAATTCTCCATCGATGTACCCAAACAGGTGCCAGAATGTGGCCATTAGAGGATTTTCACAGTAGCGGTGCTAATGTAAGCCTACTTGTGACATCAATAAATGAACTTGTCAGAGATGCTATCTTTCAGATAAAACGTTAAAGCCAGGCGCCGTATAGAGGAAATATAAAAATCCTATGGGACCTCTTGATCGAGAATTTTCCTAGTATCCTAACCATCATTCTTTCCCTCAACAACCCTCAGAGAGATGTCTTGTTGTCATTCATTTATCTGTTGGGTACAAAATGACTGGCTTTTTTTGCCTATGTAACAGTGTCAACATTTCAGAAGTGATCCATTGAGCAAAAGGCATTTAAGAACATTACTGGGAAGTGAAAAGCTACCAGGCAAATGCATGTTCGTGACATTCGTATGTTGCAATGTTTTAAAATTTTCAGACCTTTAAGATTTTGGCGTGAAACAAAATGAATGAACTATTTAATGTATTTGCATTAAATGCCCCGTGGCTGCTGCGTCATTAGCCCATTTATTTTACATGGATCACTGCCAATGTTAAATGATAATTGCACAGCATGGAGTTTAATAGGAATAAATTGAGGGCTGTATGCTGAACTGTGCGTGGTGTAATTCTGGCCTCAATTTATCTTTAACGTTTTCTGGATCGCTTGTGAGACTGTGACATTTATTTACTGGGATGAGGGACCTTGCCTTCTGGCCGTGAAATATCCACGCAGAGCAGTGACGCAAAACTAAGTCAGAAAACCTTTGGCCTCCAGAAAATCTAATGGTTGACATGGTGAGGTTGAGGGGGAAAACATCCCTCTTGAGATGGTATTCCAAATGATTGAAAATATTAGTTTTTACTTTCATTCATTTTTTAATTCATTCATGGGACGTTGGCATTGCTGGCTGGCCAGCTGGCAGTGGCACAGTGGTTATCACTGCTGCCTCACATTGCCAGGGACCCCATTTCGATTTCCGGCTTGGGTCACTTTCTGTGCGGAGTCTGAACATTCGCCCCACGTCGGGTGGGTTTGCTTTAGGTGCTCTGGACTGTGGAGGGGATTTTAAAGTAAAAGTAAAGCATATTTATTAGTTATAAGTAAGGTTTGAATTAACACTGCAATGAAAATACTGTGAAATTCCCCTAGTCGCCACAGTCCGACACACCTGTTCAGGTCAATGCACCTAACCAGCTTGCCTTTCAGAATGTGGGAGGAAACTGGAGAACCTGGAGGGGACCCACAGAGACACAGGGAGAATGTGCAAACTCCACATAGACAGTGACCCAAGCAGGAATTGAGCCAAGGTCCCCAGCACTGTGAGGCAGCAATGCTAACCACTGTGCCGCCTTGGATTTTCTGGATTTTCATAGTAACTTCATTGCAGTGTTAATGTAAGCCTGCTTGTGACACTAATAAATAAACTTGAACCTTATTTATTGTCCATACCTAGTTGCCTGAGGGTAGTTGAGAGTCAACAACATTGCTGCGGCTCTGGAGTCAAATGTAGGTGAGACCAAGTAAGGACGCAGATTTCCTTTCCTAAAGAGCATCAGTGAACCAAATGGATTTTTTCTGGCAATCAGCAATGGTTTCACGGTCATCAATAGATTCTTAATTCCAGATATTATTTGTTGAATTCAAATTCCATCATTTGCCATGGCAGGACTCGAACCCGGTCCCCAGAACATTAATTGAGTTTCTGGATTAATAGTCTAGCGGTAATACCACTAGGCCATCACCTCCCTATCTTTACAATATTGCTGCCCAGAGCCATAGCAATTGCCTGCAGTTACGAGTACAGGGTAATTACAGTACTGATGGTGGGCAACTGCATGACTGGAAACAACCTTTAATAAGGGCACTACAATTAGTGTGCATCAGGAGAAGGAGAATCAGTCACACCTCATTGCTGATCACCAGGGTATGACCCCTCCCCTCACATTTGAAATGAGTGTCTGCAGGCATCAGATGAGGGCAAGAAAGCATTTGGCTGTGATGTCCCTTTTGTTTGAATAACCTGTTAACATTCACCTGATGAAGGAACAGCGTTCCGAAAGCTAGTGGCGTTTACTACCAAATAAACCTGTTGGACTTTAACCTGGTGTGGTGAGACTTCTTGCTGTGTTTACCCCAGTCCAACGCCGGCATCTCCACATCATAACATTCATTGAGCCCTGGCTCGGACATAAAGAATGGTCACTTGGGAAATTAAGGGATGAATTTTCCTGTTCCACCTGCCATGGGAATCTTAACAGGTGAGGGGCAAGCCATGGAAAAGTCTGTCATCCCCGGGCGGGATTTTTTGGTTTTGGGGCAAGCATGGTGGAAAAATTCTGGCCTACCTGCGCGGATTTCTTCCGGGTGCTCCAGTTTCCTCCAATACTTCAAAGATGTGTGGATTAGGTTGATTGGCCATGCTAAATTGTCTCTTCGTGTTAAGGGTGTTAGAATGTAACCAGTGACGACTTTGTATCGAATATAAATATGACCAATGTAAGAGTCAGCTGACCCAGTAAACCATGGAACCAATTACAGAATGATGTGATGATCAGCTGACCAGTTGATTCACTATAAATAAGAACCTGTTGGGAATTGTAGGGAGCTTGGATGGGCCCAGGGCAAGGCCCCAAGTTTGGAGTAATAATGTTTCTTTAGTAAACTCTTTCTTTGATTTATAAGTTGGAGTATGTTCTGGTATATTTTTATGGTCTGCATTTGAAGAGTTTCTTCTGAAGAAACAAGGGCGACTAGCAGGGTAAATATGGGGGTCACGAGGATAGGGCTTGAATGGGATTGTTGTCAGTGTGGGCTCGATGGGCCAAATGACCTCCTTCTGCACTACAGGGATTCTATGATTCTATGATTCTACCAGTAGGAATGGAGCGATATTCCAGCATAAAAGCACTTGCAAAAAAGCTGAGGGAGAATCAATGCAAAGTACAACCTTATAGGAAAGCAAGATTTACCAGCTGAAACGATACAGTCACAGTTTCACCTCATTTTCACCTTACCAGAAATCAATATTTGTACAGTAATTTCTGGACAGCAACCAAGTAATGGAAAAACTAATAAAAGAAAATAAACTTTGCAATTCCCCAGCCACTTGTGCTGTGCTATGTAAGGGTTTCCTGCTCGGTATTTGAAGGAATTAAATGACTTCATTTGGCGCTGATGCGTGCATACACACTAATATTGTGATTCTATTGCAAATAATATTCCAACCAAAGCATATGAAACATGTTTAAAACGCTCCTTCTGTCAGAGTTTTCACACTCAAAGTGAGGGATGTTTGAATTGAGGTGTGGGATATTTCACCTTGGCAGCGAAAAGGGTGCCCATCTGGTTAAATGTGGAATAAAGCTCAAACTACTCTGTCCCAACAATGATCAAACTCCAAACAGCATCCGCTCATACCCTGGTGTTATAGACGTATTCCCAATTTGGTGATCTGAGCCGGCAATCTCTAAGAAATGCATTGAGTCCATCTAAGTTCATTTTGTCAATGGCCCTCAATAACCAGCAGACTCTTTATACCCCACCGGTCAGGGCTAGGCAAGAAATGAGACCCGAGGCGGCACAGTGGTTAGCACCGCTGCCTCCCAGTGCCAGGGACGCGGGTTCAATTCCAGCCTCGGGTCACTGTCTGTGTGGAGCCCGTACGTTCCCCCCATGTCTGCGTGGGTTCCCTCTGGGTGTTCTGGTTTCTTCTCACAGTCCAAAGATGTGCGGGTTAAGCAGATTGACCATGATAAATTGCCTTTTAGTGTCATGGGAGTAAGCAGGGTAAATACATGGGGTTATGGGGATAGGGCCTCGGTGGGATTGTGCTTGATGGGCCGAATGGCCTCCTTCTGTACTTCAGGGATTCTACGATGTTAGAGATCAAGCCACGGTTATTTGTGGTTCAGCTACAATAACAAAACACTTGCATTTATACAGCACCTTATAAGGTAATAAAATGATCAAAAGGCTTCCTAAGAGTACAGCAGGCAGACAAGCCACACTTCACGAGGACAAGTCGTAGATGTAGGTCTTAGGAAGCATCTCAAAGAAGGAGAGAGAGAAACAAAGAAGGAGGTGCACATGGCATGAAGAATGGCATCTAGTATCTAGACAGTGAAAGGTGAGATGTATCAAGAGACATGTCCTTTGGTTGAATGGTGCACAGATTAAGCATTTACTGTAGCTTTGCAGAGTTGCTATTTCCTACCATCGAGAAAGAAAAGAGCCAGTTAAGTTCCTAAGACATTCAGATTCCCATTGTTGCGAGATTAATTTATTAGCCTATGTTGCCATGGCCCAGAACTGGAGACCATTGAAGGATTGAATGTGGCTTTGTACGCAATGCTATATGTCAGGGTTTTTTTAAGCTAAGAAACATGTTCCTTTGTCAAGTGATAAACCCACAATTTATCACTGAACCTGCAGTTTCCCTCTGCTTTTGCTATTCTTTCAATTCAGGCAGATAAAACCCCAAAAGCTGTTTTAACATGCATAGAACATCTTACACTTTGAACAATGCACATGTAATGTGCAAACATTGTCATAACATAAAGCTGCATGGTGTACCTAAAGAAACAATCCCATTATTGTTATTGAGGTATTCATACACTAACACTGAAATGATTATTCGAATCATAGAATCCCTACACTGTAAGGATTCTATGATTTGAATCCCTACAGTGCAGAGGGAGGCCATTCGGCCCATCGAGTCTGCACTGACCACAATGCCACCCATGCCCACTCCCCATGGCCCCACATATTTACCCTGCTAATCCCCCTGACAGTAAGGGGCAATTTAGCATGGCCAATCCACCCATCCTGTACATCTTTGAGTGTAGGAGGAAACCGGAGCATCTGAAGGAAACCCAAGCAGACACAGGGAGAATGTGCAAACTCCACACAGACAGTCACCTGAGTCCAGAATTGAACCCGGGTCCTTGGTGCTGAGAGGCAGTAGTGCTAACCACTATGCCACCGTAGCACCCCGTTGTTTAGACAAGTTTGACAGTTAATACATGTTGGCCTCTACTACTGAAAAATCAACACCTATAATCATAACTGAGCCTTTCCGATCAACATGTCCCGTGTATAATCTCTGCAGTGATAACAAAAGCAAAATGCTGCAGATGTGGGAAATCTGAAATAAAAGCAGAAAAATGCTGTGGAGAAAGGAAACAGAGTTAACATACAGGGTGGGATTTCCCAGCTGCGCTCACCCCAACACAGGAAAATCCCACCCAAGGTCAACAGGCCTCTGCTTGGTCCATGCCCCACCCGCTATGATTCCCATGGCAAATGGGATGGAAAATTCCACCCATAGAGTCCAAATGAGTCTGCCTCTCCTCTGCTGTGGTAGGTTGGCTGGTCTGAGCCAGGGCAGGTGTAAGAGTATTGCAACTGGCCTTATTTACCCTGGGCAGGTGGGGACGGGGTAAATCAGTCAAGGTGATTGCGGATGTTGCAGAGGCTCCTGTACATATGGGAGGGTTGGATGTGAGCAGGAGTTAGCTCTGCTGTGACAGCTCCTTAAATGAAAGTCGCAATAGTCCCAGATGATCAGAGGCTGCTCTCCCATTTGAAGGAGAGAATGACTAGTGGTGATTTAACCTGAGGGTTACCACATCTCAGGCGAGGGGTAATGTTGAGAAGGTGGGGCCTTCATGACTAACCCCAGCCGGTATGGGAATTGAACCTGTGTATTTGGTATCACTCCACATCACAAACCAGCCACCCAGCTAACTGAGCTAAATCAACCCACATTACAGCACAAAGAAAGATTTGTATTTATCATAGAATCCCTCCAGTGCAGAAGGAGGCCATTCAACCCATCGAGTCTGCACTGAACACAATCCCACTCAGGCCCTATTCCCATAACCCCATATATTTACCCCACTAATCCCCTAGGCATGGCCAATCAACCTAAATTGCACATTTTTCGGACTGTGGGAGGAAACTGGAGCAACCGGAGGAAACTCACGTAGGCACAGGGAGAATGTGCAAACTCCACACAGACAGTGACCTGAGGCCAGAATTGAACTCAGGTCCCTGGCGTTGTGAGGCAGCAATGCTAACCAACTGTGCCACCATGCTGCCCAAATGTAGTGCATAACATAATCTCAAGATAAACAATTCACAGCCAATAACAGACTAACACTTACCGCCTAGACTCTGAATGAAAAATACCCAATTGTATGGAGTTTGCATATTCTCCCTGTGTCTGCATGGGTTCCCTCTGGCTGCTCCGGTTTCCTCCCACAGTCCAAAGATGTGCGGGTTAAGTTGATTGGCGATGCCAAATTGCCCTTAGTGTCCTGGGATGCATAGGTTAGAGGGATTAGTAAATATATGGGATATATAATCAATATCTTTTCCCAAATATAGGAGAGCCTAAAACTAGAGGGCATAGGTTTAAGGTAAGAAGGGAGAAATACAAAAGGGGCAATTTCTTTCAGGCGGAGAGTTGTGAGTGTCTGGAACAAGCTGCCAGACGTAGTAGTGAAGGCGGTACAATGTTTTTTAAAAAGCATTTAGACAGTTACATGGGTAAGATGGGTATAGAGGGATATGTGCCAAACACAGGCAATTGGGACGAGCTTAGGGGTTAAAGAAGGGATGGTGTGGACAAGTTGGACCAAAGGGCCTTTTTCTGTGCTGTAAACCTCTCTGACTCTATCTTGACGCCCACATCTCATGTACGAATACATATTTTAAATTTTGGGAAAAAAGAGTACATACAGTGTAGGGCAGTTGTTGAAACAGTTACACAGTTACAGTTACACAGCCTTCAGACTTCAAAGTAGCTGTGAAAGCTCTAGCAATTACTTGGATGGTTGTTCTTCAAGATAGAAATGGGAGAGAAATTGACAAGAAGCAGAGTAAAGTCTGTGATTCTGGAAATGATAAAATGCTGTTATGAAGTTAATCAGGCAATTGAGGTGGGCCTGTTAAAATATGAACTCCCTTATTAAGGGCCAAATTGATGGGCCAATCAGGGGGCCTCTTGCTTTGCACTTAACCAGGCATGTCAGTTCCTCTGGCACTCCTAGTCTAGACTATGAACTGAAAGCACGCTGTATGCTGCTGCCAGACTTGTAAATAATGAGATTTTGATGAAGGGACTTCTGCCTCCGAGGACTTATTACATGTGCCTAATGCCTCACCTCTCTGGCCTTTCCTGACCATCCTTCCTCCTCAGTGTGTGTCTCCTGCAGCCAGCCCTTCCAACACTCACTGACTATTAGTCTTGGAGTTAATACGGAATTCTGCCGCAATTCTGTATCCTGTGGAAATTTCCTTCAACTCCGTCTGATCAATATCATGAGGCAGATTCCCAACAGATAACTGGTGACTGTCTGGGTATCAGATTGTGTGCTGTGTTTCCCAATCCTCCCAGTTCACTGCGGCCTGACCTGGAGTCCAGTGTTAGGACACCTTACCATTCTCTAATTCACTGACCATGAGGCCTTGGGTAGAACCTGCATTTCTGATTTTGTCTCTGGTTAGGGCTGTGATATTGGGGCTTTGACAACATGAGGCGGAATTCCATTGGTGGGGACAATGCAGAATCTTAGTGGAGACCATCCTGGAATCCTCAGCCAGAAGGTGTGTTGACTGTGGTCGGTGCAAACTCAATGGGCTGAATGGCCTTCTTCTGTACTGCAGGGATTCTATGGACAGGCAAAGGGGATGGAGAGTTTACCATAGCAACTACCCCCTCCAATACAAGGTCAGGCTTTATTTCCTCCTCAGATGACTCTGGTTCTGATTGTGTTCTTGGAAAAATAGGATCCCTACCAGGGCAAAAGGAAGCCATTCAGCCCATCGAGGCTACACCGATAACAATCCCACCCAGGCCTCATTCCCACAATCCCCTTGATACTAAGCGACAATTCAGCATGGTCAATCCACCTAACCTGCGCATCTTTGGACTGTGGAGGAAAATGGAGCACCTGGAGGAAACCCATGCCGAAACGGGGAAAATGTGCAAACTCCACACAGATGGTCACCCAAGCTGGGAACCTAACCCAGATCCCTGGCATTGTGAGGCAGCATCGCTAACCACTGTGCCACCATGCCGCCCATTGGTTCTATGCTCCTTAGCAACCTGAGTCCTCCCTCAATAGTGAATGAGAGAGAATCCTGAGACTGAGGATGAACTGGACACACACACACACCTACACACACTTAGACTGTTCAGCGTGGGAACACACACCTCTCCTCCTCTCTCCCTAGAAACCTATGTACACATCAGGGAAAGAAAACCCAGGCTGAAATCCCCACTTTCAAATGAATTCTGACCCCCTTTTTCATATGAATTCTGCCCAGGCCAGGTTGGAATCTGCACCACCAGAGATGAACATAAAGTCAATATTAGTTAAACCCCAACTCTTTAGCTCAGTGCCAGGCTCCTCCCTTTTCCCTGGGATCAGGTCATGGGCAGCACAGTGGTTAGCACTGCTGCTTCACAGCTCCAGGGACCTGGGTTCGATTCCCAGCTCGGGTCACAGTCTGTGTGGAGTTTGCACGTTCTCCTCGTGTCTGCGTGGGTTTCCTCCGGGTGCTCCGGTTTCCTCCCACAGTCCAAAGGTATGCAGGTTAGGTTGATTGGCCGTGCTAAAATTGCTCGTTTGTATATTAGGATGCTTAGGTTAGAGGGATTAGCAGGTAAAATATGTAGGGATATGGGGGTAGGCCTGGGTGGGATTATGATCGGTGCAAACTCAATGGGCCGAAGGGCCTCTTCCTGCACTGTAGGGTTCTATGATTCTAGTCTGTTTCTTTCTAGCTTGGCTTCTGAAATGAAATAGCAAGAATAGGTTTTATTAGTTATCCCTGCTGTGTGACACTCAGTCATTTTAATTAATTACTTTTTTTAAAATTATTAATTTATTGCTTTGGCATAAATAGTTTTGGTTTAGCAAGATGTTTATGCTTCCTTCATACCTTAACTTTTATTTTTGAAATTCCCGTTTAATGTGCCAAACTGGATCTCAGGCAGCTGCTGCTGGATTTCTTGCTGAAGGGAAATAAAAGGTTCACAAGAAGTTTTGAAGGCTGATAGAAGGGGTTCTTTTTGCGCCAGGGAAAATGGAAAGCATTGGAAATGCTCAACAGGTCTGGCAGCAACTGTGCAGAGAGAAACAGAGGTCAGTGGCCTCCCGGTCAGAGCTAGTGGCCAGACCTCTCCAGCCTCGCACACCCCGCTCCTGCTGCCACTCTCAATTTTACCAGATGCACCATAGAAAGCACTCTTTCTAGTTGTATCACAGCTGGGTATGGCTCCTGCTCTGCCCAAGACCGCACAAGACTGAAAAGAATCATGAACGAAGGCCAGTCCATCACTCAAATCAGCCTCCCATCCATTGACTCTGTCCACATTTCCAACTGCCTCAGAAAAGCATCCAGGAAAATTAAGGATCCCACACATCCCGGGCATACTCTCTTCCAATTTCTTCTGTCAGTAAAAAGATACAAAAGTCTGAGGTCACATACCAACCGACTCAAGAACAGCTTCTTCCCTGCTGCCATCAGACTTTTGAATGGACCTACCTATATTAAATTGATCTGTCTGTACACCCTATCTCCGACTGTAATACTACATTCTGCATCATCTCCTTTCCTTCTTCATGAGTGGTTTGCTTTGTCTGTATAGCACGCAAGAAATAATACTTTTCACTAATACATATGACAATAATAAATCAAATTAAATTAAAATGAGAACAGAGAATCTGGTGCTCAGCCTAATCTCCGCTTGCAGCAGTGAATCCCAGCCACAGACGAGTTTGAAAAATCCCAGCCAGTGTAGATAATAAACCAAAACATTGACTCTTTTTTCTTTCCCCAGAGATTCCGATTGGCTTGCTGAACATTTCCAGCATTCTCTCTCTCTTTATTAAAGGTCCGCCTCACAGTCCCGAAGTTAGGGACTGCGAGACGAGAAACTTTATAGTTTTTCATTGCACACAATCTTATCACTGTTCACGGTGGTGGGATTTTCCCATCCCGCCACGGTGAACAGAGATTTGACTGGCCTTCACATTCTCCAACCACGCCGCAGCGGGAGCGTGGCGGTGAATGTCAAGCAAGCTGATGCCCAATTTCTTTAACCTCTGAGTATCAGTCTGCACGCAAGGCAATCATTTCAAAATTAAATTACGGCGGGGCCTGATTACATTAAGGTGCTTTCCTTACATTTTTGGAAATCAGGTTTCAGTCAGAGGAGTTACTCCATAATTTAGAATTGATAACGTTTGCACAGAGTGCGTGTAGGAATGTCACAATCACCAACTTCATATTTCCTTCACTTTAAAGGACAGAAACACTCACAATTTCCCCGAGGGGCAGATCATGGAAACGCTGTTCTTACCCAAAGAAATCAGAAGAATGTTTACTTTCTCTTCCTCGCTCACAGTTTCCAAGAGATTCAAGTGCAATGGAGTTGAATCATGCTGTGCAATATTAATAACACATGTTAATATATTTGTATGAAATTGCTTTTTCCCAGCATTTTACTAAAGATTTAAGACAACCAGGCTGTTGCCTTCGTGTAAGTAGACAGAGAAACATGTTAACGCATTTACAACTACAATATGGTTTCAAGCCCAGTGTGTCTAAACAACGTCTGGAGAAGCAAGTCCAAACGATTACTTTTTATTGCTTGCTTTGATTTTTTTTTGTAGAAACTATTTCATTAATCTTGCCTAAAGTTTATTTATTATTGTCACAAGTAGGCTTACGTTAACACTGCAATGAAGTTACTGTGCAAATCCCCTAGATGCCACACACTCTGGTGCCTGCTCAGGTACACTGAGGGAGAATTTAGCACGGCCAACGCACCAAATCAGCAGGTCTTTTGGACTGTGGGAGGAAACCGGAGCACCCAAAGGGAACTCATGCAGACCCAGGGAGGACGTGCAGACTCCACGCTGACTGTGGCCCAAGCCAAGGGAATCGAACCTGGGTCCCTGGCGCTGTGAGGCAGCAGTGCTAAGCATTGTGCCGCCACCCCAACTCTACAAACGTGAAGAATCCATATGTTCATTCAGTTTTGTTGCCTGTCATTGGAGCTCATTTTGTTGGCGTTGAACCCCAACATTGGATCTAAAAAGCAGCCACAGAGAGATGAAAGCAAATGGTAAGCTGAGAAGAACATGGTTAAGGGATGTCGCAGAATGCTTGACTGAAAAGGTGGCCTTGAAATGATCTTTCAAGTTCAGGGGTTAAGTGAAGGAGAGGTCCAAGGCAAAAGTTTCAGAGGGCAACAATAATGCAACTGGAAGCTCTACCATCTAAAACAGGGTTAAAGGAGAAAAGGGAAGTCATCAGACTGTCAGAGTTAAAGAAGAATTTACAAGGCTGGCGGAATTTGCAAACAGGTGGAGCAGGGTCGAGGAGAGATGTAATAACAAAAAAACGAGGATATTAAATGTAATGCGTTAGAGAATGAGATGCCACTTGTCTAAAAATCTTTGCAGTAAGCTCCTCTCTGTCCAACATTCCAGAAATGTTCTTGCTCCTACGTGCTGCATGCCACTTTTGTTTAATACTGATCTCCTCCTGGAAGCTGTGTTCTGCTCCTTAATGCTACAGATAAGGCGTTGAAGGATTCTTGTCATTACCTGTATGGACCATTTAACAGTTTACAATTTTTTGTACAAATTATGCACTGTTGCGGGCTTGTGTCGTTCATTTTGTAAAGTCAGAACCAGGAGGAATCGCTTGTCAATCCATTCATTTTATCTGTTTGTGAAGGTTGAATTTACATCAAGGAAGAAGACTCCCATGCATTAATGAACCACAAGCATCTTGACAAGATAGATATATTGCTTTTAGGTCTTTGAAATAACTCACCGCGTTTCAAAGAATCATAGAATCCCAACGGTGCAGAAGGAGGCCATTCGGCCCACTGAGCCTGCACCAACAACAATCCCACCCTGGCCCTATCCCCATAACCCCACATATTTACCCTACTAATTCCCCTGACATTCCCCCTAACACTAAGAGGAATTTAGCATGGCCAGTCAACCTAACCCGCACATTCTTGGAATGTGGGTGGAAAGCGGAACACCCGGAGGAGACCCATGCAGACACAGGGGGAGAATGTGCAAACTCCACGCAACAGTCACTCAAGCCAGGAGTCAAACCCAGAACCCTGACACTATGTGGCAGCAGTGCTAACCATTGTGCCACCGTGTCACCCACTTGTTTAGAACAGAAAACTTGAACAACCTGCATTTATAAAACAGCATTAAAATTGTAAAATGTCAAATCACTCCACAGGTTCATTATCCCAAAAAAAGCATTTATACAGCACCTTAAATTTGTCTTACAGAATGCCCCACTGCATCAAAATGTATGCGCATAACAGGGAAGTTTGCTTCTTGGTGAGTTTTTCTGTGCCAGTGTTAGGGATGCTAAAATGTTCCCCATAGAGAGAACATATTCTAGAGACAGGAGCATAATCCAAGAGATATTTGATGTGCTTAGACAATGGTCTTGATATTTGGTCCACATCACCGATACTCCACAATCTGTGTATCGGCAGACGATCTGCAGGGGCGGCATGGTGACACAACGCTTAGCATTGCTGCCTCATAGCAACAAGGACTCAGGTTCAATTCCTCGCTTGGGTAACTGTCTATATGGAGTGTGCATGTTCTCCCCATGTCTGCAGGGTTTTCCTCCCGATGCTCCGGTTTCCTTTCAAAATTTAGTCATGCCAAATTCTCCTTCAGTGTGCCTGAAAAGGCGCCGGAGTGCGGTGAGTTAATGTAAGCCTACTTGTGACAATAAATACATTTTAGATAGCACAGGAAAAGGAGTTCACAGACTCATTAGCCAATGATTCCAGAGATGTGGGTTTTGTTGTATGAAGAGAGATTGAACAGTTTAGGCCTATACTCTCTGGAATTTAGAAGAATGAGGAGAGATCAAATCAAGGTATACAAGATGATAAAAGGTATGGATAAAGTGGAGTGGATACTTCTTCTTGTGGGCCATTCTAGGACGAGCGGTCATAATCTTAGGATAAAGGTAGCAAATTTAAAAGAGAGTTGAGGAGAAACTACTTCTCCTGGAGGGTTGTGCATCTGTGGAATTCACTAGCCCAAAGTGTGGTGGATGCTGGGAGAGTGAGTAAATTTAAGGAGGAGTTAGACAAATGTTTAATTGGTAATGGGTTGAAGGGAAGAAGGCAGGAAAATGGAGATGAGGACCTTATCAGCAATGATTGAATGGTGGAACAGACTTGATGGGCCAAATGGCCTAAATCAGCTCCTATATCTTATTAACTTGTGGACTGATGAATCATTCAATAATGGGTTGATTCTCCAGCAGGAGACAAGTAGAATAATTGCAGAATTTCTAGACATTCACCTTCTCTCTCAGATTTTAATTTTGAAGTTCAACTGACCTCTCAATGTAAACTTTCAAAGAATCATAGAATCCCTACAGTGCAGAAAGAGGCCATTCAGCCCATCGAACTGCACCAATAACAATCCCATCCAGACCCTATCCCCTTAGCCCCATGTATTATGCAAGCTAGTCCCCCTTGACACTAGGAGCAATTTAGTATTGCCAATCTATCTAACTTGCACATCTTTGGACTGTGGGAGGAAACCAGAGCACCTGGAGGAAGCCCACGCAGACATAGGGAGAATGTGCAAACTCCACACAGACAGTGACTCGAGGCCGGAACTGAACCTGTGAGGCAGCAGTGCTAAGCACTGTGCCGCCGTGTCACCCTTTGTTTTCTATTTGTAATTCTACTGTTTAGAAATCTACTTTTTGGCAGGTCAGAGGACCATGGGCAACTAAGCAGCTTGGTCATGGTGAAGGCAGGAGAATGGGCTTATGAAATGTATCAGTCATGATCGAATGGCGGAGCAGACTGGATGGGTTCACAGTGAAGGTCGCATGGTGGGAAAATGGAAGAAGTTACCACTGAGATCTAAAATACAGGCGCATTATCAAATGCACTAAGTCCAGTGTGCTGAAAAGAAATGGATCAATGTGTTACCATGGTCGGAAGAAGAGATGTGTAAATATATCTTATATACCAAAGTTCTGAGAGTTTACCTCTGCCTTATGAACAGAGGAGTGAAGAGATCTTCAGACCTCTAAAGCACCAGCAAACTGTCAAACATTAATTATATTCTCCAGTGAATTCAAGACTTCAAAATTGACCTTTTCATCTCCCTTCATCTTCTATTCTAGCAACCTACAGACTTTTAACACTGAGGCTTAGCAGAACTGAATCATTTCTCCAATGCTTTGTCGACCCTCATATTCGAAGTAAACTTTGATTCTGCATTATAGACCTCCACTGACACTTCCCCATTTAAAAAGCATCAATGCCTCTAAGTGGAATTGTAGCTGTATTATAATATTCATCATAAACAATTCCTTACCTGCAGAAAGTGAGGGGCAGACATCCTGAGCTTCCGTACACATTAGGAGAAGTGTCTGAAGTAAATGGGAAAAGCAGAGAACAACATGAAGGTCTGTCCTGGCAAAAGGCCATCAGCCTGAAACTATCTCTCTTCACAGATGCTGCCTGACCTGTTCAGTATTTCCAGCATTCTCTCTTTTTATGACAATAAGACCGCAAGATATAGGAGCAGAATTAGGCTATTCAGCCCATCGAGTCTGCTCCACCATTCGATCATGACTGATATGTTTCTCAACCTCATTCTATGGCCTTTACCCCCCTTACAAATCAAGAACCTGTCTACCTCTGTCTTTAATATACTCAATGTGATATAGCACATGGGGCTAAAGGGATAAAGGGATATGGAGGAAGGCAGGATCAGGGTATTGAATTTCATGAACAGCCATGGACAGCATGGTGGCATTGTCGTTAGCACTGTTGACTCACAGCACTAGGGACCTGGATTCAATTCCTGGCTTGGGTCACTATCTGTGTGGAGTCTACATATTCTCCCTGTATCTGCTTGGGTTTCCTCCCACAGTCCAAAGATGTGTAGGTTAGGTGCATTGGCTATGGTAAATTGCCCCTTTGTGTCCCGGAATGCATAGGTTGCAGGGTTTAGTGGGATAAATATGTGGGGTTATGGGGATAGGGCCTGGGTGGAATTGTTGTCGGTGCAGACTCGATGGGCCGAATGGTCTCCTCCTGCACTGTAAGGTTTCTATGATTCTATGAATTGGTCTCCACAGCCTTCTGTGGCAATTAATTCCATAGATTCATCACCCTCTGGCTGAAAAACTCCTCCACATCTCGGTTCTAAAGAATCGTCCCTTTACTCTGAGGCTATGCCCTCGGATCTCAGTCTCTCCCGGTAGTGGAAACATCTTCCCCACGTCCACTCTATCCAGGCCTTTCAGTATTCTGTAAGTTTCAATGAAATCTTCCCTCATCCTTCTGAACTGTCATCAAACTCTGATTTATGGTAGCTAATCTTTTAGTAATTGTTCAGTTGCAGAGTGAGATGATGCCGATTACACACCAGCTTCATGTTGATTACATGAAACCCTTTCCTGTTGACAAAGCTGTTTGCATTTCCAAACAGAACAAGTGTGATGATGTGCGTACATCTGATTGCACCTTGTAGTTACCGAAATTGACAAACATTTACAGCATGCTGTGCCCAAAGGAAACTATAAGCCAGTCAGCTTGCTTAGTTACTTAGTTGCTTGTGGTAGATTATCAGTGGGTTGATGTTACAAATGCCCTTGATGTGTAGGCCAGATTGATTAGCCATGCTAAATTGCCCCTTATTATCAGGGGGGGCTAGCAGGGTAAATACATGGGGTTTCGGGGATAGGGCCTGAATAAGATTGTTGTGGGTGCAGACAGCATGGGCTGAATGGCCTCTTTCTGCACTGCAGAAAGCAGCTAATGATGTATAAATTGAGTGCCATAGTGACTTTGGTGCACTGCTGTATCTCTGACAGAGGTAGTCTCCAGGTCTGGTCCAGACAAATGGCACAACTTTGGTATTGCCACTCAACTTTGGTATTGCTCAAGGAGATTGCAGACTCCTCGAGCAATGAGGAGGTTGAGATTTGCCCACTTTAGTCTATATATACAGTGGCCTTTTGGTGCTAAACACTGCCCATTGTGCCCGATTAGCCTTGTTCCCTGTGCATAGTTCTCCATGAACTTTCCTTTCTACCAAGTCATATCAGATGACAATCTATGAGATGGAACATTACTTCATGTGGTGAACGGAGTAAATTGAAACAAATAAAGACCAGAGGTGCTAGAGAAATACTGAAAAAATTCACAGATGCACCATAGAAAGCATTCTTCCTGCTTGTATCAAGCTTGGTATGGTTCCTGCTTTGCCCAAGGCCGCAAGAAACTACAGAAGATTGTGAACATAGCCCAATCCATCACACAAACCTGTCCCCCAAGCATTGACTCTGTCCACACTTCCCACTGCCTTGGAAAAGCAGCCAGCATAATTAAGGATTCCATGCACCCCAGACATTCTCTTTTCCCCCTTCTTCTGTTGGAAAAAAGATACCAAAGTCTGAGGTAACGTACCAACTGACTCAAGAACAGCTTCTTCCCTGCTGCTGTCAGACTTTTGAATGGACTTACATCTCAACAAGTTGATCTTTCTCTACACATTAGCTACAACTGTAATGCTACATTCTGCACTCTCTTGTTTCCTTCTTTATGAACGGTATGCTTTGTTTGTATAGTGCACAAGAAACAATACTTTTCTCTGTATACTAATACATGTCAATAATAAACCAAATCAAATCAAATCAAATCACGAAGGCGAGATGGTAAAACAGTACCTAAAAAAAAACCATCAGCAGGAAATTACCTATCCTCAGAAGGAGATCATTCTCTCCACTTCCATAAGTCTGCGGCTTCTTCACAACACTAACGGCCCCCTCTGTGCCAGTGCTCATTTCAAAAAATTAACCGCACAACTGAGGGAAGAAAATTTAACTTGGAATGTCAAAGCTACACTTAAGTCTAATCTGTAAGTGGCAACTATTCATGATGCAGACCACCAAATACTTATTAAACTGAATCATAGCATTGCCTGCAGTACAGAAGGAGGCCATTCAGCCCATCATGTCTCTGCCAGCTCTCTGCAAGAGCAACTCACCTAGTCCCACTCCCTCACCTTTTTCCCACAACTCTACAAAAAAAATCTCTTCAAATAAATATCCAATTCTCTTTTTTGAGGCCCTCAATTGAATGAGTCTTAACTACATTTTCATGCAGTGCATTCTAGATCTTAACCATTCACTGCATGAGTGAGTTCTTCATTTCGCTGTTGGTTCTTTTGCCAATCATCTTAAATAAGAGTCCCTCCGGTTCTCAACCCTTCCACCAATGGGAACAATTTCTCCCTCTCTACTCTGTCTTAATCCCTCATGATTTTGAATTTAAAGTTAAAGTTTATTTATTAATGCCACAAGTAGGCTCACATTAACACTGCAATGAAGTTACTGCAAAAATCCCCTTGTTGCCACACTCTGGTACCTGTTCGGGTACACTGAGGGAGAATTTAGCATGGCCAATTCATCTAACCAGGCGCTGAGGAGGAGCTACAGAAGAGATAACAGGGGTAAGTTTTTCATTCAGAGAGTGGTGGGTGCGTGGAATGGGCTGCTGGCAATGGTGGTGGAGACGGAGTCAATAGAGTCTTTTAAGAGACTTTTAGATAGTTACATGGAACTAAGTAAGATAGAGGGTTATAGGTAAGCCTAGTAATCTCTAAGGTAGGGGCATGTTCGGCACAACTTTGTGGACCGAAGGGCCTGTATTGTGCTGTAGTTTTTCTATGTTTCTAACCAGCACGTCTTTCAGACTGTGGGAAGAAACAGGAGCACCCAGAGAAAACAGACAGTTGCCTAAGCCGGGAATTGAACCCTGGTGCTGTAAGGCAGCAGTGCTAGCCACGGTGCCACGGTACTGCCTTCCACTCAATGTCCTCTCAGCCTTTGAAACAAAACTTTAAAGCATTACTTAAGGGAAACAAAATTGACATTACAACAGCCAAACCAAGTTAACTCCGCATCCACTCTTAATCTACCCCGAAAACAGCAAATAAACATGAAGAAGATCCTGATCGGGAAGCCAAGACAAAGTTTAAAAATGACTTACCTGCGCTCATCTCTCCTATTTCTTTGGACATCCTATTTGAAGTCATTTGTCAAGGCTTTATATTTGGATGGGAATTTAGCTGGTGCAGACATTTTTGAGTTATGTTCGTTCAAATGAAAATTTATCAAGCTCAAACATGAACTCAGCAAGTTGTTCTGTCTTGTCACCAGAGTTTAGGCGAGCCACTGAAATGTGGAATGAAGTCTCCTGCACCAAGGAGCTTGGATATTTGACAAACAGTTTCTGAAGTATTCTAGAGTTCAGCAAACGTGTATTGACACTGAGCTTATAAGAATCATAGAATCCCAGAAGGAGGCCATTCGGCTCATTGAGTCTGCACTGACCACAATCCCACCCAGGTCCTCCTCTGACCAAGACCGCACGGAACTACAAAGAGTTGTAAATGTAGCCCAGTCCATCACGCAACCCAGCTCCCTCCATCAACTCTGTCTACACTTCCCATTGCCCCAGAAAGCAGCCAGTATAATCAAGGATTCCACACACTGCGGGCATACTCCATTCAGATACAAAAGTCTGAGATCACATATCATCCGACTCAAGAACAGCTTCTTCCCTGCTGCCATCAGACTTTTGAACAGTCCTATCACGTATTAAATTGATCTTTCTCTTCCCTGTTTAGTAATTGCAACGCTATAATCAGCACCCTATCCTTTCTGTCTCCCCTATGTACTCTATGAACAGTATGCTTTGTCTGTATAGTGCACAAGAAACAATACTTTTCACTGTATCCCAGTACATGTGGCAATAGTAAATCAAATCAATCAATTCATTTCAATTCAACTAAAAGCTTCTGCCAAATTTACATAATAATTTTTAACTTCACTTTATTTTTTACACATACCTTTATTATTTATTTAGTTATTATAGATGCCACAAGTAGGCTTACATTAACACTGCAAAGAAAGTTACTGTGAAAATCTCCTAGTCGCCACACTCTGTACGGGTACACTGAAGCAAAATTTAGCATGGTCAATGCACTTAACCAGCACGTCTTTCAGACTGTGGGAGGAAACTGGAGCACCTGAAGAAAACTCATGCAGGCACAGGGAGAATGTGCAAACTCTGCTCAGACAGTGACCCAATCCGGGAATCAAACCTAGGTCCCTGGCGCTGTGAGGCAGCAGTGCTGACTACTGTACCACCGTACCACCAACTCCCCCCCTTAATTAAAAATAATTCATCATCACTTTCCAGACTGGTAAAGCTATCCCCAAGTTAATCTGCTAAGATACAGGGACTTTCCTGTCCCATTTGGCTAACCTCTCCTGAAAGTGATAGGTCTTGTGATTTCAGTAGCATCAAATGACCTGCAGTACATTGTTGAAGAAGCATTCTTCCTGGGTAAGCGGAGAGAATAAGTGGCAGCACTATCATAATGATGTGCTGAGTCCCAAGGAAACAATACAAACTGGACAAGTGGACACAGACATACACTGGTTGATATTTCAAATATCCCCCAGTCCCGCCTGAAAGCAGCTGGTGGTATAGGAATTGAATCAACTTGATTTACCCAACTACTCAGTCCTTCAAGCACCACCTGAGCCACATGTGGCAGAGTCTGCGAGTCGCACATTGCACCCATCACCCAGTGATCAGATCCCATCCAAACAGAGCCATCCTCGCTCCTGAGAGATCGCCTGGGAAGCAGCAGCTGAACGCTACGTCTGCTGGTGATTCTAATCAGCATGAGACACATTGCAGCAATCCAACATAAATACACTCTCCAACTGGCCCTCCTGGGTAGAAACATGAGCAGAAATCTTTGTCTATTTCCACAATATCTAACAAGGAGCGCCGGCAGAACCAAAGCAACATTCTGCCAACACAAATTTGTAAAATTTCTCCGTCCATATGACTGACCACCTCAGTTATAATCTAGATCATAAGATCATAAAACAAAGGAACAGAATTAGGCCATTTGGCCCATCGAGTCTACTCCACCATTCAGTCATGTGCTGGTTAGGTGCATTGGCTGTGCTAAATTCTCCCTCAGCGTACCCGAACAGGCACTAGAGTGTGGTGACGAGGGGATTTTCACTGTAACTTCATTGCAGTGTTAATGTAAGTTTCTCACCCCCATTATCCTGCCTTTTCCCCATAACCAGTGATTCCCCTTATCAATCAAGAACCTATCTATCTCTGTCTTAAATACACTCAATGACCTGGCCTCCACAGTCTTTTGTGGCAATGAATTCCACAGATTCACCACCCTCTGGCTGAAGAAATTCCTCCTCATCTCTGTTCTAAAGGGTCGCCCCTTTCCTCTGAGGCTGTGCCCTCGGATCCTAGTCTCGCCTACTAATGGAAACATTTTCACTATGTCCACGCTATCCAGGCCTAATACAAGTACCAAGTACAAGTTTGTTTGGTGTGATATGTGTTATTGTATTTAATAAGATTCTACTGTAATATTCTGATATTCCTATCAGGAGTACAATCTATATTGAGATAACTATCTCCTTTCCTCTGGTTGACTCCTGTAAAGTTAAGTATGGACCAGTGGGACAATCCTCATTGCTAAATTGCTCGGGGATGCAGAGTTAAGTAGAAATTGGTGGAATGGAGCTAATCTGCTTTATTGTTAATGTAACTGTGTACATTCCCTCCCACCCCCCTCAACCTTCTTTACCGCACTGCGTTTGGCATGTGGCCCAGCGCTCACTAGTACATCAGTTGCTTTTCAGTGTCTGTGGATTTGATTAATCTGGGTGCCGAAGTCAGTTCTTTATAAGGTGATAACAGGAGCTCTGCACTTCCTCAGGTTGGGGAATGGGGAAGGACAGCACCAAAGATTAAGACAAATGAAACTTGGAAAGTGGTTTCTAGTAAAGAGCTGATTGGTTTCTCCGCAGAAATGTGTCATGTCTTACAGCTGACCAAAAAGTCATCACTCATCTATACTCCTACCTTGAGCCTGGGAGGTAAGAACAAGGGTAAAGTTAGCCAGGAAATATGTAGCGTTATCATTTGTATAAGTACCCGGATTTTCTTTTTGAATCAGGCTTCAGTCTTGCAGTAACACCTTTTGTGTTGAGCCCAAAGGCATCACACAAAGGAGAAGGCAAGCCCAATGTATTTGCTTGCAAACTATGCAGTATTGAACCATCAGTCTGTGTTTTAATGGAGAGTTTAATTTATTTTTGCTACATTATTCACAGAATCATAGAATCCCTACAGTGCAGAAGGAGGCCACTCAGCCCATCAAGCCTGCACTGACAATAATCCCACCCAGGCCCTATCCCCATTTCCCCACGTTTTCTCCTGCCAGTCTCCCTGACAATAAGGGGCAATCTAGTATGACTAATGCACCTAACCAGCACACCTTTTGGACTGTGGGAGGAAACCTGAGCACCTGGAGGAGACACATGCAGTCACGGAGAGAACATGCAAGTCCACACAGACAGTCGCCCAAGGCCAGAATTAAACCCGCGGTCCTGGCGCTGTGAGGCAACAGAGCTAATGTCTCCAGTAGAGTGGTACAAAGAAAATAGCTTGTCTCATGATTGGTTAACATCACAGTTAAAATAGCAAACAAAGGAATTTAATTAATAATCATTGTATAATAGCAGACAAGAAAATGCCTGCACAATGTGTGGCATGGTGGCACAGTGATTAACACTGTTGCCCCACAGTGCTATGAACCTGTGTTCGAGACCCAGCCTCAGTCACTGTCTGTGTGGAGTCTGCGTGTTCTCCCCATGTCTGCATGGCTTTTCCTCGGGGTGCTCTGGTTTCCTCCCACAGTCCAAAAGGCGTGCTGATTAAGTGCATTGGCCATGGTAAATTCTCCGTCAGTGTACCCGAATAGGCAACGGAGTGTGGCGACCAGGGGGTTTTCACAGTAACTTGATTGTAGTATTTATGTAAGTCTACTTGTGACACTAATAAACTTTAAAAACTTAAACAACAATATAGCAATGATATTTTCCATTGTTCCTCTATTTTATTTTCTGTTTGAAAGCTATTGGCATGATTGACGAATAAAGATGATGTAGGAAGGGTTAACAAGCAACAAATGGAAAACTCAGCTTCTCATAAGACCATAAGATCATAAGACATAGGAGCAGAATTAGGCCACTTGGCCCATCAAGTCTGCTCTGCCATTTAATCATGGCTGATATTTTTTTCATCTCCATTCTCCTGCCTTTTCCCCATAACCCCTGATCCCCTTATTAATCAAGAACCTATCTATCTCTGTCTTAAAGACACTCAATGACTTCGCCTCCACAGCCTTCTGCGCACAGAGTTCCACAGATTCACCACTCTCTGGCTGAAGAAATTCCTCCTCATCTCTGTTTTAAAGGATCCACCTTTTAGCCTGAGGTTGTGTCCTCTGGTTCTTGTTTTTCCCACATTCTCTCCAGGTCCACTCTATCCAGGCCTCGCAGTATCCTGAAAGTTTCAATAAGATCCCCCTCCTCATCCTTCTAAACTCCAATGAGTACAGGCCCAGAGTCCTCAACCATTCCTCGTATGACAAGGTAGAACTGCAAGTGCTGTGAATCTTCAATAGAAGATGCGGGAAATGCAGAGCCATCACTGAGTGTCTGAAAAAGAAAGGAATAACCTTTCATAATTCTTGATAGGTTAACATCATAGATAAAATAGCAAACAAAGGAAATTAATTAATAATCATTGTATAATAGCAGACAAGAAAAGTTGGATCAATTGTGTGAGTGTTTCCACCAAATGATGTCAACTGATCAAAAATACTATTTGCAAAGCACTACATTCAATTCTGCTATGACAAAAAATAGCAAGAAAATCTAATTCTAAATAGCCATGTCCTCATTGCAAAATGCTGCCCAGAAGCAGCTCAATGACAACAATGTCATTAGACAAACATCAAAAATATGATGGTAAGTTTAATTTCCTGCATGCTATTTATTTTTAGCATAATGATTAATGCATTTGTGCAAAATTCCTGTCTGTACTATTTTAATGCAGTTCTTAATCCATTGAAAATAAACAGGCTTAAGTTACTGTTAAAGGAGCTAGACTTATATTAGGGGGAGATATTGTCCCCAGTCTATCTCACCTCACTAAACCAAAATCTATCCCATTTTAAGCCAACCTAAGGTTTTCATTTCCCATACAATCCATTCTTGTGGCCTTTCTACATTATGTGTATTTTTGTGAGTGTTTCACTATGTTTTACTGGACTACAAATTCTCCCATACTCTCTCCAGTGGCTCACATGAAACTGGAAGGGATTTTCCAATTATCCACCTCAAGACCAAAAAATCCCACCCGAGATGAATCATAACATCCTTATAGTGCAGAAGGAGGCCTTTTGGCCCATCGAGCCTGCACCAACCACAATCCCACCCAGGCCCTATTCCTGTAATCCTATTTACCCTATTAACCTCACTGACACTAGAATCAATTTAGCATAGCCAATCAACTCTACCTGCACATCTTTGGACTGTGGGAGGAAACTGGAATACCTGGAGGAAACCCACGCAGACACGGGGAGAATGGGAAGACTACACACAGACAGTGACCCAAGGTTGGCATTGAATCCAGGCCCCTGGCACTGCCTTATTTAGGCCAGTGGACCTTTGGATGGTCCATCCCCTGCCTGCTATGATTCCCATGGCGGGCGGGATGGGAAAATTCTGCCTTATCCATCTGGGCCTGATGATTCCAGACTCATGTCAGAGATTCATCAAACTATAAAATTAGAGTTTATGAAATATCTCATTCCACGAAGGTAAGGAATGTGGCTACTGAGAGTGGAACACATTCTAATTTCAGGCACTCCCAGGTCAATTATAGCAAGATCAGTTATAGCACGATGTTTTTATACTTGCTCCATTACTCCCACCAGGTTTTGACTTGCATCATCATCCCTTTTGTCATGTAGTTGTTACTGCTTTCCACCCTATTGCAGATTCCCCCTTTGTTCTTTCCTCTCCTTCCCCTTACTTCCCCTGCCTGTGTGCTTCACAAAAAACTGCAACATCTCTATCTTTTTCCAGTTCTGACAATGAGCATTCGAACTGCAATTCAATTCTGTTTGCTGTCTCCACAGATGCTGCCTGACCTGCTGAATATTTCCAGCACTTTCTACTTTTACTTTCAAAATAGTGCAGTCAATTATAATGTAAAGTTTATTTATTAGTGTCACAAGTAGGCTTACATTAACACTGCAATGAAGTTACAGTGAAGATCCCCTGATTGCTACACTCTGTCACCTGTTCGGGTACACTGAGGGAGAATTTAGCACGGCCAATGCACCTAACCAGCACGTCTTTCAGACTGTGAGAGGAAACTGGAGCATCCGGAGGAACCCAAGCAGAGACGGGAAGAACGCACAGATCCATACAGACAGTGACCCCTTGCCAGGAATCGAACCCAGATCCCTGGTGCTGTGAAGCAGCAGTACAACTACTGTGCCACCATGCCACCCTAAGGAGAGGTTGAATGAGCAAGGATATTTACCATTGAAAAGACAGAGGCTGAGGGGAGACCTGATAGAGGTCTACAAAATTATGAGAGGCAGAGACAGTGTGGTCAGTCAGAGGCTTTTTCCCAGTGTGGAAGTGTCAATTCCAAGGGGCATAGGTTCAAGGTGTGAGGGGGAAAGTTTAAGAGAGATGTGCAGGGTAAGATTTTCACATAGCGGGTGGTGGGTGCCTGGAACGTGCAGCCAGAGGAGGTAGTGGAATCAAGGCATTAGCAACATTTAAGGGGCATCTGGATGGGTACACGAATAGGGAGGGAATAGAGGAATATTGACCACGTAAGGGCAGGAGGTCTTTTTTTAGTTTAGCTGGGGTATCATGATTGGCATGGGCTTGGAGGGCTGAAGGGCCTGTTCCTGTGCTGTACTTTGTTCTACATTCCAATATAGTCAGACAGCATCAGCTCAATATTGATCAATTAAGACAACAGTGATACCACAACCTATAAAGTGTTTTCATTGTGAACCTTCAGATGTTCACAAAAATATCCTTTCCACATGTAAGGCCAAACAGGAACTGTCTCATAAGGGGGAAGTGATGCTCTAGTGGTTTTATCGCTCAACTATTAATCCAGAAATTCAACTGACGTTCTGGGGACCCTGGTCCAAATCACACCACGGGCAGATAGTGGAATTTAAATTTATCTGGAATCAAGAATCTACTGATGATCATGAAACCCATTGTCAGAAAAATCCATCTGGTTCACTAATGCCCTTTAAGGAAGGAAATCTGCCATCCTTACCTGGTCTGGCCTACATGTGACTCCAGAGTCACAGCAATGTGGTTGACTCTCAACCATCTTCTGAAACAACTTGGCAAACCATTCATTTCAAGGGTGACTAGGGATGGGCAATGAATGCTGGCCCAGCCAGTGATGCCCATGATCCACGAATGAATGAAAGGAAAGGAATTTGGTCTTTTTCAGGAGTTGTATAAGCAGAGCTCAATTCCAGCAGTGGACTTGATGGTAAAGTAATCAGTACAAGGTGCTGTATAACAGTACTTCATTAAGATAATTTATCTATTAATAAATGAGCAATGTGTGACATTAAAGAGAACAAATGGAATATTTACCCAGTTCCGTCAATCAACAACTTTCAAAAGGTCAGGTCAGAAATCTTATGTGTTAGATTTACAATAAACTCCCTCTATTCCGCAAAAAAATCTGTGTGACATTTCCATTCCTCATGCCAACAAACCTTTGGGACCTTTAAGGCTAATTCAGTTGTGATGTATGCTGAATTATGGGTGCTGTGCCCTGATGTTTAAAAACTACAGCCCTCTCACTGAGTTCCTTTAATAGCTTAAATGTTAAAAAGTGCGAATGGATCTGGCACAGTGATTGTGATGACATGGCATCGCCATGTAATTCATTTGTCACCATGGTGCTCATAAACAGAGTGAAAAGTAAATTGTCTTGCAGACTGAAATAGCTGTTTTACTCCCTTCCCCTCCTCCCCCACACCCACGAACTGCCCTTCCAAAGTATTGGGGGTCAATTAACTTTGTGTCCCTACATGATTGACCTTTTTTGATCCTTTAGGGGATGAGGGCAATTTTTATCAAAAGCTGGGAACACAAGAATGACAAACTCTTAATAAATGTAAGAAGGGACACTTCAAGCTTTGGACCAGCAAACGTGCTGGCAACCATTAGGGGTGGCAAGTGGAGGGGGGATGGGGGGGTATTTGGTAAGCTTGAGAGGGGGATGTTTAAGACCATTATAGCATGAGGGACAGGGTAGTGGATTAAAATCAACTAAAACTTCCAACCTGTCTTGTTAAGTCATAACATTCATGATTACACGATGGCACAGTGGTTAGCACTGCCACCACACCGCGCCAGGGACCCGGTTCAATTTCGGTCTCAGGTCACTGTCCATGTGGAGTTTGCATTTTCTCCCCATGTCTGCGTGGGTTTCCTCTGGGTGTTCCAGTTTTCTCCCACACTCCAAAGGTGTGCAGGTTAGGTTGATTGGCCATGATAAATTGACCCTAGTATCAGGGCAGTTAGCTGGCTAAGTATGTGGGGTTACAGGAATAGGGCCTAGGTGGGATTGTGGTTGGTGCAAATTCGATGGGCTGAATGGCCTCATTCTGCACTGTAGGGATTCTATGATTATTATCTTTCTGCATTGCTCATTTGCAGTCCTGGGCAAAACAGTCAAACTCACCCTGCAGATTCTCAGGCTCTGACACCCACAGGCTGTCCAAGAAATATGGGACAAAGTTACCCCATTAGAGACATGGGACAGTCAAAATAAGGGGCATTCCCTAGATATGCAGGATGGTCGGTCACCTGGGTGAACCACCCAACTTGGACCCTCAGGTGAGCCTAACCTAGAGTAACTACATTAGCTTCTGGAATGCTGCTTGTGGGCAGATTCTGTTCCAGAAACTTTATTTATCCACTTCAGAAATGTTGATCTATCACCATGTCACATGATTGCCTCTCCACCCTCACTCTCATTGTTGTCAGCTTTTAAACTTGGGAGAATATTTTTCATTGTGCCATGTGTAATTAAATCAAAAGCCTATTTATAAGAACATGATTTTGTTACACATGGGAGAAAGGAGGGCACTTCCCTCATAATGCTACTCATGTGATTGCCTTTCAAGGAGGGGGAGCCTCAAAGGAGAGGCTAAAAATTATCTTCCACTTTTACTAGCTGTGGGGAAAAATAGAAGCAAAATACTGTGGATGCTAGAAATCAGAAAATGCTGGATAAACTCAGCAGGTCTGGCAGCATCTGTGGAGAGAGAAACTTGAGTTAACATTTGACTCCATATGACTCTCCCATACAACAGTTCTGTTGAGTTTATGATGCATTTTCTGTCTTTTATTTTAACTTAATGGCTTTGGGTTTTGAGGAGTTGAGTGGGTTCGCTTATTACAGGCTGACCAGCGTGAACTGATGTCAGGCAAGGGGGGACAGCAGAAGCGTTACAAATGGTTTCTGTTTTCCTGAGATAGGGAACAACCAGGAAATGAGCCACTGTTCCTGCCACTAGTCTCAATTTTGTGAACCTTGTTGTGAAGGTCACTTGAGAACAGGGTTTTAGGATTTGGCTCTGGTCCACCATGAACGTGTCCAGCTTGTTAATCTGTGCACATGGAACTGTGGTCAAATTGGGTTAAGGTTAAGATGTACCCAAGGGATGGGATTTTAATTTAATTTGATTTATCATTGCCATATAGTGGCACAGTGGTTAGCAATGATGCCTGACAGCATCAGGGGCATGAGTTCAATTCCCAGTTTGGGCCACTGCCTGTGTGGAGTTTGCACATTTTCCCCTTACCTGCATCGGTTTCCTTCGGGTGCTCCAGTTTCCTCTCAAAGTCTAAAAGGTCATGCTGGTTAGGCACATTGGCTGTGCTAAATTCTCCCTCAGTGTACCTGAACAGGCGCCAGATTGTGGCCACTAGGGGATTTTCACACTAACGTCATTGTAATGTTAATGTAAGCCTACTTGTGACACAAATAAATAAACTTTAAACTGTATGGGATACAGTGAGAAGTATTGCTTCTTGCACGCTATATAGACAAAGCATAATGTTCATAGGTTTGATTTATTATTATCACTTGTATTAGTATACAGTGAAAAGTATTGCATCTTGTGTGCTATACAGACAAGGCATGCTGTTCATAGATTTGATTTTGATTATTGTCACATCTATTAGTATACAATGAAAAGTATTGTTCCTTGCGCAGAATACAGACAAAGCGTACTGTACAAATGCTTTGTCTATGCAGAATGTTACTGTCAGATAGGGTGAAGAATACAACTTAATATACGGTAGGTCCATTCAAAAGTGTGATGGCATCAGGGAAGAAGCTGTTCTTGAGTTGGGATTCATGATGTGGAGATGCCGGCGTTGGACTGGGGTAAACACAGTAAGAAGTCTCACAACACCAGGTTAGAGTCCAACCAGTTTATTTGATAGAAATCTCACAAGCTTTCCGAAATGGTGTTCCTTGGTCAGGTGTGTGGAAGGGACACTGTTTCCGAAAGCTTGTGAGATTACTATCAAATAAACTGGTTGGGCTCTAACCTGGTGTTGTGAGACTTCTTATTGAGTTGGGATGCCGGTGGTAGTATAATTATAGAGCAGAAGGAACAATCACCTGCCACAGAGAAAATGTCAGGGGTGGAATGGGGGGCAAAAGGAAATTTCTGTTCCAGTTTTTGGTCAGCTTTTAAAAGGAGTCTTATTTCGGCGACATGTTTTCTCCCTTTAAAAAAGGGTGAGAGATCTAGCGACTGTCATTCTAATTCACTTCTCTCCCTCTGCCGGCTGTTTGAGTTCTTTCCTGTCTATGGATTTGCTGTCAGATTGGTGCTCCTGTCAGTGTATCTGACTCATCAGCGCCTCTGCACCACACACACACACACACACACACTCTACACACAGAGGCGAATAGAAGCAGCCTGCGGAGCTGATTGACAGGCCGGCTGGTCCAACCCTGAGCTGGCCAGCCAACCAACCTCCCCCCCCCTCCTCCTCCCGCTCCTTCCCTCACCACCCCCGGGGAGGGAGGGGGAGGGGGGTGGGTGCTGTTATGTGTATGTATGTGTATGTGTGTGCCCGATCGGGGATCGGAGCGGGGCTCTCTGCTCGCATTCTGCTGCTCACCCAGCCTCGGCGCCACATCCCCCCGCGGATTACAACCACCAAAGCTTCCCATTCGGCGCCGCACCCGGGGACTCACCCTCCTTTTTGCAACCCAGCCAACCGCTCTCAAACCCCGGACCTGTGTGCTTTGGAGCTCCAACCGAGCTTCCACCAAAAAAAGAGCCTCACATCACATCCCAAGGACCGTAGGAGGCTTGTTGCTGGTGCAATTTCTACCAGAAGTCACTTACAACCACACAGCACTTAAAGGACGATCCGTCTATATCTATACATGTTGGCGAAATCCTTGATTGTAACTTGTTTTTGGAAAAAGGAATTGAGTGGATATTTCTTTTGGGCGAAGACTTTTTTTTCTTAAACTTGTAACAACCTGGAAAACTAAACAAAAAGAGACTTGTTGCACTTTATGTGACTCTTTTTTAAATGAGGGAAAAACTCTGAAACACTTATCAGCCGCAGTTTGAGGGATCAAATATTTTTTTTTGCCTGGATTTTAGGTTGCTGAATTGGCTTCGTGATGTCTCCGGTCTGCTTTCTGCGTTCGCTCCTCGTCCTGCTTTTGGCTCTGTTTACGACAAGTGCTAGTAACTGGCTGTAAGTGTTGCTAAATGTGACTTATTGCATTTGTGATGTTATTAATGCAGAAGGTTGTGGTGGTGGTGGAGGGGGGAGGTCGGATTCTCTCGACTGAGCGGTGAGAGCTGGTGCAAAGGGCAGAATGAAGGGGCTTTTTTTGTGGGGGGGAGAATTCGAGAGACTTTCTCAAATCATATTATTATTTTAAAAAAAGACATTCAGATCTATCTAGTTCAATTTTTCTAACACCCTCCCCAACTCCCCATCCTGTTGTCATTCAGACTCTGAAAGATGTCCAGAATGCCACTCTTTCGAAACATTAAAACATCTTTGGCAATTTAAATTGGCCCTCATTGTATAATTCATTGATACTGTTCATTGGAACGTCGGAGCTTTTCACAGTAACTTCATTGCGGTGCTAAATGTAAGCCTATTTATGACACTAATAAACTGCTTTTTTCCCAAATGTCCACATATCTGGGGGTGGTAGGGGGGTGTCAGTTGTATCTATTTCAATTTATTAATTTTTGATTAGTTAGGTGGGGTGATGCCAGAGAGAGGGAGAAGGGAGAAAAAAAATAGACTTGCACAGACCTGTCCTAGACTTCCACAGATATGTGCTTTCAATTAATCCTCATTTTTCATTCATACTGTTGGAGCGAAGGTGCCGGCATTTGACAGGCGTGTGACTTAAATTGTGGGCTGGTTTACTCCCAGGGTTTTATTTTATGGTAAAAGTAGAATAAGAGTCAAAATATGTCATCGGTGTAGAAAATGTCGATATAATCGGGGGGCAGGATAGGTGAATGGTACCCGGAATACAGCCTGTCTCCTTGTATTAGTCTGGAACTGGCTGGACTTAAACCTGGTGTTGTGAGACTTCTTACTGTAGTCTTGGAACACCAGTAATTCTCCAATATAGACGAAAATTTACAACAAGAAAAAAAGTTCATAACCGAACTCAAGGGTGGATTTAAAATTGCTCTCTTTTTTTAAATTGCTTACACCAAGAATAACCGCGCATTTAAATTACTGGCATTTTTTTTACATATATAAAGGCACCAAGTAATTCAACAGGAATGAGATGCAGGTTCTGCACAATTAGCATTGCATGTGGTTTATAAACAATTGTCCCGCTCCCCTTGTTGTTTGGGAAGGAGACAAGTTTCGTCCTAAATCCACCAGCCACCGAGATAGGGGAGTGTGAGAGAGGTGGACCTGTGAATTTCCCATGTCTGATAAAAAGAAAGTATTTGTTTTCCAAGCAATACTGGGCAAATCGGAGGAGGTGGGGAGGGGTGTGTGTGTGTGTGGGAGGGGGCTGGCGGGCTGGGGGGGGAGATCTGAAGGTCAGCTTTGCACAACAGCAGTCTGGTACACTGTCATAGTGCTACGAACCGCCCAAACAAACAACAGATACCTCGCCAGCCTGATTATACTCGCTTGTGGGCGACCCTAACCAACAGCGAGAATGGACAGGGCAGTAGCCTACAGACTGATCAAGAAATTATTCTAGGGGTGTGATGGCCGGGAAGGATGGGGGGGCGGGGGCTGGAGGTAATAAGGTTAAATAAAGGTGCACCACACCGCAGGAAAAAAAATCAGACACCCCTTTGATTTACAAAAAAAAGTATTTTCCTTTTTGCTGCAGCTTTGGACTCATCTGATAAGGAAGTGTTTTTTTTCATTTCCAATCAGATGTAGGGTTTGGAGTGATAGCAAGAGATCCACATCATATCAAGAGTTTAACAGGAATCTGCATTGTTACCAAGACCAACACTGTGTATGTTGACTGATCTAGCAGGCTTCGCGCTCGTACATGGAGAGATAGCTCAGTTAACCGTCCTGGGTATCCATGGCAAAGCACAGGGTCCCTATTCCAATGTAAAATTTAGTCAGTAATTCCCCAGAACCGATAAAATGCACAGCGAGGGTCAGACGATTTTACAACTCGTTTGGAATAAATAATTTCACCCCCACCCCCGTCATTTTCTTTTTTGTTAAACCGGCTGCTGAACAATAACTTCTGAAAATTAATTTGAGAATTTGTTTCCCAAATCGGGAGCAAGTCGAATTTTGGGATTGCTTCGTTGATAAACAATAATGCAAAAAAAACCGTCCTCAGACAAGCAACAATCCATGTTTTACAACTGTGCGAAATATATACGACACATAATAAAATGTTACACAATTCTCACAGTCCATTTTCTAATCATCCTCAGTAATAATTCTGTCTCTCCCCACCACCCCCCCAAATTAAGACACCCTATCAAGTTCCTACACCTTTCTCCCAAACGTACGCACAAATGTGTACACCCGTTTTAAATGCACCTAAGGCGATTTTTTAAAACCGCTTATTGCAAAGATAAAATGCTGCTTTTGCTAAAAAAAGGACGCATAAAATATTACAATTAATTAATAAAATATTACAAACTTAATTTGCAGTGTAGCTGTCTGTCTAACAATTGATTTGACCTGTTTGACGACTCGCCTGTCCTCGCGTAAAAGTTGTCACGAGTTTATCTAACTTTCACTCAGGCTTTTTAAGTCCAGTTTTTTGAGGATCGAATTGGGTGGGTTGGAGTTTACAAACAAGCTTTCGTTCCGCGTGCCTTTTTTCTCCTTTTTCTTGTTAGAGAACCACCGTCGTGTGTTGACTTCCAGAGATTACAAACATTTGAGCATAAAACATTAAACATTAGGGAAGTCTCCAGACAAAACAGATAGTTAAGATGTTGTTTGGCACTGACTCAGGGGGATGTCTTTCGGCTTCTGAAGCTCTGATATTTTGGGTTGTATATTGCAATAAATCTTCCGTTTGTGTACTGCGATCGATCCCATTATAGTTTATTTATTAGGCACAAGTAGGTTTACAATAACACTGCAATGACGTTGTTGTGAAAATCCCCTAATCCTCCCTTGTTTTGAGATGTGGCTGAGCCGCTTTGTTACAGGGTGGTTGGTTATTTTAACACTTGTTTTACACTGAAGAGTTCCCCCACCCCGTTCCTCCCTCATGCTAACCCTGTGTGTTTCCACACAGCTATTTGGCCAAACTGTCATCCATCGCCAGCATTCAGGACGAGGAGACGTGCGAGAGGCTGAAGGGTCTGATCAACCGGCAAATCCAGATTTGCAAGCGGAATGTGGAGGTGATGGACTCGGTCCGGAGGGGAGCCGAGCTGGCCATCGAGGAGTGCCAGCATCAGTTCCGGAACCGCCGCTGGAACTGCTCCACCGTCGACACGCTGCCCGTCTTCGGCAAAGTGGTCACACAAGGTACACCGCAGATCAGAGATTAATAAGACCCCCCCAGCAGGTGAATCAGAAATAGAGCAAGGGTGGGTGGTAATGCACACAGTCAGAGGCAGCGACACAGGAGGCTAGGTCAAAATTGCAGAGGTTTGGGGGTTCGAGAAACGATTGAAAAGGAAAAAGATTAGAGAGAGATTTGGACGTGTTTTAAGAGCGAAAGAGGTTAGATACAGTTGGTCTATGAAAAGGGGAAAGACTGCCCTTCATGGAGCACATGATTCCGTTTCTAGAAATTTTTATGCTGTCATATATTCCAGGAATATGTTAGGAGTTATCATAAACCGACAGCACACAAGTTGAAAGATAAGGGAGAAAAGGAACTTGTATTTGTAACAATTAGCCATTCCTGCAAAAGGCGTACATCTATCATTGTACTCTTGGGATTTAATGCACATATGTCAAGAATAAGAATCCAACACAGGAGACATGATTTAGTGCAGGAGCAGTGATTACTCTTCAATTAAATACATTGATACAAAGACTGGGAGGACAGTTGCAAATACACATTTGTGACAATAATCTCCAGATAGAATACTGAGAGGATCAGGAGTCTCTGTACCCAGACAGAGGAATTAATTATTGGAAAGTCAATAAAGGATGAACTACAATGGTAGACGGAGAAATCTGGATACTTGTGTCCAGAAAGAGGATTTAATTCTTGGACAGTTAATAAAGGCTAAACTACAATGATAGGTCTCTTGCCTCTTTCTAATTTATCAATGCTGTTCTCTTGCTATTCCTAACTTACAAATATATTGTCTTCTTCATTGTTCTGAAGGCATGATTCATTACATGATATCTCAACTCTAACCCACTCTTTCCCAAGGCTTCAGAACAATTGAACTTTTTATCACTCTTAGTCTGCCCTCCCTGCCACAAGCTACTAGGTTTGAAACCCAGGCTTGGAATCACTGCACCACGAGGTAACTTGTCTTCTCCCCTACTCTTTTCACCCTGGGCTCCTGCCCTCCATTTGAAATAGAATACAAAACAATGTTCTGAGGTGAACTAGAAATATATCGCTTGCAGACATAGATAACCAACAATGAAACACAAACGGAATGTAATGTTTTAATAACCCTGAACTAAAAAGTGTAGATCCATGAAGGCAATCAGGAGACAAGTCAGGAAATATCAAGGTCAGGTACAGATTGTAATCCAGAGATGTATGATACGCAGATATGGATTAGAAATAGCAATGTTCTTCTTAGGCAATCCCCTGGAATCAAGGGTGACTTGCTTCCACTGTGGTTCAATGCATTCTGAAATGTCTGAGAACTCCAATATATTAAATAATGACATTAATATTGGGAAGGGTTACATCCTGATCATGATCCAGGAGAACACCAATTAAAATGTATTTATTGGTGTCACAAGTAGGCTTACATCAACACCGCAATGAAGTTACTGTGAAAATCCCCTAGTTGCCACACTCCGGTGCCTGTTCGGGTACAGAGGGAGAATTTAGCACAGCCAATGCACCTAGCCAACACGTTTTTCAGACTGTGGGAGGAACCCGGAGCACCCAGAGGAAACTCGCACAGACACAGGAAGAATGTCCAGACTACCTGCTACCTACCTACCTGACCCAAGCTGGGAATTGAACCAAGGTCTCTGACGTGGTGAGGCAGCAGTGCTGACCACTGCACTGCCCCAATTTAGCCAGCCTCCCTAGTGACTCAGTGGGTTTATCCAGCCTTGCAGATCTGGAAGATCTACAGTTTGATCCCAGTTCACCAGGTCAGCGCTCAAAGAGGAAATAACTGGCCAGGGTTTCACTGCTCAGGAATATCCAGCAACCCTCGTTGTGGACAGTGAACATTAGGCAAGGGCTCAGATGCTCTATATGGTTTAAATCAATACAACCAATATGAAAAGTTCAGAGGAAAGAGCAGGAGAATGGGGATGAGAAAAAAATCAGCCATGATAAGAACATAAGAACATAAGAAATAGGAGCAGGAGTAGGCCATCTAGCCCTTCGAGCCTGCCCCGCCATTCAATAAGATCATGGCTGATCTGTTGTGGCTCAGTTCCACTTTCCCGCCCTCTCCCCATAACCCTTAATCCCCTCTCTTATCAAAAACCCATCAACCCGCTTCTTAAAAATATTTAGCGAGGCAGCCTCCACCACTTCAACGGGCAGAGAATTCCAGAGATTCACCACCCTTTGAGTGAAGAAGTTCCTCCTCAACTCCGTTCTAAACCGCCTCCCCTTTATCTTGAGGCTGTGCCCCCTAGTCCTACTGTCTTTTTTGAGCGGGAAGAGTCTCTCCACCTCTATCCTATCCATCCCATTCATCATCTTGTACGTCTCAATGAGATCTCCCCTCATTCTTCTAAACTCTAACGAGTACAAGCCTAGTTTATTCAGCCTCTCCTCATAGCTCAATCCCCTCAACTCCGGTATCAGCCTAGTAAACCTCCTCTGCACTCCCTCCAGGGCCAAAATATCCTTGCGCAGGTGCGGCGCCCAAAACTGCACACAGTACTCCAGCTGCGGCCTCACCAATGCCCTATACAGCTGCAGCAAGACCTCCCTACTTTTATATTCAATCCCCCTCGCTATGAAGGCCAGCATCCCATTCGCCTTCCTGACCACCTGCTGCACCTGCAAGCTGGGTTTTTGCGACTCATGCACAAGGACCCCGAGGTCCCTCTGCACCGTCGCCTGCTGCAGTTTTTCGCCACGTAAGTAATAGTCCTTCCTACCATTCTTCCTACCAAAGTGGACCACCTCACACTTGCCAACATTAAATTCCATTTGCCATTTCCTGGCCCATTCGCCCAGCCTATCTAGATCCTTCTGCAGACTCTCCACACCCTCCGCACAATTTGCCTTTCCCCCAATCTTGGTGTTGATTGAATGGCAGAGCAGACTGAATGGGCTGAGTGGCCTAATTCTGCTCCTATGTCTTATGGTCTTATGACTTCCAGTCCTAAAGAGCCAACAAATTCAGGAGAATGCGAAAGAAGAAAAGTAATTAAGATAACTGACAAAGGCATAGCTCCTAACACTGGACTATAATGAGATAAAAATTTCGCATATCAATAACTGAAGAAATAAGATAGAAAACCTAAGCAGAATATTTTATTTCCATGGGGTTGTAGAATAGTTCAAAGTGGACTGGCACCTGTTATACAGCCTACATGATAAGGAATATTAGGGGTGTATAACAGGTGGCCAATCCTCTACAAGCTGGTCTACCCGCCCCCTGCCCCCATTGAACATGACATTTCCACCTCCGCCTTTCTATTTCAAATTCTGATCCATCTGTCATGCGTTTCCAGCATCTCCTGTTTTTATTTCACATTTCTCAGTATTTATTTATATCTATCGTCATTCACGCATTGGCAATTAAAATGCATAGGATTAATGCAATTGAGATGTACGAGTAGAGAAAATCGTACTGGGAATAACACACATACAGAGCAGACAGCAGTCCCAGTGGTGCCACAATAGATCAGTGGTGGTGCTATCCAGACAGCTATGGTAATCTGAAAACGATTGCATCCAGTGTAGGAACATAAATCCCAGGACAATCACACACAGAGCAACAAGAGTAAACCATGAGCATTCATACACAACAGTGACTGTATTGGGAACGTCACAAAAAAAATCTCCCTCACAAAGACAGCTATCTGACCTTTGTTACATTATCTGTCTCCTACTCTGCCACAGCCTACCTGCTGCTGAAACCTCCGCTTTCCAACCTTCATGAACTTCAGCTCATCCAGAAATCTGTTGCCTCTATTCTAACGCACACCAAGTCCTGTCCATCCACACTCCACATCATCCATAACCCAACAGTGGCTCCCAATCCATCAATATTTCAGTTTTGAAGTTCCCATTGTCATGTTCCAATCCCTAGCCAGCCTCACTATTCACTATTTTCATAACCTTCTGCAGCCTTTTAGCCCTTGAATAATTCCACAACTTCTCCAACTCTAGACTCCTGCATCCCCATCTTTTGCCCTATCTTTGTGCCATCAACTGTCCAGGCGCTAGGCTCTGGAATCCCTTTCCTAAACCCTCTCTCCTCCCGTAAGATCCTCCATAAACATTATTAAAATTGTATCTATTCACTTGTCCTAATAACTCCTTCTTTAACTTGGTCAATATTTGTCCTATTATGCACTGTAGAGTGCGTTTAGAAGTTTCCCGACAGTAGGGACACTCTATAAATGCAAGTTGTTGTCACACAAAGGGCAGTCACAAGGTGGTGAACAAACATGCACTGAACTGTGAGAGCAATTTTGGGACAGTCACACATAGTCATTTTGTGAGGGGACTGCATAACATAGGTCAAACATTGATTGTATGAGATTATACCACTGGTGGAAGATCAGTTCTAAATAAATAAGAATTACATTCAGAATATCCACTGATATAAATGTATTCAGTCACAAGATGTGGGTGTCGCTAACAAAACCACAATTATTGCTTTTTAAAAGGTGGTGTTGAGTCAGTTCTTTGAAACACTGAAATCCAACGAGCAGTTTGGATATAACAGAGTGGTTTGCTAGGCCATTTCAGAGGGCAATTAAGAGTCAACCATATTGCTGTGAATCTGGAGATACATATAGACCGGACAGGGTCAGGATGGTAGCTTCCCTTCCCAAAGACATTAGTAAACCAGTTGAATTTTTATGACAATCTAGTTGTTTCTGGGCCAGACCAGGTAAGGAAGCAGATTGCCTTTCCAAAATGATAGTTGAGTTTTTAATGACAATCCATTGGTTTTGGTCACCATTATTAGTTTGATTTTTATTCCAGATTTAAATCATTAACTGAATTTAAGTTCTTCAGTTACCATGTGAATTTGAACTCATGTTTCCCAATTGTCAGTCCAAACCTTTGGATTACTGATCTGTAGCATAACCACAATGCAGCCTTACCCAGTTAGAAGAGGAAATACAGGTACAATCCCCCAAATCCGGTACCCTCTGGATTGAGACCCTGTCCAATTTCCAATTGTCCAGGATTTGGACTCCCAACCTGGTTCGAACTAACTCATTTGATTAGCATGACATAGATTCAGTCACCAAGTTCAATATATAGAGCGGCACGGTGACACAGTGGTTAGCACTACTGAATCACAGCACTAGGGACCTGGGTTCGATTCCCGGCTTGGGTCATTGTCTGTGCAGAGTCTGCACGTTCTCCTTACATCCATGTAGGGGTTCCTTCCAGGTGCTCCAGTTTCCTCCCACACTCCAAAGATGTGCAGGTTAGTAGTTTTGCCATGTTAAATTGCCCCTTAGGGAAAATGTATGGGGTTACAGGGATAGGGCCTTGGTGGGATTGTGAAGACTTGATGGGCCCAATGGCCTCCTTCTGCACTGTAGGGATTCTATGGTCCCATGATATCAGGTTTACATTTAGTTCTCATATGATATCGATCTTCAGTTAGCAGTTTGTATCCAGCTTTTTACATTTTGAGGGTGTGTTGCCAGTCAGAATCAGAGTAAGTAAGCAATGATAAGCTCTTTGTGCTTTAGGCTAGAATCAATCAAGAGTGGGGCTAAGCCTGGCTAGTGGCGCCCTTTCTAAAATGTCCGGTTACTCAAACTGATTTATTGTTTTATTTGTGGACATTCATCTTTGGAAGCGTTTTTCAAACAAACAAAAGCCAGTGTGCAACAGCTTAGACAGTTACATCCTCTACAACTAATTATTTTGGACACTCCTGATTTTCAGGTAACCCAGATTTAGCTGTAGTGCATAGATTTACCAAACTAGTATGGGTCAATCAATGACCAACTAGGAAATCAATTATTTTATTTTTTAATGTCACATTAACACTGCAATGAAGTTACTGTGAAAATCTCCTAGTTGCCACACTCTGGCGCCTGTTCAGGTAAACCAAGGGGCAATTTAGCATGGCCAATGCACCTCACCAGCACATCTTTCGGACTGCGGGAGGAAACTGGAGCACCCGGAGGAAACCCATGCAGGCACGGGGAGTGCGTGCAGGTTCCACAAAGACAGTGACTCAAGGTGCGAATCAAACCCAGGTCACTGGCACTGTGAGGCAGCAGTGCTTAACCACTGTGCCATCATGCAATCCAATCAAGTTCAGTTCCAAATAAGAGAAAGGTTACATTCAGGATTAAATTGACATTAATTTATTCACTTATTAGGTGAAGGTGTCACTGGTAAAACCAACAATTATTGCCCTTCATGAGGTAGCGGTGAGCCACCCCTTTTTGAACTGTTGATATAAGAACCAGTTAAAGCAACCCAAGTAAATTAGACCATCAAACAATGTAAAGATAGGCAAGGCTACAAGGACTTGGGGTTTGGAGGAAATTGCAGTGATCAAAAGAGATGCTGAGGAATGTACAGTATGTTGGAGTAGCATTATAATCTGATTTGTAGGAGAATCCTGGGTTTGGAGAAAGCTGGCCAGATCAGCAGAGATAGAGATGTAATAGATACTTAATATTTGTAAGTAAATGAACAACATATATAGATACTGGGGCATCAGATTGCAGAAATCATGCTTGGAACATGTTTAGGAAACCTAACAGTGAAAAGTTGGTTAACATGGTTGGCTAGATGGCTGGAGTTTGGTGCAGAGTTACGCCAACAGCTGAGATAGTTCCTGCCTTTTGCCTTACCCCATTATGATATCTTGGCATTAGCCATGAATAGAATCCCTCTGATAACAAGGATACTATAGAGAGAAAGGGAGAACCTTACACCTCTGGGACTGCAATGGGGTATGTTACTCTATATTAAATTCAAAGCTAATAAAGGATTCAGCTTGAGCGGAAATGTATAGAATTAGCCCTAGGGATATGGCTACTTGTGCCACACAACAACTTTAAACATCCAAGTTAAAAGTTTACTGGCAGTAATTTATATTTGTGACTTCTATTCAAATTTTAATCTAAATTATGTGATAGGAAGTTAGATCTCAGTTTCCACATTAATGCAACACAGCGATTTATATTAATATGTATTGTATTCCATATCATATAAATACACATTATGGCAAAATCATGAGAAGTCTCAACAGGGCAGTCAAGGAGAAACTGTTCCCACTTGTTGAAGGATTGAGACTAAGGAGGCACAAATGTAAAGTGATCAGAGAAGCAACAGTGATAGGAAGAAACTTTTTCTCTCAGCAATAGGTTAGGCTCTGGAATGCTCTGCCTGAGAGTGTGGTGAAGGCGGATTCAGTCGAAGCATTCAAAAGGGAATTAGATTATTATCTGAAAAGGAAGAATGTACAGGGTCATGGGGGGGCAATGTTGGAGAAACGGAACTAGGTGAGTTGCTCATTTGGAGAGCCAATGCAGATATGATGAGCAGAATGGCCTCCTCTGCATCTGATCCTGTGATTTAGTTCAATTTAGTGGAGGTTCGTAGTCCCAATTTCAGTGTAATCTGTATTTTGACACACAGTGTGAGGCCATTTTAAGGATATACTACCTGGATTTTGTTTGGCCTACAGGATAACTACAACTAATGTAAACCCTTTTAGAATTTAAAATAATCCAGTAGTACCCTGAAACATCTTTACATTTTTAACACCAATGCAATTTATGATAAGATAGTTGTTTTCATCAAGACAGAACATTTCATCAGCTTCATATCCTGCTGCATGGAGCTATCCTCATGTATTTAAGTGCATATCCAGGGTCGTCTGCTCTTTCAGATCAACTGGCACCCAGCTCAGCTTTATAAAGATGCACAATGAAGGGTGGTATGATGGCACAGTGGTTGGCATGGTGGCACAGTGGTTGGCACTGCTGTCTCACAGCACCAGGGACCCAGGTTCAATCCTGGCCTCAGGTGACTGCATAGAGTTTACAAGTTCTCCCTATGCCTGCATGGGTTTCCTCCAAGTGCTCCGGTTTCCTCCCACATTCCAAAGATGTGTGGCTTAGGTGGATTGACCATGCTCAATTGTCTCTTAGTGTTCAAAGACATGTAGGTTTGGGGGATGAATGCATGAGGTAACAGGGATAGGGCCTGTGTGGGATCTAATGTCAGAGAGTCAATTCAGACTCAATGGGCCCAATAGCTTCTTTCTGCACTGTAGGGATTCTATTCTATGGAATAGTTTTTGATTCCTTCATCCAATTAAATATTAAAAACACTGGTCAGTGTTGGACTGAACCATATGGATCAAGATGGTTACAGATTCTATTCATAGCCTCTGTTTGGGGCAGAAACACAGGGCAGGAGTTTTACACCAGGGTCTCAAATTCGTCTGAGATGACTGCTTGGAGCGCGCTATCCCTGTTACCTCATGCATTTATCCCCCAAACCTACATGTCTTTGAACACTAAGAGACAATTGAGCATGGTCAATCCACCTAAGCCAGGGAACCTTCAAACCACTTGATAGAAAAGTAGATATTTAAATCCAGCCTTGAAGCATTGCATTTGACCTTGAGGTAAATGGACAAGACATTGCAGATCACAATTGAGTGGGTTCTTGTACGGAAGTGAACGTGTTTTAATCAGATAACAATCAGATGGCCTGCAATCTATACCTAAATGGAGATTTCTTTTTTCCAAAGTTGTTGACGAAAGGTTATTAAACTTTAACAGGGGTCCGCTATGTATTTCCAGCACTGACTCTTCTTAATGTTCCCGTTGGTGTCAATTTCAATGCAGACTGGTGTTAAAGGAACATCTGTGGGAACATCTGAGCTTCACAGGGGTTTGGGCTCACCTGGGGAATGGGGCTGGGTTGAGGTGATAGGCGGCAGACATTGCTGGTGGAACTCTAACTGGAGTCAGGAATTGTGGGGGGGGGGGTAGCAGCGGACCCTCCTATTTATAGAGCGCAACCTACAGCAAGCGGAGTGAATTTGACTAATGGTGAGTGGTGGGGGGGGGGGGCGGTGCTTAAAATGACCATTGTGGCAAATTGCAAGGACATTTGGCAAGAGAACTAGGAGGGGAAACAAGCCCAGCTATAACCTAAATCATAATTTATTACGTGCAACATAAACCTCGACATTCTCTTAACACTTTAACCTCAGATGCATTCCTTTTTACCTCTTTTCCATGTCAATTCTGATCAGTTAAATTGGAACCTCGGTACAATGTGATGGGGCTTTCTAAACAGTGAGATAGCAGCACACATTCGAAGTGGGAAATGTGTGGGCTTTCTGTGGATTAGAGCGACCTCCACTGTCACTACTTAACCCTGCAAGATAAAGTTTGGACGGACAAAGCTCACAAAAGCCTGCTTCGTGTGCTTTCCGGAGTTTCTTCCATCATTAGCATTCCCCCCAAGGGATGAAATAATTCAACATTATTTTGGCGCAGCTCAGACAATCACAGATATTCGGATATTTTTTAAAATAAACTTTTGACACAAATGAGGGGGGAATCCCTAGATCTCTAACCCCGTGCACTTTCGAATTTAGTTCACTTCTCACCTGAGAATTGTACAAAATCTACCAATACTCAACATTAATCACATATTTTCACTAAACATGCCAGATGGAAGTAACTTGGATAGCCATTAATGTTTTGTGTGCTTGATGCCAGTACATTTGGGGAAATGGTTTCCTGTGCATTGAATGTATTTATGAGGTGGAGATGCAGTGTTGGATTGGGGAGGGCACGGTAAGAAGTCTCTCCACACCAGGTTAAAATCCAACAGGTTTATTTAGAATCCGAGTTTTCAGAGGGCTGCTGAAGGAGCAACGCACTGAAAGCTCATGTTCCCAAATAAACCTGTTGGCCTTTAATTAACTTATTTTTAATTATTTGTATCATTCCTTCTCCCTGATGTTCTCCTCTGAACGCTGTCACTAGGCTGCAGTTCCACAGTGAGAAATAGCCTCTGCTCCCTCCTGTATGTTGTACTGTATATCAATGTTGACAGGTGTCAAAACAGATTGTTTTGGCCAGGGACAGTGGCCAAATGTATCACTGTTGAACAGGGACTTGCAAAGCATTTTCTAGCGGGGATCACTAGGAGTACAGGAATCAGGAGGCCATATAGACCCACCACCCACTTCTCCACCACCCCCCCCACTTCTCCACCCCCCCCCCCCACCCCTCCCCCAACCAGCCGGCTACCACATTCTTCTAAATCACAACTAATCTATACCCTAGCTTTGCTTGCCTGCCTTTGTTTCACAGGGGGGCACAGTGGTTAGCACTGTTGCCTCACAGTGCCAGGGAACCCGGTTCAATTCCCAGCTTGGGTGATTGTCTGTGTAGAGTCTGCATGTCCTCCCTGTGTTCATTTTCCTCCCACAGTCTGAAAGATGTACTAGTTAAAGTTTATTTATGAGTCACAAGTAGGCTTACATTTACACTGCAATGAAGTTACTGTGAAAATCCCCCAGTCGCCACACTCCGACACCTGAACGGGTACATTGAGGGAGAATTTTAGCACAACCAATGCACCTAACCAGCACGTCTTTCGGACTGTAGGAGAAAACCAGAGCACCCAGAGGAAACCCACATAGACACGGAGAGAACGTGCAGAGTCCACACAGCCAGTTACCTAAGCCAGGAGTCGAGCCTGGGTCCTTGGCACTGTGAGGCAGCAGTGCTAACCACTGTGTCACTGTGCTGCCCCTATCAAACTAAGGTGCACGGGCCATGCTGAATTTTCCCTCAGTGTACCCGAACAGATGCCAGAGTGTGGCGACTAGGGAGTTTTCACATTAACTTCACTGAAGTGTCAATGTAAGCCTACTCATGACACTAATAAATAAACTTTATTCCTCGATACCTTTACTCATGAAAATTTAATGATAGCAGATTTTCCACCCACCTCTGAGGAGCACTGAAATCAACTTAAGTCCTTGCTCCTAAACTGAACACTGGCTAAGTTTCCTGAACCCTCCTGGTCACTCACAAACTAGATGGTTCATATGTTCATTGAGTCATGGTGTCAAACAACAAAGGAGGCCATTCAGCCCATCATGGTACTTGTGCCAGTTCTTTGAAAGAGCTATTCAATTAATCCCACTCTCCTTTGCTCATTCCCCATTGGCCTGTAAAGGATTTATTTTCAAGAATATATTCAATTTCCATTTGAAAGTCACTATTAATTTTTGCTTTCAGAGTGGCATGATGGCACAGTGTTTAGCACTGCTGTCTCACAGTGCCAGCGTCCCAGGTTTGGGTCACTGTCTGTTTGGAGTTTGCACATTCTCTCTGTGTCTGCGTGGGTTTCCTCCCACAGTCCAAAGGTGTACAGATTAGGTGGATTGGCCATGTCAATTTGCCCCTTAAGTGTCCTGAGATACGCAGGTTAGGGGGATTAGTGAAGTAAATACATGGGGTTATGAGGATAGGGTCTCAGTGGGATGCTGCGGCAGAGAATTGGTGCAGCCTCAATGGGCCGCATAGCCTTCTTGTGCACTATGTGATTTCTATGCGTGCATATTAGCTTGTAGTTTATTTATTTTATGGGTACCAAATCTTACACACTGCTTTAATGTGTTGTGCTCTACATTAAATCACCATACCCATTATTATTACTGCCAACCCTATTGGTTCACCTTGCTGAGGCAACCCATCAAGTCTGGTCAGAGGAAATCTCTGTGTTTTCACAGTTGACATAATACAACATACACCCACTGTTATACTTTGCTGAAATACTAGTGACAACACTGCTGTCCAATATTAAAGCAACAAGGAAGGGGAAGGGGTGTGTTCTTCCTGTGTTCCAGCACAGCATGGGCCATTTTGGCAGCAATCGGACCCTGGTATGTAAGACCAAGCTAAGTATGCACCTTATGAGTTCATTATTACCATTCAATTGACGTACACACATTTATTTTGATGAAATGTTTTTATATTTATTTTCCATTGCTGTTGTAGTTTTGTCATCGCTCAGATGTACGGGTGTTTCCAACGCTTAATTAAACTGTGTTTATTCTGGGCTTTCACCAATCTAAATCCGCCGTTAAAACTGCCTATCATTGAACTTATATTTTGAATGATTAGATAAAAAGAGTAAACTATGCTCTCTCACATTATTTATTCTTTAAAAAGCGTACAATCACAGAACCTGCATGATTTCGCATCCATTACGGCACAGTGGCACAGTGGTTAGCACTACTACCTCATGGCGCCAGAGACCCAGGCTCGATTCCCGGCTTGGGTGACGTCTGTGTGGAGTTTACATGTTCTCCCCATGTCTGCATGGGTTTCCTCCAGTTTCCACTCACAGTCCAAAGATGTGTGGGTTAGGTGGAGGATTGGACATGCTAAGTTGCCCCTTAGTGTCAGGGGGACTCGCTAGGGTAAATTTATGGGGATAGGGCCAGTGTGAGATAGTGCTCATCGCAGACTCGATGGGCCAAATGACCTCCTTCTGCACTGTAGGATTCTATGATTCCAGGTCCCTGAATCTACAACTCAACAATAAAACCATTGTCATGTTATCTGAACTTCACAATCCACTGACTAAAGCAAACAATTCCACATACATTTCGGTAAGCCAGTTGTATTTCAGCACTCCACACACCAAGGTGAACATTTGGCCCATCATGTCTCTGCCAGGTCTCTGAAAGCACTATCCATTTAATCCCATTGCTCCTTCCCCATATTAAAATATTTTTAAAATCAAATAATGATCCATTTTCCTTGTAAAAGCTGTTACAGATTCTGATTTCACAACTGTTAGAATATTCCATGTCACAGAATCCCTACAGTGCAGAAGGAGGCCATACAGGCCATTGAGTCTGCACCGACCAACAATCCCACCCAGGCCTCATCCATATAACCCCACATATTTACCCTGCTAATTCCGTTAACACTAAAGGGCAATTTAGCATGGCCAATTAACCTAACGTGCACATCTTTGGACTATAGGAGGAAATCGCAGCACTCAGTGGAAACCCATGTGGACAGTCACTCAAAATCAGAACTGAACCTGGGTCTCTGGCACTATAAAGCAGCAGTGCTCACCACTGTGCCACAATGCCACTCTTCTGTATAAAAAAAAATCAAATCCCACCCTTCATTCTTTTGGTGAAGATCATAAAATGATGCCATCCAGACATCGTTCAAAGGAATACAGGTATAAATAAACAAGTTAGGCATCAACACCACAAGAAATAGTTTCACTCTCTGCTCCCAGATGTAAATGGCAAACATGAGCTATGGCTGCTGACTCCACCATATTGGGTCAATCGATTTATTTTTTGAAAGGTTGGGATCAACTTTAAATTCTTCCAGATAAGACAGTAAAACCCTTCCATATTGGACAGTGAAATCCTTCCACGTCAGACAGTAAAACCCTTCCCTATAGGACAGTAGTACAGCTTTTATGAGTTTTTCCTTCCAATCAGGGAAAGCGTGTAGTCAGAATGGAAAGGTCAGGAATGCACCTTTGTAGCAACCACAAGAGATATAAAATGAAACATTTGCTTTTTGCAACTAGGTGAAGAAAAGGGTGGGTCCACTCAAGGACATTGGAAGGAATTTGTGTGTGGAGCCAGATGAGATGGGTGAGATCCTCACCAAGTACTTTGTATCAGTATTCATAAAGGAGAAGCATGTGGAGAATGTTGACATTCTAGAACATGTTGAGATAAAAATGGAGGAGGTATTGGAGGTTTTGAAAAACATTAAGGGGGACACGTCCCCAGGGCCAGATAAGGTCTATTCCAGAATACTGAGAGAGGCGAGGGAAGAAATTGCTGAGGCCTTGGTCAAGATCTTTGTATCCTCTTTAGCCATGGGTGAGATACTGAAGGAATGGAGAGTAGCTAACTAGAAGGGCAGAAGAGACAATCCTGGAAATTACAAGTCTGTGAGCCTTACATCAGTGGTGGAGAAATTATTGGAGAAGATTCTGAGGGCCAGGATGTACTCACATCTGGAAGAGAGTAGGTTTATTAATAATAGGCAACATAGTTTTGTGAAGGGAAGGTCATGTCTCACAAACGTGATTGAGTTCTTTGAGGAAGTGACAAAAAAAATTGACTAGGCAGGGTAGTGGATGTTGTATACATGGACTTCAATAAAGCCTTCGATAAGATTCCCTATGGCAGGCTGGCACAGAAGGTGAAGTCATATGAGATCCGATGTGAGCTGGTAAGATGGGTACAAAACTGGCTTGGGCATAGAAAGCAGAGAGTGGAAGGGTACATTTCTAACAGGAGGTCTGTGATAAGTGGCATTCCACAAGGATCAGTGCTGGGGCCTCTGTTGTTGTAATATATATAAATGATTTGGAGGAAAATGTAGGTGGTCTGATTAGTAAATTTGCAGATGATACAAAAATTGGGGGAGTAGCAGATAGTGAGGAGGATTGTCAAAGGATACAGCAGGATATAAATTGGCTAGAGAGCTGGACTCAAAATTGGTGATGGAATTTAACCCAGACAAATTTGAGACGATGTAATTTGGAAGGTCTACTCAGAAGGAAAGTATACAGTAAACAGGAGCCCTTAGAAATATTAACATACAGAAGGATCTAGGTGTGCAAATCCACAGTTCCCTGAAGGTGGCAACTCAAGTGGACAAGGTGCTCAAGAAGGCATATGGCAGCACAGTAACACAGCGGTTAGCACCGCTGCTTCATAGCGCCAGGGACCCAGATTCGATTCCCAGCTTGGGTCACTGCCTGTGTGGAATTTGCACATTCTCCCCATGACTGCATGGGTTTCCTCCCACATTTCCGAAAGATGTGCTGGTTAGGTGCTTTGAACTGAATAGGCGCCGGAGTGTGGCAACTAGAGAATTTCACGGTAACTTCATTGCAGCGTTAATGTGAGCATTACTTGTGACTAATAAATAAATATTACTTGCTTCCACTTTTTTTATGGCATGCTGGCCTTCATTGGTTGGGGCGTTAAGTATCGGAATTGGAATATTATGTTGCAGCTGTATAAGATTTGGTTAGGCTGCATTTGGAATATTGCGTATAATTCTGGTCGCCACACTACCAGAAGGATGTTGATGCATTGGAAAGGGTGCAGAAGAGATTTACCAGGATGTTGCCTCGTTTGGAGAATATGGACAATTAAGAAGACTGAACAAACTTGGATCGTTTTCATTGGAGCGTCGGAGGATGAGGAGGCACCTGATAGAGGTTTACAAGATTATGACAGGCTTGGATAGAGTGAATAGTCAGAGTCTTTTTCTCACGGTCGAAGGGTCAATTACTCAGGGGCATAGGTTGAAAGTGAAAGAGGGAAAGTTTAAAAGGGATGTAAGGGGAAATTATGGTCTTTCTATACATAGAGGGTGGTGAATGCCTGGAATGCGCAGCTGAAGGAGGTGGTGGAAGCAGATTCTATAAGAACGTTCAAGAGGCATCTGGATTGATACATGAATAGGCAGGGAATAGAGGGATATGGACTATGTAGAGGCAAGAAAATATTAGATTACAGAGGCATCTGTGTCAGCAGAGACCTGATGGGCTGAATGGCCTGTTCCTGTGCTGTACTGTTCTTTGTTCTTCCAGGTAGCCACCTACAACATGAAACAACATAGATTGATTCACTCTGGATATCCCCTCCTCCCTACTTGTGTGGTAAATCCTTATTTCTATTCACACTGCTTCCACTGTGCCATTGCCAAGATGACAAACTTAACCAAATGCACGCTCAGTCATGCCTGTTACTCTGCTAGGGCCTCACTCCTGAGCCCCATCTTTTGCCTAAGGTTCAGTGATTTTTTTTTACCAGATTCAAACCATGGAATCTTTCTCCTTCTGTATCCTGGAGTACTGAGGCCATTTGCAGCACCTCTATAGTTATCCTGGCTCAGTTCAACCAATTCAGTGCAGACTGGGTATCAAACATGTGATACCCTGGTCTATCCTTCACTTGCTCGTGCATTTATCAACTGGGGTCTTATTCATATCTAACTGAACTATAATTATCATAGAAACATACTGTGCCATAACCCACATTCAGAGTACACACTTAAGCAATAGATGCCTGGCCTCCTGTCTCACATTTCCAAATGCTGATCTGTTAATTACTTGTATAAGTGGGTCACTTTAACACTTCATAATTCACTATTACAATCCAGCCACTGTAAGTAGTGCTCTGTAATCCATAATTGTAAAGACAAGAGAGCAATGTCATTCTTAAATATACACCAACTTCTGTGTACTGCAGTGCACTTTATACATTTGCACTTGAAATTTACACTTATTGTTAGAAAAAAAATATTTTTTTGTCTCACCCACAAGGGATTAAGTGGTGCGGTGAATTCACCCCTATGAAAATGGCATGATTATTCATCTCCTCTGCTGATCGTTACGGTATATGTAAAACGAGCTTGTGCAGTTTCACTTTAACTCCCTGGTGGGCACAGACCCACAGTGCTGGTGGGCACAAATCCACAGTGCTGGTGGGCACAGACCCACAGTGCTGGTGGGCACAAATCCACAGTGCTGGTGGGCACAGACCCACAGTGCTGGTGGGCACAGACCCACAGTGCTGGTGGGCATAGATCATAGTGCTGGTGAGCATAGATCCACAGTGCTGGTGGGTACTGACCCACAGTGCTGGTGGGCACAGACCCACAGTGCTAGTGGACACAAATCCACAGTGCTGGTGGGCATAGACCCACAATGCTGGTGCGCATAAGCCCACATTGCAAAGGTTGGGCCTCCCTCAAGCAGTGTCAGGCTGAGTGTCCAACATGGCAAAATCTCATGGAATAATCTCGTAGAATTCCTACCAAACAGAAGGAGGCCATTCGGTCCATCGAGTCTGCACCGACCACAATCCCATTCAGACTCTATCCCCATAATCTCATGCATTTACCCTAGCTAGTTGCCCTGACACAAAAGGGCAATTTAGCATGGCCAATCAACCTAACCTGCACATTTTTGGGATGTGGGACGAAACCGGAGCACCCGGAGGAAACCCACGCAGACACGGGGAGAACATGCAAACTCCACACAGACAGTGACTTAAGCCAGGAATCAAACCCGGGTCCCTGGCACTATGAAGCAGCAGTGCTAACCACTGTGCTATCGTGCCACCAAAATACCTCACTGGTTTGCTACTTTGAGGTTGGGATCGAGCTACATTTTGGGGACAGAGCAGTTCTGCATTTAACTGACGTGAGTGATTCTTGATATTGGCACTGAGTGGCGGAAATGGGGAAGTGTTCCACAACCAAGCACCTCTTCCTTAAACAAGGACAAAAACTCACAGTAAAAAAGACATTCAGAAAATGTAGCTTTTAAATAAAAATTCATTGCATTAATCTGAAAAAAAAGCTAATATGTGCCTTTAGTATAGAACTGAGTTCCTGGTCTTCCTTCACTATTGTCACCAAGTCCTACTGCTGCAGAAATTAGTACTTTTTAGTGTGGCATAGATTTCACATAGTCAGATAGAAGAGTTGAAAGTTTAAGTTTATTTATTAGTGTCACAAGTATGCTAACACTGCAATGAAGTTCATGTGAATATCCCCTAGTCGCCACACTTCGGTGCCTGTTCGGGTATGCTGAGGGAGAACTTAGCACGGCCAATGCACCTAACCAGCATGTTTTTCAGATCGTGGGAGGAAACCGGGGCACCCAGAAGAAACTCACACATATACAGGGAGAATATGCAAACTCCACACAGACAGTGACCCAAGCCGGGCATTGAACCCTGGTCCCAGGCACTGTGGAGCAGCAGTGCTAACCACTGTGCCCACCAGCCCTATGGATCTATGCGCACCAGCACTATGGATCTGTGCCCTCCATATTAATTTCCTTCCTGGCTGCTGTACTCTGTAGGGACCCAGGAAGCTACACACAGGCAAGAGCTGACCTTTATGGTAGACTAGGGTGTTCACCCAGTGAGTGGCCAGTAAACATCATTGCTTCCAGCTCTCATAACAAAGTCTATAGTTAATCACCAAGCAGTGTTACCTCCAGAGATGCCCATCGCTACTATTCATTTGGTGGGGGGGGGGGGTGGTGGTTCAGAGCTTTCAGAGGTAGTTGAGATATGTTCTTCACGTGACTGCTGTTCGTTTGGAGTCAGGCCTGTTGTCAGTGGCATTGCAGTGAAGTAAATATAGCTCAAGTTAGCACAGCAGGCAACAGCTGCAACAGTACACAAAGGACCAAGCGAATGCAGTTTTTCAGCCTTTTGTGCAGACGTTGTGGGGAATTAATCTCAAAGGCACTATCTGGTGCAGCAGTTGTGACCGTGCAATTGTCCTCACTGTCCTAGCACCAGAGAAGGCAGAACTAGCCATAGTACCTGTTCCTGATCATTAATCTGTGGCCTCAGGTTGAAAAGTGGACCGAGTTAGCATGTGAATATGTCCCACCCCACTGTTAAATGACCAGTTGATAGTAAACAGCAACAGTCATGTTTGAAGAATGACCACTCGAGCAAGGTAATAAAGAGCTGTCAGCATCAATGAAACAGTATTCCCACAATCTGTAACTTCAGGAGAGGAAGGGAAAGAAGAGGAGGAAACTGGAGAAAAATGTTTGTGGCAAGGGGGATGAATTGCACATTACAGAGGGGTACACTCCATCAATGTAAGGGAAAATTGCATCATATTCCTATAATATATTACTACTATTAATTGCATTGGTAAATATATGTGTCAGCTGTGCTTATTAACAGGAAATAGTTTTATTTGTAAATGCATTTATAGCATGGTAAAAATTTACTCAAAATTTGACTGAGTGAGGTTGGGGACTGCTTTTAATAACAGAAATTCCCTCTTGCAACAAATAATATTACTGTGTGTTAGCAGATACTTAATTAAAATGGAGCAATCCACTTGGTACTGCCAATTGGCACTAATTCCCAATTCATAGAACACAATTTTAATATGAAATATTGTTAAAGGGACCCCACAATATGAAAAACTAAGGTACCTACATGAAGCTCAGAGGTTAAAAACTTGAGCCCATTGATTCCAGTCTGCATTGAGTTGGCTGATCTCAATTCTGATGATGGTGCGACTGCTGTAATTCACTTCAACATCCCAGGTACTCTTGCCACTTTTCTGTGGGTCTGTGGAGAAATATACAGATGGGGATATTGGGTGCAGACAGGGCTGGTCTTAGCTCTGATGCCCACATGCTATAATACTGCTGCCTCACAGCACCAAGAATCCAGGTTCAATTCCAGCCTTAAGTGATTGTGTGGAATTTGCACTTTTTCCCCATGTCCGCCTGGGTTTCCTCTGGGTGCTCCAGTTTCCTCCCACAGCCCAGAGATATGTGGATTAAGTGGAATGGCCATGCTAAATTGAGTAAGAAGTCTCACAACATCAGGTTAAAGTCCAACCAATTTATTTGATAGTAAACTCACAAACTTTCGGGGTTTGCCCCTTCATCAGACGAATGGAGAGCTGCATTCACCTGACAAAGGGGCAAACCCCGAAAGCATGTGAGTTTACTATCAAATAAATTGGTTGGACTTAAACCTGGTGTTGTGAGACTTCTTACTGTGTTTACCCCAGTCCTATGCCAGCATCTCCACATCATGATAAATTGACCCTAGACTCAGGAGATTTGCAGGGTAAAAGTTTGGAGTTATGGGAATAGGGTCTGGGAGGGATTCTGGTCGGTATAGACTCGATGGGCTGAATGGCCTCCTTCTGTACTGTAGGGAATCTATGATGGTCTATCACAGTTACTTTCTAGCCTCACAATGAAGAATGCTCATCAGGCTGAAGTGCCACAGAGCAAAAGATGCTCTCTTGAGCAATAGCCCAGAAAATCTTAGCACCTTTCAGAGAGAAGGGGAGGAAATATGAGGATTAAAATAAATCTATTTGCAATGCTCAGAGCAGAAATGTACAGTCTTCAGCTGGGTAATAAGAAACCTCAGTTCTGTTTTAATAAGATTACTGTTCTTTATAGCAGCAGGGAATTGCCTCATTCTCGGCTATCATCTCATGGCTTAATCAGCTTCACATTCCAACCCACCGGCCATTAAAGTAACATGATCTAAAACACTAATAATCTTTGTTGGCTCATCAGTTAATGCTCAGACAGAGAGAGGACTTGGCTTTATTTTGAGGGTTAGTTTTGCGACCGATAATCGTCTCAGTGTAGCCGGGAGGGGCATGGGAGGCTTTCAGCTGAACTGAGCGATTGCCAGCCTCTGCAGCGTACTTTTTGTCCTGTATCGATATGATTTTTTTGCAAGTGTGCACCTGCCAATTAGATTTTAATGTTAAGGGAGAATCAGAAGACTGTGGAAACTGATGCATCAAGAGGACTGCTATTAGTTATCGAATTATAGAGCAGTACAGCATGGAAACAGGCCCTTCAGCCCAACCAGTCCATACCGATCATGGTGCCCTCCTGGCTAGTCCCAATTATCCGTGTTTGGCCCATATCCCTCTAATCCTTTCCCATCCGTGCACTTATCCAAATGCTTCTTAAATGTTGCTATTGTATCTGACTCAACCACTTTCTCTGGCAGCTCATCCCATATACACATCACCGTCTGCATGAAGAAATTGCCCCTCAGTGCCTTTAAAATCTTTCCCCTCTCACCTTAAACCTATGCCCTCTGGTTTTCAATTCCCCTTCCCTGGGAAAAACAGTGTGTGTGTGTGTTCATCCTATCTCTGCCCCTCATCATTTTATACACCCCTCCATCTATTAAAACAGGACTGAAGTTATCTGACAAAGCTTTGACAAGGGCTCATCTGGACTCAAAATATCAGCTTTTTTCTCACCATATAGATGTTGCCAGGCCTGCTGACATTTTCCAGCATTTTCTCTTCTGGCTGAAGTTATACCACATCATTTATAAAGTTTAAATGGTTTTAGCCTATTTCCAAGTGGTGGCCTCACATTTCTTACTTTAGTGCCTTCTACAAACTGATTGGCACTCTGATCCCCAAGTCTTGGGTTGAGGTGCTACCATTATCACTTTGCCACAACATATGGAAAGCTCGTAGGTGTGGAACAAGATTGAAAAAATAATTCTCAACATAACCGTTACAAACTTAGGTCCTGTTTAAATGTCGCTCCCCATGCACTCATCAGCTTTCATCTAACATTGAAATCCCCCTAGCTGGCATGTACAAGCACAGATGTAAGTCAGTATTGAGTGGACAACATAGAAACTGTCACTATAACTTGGGTCTATCTATCGTGTTCTGCTCTGCTGTTGCATACCAGTGTGACCCTGACACGATTGAGTAACCATTCTCATTTCTTCAAATGCAGGGACGCGAGAAGCAGCTTTTGTTTACGCAATCTCATCTGCTGGTGTGGCTTTTGCAGTTACCCGTGCCTGCAGCAGCGGAGAGCTAGAAAAGTGTGGCTGTGATCGCACAGTCCATGGAGTAAGCCCTGACGGTAAGTTTAAAAAACGTTGCTCCATCGGGGGGTGGGGGCCTTGATGTTGAAGTGAGTTAACCATTGTTCTTCCATCTCTGAAATATATATTCAAAATAAGCCTGGAACAATAAGCCTGAAAATCTTCCTTACTTGTAGAGGTCCAATGTGAAATGAGTTTCAGTAATTTCAGTCCAGTTTCCAGTGTGCAGTGCAATTCACCTACAATCTGACATTAGCTGGCAATCAGACAGAGAGATCATAGAATGGCTGGTGTGAAAAATGAAAAGAATCATAGAATCCCTACAGTGCAGAAGGAGGCCATTCAACCCATCAAACCTGCACCGACAACAATCCCACCCTGGACCTATCCCCGTAACCCTACACATTTACCTTGTTCGTCCCCCTGACACTATGGGCAATTTAGCATGGCCAATCAACCTAACCCACACATCTTTGGACTGTGGGAGGAAACCAGAGCACCTGGAGGAAACACATGCAGACACAAGGAGAATGTGTAAACTCCACACAGGCCCTCACCTGAGTCGGGAATTAAACTTAGGTCCCTGGTGCTGTGAGGCAGCAATGCTAACCACTGCGCCACCGTGCTGCCCAATCACGAAAATCATGAATGTAATCGGTCCTTTCTCGAGATTAGAGTGGGACTCCACGTTGAGGTATGTGCATTTAACTATGATATGGGAGCTTGTCCCTGATACCAAACACTTCAGAGGGAAAATGTTCCATCTTCTAGTAGTAACATTGATCATAAACGAACACACAATTTGTCATCACCCATATATTAGACTTTAAAATAGAGGGAGACCACTTCTGGTAGTGGAAGAAGTTCATAATGGCAAGTAATAGTGTTCAATGACCCTGCTGTCACCCCTTTCTAACCCTTATATTCTCTAAGATCAAGCTTTCCTCCCATTATGAATGTCCATCTAGCAGCCTGAGTATTTAAGTTACATTTCAGACACTTTTAAGGGCAGGAACAGTGTTGCCATTTCCTTCTCTTAGTTCCAGCATGCTGGAACCTCTTTCTAGTGTTAGTACATAAAAGGTAAAAATCAACTTCCCTCACAAAGATGTGCAGGTTAGGTGGACCAGCCGTGCTAAATTGCCCCTTAGTGTCCCAAAATGTATGGATTAGGAGATTAGTGAGATAAATGGGTGGGGTTACAGGGTAGAGCAGGGTGGGCCTGGGTAGGATGCTCTTTTGCAAAGTCGGTGCAGACTCAATGGACTGAATGGCCTCCTTCAGCACTGCAGATTCTATGAAAGCTGTGGGAAAACAATCTTTGCAGATTGAAGTCAGGTTTACTGTACCAGTCAGAGGGAATTAACAAGTGATGTAATTCAAATACAAAGATCTTGTAAAATTTATGAAAGTGTTTTTTTTTGATAACTCTTCTCAACTTAAATTAAATCTGTACCGTCCTGGTCAAATTTTTTAAGGGCATTTAAATAACTTGTCTTATTCCAATCTCCTTGATGACTTCAAAGACAGTCAGGCCAGATAATTTCCACAGATAATGAGAAAAAAGGATTCACTATATAACAGTGATAAATTTATTTTCCAGCGTTTGATGAGCGAGTATGTTTAATAGTTACTATAAAGAATGTTGTTATCGCTCTTATTTGTTGTTTTAATGTTTAATCAGCCAGCTTGTCAGTCAAGAGTAAGTCAAAGTCCACATCACAAAATGAAAAATAACACCAGGCCATGGATAAAATCTCTTGCCGAAATAAACTGTTCAGTTCCTGGAAGTCCACAAATGAACCTAGTTATCTGGGCATTAAAGACGTTCTTTCTGGGAAATAAGTCACCTAAAGAAAACTGAAAAAACCAGAAGCATGGAACATTCATTTCTGCCTTGCTGTAGTTGATGGGTGGAATTTTCCGATTTTCTCACCACCCGCACCCCCCCCCCCCCCCCCCCCCGCCCCCCAACCTCAGGCACCGCTTCCTTGGCACTGCACAGTGCCCAGTGGGCAATGCCAGAGTGCCTGGTGGGCACTGCCAGGGTCCCTGCCCCCAAACACCTCAGGGACATCTATGGCCTCTGGTTCCATCAGCAAGGCCATCACATCTGAGACCGTTGCCAATGAGGAGCTCCACTGGCAAGGTGGGAAAGCTAAGTGAGTCCAGACAAATTGCATGCCGGGCTCATGCATAGCATTTAAATTGGCTTAGAAATAAAATCAGCCTCGTGCCCCCACCCACCCCCATGCTCCCCCAATGGGCACAAGGCTAATTATGTCAATAAAAAAGTTTGCGACCAGCCTGACAGAGGGCACGATTCCAATTTTTTTTGCCTCCCATGAAATTTCCTGCCCGGCTACACTACTGGACCAGCGCTGCAGAGCAGAAAAAAACCCACCTACAGTGTTTTCTCGATTTTATATTTGATTAAATTCCTGGTTAGATCTAGGCTTGACTTGTCCTTGGAAATGTCAGGATCATTCACTCCTGCATTAAACAGGCTTTCAATTTTATTCATTTGTGGGACATGGGTATCGCTGGCTGGGCCAGTATTGCTCATCTCTAGTTGCTCTTGAACTGAATGGCTTGCTAGACCATTTCAGAGGGCAGTTGAGAGTCAACCACATTGCTGTGGCTCTGGAGTCACATGTCAGCCGGACCAGGTAAGGATGGCAGATTTCCTTCCCTAAAGGACATTAGTGAACTAGATGGGTTTTTCTGACAATCGACAATGGTTTCATGGTCATCAGTAGATTCTTAATTCCAGATTCTTTTTAATCAAATTCAAGTTGCACCACCTGCCATGGCAGGATTCAAACCCGAGTCCCCAAAACATGAGCTGAGTTTCTGAATTAATAGTCTGGTGACAATACCACTAGGCCACCGCCTCCCTATGTTCTGATCATTAATATTTCTTCTTTCCTCTTGGGTTTAGGATTCCAGTGGTCAGGCTGTTCAGATAATATTGCATATGGCGTTGCCTTTTCCCAGTCTTTTGTGGATGTAAGGGAAAGAAGCAAAGGTTCCTCCTCAAGCAGACCATTAATGAATCTGCACAACAATGAGGCAGGAAGGAAGGTGCGTACTTTACAATTCTTAAACTCCAACTCTGTTCTTTACTGTTCCCAATCTTAAACTTACAAATTTAATTCAAGTGTTAAAAAAGCTTCTCCTGCTCTTTATTTCAGCATTGACTTTTTTTGTTCAACAGGTTAATTCTAGGCAAAAATAAGTTATATGAAATGTGTTTATCTATACCTGAGTAATGATAACAGGTGTTATGTTGGTAAGAATTTCCAAGTCACTCCCTTGGTGTGTAAACATATTGGGCAGGATTTACCAGCCACGCTAACCCCAAATCCAGAAAATCACGCCCAAGATCAATGGACCATTCCATGGTGCCCCACCCCCATCAGCGAGGATTCCTGTGGCGGACAGGATGGGAAAATTCCCCCCCATCGCCATTCCTTCACTATCGCTGGGTCAAAGTCCTGAAATTCTCTCCCTAACAGCACAGTGGGTGTACCTAACTGCAGCGGTTCAAGAAGGCAACTCGCCATCAGCTTCTTACTGGCAGCTCGGGTCAGGCAATAAATGCCGGCCTCGCCAGTGAGGCCCACGTCCAGTAAATGAATTTAAAAATTGCCAACGTGTGAACGTTTGTATTATAAGATCACAAAATGAATGTGGGTGTGGAAGGCCATTCATATTAGTTTAAACAATCCAGAAAGACCTTAAAGTTCACCCCACCAGTGCGAAGTGCCTCTTGTACTCTTCTTGGAAGCCAACTCTCACTGAAGAACTTTCTAACATTAGTTCTAAATTTACCTGTAACTCAACGTAAGCCTGTGTTCTTGTCCTAAATTTAAGTTTAATTTAAAGTCATTATCTGCATCTGCTTTTTTCATACTGCTTACTGTCTGCTATATTTCCATAACTTCACTTGTCAGTCATATCTGTTCCGGGCTGAAAAAATACATGTTTCTTCAGTCTTGCCTCATAGTTTAATTTTCCTCTAGATCAAATCAAAACCTGGGATGTTCACTGCCTTGGCTTCCTCCCACAACTCCCTCAATCACAAACGTTCCCTGCATCCTACTCCCACTCACTTGCCTGATTGCCAGGGACCGTTCTCCCAAATCTTTCCTCGCAAAGTCTCTATTCACAGCTTTCCCCTACCCAAATTCTCAGTCTTTCCCATCCAGCCAGGTGGTGGATTTCGAGTCTGCACCATCTTCACTGATCAGCCTTGCAGTTCTTCTATAACCAATGCTGGTGTTTGAAGGTCTCCCCAGTATCTCATTAACTGAACTGCCCAGCATTCAGCGTGCTTTGTTGATCGCTACCCTGCATTGGTTGGAGATGTAGAGTGTAGAGCCTATTTTTTGAATCGTTTATTCAGAATCAATGGTCCTCCCTAATATCTGAATCAAAGTCATGGTAAGGTCTATTTTTTTAATTCAGTTATGGGATGTGGGCGTTGTTGGCTAGGCCAGCATTCATTGCCCATCCTTACTTGTCCTTGAGAAGGTGGTGATGAGTTGCTTTCTTGAACTTCTTCAGTTCCCGAGGTGTAGGGACACCCACAGTGCTGCTAGGGAGGAAATTCCAGAATTTTGACCCAGCGACATGAAGGAACAGTGACTTTTTCCAAGTCAGGATGGTGCATGACCTGGCAGGGATCCTCCAGGTGGTGCTGTTCCCAGGTATCTGCCACTCTCATCCTTCCAGATGGTAGTCGTGTGGGTTTCAAAGGTGCTGTCTAAGAAACCTGGCCATCAATATTGGCTCCACAGAATCCTTTGAAGATCTGCGATAAAAGTAAACTCCCACCCCCAGCCTCCCAGCACCAACATTCGGATGACACCCCCCTTCCCCTCACCACACACAACAGGGTGACCCCCCTCCTTCCACAAGCATCACCACCCCCACCACACCATCACAAGCATCATGACACCCCCCACCCCAAACATCAGGGCATACAGTTCCCCAGCAGCATCAGGGTGCACTCTCCTCTGTTCCCCCTCCCCCCCACCCAGAACCATCTTTCTCCCCCTGTTGCAGAAGCATCAGGGAATGTGGTCCACAAACTCACCACACATAAGGGAGGCCCCCTTAATGGGGTTCCCCATAGGGCATTACCGAGGCCAGTGCCAGGTGGCAGTGCCAGAACATTGCCCAGGCATGTCCCTCCCCCTCACTGGGGGCTACCTAACTTTATGCCCCTGGTGGGTTCCCCTGGATTGCTTTGAGATTTTCTAAACTTGTTGCAATCTCGCCAACGTGAAGTGCATTTTCAATGAGGGGAGGAATATATTCCAGGGAAGCCCTATAATAACATTTAAATTTAACGAAATAAGGTTCCTAGCCTTTCCCTCACTGCATCACGGGCAAGGGGCAGGGAAAATTGGGGAGTGAGATCTCGCTGGCGAAAATCTCTCATGGGCTCACATCGCTGTTTACGCTGATAGCTAATGTTGGCTCAAAATCACCTCCATAGAATTGCAATGATCACGGATTTGAAGTTACAATCCTGAAGTGAAGATGACAATCCCATTCGGCACTGAATTCTGAATATAAACTGATTTTGGAGTTTTGTCATCCAATCTACATACACACAATAAAGGATGCAATTTTTCATCATTAATTCTCCTATTTCCATGTCACATAACTCAAATTGTCTAATAGTTTTGGTGCTAAATTTTCACTTTCCTGTGTTAAAATTGTTGAATAATTTAACTTTTAGTGCAAAAAACAACAAATATCAAGAGCAGACTGTCGCTGATATTGGTGGCACAATGGTTTGCACTGCTGCCTCACATTACCAGGGATCCGGGTTCGATTCTGGCCTTGGATCATTGTCTGTGCGGAGTTTGCATATTCTCCCCATGTCTGCATGGGTTTCTTCCAGATGCTCTGGTTTCCTCTCACAGTCCAAGGATGTGTGGGGTTAGGTGGATTGGCCATGCTTAATGTCAGGTGGACTTGCTAGGATTGTGACCTATGTAGGTTTGATGGGCCAAATGACCTCCTTTTGAACTGTAGGGATTCTATGAATGGGTGTATCAGATCAGTTGCTTGTTGTACGCAATACCTGAAGTTTAATTCCATTTACTACAGTGGAACTGAAGAGTTACGTAGAACGGGAAGCTGATCCAAAACTGCCCTTTCTGTATCACCACCAGAGCTCTCTGGTAGATCTCCCTAGTAAATGCAGGTCACTTTTTATGAAACTGCATTGTGTTCAAAGGTGGCACAAATCAATAATGTTTACCCCAAAGAAAACAGTGAGTTTCAATACATTCACATTGTACCAACCAATTATCCTGTTTATAATGGAGCAATGTGAGAGAATTTGTAGGGCTTGCTTAAACCATCATTTATTCTAGCTCAAGTCACTCACATGGTTGACTGGTTGATTCTCAGTCAGAATGTCACACCCTGAAATCACTTGGCTTGTAATGTTGCAGTCTAACACCTTTGCTTAAAGGCCTTTTGGAAGCTGCAGGGTGACCTTAGTAGCTAAGACAGTAAATTATAGACTGCACAGTCTATAATTTACTTTCAATGTCTTCCAATGTACCATCCAGTACCTGCCAAGGCTCCTCTTTCCCAGTACACGTTATTGCTTCCTCACAAGTCTCTTCAGCTCTTCCTCCTTCTCCAACCACACGTGCTGTTTTCCCCAACCTTAACACAGATACAAAGAAAATAGAAGCAGGAGTAGGACATACGGCCCTTCGAGTCCGCTCTGTCATTCATTTTGGTCATGGTTGATCATCAGATTCAATGTCCTGATCCCATCTTCTTCCGAGCCTTCTCCCCATATCCCTTAATCCCTTTAGTCCCAAGAGCTATATCTAATTTCTTCTTAAAATCAGGCAACGTTTTGGCCTCAACTAGTTTCTGTGGTAGTGAATTCCACACATTCACCACTCTCTGGGTGAAGAAATTTTTCCTTACCTCATTCCTTATCCTCAAACTATGACCCTTAGTTCTGGACTTTCCCACCATTGCGTACATTCTTTCTGAATCTACCCTGTCTAACCCTGTTAAAATTTTAAGAGTTTCTATGAGATTCCCTCTCACTCTTCTAAACTCCAATGAATACAATCCTATCCGACTTAGTCTCTCCTCATATGACAGACTTGCCGTCCCAGGAATCAGTCTGGTAAACATTCGATGCCCTCCCTCTATAGCAAGTACATTCTTCCTGCACACAATACTCCAGGTGTGGCCTCACCAGAACCCTGTGGAATTGCAGTAAAACATCCCTATTCTTATAGTCAAATCCTCTTGCTATGAAGGTCAACATACTCTTCCCCATCCATTACATTTTCTCCTTTACCCAAGCTTGTTTAACTTTTTCCCCTTTCCTCCTCAATTATACTTCCCGTTCCTCCCTGGCCTATTGTACTTTTCCCATAGCTCTGCCACAACTATTTTCCCCGAGATAACTTCACCGCTCCTTCATGGTCACCATCAGCCCGGTTACCCTGTCAATGTGACTCCGACATTTCTACCGCAGCTACTTACACAAATCCTTCTCAATCCTTTCATCTCTCCCAAAGCTGCCCCCAGTTTCCAAGTCTCTACCTGGGTCATTTAAACATGGATGTGTAATTAGGCATGCTGTGATAGTTTGGAATTGCTGCTAGAAAATCATTTGTTATTTTAATTTCAATGTTAAAAAATCTAAGATCGAAAACACATTGTAAACAGCAGCAGACAAGGCACGTAACTGTTCCACGACAGCAGGATGTTCCAGGAACTAAACAGCACCACAAGCTCCCCATCAAAGCAGCACCACCCCTTCAAGGATGCAGCTGTTTCCAGAGTCAGTCGCAGTTGCACTATTAAAACAAACAGTTCAAAACGTGACCCCAACTCCTCAAATATAACAGACGAACAATATTGTGCACTGCTTCGCAGCAAGTATTAAAACAGCTTAGTTATTCTCCACAACATCTAACTGTGCATTCTTTTTCCAGGCCATTTTGAACAACATGAGGGTGGAATGTAAATGTCATGGGGTTTCTGGGTCCTGCGAAGTGAAAACTTGCTGGAAGGCTATGCCCCCATTCAGGAAAGTAGGCAACGTGCTGAAAGAGAAATTCGACGGAGCCACGGAAGTCGAACAAAGGAAAGTCGGTTCCACGAAAGTCTTGGTGCCCAAGAATTCACAGTTCAAGCCCCACACGGACGAGGACCTCGTATACCTCGACTCAAGCCCGGATTTCTGTGATCATGACATTAGAAACGGGGTCCTCGGAACCTCTGGGCGGCAGTGCAATAAGACGTCCAAGGCGATTGACGGTTGCGAGCTCATGTGTTGTGGCCGTAGCTTCAATACGGAGGAGGTGGAGATCGTGGAGAGGTGCAGTTGTAAATTCCACTGGTGCTGCTTTGTCAAATGCAAGCAGTGCCGCAAGGTGGTGGAGATGCACACGTGTCGGTGATGAGGCCTGTCCCAGGTCAGCCCAGGCAAATCCAGGTCAATGCCCTTCACTACGGGGGACTAGAACACTCCAGCAATTCCAAGAAGACAGATAGAGAGAAAACATTATTTAAAATGTCCCAAAGGATCCTTGTTTTATTATTTTTATTTATTGCTGACTAACAAAGATCTGGAGGTACTTCTCCTTGGACTGTTGTTGATCCGGTTGAACATACCTCTCTGTTACTGATGCTGCTTAAGTGGAACAAGGGGGCAAAAGATGGTCTGGTTTGACACTGGTATTGTTGCACAGGCCTTTTCTGGTGTTGATACCTCTTCAGTTGTACACTGCTCTCTTACAGACGTATCTAGTTTAAAACTCATGTCAGTATCTCTCCAATTCTCCATTAATTCCTGCTGTTCTCTGATTGTACGAAAGTTACCCTTACCTCCAGCTGCCAGCAGCCCCTCCCGATGATCATCCTGTCCAGGCAATCTGGTTTGTGCTGAAATCTCTTCATCCATTCCACAGCCGTACGATTGTCTGCCGACACATAAGGACGCCTCTCACAGTGCTCCAGTGGTCTCCGGATAACTCAATATATCAATACCTCCAAAATTGCATACATTCCAAACTCGTCATTACAAGCTTTCTCCCAGCTCCGGATAGCTTGCAGTGACTGGCATTTCATGACTTCCCCCACAATATGAGTGCACGTGTGCGTCATTTTACTTTGTAACAGAGAACACAGCACTATACCGTCAATAAATAATTTAGATGGTACCAACTGTAACGTAACGTATAGAGTCGGTGAAACAGAAAAAGACCAAATACAGAGAAAAACCCTTTATGGGCAGAATATGCACGCTGGACAGACTAACAGAATGTATTATAACAGTATTCTGAATATTTCAGTTACAAAGATAATATGTCATGGTGAAATGAATCCTAGAAGATTCTATCTCAAATAATGCTTCTAGTACGATGTAATGCACAGTACAGTTTAGCCTGTACAATGATCCTAGTGTTCATGTATTGTTGATCATGTTATTTGGACAGAACTTTGTGCTACAGATGTTAAAGATCTAGAATCCTAACTCTGATCTTTTGCGGTTGTTCTTGTGCTGGAGTTAAATTCTTCTTTCTTTTGTATATAATGCGCATCACTTCAGACCAGGTAGAAACTAACATTGAAAGAGACTGAGCCCTGCCAGGAATTAATCATTGAGCTGGGTCATATAAGGAACGGTTGAGGACTCTGGATTTGTACTCATTGGAGTTTAGAAGGACGAGGAGGGATATTATTGAAACTTACAGGATACTGCGAGGCCTGGATAAAGTGGACGTGGAGGGGATGTTTCCACTAGTAGGAAAAACTAGAACCAGAGGGCACAACCTCAGGCTAAAGGGATGATCCTTTAAAACGGAGATGAGGAGGAATTTCTTCAGCTAGAGAGTGGTGAATCCATGGAATTCTTTGCTGCAGAAGGCTGTGGAGATCAGGCATTGAGTATCTTTAAGACAGAGATGGATAGGTTCTTGATTAATAAGGAGATCAGAGGTTATGGGGAAATGGCAGGAGAATGGGGATGAGAAAAATATCAGCCATGATTGAATGGCAGAACAGACTCGATGGGCAGAGTGCTCGAACTCTGCTCCTATATCTTATGGTGTTATGGTTCTAAATTCAGTCCAGGTTAAATGCTGACTTGTGATGGTACCAAATGAGTTTGGCCATTTTCAACCAAGATATTTATGGGCCTGCAGCCCCAAGCTCCCCCATTTGGCACAATCTTGCATTGAATTGGCAATATTTGACCACAGTATGGCTGATCAGGCTCATAGAAAAGTCACTGGTACTGAGATAGTTGCTCATCCTGATTATCAGCTTAATTATAGAATGGGGAACTTTGCTGTGTATCTGATGGCTGGATGTTTCCTGAAAGGGCTTGACGCTGACACTCAATAACTCAATGTACTATTCCCAATTATAATGTCCCTAACCTTAAAGACTGCCCAGTGGATGGGCCAGAATAGTAAAAACACCAATGTGCTGACTTCAATGCTGCTATCTTGAACTGTGGTTTTTTTTTCAAGATTCCAGTGTGTTATTTCATAAAATATAGGCTGCTCTTTAATATTAATCGTATATTAGCTCGTCTCGTGTTTCATATGTTTTTTTGCAACAGCAAAAGAATTGTTCCTTAGAGTTAAGTGTAATTTTGTGTGCGTGTGTGTGTGTGTGGTTGTGTGTGTGTGGTTGTGTGTGTACTATAAATGAACAGGCATCTTTTACTTAGCAGAAATGAACAAGAATGGCAAGCATTGTAATAAAAAAAGGGATTATTTTCATCAATTGTAGTTTAATACCAGTAATAGTTGGATTCAGATATAATGGTGATTGGAATTTGGACATGGGTACAACTATGGCAAACAGTTTGTGAGCTTGATTAACTCCTAAAGGAGCTGGGCTAGTTCTCCCTGTAAAGGAGCAAACTTTAAGGTACCCTAGTTATAGTTTTCATGATCCACGATTCACACAGTGACCAACAAGATGATCCTAAAGATTGTTCCTGATAGGAGAAACCTCAAACCAGGGGAATACAGATTAAAATCAAGCAGTTCTAGGCAATTAGGAAAGTCAAGCTGAAATCTTTTACTAAAAGGGTAATAAAGATGCAGATTAAATGACCAGGGAAGGCCACTGCAACAGGCAGTATAAATAGGTTTAAGAGACAACCAGGTGCACTTGTGGTTTGTGGAACCTAATAGCCATTTCCCTGTTCCTAAAAGTATTATTTACCACCCCCACCCGCGTCGTCAATTTTCTCTTCTGCCTTCCCTCTCTCCTGAGTGTATTGAAACCTTAACAGATTCAATTCCAATGGGTCCCTTGCCTCGGTGTACATATGTCAGATGCATATGTGTGGAGCCTTTGCACACAACAGCTCCAGTTGTACTTTGGACCCTTTGGTTGTGCTGTTTCTATGGGGAGTTGCTACAGATTATAATGGCCTCATGAGATGTGATATTGCAAAGGGATGTTACGTAGTGTCATCTCATTTTATAGAAAGTATTTGTTGCCATTTTTGAGAGTATGTAAGACCACTTCATTTTTGAACCTGAACTTTCCCCTGTTCAAAGTTCATGAACAGTGCAGTTCAAACTGTGATGAGTTGCAAAATTAAGAAATAAATCTCTACTAAGAAATGTTAGTTGATCAGAGCACTAAAATTGGTGCAATGGGGAAAAGAAAGGTCCTGTACTCCTGATTACTGCCTAGTAATACTGCAAGTGTGTGGCAGTGTGACATTGTGGCAGTGGACAGGATCAGGCTCAGCTGTGATCCCTCCATACTGAATCCCCCTCAAACGGGAGGGATGGATAAAAAGGGGATGAACCACCTGAGCTAGATGGTGGAAGTAACTACCACAGTCCCCCCATCCAACCACATCCCTACCTTCAGTTGGCCAATAATGCAGCATCAATAATAGTGTTTGAACAGGGATGCAGAATAAAATCGTACCATTTCCCTGACTAAAAGAAGGAGCTTTAAAGAGAGAAACCCCCGATTAGGAGACTAGAGAGCATCTGAGAGGAAAAAGTAGTGGTAACAGTTCTATTCTAGTAAGAATAGAACAATCAAACACTGGAAAAAGTTGTAAAAATAGATTTGTATAGGAATGCCAGTGTAATCTAAATAATGTACAAATCCTAATATATTTGTTTAGACAGATTCTATGTGATTTTTCAGTCTACGACATTCTTAATACAGAATTAATAAATGTGATGTTTGCACTCCCAGATGAAATCAGCCTTATTCAGATGCACCTATGCTGTACACAATGAATATAAGGTATTACCAGCTCCTGGTATTCTGAGGTCCCAGTGCCAAACAGACACAAGGCACTAAATACATTTATGTTTAACAAGCAATATTTCATTATCAGGTATGTTACTTCCTTGTATCATTCAAATAAAGTTAGTACAAGTGCAGTTTGAGTCATGTGGTGCAATATACCTCCAGCTGAGAGAAAAAAAGACTACGAAGTGGAACTGGATCTAACTCTGAACCGGTATCTATCGCTTTAGTGAAAGCTCCCTCTTAAACCTGCTGGTGCTCTATTAAAACTGGGTCCCTTCAGTTTAAGAGAGGGGTATCTGTATTGCAGAGGATGGTGAGGTAGCCCTGCCTCCAAATCAGTCTCTTGTTTTCCACCAAGTAGGAAGATAATTCATCCCACAGCCAAGTGTATCAGAGTCACTAGGTATATCATTGTTGCAGTATGGTTTATAACCCTCAATTCATTTTAAATTACCTGGTCCATTCAAAAGAGTACATTATCATCTGAAACAGGGTGCCAGTTACTTAATTGAGAATCCCTGCAGTGCAGAAGAAGGCCATTTAGCCCATCAAGTCTACACCAACTCTCCGACAGAGCATCTTGACAAGACCCTATCCCCTTAACCCTACACATCTTGGACACTAAGGGGCAATTTAACATGGCAAATTTACCTAACCTGCACATCTTCAGAGTGTGAGAGGAAATCGGAGACTTGGGGGGTGGGGGAACCCATGCAGACATGGGGAGAATGTGCAAACTCCACATATCCTCAACCTATTTCCACCAAACCTAGTTTGCAAAGTCATAAAGAACACAAATGGAATTTATCCCTCTCACCTATCACCTTACAGTGGGGGCGGGGGGAGGGGGGGGGGCGGTAAATCACATTAGCTTCCAATTAGCTATGTGGCTGGCAATGGGAGAACAGAACACAGACACCTGATTTGGTAGATTCATGAATCCAGCTACTAAACTGGACAGTCATCTGCACCCCAACCAGTTACTAATGGAACCAAAATGGATAGGCATGGCAGTGGGAACAGGAATGATCCCTGGTTAAGTTCCAGATTGCAAACCAATGTCTTAGCTGGACAGACAGCAAAAACTCTGCGCTGACAGCCGACAAGGTTTTGTTTGATTAAAATCCAGCAATGTTCCTGTGCACAGTTCAAGTTCCCAATACATTGGATCTGCCAACCAGTGGCTGAAACAAATAAGCAGGGTGAGTCTCATTGGTGAGAAAGCATGCATTCTATATCATAGAATCTTATATTCCTACAGTGCAGAAGGAGGCCATTCAGCCCCTCAAGTCTGCTCCGACCATAATCCCACCCAGGCCCTAACCCCATAACCCATGCATTTACCCTAGCTAGTCCCCTGACACTAAGGGGCAACTTAGCATGACAAATCTACTTAAACCGCACATCTTTGGACTGTGGGAGGAAACCAGAGGAAAGCCACGCAGACACAGGGAGAACGTGCAAACTCCACACAGACAGTGACCCAAGCCAGGAATTGAACCTGGGTCCCTGGTGCTGTGAGACAGCAGTGCTAACCACTGTGCCACCCCATATCAAGCAAACAAAAACATTATCTGTGTAAATTTCTCATTGTCAATAAAAGAGGTGGTGGGTCTCAGTTAACCAAAGCATCACTGAAGAGAATACGCCATCCTGATAAATGTAACATATGGGCATCTTTCAAAGTAGCGACACATCATGGGGTTCATGATATGAAGAGAAACACCCCTGGATGTACTGTTGCCTGTTCTCGTGCTCATAAATAATATTATTCAGAATTCTTCATCACTGAAGGAAGGGAAAGAGCTGCAGGGTAAGGGTTGTCTTGGGGGAAACTAACTGGGAGGGTTGCACCAAAACATAACTGGGAGGTGGGAAAATTCCTATTATGTTAGTTCCAAAGTGGTAGTGAGTGTTGCCCTAGTTTTAAGCCCAAAGTTTGCAGCCTTCAAATTCACCAGATTATGATGGGACCGCAGAATCATTGGGCAATTGGACAAGCTTGAGGACCCTCTTGGAAATGTGGCCATGAACCACTAACAAAGAGGAAGCTTCTGGAGCTCCAAAGTAACCCTATGTAGACAATGAACATTCACCCTCATGGTCAATCCAAAAAGCACATTCTCTCAGTGGAGGTAATGATGAACCAGCACCTGGGTGGAAAGCAGAACATCCAGTTGCCTTGCCAAAGCTGTCTGCAGCTGGTCATGGGGAGTAGGGTTGTGGTAAACATTCAAGCACACCCTGCACTGGGCAACATTTCAGGGGCCAGTACGTTCCGGTACGTCTAAAAATGTCTTAAGGCCACATCACTGACAATACCTTGACCAAAAGTGGACGTTTGGAAACAAACGCTAGCTCTTGTATCTCTCACATTGATACTGCAGTAAGGTGACCATCAGGAAGATGGAATCTGGTGATATCACTGCCTGCGTTACTGCTGGAGGACCCTGGCCTGCTCCAGCTGTAATGCTTTGGGGCAGGTGCACCTTCGTCTGCCTGTGATGGTGTCACAGAAAGAAAGGATTCGGCGCGGCTGGACACTCTCAGAGTCACCCGGATGGTTGGCCCCCAGAGGGCTAAGCCTCCTCCCTGTGGGTGCCTGAGGGCCCTTGGCTCACTCCTTGAGGAGAACAGGCAACTGGAATGAGATTGAGGTCCCCTGCAGCAGTCTTGCGTTTATACTTATGAGTGCCACGCATGGCTACAGCAATGGAATGCAGTTCCTGCTGCCTTGCAGGACCAGTGTCCCGAGCCAAGGTCTCCATGGTGGCTGCCATCTTACTAGTGTGACCATGGTGCATTGACATACTGGCGCAATTATCTCAGCCTGAAGGCAGCTGGACTCCTCCACTGTGCGTTTCAGTTGGAGGAATGCAGCCTTCATCATTTCCTGATGTCCCATTGATTGTTTTTGCAGCCCCAGCAACTGTTTATGGGCTGAATCCAGAGGCTCACTAGCTGATTCAAACCCAGCAGGTTCCTCGTCTGAAGCAGTCCTCTGAGGGCTGGCGACCTCAGATGCTCCTGCCGCCACACACCAGATTGTGACCCCAAAGCTACACTACATCCACGTACCACTGAGGTGTGTGTCTCCGCACTGGTGGAGGGTGTGGGTGAGCACCGCGACGGGTCTTCAGGATCCTCATCCAAGGTATCGTCAGGGCTGAGGTTGAGGGCCTGCCTTGAGGGTACCCTCAACAGCTTCCTAGAACTGCCAGCAAAAGAAAGAGGAGATATTTGGGTAAGTCTGAAAGGGGGGAAATCCCTCACAGCATGGCTGTCTGATGTTTGCACATTCTCCTCGTGTCTGTGTGGGTTTCCTCCGGGTGCTCCGGTTTCCTCCCACAGTCCAAAGATGTGCGGGTTAGGTTGATTGGCCATGCTAAAATTGCCCCTTAGTGTCCTGGGATGTGCAGGTTAGAGGGATTAGTGGGTAAATGTATAGTGGTATGGGGATAGGGACTGGGTGGGATTGTGGTCGGTGCAGACTCGATGGGCCGAAGGGCCTCTTTCTGCACTGTAGGGTTCTATGATGCATATTCTAGTGCAGGATCCTCATGTTGATGTGCACAATTGACCTCACCTCCTGGGCAGGTCCTTTGCAGCCAGCTATATAGCTTTGTTCTCAAAGTCTGTGAGAACCTTGACCTCAGGCAGTCTACCTTCAGTCTAGGATCTCTCCTTATTGTGAGCCAGCCTGTCCTGCAGCATGAAGGAAGACGGAGATAGTGTGAACAAGACACAGGCAAGGACAGATGATAAGGATGCCTGGCATGTCTAGGTGGCAATGGGGCACAGGACAGGATTGGGACGCAAGCTCCAGAGGAGATAAGGCCAGACTGAAATGTGAGGGCGTGCAAGAGAGTGAGTGCTAATGTCGCCTGAAGTGGTAGCAAGTGAGATCCTTGCAAATTTGTGATGGGCTTGTGAGTTGAGGTGATGAGATGGTTGATGATCCTGGCGGAACGGAGAACATTCATCCTCTTCCTGCACTGGGTGGCTGACCTCTTCTGCAAGGCATTTGTGCAGATCAGCACTGCGACCACCTTTTTATAAATTCGTGGGACATAGATGATGCTGTCTGGCCAGTATTTATTGCCCATCCCGAGTTGCCCAAGGACAGTTAAGAGTCAACCACATTGCTGTGGCTCTCAAGTCACATGTAGGCCAGACCAAGTAAGGATGGCAGATTTTCTGCCCTAAAGGACATTAGTGAACCATATGGGTTTTTCCGACAATCAACAATGGTTTCACGGTCATCAATAGATTCTTAATTCCAGATATATTTTATTGAATTCAAATTCCACCATCTGCTGTGGCGGGATTCGAAGCCGGGTCACCCAGAACATTAGCTGAGTTTCTGGATTAATAGTATAGTGATAATACCACTAAGCCATCGGTTCTCCTGAGTCAGATTGGTCATCTTGGTGAAACTTCTGCAGGCAGATCAGGACTGCAAAACATTTCTGATTTGATTTGATTTATTATTGTCACATGTATTAACATACAGTGAAAAGTGTTGTTTCTTGCGCGCTGTACAGACAAAGCATAACATTCATAGAGAAGGAAAGGAGAAAGTGCAGAATGTAGTGTTACAGTCATAGCTAGGGTGAGGAGACAGATCAACTTGTGGTGGGCATCCAACAGGGGATCCAGTGAGGCATAAATGAATGCTTTTGGCAGCTATTTTTGCAGTGGAGCAGTCCTAACATAAGCTGCAGAATGTGAATGCAGGGCAGGTGCGTCATTTAGATATAGCACCTGGAGTTAGGGAGTGCTGAGGTCATAGTGGGACGGGCAAATCAGACACCACTCATTACCAGAATGGTATGTTCTCCATGGATGAATATTTAATAATGTTTGAAGCACGAACGATGGTGCAAAAACCCGCCACTGCAGCCAAAGAGTTGAATGTATTTTGTACGTCCCAACAGAGTTTGTGCATTTCATAGAATCTCTCGAGTGCAGGAAGAAGCCATTCGGCCCATCAAGTCTGCACCAACCACAATCCCACCCAGGTTCTATCCCCATAACCCCACACATTTACCTTAGCTGGTCCCCTCGACACAAAGTGGCAATTTAGCATGGCCAATCCACCTAACCCGCACATCTTTCGATGCGAGAGGAAACCAGAGCACACATGGGGAGAATGTACACACTCCGCACAGACCATGACCCAAGCCAGGAATCGAACCCAGGTCCTTGGCGTTGTGACGCAGCAGCGCTAACCACTGTGCCGCCCAGGATTTTCAGGGAAAACCCTGACCATAGTCCTTCCCTAACCAATCTGTTAAAACAACTTCAATTGAATCTACACTTAGCCCTCCTGTTGCAGTGGAAATATTCCCACCAGCTCAAGTCTTTCCACATAACTAGTTTTTTCCATCAGGCATCATCCTTGAGAATCAAATGGCTTGTTACTGTGGCTTAGAGATCTCATTTCTGTCAGGCTGTCCAGAACTCATTGTTCCGTGGGAACACTGAAGAGAGGCAGCGACTTGCGAGTGGAGAGCTTGTGGGTGAGTACAGCGATTTTTTAAAACTAACTTTGTACTTGTTTTTTTTCTTTAAATTTTGCACCGGAAGCAGTTACTAGGGCACTCGGGTAGAGTTTTTTTTTTACCTTTAAAAGTGTACTTACCTCGGGGATTCAGCCTCATTGTTCCGTGGGAGCACTGAAGGGAGGCAGCGATTTGCGAGTGGAGAGCTTGAGGGTGAGTACAGCGATTTTTTAAAACTAACTTCGCACTTGTCTTTTTTCTTTAAATTTTGCACCGGAAGCAGTTACTAGGGCACTCGGGTAGAGTTTTTTTTTACCTTACTATAAATTAGAGCGGTGAGGAATCCCGATACTCTACATAGGTAGAGTATCCCAGCCCTCCCCCCTCCTCTAACCTAAAAAAGAGAGAGAGAGAGAGAGGGGCTGTGACTGAGAGCAGGTACGTTTGTTTTTTGTTTTTTGTTTTTGAGTGTGCTGTAAGGGCTTTGGCTCACAGGGCCAAAGAGATAAGGGTGAGGCAAGGTAAGTTCTAAGTTTTTTTTTACTTTTTCCTCTCGGTTACTAAAAAGGGGCAAGTATGGGTGTGAGGCCAGTATGTTGTTGCCAGTGCAACATGTGGGAGGTCTTGGAGGCTCCTGGTCTACCAGATGTCCACACCTGTGCTCGGTGTGTGGAGCTGCAGTCCCTGCGTAACCAGGTTAAGGAGCTGCAAATGCAGCTCGAGGACCTTCGGCTCATTAGAGAGAGCGAGGAGATAATTGACAGGAGCTATCAGCATGTAGTCACACCAGGGCAACGGGAAGAAGGCACGTGGGTAACTATTAGGAAGGGGAAACCTCAGGTGATGGAGAGCATGCCAGTGGATGTCCCCCTTCAAAATAAGTACTCCTGCCTGAGTACTACTGGGGGAGACAGCTCATCTGAGGGAGGCAGCAGTGGCCAGGTCTCTGGAGCTGAGCCAGTATGTCAAAAAATTAAAAAAGAGAGCAGAAAGGTAGTATTAATAGGGGACTCCACGGTGAGGGGGGGGCGGACAGGCGTTTTTGTGGACGTAGACGTGATCCGCGGATGGTGGTTTGTCTCCCTGGAGCTGGGATCCGGGATGTCTCTGGGCGTGTCCCAGACATCCTGAAGGGGGAGGGTGAGGAACCGGAGGTTGTAGTGCATATAGGTACTACTGACGTAGGCAAGAAGAGGGAAGCAGTCATGAAAAGGGACTATAGGGAACTGGGTAGGCAGCTGAGGAACAGAAAAGCGAAGGTAGTAATCTCAGGATTGCTGCCTGTGCCACGGGAGAATGTGGGCAGGAATGGAATGAGGTGGAGGCTGAATGCGTGGCTGAGGGACTGGAGCAGAGGGCAGGGATTTCGGTTCCTAGATCATTGGGACCTCTTTAGGGGCAGGTGTGACCTGTACAGTAAAGACGGGTGGCACTTAAATCCCAGGGGGACTAATATCTTGGTGGGAAGACTGGCTAAGGCTACTGGGGGGACTTTAAACTAGAAAGGATGGGGGGAGGGAATTGTGATGGGGAGACTGGGACCGAGGAGGTTAGCTCCCAGGTAGGGAAGGCCTGCAGGCGGTATGAGAGGGAGGTTAGACTGGGTTGAAGAAGGGAAATGCCCAGACTGAGGGGCTGAAGTGTATCTATTTTAACGCCAGGAGTGTAGTAGATAAGGTAGATGAGCTTAGGGCATGGATTGCTGCTTGGGAATGTGATGTGGTGGCCATTACGGAGACTTGGATGTCTCAGGGACAGGACTGGGTACTTCAGGTGCCAGGATTCAGATGCTTCAGGAAGGACAGGGAGGGAGGCAAAAGAGGTGGTGGAGTGGCACTGTTGATCAGGGACAGTGTCATGGCTGCAGAGAAGGAGGATGCCGTGGAGGGACTATCTACAGAGTCTCTGTGGGTGGAAGTTAGGAACAGCAAAGGGTCGAAAACTTTGCTGGGTGTATTCTATAGGCCGCCCAATAGTGACAGGGAAGTTGAGGTGCAGATAGGGAAACAGATTCTAGAGAGATGTAGTAATAACAGAGTTGTTGTGATGGGAGACTTCAATTTCCCAAACATCGATTGGAATATCCCAAGGGTAAGGGGTTTGGATGGGGAGGAGTTTGTTAGGTGTGTTCAGGAAGGTTTCCTGACACAGTACGTGGATAAGCCTATGAGAGGAGAGGCTGTACTTGACCTGGTACTGGCGAATGAACCAGGATAGGTGACGGATCTCTCGGTAGGAGAGCATCTTGGGAATGGTGATCATAATTCTATCTCCTTCACAATTGCATTGGAACGAGATAGGATCAGGCAGGCTAGGAAGGTGTTTGTCTGGAGTAAGGGGAAATACGAAGACATCAGGAAGATAATTGGACAAATAAACTGGAAGGAGGCGTTCTTAGGGAAAAGTACCGAAGGAAGGTGGCGGATATTCAAGGAATATCTGAAGCTCTGCACGACAACATTCCGATGAGACAGGGAGGTTTTGGTAGGTCGCGGGAACTGTGGTGCACGAAAGCTGTGGTTAACCTAGTCAGGAGGAAAAGGAAGGTGTACAAAAGGTTCAGGGAACTAGGAGATGGTAAGGATCTTGAGGAGTATAAGGATTGTAGAAAGGAGCTTAAAAGGGAAATTAGGAGAGCCAGAAGGGGTCATGAGAAGGCCTTGGTGGGTAAGATTAAGGAGAATCCCAAGGCCTTCCATAAATATGTGAAAGGTAAAAGGATAAGAGAAGGGATAGGACCTATAAAAGGTGAAGGGGGAAAGGTCTGTGTGGAACCAGAAGAAATGGCAGAGGTGCTTAATGAGTACTTTGCCTCAGTATTCACGGTGGAAACTGATCTGGGAGATTTTGCTACAGATTTGCAGCAGATGGAAAAGATTGAGTATGTGGATATTAAGGAAGAGGATGTGTTAGAACTTTTGAATTCTATCAAGATAGATAAGTTGCTGAGACCAGATGGGATGTACCCCAGGTTACTGTGGGAGGTGAGGGCGGTGATTGCAGAGCCCCTGGCGATGATCTTTGCGTCATCAATGGAGACGGGAGAGGTTCCGGAAGATTGGAGGATTGTGGATGTGGTTCCTATTTTCAAGAAAGGGAACAGAGATAGCCCGAGAAATTACCGACCAGTGAGTCTGACCTCAGTGGTTGGTAAGCTGATGGAGAGGCTTCTGAGGGACAAGATTTACGAGCATTTGAAGAGGTTTGGCATGATCAGAAATAGTCAGCATGGTTTTGTCAAGGGCAGGTCGTGCCTTACGAGCCTAGTTGAGTTCTTCGAAAATGTGACTGAACACATTGACAAAGGAAGTGCAGTGGACGTGGTGTACATGGACTTCAGCAAGGTGTTTGATAAGGTACCCCATGCAAGACTTCTTGAGAAGATGAGAGGGCATGGGGTCCAAGGGGCTTTGGCCTTGTGGATCCAGAACTGGCTTGCCTGCAGAAGGCAGAGAGTGGTTGTGGATGGGTCTTTTACTGCATGGAGGTCAGTCACCAGTGGAGTGCCCCAGGGATCTGTTCTAGGACCCTTGCTCTTTGTCATTTTCATAAATGACCTAGATGAGGAAGTGGAGAGATAGGTTAGTAAGTTCGCCGATGACATGAAGGTCGGTGGTGTTGTGGATGGTCTGGAAGGATGTCAGAAGTTGCAGCAGGACATAAATAGGATGCAGGACTGGGCGGAGAAGTGGCAGATGGACTTCAACGCGGATAAATGTGTAGTCGTCCATTTTGGCAGGACCAACGGGATGAACGAGTACACTATCAAGGGCAGGAGTCTTAGTAGTGTTGAAGAGCAGAAGGGTCTTGGGGTCCGGGTCCACAGGACTCTTAAATCGGCCTCACAGGTGGAGGATGTGGTCAAAAAGGCGTATGGTGTGCTGGCCTTCATTAATCGAGGGATTGAGTTTAGGAGTCGGGAGGTAATCCTGCAACTTTATAAGACCCTTGTCAGGCCTCGCTTGGAGTACTGTGCGCAGTTCTGGTCGCCTCACTATAGGAAGGACGTAGAAGCTATTGAAAGGGTACAGAGGAGATTTACAAGGATGTTGCCTGGATTGGGAGGCATGCCTTATGAAGATAGATTGAGGGAGCTGGGACTCTTCTCCCTGGAGAGACGAAGATTGAGAGGTGACCTGATAGAGGTTTATAAAATGTTGAGAGGAACAGATAGGGTGGATTCTCAGAGGCTATTTCCCCGGGTTGTAATGGTCGCTACGAGAGGACACAGATTTAAGATGTGGGGAGGCAAGTACAGAAGTGATGTTAGGGGTAAGTTTTTCACTCAGAGGGTGGTGAGTGAATGGAATCGGCTGCCGTCAGTGGTGGTGGAGGCGAACTCGCTGGGGTCTTTTAAAAGACTTCTGGATGAGTATATGGGATTTAGTGGGATTGGGGGTTATAGATAGGTCTATGGATTGGTAGGTGTTGATGTGATCGGCGCAACTCATGGGCTGAAGGGCCTGTTTGTGCTGTAGTGTTCTATGTTCTAACTGCACACGGCACCTTATTCAGAGGCAGGGCCTCCAGTAAACAGGATGAGAAAGATGGAAAAAAGATAACATTCCTGTCTGTTTTAATCCTGAGGAAACAATAAGTTGACATGTTTCATCAGCTGCTTGGCCTACCAAATCCAAACAGATAACCCCAGGGTAAAAATAGGAATACAATGTTAACTATTCTGGACTGAAGGTCTAGGAATAACTGGGAATTGGAAAAGGGAGGGCCTAAGGAAGGGGTCATCATCTGATGATGGAGCAGCGTTCCAAAAGCTCGTGCTGCCAAATAAACCTGTTGGACTTTAACCTGGTGTTGTAAGACTTCTTACTGTGCCCACCCTAGTCCAACGCCGGCATCTCTACATCATGGCTGAGGAAGATGGCAGCAGATTGGAGCTAATAGCAGACATGCATGGGCTAATTTTAACCAGGATGCATAATAGCCTGATAGAGAGGGAGATAAGCAGGAGTGTTCAAGAGGGTGTGAGCAGGTGAGTCACTGAATTACACTGAAAGATCCCGTGTCTGCGTGAGTTTCCTCTGGGTGCTCCAGTTTCCTCCGACACTCTGAAGATGTGCAGATTAGGTTGATTGGCCATGGTAAATTGCCCATTAGTGTCAGGGGGATTAGCAGGATAAACAGGTGGAGTTATGAGGATAGGACCTGGGTGGGATTGTTGTGAGAGAGTCAGTGCAGGCTTGATGAGCCAAATAGCTTCCTTTGGCACTGTAAGGATTCTATGATTCTAAAAATTCTGATAGAACAAAATACAATGTAATTTATAAATTGCTGTCTAAATATCAGAAAATATCAGAATGTCTGTCAAGTGACATTGCGAATGTTAGGGGCACCATCATATTCTGCATCAGTAACCATAGTTTCCATTGGCAGCTATCTGAACTTTGTTTTTTCTGCCTGTTGGTGACTTGGACTGTCATATCTAAGGACTTGTGGCTTATACATTGCACATAATCCCATTTCCAGCTACTAAATGCATTGAGAATGCAGCCAGAAGCATCCAAGTTTTCAATTCTCTCACTATTCACTCCGAATGTGTTTACTAAGCGTCCAGAAAGTCCATAGGACCACTTGAGCATCTTGTAAACCCTGATTTCCACCATATGAACTAGGGTTACAATGCGATACTGTAGTTCCTTATCCACAGTGAGTGTATCGATACTGTCTACAGTTCAAAGGGTTTTAGCACTCCTTTCCCACCTCCAAATGGAAAAGGTTGTAGTATTAATGCACCCTAAGGATCAATGTCACAAGTAACAATCATACTTTTATCCAAAGCCTTATCATTTCAGCTTTGAAACCTGCATAAAGACTACCATAATGTCCCACAAGCTCATGCAGTGAGTAGCTGAGCCACACGGGAAGGAAAGTCCCAGACTAGACATATAGTTAGTGCAGGTATCTATAAGAGGAAATAGTGATTCTACACTTGGCCTCAGCACCAACAGGCTAGGGATTATTTCAGATAAGTGCCCTGTTAACTCTAATGGAAAGAGCTAAGGTACAGACCTCAGCTGAGAACAAAGTCTGGTTCAACTGTGTTCCTTCCACAGTCAAACAGCCTACATTCCTCTCTCAACCAATGACACCAGAAAAAGGTCATTCCTATCATTGCTGTTAATGAGATGTTACTGTGGCCAAAAAGTTCAAAGTTTATTTATTAGTGTCACAAGTAGGCTTACGTTAACACTGCAATGAGGTTATTGTAAAAATCCCCCAGTTGCCACACTCCAGCGCCTGTTTGGGTACACTGCGGGAGAATTTAGCATGGCCAATTCACCTAACCAGTCCATCGTTTGGTCTGTGGGAGGATCTGGAGCATCCGGAGGAAACTCATGCAGAGACAAGGAGAACATGCAGAGTCCGCACAGACAGTGATCCAAGCAGGCAATCGAACCCAGGTCCATGGCACTGTGAAGTAGCAGCGCCACCATGCCACCCAAAAGGTAACCATGTTCACCTAGACACCGATTGCCTTCCAAACTACACACTGTATATAGGATTTTCCATCTTTTCCCCAGGGTAGGGGAGTCCCAAACTAGAGGGCATAGGTTTAAGGTGAGAGGGGAGAGATTTAAAATGGACCTGAGGGGCAACCTTTTCACACAGGGGAGGGGGTGTATATGGAATGAGCTGCCAGAGGAGGTGGTAGAAATGGGTACAATTACAACATTTAAAATACTCTGGGCCAGGTACATGGATGGGAACGGCTTTGAGGCATATGGAACAAATGCAGGCAAATGGGATATGGGTCAAACGCGGACAAACGGGACTAGTTCAGTTTAGGAAATCTGGTCGGCATGGATGAGTCAGGCCAAGGGGCCTGTTTCCATGCTGTATATCCCAATGACCCGATGACTCTATAGAAGGTTAATCTTGAGGGCAATGCTACAAACAACCCAAGTGAAATATCAGAGGCAAATTTAAAGAAATGTTTTTTTTCATTTTCTTTGAACACTTTAATTTGTTAGTTAGAAAAATATTGGAGATGGGAAAAATGGTTGTATTGCTGACACCCAGGAATGATCCAATCAAAGAATGAGGAGTGTTTGCCTTCCAATTTGCATGGAAAGATGAGTTGCCATGAGAATTGACTTGACCGACAACCATTGGGAGGGAGTGTTTGGAAGTATTAATTCACCCTAAGGGTCAATGTCACAAATAAGAAGTGATGAAACCTTCGGAAACACAGTAAAACCAGAGTTGACAGAACTGCCTGCATGATAAGTGCCCCACAATTTTTCCTGAGAAAGGTAATAAGACACTATAGAAATGCAAGTCTTGCACACAGGTACATGTTCCAAAATAACTATTTTCGCTCTTCGGATACAAGAATAAAAGTAATAACAAGGAAATGAGAGCAATCAGGTTCCTATAACTGGGCCTCTTCTGCTAAACATTTTCAAATTTCATTGAGTGTGTATGATTGGCTGCCATTTAGCACTCTATATATAAGATATAAAAGCTATAATTGTTGCAAGCCAAAATCTAATAGCCTCATAAAAGAGATATATAATGGAGAGCTTTATAATAAGGTACAGATCAGTGATTTCAGCCCTCCCCTCAGAGACTTCTGCTGCTTTGACTATTATTTCAAATGTATTCAATAATGCGGTAAGCCAAAAATTGAAGTCCCTTTGCCAAAGAAGACAAGATGGCTCAAGTACTGAGCCTGGAAGCACAGATGTGGAGTGCTGCCAGCCACGCTGTAGAACACATGTCCTGCTGACAACATAGGGGCTGTTTTGACAGTCAGAATCTCTTGTTACCTTGTCACCAAACCTGAGAGACTGTCACCAGGACTATCCATCAGGACCTTGTTATGACAGGACTCAAAATAGGAACGTAGTCACTTTCAGAGGAGCAGATGGATACTCAGATAGTTCTCAGTGGCCCGTTCAGAGGATAAGAAGCAGTATTTGTGAGATGATTCATTAATCTGTGCAGATAGTACTTGTGTAAAGAAAAATGTAGTTATGATCAGGTTCATTGCATAATAGTTCCGGAACACATTTGTTAAATGAGAACATTAATTCAATAGCGTGCCTACCATTTTGCACTGTCTTTGCTGTAAATGCTAACTTGTTGGCATGGCAATTTAATAAATTCTGATTTTTTTTCACCCATGGGGTCAGGGAGTTGCTGGGAGTTGCCCATTCTTATACAATTGAATGGATTGCTAGCTCATTTCTGAGGGCAGCTAGGAAGAAGTTAACCATATTGCTCTGGGTATGGAGTCACATATAGGTCAGAATGGTCAGGAGCGTCCTATCTCCGTAACACTTAGCATGGCCAATCAACCTAACCCGCACATCTTTGGAGTGTGGGAGGAAACTGGAGCACTCGCAGGAAACCCACGCAGACACAGGGAGAATGTGCAAACTCCACACAGTGACCCAAAGCCAGAATGGAACCTGGGTCTTTGGCATTGTGAGGCAGCAGTGTTAACCACGGTATCACCATGCTTTCCACTTTCTCAGTCTTATTGTGCAGAGACCTGTAGGGGCCCGTACTGCATCTGCAATCTCTGTAGGGGCAGCCATCATCAATGGGACCTGTACCACAGATGTTTCTTCTGTCAGAGGGGCCAGGGGCTTTTCATCTGGACGATGAGCCTCCCCCCACGCTGGATGGAACCCTCAGCCTCTATTTGAATATCCTCAGCCCTTGGTTGGGTTTCATACTGGCTTGAGGAGTCTGCAGCTGGGGCACAGCTGACATCCCAACATTGAATCACTTGCACAAGTATCCTGTTCAGGGCCCTCTACTCTTCATGCATTCCAAGCACCTCAGCATTCAGTGTCCGAACTGATTGATCCGGGCTACTGAACCATCAGGGCATCACACTGTTCCTTCATGCATTCCAAATGCTGCTCTGACTCTCCAAGAGATTGGCCATACTTGCATGAGAAGGGCTCAAAACCAAATGGAAGAGTTCACCTGCTTCATGAACATTTCCATTCGCACAACATGAACTCACAAAACCTCAGGGAATTTGGACAGATGACTACACACCAGTTGCTTGCTGCTCCAAGTACTGAGCATCAAACTGTGACCTCTGGAGTCCTTTCTCACTGATGTGCCAGTCTGCTGTGTCATCGCATTCTTGAATATCTCTTCATAGACAGAGGTAGGACTGCAATGGCAAAAAAATTCCCAACTCCCAATTCTCATCTCTATGATGAAAATCCAGCTCCAATTATACCTCCAACTGTTGCCCAGAGTGAATTCAGTTAAATCAGCATCAAGTGGAGATGCCAACATTGGATTGGGGTAGGCACAGTAAGAAGTCTCACAACACCAGGTTAAGGTCCTGATGAAGGAGCAGTGCTCCAAAAGCTCGTGCTACCAAATAAACTTGTTGGACTTTAACCTGCTGTTGTGAGACTTCTTAATCAGCAGCAAACATTAGAGCTTCTGGCTTGGAAGGCTTTACCCACAAGGGAATTGAGGAAATGATTTTTTTTCATTCTTGGAATGTGAGCATCACTAGCGAAGCTAGCTTTTATTGCCCACCCCTAATTGCCCTTGAGAAAGTGGTGGTGAGCTGCCTTCTTGAAGTGCTACAGACTAATGCAGCTGCACCAACAGTGCTGTTAGAAAGGGTGTTCCAGATTGTTGATCCATTCACAGTAGGAATAATAATATAGTTCCAAGTCAGGGTGGTGTGTGACTGAAAGGGCAACTTACCATGGGGTTCGCATATACCTGCTGACCTTGTCCTTCAAGAAGGTAGAGGTTTGGAAAGTGTAGTTGAGGAAGGCTTGATGAGTTGCTGCAGTGATCTTGTAGATGGTACACACTATTATGCCATTGACAGGAGAATATTAGTCACTAATGAAATGATCATTCGCCCAGCTGTCATAACAAAGTAAAGTATTTTGCTTTCACTTTTGTGTTTAACTAACCGCCATTCATAGAATCTTACAGTGCAGAAGAAGGCCATTTGACCCATTGAATCTGTACTAACCCAGGCGCTATCTCCATAACCCCATGCATTTACCTTAGCTAGTCCCCCTGATAATAAGGGGCAACTTAGCAAGGCCAATCCATCTAACCTGCCCATCTTTGGACTGAGGGACGAAACCGGAGTGCCCGGAAGAAATCCACGCAGATAGGGGGAGAACATGCAAACTCCACACAGGCAGTGACCTAAGCCAGGAATTGAAGCCAGGTCCCTGGAGCTGTGAGGCAGCAATGCTAACCACTGTGCTACCCTGAGCCCATTCCTCTTCCAGGAATGCCCACTTGAAGAAGTACTGCTCCTGTCTCTCTCCAATGAAATACCCATCACATTTCTGCCTCTCCTTAACTTTGAAGAAGAGTCATATGGAGTTGAAGCATTAACTCTGTTTCTCTCTCACAGATGCTGCCAGACCTGCTGGGTTTAATCCAGTGGTGGCCTGGTTTAGGAAAAAGGATCCGTTGATTTTTAATCCTGCCTAACCTTACGGGAGGCTGAGTTATAAAGTTGCTGTCACAATAAATACTGGACATCAAGAATAGATTTGCAAATATCAGTGCAGGTGCTGGTGGTGTTTAGACTGATGACAGTACTAAATGTACCTTGCTGAAAGAGCCACAGAAAAGTAGTATGTTCAGAAATCTATACAGGGGCAGCACGGTGGCACAGTAGTTAGCACTGCTACCTCACAGTGCCAGGGACCCAGGTTCGATTCCCAGCTTGGCTCACTGTCTGTGTAGAGTTTGCACACTTTGCCCATGTCTGCATGGGTTTCCTCTGGGTGCTCTGGTTTCCTCCCGCAGTCTGAAAGACGTGCTGGTTAGGAGTATTGGCCATGCTAAATTCTCCCTCGGTGTACCTGAACAGGTGCCAGAGTGTGGCAGCATGGGGATTTTCACAGTAACTTCATTGCAGTGTTAATGTAAGCCTACTTGTGACACTAATAAATAAACTTTAACTTTAATATTGTCAATATGTTCATCACTCTGTGATTCTGTGATGTTCTACCCAGTGAGTTGTTACTCAGTGACATTCCCTTCCATCCAAGAGAACAGAGCTTTGTGGTATTTCCAGCAGTAATCATAGAATCCTACAGGGTAGAAGAAGGCCATTCAGCCCATCGAGTCTGCACTGACCACAGTCCCACTCTATCTCCATAATCCCATGCATTTACCCATTGATTCTGCACCGACCACAATCCCAAGCTATCCCCATAATCCCATGCATTTACCTTAGCTAGTCCCCTAACAAGGGGCAATTTAGCATGGCCAATCCACCTAACCCACACATCTTTGGACTGTGGGAGGAAACCAGAGCACCCAGACATGGGGAGAATGTACAAACTCCACACAGTCACCCAAGCCGAGAATTAAACCTAGGTCCCTAGCTGTGTGAAGCAGCAGTACTAATCACTGTGCCACCGTGCTGCCAGGAAAGCCAGAAAGTCTATCAATGGTCTTTCCCCTTCCTGCATGGTGTGGCACTAACTACTGTGGACCTTACTCTCAGATCCTGCTTTGTATTCAGTTAGTTCATCTCATCGAGGGAAGGGGTTGCTACAACTGGGCTCAGCATCTTGAATCAGAGAAGGAAGAGCCAACCAGAACTCTCACTTTCAAACCACCATCCAGACATCCCTGTTAGAAAGTGTACATGCAGGGGGCCAATGTGCATAGGATCAGGCTGTGTGCTGCCTTCTACGGTTTGAGTAGCCTGCCAACATTCACATTGTATTTGAGAGAAGAATACTTAATCAAAGTGCGAAATGGCTGCCAACGTCCAAGGAATGGTATACCCAAAGCAATTTCAGGAGAGAGAGGGAAAGCAGGCTAGATGGCACAACTCACCTGTTCCTGAAATTCCATTATAACCACTGCCAAAAATCACCCTAATCCAGAGGGCAACAGGTTGGATTGAGAGTAAGCTCTGTGACTTGGGTTCATGAGGATGCAAGTCAATTTATTTTATCATCTCAAAGTTATCACCCACCCAGCCCATCGCCCTGAGAGTAATCACCCACCTAGCCCATCGCCCTGAGAGTAATCACCCACCTAGCCCATCGCCCTGAGAGTAATCACCCACCTAGCCCATCGCCCTGAGAGTTATCACCCACCTAGCCCATCGCCCTGAGAGTAATCACCCACCTAGCCCATCGCCCTGAGAGTAATCACCCACCTAGCCCATCGCCCTGAGAGTAATCACCCACCCAGCCCATCGCCCTGAGAGTTATCACCCACCCAGCCCATCGCCCTGAGTGTTGTCACCCACCCAGCCCATCGCCCCTGAGCTATCACCCACACAGCCTACAGCCCTGAGCCATCACCCACACAGCCTGTAGCCCTCGGAGACAAAAGAAGCCTAAAGTTTGAGATGGGAGTTACTGCAAGCAATTTGCCTGACTTGTCAGACTGAACTGAGCCTACAAACCTCCAAAACCAGCTGGTAAGAATGTTGATCTCAGGAAAGAAGGTGGACTTTTTCTTATTCCCTGTACTTGCTGTTGCTTGCATTCTTCAGGGTTATTAAGTATGAAAATGTTAGTATTATTTGACATTGTTGTGACAGTGTATACTGAACACTCTGGGTTTCCAGGTGGGTGGAAGAATTTCAGCAATTTTACAATTTGTAGAATTAACAGCTTTCAGCAGCTATTTACTACAAGTACTTGTTGACAAGTGATACTCACGAATAATACAGCGTGTCAGGATCTGCATGGGGGTTAGGTATTCTGCTACAATCTCCAGTCAACTAGACACAAAACTGACAAGGTGATGCCAGAACCGCATTGTACCTTATAAACAAACTGTAAATCAAACTTACCAGCTAAAGCACTGCTAAATGTAGAATTAAGCCATACAAGGATTGCCTCGAGTACAATTCCCAGTACATGCTCAGTTACCTTATTTCAATCTCGCAGAGGGGCTAATCGAGGTGTTAGAAGGGAGGTGGTGGAGTCGTGATATTGTTACTGCACTGGCAATCCAGAAGCCCAATGCTCTGGTGATCTGGGGTACCTGGGTTCGAATTTCACCACTGGCAGATGGTGGAATTTGAATTCAATCAAATAATCTGGAATTAAAAGTTGTAAGTGTTGTAAAAACCCATCTGGTTCACTAATGTCCTTTACGGAAGGAAATCTGCCGTCTTTACCTGGTCTGGCCTGGCCTACACGTGATGAAAGATCCACAGCAATGTGGTTGACTCTTAAATGCCTTCTGAAATGGCCTAGCAAGCCACTCAGTTCAAAAGACAATCAGGGATGGGCAATAAATGCTGACCCAGACAGGATGCCCATGTCCCATGAATGATTTTTTTAAAGTTTTACCGGCACCAGCCTGCGGAGAGCAGGCAGAGCACAGAACTGGGCACCTGGAGAGTCAGGTTCAAATCCCACTCCTGTCACCCAGAAACCCAGGCTCAAATCCCACTGGAGACCCAAATTGCATACATAGAGCCCACGGAGACCAGGAAGGACTGGGGAGTGGGAGAGGCAGGTTAAAATTCCATTTATGAGGCGGTGCGGAAGCACAGTGGTTAGTACTGTTGCCTCACAGTGCCAAGAACCCAGGTTCAATTCTGGCCTCGGATCACTGTCTGTGTGGAGTTTACACATTCTTCCATTGTCTGCATGTTCAAAGATGTGCAGGTTAGGTTGATCGGCCATGCGAAATTAACCCAGGGGGATTAGCAGGGTAAATATGAGGGGTTACGGGAAGAGGGCCTAGGTAGGATTGTGCACAGTGCAGACTCAATGGGCTGAATGGCCTCCTTCTGCACTGTGGGGATTCTATGACTCAAATTACAAGCCATTACTTTGTGATTTATTATCTCAATAGCAATATTTCCAACATAGTCATAAAACAAGGGAGAGAATGAATTAACAGGAGGTTTGAGACATGGGATTAAAGTCTAAAAAATATGAATACTGGCAAAAAGATCTTGGCCAGTAACCAAACTAAAGGGTTTTGATGGCATTGTAAATGGTGAGAGAGCTTCTTGATTCAATTGTATTTTACTACTAGCTATTGAGGGTACTTCCAAGGCTTATGATTATGAGTGAAACTGGCACTTTCATTGCAATGTTTAGACAGCATGTGGTAAACGTAGCTATTTGTGAGATTTGCTGCATGACTTCCCTCTACTTAGAAAACTCGTAAATTCACAAGGAGCAGATTCAGCTGATGCTGTTTTTAAAAAAAGATAAAAAAAACGTTATTTTTCTGAAAACCAACTTTTGTTAGGTGTGCAGTATTGTACCGATTACAAAGGGCCTGGTCTAGGGAGAACTGCAAATGTTGTAAATCTGGAATAAGCTTAAATACTTCAGTCTCATCATAAGTTCAGTCTCATCTTTCAGTTCTGATAAGGCGTCTATTTTCAAATTGTCTGCCTTTTTCAATGCTCGCGAGTGACCGCACATTTTCACTTGAGGTTTTTAAGTCAATTGTGCACATTTGGATACAGCTGCATATAGGCTACAGTCAGCTGTCTGAAAGGGTTTTTACGACAATGGTTTCATGGTTATCATTAAACTTCTTTTAAAAGTCCAGTTTTTTTTTACTGAATTCAAATTTCACCATGTGCTGTGATGTGATTCGAACCCAGGTCCCCAGAGCATTAGCCTGGTCTTCTGAATTATTAGTCCAATGACAATACCACTGTATCACCATCTCCCTTGTTGTTTCTCTTCCCACACCTAGTGGTGCACACGACAGACTTCCCTCTGTCCCAATGGCAAGGTTTCTTCCAAGAACAGGAGGCTACCTTACCACTCTACATCAAACGTGGCTGACCAGGAACCACTCCCACTCTTACCACCAGCCAGTCTTGCCTTGGAAGGTTTTCAGGCTGATACTTGACCTGTTTGGCAGCATTATGAATGCATATCTTTGGCTATGAAATCCTGGGTGGGACTTGAATCCGGAGCTTCTAGCTTAGATGCTACCCACTGCGCCACAAGACTTCTTTCTCTTCATTCTGGCTCCTTCGGATGTGGACTTGAGGGAGAAGCTAACATAGTTTGGAGCTTCTCCAGATTCATATTTCACTCATTCAGACGGATGTATACCACACAGCTGTGAACTCTGGTGGAGAGTGTTGTGCACCAGTAGGGGGCGGATGCATCTTCTCATGCATAGAAGCAGATCCCCCCCACCATATCCCCCCCATTCCCTTCTAACCCTTCCCCCCCATCCCGTGTCAGCTTCAAGCAGAAGGAATTACTCACTGTCATGCAGAAAGCTTGGCTTTAGGCTAGGGAGATGATAAAGCCAGAGTTCTTGTGAGCTCTACAACAACAATGTGCACTTGTCTAGCATCTTTAACATAGAGAAACATTCCAAAATGCTTCAGATCGACAGCACGATGGCACAGTGGTTAGCACAGCTGCCTCACAGCGCCAGAGATCCCAGGTTCAAATCTGGCCTTGGTTCACTCTCTGTGTGGAATTTGTATATTCTCCCTGTGTCTGCGTGTGTTTCCTCTGGGTGCTCCAGTTTCTTCCCACAGTCCAAAGACGTGTGGGTTTGCTTGATTGGCCACGGTAAAATGGCCTCTTAGTGTCGGGGGACAAGCAAGGATAAGTGAGGTTATGGGGATAGGGCCTGGGTGAAATTGTGGTCCATGCAGACTTGGTGAGCCAAGTGGCCTCTTTCTGCACTATAGGGCTTCTACGGTTCTCTTCTCTGAATAAGAGTGAAATCAAAGAGGACATCACTCCAGAAGACTTTTTTTTAGAACTATTATGATTTGGCTATGTCCTGATGTAATGAGATGTTTTACTAACTATTCTACATTTTGCTCAGTCAAAAACCAGAGAGGATCCACTCAATTGCATGGTCATCCGTATTTTTATTTTGATGCTTTACTTTTTAATGAACTGGCTTTCAGATCCAAAACCAAAATGCTAAATACCCACTCCAAAAAATATATTTTTTTATTTCGAAGGTTTACAGCAAGTTGGTCCAAAAAGATCTGCAGGTTTTCCCCTGAAAACTCCCACCAGCACTCGAACTGGAGACCAACACAAGCCCCGGAAGAGGGCTGGGCCTTGATTACAATGAGGGCGCATTGATTCCCACAGTCTGCAATGGGCTGCAGAACTTCCTTCCAGCCCATACAGGGCAAGTGTGAGAGGGGGCATAGACTCCCTACACCTGGAATTACCATTAGCCTCGCACAGTCATAATATGGAAAACAATATGCCATGCGATTTTAAGGGTGTTGAAAACAAATGGGTGGCAATAGAAGGTGGGGTCCAGGCAGGGGACCCCAAAGATAGACCTGGGGTTTTACAGAGGAGGATCCCAGAAAAAAAAAGCCAGCAACACGTGAAAATGACTGAAACTGATTCAAACTGGAATCCAGTTTAATTATTGAACAAGGTCAGTTTGGACCTGAGCTATTCATTTATTTCTGGGATCCTCCTATGACAGGGGGCCATTATCTATACCAGCACTATCTTCAAGGTCCCTAGCCTGGCCCCTACCTGAGGGGTCCACTGATGCTGATGCTAGTTTGAACTGGAGTTCCATTTTAAGATATAAAAAGCCAGTTTGAACCAATACCAGTCATTTCCCAAGTTTTACTGTCTTTTTCCTTCTGGGATATAGCCAGAGCTGCTTGAGAGTCACTATTTTATTCAACGTGGAGCGGGCAGATGCCCAAGACCACCAATGGTGTTACTTGTGCCCACCTGCACTATGCAAATTGGCTGGGATCTGTCATTGTCCCCACAGACCTCAACAGTGCTTCCAATGATGAGAGATGGCTACCTAATGTAAAACTAGGATCATGTCGCAAGGATTTGCACCCACAATTCATTTTGTACACTGTATGCATTTAAGCCAAAACTAACAAAGCAAACTTTCATTTCTTTTACAATCTGTGCAAGAAGTGAGGCCCAAAACTGTATCAAACTGCTTCACCTTTTGGTTCATGGTACAACACTGCCACATGCTGGTAGCAAAGCAGTTTTGTTGTAACAAAATGCATCAGCTGAAAAAAATAGTTTTCACATGTTTGTGCTTTAGTTTCTTTTAGTTTATTTCTTAAGGTCACAAGTAGATTTACATTAACATTGCAGTGAAGTTACTGTGAAAATCCCTTAGTCACCACACTCCAGCATCTGTCCGGGTACACTGAGGGAAAATTTACATGGCCAGTACATCCAACCATCACGTCTTTCGGACTGTGGGGGGAAACTGGAGCATCCGGAGGAAACTCACGCAGACACGGGGAGAACACGCAGACTTTGCACAAAGAGAGACCCAAGCTGGGAATCAAACCCAGGTCCCTGGATCTGAGAGGCAGCAGTGCCAGAAGGTAGGGAATTATTCTAAACCACAGTTAGGAACTGTATCAACTTTTATTAAAAATCCATATTATTACATTAAGATTTGTTTGGTCAAGTTTTGAAACTAGGGCCAGAATCTTACGGCCATTCACACCAGTGAGATTTTCCCAGTGAATGGAGATTTGGCTGGACGCTAAATTCTCGGACCTTACTGCAGCAGAGGCACTGCGTGAAAGGGCAGTAAGGTCGCGCCCTAAGTATGTTACTGCAACAAATGAACAAGTTGAAAGTTGTACTTACCAGGCTTTTGAAAACTGCAATACTGCGGTCCTTACAAAGCTATAAGGTGGCACGGTGGCAAAGTGATTAGCACTGCTGCCTCACAGCACCGCAGACCCGGGTTCAATTCCGGCCTCAGATCACTGTCTGTGTGGAGTTTGCATGTTCTCCCCGTGTATGCATGGATTTCTGCTGGGTGCTCCGGTTTCCTCCCATAGTCCAAAGATGTGCAGGTTAGGTTGATGGGCCATGCTAAATTGACCCTACTGTCAGGGGATTAGCAGGGTAAATGTGTATGGTTATGGGAATAGAGCCTGGATGAGATTGTAGTTGGTGTAGACTCGATGGGCTGAATGGCCTCCTTCAGCCCTGCAGGGATTCTATGATTCTACATGCATCCAGCACAGTCACTACCTGCAATGCACAGTGTAAGATCTGAGGAAAGGATGAGCTGAAATGTTAACTTTGCTTACATTTAGCAAAAAGGCCTTCAAGAATATAAGACTGTACCATTCGGGGAGATTCTACTCCCGTCGTTGTGGGTCAGGCTTTGCCTCAATCTTTCCCAACTTGTTTATACAGAAATAACAAAAAAATACTGCAGATGCTGGAAATTGGAAACAGAAACAGAAAATGCTGCAAACATTCAGCAACTCAATCAGTGTCCATGGAGAAGGAAACAGAGTTAATTAGTGGAATCCTCCCATTATGGGACTCAGTACAATGCCGGGTGCCTCGGGTTGACCAGAATAGTGTGATCTCGCGCCAGATTCAGCATTTGAAACCTCATTATTTACGCACAAGCGAGTTCCCCTCTGAATCGCTTGGTGGTCTGGCAGTTTACCTGCCTGCCCTCAGCTGGAGGGTTGAAAGGTCGCAGCGCCGTATTTCAACACCGGCTCAGCACACTCATATCTCCTGGGTGGGATTGTGGTCCGTGCAGGCTTGATGGTCCAAATGACCTTCTGCACTGTAGAGATTCTATGATTTCTATTACATTCCATCCCTCTGTCGGGGAGCCCGCTGGTGGGAAGGGCTGGAAAATTCAGCCCTTAGTTTCAAAACCCAACCAAACAAAGCTCAACGTAATAACAAGGACGCTTTATTAAAAGTTGCCACGGTTCCTAAACATGGTTAAAAAAGAATATCCGAGTTTCTGTAATGATCTAGTTGGTAAATCCAATATCACGTGTAAAACTGAGCTGGTTAGAGTCACGTGTGCAAAGCAGATGATGATTTACCTGATCTCAGTCTGAGTGGTCAGAAAGAAGCTAAACGTGTGTCAATAGTTCTAAGCTAAGGCTGTATGGATGGAACTGTGTCCCAACATAAATTAGCACATTCAAGGGGAGGGATTTTTTAACTATTCCTTCATGAGCTGTAAAGCATGGCATTTGTTGACACTGACCTGAGAGACTTTCAAGGCCATTTCAAAGCAAATAACATTACTAGGGGGGCTGGGGTCACATGCAGCTCAGATTGGGTAAGGATAACAGACCACTTACCCTGGAGGACATTCGTGTGCCAGAACTTTACTGCCTCGCCTGCCCAGGGCTCGTAAGATCCTGCCCGAAGCCAATGGAGAATGCCGTTTTGCGAGCCTTGCCCGCCCTGATTTCAGAGAGGGCATGCTGGTAAAATTCCAGCAGTGCTATTTGAACCCATGCCCACCCCCTGAGAATTGGCGCACACCATTAGATTATTAGCCCAGTGACAACATCACAAAAAATATTATCTCATCAACATAAGAACATAAGAAATAGGAGCAGGAGTAGGACATCTAGCCCCTCGACCTGCCCTGCCATTCAGTAAGATCATGGTTGATCTGAAATGGGTCAATTCCACTTACCTGCTTGCTCCCAATAACCCTTAATTCCCTTATCAATCAGAAATCTATCTACCCGTGACTTAAACATATTCAATGAGGTAGCCACTTCAATGGGCAGAGAATTCCAGAGATTCACTACCCTCTGAGAGAAGAAGTTCCTCCTCAACTCTGTTCTAAGACAGCTTATGTCGTCAGCTGCGGTTCAGTTGGAAGGACTATTGTGATCCCAGTTGGTGAGACTACTGGATGGGAATGGCCTACAATGGAAAAGTGACTCAAAAGATCCTAATTTCCACTTTTTTTAGGAAATGTGGATAAACAGAATCACAGGACTATCAATTAGCTTTCAGCTACAAAAAATAACATTTATTAAACATAAAGAGATTGGCTACAATATGATACTCCATCATCCCGTTTATCTTGACAAACCTATAGAGATTTTAAGGCTGACACAGGTTACAAAATATATCTATTGCTCTAAGGCTTTCAATGAACACAGAGGGCAGCATCTTATGGCCATTCATACCCAAAGGATTTTCTGGTCCCACTGCAGAGAATGGTGACTGGGCTGAATGCCAAATTCTCCATCCTTGCTTGCAGTGGTGGTGGGGTGTGAACAGCCAGTAAGATCACACCCTTCACCCACGTAATCCAACAGGCTAACCGTGGTCAGACAACACCCTACTCTAAACTAAGTGGCAGATGGCACTCAATCGATTTTTTTTATTGACTTATCCTCAAATCCACCCCTTCCTCCAGATGACTATTACACTGAATCAACTGATCTCACTGCACTCTAGCTTCCACCTGAGTGTTTTCAAACTCCACTCTCAAACAGACACACCTTAGAACCTTCTTTCAAATAATGCTGACAACAAGTGAGGGAAAGCAAGGATCCACCTCCAGGTTTTCAACATTTTTCAGTATTCCTTTGTCTTAAATAACTAGGAGGTTTCAAACTTTCACAAGTCTCTCAGGAATCCAGCTATCAATTGCTCAACCTTTTACTTCACAGGCTTTAATAAGGTATCACCAACCTTAGGAGTACTTCAGATATCAATGGCTTTTCACTACCTAACTCCACCAGGTCTGCACTTTTCAGCTCTGACTTTAATTTCAGCTAACAGTACCCTGTTCCACTGACAATTCCTCTTTGTTCCTTTTTACTTCAATCTTCCTGGAAACTTCTACTCATTCTTTGGTTCTAGAATCAACTGTCCTTTCGATTCTGGACTTGTGTTCTTGCCCATTACTCCATGGTTTGACTTTTCTTCTAGCAGAGCTAAGGGAACTGTTTCCTGCCTAGTTTCCTACTCAGTCTGCTATAGATTCTGTTTAAAACTAAACTCAAAAAAACCTTGCTTATCTAAAGTGGTCCCTGGTTGCTAAACAATGGCTCATTCTTTTGTCATGTTTACTTTTCATGTCCTAAACTCTCTAAGCACAATACAGGCACACTTTGAACTGAAATCAAAAAACACTCATACGAGCAAACATCTTTGTTTAACATGAATCTAACTAGACTATTACCCTTTCTTCACAAAGACACTAAATTAAACCCACCTAAATCTATATCTTATTTCTAATATCCAACAATACAAACATTGAATACTTACAACTACTTTGGTTTTCCTAATAGTACTCTCACCTCTGAATTATAAAGTTTCTGGGTTCAAATTGCACTCCAGACATTAAGCACAAAAATCAAGGCTGACTCTACAGTGCAGTACCGAGGGAGAACTTGCAATGTCAGAGGTTACATTTCTTGAATGTGATGTCAACCCAAGGCCTTGTCTCTGGTCAAAGCAAAATGTGGGCATTAACTCAAAGAAGAGTATGGGATATCCCTGGTGGCCTGAAACTAATATTGATTCCTCAGTAAACACCTCAGAAACAGATTATCTGGTCATTGCCACATTGCTGTTGGTGAGATCTTGTTGTACATAAATTGGTTGCCACCATATATGTGACAACACCTCAAAGAAACAAGTTCAACATTGGCTGCAAAGATCTTTGAAACATCTGGTGATTATGAAAGGCGCTACAGAACTGCAAGTCTTTCTTCGACATTTCAACCTGTGATGCTTTGTCCTGTACAGTTTATTACATTTTAAAACCCATGGTCCCTTGTCCTGTGCTGTTTAATATAATTTTTAATCCATGGTCCCTTGTTCTATGCAGCATAATATAATCTTAAGCTGATGATGCCTTGTCTTGTGCAATTTGTCATGATAATGTGCTTTTGCAGTATAAATTTATGTTTAAGGGAACTGTTTAGAGTCAGCTGTATTCTGCAGGCAATTGGTTTGACCGGAAAACATTTATCTCAGATGCTGGGAGAACAGGATAGCTCCTCACGTTGGCCATGTACAGTTTATGAAGACAGAGCTAATGGGATGTTTTATTACAAAAAAAAAGTCCCCTGGGGTTTTTGATTAAAGGAATGGAATCTAAGTTTAGGTAGGCAGGTTCATGTGATGATACAGTTAATGGGAGAAGCTGGGCCTGCAGCAGAGAAACAGCTTTTCAGTTCTGGCTGGGAATTGTTTGAAGACAGAGTTCTACAAGCTACACTGAAACTCATTCTTGCTGTCTGAAAGCTTTGAGATGATCTACCCTCATTATAGCAAGTTTCTTTATGGGTGCTATCTGTATTTAAAGTGGCATTGTAAATCTGTAAGAGGAAGGTTGCTTATTTGGAACTGAAACAGTGAAAGCTAGAAATCAAAGTTGTTTTATTTTTAAATATTAATAAATGTTAATGGTTAAGTTGCTTCATTTGAGAGAGTTATATTTAAACTGCGTTATTAAACAAAGTTTGTTTTACTGTAATATTTGTCAGTGGAATGACTCCTGGAGCAAAGCATCCTTTCCTCACATTTATGCCAAAATAGAAAGCTTTGGGGGTGTAGTCTGGCTTCAGAATAAACCTTAGAGTTCTGTCCAGCACCTTAACATATTTGATATAATTTTAAAACTTGTCCTTTGACTTGATTTGATTTATTATTGATTTCTGATAGACAAGGGAATTAAGGGTTATGGGGAGAAAGCGGGAGAGTGGAACTGATCCACTTCAGATCAGCCATGATCTTATTGAATGGCGGGGCAGGCTCGAAGGGCTAGATGGCCTACTCCTGCTCCTATTTCTTATGTTCTTATGTTCTTACATGTATTAATATACAGTAAAAAGTATTGTTTCTTGCATACTATACAGACAAAGCATACTACACATAGAGAAGAAAAGGAGGGATGCGGAATGTAGTGTTATAGTCATTGCTACAGTGTACAGAAGGATCAACTTAATGCGAAGTAGGTCTATTCAAAACTCTGATGGCAGCAGGGAAGAAGCTGTTCTTGAGTCAGCTGGTACGTCTCCTCAGACTTTTATATCTCTTCTCCCCCCAACAGAAAAAGATGGAAGAGAGTATGTCCAGGGTGTGTGGATCCTTGATTCTGCTGGCTGCTTTCCCAAGACAGCAGGAAGTGTAGATAGAGTCACTGGATGGGAGATGGTTTGACCGACAGACTGGGATTCGTCCACAGCCCTTTGTAGTTTCTTGCAATGTTGGCCAGAACAGGAGCCATATCAAGCTGTGGTATAACCAGAAATAATGCTTTCTATGCTGCATCTGTAAAAGTTGGTGAGAGCCATAACAGACATGCCAAATTTCCTGACTCTTCTGAGAAAGTAGAGGTGTTGGGGGGCTTTCTTAACTATAGCTTCAGCATGGAGGGACCAGGAAAAGTTGTTAATGATCTGGACACCTAGAAACTTGAAGCTCTCAACTATTTCCACTTCATCCTGTTAATGTAGACACCCCTCAGTCACCTGAAGAAGGAGAAACGCTCTGGAAGTTTGTGCTGCCAAATAAACCTGTTGGACTTGGTGTTGTGGAGATTTCTTACGATGTGGACAGGGAAATATTCTCCACAATGCTTCCTGAAGTTATGGCTACCTCCTTATCCTGTGCAATTTGATGTAATATTTAACCTGTGGGCCCTGGTCCTTTACAGTTTGATATACATTTTTAAAATGGTCCCTTGCCCTGTGCAATTTAATATAATTTTTAACCTCCCTTGCTGTTTATATTCCTAATAAGAAGTCTCAACACCAGGTTAAAGTCCAACAGGTTTATTTGGTAGCAAATGCCACTAGCTTTTGGGATTTGGCTCTTCGTCAGGTGAGTGGCTCCTGGTATTGTGAAACCAATACCAGGTTTCACAATCTACATCATCTCCACATCATGACTACATATTCCTACACAGTCTAAATGTATATTTTTTCAGGTTTTGCATAGTATTTAACATTTTCTTTGCAGTGAAGCTGCTTATCAAACTCTGTTTGATGGGATTGCGCCTTCCCTTGCTGCAGCTGCCATCACTCACCCATTGTCCTGGCTGCTGCCGGCGTCTCCATGGAAACCGGCTCCCTCCGCCCGGCGCGCTTTCAGGGACGGACCGGACGGCTGGGTCCGCGCGAGAATAGGTTCCGGCTGCTGCTGAGTGGCGAGGGTTCCGCCCGCAGTTTGACCTCCACTTTCTGGGGGAGTCCGAGCGGCCGCTTTGCAGTGAGTGAGGCGGACGCGTATCGTTTCCCGCACCCATCGCCGCTGTAATCGGCGAGCTCTCCTGTCAATGTTAAACATTCCTCCTCAAGCACACACTCGCTGAATGTCTGAGTGAGGAGGGTGGAGAGTGGGGGGTTGACCTCTCAGTCTGGCTGGGTGGTGGCAGCTTCCTTCATCCCTGGCCAGCTCAAACTGCTTCCCAGCCAGCGAATCCTGGGTCACGGAATTGACCTGAGATGTGCAGGTTATGTGTACTGACCATGGCAGATTGTCCAAAGATATGCAGGTCAGATGGATTGGTCATGCTAAATTGTCCTTTAGTGTCCAAAGATATGCAGGTTATGAGGATTAGCCATGGCAAATTGTCGCATAGTGTCCAAAGATGTGTGAGTTAGATGGATTGGTCATTGCCAAATTGTCCAAAGATATGCAGGTTATGTGCATTGGCATGCAAATTGTCTGATTGTGCCCCAAGATGTGTAGGTAGATGGATTGGCCATGCTAAATTGTCCCTTAGCGGCAGGGGGATTAGCAGGGTAAAGATGTGGGGTTTTGTGGATAAAGCCTGGGTGGGATTGTTGTTGGTGAAGATTCAATGGCCTCTTTCTGCACTGTAGGGATTCTATGAAAGACCAGCCAGGGTCCCCACCCCTGATGGCTCCCCATTGGAATTGCCAATGTGTGGTCTCTGAAGCAGGCTTGGCTGACAGGCAAATTCAATAATTTATTGCTTGGCATCAAGTGGCTCCTTCACTTGTGTTCACACGGTCATCCATGGAATTATATCATGGTAAGAAGCCACCACTGTCAAGAGAGCAGAACAGTTTGGCATTTTGTGAATTGACTTTGGATCTCACGCCCTGGTTTCATCATTATGTTGGGTTCTGAATAGGAGTAAACAATGTAATTCCAGAAATTACTCTGCTTTAGACCATTTGCATTCAGTTCTATCTTGTCTTTCTGTTTGTTTTGTTGTTTGTGCAGGAGATGGAACCATCCTGCCGTAAGGAGAAGCCAAAGCCGAAGGAGCCACCCTACCGGGGGGACAAAACCAAACAGAAATCTGCGCTACAAGAACTCAAACAGAGGCAGCGAGCTGAGGTATGTGGTATTAGACTGTATGCTCATTAAGCATTCAATGAATTACAAAGCTAGAGCACAACCCGAACAAAAGAATAAAGAAAATTACAGCACAGGAACAGGCCTTTCATTTCAGTGCGAATGTAAGTCAACTTGTGACCAGTAAATTTTTAAAAGTTGGTGATAGGATAACATCACTAAAAATGTAACTCGGCCCTTCAAACCTGCACTGACCATGCTACCTGACTGAACTAAAAATCCCTACCCTTCCAGGGACCATATCCCTCTATTCCCACCCTATTCATGTATTTGCTCAAATGCCCTTAAAACTCACTATTGTATCTGCTTCCACAGCCTCCCTCAACAGCGAGTTCCAGGCATCCACCACTCTCTGTGTAAAAAAACTTGAACCTACATCTCATTTAAACCGTACCCCTCGCACCTTTTAAACCTATGCCCCCGACTAATTGACTCTTCCACCCTAAAAGGAATTGAAGAGGAATTGGTGAGATCAAGAAGAGTAGTGGTCATTCAGTTTAGTTTTGGTCATTTGAATATCAGGTTGAATTACATTTTTTGGCAATGTTATCCTGTCACTTTTTTTTAAATTTATTGGTCACAAGTTGACTTACATTAACACTGCAGTGAAGTTACTGTGAAAATCCCCTAGTTACCACACTCCGGCGCCTGTTTGGGTACACTGAGAAAGAATTTAGTATGGCCAGTGCACTTAACCAGCAAGTCTTTCGGACTGAGAGGGGAAACTGGAGCGCCCAGAGGAAACCCACATAAACACAGGGAAAATGTGCAAACTCCAGACAGACAGTGGTCCAAGCCACCAAAAGGCAAAGAGAATAATCAGGGAATAAAAACTGGAAGTGCTCAAAATACTCAGCAGGTCTAGCAACATTTAGGGAGACAGAGATGGAATTCATGTTTCAAGTTGATTACCTTTATTGAGGACAGTTCTAATGGAAGGTCATCAACCCAAAACATTCATTGATTATCTTTCTACTGTTGCTGCCTTACCTGCTGAGTAGTTCTAGAATTTTCTGTTATTATTTTAGATTTCAAGGGCCACAGTTTTTTGCTTAATATAAACCAAGTATTCTGTAACTACCATTGTAAGGTTAAACTAGAGGGCATAGGTTTAAGGTGAAAGGGGAGAGATACAAAAGGGCCCAGAGGGCCAATTTTTTCACACAGAGGGTGGTGTTTGGAACAAACTGCCAGAGGTATTAGTAGAGGTAGGTACAATTTTGTCTTAAAAAGCGCTTAGGCAGTTTCATGGGTAGGATGGGTATAGACAGATATGGACCAAATGTCGGCAATTGGGATTAGCTTAGGGGTTTTAAAAAAAAGGGTGGCATGGACAAGTTGGGCCGAAGGGCCTGTATTCATGCTACAAGCCTCTATGATTATGACTTTAAGTCATGATGCTCATTTGGAGAGCTGGTGCAGACATGATGGGCTTCTTCTGCACTGTAACAATATTGTGAAAGGCAGCATAGTGGTTAACACTGCTGCCTCACAGCCCTGTTTGGATCCAGGTTCAATTCTGACCTTGGGTGTGTGTCTGTAAGGAGCTTACACCTTCTCCCTTCATCTGTATGGGTTTCCTCTGGGTGCTCTGTTTCCTGCCACAGTTCAAAGGTATACAGGTAATGTTGATTGGCCGGGCTAAATTGTCCCTTAGTGTCAGGGGATTAGCAGAGTAAATACATGGAGTTATGGGAATGAGGCCTGGGTAGGATTGTGTCGGTGCATGTTCGATAGGCCGAATGGCCTTCTCCTGCACTGTAGGGATTCAATGACTGGGAATCATTCTCTCAGTCATAAGAGAGCTCTTCTCCCAAGTGGTAAATGTTGTTGGGCCTACCACTGGACAGAAGTATCTGCTTTCTCAGGATATTAAAAAAGATGGGCTGTCAAGTTGTAAAATTTCCAGGTGGTTTTTAAAATACTTTTCAAACTTGGATTGACACCACAGTGTGCACTGTAAAGCCAGATGGAGTGAGGCACCTTCTCCAAGCAGGAATGTCTCACACCCACGGTACCCCCAAGTCACATTAGCATTGTATCATCAATTTTGCTTTGCAAACTGCTTCACAACATAAAAGTGTTGGTATCAATGCAAAACTAAATACTGGGAAAATATATAATAGATCTATAATATTTTTTGGAAAATGGTATTATCTTTGAGATGTCTGCTTTTAGCTATTGCCAATGCCGCTATTAAAGCTCTGCGGTTTAAATTAATTGTGAGATCTTAAATATATCACTCCGATAAGATGAACGCCTCGTCTATGGGCCGGTTGTAAGAGTCTTAATGTGAAATGACTTCAGAAAGTCTTCACTTGGCCGCGGTCCTGATCTACGGGCACCTGATTCAGAGAGAGGCGGAGCGGGATGGTGACATTCTCGTGAACCTGCTCCTGGGCCTGGCGAGACGTGCCATCAATAGGACCAGGCAGCGGGCGATTGATGGGGTCTTCCATCCTGACTGTCAGCCCCTCTTGCAGCTACATTTGTGACCAGATGTCCCTGGAGAGGGAGCATGCAGTGTCCATGGGCGCAGTTGACACCTTCTGGGCACCGCAGGGGCTGGGGTGTATTATCCATCCTGATAGTCACCTTTTGATTTTATGTTTTAAGTTTCCTTTGTACTTTCTTTTTTGTTCGGGCTGTTCCCCCTCCTTTTGGGGGGCTGCCCCTTTCACTTTGTCCCTAAGTTAATTTGAGTTTGTTTATTTGGTTGATATCAAAAGAAATCCCTAGTGTCTAAGATCGCCCTCTGCTTAAATAAATCAACAAAGTATTCGATTCTTCAGCAATCCTTTGCTCCCAGTGTTCAGCCTTACCTGACAGGTGTGGAGGTTATATATCATATCTAACCATGATATCATTATCTCAAAGAACTACTTGGGGGAAAAAATATCTTTCAAAGAGCTGACAGATTCAGGAGGAGTTGATTGGTCTCTGTCTGCACAGTACAATTCTATCCTTTCTCTCCAGAGTTTAAAACTACAGATTCATCCATTGAGCCTATTAAAATAATTGGCAACCATTTCCACCGTTGAGGTTGGAATGCAGGGTTTTTGAATTTACTCTTATCTGCCTATTGTTACATAGTTTTCATTGTGTTAATAGTGTTAAACTTTGTGCTGTTTCCTCCTCCTCCCCCCATAGATCTATGCTTTAAACAAAGTGATGACAGAGCTGGAACAACAGCAGTTTGAGGCTTTCTGCAAACAAATGCAATCGCAGAATGAATGTGGACAGCACTAACTATCTAACACACCACTGCCCAGAACAGGCAGCTTTTTTCTGGGAAAAGAAAGCTCCAAGTGCTTATGAAGAGCAACACTTTTTTTCGGAAAAAGAAGATCCTGTTCTTTGTTCATCCTCGAAAGTTAGGCAAAAAATAAATAAGTAACTTGTCTCAGATCACCATCTAACTAAGGCCAGATCTTTCAGTCTCCAGATTGACAGAGACCAGACATATGACCCAAGGTGTACATTGGGACCTTGGGGAAGCCCTGATGTGCCGACCACTGTGGGGATTGCCTGGGAAGTTCTAAAATTCAATGGGCGATTTCCCAGGGACCCCCATGTGAACGTCTCCGACTCAAAGCTAGAGTCGAAACCTTTGGTCAGTCCTGCTGTACTTGCTCGAATAGCTTCCCAGTCTAACTCTCTGATAAATCGCAGAACTGACCCCTCAATCACACTCACACTGGAGCTCCACCCCAGTCCCAGTCTGCCACCCTCACCTACATGCCGCCCTGCCCACTTACCTCACCCAGCCTACTCATTCGGCCACTCGCTCATTCACACTGGATATTAACATTTATCTTTCAGTGCTAGCGCAGCTTTTAAAACAAAAGGGTGGATGAGGGTGTGGTTTGTCTTCAGTGCTGCTTGGGACTGTACACTCCGTATTTCTGAAATAACCGGGCTCAGATACCGCAGCCAGAAATGTGAAGCACCACCAGGGCGTAGGAAAGTTTGAGTGGAACAGCAATCTGGTGGTGATTGCGGCTTGGCGGAAGATCTGGGCCATGATTATTTTGTTCCCCTCAAGTTTAAACGTTTCAGTGAAGCAATCAGCGAGTTTGCTGGACCTGATTGTCGTCTGGTGTTTCCTGCTGCTCCCGTGTGCACGTGCCCATCCTGGGTGAATACCAGGTGAGCTTCAGGGCTGCAATAATTCCTGCATGAGAAATAACCTTCCAGTCTGGAGAAATGAAGAATGGTCGGTGAGTGAGGAATCAAGGGACTGTTGTCCTCTCCCGAATCTAGATTTTAAACGGGGCTTTGTGACCCAGCTGCTCTGGATCTGTGAATTATGCCAGTCATTTCCCATGTTTATCAAGTGAGCTGAGGAGAATAATCCTGCATTTAAATTTCTTTCATGTTTGGGGCAAGAAAGGGTCATTTGAAACATCAGGACTGTTGCACCCAGTGTATCATGTACTCCATCCTAATCCACCACCAGTTTCCAGCTGATTCCTCCTCCGATCAGTAACACTGAATCCCTCTTCTTCCCTCCCCTGAAAAATATCAAGTAATGCTAATCTCCTTGACATATCTTTCCAGTGCTCTCTCTTTTATTTGGCTCTTGAATCTACTCCAATCTCCAGGAGTCTGAACACTATTTTGCTGGGGAGGATGCTTTCTCTAACCTTGTCTGGGTCTTGTGAACTTTGTAGTTGTGACCTCTTATAATTGTTTGCAGCAAGCTAACCCACCTTTCAAGCCACTTATAGGTTTGTGTTACTTTGCATTCAGCCAGAAGAATGAAGAACTTCCACTTTGCACCCAATGCTAGAATGTTCCAAGCCAAGCAGAGTGAGACTCCATTCTCCAGCTTTGCAGTGCCAATAGGGTTGCACCTTTTGGGTCATTGGCAACCCGGATCAGTAGTTTTGAAGAATCCTTGGAACAATCATCCTGCTTCCCTAAACATCTCCATTTTTTTTCCCCTTTTCAATTTATCTGTTTTGAGCTTGAAAAGTCTATCTTGAAGATTTCCAGGGATGATGATGTACCAATCTAGTTTACTCTCCCATTGAAAAGGCCACAGACTGCTCTCCTTCCACCCCTCAGTTGTTGCTCCGACCAGGGCATTGGAGCAACGTAGTCAGGCAGGCCAACCTGCAACATTGAGGGCTTGGGATAGGCACCATTTTGTTGGATGGATCCGGAGATACCTAAACTGTGAAGATCGGAGTCCTCCTTCAAGAGTACTGTTCGGAATTGGGAGTGCAAAATGGAACAGAGAAATGAGGAAAGCAAGATTACCTTCTTTATAGGATCTTCATTCCTCAGATGACAGGACTTTCCTGTTGCATCTCTTTAGAGAAAATGCGCACATATATATACTTGTATTTATGTTTGAATATTTATTGTCATTGTGTGTTGTAACTTGTACTTTGTGTTGTTTCCGTTCCCACGGGGAAAGTACTGAGGGAGACAAAATAGCTGCCACTGTAAATGACTGTAAAGATGGAATTTTAGCTGGAAATGAAAGTCTTGGGTACGATATTTAGTTACTACCCTATGTCAGTGTAATAAATAAAATGGTGTCAAAACATCTTGGGCAAGAGTTTCTGCTTGACTCTGCTTTCTTTGACCCCCATTTGTGTGAAATCAGTATAACCCTTGCAAGGAGTCTGAAAATTTAATGCGTCTGGATAGAGATGAGAGACTGGGTAGGTTTGGATTGCTTCCCTTGGAGCTGAGAAGGCCGAGGGGGGACGTGATTGGAGTGTATAAGACTGAGGGATTTGAACAGGGTGAATAGGACGCAGCTATTCCTCTCAGTTGAGGGGTCAACAGGAAGCATAATTTTAGGGTACAGGGCAGGAGATTCAGAGGGGATTTGAGAGAAAGAAAAAATCAGAGGATGGTGGGAATCTAGACTGCATTGCCTGGGAAGGTCGTGGAGACTAGAAACCTTACAAATGTTATTCAGGTAAGCTCATGAAATAACATTGAAGAAATGGGACAAGTGCTGGAAAATGGGATTGGCGCAACTTCAGTGGCAGTTATTGTCGGTGCAGACTCAATGGGCCGAAGGGCCTGTTCTGCGCTGTAGGGTTATGATTCTAATTATGTTTGTTGTAGCTTCAGTTTCTGTGATTTCTTGTGCTAGTTATAAGATGGCAGTCTAGAAGCCAAACCTGCCCACAAAGAATCCCTACTGAACAGAAGGAGGCCATTCAGTCCATCGAGCCTGCATTGACCACAATCCCACCCAGACCCTATTCCTGTAACCCCACATATTTACCCTGCTAATCCCTTGACACTTGGGTCAATTTAGCATAGCCAGTCAACCTAGCCTGCACATCTTTGGACTGTGGGAGGAAACCCACACCGACATGGGGAGAATTTGCAAACAGTGACCCAAGGCCAGAATTGAACTTGGGTGCCTGGTCCTGTAAACCATAAGTGCTAACCACTGTGCCACCCTAACACAAGTGTTCTTCTACTTGTGTGCCTCAGCAGCTGGTATCAATAGCTCATGCGATGTTGGGGGGGGGGGGGGGGGGGGGGTGTGGTGGTGTTGCAAAGCCTGATTCTGGTTTCAAGAGTTATGCACAAATTTTGCAGTAGATGTCAACAGATAGCAACCAGAAGCATCAAACCAACTTCATTTTCTTTACTTACTCGCACCACTTCCAAGTAAGGTTGCCACCCTTCCAGGATTGTCCTGGAATCACCAGGAATCCATCTCCACGACAATGTTGTGTGCAACCCTGAAGAAAATTCACGGGGATGTTAAAAAGGACTTTTTTTCCCCATTTTCTTTTAACACTTCTTTATCAAATATAAAAATATGGAAAAAAGATTGGTTGATTGCCTGTTGAGCATCTGCCAATTGGGTAATGGGTCTTTTTGCTTTCCAATTGGAGTGGGAAGGCAGTGCATCATGTGGATGGGTGCATTGACTGATAAATGGCTGGAGCATTGGGGCAAATTATGCATTGCAATCTCCAGGAGTATATTTAATACCAGCTGACAACCCTACTAAGGACAGAGGACCTGAAAGACACCCCCCCCCCCCCCCCGCCCGCCCACCCGCACCCCCCCAGCTCGCCCCATGGGGAGGTGATGGTACTGTTGCTGGGCTAGTAATCCAGAGACCCAACGTACTGCTCTTTGAACCTAGGTTCAAATCCCAACACACATTATGAAATTTGAATTCAATAAAAATCTTGAAATAAAAGTCTAATGACCATGAAATCTTTGTCGATTGTAGTCGTAAAATCCCATTTGGACTCATGTCCTTTGGGGAAGGAACTCTGCCTTCCTTACCTGATCTGGTCTACATAGGACTCCAGAGCCACAATGATGTGGTTGGCTTTTAATTGGCCACTGAAATAGGAAGGACAATTAGGAATGGGCAATAAATATTGGCCCACATCTCATGAATGAAGAATAAAAAAAACCCATCAAACATGCCCACTCTCCACAGTGACAGTGATTAGCACTGCTGTTTCACAGTGTCAGGGACCCAGGTTCAATTCTGCCCTTGGATGACTGTGCGGAGTTCTCCCCATGTCTGTGTGGGTTTCCTCTGTGTGATAGCTACAAAATTATGAGAGGCATAGAAGGGTGGATAGTCAGAGGCATTTTTCCAGGGTGGAAGTGTCAATTACAAGAGGGCACAGGTTCAAGGTGAGAGGGGGGAAAGTTTAAGGGAGATGCGCAAGGGAAGTTTGTTATGCAGAAAGTGATGGGTGCCTGGGACATGGAGTGGAAATAGTGGAGGCAATGTACAGTCCAAAGATGTGTGGGTTAGATGGATTGGTTATGCTAAATTCCCTGTTAGTGTCCGGGGGATTAGTAGGGCAAATGTGAGGGGTTACGGGGATAGGGTCTAGTGGGATTGTTGGTATGGTTTTGATGGGCCAAACGACCTCCTTCTGCATGGTAGGGATTTTATAATTTTATACCCACACTCCTGAATAGCTCCCTCTCCAAACACGCCCCACTCCTCTGATCCCGGCCTCTCCCAGGCCCCACAATTGATGAGCGTCTTGAGCTGCCTAAATCCTCCCGTCTGGAATTCCCAACTTCCTTCTCCATATCCAAAAACTCTTCTCAATGTCCCTTCGCAGCTCACCATCAGTTTTCCTCTGAAATGCATTGGGACGTTTCTTGATTTTATGGGCACCATATAAAACACAAGGTAATTCGCCAGAGAAGTTGAATATTTCAAATTGTCACACCGCTTTCAAACTACTTCAGATATTTAAGACCTTGGTTAGGTCACATCTGGAGTATCGTGTGCAGTTCTGGTCACCACACTGGTAGAAGGATGTGGAAGCTTTGGAGAGTGCAAAGAAGGTTCACCAGGATGTTGCCTGGTCGCGAGGGTGTCGGCTACGAGGAGAAGTCGCATAAACTAGGATTGTTATCACTGGAAAGACAGAGGCTGAGGGGGAGACCTGATAAAGGTCTACAAAATTATAAGAGGCAGAGACAGGGTGATTAGTCACAGAGGCTTTTTTCCAGGGTGGATGTGTCAATTTACAAGAGGTTCAAGGTGAGTAGGGGGTGGGGGATGAGTTTAAGGGAGAGGTGCGTGGGAAGTTTTTCATGCAAAGTGGTGGCTGGAGTGGAGGTGGTGGAAGCAGGCACATTAGCAACACTTAAGAGGAACTGAATGAGTACATGAATAGGGAGGGAATAGGGGGATACAGTCCAAGTAAGGTTTGTTTTAGTTGAGTTAAGGCATCATGATTAGCACAGGCTTGGAGGGCTGAAGGGCCTGTTCCTGTACCTTTACTGTTCTGTGTTCGTAACATTGAGGTGCTGGTATCAGTTCACCATGTATTCAACTGTTACTGACTGGTGTCATTGAAATAATAATTTGTGGCAAGTAAATATACCCACTCACAATACACCTCAGCCTTTGTTTCAAAGACGGGAAATGTCTGAACTTTCCACAATTAATCGTATTTAATGCTTTAGGCTACATGTATGAGCAATTCTTTTCTGTCCCTGTACCAGTTGTACTAAATCATTTTGGGTGCTGTTTAACAAGTGTCAGCAAGCTCTCTGGAATTGCACCAATGGGAACATGTTCTTCATCATGCCACTAGGTATTTGACTGTGAGATGCATCGCTGTTGGGGGGAAATGGCAGCCATTCCTGTCATTGCCAAATGTAAAAGTACAGGTGAGAGCCTGCTTGGCAGAGATCAGCAGCTAGAATCATTGAATCCCTACAGTGCCTGGAGGCCATTTGGCCCATCTTGATTGGTTTTCTTAATATGACCAACTTACTGCATTCTTTTAGCTGAATTTGAAATTTGAGTCTGCACCAACCCTCTGGAGAATATCCCACCCAGACCCCATTCCCTCCTCCCCCATCATCGCAACCCAGCACATCCATCATAGCGAATTCCCCCTAACCTACACACTAAAGGGCAATTTATCATGGCCAATCCACCTAACCTACAGATCTTTGGAGTGTGGGAGAAAACTGGAGCACCCAAAGGAAACCCACACAGACATGGGGCAAACGTGCAACTCCACTCAGCCAGTGACCCAAGGCCAAAATTGAACCCATGTCCCTGCCACTGTGAGGCAGCAGTGCTAACCGCTGTGCTGATTAACATGGTTGATTTGTCTAAAGTTTCAGATTCAGGGCACTGAGGCGAAGTGTAGTACCACAAAGAACCCTTCTGATCTCAAGACCGCAGCCATCATTACCTTTAGAACTTCTCCCAGTTAAACGGTGAATTAGACACTGAACCATAGAACCATAGAAAATTACAGCTCAGAAACAGGCCTTTTGGCCCTTCTTGTCAGCACTTGAGAAAAAAAACCTTCCCAGGGGTCACTTGGGCCTACTTCCTGCGTTACACTCCCAGTTTAAAAGAAAACCTCCAAAAAAAGTAAGGTAAAAATCTTTTTACCTTCAAGCTTTTTGTAATGAGTCTCCACTCCAACTTCTCCTCTGGAAACAATGAGGTCGAATCCTCTAAGGTAAGCTCCTTTTAAAGGGAAATAAAACCTTCCCAGGGGTCACTGGGGTCTACTTCCTGCTTTACACTCCCAGTTTGGTAAAAATCCCTTTTACCTTCAAGCTTTTTGTAATGAGTCTCCACTCCAACTTCTCCTCTGGAAGCAAAGAGCTGGTATTGGATGCCTTTCTGGAATACCACTGGAAATCAGAGGGGTGAGAATCCCTCTGGATATTAATTGGCGACGAGGACAGTTTGCAGCTGCACGCACTGGAAATATTGGACTAAAACCGAGCCACGGACACCAGGATGATCCAAGCTCTGACCCCAGTTTAAGTGGAGTTTGTGGACCTTGCTTCAGCTGATCCTGAGAGTAGAATTTCAACTTGGTTCCCCTGGGCAGCTGAATCACTGAGTCAATGGTGTGCATCTGCCTTGTAAACCAAGGTCATCTGTGATGCCTCACACAGTTGAATATACAGACACCGATGACTCCTGAGGTACAAAAGGGCAGCTAACACCCATTAAATTGTACATCAGGAACAGTCAGCACCTTTTAGGGAAGGCGATGGCCTTGTGGTATTATCGTGAGGCTATTAATTTAGAAACTCAGCTGATGTTCTGGGGACCCGGGTTCAAATCCTGCCTCGGCAGGTGGTGCAATTTGAATTCAACAAAAAATATCTGGAATTAAAAATCTACTGAATACCATGAAACCATTGTAGATTGTTGGAAAAATCCATCTGGTTCACTAATGTCCTTTAGGGAAGGAAATCTGCTGTCCTTACCTATTATGGCCTACAGCAATGTGGTTGACTCTCAACTGCCCTCTGGACAAGGACAACGAGGTATGGGTAACAAAAGCTGGCCAGCCAGCATCATCCATATCCCACAAATGAATTACACAGGGGGAGGGAGAGAAGAGGGAAAACAATAAGTTTGATAGACTTACTGATATTTTCTCATCCTATAAGTGCCATTTTAAACCCAAGAGGCTCAACACAAAATGAACAGTCACTGGCCCATCCCTTAATAAAAGAACCAATGCCAAATATGTAAGCAGCAGTCCACAATTTTATTAAAGACATAATGAAGGAGGATACAAACTGTGCACTTTACATTCTGGAGGTGGGAAATCAATCCGGTAGGAATCCTATCATGCATCTCCCAACCGCCCAATAATCCCACCAGAACCAAATCCAAAACCTTCAAAAGTCCAACGGGACATCTGAATGAGAAAGGTTTGAGAAATAAAGACCCTTGAGAGATCGCTCATAGATAGGCTGATTGTATAAGTTGTATTGCCGTGAGGTAGCTTCCAACTTCACAACAATGTATATACCTTACAGCTTTAGGCCCCGGTTCTTCAGATTTCACTCTGGCTACAGAAGGTTATAAAATTATCCCAAGCTTCTTGAAGTCTTTCGGGTGAGACTAGGGTCCCCCCTGACATGTCCCATTCATTTTCATTCCCACATTCCCATTGTTACGAGCATCAACATTCCACTGGCTTCAGAATGCCACACTCTGCTATAGTCTTGTCCCTGGGCTACTTGCCACTATGTTTACCCACTACAAGTGACCAGCTGGCACTACCCCATCCACTACCACAATGTCCATTAACTCAAGAGCAACCCTTCACAAATAAGAGGCTCCAGTGGACACAGAATAGAATCAGAGAAGGGTTACAGCATCGAGGAAGGCCATTCGACCCATCGGGCAGGATTTTCCAGCCTTGCTTGCCCCGAAAATCCCACCCAAGGTCAATGGACCTTCCCATTGTCCGCCTTTTGCCCATTCCGATTCCCATGGCGGGCGGAACGGTAAAATTGCCCCCATCATGTCTGTGCTGCCCCTCTGAAGGAACAATTCATTCGCCTAGAGACACTCCCCACCTCTGCATTCACCCCCCCACCCCACATTTTTCCATTTTGAATAATAAATAATAATCCGATTTCCTCTTGAATGCCTCAATCAAACCTCAATCAATGCCCCACCCCCACCCCCACACTGCCTTCCAGATGCCATTTTGTTCTATTATTCAAGGTGGTTTCTACTTGTGGAGGTCAACGAGAATAAATTTGTTGTGTCCTCAATTTCTGACTGCAGAGATCTTGGGCTTCAGCAATCTATCACACCTCAGTCAACAGGAAATTGTTCCTCTAATTTATCTGGGGAGATGTTTTGCTCAGATGGGGACCCAGAACATGGACTGACCCGCAGTGATCCAATAAGCAAAGGCTCTACCCAGTGTAGCAAAAAAACCATACCGACAATAAGATTCAAGGTTCAGTTCCTGGTCCAGGCCTATAATCTGTTTATTGGAGACTACAGCAAACATTAGCTGAGGCAGGAGATAAAGAGGGAGGGGGCAGCAAGATGATAGAAGCTCATTAATATTTATTATTATTGTCACAAGTAGGCTTGTAGTAATACTGAAATGAAGTTACTGTGAGAATCCCCGCGTCGCCACACTCCAGCGCATGTTTGGGTACACTGAGGGAGAATTTAGCATGGTCAATGCACCTAATCTGTACGTCTTTCAAACTGTGGGAGGAAACCGGAGCATCCGGAGGAAACCCACGCAGATAGCCGGAGAACATACAAACTCGACACAGACAGTGACCTGAGGCCGGAATGGAACCCGTGTCGCTGGCGCTGTGAGGTAGCAGTGCTAACCACTGTACCACCGTGTCGTCTTGGACCAAGTTCAGTTGTGATGCCCCCTGCAGGCAAACAACCTCACAATACTCAATAGATGGCAAATAGCATCACGGGCAAAACGGGACAATGTGAGGATTGGACTTTGGGCCCCACTCCAAATGTTCCCGTCCTGCCCCAACAATGCCTGATGCATAACCAGAATCCCCCACCAAACCTGGATTCATAGCCCAGTGACCGCGGTGGCAGGGTATTGGATTGTCCTGGATATCACAGACCAGGCAGGAGTCAATCACCATGAGGGTCTGTGAAATCCAACCAGAGGAGCATTTATAGGTATTGTGTACATACCAAGGTGGCCAACTTTCAAAACCGATTAATGGGATTTAATGGGGGAAGCAGAAAAAGAGGCGAAATCCACCTGTGGGGACAGGTGCCCAGAATTCTAAGGTTTTTATTTTACATGAATTGCAGCGTAAACAGCAAAAATCAGCAACGTTTCAGAGTTTGCCAGCTCCAGAATCAGAGAGCATCCATCAGCGGAGCATTCCACATTGCCTCAGCAAAATGCCCACGCGGGGAGCAAATGAAAAAGACTTGGAATTAATGGTCCTGAATTGTTCTCAGAGTGCAACGCTCAGGAGGAGTCGACACATCATTAGCTTCATCTCCAGCTGCTCCTCTTGCACTGGGTTGGGTTCGGCTGTTCTTTATGTGGCACGGCTGACTGAAGAGCATCTCTCTGCGTCGATGCAGAGAACATGAGGCACTGCCTTGCACCAAACGGAGGACTTGCCTCCTGCTGGAAGTGCAAGGTGCCAGAAATAATTTCTTCAGAAAGGTGGTGGTGGAGAGAGAGAGAGAAATCATCAGACCCGCCGCTTCACAATAGAGTATTTCAATTCATCATAACGCCAGAAAAATCAATTCAACGTCACATAGCAGTTACTGTTTGACGTTCTGGCTCCCCTTGAGCCAGCACATGGAAGTCAAAACCATAAAATGAGTAATTGGACTGTCTAAAAATAAATACTCAAGTGAATATGGGAAGAGGGTAAATGATGGGTCTAATAACTCTCCGTAACCCCAGGTTATCAGAACGAGTCAAACTGCTAAATTGGAAAATCTTGGTAGTGAGCTCTCCCCAGAGGATCGGTTTGTCCGATAGACAGCTGGGCCCCACTGACCAGAAAGGTTTCCAGCCTAGTTCTCATGTTGAATGGGGATCTTTTACTCTTGGTGCATTTCGGTGCTCAAGGCTTACACGGTAGCAACGACCTCTGCGCACATAATGACTTGCGAAGCCCTCCACAGTCAAACAGTCTAATTTCTCACAGCCAGAACTCACAGGACTAGTTTGAGCCTGTGATTCTGTTCCAGATGAGGAGCCAGCCCCTACGGTTCAGAAAGAACGGATAAGAAGCGGGTGGGGAGATGGTGGGAAGTGGAGTTAAATGTTCCATCTTTTGGGTCCACAAGAGAGTGGAGAACTTCTCCCAAAGAGGAAAATGCCATTTTTGACTTTTCCATTGGAGGATTCCATGCAGAAATATGGCTTGTCCAAATAAAGAAGCACTTGTACAGGACTGAAAGGAGTCCAGTGGCTTGCAGATATTTAACATAGAGAGCTAGCTACTGGGTCTTGGCCTGTCCTAACCCTTTGAACTAGTGTGTGCACTCCCCCACCCCAACCCACCCAAATTAATAACCACAGCATATCCCAGCACTTTTTTCTATATAAATGCTCATGATCAGTGCTGATCATAGAATCCTACAGTGTAGACAGAGGCCATTCGGCCCATCGAGTCTGTACCAACCACAATCCCACCCAGGCCCTATCCCCATAACCCCATGCATTTACCCTAGCTAGTCCCCCTTGACACTAAAGGAGCAATTTAGCATGGCCAATCCACCTAACGCGCACACCTTTGAACTGTGGGAGGAAACCGGAGCACCTGGGAAAAAACCTACGCAGAGACAGGGAGAACGTGCAAACTCCACACAGACAGAGACCCAAGCCGGGAATCAAACCCGGGTCCTTGGTGCTGCGAAGCAGCAGTGCTAACCACTGTGCCACTGTGGGGGGGAGAGAGAGAGGACAAAACGCTTTCAAATGTATGATAGGATCAAACACACTCACAATTACACAGGCTCTGGCCTAACTTGAGAAGGTGCATCCTAGCTATACTTGCTTGACTTTTCATTGCCCGTTCCCATAAGCCCTTTACACCAAAGCCAATGAGGCGCCATTTTGGAACCTTTCATGTTTCCGAAGGCCCGAGGCGCTTAGCCGAGAGAAATGACTCACATCCCATCGAAGTCCAGGTTCAATTTGAACCCCCAGTCCTGGGGGTGTGCATATGCTATAACTGTGTGTGTGTGTGTGTGTGTGTGTGTGTGTGTGTGTGTGTGTGTGTGTGTGTGTGTGTGTGTGTCAAGCTCCTGCTGCAGGTCAAAGGTTAGAGGGTAAAGAAATCCAGAGTCAGGGCCCCAATTTGACTCTGAATCCGAGCGAGTCCTCCCACCATAGGAAAGCTGCATCGCAACAGCATTAAAACCACAGTCTTAAATGATTCCAGACAGAAAAGAGGCATTGGGATTCACCACCCAATCCCTAACCAAAATAAAACATCCATAAATAACTTGCGGTTTCACGCTGACTGAAGGAACGCACTGTCTGAAGGCCATTTCACATCTGTGCCTCGTGTCAAAGGGTCCTTCACCACCTCAACCAAAATTCACGTTTATACATATATAAAATAAAATCACAAAGTAACATGAAAGGAAGAGAGCCCCTGGTCATCGATTAACGTGCATGCAGCCAGAAAGATACTAAAGCTCATCGATTATTGTGAAGGAGACTTTAAGACACATCTTGGGTTTTGCAGTTCAGCTTAAAATCCCCAAATGGGTTTGGAGTCCATCACGCGTACGGCATCCCGTTCGGGTCAACTTGTGTCCGTTGCAGTTTCAGTCTCTCACTTACCCCACCCTCGTGGGCGGAGAGGGTTGTAGATGGCTGCCCTGGATAGAAGCACAGAGGCGCGCACACACACATAGGGCATGCAAAACAGAACTCTTGGTGCAAGCCATCTGCTTTCCGCATTAAAATGAGAGCATTTAACCTCATGCTGGTGACAGGGCTGTCACACCGAGATGCGTCAAGCTTCAGGCTCTGTGCCAGACAGGAATGGGGCCATTAAGAGAGAGAGAGAGAAAAAAAAATATAGCTACTAAAATATAATTCCAATGAGGTGGCAAAATGCAGCAAAAAAAAGGGCACTTATGCCCATCCCATTAAGTTCCTGATCACCATCTCGTCATTGTGGGGAAGTAGAGAATGGATGCACAGCATTCCCAAATAAAGTGGGAAGAACAGGGAAGAGGTCCCACAGGCCCATTTCGATGCACAATGGAGGGCCACTTGTGACTGGCGCAGCCAAAGGCACCGACAACAGTTTACCCACCAGTGCCCTCTCATCAGATACTGCCCAAGGAGGCCAGAGGGCAGGGGAACCACCGTAAATTAAATTAAGAGGAGCGGGAGCGAGTAACAGAATCAAAGTGGGAACTCTGATTTTGAGCTTCCGTTTTCCCTGATTTTCAGATTCGGACTGTATTGATCCGCAACGGCTGAACATTTTTCCCGTTAGCATGGCTCTGCCCTGGGCTAAAGTATGGGAAGAACTTCCCGGTGAACTTCTCCCGGAAGGTGTAAAGCCAGGACATGTCGTCAGCGTTGTAGAAGGTCAGGAGGCTTTTATCGTAGTCAAAATAGACGCCAACCTTCTCCAGCTTGGACTTGACATTCAGCCTGGTCCAGGGCTCAGTGCAGGCGCTGTACTGGTTGCCATCGTGCATTACGATGCAATAGAAGCCCCGCGACGGCTGGATCTGGATGCTGCCCTTCCGGTTCACGGACTCCAGCGCCACGCCGATCATCCACTGCGTCTTTTCGGACACCATCACCTCCCAGTAGTGGACGCCGCCGTCGAAGCCGTCCGACCCCAGGACAGACACCTCCACGTCAAAGCGCTTGGGGGAGTCCTGCAACGGCTGAGGGTGGAGGTTACCGTAAGCCACGATGGTGCAGTCGTCCGAGAGAATGAGGCGCTGGTGGGCTGTTATCGGATCCAGCGTCAGTGCGGCTGGGACTGTGAGGAAAACGGAATGAAAATCATCACCATCCTTTCAAAATGCCCAACGCCAACCACAAAGCCATTGCATTATATGACCCACGTTGTACATCCATCTTGTAAATATCATAAAATCATAGAATCCCTACAATGCAGAAGCAGATCATCGAGTCTGTACTGACAAGGATCCCACCCAGGCTCTTTGCCTGTAACCCCACATATTTAGCCCATTAATCCCTCTGTCCTAAGCATCCTGGGACACTCGGGGGCAATTTACCTTGGCCAGTCAACTTAATCCGCATATCTTTGGAGTGTGGGAGGAAACTAGAGCACCCAGCGGAAACCCAGGCAGCCATGGGGAGAACGTGCAAACTCAGTTCAGTGACCCAAGTTGGGAATCGAACCCGGTTCCCTGGAGCTGCGAGTAGTTGTAATCACTGTGCCACTGTGCTGTCCAATGTGTCACCATTTTCTTCTGCCCTCTCTTCAAAGAAAGGAATTTGAAATTAGACACTGCCTTTCCTGACACCCCCCCAATTGTTTTTCAGCTGATTAAGTACTGTTGAAGGTTAGTCATTGCTGGACTGCAAATTTCAGTGTAGCAAACTCGATGGGCCAAATGGCCTCCTTCTGCACTGTAGATTTCTAAGTTTCTATGATTCAAACAGTAATATGAAAATGATCATCGTCTTAAAGGACATTGGTTGAGGGATGGATATTAGCCAGGACACTGGGGAGGTCCCCACAGCTCTTCTTCAAGAATAACCCCCTGAGATCTTTTATAGATGTCCAAAGGTGCGCGAGTTAGCTGGATTGGCCATGCTAAATTGCCCCTCAGTGTCAGGGGGAGTAGATAGGATAAATGCATGGGGTTATGGGGATAGGACCTGGGTGGGATTGTAATCAGTGCAGACTTGATGGGCCGAATGGCCTCCGTTTGCACTGTAGGATTCTATGATTCTATATCCCATTGACTGATGACAGAGCACCCCCAGAGTTGCTTTTTCTTCACTTGATCCAGCAGACTAGGGGAGGGATTTCCAGCTGCTCCTGCTCCAAGGCAGGAGATTCCCGCCCAAAGTTTTTTTTTTATTCATTCATGGACATGGGCATCACTGGCTGGGCCAGCATTTATTGCCCATCCCTAGTTGCCCTTGAACTGAGTGGCTTGCTAGGTAATTTCAGAGGGCAGTTAAGAGTCAACCATGTTATCAATGGACCTTTGCATGGTCCATTCCATCCCCCCAATCTGTGCACTATGGTTCCCTTGGGGGAGGGGGGGGGGGGGGGGAGCGGAATGGGAAAATTTCACCTGAGGTCCTCAGTTTAACATCTCATTCGCTCTATCCCTCAGTCCCTGCGGCATTCCCTCATTACTGCATCAGCCTCGATTATGTAGCCAGTGGAATGTAAATGCCATAACTTCCTTATTCAAAGGCCTAAGCCAGGACTGACCAGTCACTATTTTGCTAGGTTTTTTTTTTCATTCATTCATGGGACGTGGTTGTCATTGGCTGGGTCAGCATTTAGTGCCCATCCCTGAGGGTAGAGTCAGAGGTTTACAGCATGGAAAGAGGCCCTTCAGCCCAACTTGTCCATGCCACCCTTTTTTTTAAAACCCCTAAACAAATCCCAATTGCCCACATTTGGCCCATATCCCTCTATACCCATCGTACCCATGTAACTGTTTAAATGCTTTTTAATTGATAAAATTATATCTGCCTCTACTACTACCTCTGCTTGTTCCAGACACTCACCACCCTCTGTGTGAAAAAATTGCCCCTCTGGACACTTTTGTATCTCTCCCCTCTCACTAGATACATAACATTTTAACATATTTATTAGTGTCACAAGTAGGCTTACATTAACACTGCAATGAAGTCAATATGAAAATCCCCCAGTCGCCACACTCTCAAAGTCACATGTAGTCCTGACAGGTAAGGATGGGAGATTTCCTTCCCTAAAAGGACATTAGTGAACCTAATGGGTTTTTACAACAATCTATTCATAGCCATCATTAGACTTTTAATTCAAGGTTTGTAACGAAATCCAAATTTCACCATCTGCTGTGGTGGGATTCGAACCCGGGTCCCCAGCGTATTGCCCCGAGTTGCTGGCTTATTAGTCCATTAACAATACCACTATGCCACTGCCTCACTACACCAATGACGCAGCAGCTGCTAGCCTCCCTCCTCAATTTTGACACAAGCTAATTGACTGTCGCTAGCACGTGAGGCCACCCAGCCAAATCTGTTACTGTCCCGTCTGACATTCAGTGTATGTGCCCTTTCCAGCAGATGTCACTGGAAGGTTATCAGACCACACCAAGGGAAAGGTCACTGTCTCAAGCCTTTCTGATGTGGAGATGCCGGCGTTGGATTGGGGTAAACACAGTAAGAGGTCTCACAACACCAGGTTAAAATCCAACAGGTTTGTTTGGTAGCAAGAGCCACTAGCTTTCAGAGCACTTGCATTCCAACCATTATTGTGTAAATTGAGTTTCTGTCTTTATATGCCCTTTTTGTAAACAGAACTCCCGCTTACCTGACGAAGGAGCAGTGTTCCGTAAGCTAGTGGCTTTTGCTACCAAATAAACCTGTTGGACTTTAACCTGGTGTTGTGAGACTTCTTACTGTGTCAAGCCTTTCAGCCATAGAACAAAGAACTATACAGCACAGGAAGGCGGCTCTGCGGCCCACCAAGTTTGCGTTCACACATGGCACCTTTCTAATCTAAGACCTTTTGGCTCTGCGTGGTCCATGTCCCTCTATTCCCTGCTTATTCATGTATCTGTCAAGAAGCCTCTTAAACATTGCTATTTGTTAACCAAAAACACAGCTATCACGAGAGGGAGCTGCAAGTATTTATTCTTGTGGTAATCTCGCTTTCTGAATAGGAAAAGCCACCACAAGGTGGCACTTCATTATGATCTTCCTTACATTTATTATTTATCCAACAGAGCCACGCACAACTTCTTTGCTTCACCCCCACTATGTCCTGGAAGCTGAGATTACTCAGCCTTATTTGGACCAAGGTTTGTACTTTGTGCTGCTGGGTAGTTTGCAAATGACTGCATTGAGTAATTGATAAATGTTAAAAACAGAACACCCAGGACCTGTTGCCATCGGCAAACTTAACATGAACTTAACAGGGGACACCTCACCCCCTGTCCCCACCCCCACCCCAGACCTCTTTTGGTATAAAGCTATGCACAAAAACAAAAGATTGGACATTCCCAGTAAAATTCTCTTCACCTGGAGCAGCAAGCTTGGCAGTTTTCCCATCCAATCCTATTTAATACCACTGCATGTTTTTCTTTTATTAATTTATGGGATGTGGGTATCACTGGCTGGGCCAACATTTATTCCCCGTCCCTAATTGCCCTGAACTAAGAGTGGTTTGCTAGGCCATTTAAGAGCCAGCCACTGTTGTAATGCCAGGCCCACAACATGTAGGCCAGACCAGGCAAGGACAGCAGAAGAGGCCATTGGGCCCATTGAGTCTGCACCGACTCGCTGACAGAGTATCTTAAGCAGGCCCTATTTCTATAACCACACAACAGCTAATCCATTGAACCTACACATATTGTGACACTAAGGGTCAATTTTGCATGGCCAATCCACCTAACCTGCACATCTTTGGAGGAAACCAGAGCACCCAGAGGAAGCTCACTCAGACACGGGGAGAATGTGCAAACTCCACCCAGACAGTGACCCAAACCAGGAACTGAATCCGGGGTCCTGGCGCTGTGAGGCAGCAGTGCTAACTACTGTGCCACCGTGCCGCCCGAACCTCCTCCAGTTTAAAAACAAGCCACGTTTGTTATGGGACTGCGGATTTTTAATTGTGGGTCATTCCCTGATTGGATGTTACTGTGTCCGTCATTATTCCCCCTGACACTCCCCCTCCGCAGTTCAACATATTCCCCCTTATAGCCCTGGCTAAGGATCTAGAGTTGTTGCGGATTTTGCAGTAATACTTTATTAAGAATGGTGAAAAGGAGGGAAACGCCTTGCGTTCAAATTATTGAAACAAATTGCAAATTTTTAAAACTCAGCTGCATGGGCAGATGTGCGTCACAATGGTGACGTGTTTGAATGTACGGATTTTCCAGAAACTTAAACTGACTGTGCTGCGAATTGACTGAATCATGATGCTGTGGAGCTGGTTAGACAGGTCTTTAACTGGTTAGCACCTCACTGCGTGGAGAAAAGCTGGGTGTGGGAATTGCTGATTCAATTCTGTCCTAAGTTGACTGGCGTAATCACAGAATGAGCAACTCAGAGTAACCCTAAACCCACCAAGCCCACTCCGCGACAAAAATAGAAGAAAGCCAGTCAGAATCCTTTTCCCAGAGTTGAAATGCCTAATGTTAGGGAGCATGGAGAGGGGAAAGTTCAAAGGAGATGGGAGCAGCCAGGTTTTTTTTTACACAGAGAGTGGTAGGTTTTTGCTGCCGGGGTGGTGATGTGGGCAGATACGATTGGGGCTTTTAAAGAGCTTTTAAATAAGCACATGAATATGCAAGGAATAGAGAGGGATATGGACCAAGGGCAGGCAGTAGGGATTAGTTTAATTTGGCGTCATGTTTAGCACAACATTGTGGGCCGAAGGGCCTGTTCCTGAACTACTCTATGTTCTATTTCTAGATCCAGTCGGACTTTTAAAACAATGATTTAAGATAAATACAGAAATAGTACATGCTGGATAAATGCAGCAGGTAAGGCAGCATCTGCGGAGGGGGAAAGTACTAACATCCAAATGACCTTTCTGTGGGATGGATACACACTGGCACAGGTCAGCTCTGTGCAATTTGGTTTTGTAATCTGTGATGTTTGACCAACGATGGAAGGTGACTGTAGGCTGCTCTCCCCATTTGAGGGGAAGAGGTGACTGGTGGTGATTTAACCTGAGAATCGCCACACCTCGAGTGAGGTGGTAAAATCCCACCCCACGACTGGATAAAGCACTATTCCATCCTCAGTAAAACAGCCCACAGTGGCGCAGTGGTTAGCACTGCTGCCTCACAGCATCAGGGACCCGGGTTCAATACCAGCCTCGAGTGACTGTGTGGAGTCTGCACATTCTCCCCGTGTCTGCGTGGGCTTCCTTCAGGTGTTTCAGTTTTCTCCTAGAGTCCAAAGATGTGCGGGTTAGGTGGATTGACCATGGTAAACGAGTGGGGTTACGGGGACAGAAGGTCTGGGTAAGATGGGGGGGGGGTGGGTGGGGGGGAAGAGGCGATTCAGCAGAGGCCATGTCACAGGCTTCCTACAGGGGGTCACGGCCTCTGCAACTAAGATTTCCAGAGTAATCAGCTCCACACCGATTTCCACATGGAAATCGGGGTTTAAATTTTATTAGCAGGCCTGGAACGGCATTTTCCAGGTCACTAGCGTCTGCCCCATCCCCGTTGGGAGTGGTTCACTCCAGCAGGGCTTACAAATGCTCCCCACTAATGGGGAACAGGTGGCTGACTCCACCGGATGGAACAGAGGCCATGGAGGCCCCCCCCCCCAACCCCGGAGGTCAGGAGTGCCTCATGGTCACTGCCAGCCTGGCACCCTGACACTGCCCAAGAGGCAAACAGGCACTGCTCAAGGGGCAGCTTGACACTGCCCATCAGGTGTTGCCATTCTGACAGGGATGGCAGGCAGAGGGAGGAATACAACTGGGGCTAGCCATCCTCCGGGGGGGGTGGGGGAGGTTGTCAGCACTGTTTAGAAGGGGGATTGGGACTGCCTGTGTGTGGAGAGCAGGGTTACGGGACTCAAAGGCTTGCCTGTGGAGGTCCGGGAGGCCAGCTATGGGGGCGTCGCAGGGCTGGCCAGCGATCGGGAGATTGGCAGTGCGGGGCCAGTGCTCATGTGATGATCTCGGCATTGACAGGTCAGCGCATGCACAGTGGCCCGATCAGCACTGTGCTGCCAGCCACTCAAGCGGGAATAGGCCCAGCCCACTGATTTTCATAGTGAATCCTACTAGGGCACTCTATGATGCACACAGTGCAGAAGATTCGCTCTGGAAAATCACACTGAAAATACCAGTAGGAGTTACCCCCATTTTCCCACAAACTGGGGACTTAAATTTTTTCGGGGAGAATCCCCGCCATAATCTTTCGGTGTCGACTCGATGGGCCAAAGGGCCTCTTTCATAGGGATCCTATGGTTCTACAATGTTCCACGTTGTGGTTCATACAAGAATGCCACATGTACTGGACATTCAATACCAATTCTGTGCCGCCAAGGTGGTTGGCACCTTTGGGAGAGAGAGCAACCAACATGCTTCATCCAGAATTCCACTCACTGGTCTCTCAGTCCCCAGGAGCAGCATTACAACAGCGGCAAGCCTGCTTTCCCCGAGACCTGACCAACATCACTCATTGGTAACTCACCTGGCTGAATATCCTGGAACAAGGATTTCCAGATGGTGTACTGCAGGGGGCCCATGTACTTGGAAGTTGGAAAGTCTTCGTATGTTAAATTGGTTTCGTGGATCTTCCCCTTTAACCTGGGAGAAGAAAGCTCAGTTTAGCGCACAGAAAACTAACGCGTACAAAATGAACAGAAAATGCTGGATAAACTCAAGGGCTCTGGCAGCATCTGTGGGGAAGAGATACAGAGTAAATGTTTCAGATCTAAACAATCCTTCAACAGATCCTATAGTTACTCATAGATTCATAGAATCATATTCATAGCGTACTCCAGTGTAGAAGGAGGGCATTCGGCCCATCGAGTCTGCACTGACCACAATCCCACCCAGGTTCTGTCCCCATAACCCCACTTATTTACCCTAGCTAGTACCCCTGACATGAAGGGTCCTTTTTGGAATCTATTGGTCAGGCTCTTGCTAGTTTTCTGGGTTGGCACTTACCACAGCCAATCGACCTAACCTGCGCACCTTTGGACTGTGGGAGGAAACCGGAGCAGCGAAAGGAAACCCACGCAGACACGGGGAGAATGTGCACAGCCTCTGCACAGACAGTGACCCAAGCCAAAAATCGAACTCGGGTTCCTTGGCATGGTGAGGCAACAGTACTAATCATCATGCCGCCCACTCTGGCTCACGCACTTGGGAATTCAAAGTCATTTGAAATTTTTACAAGGAGAAGACGACATCGGAAGAATCAACAAGTGCTGACGGGCTCCAAAGAAAGCAGCCAGCAGTGTGGTCGACGTGAATCGCAGCAGCTGAGGGAAGCAAGAAAGAGTGTCTCTGTCTCAGTGAGCTGCCTCTGCAAGGGTAGGATTGCCTCTGGACTAAGGGTTCCGGAATGAAAGTGGGAAGAGAGACCTTGGTCTGTCGAAGATCAAACTACTCCTCCACTTCCAGCCTGACCAATCCACATAAAATGGGACAGAGTATTTTAACGTTTACCTGGTAAACTGGTTTTTGGGATCCCCGTACCAACAATTGTGTGACTGGAACATTCGGATTTATCCGTTCCTGACTTTTATACATTTAAGCATTTACTTATTTCTATTCCTCTCTGGTACAAGTGAAGAAATATTGTTTCTGCACTAGCATCTTAAACCACAAATTACTTCATGTGAAAGTTATTATTGTAGCCATTCTTTGCTTATCAGTTTAAGGGTCGTTTTTGGAATCTATTGGTCGGGTTGTTGCTAGTTTTCTGGGTTAGCATTCATGGAGTTTTTCCCAGCCCCCATAGAGATTCTGATAAAATGAAACAAGTTTTGTTTTATTCATTCATGGGATGTGGGCATCACTGACTGGCCAGCATTTATTGTCCATCCCTATTTGCCCTTGGAGGGCAGTTGAGTCAACCACGTTGCTGTGGCTCTGGAGTCACATGCAGGCCAGACCAGGTAAGGACGGCAGATTTCCTTCCCAAAAGGACAATAGTGAGCCAGATGGGTTTTTCCAACAATCGACAATTGTTTCGTGGTCATCAGCAAATTCTTAATTCTAGATTTTTTTTTTATAACTTCCACCATCTGCCATGGTGGGATTCGAACCCAGGTTCCCAGAACATTAGCTGAGTTTCTGGATTAAGATAAACGCAAAATACTGCGGATGCTGGAATCTGAAACAAAAACAGAAAGATGCTGGAAAATCTCAGCAAGTCTGACATCATCTGTGAAGAGACGAAGGGTCAGCTAGACTCGAAACATCGGCTCTGTTCTCTCTCCAGGGATGCTGTCAGATCTGCTGAGATTTTCCAGCACCTTTCTGTTTTTGCTCTGGATTAATAGTTTGGTGATGATACCAATAATAGTTGCTTTACAGGTTAAATGATCTCTGCCCTTCATTTGGTAAGTATTCAGAGCAAAAATAGAAAGGCACTACATAGGGAATCAGACATAGATCTGGGTCTACCACTCGCATGCTGGACGCTCCTGCTACTATTTCCTGTAGAGGGCTTTGGGAAAATGGCACATAAAAAGGAGTTGAGGCCAGCGTAGATCAGTCATTGAATGGCAGGGCAGGCAGGGTAGCCGATTCCTGCTTCTATGTTTTGTGTGTAATGCAGCATCCCTGAGAACTTCCCTCAACTAGGACGCTTGTTGTACTGGAGAATCTCTTGTTTCCCCGAGCTGTGATAGTAAAACTTAACAAAGCTTGCTTTTTAAAGAAATAAACTAGTTTTTATTATCACAAGACTCCATGCAGTACATGGCCGAATCTTGGAAACGGAGAGCAGTCCGCACTAACTGCTGATTCTATCCCAAGACTGCGCCCGCTACAAGGATCAATTCAATAATTATACCTTTTTCTTATCAGCTTACATGATTTTAGTAATACAAGCAGTGGTACATCGAACAAAACAATTTCTATGACTTCCTCATCCCCGACCTTACGTAATGTCTCATATGTTATCTCACGGTATATGGAGTCAATCGTGTTAAGGCAGGCTTCCCTGGTGTTAATCATGTCTCACTCAGGCTGTGTGAAGTCAACCTTATCAAAACAGACTGAGGCCAAGCATTTGGCCTTCTCTGGTTGTCGTCATTTCTTTGTTCAGAGTCAGTTTTACAGGGGTCTGGCATTTTGAAATGGCTTGGTCTGCTGTCCTTATTTCATACTAAATACTTGACCATTTTTCCCATCATGCCACTGCTTCATTCATACACTGATTGGGAATGTATCCTCAACACAATGTTTGTCTGACCTGGAAACAAGGTCACAGGCAGGACACACAAGCTCTCCACTGGACCTACTTAGCACAGACACCCCAAAGAATGAATGGTGAATGGATACTCTACCTCTCCAAAGTAATGTTGATGCCTTCGAGGAAAAGCAGCTTGTCCGCCTCCACCAGCTTCTCCTGCAGGATCTGCATCCCCTCCTGCACCTCGCGCAGTTGGTGGCTGTAGCGCTGGATTTTCTGTTCAATGTCATTCAGGGTGCGGGCGGTGTCAGTCTCCAACTCTTCCAGCATCGACTTCTGCTTCTCCTTCAGGAAACGGTGCAGGCGGTCAAAGGCCTCCGCGATGGTCGCTCGAAGACTCTTCGCCGAAGACTGAGTAAAAGATAAGAACACAGGAACAATCAAAAACCAAAGAAACATCAGCAGAGCTGTGACCAAACTGTTGGCATTCGCCAATATGGGGGCAATCTCATATTACCGTAACTGGAGTGAGCCTCTGGGAGGCCAAAGATGGGCAGGTTAGGTGGATTGGCCATGTTGAATTGCCCCTTTGTGTCGGGGGGATTAACAGGATAAATATGTGAGGTTATGGGGATAGGACCTGGGCAGCACTGTTGTTGATGCGTTCTTGATGGGCTGAATGGCCTCCTTCTGCACTGTATTGTTGATTGGTTATTTAAACTGTTCTCTCTCTAAAAGCTGCATTCACAGTGGCTATCTGGAGGAATTAAAGATGAAGAGGTATTCTAAAAGAATCTATACCTACTATTAAAAATAAATTCAAAGGGCCCATGTCACCAGCTTGAGTTAGAGACAGGTATGGATCATAACGGCACAGAAAGCAGTCATTCAGCCCACTGAGTCCCTGCAGACAACTTGTGCAGCACAGTGAGTCACATCGCTCCACACTACCTGTGTAGCCCTGTTATTTCCCTAAATAGCCCAATCAAATACCCTGTTGAAATTGTTGATCATCTGTGCTTCCACCATCCTTGTGGACAGCAAGTTTCAGGCCATTATCGTTTACTGTATGAAAAAAAGCCTTCCTCACACCAACTTGCACTTCCCCAGCACCCCGCTCCCCCACCTCACACCACCCCCCATCCCCTCCGTCCCTCCCACACCAGTATCTCATGCTGAAAACCCTATTTCTGTGTCCCCCCCTGCCCTTGTGCCATCAGCGAATGGCAACACCGCTTTCTCTTACCTACCTTATAATCTAAGCATGTTAACCTTATCAAATTTCTCCTCGATCCTCTTTGCTCCAAGGAGAATCAGATCCTCAGACCTTCCTATTCGCGTTGTGAGAAAAACGTGTCAATTTCTGCATGACGTAAGCAGGCCCTGACTGAGGGAACCTGAATCTCACTCTGCACCATCTCAAGTGTGAGGGGACCACAGAGTGAAACCTATCACCTGTTCCAACTGACAAGAGGAGGGCGGGGGGGACGCGGAGGGGAGCTGGGGGAAGAGAAGGAAAGTAAATATCAGACATGAACTTCTTAGCAACCAGCGGCAGGAAGCATATACAACAGCCTGGTGTCAGGCCTCTCATAGTGAGATGGCAGGAGGGTCAAGCAAAGAAACAAACTTGCACACGCAGACACGCGGGGACACTGCACGCACGCAGACTCGCGGGGACACTGCACGCACGCAGACTCGCGGGGACACTGCACGCACGCAGACTCGCGGGGACACTGCACGCACGCAGACTCGCGGGGACACTGCACGCACGCAGACTCGCGGGGACACTGCACGCACGCAGACTCGCGGGGACACTGCACGCACGCAGACTCGCGGGGACACTGCACGCACGCAGACTCGCGGGGACACTGCACGCACGCAGACTCGCGGGGACACTGCACGCACGCAGACTCGCGGGGACACTGCACGCACGCAGACTCGCGGGGACACTGCACGCACGCAGACTCGCGGGGACACTGCACGCACGCAGACTCGCGGGGACACTGCACGCACGCAGACTCGCGGGGACACTGCACGCACGCAGACTCGCGGGGACACTGCACGCACGCAGACTCGCGGGGACACTGCACGCACGCAGACTCGCGGGGACACTGCACGCACGCAGACTCGCGGGGACACTGCACGCACGCAGACTCGCGGGGACACTGCACGAGTACACACAGACACATGGGGACATTGCATGAGCACACACAGACACGCGTGCACGCGAAAGTATTAAGCTGACAGCACAATATGTAGGAATCCAGTCTTCTGCTGCCACTCACAAATACGTGCTCCAACAGGAGGGACACAGCAGTTACACAAAAAAAAACTTCTAACTGCATTTGGCTCATGTACAAACCTGATAACTCCCTCGCTGGCTCAGTAAGTCTGTAAATGAGTCATAGACACCTGGAAGTCCTGACGTTAATCCCTGGTCTGTACTGAGTCAGTAAGAAGTCTCTCAACACCAGGTTAAAGTCCAACAGGCTTATTTGGCAGCACTAACTTTCAGAGTTTCAAGTTCCTCCATCAGGAGGGTGAGGACTTGTGTTCACAAACAGGGCAGAGATGCTTAGCCCAGTCCAATGCCGGCATCTCCACATCGGTACTGAGTCAATCAGTTGCCATCAGAGGGACAAAACTGGCCTCAGTACTCCTAGGAATGAGGAGGAAAATCACTCAGGGGTCCCTATGCAGTGATCCCCAGTGGACAGTGCGAGTTGCACATTATAGTTGAAGATATGTTTGGGCTCAATTAGGATTATCCTGCCAACACTCATGAATAAAGACTAATCGTTGAGTATTCATTAAACTGTGTGCCAGCACCTTCAGGAAGATAATAAATGGGAGGGTCAGGAAAACACACACAGACAAAAAAAATCAGATTCTAGAATAATTAACCTGTTCCCAGTAATCTCTCTTGTCCCTCTGCAGCAACTGTTTTATGCTGATTCACACTATACCAATTACCTGAAGTCCAATTCAATCTCTTATCCGATAAATATTTTACATTGAAAAGATGGGCACGTCCACAGATTCAGTCTGTGTGTTTAAGTTTATATTAGTATCACTCTTACAGCAGGTGACACTGTGGCACAGTGGTTAGCACTGCTGCCTCACTGCGCCAGGGACCTGGGTTCAATTCCAGCTTTGGGTAACTGTCTGTGTGGAGTCTGCACATTCTCCTCATGTCTGCGTGGGGTTTCCTCCAGGTGCTCCAGTTCCCTCCCACAGTCCACGGGTTAGGTGGATTGGCCATGCTAAATTAGCCTTAGTGTCAGGGGGAGTAAAAGGGTAAATGCGTGGGGTTGCGATAAAAGGGCCTTGGTGGGATTGTGGCCGAATGGTCTCCTTCTGTACTGTAGGGATTCTATGATTCATTAACACTGCAATGAAGTTATTGCGAAAATCCTCTCGTCGCCACACTCCAGCACCTGTTTCAGGTTCACTGAGGGAGAATTTGGCATGGCCAATGCACCTAACCAGCACATGTTTGGACTGTGTGAGGAAATCGGAGCTCCCAGAATTGAACCCAGGACCCTGGCTCTGTAAGACAGCAGTCACTGTATCTTAACTCCAGTTACCCACCTTTGTCCGCCATGCCTTAACAAAAGAAAATAAATCTATCAAATCAAACCATGGGTGCTAGCAATCTTACACAACTTCATTCTGCATGTGCAAGGTTGGCCAGTTATTGAGGACAAGACTTTCTGACAATATGGAGACATTGAATCATGGACAGGTTTCAACGCAAAAAGCAGGAGGCCATTCAGCCCATGGTGCTGTGCCAGCCCTCTGGAAGAATATCTCAGCTGGTCCCACCTCCTAACTCCACAAGGTTTTCTTCTTCAGGTACTGATCCAATTCCCTTTTGAAAGCCACAATCGGATCTCCCTCCACCACCCTCTCAGGCAATGCATTCCAGCCCCACGTTCACTAGCATGAGGTGGGGCCACAGGGCAAAGTCCCAAGGAGAAGAACATGTATGGTTGTGATCCTACCCTGAAATATTTGCATATTCAGTTGCTGGCCTTCGAGGGTCCAGAGGAGATTCCCGAGAATGATCCCGGAATGTAAAGCTTGCCGTATCAGGAGCGTTTGAGGACTCTGGGTCTGTACTCGATGGGAGTTTAGAAGGATGGGCGGCGGGGGTGGAATCTCATTGCAGGATAATGAAAGGCCTGGACACAGTGGACATGGAGAAGGTGTTTCCATTCATAGGAGAGACTAGGATCACAGTCTCAGAATAAAGAAATGACCCTCTAGGGGAGGAATTTCTTCAGCCAGAGGGTATTGAATCTGTGGAATTCATTGCCGCTGAAGGCTGTGGAGGCCAGATCATTGAGTGTATTTAAGACAGAGATAGATAGGCTCTTGATTGGTAAGGGGATCAATGGTTACGGGGTAAAGGTGGGAGAATGGCTGAGAAACTTATCAGGCATGACTGAACGGTGGAGCAGGGTCAATGGGCCAAATGGCCTAATTCTGCTCCGCTATGTTATGGTCTTGGGCAAAAGCACTTGGGTGAGGCACCAGATGGGAACCTGTGTCTTGGAACATGACCCAAAACAGAGTCACCTCCTTCAGAAGTGAAGGAAAGATAATTTGCATATTGAAGCAACATATTGTACAGAGAACACACAGTGTGATTCATAGCTCCAGCACTGCAGCATTTTAATTTGTAAATGGTGAATACAGTTGAGGAAATCAATCTGGTCCACTGCGCAAGCAGAGAGTATTATACAGGAGATAAGGATAATTAAAACTCTGACGTAATGATCACTCTTTCCCTGGATGAAGTACTTTGCCGCTGTTAAAAGAGTTTTCTCAATAGTTGCATTCCTTCTTCTCCAGACATTTCTGCTTTTTGCTGGTTTTTGGTTTGAGGATGCTGAGAGTCATCTGATACCTCCCCATCAAGGAATGTGAGGGCCGAAAGAGAAGGGGAGTGTTGGCAGGCTACTCAACTACACGAGGAATCACAGAGGAACCAGATTCTCTCCTCACTCAAAATCCAGCAAAGGTCACGCAATCATTATCAAACGCACGTCCCCTGGTTACATTCTACCTCTTTAGTAAGGTCAGTCGTAGCTACCATCCCAACAGAAATTAGGTAACCTCAGTTGGATTGAAGGTTGAACCCAGGAACTTCGCTGTGGCGCAGTGGTTAGCACTGCTGCCTCACAGCACCAGGGACCCGGGTTCGATTCCGGTCTTGGGGTTACTGGGTAAGCCTGGGGTAAGGCAGTGCAGACCTGATGGGCTGAATGGCCGCCCTCTGCACTGTAGGAATCAGCCATGATCTAATCAAATGTTCTACGCTCACATTTCCCTGTTCTAACTGGCTATTTACATGAAAAGAAAACCTGGCAATGGGGAAGGGGTTACCACTCAGAATGGTGGCACAGTGGTTAGCACTGCTACCCTACAGCACCAGGGACCTAGGTTCAATTCCTGGCTTGGGTCACTGTCTGTGTGGAGTTTGCACGTTCTGTCTGTGTGGTATTTGCACGTTCTCCCCCTGTCTGCCTGAGTTTCAAAAAACAAAGAAAATTACAGCACAGGAACAGGCCCTTCGACCCTCTAAGCCTGCACTGACCACGCTGCCTGACTTGGGTGCACTGGTTTCCTCCCACAGGCTAAAATGTGCAGGTTATTTGGATGGGTCCTGGTAAATGCATGAGGTTACCGGATAGGACAGGGGGATGGGCTTGGGTAACATGCTCTTTCGGAGAGTCTCTGCAGATTCGATGGGCCGAATGCTCTCCCTCTATACAGTAGGGATTCTATGGTTAATCCCATGCTCAAACGAGCCACTGAGGATTTGCAAATCCTTTGACAAAAATAGAGCTTTCTTTAAAATGTAACAAGAGAATTAGTGGTATTAAACACTTTCAATAGCCAGTACCGAAAACAGAAAGCTGAAAATACTCAGCACATCTGCCAACATCTGTGGAGAGAGAAGCAGAGTTATAGAATCCCTACAATGCAGACGGAGGCCATTCAGCCCATACAGTCTGCACCAACCACAATCCCACCCAGGTCCTATCCCTATAGACCCATGTAATTGCCCCAGCTAGTCCCCCAGACACTAAGGGGCAATTTAGCATAGCCAATCCACCTAACCCGCACATCTTTGGACTGTGGGATGAAACTGGAACACCCAGAGGAAACCCACGCAGATAGTGACCCAAGGCCAGAATAGAACCTGGGTCTCTGGTGCTGTGTATTGTCATTCTGCCATGACCATTTTCAAAATGAGGGTAACAAAAGTGACTAATTATGGTGAATGGGAATACCACTTGGCTTCTGGGGAGACACGGTGGCACAGTGGTTAGCATTGCTACATCATAGCATCAGGGATCCGGGTTCAATTCTGGCCTTGGGTCACTGTCTGTGTGGAGTTTGCACATTCTCCCCGTGCCTACGTGGGTTGCCTCCCACAGTGCAAAGATGTGCAGGTTAGATTAACTAGCCATGATAAATTGGCCTTGGTGTCAGGGGGTTAGCAGGGTAAATAGGTTGGTTATGGGAATAGGGCCTGGGTGGGGTTGTGGTTGGTGCAGACCTGATGGGCCAAATGGCCTCCTTCTGCACTGTAGGAGTTCTATGAACATCTCTCTTCAACCTGTTTCTATATTCGATGAGTCTCTTGTGCCCATCACATACCCCAGCCACCACATGAGTGGAAGGGACCGTTCTTTGCCGCGGGTTAAGACAAGTGTTTCCACCTCAGGTCTCCAAGGTTTCACTCCAACCCAGGTTAATGAGGTAGCACCTCATCTGCAAACCCCACCACAGGACCTGGGCACATCATCTAGATCAACTCAACACTGCAAGACCAGAGGGACATTACGCTGCCTTTCGAATGGAAGTCAAACTGAGTCCACATTTTGAAGTGGATGTTTAAATATTAAGGGTGGGATTTCCTGGCCCCATCAGCAATGGGCGTTGGTGCGGGTAGGACAGGAAAATGATTTTCCAGTCCCGCTTGTGACAATGTCTGCTGCTTTAGGGATGGGAAAATCCCACCCTTTGAAGTGTGGGGAGTTCTCTCCACTCCTGTCCATGTGCAAGCCAACCTTCATCCCCTCAGCAGCACCGTGATAAAACCCTCCAACTGCTCATTCAGCTCAGATCAACTGGTTTGTCCGGCAAATTATTTGCCAGGAGACAAGTATCATTTAGCTCCTGTCATGACCTCAGCATGTAGCAAAGTGCTATCCGGCTGATGCCATACTTTTGTAATGTTGTGGTTATGGAAGCACACAGCAAAATTCCACATACAGCCACGAATTAATGACCAGGAAATCTTTTCTAAGTGCTGATGGTTAAATGTTGGCAAAGAAACTGGGGAAAACTCAGGCCTGCACAGTGACACACTGATTAGCACTGCTACCTCACTGCGCCAGGGACCCAGGTTCAATTCTGGCCTCGGGTGACTGTCTGCGCGGAGTTTGCAAATTCTCCCCGTGTCTGTGTGGGTTTCCTCCCACAGTCCAAAGATATGCGGGTTCAGTGGATTGGCCGTGATTCTTTGTGTCAGAGGGACTAAAATACATGGGGTTACGGGGATAGGGCCTGGCGGGTGTAACGATTTTGATCAGGCAATTGAGGTTAGCTTCCTTGAATATGAACTCCCTGATTATGGGCCCTGGCAAGATGTGCCATCTACAAGTCCAGGTAGCAGGCAACCAAGTCCAACCTGACTGTCTGCCCCTCTATCACGGCTAGGTGTCCCTGGAGAGGGAGCATGCAGTGTCCCAAGGCACCGTTGATGCCTTCCATGCTTGCTGGGCATCACGGGGACTGGGGTGCATTATTGACCCCTTTAATCACATTTTAATTCAATATTTTACGTTTCCTTTCCACTTTGTCTTTTGTTTTGGGCGGTTTCCCCTCCTTTTAGGAAGCTGCCCCTTTTGAGTTGCCCCTAAGTTAATTTGATTTGTTTCTTTGGTTGGACACCAAAAGATGCTCCTGATTATAGGCCAAATTGATGGTCCAATCAGGGTCCTCACGCTCTGTACTCAAACAGGCGTGTCAGTTCCTCTGGCACTCTGGATATCAGCTGTACACTGAGAGCACTCTGTATAGTGCTGTTAGATCTAATAAATAAAGGAATCCTGGTGAAGGGACTTCTGCCTCCGAGGACTTGTTCTGGTGCAGGCTCGAAGGGTTGAATGGTCGCCTTCTGCACTGTAGGGATTCTATGATTCAAACCCAATGGTAAAATAGTGCCAAGGAATCCTTCACATCCATCTGAAAGGACAGTGAGGGCCTCGACTGAAAGTGAGTCCCATCTGAGACTCAGTACGATGGCACCAAGTTAGCCGAGGTTGTGTGTTCCGGAGTGGGATTTATATCCCAATTTGGAAGCAGAGCCACAGCTGACACAGTGAAGCGTATGAAAGGGTGTGTGTGTCAAAGATAGGCCAATGAATTTGGAGCAGTGATCAGCCACGATCAAAATGAGTAGCTGAACAGGATTGAGGGGCTGAATGGCCTTCTCCTGTTCCTATTTCATTGGCTATTTGCCAGATTTTGTGAGCACCATTCAATGTCCAAGCCAGCCTACCAACAAGTCACCTGTCATAACAAATAATCCACCTGGTACAAGTTGCTAGGCCATGGCTTGACCTTATAACAAGGTGCCGTGTAAATACAAGTTTTCCCTTTACATGGGGCAGCACAGTGGTTGGCACTGCTGCCTCACAGCACCAGGGACCCGGGTTCGATTCCCGGCTTGGGTCACCGTCTGTGTGAAGTTTGCACATTCTCCCCGGGTCCGTGTGGGTTTCCTCCGGGTGCTCTGGTTTCCTCCCACAGTCTGAAAGATGTGCTGGTTAGATGCATTGGCCGTGCTAAATTCTCCCTCAGTGTACCCGGACAGGCACCGGAGTGTGGCGACTGGGGGATTTTCACAGTAACTTCATTGCAGTTTTAATGCAAGTCTACTTGTGATTAATAAATAAACTAACTAACCAAAAGAATGAATTTGAAAGGCAGTCCATGCTAATCTTTACAAATAAGTTGCCTCTTACCGAGAGGACAGATGTGGCTGGAGTTGTCACATATGCACAGCGAGGAGGACGGAAGGAGATTAAAAGTGAAAAGTGTGTCCCTTAAGGTTTACCTTGGTCTCGGAGAGCTGGCGTTTCAGTAGCTGTAGGGCCTTCACGTGACCGTGCTCACTGTCCTGCAGAACGTCATACTGATCCTTCAACTCCCTCTGCAAATAAAAACAATGGAAATTGGCGTGATGGGCAGACAGGGGAACTTGGATCGGGCATCTCTGATCCAGACAGCGCGATGTTAACTCAAATCAAATGCAGCTCAATCCACCATCAAGTGTAACTCCGGCCCTTTTCATTTAAGAGGCTGCTTCCCAGTCTCCTAACCAGCATTTGACCAACTTATGGCTTTGTGAAGGTTGTAAAGAAGGCTGTTTAACAGGGAATATTCCAGAGTTTAATCGCTACGCTGAGGCACGTGCACAATGGATCATTAGGCGAGGCGGCAAAGTCAATAGTGCAGACCAACAGTTTCTAATTGCATTTCACTGCGACATAAACAGCAACGAACACATTGCGTAGGATAGGACAAGGGAGCTGCTAACCAGCTACAAACTGCTGAGAGTGGTGGGCAGCAGGTAAGCAATATGCCAGGGTTTACCAGCCTGGTGCCTTTGCAAACCACAGAATCCCAACAGTGCAGGAAGAGGCCATTCAGCCCATTGAGTCTGAAAGTGCATCCAACCCAGGTCCTTCCCCTTCCCCTGTCCCCATAAACCCCGTGCATTTAATATGGTTAATCCAACTAACCTGCCATCTTTGGACACTAAGGGACAATTAAGTATGGCCAAACCATAAACCTGCACATTTCTGGACACTAAGGGGCAACTTAGCATGGCCAATCCAACTAACCCACACATCTTTGGAGGGTGGGAGAAAACCAGAGCACCCAGAGGAAACCCATGCAGACACAGGGAGAACATGCAGTCTCCACACAGACAGACACCCCCAAGACTGGAATTAAGCCCGAGTCTCTGGCACTGTGAGGCAGCAGTGCCAACCACTGTGCCATCACAGAAAGTGGCACGGGAGCAGGGGGACACCAAAGTGCCCCTGTCTCCCACCCAGAACTCTGAGAAAAGGCAACAGAGAAGATGGTTGAAAATATGAATGCCATGTCCAGCGAGAGCTAAAAAGAATCAGGAAAAGAAAATCAAAGGTGTAGGCTATGTAAACTAATTACTTTGTTACATGACAAACACAGGCCTCTATGCAAATGCTAAAAATAAATGCCATGGTCTAATGATTTCTTGGTTTCATGTTGAATGGCATTAAGCAGGGAGACCAGTTAACCTAGATGTAGTCTTGCCATGACAGATCAAAGTCTAGATATGCTTTATTTTACTGCAGACGTGCATGATGTGGACTTACAAAGTACAGGTTGGCCCAGCACTGATTCTTAAAAGGGATTCACTCAATGAATAGTGTCCTCATTTCATACTGTGCCGTATGAAAACTATCAAGAGTTACATTTATATAGCATCTATCATACCCTTGGGAGACCCTGAAGGATGTTACAGCCAGTGGGGTACCTTTAAGTGCAGTAATCACTGTAAACAGTTTGCGCAAAACAAGTTCCCATAAACAGCAATGTGATAACAACCAGAAAATCAGTTTTCGTCTTGGCGATTGAGTTATAAGTGTTGGTTAGGGGAGTTCTGATTTCACTGGCACTCCAACCAATACCGTCATTGGTTTGCTGCCCACGCACGGGCAAAGTGAGCATGTGCAGACTGGTATCGGTGGCCATCTTGCGTTGGCGGGAGACACAGTGGATCTTTTATATCCACCAGGACAGGCAGAAGAGGCTCTCAGTTTAACATCTCATCAAAAGGTCAAAGCCTCCAACCATGCAGCACTCCCTAAGGATTGCATTGAAATGTCAGCCTAGATTGTGTGTCGAAGCTTCTGGAATATGTGTCCTCCTTTTGCATCAAGCAGCATGCTCCTGAAGCTATGTGGCACTGGACACTGGTTCTACACAGTTTCAATCCCCGTCCTATTCTGCAGATTGCCATTCAAATACCGTCCTGTCCTGCCATGACAAACGTGAAACAGGACGTGGTCCACAGTTATTAGATTCTTTCAAAGAAGCCAAGATATCATCAAAAGATCAAGGGATTACGCAGCCCAAAGCGTATCGTCAGAGCTCAGACCCAGTCGCATAACCTCACGCCCTCCTGACCCGACTTCCACACGGGCAACTGGTTCCTGTTCAGGTCGATGAACCGAACCAGCACTTCTTTCAGAATGTGGGAGGAAACCGAAGCACCCGGAGGAAACCCACGAAGACACGGGGAGAATGTCCAAACTCCACACAGACAGTGACCCAAGCTGGGAATCGAACCTGGGTCCCTGGCGCTGTGAGGCAGCAGTGCTAACCACTGTGCCACCTTCCCAGGCTTTCAAATCCAATGATATGTTACAGCCCTCAGGACTCAACACTGAGTTCAACAATTTTAGACTCTGAACTTTCTCCTCCATCTTTACTGTTGTTTTTATTATCCCAAACATTTTTTTGTCCCAGTGCAAACCTCCTCCTCCACTGGGCCATCTGTCACTTGTTCTTAAGTTTTGCCACATTTTTGCTGCAGTCTCTCCTAGTTCCACCTAATCTGTTCCAGCTATTCCACCCCCTATTATATAGAATCACAACTCTCCCCCTCTTTGGTTCTGAGGAAGAATCACGAGGATTCGAAAAGTTGGCGAGAATTCTCCAACCTCGCCCACAGCTGCGAATCTCCAATCCCACTGCAATGAGAAGTTTATTTATTAGTCACAAGTTAGAAGTTTATTTATTAGTCACAAGTAATCTTATATTAACACGGCAATGAAGTTACTGTGAAAATCTCCTAGTTGCCACATTCTGGCACCTGTTTGGATCACTGCACCTAACCAGCACATCTTTTGGGCTGTGGGAGGAAACCAGAGCACCTGGAGGGAACCCACGCAGACATGGGGAGAGCGAGCAAACTCTACACAGACAGTGACCCAAGCCGGGAATCAAACCCGGGTCCCTAGCGCTGTGATGCAGCAGTGTTAACCACTGTGCCACCGTGCCGCCCCAATTATCTGTCCTCGCTCGCAGCAGTAGTGGACGTGCAAGATCGGAGAATTCTGACCATTAACTCTGGTTTCTCTCCCTATGGAAGCTGCCTAACCAGCTGAGATTTTCCAGCTTTCCCTGTTTTTGTATCACAAGTACAAGATTAGGGCACAGTGGGGAATCAATTGTCTTGTGGATGTTTGTGAATGCTGATGTCAACTCAAAATGTTAATTTTTAAAAAAGATTCAAATATTGTCACAGTTCCTGGAGGCATTACTTATTTTTTTGCTCCCACAATGGAATTTTGCTCTCACACCATTCCAAAGTTCCCTCCTCCCATCCACCCCCGACCCAGTCCTGGTTATGCTATCACTCGTCTCTCTCGGTTCTCATCGGCACTCTTCACTTCGCTCCAACAATGTTGGCATCCTTCTCTTCTTTCAGCTCCTGGAGCGCTCTCCTCCACCTTCCCCTTCCATGGCATTCTCCTGTACCACTCCCTGCCTTCCACCTGCAAAATGTTTCATGCGGACGGGAATTCTGCAGCAGAAATCATCACCAAAAAATAAAAAGCCCCCAGCAGGAACACTCGACACGGTTCCATTCTCTGGAGCACAAACCGTTATCGCAGGAGCCAAGGAAAGGCGGATTTTCAAAACACGGAACCTGCAATGAATCCACAACCGTGGGACGATATGATGGCACAGCAATTAACACTGCAGCCTCGTAGCACCAGGAATTTGGGTTTAATTCTGGCCTGTGACAGTCTGTGCAGAGTCTGCATATTCTCCTTGTATATGCATGGGTTTCCTCCCACAGTCTAAAAGACGGGCTGGTTAGGTGCATTGGCCGTGTTAAATTCTCCCTCTGTATACCCAAACGAAACGTGGCGACTAGAGGATTTTCACAGTAACTTCTTTGCAGTGTTAATGTAAGCCCACTTATTTAAAGTTTATTCATTTAGTGTCACAAGTAGTCTTACATTAACACTGCAATGAAAGTACTGTGAAAATCCCCTAGTCGCTACACTCCAGTGCCTGTTCGGGCACACTGTCGGGCAATTTAGTACAGCCAATTCACCTAACCGGCACATCTTTGGACTGTGGGAGGAAACCGGAGCACCCGGAGGACACAGACACAGGGAGAACAAGCATTGACCCAAAGCTGGGAATCTAACCCAGGTCCTTGGCGCTGTGAGGCAGCAGTGTGCCACCATGTCGCCCCTGTATAAACTTTAAAACATTAAAAACGCAAAACTACCTGCACATGATGTGCGTGCGTGAAACATACCAAGTAGAAAAAAGAAGTGTGGGTTTTAACCATCGTGCGTACATACAGGGGTGGGTACCCATTCCTGCAATAGGATCATGAGACAATGTAAGTGCGCTGCCAGTAATACAAACTCCCACTTACAGCTGGATACTGTGGTGCTGTCACTGGGAGATAGTAGGATCGGCATTCCTGAAAAAGTGAGATTAGAAGGAATTATCTGGTCCAGCAGTTTGTTCTGGAGAGAGTGGGTTGAATTGTATATACATTTTCAAATAGTATTTTTTTTAAAAAACGCATTAACCAGAGATTTTTTTTTAAACAAATACTTCAACCCTCAAGCACAGAATGAAATGATGAAGGCCAAGAAATGAGGCCATTTTTCAGTTACTAAATGCTTTCCTAATCCTCCAATACAGCAGCAGGGAGCCTGTTCATCACAGACTGTCAGCTCTCTATCCACCGCACCCACTTCCTCCCTGAGTGATTACAATGGGGCCCACTGCAGGAAAACCCATCCAACCCAAGAGGTCCTCACAAGGGCGCACTCCAGGCTGCAAGTCAGAGAACCGTGGAATCCCTACAGTGCCGAAAGAGACCATTCAGCCCATTGAGTCTGCACCAGCTACCCACCCAGGTTCTATTCCCACACCCCTCATGTTTACCCTGCTAATCCCCCTGACACTAGGATTAATTTATCATGTCCAATCAACCTAATCTGCACATCTTTGGACTGTGGGAGGAAACCAGAGCACCCAGAGGAAACCCACACAGACACGGGGAGAATGTGCAAACTCCCTACAGACAGTGACCCAAGCCAGGAATTGAACCTGGGCCCCCAGTGCTCAGAGGCAGCAGTACTAACCAATGTACCACCCACAATGTCAAGGCAAGTCATTTAAAATACAATGACCTGAATGTGGAGCTGGGAGATGAAGGAAGTTCCTCTTCTACGAGGAATAGGCATTGCTGCTTGCCACCGCCCAACCCTCCCTCCCACGGTCGCTGCCTATTTTACCTCCATAACTCAAGGCATCTTGAGGAAATAAGCCCCAGTTCCAACACAGGGGGCAACTCAGGTCACACCACAACACAGTAAGTGCTCACTGCTGCCCTGCGTTGCCCAAAACTGCCTCCCCTGAATAGTTACACTCCACGTTTATCCTGTAATGCCGTAAGTTAGTAAGCGTGCAAGAGAGTGCAGACCACTGAATGAGCCATTAATTACCCCATCCATTTGTATGGAATATTTAATATAATCAAACATTTCACAGTGCTTCACATAGAGGAGAGGGATTAAGTGGAGAAGGATTTAGGACAGAGATGAGCAAAGCGGTCAAAGATTTCAGAGAGTTGGGTAAAGACACAGTTAAAAAAGTAAGATTTCAAAATGGGATGGTCACGGGCGAGAATTAGCAAGATCATGGAATCATAGAATCCCTGTAGTGCATGAGGCCATTCAGCCCATTAAGACTGCACTGACAACAATCAAACCCCTTCCCCACCCCACATCCTCATAACCCTATGTATTTACCCTACTAAACCCCCTGACACGAGGGTCAATTTAGTGTGGCCAATTCACGTAACCCAAACATCTTTGGACTGTGGGAGGAAACCAGAGCACCTGGAGGAAACCCACGCAGACACAGGCAGAATGTGCAAACTCCACAGACACTGACCCGATCGAACCCAGGTCCCTGGCAGTGTCAGGCAGCAGTGCTAACCACTGTGCTGCCCATGAAGGAGTTTAGGGAAGAAATGCACCAGCTATTTGCATAAACATTTTCGTTAAATTCCTACACTGCAGAATTAAGCCATTTGGCCCATTGAGTCTACGGTTGCCCCAATACTCTCTATACCAGAAATTCTCTTGATACAAAAGTCTGAGCTCACATATCAACCGACTCAAAAACAGCTTTTTGCCTGCTGCCATCAGACTTTTAAATGGACCTATCTCACATAAAGTTGACCCTTCTCTACACCCTAGCTAAAGCTGTTATTGAGTCAGTTGATATGTGAGCTCAAACTTTTGTATCTTTTTCCCAACGGAAGGTGGGAGAGAGAATGTCTGGTATAGAGAGTACTGGGGCAAACAGACTCAATGGGCCAAATGGCTTACTTCTGCAGTGTAGGAATTTAATGAATATGTTTATTCAAATACTTGATGCATTTCTTCCCTAAACTCCTTCATGGGCAGCACAGTGGTTAGCACTGCTGTCTGACAGTGCCAGGGACCTGGGTTCGATCGGGTCACTGTCCGTGTGGAGTTTGCACATTCTCCCTGTGTCTGCGTGGGTTTCCTTCAGATGCTCTGGTTTCCTCCCACAGTCCAAAGTTGTAGGGTTAGGTGAATTGGCCATGCTAAATTACCCCTGGTGTCAGGGGGATTAGTAGGGTAAATGCATAGGGTTATGAGGATGGGGGGGGTGTGGGGAAGGGATGTGATTGTTGTCTGTGCGGGCTTAATGTAACACTACAATCTGCACACTCTCCTTTCCTTCTCTATGAACGGTATGCTTTGTCTGTACAGCACGCAAGAAACAGTACTTTTCACTGTATACCAAAACAGGTAACAATAATAATAAATCAAATCAAAATTTTCCCTCTGGAATAGGGAGAGGGCACAAACAGATCCATCTCTCTCTGATGGCGAGGATGCCCTCAGTGAATGAGCTGAATGCCACCTACTGCCTCGGCTCATACATGATGAGGAGTTCTGCACTTGAGTAACCAGAGGCGGCCAGCACTTGCTGAGCTAGCTGGAATGAACATGAAGTGTCAGAAGCAATTGTATTAAAGATCACAACGTACAGACAACCTAGAGCCATTGGTCCCCCACTTTGGCATCCAGAGTGTTCAGTTGGGAGTTGTACAGTCCAATGTGGAATTAAACCAGGCAGACCACCTATAGTACAGCTTCAATCCCCCAACTGCCTCTAGTAATGTGGAGCAACACCCCTTCAGGAAGAGTGACTCCATATGCCACACGGTGACATCTCCTGAGACAATCATGTCACTGTGTGCCTCTCTGCTGACGAATGCAGAAGTAATCTCTCAAACTTAACATTTGCACAACAACTTCAATTATTCAAAAAATGTGCAGGAGGGGGAAATGGAAGAGGGAGAAGAGGAGAGTGACATGTCACTGCGGTTAGCACTGCTGCTTCACAGCACCGCTGCTTCACAGCACCAGGGACCCGGGTTCAATTCCCGGCTTGGGTCACTGTCTGTGTGGAGTCTACACGTTCTCCCTGTGTCTGCGTGGTTTTCCTTCGGGTACTCAAATTTCCTTCCACTGTTTGTAAAGACGTGCTGGTTAGGTGCATTGGCCGTGCTAAATTTTCCCCCAGTGCACCCGAACAGGCACTGGAGTGCAGCGACTAGGGAATTTCATTGCATTGTTAATGTAAGCCTATTTTTGACACTAATAAATAAACTTAAACTTTGCAGAGAGGGGGAGGGTGAGGTGGGGGAATGACGGGGGTGGGGAAAGAGAGGCTGAGAGAGAGAGAGAGAGAGAGAGAGACAGGAGAGAAAGAGAGACAGGGGCAGGAGATAACAAGAGGCAGGAGAGAAAGAGAGAGAGAGAGGTGGGGCAGAGTGAAAGAGAGAGAAAACTGTAAAGGTCTCCAACGAGTTTTTGGAATTTCTTAGAACACTTTTCCTGTACACTCCTTTCAAAAACAGTGGTCACGCCCGAATGCTCACTCAGTACTATGCCAAAAATACACATTGTGAGATTTATTCCAGCACGACACCTGCTCCTGGTGCGTGTGCAGTTTTCAGAGGAGGATAGTCACTCACTCAATTGGTTCTGAGTTAAGATCTGACTGGAATTCATTCCTTCTTAAAAAAAAGACTCTCCTCATGCAACCTTCCCCCACGCCCACCAGCCTGCTTCCCTCCACTTGGCCTGGTCTTCACTCGCGTACAGATCTCTCAGGCACCCGCAACAGGCCTTTCTTGATACATGAACTCAAACAGTGGGAGTCCGCAACCAAGAGTTAGCCCAGATCTGATCTTCAATTGACTTTTATAAATGAGCACAGTTCAGGGGACACTAGGTAAAGGTGAGGAGCGGATGTGGACATTTTGTCTCTCTCTAGCCTAGAAGTACCAGAGGTGGCTTGAGGGGGGGGGATACATTAGCAATGGAATTTAGGGCCTTCCTTTCTGGTCTAGATGATCCAGCTCCTTTTGTTCCTTCCAAGATCCAAAGGTATTCCACTGACCTTTCCCTCTCTAGAATTCTCACTTGAGATGGTGCCCAATTCTTTTCCAGCACTGTCAATCTGTCAAATTTCTTAATGTCTCAGCCTCCCCTTCTTCCCACAGGCTCTTAAATTTATGCCCATGAAGGCCAAAGCTGGTATTAATCAGGTGGCAGACAGGGAACTTGCCACCCAGGGAGTACTTGGTGTGTTTGCTTGTGGGCACCCAGTGATGGGGGAGTCGCTCACTCAAAGGCATTGAGTGCCTAATTGTTGGACCTGGCATTGGGAAGGAGGGGACCCACTGAAAGCCACCACCCCATGCCCTTGCTGCCAACCTCCCTCTAAAGTTAAAGTTTATTTATTAGGCACAAGTGGGCTTACACTTAACATTGCAAGGAAGTTACTGTGAAAATCCCCCAGGCTTCACACTCCGGCACCTGTTCTGTGAACCCCACCACATGACCACGCTTCCCAGCATCAACTCAGCTCCAAGGCCTCAATGAGTGAAGCGCCAGCAATGGCCACCGCCTCCCAGTGGCACTACTGAGTGAGCAAGAACTGGCAGCCAATCAACAGGCAGGACTTCTGCTCTCAGGATCCTCGATTCCGGGAAGGAGGGTTGCCAATGGTACGTCAAGTATCTGAGTGACACAAGATTTGGCGGACTGCCTTGAAAAGGGACAATAGAGGGGTGGGGGGAGGGGGTGGCATATGGTGGGTCCCATTGCCTCTCTAGCTGGGGACAGAGACTCCCACTGCCCACACCCCCACCCCCAAAGGATTTAACCCAATGTTTCAGAGGAGATTGATATGGTGAGAGGTGGAAGGTTTCACCAGCCTTTACCAGAACAACTGTAGCTTCAATCAATCATCAGGCTTCCCTATCTGACAGAGGGTGTGGACTCCTGAAGACTTTTCTTCCAAAAGAGTTACTTCTTGGATCGACCTTCACACAATTAGACCTGTGGTTGGGGTTTGATGGGACGGAGGGAGTGGCGAAGATGGAAAGAGTCATGGGAAACTCTTAGCTCTCCGGCCCCACAACCAATTCTGGAATGTTCCCTCAAGTTTGCCAAAGAAACATTCCAATGCAAAGGAGGTGCCCTCACAATGACCTTGAAAACTCACCGTGTGTGGAATTTAAAACTCAACATTGCCAGGAACTATCCCCATTTGCGTACTTAAGTTTCGAACCAGTTTTACATGTTGTATAAATCAGAAAATCCAGCCTATCCTCAGCTCACACCCCTCTGTTAGCATTACCTGTCATCGCTGCAAACCCTTCTGAGTGTCCGGAAAGGTATGAGGCAGGCAGAGAGTCAGAGGGTGAGATCTTCCAGCGTCCTCTGCTATGTTTTCCAACAGCAGAGGCGGCTCACCATTGGCTCCGAGCAGGATTTTCCAGTCCTGGCAATGTCCACGGCATTTTGCGTGCGTCAACTGTCTCACTGCTGGTAGACCCACAGCTGGTAAGCCCTGCTGGCAGGAAGGGCTGGAAAATCCCACCCAGAATCTTTTACAGCACAGAAGGTGGCCGTTCAGCCCATTGAGTCCATGCCAGCGTTCCATATAGTAAATCCAGTCAGTCCCATTTTCCCCTCCCTCCACCACCTCTCTGTGGCCCTGCAAGCTTAGTTCCTTCATGTGTACGTTCAAGTTCCTTCAGGAAGCGTTCATCGTCTTTGTTTCAGCGCCACCCTCTTCGGCAGCGAGTCCCAGGTCATTAGCACTCACTGGGTAATAAAGTCTTTCCCAATACCGTAGCGTTCTGCCCTAATGTGGAAGGGCAGAAGCTCCCAGTGGGGAGCTCTCTGTGTGGAAGTTCTCCACTTTACCATGGTGAAGTGGGGGGGGGGGGTTGTGTATTGACATGGAGAGTATGGCACACAACAGCGAGTGGTTTGTGGAGTCCCAGGCCTCCTATATTTTCTACGGTTTGGAGGAGTCCGTCTTTCACATGTATACAAGCTGCCTGAGGTTGCAGCCCCCTTTTTTGACTACTTGAGGGGGCCGCTCTTCAAATTCTGGCTGCACTTCAGCCCCATGCTCCTGATCTTAGACTACCTGGTGCAGAGGGTCAGGGGGTGGGCAGGCCAGAAGATTGACTCTTGTTCCTGCTCCTGGACTAGGGTGGCCATTAACAGGCCATTTGTCTGCCCAGCTATCTGCCCCTCTTCTGCACATTCACACCCAGGAGAGGGAGCACTCGTTGGCCATCAGTACTCTTGGCAGCCGTCCCTGGCCACCACAAGGAGCTGGAGTGCATCATCAGTGGTTAGCATTGCTGTCTCGCAGCACAGGGACCCGGGTTCGATTCCCGGCTTGAGTGACAATCTCTGTGGAGTTCTCCCTGTGTCAGCATGGGTTTCCTCCGGGAGCTCCAGTTCCCTCCCATAATCCAAAGATGTACGTGCTAGGTTGATTGGCCATGTTAAATTGTGCTTTGTTTTAGGGGTATTAGTACAGTAAATATATGGGGTGATGGGGATAGAGCCTGGGTGGGATTGTTGTTGGTGCAGGCTCAATGGGCTGAATGGACTCCTTCTGTGCTGTTGGGATTCTATCAGTGCCTGGAACACTAATTGAGTTAGACGTGGCTCCTTTTGTCTTTTGTTGCAGTGTTCCTTTAAGAGGCTGTGAATTTGTTAATTAGTTTGTTTTGGGGGGGGGGTGCGGAGGGAGGGATATATAAAGTTCTTCCTTGCAATCCTCCTGCATTTCTTGCCGGCTAGTCCTCATACCATCAGCTAAATGGGAAAGATTTTCTTTGTCTAGGTCTCTTGTCACTTGCCCTGCAGGCACTGGATGGAACTTAGTGTAGATTATAGGAGGGGTCTCACCCACCAGCTGAGGGAGTCAGAGATCCTAGTCACAGAAACACAATGTTGTTTATCTCTTTTTGGGAAGGTCCACCACATAATCTGTGACGGCATGGGGATCCAGGGACTCCGGGCTTGGAAATCCCACTTGCCAAAAGCCAATGGTGAATCTTCACAGTGCGGCATCACCACTGCCTTTCTGACAGTATTTCTGTCTCCAAGGAGCTTTCATACCATTTTGATCAAGAGCTCGTTTCAAGTTGGATCTCGGTTTTAGGTGCGTGCAAGGCAGACTGAAAGAAAGTGACATTTAACAAAGAACAAACCAAAGTACAGCACAGAAACAGGCCCTTCGGCCCTCCAAGCCGCTGGCGATCATGATGCCCAAACTAAACTTTAAAAAACCCCTTCTGCCCTTACTCAGTCCGTATCCCTCTATTCCCTCCCCTATTCATATACCCATCCAGATGCCCCTTAAATGTTGCTAATGTGCCTGCTTCCACCACCTCCCCTGGCAGCACCTTCCAGGCACCCACTCTCTGTGTGAAAATCTTTCCCCGCACATCTCCCTTAAACTTTTCCTCTCTTTCTCTCACCTTGAACCTGTGTCCCCTTGTAATTGACACTTCCACCCTGGGAAATAGCCTCTGACTATCCACCCTGGCTGTGTCCCTCATCATTTTATAGACTTCTATCAGGTCTCCCCTCAGCCTCCGTCTTTCCAGTGAAAACCTCTCCTCAAAGCCAACACCCTCGAGACCAACCCGAGAGTCGCTTGCTGCAGGTTCTTTGGCTTCTGGCCTGGTTTGTGTCGTGCCTGTTGCTACAGGAATACAGAGGATTAAAATGGCACCTGATTGCGGCGTGCGTGGTGGCTGCTGGCGGTAATGTGCCCACCCAAGGCCCAGGATCACTGGAGAAACCAGACCAGAGGTGAGAGATTGGGGGGAGGGAGGGGGGTGGGGGAATGCAACAGCTGCAAGGGCAAGGCAGGAGGGAGTTTACTGACTGCCTGAGAGATTGTTTCCTCTTGGAAACGCCAATGAGATTTGCTTTTTGGACCTCCCGCTTGGTAAGTCCCCCACGCAGCATTGGGTGAGAGAGTGCAGCCCTGAAGTGGGCATTAATTGGATGGCAAGGCCGTCCCTGGGGCTTCCTGCCATGGACAGGGGGGGCATAGGCAAGACGACAACAGAATGCCCAACTCCTGAATCCCCTCCTACCGCCAAACACACCATGGAGCGAGGATAATAAATTCCACTACAGCTCCAGGCCATTTGGATTTGCATAACGCCATCTTTGAGCCTTTCTGATTGCAAGCTTTACAGTTGGGACGGCTTAAAGCTATCGTCCCGGTGCTGTGCCCAGTATTCATCAGCCTCGCCACCTAGCTGCCAACCTCCCCCCTCCTACCACAGGCCTGTCACTTTTCTCAATAGCCAAGACGCAGATAAACTAAACTTATACCACACACGCCGCAACCAGGTGCCATTTGAATCCTCTGTATTCCTGTAGCAGCAGGCACGACACAAACCAGGCCAGAAGCCAAAGGATCTGCAGCAAGCGACTCTAGGGCTGGTCTCCAGGGTGTTGGCTGTGAGGAGAGGTTGGAGAAACTGGGTTGTTTTCTCTGGAAAGACGGAGGCTGAGGGGAGACCTGGTCTACCAAATGATGAGGGACACAGCCAGGGTGGATAGTCAGAGGCTTTTTCCCAGGGTGGAAGTGTCAATTACAAGGGGGCACAGGTTCAAGGTGAGAGAGAGAGAGAGGAAAAGTTTAAGGGAGATGTGCGGGGGATGATTTTCACACAGAGAGTGGGTGCCTGGAAGGCGCTGCCAGGGGAGGTGGTGGAAGCAGGCATATTAGCAACATTTAAGGGCATCTGGATGGGTACATGAAATAGGGAAGGGAATAGAGGGATACAGACTGAGTAAGGGCAGAAGGGTTTTTTTTAGTTTATTTAGGGCGTCGTGATCACCAGGGGCTTGGAGGGCCTGTTCCTGTGCTGTACTTTGGCTTGTTCTTTGTTAAACGTCACTTTCTTTCAGTCTGCCTTGCACACACCAGTTGCCTCCACCTATAGCCAAGATCCAACTTGAAACGAGCTCTTGATCAAAATTGTATTAAAGCTCTTCGGAGGCAGAAATGCCCTCCAGCACTTGCTGTGCTCCAGAACTGTTAAAAAGAGTTTGGAATTAATTACAGGCCCTTTTAAGCTTTTGCTCCCCACACTGGCTTCAAACTGTGGACTGGGATCCACAGGGTTTAGAAAATATAAATCCACTCTCCAATGGGGGAAATAGGAGAGAGAGAGAAAGAGGAGAAAGGTTAATGAGGACAAAAAGGAGAGGAGACAACTATTCTAGGACAAAGTTTTCTAGCACGCTCATCCTCTCGGGGTGACCGAGGTAAGTTTGCTCACATCCTGTTCAGCAGAACGCACCAAACAAAAGGAGTCACAGAGCTTTGCAGCGCACAGAGAGGCCCTTCAGCCCATCATGTCTGCACTGGCCTTCAAGCACCCACCTATTCTAATCCCATTTTCCAGCACTTGGTCTGTAGCCTTGTGTGCTATGGCACTACAGATGCTCATCGAAATGTGTGGATTTCAGGAGAGGGAGGATTTGAGGGATTGTAATAAAATATAGATGTGTTAAATAATTACATTTCTGAATCCGTGGTCAGATTCCAGCTAGGTGAATTGCACGCTCGATTGGTCTGAGTCATTTGGCCTTTTCTTAAGTTAATTTATGGGATGTGGACATTGCTGGCCAGGTCAGCATTCAATGCCCATCCCTAATTGCCCCTTGGGAAGGTAGTGGTAAGCTGCCCTCTCGAACTGCCGCAGTCCCTAAGGTGTAGGGACACCCAGAGTGCTGTTTGGGAGGGAATTCCAGGATTTCGACCCAACAACAGCGCAGGAGCGGCACAACATTCCCAAGTCAGGGAATGACTTGGAGGGGATCTGCCAGATGGTGGTGTTCTTAGGTATCTGCTGCCCTTGTCCTTCTAGATAGTAGCGGTTATGAGTTTGGAAGGTGGAAGATTTAGTTACTGGGCATAAAACAGACCTGAGGAAGGCCCCAGGAACAACTGGGAAATCAGTGGTGAATTAGCTGGATCAGAATCTTGGAACTCGCTATCTAACAGCGCTACAGGTGTACATGTATGGAATCATATGGAACCACGTAGGGGTTCAGAGCAGCACACCACCACCTTCACAAGGGCAAGTAGGGAGTGGCATCAAACACTGGTCTAGCCAGTGATGCAAACATCCTGTGGGAGAATATAAAGAAAGCTGATTTTGTCTAGGCTAGGAACAGAACTATTACTGTGGTCTTTTGTACCCCTGGGGAGGAAACAACCAAGCAGCCAGGGCCTTATTTTATATCGTTTTACCATACCTATGTCCCACTGGATGTGTATATACTGTGGATGGAATTGGGTTAAATCATGATCCTGCCAAGGTCAGGAATATTATTAGGAGACTACCATCAATGGAAGATGCCAAGAGAGTATCTTCAGCCATGGAAAATAGAATCCCTACTGTGCAGAGAGAGGCCATTTGGCCCATCAAGTCTGCAATGACCACAACCCCACCCAGGTCCTACCCTCATAACCCCACTTATTTAACCTGCTAGTCCCCCTGACACCAAGGGGTAATTTACCATGGCTAATCAACCTAACCCGCACATCTTTGGAACGTGGGAAGAAACCAGAGCACCTGGAGGAAACACACACAGACACAGGGAGAATGTGCAAGCTCCACACAGACAGTGACCCAAGCCAGGAATCGAACCCAGGTCCCTGGCGCTGTGAGGCAGCAGTGCCAACCACTGTGCTACCACACTACCCCATCAAGAATCAATGTCATTGCTGAAGAAAAAAAAGAGGTCAAAACAAATGTAACCACAATTTTCCTTCAGCCAGCGTGACAAAGGTCCTTAACTTCTCGAAAGGCAAATCTCTGGTACAACACACCGTATGCTCGTCTTACTGATCATCCCCTGTGACCTTCCGCCTATCTCTGGGTCAGACACTGATTACCGTCAGGGTACAATTCTATTAGTACACTCCCAGTGTCAGCCACTGCTCAGTTGGTAACACACACACCTTTTGAGTTGCAAGATTCTGGGTTCAAATCCCCCAGGGCACACAACACCTAAAAATAAAATCCAGGATGATTCTCTGGTGCGGCACTGAGGGAATGCTAATGTTAGAAACATTAAACTGAGATTCCATCTGCCTATTTGGGTAGATGTGAAAGATCCCATGACGCTATTTTTGAAGAGCAAGGGAGTTATCCCTGGTGCCCTTCAATCAACATCATCACAAAAACACATCACCTCATCGTTAACACACTGCTGTTTGTGGGAGCTTGCTATGCACAAATTGGCCACTGTTTCCCACATTACAATAGTGACTGCACTTCTAAAGTATTCCATTGGCTGTAAAGCTCTTTTGAGACATCCATTGGCCGTGAAAAGCGCTACAATAATGCACAGCTTTCTCTTTCTCTACTTCTCGGATACCTTGTTCAAGGTTTAGGTGGCTTGACCATGCTAAATTGTGCCTTAGTGTCCAAAGATGTGCAGGTTAGGTGGATTGGACATGGTAAATTGCCTCTTCTGGTCCAAAAATCTGTAGCTTAGGTGGATTGGTCATGCTAAATTGCTTCTTTAATGTCCAAAGGTGTGCAGGTTAGGTGGATTGGCTATGCTAACTTGCCCCTTAGGGTCCAAAAATTTGTCGCTTTGTTGGATTGGCTACGCTAAATTGGCCATGGTAAGTGTATGGAGTTGTGGCGTTTGGACAAAGGGGAGGGCCTGGGTGGGTTGATCTTGCACAGGGTCTGTGTAGATGGGCCAGATGGCCTCTTTCTGCACTGTAGGGATGCTATGGTTCTATGGCTACTCTTCAGTCAACAGACACTCCAGCTTAAGTAAGCAGAAGTGACTTGTTCCTGTCTTCAGCAATCACTCGCACATATCCATCAACCAAGGGAGGTTGCTGAGCAGTGGAAATTCCTACCCCATTTCTTCAATTTTAAACCTCTCTTTCTTGCTGAGCAGAAGCTGCAGATGGCTGAATTCCACCTGAGCTCAGGCCAAGTTGGATATGCATCCGTTTAACAGTATTGTCACTGGGCTAGTAATCCAGAGGTAATGCTCTGGGGACCCGGGTTCAAATCTCAGCACAGGCAGATGGTGAAATTAGAATTCAATATTGAAAAAAAGACTGCGATTAAAAGTCTATCCTCGCCCGGCCTCCGTGTGATAGCAAATCCACAGCAATGTGGTTGACTCTTAAATGCCCTCGGCAATGCTGCAACTATACCAGATGTTGGTGAATATTGTGTGCAGTTCTAGTCACCTCACTATAAGGAGGATGTGGAAGCATTAGAGAGAGTACAGAGGAGATTTACCAGGATGCTGCCTGGTTTGGAGGGTAGGTCTTATGAGGAAAGGTTGAGGGAGTTGGGGCTTTTCTCTTTAGAGCAGAGGAGGATGAGAGGCAACTTAATAGAGGTTTATAAGATGACGAGGGGGATAGATAGAGCGGATGTGCAGAGACTCTTTCCTCAGGTGGATGTAGCTGTTACTAGGGGGCATAACTATAAGGTTCATGGTGGGAGAAATAGGAGGGATGTCCGAGGAAGATTCTTCACTCAGAGTGGTTGGGGTGTGGAATAGACTGCCTGCTGTGATAGTGGAATCGGACACTTTAGGAACTTTCAAGCGGTTATTGGATAGGCACGTGGAGCACACCAGAATGATAGGGAGTGGGATAGCTTGATCTTGGGATTGGACATAGCTCAGCACAACATCGAGGGCCGAAGGGCCTGTACTGTGCTGTACTGTTCGATGTTCTAATGACCCAGAAAGCCACTCAGGTCAAGGGCAATTAGGGGTGGGCAATAAGTGCTGAAGCCACACATTCCGGCTGGTTGAAAAAGAACCAGCTGCACTTAAAATATTGATCAACATCCGAGCAATTAGTTAATGAGGTGGATAGTGACTTATTTCCTTAAAAGGGGGAGGAGAGCGAATCAATTGCATTGAATCAGCAATGTTTGTTTTGGCCAATGATGCCCTCAGATCGTTAACCACGTGATCTCCAACAAATACAGATCCAAAACAGGGAGTGAGGAATGGTTAAAAAAAAACAGAAGGTGCTGGAAAATTTCAGCAGATTGCTGTCAGACCTGCTGAGGTTTTCCAGCATTTTCTGTTTTTGGTTCAGCTTCCAACATCCACAGTATTTTGTCTTTACGATAGTAAAGCACAATAATCCTGTGAAAGAGTCATACAAACTGAAACACTAACTCTGTTTCTCTCTCTGCCGGTGAAGCCAGGCCTTTTGGCCAGAATTCTACCATCCCACTCACCATGGGAATCAGAGCAGGGGCAAGGGGCGGACCATGGAAAGGTCCAGTGACCTTGGGCTGGATTGTACAGTTTTGGGATGAGTTAGGGCGTAAAATCCCACTTTGTATTTTTCCAGCATTTTCAGTTTTTATTCCCAATTTCCAACATCCTAAGTTTAAAGTTTATTTATTTATTTGTGTCACAAGTAGGCTTACATTAACACTGCAATGAAGCTACTGTAAAAATCCCCTAATTGTCCCACTCTGGTGCCTGTTCGGGTACACTGAGGGAGAACTTAGCACGGCTAATGCATCTAACCAGCACATCTTTTAGACTGCGGGAGGAAACTGGTGCACCCAGAAGAAACCCACGCAGACACGGGGAGAACGTGCAGACTTCGCACAGCCAGTGATCCAAGCCAGGAATCGAACCTGGATGCTGCAAGGCAGCAGTGCTAACCACTGTGCCAACGTGCCACCCCCGCAGTATACTTTGATTTTCTTTGAGTGGGGCTAGGAAGACAGGGGAAACAAAAAAAAAAAATCTATTTGGCTTCTTAAATCTTACAAGTAATCTTATTTGCCCCACATCTTTTCAAACTGGGAGCTGCACCTCGTCGAGTGCTCGGATTTCCAGATTTTTGCGGCTGCTTTGTTTGGGTTTCAAGCTAAGACTTATGACCGTCAATAATTCAAGGCTCGACAGATATTCTATGCTGCAGCGAGTCTCAAAGGCTCTTAGATGATTAACTCGCCCTGATTTCCAGAACAGAAGGCTAACTGCATGCGGCACATTTGCTGCTGATACCTGCCACAGTGAATGCAGATTGAGGTCAATCCCTTCACAGTAATAACACAGCCGTTCCTTAATATGTGTCAGTGCTGCCAAACACTGGACAAGTCCCTTGTGTGAGATTCTCCTGTTCCTCACGCCATGCATGCACTCAAAGCAGCAAAACAGTGCCCGACGTGGGGCTGTGGGGGATAGCAAAGTGGCTCTCTCTTCCCCAGTGCGAGCCATTTGGTAGACTGACAAAAAGGAGGCCATTCAGTCCATCCTGCCTGTTTCAAAGAGCTATCCAATTAATCACGCCTAACCCGCTCTCTCCCCACAGCCCTGCAATTGTTCCTGCTCAGGTATCTAGTTTTGAAAGATAGGCACCTCAGTCAGAGGGCTCTGAAGAGGGATCACACGGACTCGAAACATTGGGTGGGATTTTCCAGCTGTGCTGGCCCCCAAAACCAGAAAATCCCACCCGAGGTCAGTAGACTTTTGCAATGGGCTGTCCGTAACGATTCCCATGGCGGGCAGGACAGGAAAACTCCCCCCATTAATTCTGTTTCTCTCTGCACAGATACTACCAGTTCAAGTTCATTTATTAGTGTCACAAGTACAAGTTTACAACTGCAATGAAGTTGCTGTGAAAATCCCCGAGCCGCCACACTCTGGCGCCTTACACACTGAGGGAGAATTTCGCACGGCCAATGCACCTAACCAGCGCGTCTTTGGGAGGAAACTGAAGCATCCAGAGGAAACCCACGCAGACACAGTGAGAACATGCAGACTCCGCATGGACAGTGATCCCAGTTGGGAATCGAACCCAGGTCCCTGGCAATACAAGGCAGCAGTGCTAACCACTGTGCCACCACGTCCCGCACCCGACGTGCTGAGTTTATTCCAGCATTTTCTGCTTTTATTGCAGGTATTGTTTCCTACAACTGAAAGTGGTGGGGTGGGGAAGGAGGAGTGAGTGAAGTATGGGGGAAGCAATGGAGGGAGGCAGGGGAAGAGTGGAGGCTTCCTTTCCCAGTAAAACAGTGACCAGCCACACACCGTGCCCAGGAACGACAAGTGTAAGTAACTAAAGAAAGCAGATGGAGCTTTGATCCCCAAGAGAGGACTATCAGAAAAGAAAGGCCATTCAATGAGGTGACAAATATCACTATGGCTTCATGTGAAAATTCCACTGGGTAAACAGGACATCCATCAATTGCAGTGCGGATATTGGAGGGACCAATTTACTATACTTATAGGGGAGGCGATGGCCTACTGGGATTACCTATTAATCCAGAAACTCATCGAATGTTTTGGGGACCCAGGTTCAAATCCCACCAAGGCAGATGATAGAATTTGAAATCAATTTTAAAAAATCTGGAATTAAGAATCTACTGATGACCACGAAACTATTGTCGATTGTTAGAAAAATCCATCTGTTCACTAATGTCCTTTAGGGAAGGAAATCTGCCATCCTTACTTGGTCTGGCCTACATGTGACTCCAGAGCCACAGCAATGTGGTTGACTCTCAACTGCCCATGGACAACTAGGGATGGGCAATAAATGCTGGCTCAGCCAGTGATGCCCATGTCCCACAAATGAATTTAAAAAAAAATCACTTAGTTGAGGACTTGTGGACTAACTCCCAAGTCTGGTATTTTCCTAATTGCCCCGGTGGAGTTTAACCAAAATATTCTGATTAATTCTTGTCCCAGATCCTAAGAAAAAGCCTCTTAATTTTTGATGCTGAGTAAGCACCATCTCTGCCAACCCTGAGATCTTGAAGAAGCTGCAAACTTATGGACCCTTCATCTACCTTAACACTACTCCCCTCTTCCCCACAAGGAGGATATCCACAACAGCAAAGAGAAATAAAAACAGAGGATGTGGGGAAGAGAAAACACTGGAGCTTCAAAGAGGAGCCTGATGGATTTGAAGAGTTAGGCAGGATTTTTCTCCCTCCGCTACAACATGATTTGTGGCAACAGCGAAAGTGGCCCACCTTTGGCCAGCGGCGGGGGTCTCCCCACCCCACTGCTGTCAACAGGAGGGTTTCCCTTTGTTCGTACCCTCGGCTGCCGGGCGCTCACCATTGGCAGGACTGGCCGACCCCATTGGTGGGAATGGCCAGAATGCCCTGCCTGTTAATTCGAGTTTCTCTCTCCACAGATGCTACCAAACTTGCTGAGATTTTCCAGCGCTTTCTGTTTTTATTTCAGATTTCTAGCATCTGGGGCGCTTTGCTTGCACTTCTGAGGGAACAAAGTGCTGGGTTACTGGTGGTAATGGGATAGCATCTTTCTACCTCTCCACAATGGAGTTCAAATGACAATTTTTCACACAGAGGGTGATTAATGAATGTCTGGAACAAGCTGTCAGATAGTAACAGAGGCAGGTATGGATTTGTCTTTTAAAAAGCGTTTAGAAGTTACACGGGTAAGATGGGTATAGAGGGATATGGGCCAAACGCAGGCAATTGGGACCAACTTAGTGGTTAAAAAAAAAGGGGTGGCATGGACAAGTTAGGCTGAAGGGCTGTAAACCATGACCCTATGATCACTGCCCCCCCCCCCTTCCACTCGCAAGCCAATAAAAGGATATGGGTGGCTGGCAGAAGAGAAAAGTTTGCAGGTAACTGGTCTGTAATCAATAGTGGGAACCCTGGATGATATTCTATCTCTGGAACACGACAACTGGGCTAGGCAATCACAAAGTGCCACTGACTGAGGTTTATCATGAGGAAAGCAAAAAGGGGCAATTTGAAATCTTTTCTTTGCCGTGATTGGAATGAGGTTGGTCACAAGCTTAACAATGCTTGGTAAGGGGCACGCCTGGAATACAATCATAGAATCTCTACAATGCAGAAGAAGCCATTTGCCCCACTGAGACTGCACTAACTCTGACAGGGCATCCCATCCAGGCCCTCGCACCCACCTTCTCCGTGCAACCCCACACATTTACCATGGCCAATCCACTTAACTGGCACATCTATGGACTGTGGAAGAAAATTGGAGGAAACACAGGGAGAACTCCATACAGACAGACAGTGACACAAGGCCGGAATTGAATCCAGGTCCCTGGCGCTGTGAGGCAGCAGTGCTAACCACCGTGCCATACACAGGTAGAGTTTTCTTTCAGCCAATCTCTCCTGTCTTTTCACTCTTTCCCAGATGTGGAGATGCCGGTGTTGGACTGGGGTGCACAGCAAGTAGTCTCACAACACCAGGTTAAAGTCCAACAGGTTATTCGGAATCACGAACTTTTGGAGCATTGCTCATTCATCAGGTAACTCACCCAATGAAGGAGCAGAACTCTGAAAGTTCGTGATTCCAAGTAAACCTGTTGGACTTTAACCTGGTGTTGTGAGACTTCTTATTCTTTCCCAGGCCTTTCCTTGTCCCCGTCCACTTTTCATAAAAAGCCTATCGTATTTCTAACTGTTCCCAGTTCTAATGAACTGTCATCGACCTGAAAGTCTAACTCTGCTTCTCTCGTCACAGGTTCTGCCTGACCTGTTGAGTGTTTCCAGAATTTTCTGTTGTCCGTGTATAGTTTTAGTGTCCTTACCAAAATGAGAATATACTAACCTTGCGGAGAGAGAGAGAGGACGCATAATGATTTGCCAGACTGATTCCTAATGAGGGGCTTGTCCCATGAGGAAAAGGTGGAGTAAATATAGAACATTATTGAGAAGAGTTTGATAGGATAGATGGAGGAAGACTATTTTTGCTGTTTTCGGAGGCTTAAACTAAGAGAGTTGCAGCATACAGGGACCTGCCATTTAACACTGAGATAACGAGAGATTTTGTCACTTAAAAGGAATGTGGATCTTTGGACATCTCCATCCCAGCTGTGGATTCTCAGTAACAGACTATATTCAAGACAGAAATCAAGATTTTTTGATATTAAAAGCAATTGAGGGATCTTATGGGAAAATGGAATTATTGAATCATAGAATCCTACAGTGCAGAAGGAGGCCATTCAGCCTATCAAGTCTGCACTGACCACAACCCCACTCAGGCCCTATCCCCATAACCCAATACATTTACCCTGTTAATCCCCCTGACACTAAGGGGCAATTTAGCCTGACCAATCCACCTAACCCGCACATCTTTGGAGTGTGGGAGAAAATCGGAGCACTCGGAGGAAACCCACACAGACACGGGGAGAATGTGCAAACTCCACACAGACAGACAATCACCCAAGCCGGGAATCAAACCAAGGTCCCTAGTGCTGTGAGGCAGCAGTGCCAACCACTGTGCCACCTTGCCACTCCTAATTGAGGTGGAAGGTCAGCCATGATTATAGAGCCAGGAGCTAAGCTCACCAGCCAATGGCACCTTATACCCAAACTGTGGGAAGCTGTTAGACTTGGAAAACATTTTTTGGAAGACTCGATGGGCCGAATGATCCATCCCTGCTCCTATTTCTTTGATGTTCTCTAATCGTCACTCAGAGAAGAGAACCTAATCTCAGTTAGGCTTGGATTTGAAAAAGGACAACTATAAAAGAATACTAACAAGGCTAGATGTATGAGGAAAATCAAGGGAATTACAGCACAGAAGTAGATGATGAGGCTTTTATTTATTCATTTGTGGGACATGATCATTGCTGGCTGGCCAGCATTTATTGCCAATCCCTAGTTGCCCTCGGAGGGCAGTTGGGAGTCAACCACATTGCTGTGGCTCTGGAGTCACGTGTAAGCCAGACCGGGTAAGGACGGCAGATTTTCTTCCCTAAACGACGTCAGTGAACCAGTTGGGTTTTTCTGACAATGGACAATAATTTCATGCTCATCAGTAGATACTTAATTCCAGATATTTTTTGTTGAATTCAAATTCCACCATCTGCCGTGGTGGGATTTGAATCCAGGTCCCTACAACATTAGTTGAGTTTCTGGATTAATAAAAGCAAATTACTGCAGATGCTGGCATCCGAAACCATACGAGAAAATCCTGGAAAATCTCAGCAGGTCTGGCAGCATCTGTAAGGAGAGAGAAGAGCTGACATTTCGAGTCCAGATGACCCTTTGTCAAAGCTTTTCATTAAAGCCTATCGTATTTCTAAAGCTTTGACAAAAAGTCATCTGGACTCTCAACATCAGCTCTTTTCTCTCCTTACAGGTGCTGTCAGACCTGCTGAGATTTTCCAACGTTTTCTCTTTTGGTTTTTGGATTAAAAGTCTAGTGATAATACCACTTGGCCATCACCTCCCATCATATCCACTCTCAGTTTAGACTTTTGTCACGGAATTTTATTTTTAAAGGCCCATGCCAGGGCTGACGCACACAAACTAGGCCGACACTGCACAGCTTCCTTTTGGATAGGATGTAAAATCGAGGCCCCAGTACCTGCGCAGGCAATCATGATAGAGTTAATGAGACAAATAGCTGAGAATCCACTTCGCATCCTGACCAATATCGTTCCCCGTCCCAACATGACCAAAAGATAAAGCCGTCATCTGCTTTGATTCAGAGTCTGGTGATCTCGCTGTGTGGCCCACCTTTGGCCGTATAGCTTGGCCCTCACACTAATCCATTGGCAAGCTGTGAACTAGTTTGGTACATCCGGCAATGTGAAGGGCTGCATATAAATGCAAATCATTTCTTTTCTAACGAGCGCGACTTCCTTCTCCACATTCCAGTTTCAATGTACTGCGTTAATCCTTGCTCGGGCAAGCTGACAACAATGCTGGGCTCAACTCCATCCTGTTTGGCTCACAGCCAGTGGCAATTGACACCTTTCTGACATCCAAAAAATGCCCCCCGCCCCAACAAGGATAAACTCATACGGCAGAAGCTCCCACTGATCTTTCTACCCAAAGTCACCAACTATGAGGAAACTGCAACACCCCGCCCCAGATGGGTTCTTTTTTATTTAACAGGACTGGAATGTTCTGGCTTCCAATTCCAACACAAACAAAAGGAGGTTAATTCACAGAAGTGATTCATTGATCCAAATCAGATGATATATTTTTCGTAAAGTGGTCATTCCAGTTCATGCAAATCTAGAAATTGGGCCAATAGGACTATCCCTGTTTCCGCTAATTTGCCAGATCTCAGTCTACCTTTAACACCCCTCGAACCAAGGAGGTAAAAAGTCAAATTAACCAGGCTCCCATTCCCAATTTTTCAAAGACTCCCTACAGTGCAGAAGGAGGCCATTCGGCCCATCGAGTCTGCACCGACTGCAATCCCACCTATTCCCATAACCTCTCATATTTATCCCTGCTAATCCCCTGACTCTAGGGTCAATTTCGCATGGCCAATCAACCTAACCCCCATGTGTTCGGACCGTGGGAGGAAACCAGAGCACCCAGAGGAAACCCACGCAGACATGGGGAGAATGTGCAAACTCCACACAGACAGTGATCCAAGCCGGAAATTGAACCCAGGTCCCTGAAGTTGTGCTAACCATTGTCCAACCACGTCGCCCAAGCAGTGTGGTAGGTACAAGCGTGAAGAACAGCCATCCCCCCCCATTCATTTATCTGATGATACTCGAACAGATCAAACCAATATCTCAAACCTGACCTCAGCAGAAGGGGTTTGGAGGAAGGGGGAATAACATTCCAAGCTAATGACTCCATCTCTCCTCAAAAGGAAATGCTTCAGGTCTGTATAACATTTAATTTTGGTGCAAGACATCTGGCTTTTGCAGGGGACAAAACTCTCTTACATCTTGTGTACTGATAGATCTTTTGTGGGGCTGTCCATGACAAGCCAAATGAAAGGCATTTTATAAAAGGAAGGATGTCCTTGCTATGAGGGAGAACAGTGAAGGTTTACCATTCCTGGGATGGCAGGTTTGTCATATGAGGAGAGACTAAGTCCATTTGGATTGTATTCACTGGAGTTGAGAAGAATGTGAGGGGATCTCACAGAAACTTATAAAATTGTAACAGGATTAGACAGGGTAGAGGTCCACCTCGTGTCAAACGAGGGGCATGCGTGGGCTGCTCTTGGAGGTTCCGGGAGTGGCCTAGTACTTCGTGTCGGTGTGTGTGCTTGATCCTGGACTGGTAGACGGGCGCCGCAACAGCTCGGTGACTAGCACTGCTAGCTGTGCAGATACATGGATTTGGGCCTGTGTCTGTGGGAGTTTGCGCATTCTCCCTGTGGTTGCGTGGGTTTCCTCTGGGCGCTCCAGTTTCCTCTCACACCCCAAAGATGTGCTCTTAGGCTGATTGGTTTTACCAAATTGACACTATTCTCCCCTGAATCTGGCTAAGTTAGGGGTTCCATTCGTAGACACGCAGGGTAGAATAGGTGTAGGGTGATGCGGCGGCGTGGGCTTGTTGGGCCGAAGGGCCTGTTTCCCGTGCTGGGTTGTTCTTTGTTCTTTGTTAATTCTCCTGATGGTGGGGGAGTCCAGAATTAGGGGTCATAGTTTGAGGATACAGGGTAAACCTTTTCGAACTGAGATGAGGAGAAATTTCTTCACCCAGAGACTGGTGAATGTGTGGAATTCACTGCCATAGAAAGTAGTTGAGGCCAGAATAACATGTGATTTCAAGAAGAAATTAGATATAGCTCTTGGGGCTAAAGGGATCAAGGGATATGGGGGTGGGAGGGGGAGGGATCAGGATACTGAATTCAAATGACCAGCTACAATCAAAACGAATGGTGGGGCAGGTCCAAAGGGCCGAATGGCCTACTCCTGCTTCTAGTTTCTATTAGAACATGAAAGTTACACCACATGCTATACCATGATTGACTTCTCTTCATAAACTGAGGGTACACCCCTGCAAAGTCACAAAATATAAAATTGCTGTTGAGAAATTGCTGAGCGAGACCAATCAGTATGCAAAATTTGGCTTTTTAACTCTTTGTTAGAAACGAAGGTCAACCCGAGGTCAGCTAGATATCCAGAGGGAAAAAAATAAGGAATGGGAACCCTGACTCTTCCTAATCCAGAGGCACTGATGTTGCTCCATGCTGATGTGACACCTCCCCAACATGTTGAGCTAAGTCAGCACAGACTGGGGGGGGGGTCAATCCCAGGGGCCTTCCAGGTCTGCCAGGCTCAACTGCTCACCAAACCTGCACAGCCATTGACTGAGCTTCAATATCAGACTGCCCACTGTCCAATCTCCTCCCTTATAATTTTCAGGTATTACCCATAATCTGATGCCACTGAGCAAAATTCCACATTTAGAGATGCCCTTCTCTGATCAGAACCTTCCACACACCTGACGAAGGGACACCATTTCCGAAAGCTTGTGGGTTTACTAGCAAATAAACTGGTTGGACTTTAACCTGGTGTTGTGAGACTTCTTACAAAATTCTACACACATAAGCAGCTCTGTCTTGGATGAAGAGAGGGGGAAATCACAGAAGCCTGAGCTGTGTAATCCCAGTCTAACCAGCTCCTGTTGTTTCACATATGCGTGGCCACTTAATTTCCCTCCAACTAGCCATAAAAGAACATAAAAAGTGTATTTGCTGCACTGACACTCATCAGGAACCTATCAGAGGAGACTTGGCAGAGAAAATGATGGGCCTTCAAACAGGAATGTGCTTATCTGATTTGCAAATAGCTTCGAGTTGGAGCACAATTCCTCAGGCGACATTTGCCTTGTTCACCTCGGATCACCTGCTGTAATCTGTATTTCAGGTTATCTGCACTCTATCAAACCCAAATATCCCATGGTGCATTCACGCAAGTGAGGGGCAACTCCTATCATCATCCGTCAAGTCAAAGAGCACTGGGCTCCATCAAATGATCTTCAACTCAAAACACCTCAGGCTTCCCTTTTGATGACACAGAGCAAGCTATCAAACCAACATTGTGGTCTGGGCTTTGTGGTGCTAATCACAGCTTACGACAGGAAGGCTGAAGTCCGGTTTTGACAATTGTTTGGGTTTCACCCTGAAGGTTTTAATCACGCAACCTCCTGCCCCTATGGCATTCTTAAGGGGGGTGGGGGGGGGGGGGGCTTGACAAGGTAAACACTGAGAGGATGTTTCCCTTCATGGGACAGTCAGAGACTAGAGGGGTAGTCTCAGAGTGCCAACTTGAGGCTCAGATGAGGAGGAATTTCGTTTGAGGGTTGTGAGTCTTTGGAACTCTGTCCCCACAGCTGTGCCTGGTGTCTGGCTCTGTGCGTGTGTGTATGTGTGTGTCAGAGTGTGTGTGTGTGTGTGTGTCCGAGTGTGTGTGTGTGTGCGCGTGTGCGCACGCGTGTGTCTGTCTGGTGTCTGGCTCTGTGCGTGTATCTGCACGTGTGCATGGCTCCGTGTCCGGCTCCACATCCGTGGAGCTGTGCCCAGCTTTGTGTCCATGTGTGCGCGCGTGCCTGTGTATATTTATGGATGAAATAGATAGATTTTTGACCAGTAAGGAAATCAAGGGTTATGGGAGAAAGGGCAGCAGAGTAGGTATGAATATTGTGGGATCAGCCATGAACCTATTGAATGGTGGGGCAGGCTCGGGGGGTTAGAAGGCCTACTCCTGTTCCTGTTGCTTATGGTCTCCAGCAACCATTGATGCCTCCATATAACCATAATTCCATCCCCGCCATCTTCCTGCACCAATCAGAAAGGCAAACAAACTCAGGCTCCCCAGTTAAGGAGATGTTTGATCATGAGCCAGAGAGCTCGTCTTTCAGGTCCCCACACTATTTACCATAAGAATAAATACGCAATTTTTGTCTGTCCACACTATTTTGATTGGTCAATGGATTGACTCAATGGGGGCAGCCTGCCAGACACAGGACGACTTGGGGCATGAATGACATCATTGTTCATCATCACCACATTCCACTTCAAAAGCATTTCATTGGCTGTAAAATGCTTGAAGACTTCTTATGGCTGTGAAAGGCATTATGGGAATGTGCGACACTCTGTTCTCTCACCCACAGTTGAATTAGTAGCATTATCAAGTTTCTTTTAAACGGCAGGATTGACTTTTCACAGAAAAGCTTTTGTCATCGTCCGTGTCAAGGGCAGTGGAAATCTGGAATACTCCAGAAGGCTGTATGTGCACAACAACAAAAAAAACCAGACCTTTTAAAGCTGGAGATTGATGGGTTTTCATTAGGTAAGGAATAGACAAAGGTGAAGTAAACAGACACAGATTAGCTGTGATCGAATTGAACAAGGATCAGGTTGAAGGTTTGTTCCAAATGTTGATGAAGTTCATTATTTTCTGTTTGCAAAGTGTGTGGGTGGGGGGTGTATGTCTGTGTGCGCTTTATAGTTCTGTATTTGTGTAGGGGTGTGTGGGTGCTGTGTGTGTGTGGGGGGGGGGGTGCGTGGAGGTAGGGGTCTGTGTGTGTGTGTGTGTGTATTGGTGGTGGTTGTGGTTGGGGGGGGGTGGTGGTCTGGCCATGGGTGGGTGGTTTTGCCTGGCTCTGTGTTCATGTGTGTGTGTGTGGGGGGAGAGGCCTGGTTCTGTGTGTGGGTGTGTTTGGCTGTGTTCATGTGTCTGTGTTGGGGGGAAAGAGGTCTGGTTCTGTGTGTGGGTGTGGGTGTGTTTGGCTCTCTATACATACACCAACCCACTTCCCAACTCTGCTCCATTGGAGTCAGCACCTTCAAATCAGTTTTTTTGCATACTCATCCTAACTCTCTTTGTCTGCTCACCATGCTCTGTTTCTCCTCAAGGGCAATTAGGGATGGGCAATAAATGCTGGCCTAGCCAACGATACCCACTCCAAAAGAACTCCCAGAACACGCAGACTTCCTGTCAGCTCCCTGAACCTCTCTCCCACCTTCTGCTCAACCTTCAGAGCTTGCCACCTGTAAAACTGCCAGGGTTGTTTCATTAGATTCAAAAGGATTATACAAAAAGAGTTTAACATAAAGCAGGTGGCATCTTTTATTTTTAAAATGTTGGAAACGTCATTAAATCATTGTTCCAATATGAACAGTTAAAAGAGCCAAGCAACATCTTTACTATGATATTTGTAAGTGTATCCACTCTAGGGCTAACTATCTATTGAAGTAAAAATCAACACTGGTCTCATTTGAATTGTTCCTGTGGCTACAGACACACTAGGGCATCAGAATGATACTCGACAACACCAGTGGACTAACATCCCATCAGCTCGCAGCACTTCCTCTAGAGTCTTTGGCTTAAGGCTGGCATTCCTGTCTCAGAGTCAAAGGGTTTGGTTCCAGACAGTTTCTCTTTATTCCTTCTTGGGACAATGAGCGTCGCTGGCAAGGCCAGCATTTGTTACCGATGAGCTAAGTGACTTGCCTGCCCATTTCAGAGGGCCATTTAAAGACAACAACACTGCTGTTGTATGTGGATCAGACGAGGTTGGCAGATTTCCTTCCCCAAAGGGCATTAGTGAACCAGTTGGGTTTTGCGACAATCAATCGTCACCAACACTAAGACTGCTTCACATCCCAGATTTTTATGAACAGAATTTAAATTCCACCACCTGCCAAACGGTAGGGCTTAAATCCTTGTCCCCAGAGCCATGGCCCAGTGGTATTATCGCTGAGACTATTAATCCAGAAACCCAGCTGACGCTCTGGGGAACCTGGGTTCAAATCCCACCATGGCAGATAGTGGAATTTGAATTCAACAAAAAAAAAATCTGGAATTAAGAATCTACTGATGACCATGAAACCATTACCAGAAATCCCCATCTGGTTCACTTGTGTCCTTTAGGGAAGGAAATCTGCTGTCCTTACCTGGTCTGGCCTACATCTGATTCCAGAGCCACAACAATGTGGTTGATTCTCAACTGCCCTCTGAAATGACCAAGCAAGCCACCCGGTTTCAAGGGCAACTAGGGATGGGCAATAAATGCCGGCCAGCCAGTGACACCCTGTTCCTCAAATGAATAAAAAAAATTAGCCGGGGCCTTTGGATTACTAGCCCAATGACATTACCATGATGCCACCATCAGAAATCCAGCTCTGTCTACACTTGGTTGTGGGTGTCCCACCCCCTTCATTGTATGGGGGGTGATCCTATAAAACTTGCCAACTGTACAGGACTAGCCAACCTAAATCAGCAGCTCCAAAGATAGTTCAAGTCCTGTTCACGTAGCAGCCTGTAAATCCTTCCACCACGTCACATTATTCTCTAAGGGACAAGTACAAAAATGCAAAAACAGCACGCAGAGAGCTGGGAAAACAGACACAGAATCCTTCAGAGGCAGATGTACAGAGATAAGAAACAAACACATACACACAGGTATAGAAAAGAGAGACAGAGGACAAAAGAGAACAGTGCACGAGCACACACATGCACGCACACACAGAGGACACAATAGCAATAGTGAGAGGTAAATTGAAAGGAGGCAGATGAAGAAAGACAGTTAAGAAACATGCACACAAAGAAAGTGAGATGGAGAGAAAAACAGAATTGAAATGAACTGCGCTCTCCAGCACCTGTTGGAAGGTGAGGGCACATGAAGCAATGATTTCTTTTTATCGTCACACTAAGGCTTTTCTTCAGTAGACCCCTACGTCCTTCTATAAGGCTCTATGGTTGGCTGAAGGGCTACACAGTTCTGATTGAGTCAGCACTGTGAGGAAGAGGCTTGGATCATAATTAATTCTGAAATGGTGCTCCTCTAACTAACTGCAGGGCAGGAATTTTTAGAAGTATGAGCTCCTTCCCTGTTCCAGCCAATCGAACCAAATCAATGGTTTCCAACAATGGATGTGGGTAAAGAAGGCTGGAATTCAGAAATAACATTGCTCTGGGAGCCGAAATGGGATGACTCAGAAACAACAGACAATTAAACTCAACAAAGCCGGGGTACTGGGCAGCAAATGATTCTGAAATAGTTGCAGGCTGGCTTGGGCTGGCTAGAGGAGAGAACGGGGAGCAAACCAAGGCTCAAATATAGAGGAGGGGCAGTAAGAGATGGCAAGGAAAGCAACCACCAACACTTACATCATTCAGTCACAAGGTAAACACAGTTGAGGAACATGATTTGACTGACTATGCTCTCCCTCTGCCATACGTACACCTACAGCAAATGCCCTTGTTACACACACAAACCATCAAATTGCCATTGTTTCACACACACACACCCCCTACAGCAATTGCCTTTGTTACAGACGCACACAGAGCAATTGCCCCTGTTAAAACGCACAAACCATCAAATTCCCACTGTCTCACACACACAACCCTACAGCAAATGCCCTTGTTACAGGCACACCAAATTCCCACTGTCTCACACACACACAATCCTACAGCAATTGGTGTTGTTACAGACACAAACCATCAAATTCCCACTGTTACACATACAATCCTACAGCAATTGGTGTTGTTACAGATACAAGACATCAAATTCCACACAAACACACCCCTGCAGTAATTGCCCTTGTTACAGACACACCATCAAATTTCCACTGCCACACATACACACTTTTTGGCAGAATATTCCTGCTGGGAGGCGAGAAGCTGAGATGGTTTGGTAGAGTGTCCTGGAAGGTAAGGGCGTAACATATTCCCTGCTCTATTTACGGTGAAATTGCAATGTGATGTGAATAAACTGTGCTGCACAGCTGAGGAAAGCAGCAAAACCTGATGAGCCATAACTGACACTACCTTACTTCCCTTTTAAAAAAAACTGACAGCCAAATAGGCCTGGTTGGGATCTTATTGACATGTGAAAACAAATTGTCACAATGAGAGCACATTGGGACGCAGCCTTGTAATATAATCAGTAGGAATGCCCAATATTCCATTACTTGTATTACAGGGAGTGGAAGTACACACTGTCACACTCACAGTACTGCTGGAATTTTCTTTCCTTTAAGGGCTTTTTAACCTCTGGGAGCATGCTCTGACCCTCCAAGGAGTTTTTTTTTGGGCACATTATTTAAGACAGGAGATCCCAAAATGCTGGAAAATCTAATTCAATATTTCAAGGGGGGGATGGTGGCCTTCTTTTCAAATCCATTTATGGGCATCGATGGCTGGTCAACATTTATTGCCCGTCACCAATTGCCCTTGGAGGGCACTTAGAGTCACCCACATTGCTCCATGGCTCTGGAATCACACGTAGGCCAGACCAGGTAAGGATGGCAGATTTCCTTCCCTAAAAATATATTAATTAACCAGATGGGTATTGTCACTGGGCTTCAGTAATTCAGAGGCAGAGAGCAACATTCTGGGAACCTGGTTCAAATCAGACCAGAGATGCTGAAGTTTGAATTCAATTTTTAAAAATCTGTAATTAAAAGTCTAATGGACCATGAAACCATTGTCGATTGTTGTTTTAAAAAAAAAACCCGACTAATGTCCCTTTAGGAAAAGGAATCCCTTACTTGGCCTACATGTGATTTTAGACCCACAGCAATGGGGGTTGACTCGTAACTACCCTCTGAAATGGCCCGGCAAGACACTCAGTTGAATTTAAATTTTTTTTTAAGTTTATTAGTTCAGAAGTAGGCTTTTATTAACACTGCAATGAAGTTACTGTGACAATTCCCCCCCCCCCCTCACCGTCGCCACACTCCAGTGCCTGTTCGTGTACACTGAGGGAGAATTTGGCACGGCCAATGAGCCTAGCCAGCTCGTCTTTCGGACTGTGGGAGGAAACCAGAGCACTCAGGAAATCCACGCAGACATGGGGAGAACATGCAGACTCCACACAGACAGTGACCCAAGCTGGGAATTGAACCCGCGTCCCTGGCACTGTGAGGCAGCAGTGCTAACCACTGCGCCATCCTGTTGAAGGGATGGGCCCAGTCACAATGCCCACATTGAGCACAGAACCATGTCAACATTGCACGTGGTAGTGCCAGAAATTGGGAGTCAGATGCTCTTGGCTTCTTAAATGTGGGCAAATGGACACAGGCTTGGTAGAACTGACTCTAAAAACACAAGAAGGTGATGTTGTGGGTGTGAGATATTGAAATACAGGGGAAGAAATATGGCCCTGATGTTTCCCCAGCTCCAAAATAGATATTGATTTGCAGGATGGTGTTGACACTTTGGGACAGACCTTGATTCTGTGTGCAAAATAGATGCTAGCAACCTGCCTCACATTTACCTCAGTCCTTATTCCCCTTTGAAGTGAATGGATCGGGAGAGACACTGGTTAACTAGCACCAGTTTTACACTATTGCACAAAGTGAAGACCTTGGATGGAATTTTCCATTTTTGAAACTGAGTGCGATGGCTGGTGAGTTTCGCACTGTTTAAAGCTTTATTTAGGACTCACACGTAGGCTTACATCAGCATTGCAATGCAGTTACTGTGAAAATTCCCTAGTCGCCACACTCCTGTGCCTATTCGGGTACACTGAGGGAGAATTTTAGCACGACTAATAGTTTCGGGCTGTGGGGGGAAACTGGAGCACCCGAAGGAAATCTAAGCAGACACGGGGAGAATGTGCAGACTCCGCACAGACAGTGACCCAAGGCCGGGAATCGAACTCGGGTCCCCAGCGCTGTGAAACGGCAGTGCTAACCACTGTGCCACCAGCGGCATGGCAAGAAATCACGCCCAATTGTGTAATTAATAAGCAAACAAGTGCACATAGGCACTCTGAATCATCTGGTGGGTCAGGAATTGATTTATCCAACACACCATCACCTGGTGTTCCCAATGGTCCAGGCGCCATATTTAAACACCAACCTCACCGACTCTCTCCAGCCCAGCTTTCAGGAGACCTGTGGAATTGGCTGCTGTAAAGCCACTCCTGGGTGTTGCATTGACTGCCTGCAGGCTCTCACGATGGCGTGTAGTAACCCTTGAACACTCTTTACCCTGGGGATGGCTCCACATAGCCCACCCTGCCGGCCTGGGAGGTCCCTGTGAGGGCAGATAGTGCATTGGGCAACTGCTCCCAAACCAGAGCGGGAGGAAGATGAATGATTTTCGCCCACTCCATACGGGTAGGTCAACCTTCTCCTCACCACAGCCTCACACTCTCATTGTGCACTCAAAGGGTTACGTTGCTCAGGGATCTCATACAATATTAGTGAGGGATACATCACCACTGAGTGTCTCACTGTGGCATCGCCAGCATCTCAACTATCACGCTGCATAAACACTGCCTCCACCCACACAGGGGGAGGGTTCGGTTCACACAGTCAGCTTGCATACTTCCCATACTTTGGGTGGCATGGTAGCACAGTGGTTAGCACTGCTGCTTCACAGCTCCAGGGACCTGGGTTCAATTCCCGGCTCAGGTCACTGTCTGTGTGGAGTTTGCACATTCTCCTCGTGTCCGCATGGGCTTCCTACGGGTGCTCCGGTTTCCTCCCACAGTCCAAAGATGTGTGGGTTAGGTTGATTGGCTATGCTAAGAAATTGCCCCGTAGTGTCCAGGGATGTGTAGGTTAGAGGGGATTAGTGGGTATAATATGTAGGGATATGGGGGTAGGGCCTGCGTGGGATTGTGTTCAGTGCAGATTCGATGGGCCGAAGGGCCTCTTTCTGCACTGTAGGGTTCTGTTCTATGTTCCCAACCTCTTCTCCACCTCCGTGCACTCACCTTCACCCAGGCCCAGCTCACCATAAGAGGGCAAGATCAGAGACTGGAGGAGGGAAGACAGACATAACGGACCTCACTAAATTGGAGGAGGATGTCGCTGTGTTAACGGGGACAGCGTCTGTGGGGAAGGCAGGGTCGGTCTCCCTCCCAGCAAGCCAGTATGGATGAATCCTCGGTGCACTCAGCACATCCTGACATTCACAGTGAGTGACTTGCAATGTTGTATTCAGCCTGCTTATTATCTAAATCTCTCAGCTCTCTCTTACAGGCTCCAGCAGGTTGAGACATAGTAGCAGAGCCAACAGAAGCTCCGGCCCCCAGGCAACCTGGGATGAGGCAGCTGTGGATCCATTCGAGGAAGATCCTGTTGCTGCATTCACCTTCGCCCTCTACCAGCTCCGAGACACACACCCCGGGGGATCCCTCTAAGTTGTAGAGGGGGCTTGGGGTCACTTCCTGGGGAACACCTCACAGACACAGCAGGCAGAGGCAGTGACAGCCCAAGTTTCTGAGTCTAAATCAGATGATGCACCTCTGGAAATGAGCCATGAAGACACCATCCAGGACAAAGCAGCCCAGTTGATCAGTAACGCCTCCACAAACTTTCACTCCCTCCACCAACAGTATGTACCATCTCCACGGAATTTACCAAGGCTCCTTAGGCAGCATCTTCCAAACCCACAACCACCACCATCTAGAAGGAGAGGGGCGGCAGAAACATGGGTACATCACCACCTGGAGGTTCCCCTCCAAGCCACTCACCATCCTGACTTGGAAATATGCCGTTGTTCCTTCATCGTGGCTGGGTCAAAAATCATGAAACTCTCCCTAACAGCACTGTGGGTGTACCTACAGCCTCCTCCAGTAATCGCAAAGCCCATAATCATTGTGGTCTATAGTCCAACCCGCTCACCTGAACCCATCATTGTAGATGTCCCCGTACCCCACTGTGGGCACCATCACTTAGAGGACAGCTCCCTGCACCCAGGGAAGTGTCAAATACCCCACCCCCCGTATCGTTTCCCATCCCATCCACAGCCCAGTACCCGACCAGACGTAGTCTTAATGACACTGGCCATGACCATGGCCACACGCTGCACACCAAGTTGTGCCTTATTCTAACAGCACATGGCCCTTGCCTCCTCTGGAGTGGGATTATGATGTGCATACCATGCATAGCCCTGCAGTATGGGCCACTCTCGCACCCTGACTGCTTGACCCCAAGGTTTATTTGGTAGCAAACACCTCTAGCTTTCAGGGTTTTGCCCCTTGTCCAAAAGCTAGTGGCGTTTGCTACCAAATAAACCTGTTGGACTTTAATCTGGTTTTGTAAGACTTCTTACTGTGTTTACCCCCGTCCAACGCCGACATCTCCACATCACGCTTGGCCCCAGACCAGTGACTTTGACTGTCTTTCTCTTAGATCTCCCATTCCTGCTGACAGCAATGTCCGAACCCCCACCCCACTTCCAAGAGTCTCTGTGAAACCCATCCCTCATGTACAAGCCATTCTCCTTCTCCCATGGATCTCTGCACAAGCCTTCAGTTCTTGTGCCAATCTAACACCACGCCCTCCCCGCTCCCCTCATATTCCAGAGTCTGCATGCTGCTCCTCCAAACCGTGTGGTTCCGTTCCCTACAGGTATCCAGTCTTTCATGCTGGGCTCCAGCTTCCCCACCCTCGGCCTTCCTTTCACCTGTCATTGTCTTCCCCCCACTCCCCCAAACCCACCTTCGCCCACGGTTCCCCAAGTTTCCTTCCCAGTACTGGTCTCTCTCCAAATTGCTGCCACAACTATGCCCCCAGGTAACACCCTCCCAGATAACAGGAAGCCAGTGAGGAGGCAAGCCTACACTCCAGCCTGTGCAGCCTCTCACTAGCACTGGTCAGAACTCCGGCGCGGATAGGTTTTGTGTAGACCTCAAAAAGTCAGGAGTGAAGTAGGGGCCAGCAGCTGCACACCACGTACTCCAAATGCGTCCCACTGATGTGACACTAGATCAGGAGGGGCTGTGTGATTCCAGCGAGTAGCTTTTTAATGCATATTCATGAGACGAAACGAGGAGAGGTTAAGTCGGTGAGGATTGTACTCACTGGAGTTTAGAAGAGCGAGAGGGGACCTGATAGAAGCTAATAAAATTCTAACAGGGTTAGACAGAGTAGATTCAGAAAGGATATTCCCAATGGTGGGGGAATCCAGAACTAGGAGGTCATAGTTTAAGGATAAGAGGAAAACCTTTTAGAACTGAGGGGAGGAGAAATTTCTTCACCCAGAGGGTGGTGAATGTATGGAAGTCACTGCCTCAAAAATAGTTGAGGCCAAAACATTGTGTGATTTCAAGAAGAAATTAGATATAGCTCTTGGGGCTAAAGGGATCGAGAGACATGGGAAGAGGAGGGATCAGGATATTGAATTCAATGATCAGCCATGATCAAAATGAATGGCGGAGCGGGCTTGAAGGGCCGAATGGCCTGCTCCTGTTTCTAGCTTCTATGATGCATGCACATAGCCTTCCCAGCCCTGGATCAGTGGGAAATGCGACCCGCCAAAGCGGCGAGGGGGAAAATTCCAAACCATTTCTCCCCCCCCCCCAACCCCCCGGTTTCGGATTTTGGGCCTCACTCCGAATTTTCCAGCCACGAGACCCCCTGGCAGGCTGGAGGAGGAAGTTAGGCCCCTGACGGGGTTTCCTTTGCATTTCATTATTCTCAGCTGTTACTCTGACAGTGGTGGGTGACCGACGGACTTCTCCTTGCTCACAGGAGAGAACAGGATTGCCGCAGTGTGTCTGGGAAGCAGCCAAGGAGACTCCGGTTCAGAATGCGGGGGGTGGAAGGAATCTCGGGTGCTCAGATGGGGCACCAGCAGACGTACAATCCTCCACAAGCCTGAGAGTCATGCGGGCTGTAGCAAGCAGACCGAGGGACTGACTCACAGTGAGTCATGGGGTAAGTGCGGGAAAATATTACATTGACAAGGAATGAATGAGAGTAGGGCATTTTTCTTCACAAGGCAGTTTAGTTGATGAGCAGAGCTCAGCCTGGGGGCATCCTGTGATCCCAGGTGATCATGACGCGGAGATGCTGGTGCTGGACTGGGGTAAACTCAGCAAGAAGTCTGACAACACCAGGTTTAAGTCCAACCAATTTATTTGATAGTAAACTCACAAGCTTTCGGGGTTTGCCCCTTCATCCCAGGTGATCCACAGAGAACGCACTGTGTCCCGTTTGCGTGGTTAGTCAGCCTGAAATAAGGACTCCTTTGAGCTGCAGATTTCCGACAGTGGCCACACAAGAGGATCTAGATGTAATCTCTTGATAAAAATATCAGCACGGGGACCAAACCCAGCTTTCAAGGGGTTAAAATCACAGGGCAGACAGGAGCAGATTGTGTTTCAGATTGGGGGGGGGTGGTATCTAAAGCAGCACGTTGCAGACAATGCAAAACCACTTGATATTCTTCTGACCTTTCACACTGATCACTGCTGCAGCGACTCTGTACATCTGAGCTCCGAGGTGGGGTGGGCGGACGGGATAGGGACCAGAGGTCATTGCCAATTTGGGAAAGTGGCTGCCATTCTGGGAGGGGGTTGGGGGCTGGAGGGGGGGCGGGGGGGTGAAATTGGATAGACTGCCTCTGTAAAAAAAAAATCAGAAAGACCAGCTGCAGAGAGTTATAAAAAAGAGAGAGACAGGTGGCAAAAGGAGTTTGCCAGGGAAGCAGTACAGAGGAAGCGAGATCAAAATATCAGATTGAATTCTCCCATCGGGGGCTAGATCCCCCCATGTGGGGCAGGAGGTAGAGTGTTCCCCATTGCGGAGGGCTGACAAGAAGCCATATCTATACCCCCCCCACCCCGCCCAGTATAATTCATTATGCCCTCAGGGGATTTGATCCATCCCTGTGATTTTTTTAAAAAATTCATTTGTGGGACATGGGCGTCACTGGCTGACCAGCATTTATTGCCCATTCCTACTTGCCAGAGGTATATTGAGAGTCAACCACATTGCTGTGGATCAGGAGTCACATGTAGGCCAGAGCAGGTAAGGGGTGGCATGGTGGCACAGTGGTCAGCACTGCTGTCTCACAGCGCCAGGGGTCAGTTTGATTCCAGCCTTGGGTCACTGTCTATGTGGAGTCTGCACCTTTTCCTTGTGTCTGCATGGGTTTCCTCTGGGTGCTCCTGTTTTCTCCCGCAGTCCCAAAGACATGCTGGTTAGGTGCATTGGCTAAATTCTCTCTGTGTACCTGAACAGGTGCCGGAGTGTGGCGACTAGGGGATTTTCACAATAAATAGATTTCCTTTCCTAAAAAGGACTTTGTTGGAAAAACCCATCTGGTTCACCAATTAACAATGGTTTCACAGCCACAAGTCTTTTAATTCCAGATACGTTTTACTGAATTCAAGTTCCACCATCTGCCAAGGCAGGATTCGAACCCAGATCCCCAAAACATCAGCTAAATTTCTAGATTAACAATCCAGCAATAATACCACTAGGCTATCACCGCCAATGCTTGATGGTGGGCATCCCGCCATCATACCCAGGTGCCTTATTGAAAAAAAAAACACTCAACATCACTAACCCACAAATGAAAATGGAACCCCTGAAGAAATAATCTGGTGGATATGAAATTGTCCATTTGGAGGAAGAGTAAAAACAGCTTCTATCTAAATGGCAACAGCTGTGATGTGCAGAGGGATCTGGGTGTCCTAGTACACAAAATCGCAAAAGGTAAAGCAGGTACAGCAAGCTATGAGGAAAGCTAATAGAACATTCTTGTTTATCGTGAGGTGAATTGATTACAAAGGAAGGGAGATTAAGCTTCAGTTGTACAGGGCATTGGTGAGACCACATCTGGAGTATTGTATACAGTATTGGTCTTCTTATTTCAAGGAAAGACACTAATGTGTTAGAAACAGCTCAGGAGGTTTGAGACTAATACCAGGATTGGCCAGGTTGTCTTATGAGGAAAAGTTGGAGAGGGTAGAGTTTAGAAAAGTAAGAAGTGACTTTATCCAAACCTTTAAAGAAGCTGAAGGATATTGATAGGATGGAAGTGGAGAAGATGTTTCCTCTTGTTGGAGAGTCGAGAATTCGGGGGGTCACTTATTTCAAACAGAGGTGAGGAGGCTTTTTGCGTCCCGAGTCTCTAGAACTCTTTTTTTCAAAAGGCAATGGAAGCAGTGTCATTGAATATTTTTAAGGCAGAGCTAGGTAGATTCTTGATCAACAAGGGTGTGGAAGGTTATTGGGAGTCAAGGTTACAATCGGATCAGCCACAATCTTATTGAGTGGTATAGCAGGCTCGAGGGGCTGAGTGGCCGAATTAATACGTTTGTACGTGCGTAAGCAGGACCTCCTAAAGAAAGAAGATGGATCTTCAGGAACAGACTGAGGCTGGGAGTCCTCAAAGACACTGAAGCTGAGAGATCCTCCTGATAGATACTGCACCCCACCCTCCTGTGGTGTTCCAAGGTGAGCGGTCAGTGCCGGCCTTCATCCCAAACTCCAAAGAAAGCCCCAAGCGCTCTTCAGGCAAGTCTAGACATCATGCCACATCGTTCCAGACATGTTCCGGTCCGGCATGGTTTCCTGTTGTGGTGAATCAGACGTGGTGGAAGAGGGGTAGATTCCGGTCAGGCTTTTATCTGCATCTCATTAAAGGGATACAAACCAGTTTCACGCTGGCCTCCAGTGGGATTCCCGATCTGCGGGCAGCAGAGAAAGATCCTGCTCTTAGATTCACCCTGGTGTGAAATTGATTTTTTAGGTCTCTTGCCCAATTCTCCTATCTCTCCTCCACCCGCCATTGATCCCACTAGTAGGGGGAATGGGAGAATTCCACCCTCAGGTTTTAGATCAAGCAATGATGACCCACTGCAGTGGATTGGCATGGCACATTTTATATTGCAAGTTGTAGTGATGGAAATAAGTATATTCAATCGCAACAGTTTGGCAAATAAGGCGGTTCAACAATCCGTAAGTTGCCTTATCTCACCAAGTGTTCAATCCATCCACTGTCAAAGCATTTGCAATATATGTATAAAAGACACAACATCTGATCCGGATCACTAGGAGATGCTATTATTATATCCCTGGGTTATGCGATTGTACAGGTAGCTGTAACTCAGATTAATTAACATCTGTTATAGCAAGGCTCAGGCTGCTTCAGGGAACTGAAAATCTTTCACTTAAGGACTAAATTAATCGCGTGCATTGTATCTCTGTCAACAGGAATGAGGGAATCAGGTGAAAATTCTGTTGAATTGCGAAACCATTTTTGGAATCTATGAAAATTGAGGTTAAAAGTCATTGCTGCTGCATTGCTTTGGTTCAAACCAATCCATTTACCAGAAAGATTTGGAGATTGAGGACCTGCTGTCTTGACATGTTTGTTTGTTTATCAGCACGGGACGCTTTTGAGATGACAGCTCTGACACAGAACGTGAGTCATGCTGGCTCACAGATTAATCTCACAAAAGTGCAGGGAATCTATGTCCAACCAATGAAATGTTAACTATCCGTATAGTTCTGGCTGCATTGTTACCACAAAACCTTTGACGTTACTCTAAAACCGACAGCTACTTCTGGCATGCACAGTGAGTGGAACGTGAGAATCTCCAGAAGCTGCAGTCAGTGTTTCCCCACTCTTCCCCAGGGTACACTTGCCAAAGTTCTTGCAGACGATATCTGGAATTGACACAAACTTTTTATGCGCTTAGTCTAACTGTAAAAAACCTTTTAAAAGTGCAGCCCTGTCAAATTGAGGTGTGGTTGGGATTTTAAATATACCAGGTCATATTTACAGTAGAACAGCCCCTGAAAATCTCATTTTATATTTGTGGAACATGTACTTTCCCCACGATGATAAAAACTATTCCATAGATTCTTAGTGATAGACATAAGTTTAATGATGCCTCAGCTTTCATCTTAATCCCAATCTTGCTCTCCATAAAATGTTTTAAATTTATTTATTAGTATCACTTCATTACATTAACACCGTAATGAAGTTACTGTGAAAATCTCCATGTCGCCACACTCCAACGCCTGTTTGGGTACACTGAGGGAGAATTTAGCACAGCCAATCCACCTAACCAGCATGTCTTTCAGACTGTGGGAGAGAAGCGGAGCACCCAGAGGAAACCCAGGCAGATACAGGGAGAATGTACAGACTCCACACAAGCAAAGGATTATCAACACTTCTTACTTCCTGTCTGTGAGAATTCTGAAAAAAGTGTTTGGCCATTTCCTCTGTTTGATATCAGTATTTAGTAGCAGATTGAAATTAACATTGGGAAAAATAAAATCCATATAATCCTACAGTGCAGAAGGATGCCATTCGGTCCATCGAGTCTGCACCGACCACAATCCCAGGCTCTATCCACATAATCCTATGCATTTACCCTGGCTAGCCTCCTTGACACTCAGGGGCAATTTAGCATGGCCAATCCACCTAACCTGCACATCTTGGGACTGTGGGAGGAAACCTACGCTGATATGGGGAGAACATGCAAACTCCACACAGATTGAGGCCAGAATCGAACCCGGGTCCCTGGTGCTGTGAGGCAGCAGCGCTAATCACTGTGCCACTCACCCATATCTGTAAAGATTGCCTAATCGCAGTGGGCAACGTACTTTGAGGCCAGAAAGCAATGGCCATCGTGTTGCCACTGACTGCAAAAGTCTGGGTGATACCTGCAGTTTTTAAACTATAAATCTCAAACGAAGACCACTCAGGAATGTGATGGACTTAGCCAAGAGCACAGCGTAATGAGCTGGTAATGGAGTGAAAACAGAGTGGAGCTTTGATCCAAGGAGCAAGGGAACATGGAATAAATGAGCCAAGGAACATAGCATTTAACTAATTGCTCACAGTATGAAACCTGACTATAATCGGATATGACGAGACTACTACACTAATAGTTAGATCAGAGAACCCTACAGTGCAGAAAGAGGCCCTTCAGCCCATCAAGTCTGCACCAACCACAATCCCACCCAGGCCCTACCCCCATATCCCTACATATTATTACCCTCTAACCTAAACATCTCAGGACACTAAGGGGCAATTTTAGCATGGCCAATCAACCTAACCCACACATCTTTGGAGCGTGGGAGGAAACCAGAGCACCCGGAGGAAACCCACGCAGTCACAAGGAGAACATGCAGACTCCACACAGACAGTGACCCGAGCCAGGAATCGGACCCAGGTCCCTGGAGCTGTGAAACAGCAGTGCTAACCACTGTGCTACCGTGCCGCCCACAAACAAAACAAACATGGAAACAAGTAATCTCGGGTAAACATCCAAACAGCAGCATTAGAAATGAAACAAAAATAACAGCAAGAGAGGCTAAAGGAATAAAACAAAGAAAATCAAGTTAGCGTTAAATTCTGATTTTCAGATGGATCTAAAAAGGTGGATCAGTTTGGTCTAAAAATAGGTAAATAATTGTTGTATGATAAATATGAAGTAGAGAATTGCAACATGAGCAGTGTGTTAGGAAGGTGGTGTGTGGGAACTTATAGGCTGTCAGTCTGTCCCAGATGTTCATACCTATGGAAAATGTTTATGTCTTGACTCATATCCAATTCTGAATCATTAAACTGGAGTATGAGCTGGAGTCACTTCAATATGTAGGAGATAGGATGTAGTAGCTTTACTCCAGAGCACAATTAGACCACACAGAGAGAGATACACAGGTTCAGCACAGGAACGGCTGTCAATTAGCCAGGTATGAGGAACATGATGCAATAGGAAACAAGACCTTAAGACACGAGCAGAAGTAGGCCATTCGGCCCATCGGGTCAGCTGCACCATTCAATAAGAAAACGCATAAGCTGATCTTGTCAGATGTGGTGTACATGCAACGTGTGGTGGGGAAAGGAAAAGAAAACACAGGAAGAATAGCCAGACATATGAACAGATAGGGAATAGAGGGGTATAGGCAGTTGGCTTAGATAGGACAAAATGATCGGCATAGGCTTGAAGGGCCTGTTCTTGTGCTGTACTGTTCTTTGTTCTTATTTAATTGTAATCAAAATATGTGGAGCAGAAGACAGTCCAAGGATGGGTAGAGTTTGCATGTTCCCCCCATGTGCTTAAGTTTAGTCCCACGGTCCAAAGACGTGTCAGTTAGGTGACTGGTCATGATAAATGCTACAGGGATAGGATGGAGGGGGAAGCCCTGGGTGGGATGCTCTTTCAGAGGTTCAGTACAAACTTGATGGGCTGAACGGCCTGATGGAATCACGGTTTCCTCCGGGTGCTCCGTTTTCCTCCTACACGCCAAAGATGTGTGGGTTGGGTTGATTGGCCATGCTAAATTGCCACTTAGTGTCAGGGCATTTGCAGGGTAAATGTGTAGGGTTACGGGGATAGGGCCTGGGTGGAATTGTTGTCGGTGCAGACTTGATGTGCCAAATGGCCTTTTCCTGCACAATAGGGATTCTATGACTCTGTGAAGATAGAATCTCTACAGTTCAGGAGGCCATTCAGCCCACTGAGTGTGCACTGACCCACTTTTTCTTTTATCTTACCCGTAACCTCGCGTACTTAACCCCTAACCGACACATCTTGGGGCACTAAGGAGCAACTTGTCATGGCTAACCCACCAACCCGCACACCTTTGGACTGTGGGAGGAAACCAGAGCACCTGGGAGGAAAGCCACGTAGACATGCGGAGAAGGTGCAGAGTCCACACACACACAGTTACCGAGGCCAGAATTGAACCTGGGTCCCCGGCGCTGAGGGGCAGCAATGCTAGTTGTTATGCCACCATGCTGGCTTATTTCTGTACTGGAGGGATTCCCTGACTCCGGCTCTGACAAAGGGTCACTCAGACTCAAAACGTTGGCTCTATTCTCTCTCCACAAAATGCTGTCAGACCTGCTGAGATTTTCCAGCGTTTTCTGTTTTTGTTCACTGATTCTATCTCAGAAGCAGAAGTATAGTTTTAGTCAGAGTGGAATCTAGGATGGCACATTGCCCAACCATTGCTGGCATCAGACGTATCTAAAGAATGAGGTTGGAATTTGCAATGTCGTAATCCACGTCAGAATCCAAAGACGGAGGAGACAGGAGGTCAGGGAGGGAGGGAGGGGGGGCACCTGCTAAAGGGGACAACAGCTCAGCAGCACTGTACACAAGCAGAAGCCAAAAGGATAGTCATCTCTGGAATATCACCACAAGCCACTTGTTAACTGGCACAGGGGAAAAAGAAGCCAGGAAAGCATGACTGAAATATATGAGAAGGAAGGGGTTTCATTATATCAGACCCTGGCACAGTGCTGGGGCAGGGAGTAGCTGTACTACTGCGACAGGCTGCACATGAACCTAGACTGGGACTCCGGCAGAAAGAGTAAGCAGGATCAGGGAAAAGACTTTACAGTATTAAACAAAAACAGAAATTGCTGGAAAATCTCAGCAGGTCTGTGGCGAGAGAATACAGCCAACGTTTCGAGTCTGGATGAACCCTTATCAGATGATTTGGAAATAATCAAAATCTGAAAAGACATGGAAAACAGAGGTAAGGGAAAAACAAACAGCACAAATGGTGACAAAGAGAATGTAAATCCCTGGAGTGGACAGGTTGTGTTCTGAGGAACGGTTGGAGAGGGTAGGCCTGTATCTGCTGGAGTTTAGAAGAACAACGGGTAACTTCATCAGAACATACAAGATCTTGACAGGGTCAATGTCGAGAGGGTGTTTCCTCTTACAGGAGAATTTAGTACCAAAGGTTATTGTGGAAAATAAGGAATCGCCCATTTAGGGCAGAGATCATGAGACCATAAGAAATAGTAACAGCAGATCATTCAGCCTCTCAAGCCTGCTCTGCCATTCAATAGGATCATGGTTTCAACATTCTTCATGCCCATTTTCCTGCCTTTTTCCCTTGATTCTCTTACTGATCAAAAATCTCTCACACACTTGAATATACACAAGGACTACATCCAAAGCACTCTTGTGGCAAGGAGTTCCAAAGAATCACAACCCTCAGAGGACAGATTCCTTCTCATTTGATCTTAAATTTGTGTCTCTTCATTCTGAGACTATGCCCTCTGGTCCTAGACTCTCCCTTGAGGGAAACACCCTGTCAAAAATCCTATACGTTTCAATGAGATCACATCTCATTCTTCTAAATTCCAATAAGTAAGAGTCCCAACCTGTTTAACCCTTCCTCATAAGACAATCCCTCCGTGGCAGGGATCATCTGTGTGAACCATCTCTGAATTGCCTCCAATGAAATAATATCCATCCTTAAATAAGGGGACCAAAACTTCTCAGTACTCCAGATGTGGTCTCACCAGTACCTTGTACAGTTGCAGCAAGACTGTCCTACTCTTATATTCCCACCCACTGAAAATAAGGGCCAACACTGATTAGCCTTCCTGATTACCTGCTATATCTGTGTGTTATCTTTCTGTATTTCATGCACAAGTCCCTTTGTATTGCCGCTTTCTGCAGTTTTTCTCCATTTAAATCATACTCTGTTCCATTGTTCTTCCTTCCAAAATTAATAACTTTACATTTTCCCACACCATATACCATCTACCAACTTTCTGCCCATTAATTAGCCTATCAATATCTCTTTGTAAACTGTTTGCATCCCTCTCACAACCTGCCTTTCCATCTATTTTTGTGCTATCTTGAATCGCTGCAGTCCCCACGGTGTAGGTACACCCACAGTGCTGTTAGCATAATGCTGGTATAATACACTCCCCTTACCTAGGGGAGTACAAATCCATTCTTGTAAGACACACCTTAGAATCTTCTTTCAAAACAATGCTTTCCCTCAGCTGTGTGCAACAAGGATCCACTTCCCGGATTTCTAACTCTCCCTCAGTATTTTGTCTGCCTGGAATTGCAACTTAAATTCAAGCTTCCACACAATCTCTCAGGTATCTAGCCGTGCCAACAGAATACCACTGCTTCACAAACTGTAGCAAGATGTCATTAAACTTTAGATTTACCTCTGATATCTGGTTTCCCACCTTAAATCTGGTTACTGTAGCTTTCTCTTTAACTCAAGAGCATTTTCTCTGCGGTTCTCTTGAATTCCAACGAACAGTACGGTGTTGAAATTCCATTTTCTTTTGTCCCTTTGACTTCAATTTTCCTGCTACCTCTCTTTTCATTCCCTGCTTTTTAGAACTTTGTGGTCTTTAGTTTCTGAGACTTGCTTTCTTCCCATCACTCCATTATTCTGCTCCTGGCAGAGTTGTGAAAGCTGCCTTCTCTCTAGCCTTGGACCCCATTAAAACTAAACCCAAAAAGGTCATTCTGACCTAAAGGTGGCCCCTGGTGCTTTAAGCTCTCTTTGCTTTTCATGTTGTAAACTCTAATTACAACACAGACACATAGTTTGAAATGAAACCAAAAGCTCCATGCGAGAGCATAACTAGAATTTTACCCCATTTCCTCCACAGAAACACTAAATTCAACTCACAGAAATCTTATTTCTAACAATACAAAACAAAGATTACTTTGAACTACTTGTCTTTTCTGACACCATATTCTAGAATTTTTTTCTGACGGTTGAGTGTCTTTGGAACTCTCTTCCTCCAAAGGAAATGGAAGTCTTTGAATTTTTTTTTAAACTCATTTGTAGGGCTCAGGCATCACTGGCTGGGCCAGCATTTATTGCCCATCCCTAGTTGCCCAAGGGCAGTTGAGAGTCACCCACATTGCTGTGGCTCTGGAGTCACATGTAGGCCAGACCAGGTAAGGATGGCAGATTTCCTTCCCTATAGGACGTTAGTGAACCCAGATGAGTTTTTCTGACAGCCAACAATGGTTTCATGGTCATCTGTAGATTCTTAATTCTAGATTATTTTTAGTAAGTTCAAATTCCACCGCCTGCCATGTGGGATTTGAACCTGGGTCCCCAGAACATTAGCTGAGTTTCTGGGTTAATACTCCAGCAATAATACCACTAGGCTATCACCTCCCCCACTTTTTGAGGCAGAGCTAGATAGAATCTTGATGAGCAAGGGGGTGAAAGGTCATCAGGGCGTAGGTGACTTTGAGGTTCCAATCAGATCAGCCACGGTCTTACTGAAAGGTGGAGCAGGCTTGAGTGGCCTACTCTTGCCATATCTGTAGGTAACTATTTAACATACAGGCAGAGTTATAAGAAGCAACACCCTGTTAATTTTCATCACCCCAGCTTTACTTCAAGAACATTTTAAATTGCATATCATCACGTTGTGAAAAATTAAAATCACCAGCAAGTGTGAAAAGGCAACATACGGAAGAAGAACATCGCTATGCCAAGGATGGGAACAGTTTCCTGTATAAGAATTTCCATATGCACGCAGCATTAAACAAAATGAGCTGATAAATAAATTCAGCTCAAATATTGCCATGTCGAAAGCAGTACAAGGAACTGGCTACGAACTAGGCATGACAATGAGCTAAATATTCCAGGTTTATAGGGTCGCAATAAAAAAGGACACAGAAATGAGAGGGGAAGCAGTAAAATGGCTAAAGGACAGAATTGGAGTGACACAGATTGAGACAGAGAGTGGGGATAAAGGGAGTGTACTTTGATTGGTGGGTTCCAACTAGTGGTATTCTCCAGGGACATATACTGGGGCCTCAGCTTTTCACCACATACATTAATGACTTGGATGAAGGAAGAGAGAATTGTATATCTAAGTTGACAGATGGCACTATGCTAAGAGACACGTAAACTGCATGTTGCTGTTCCTTCTATGCAAAGGGACACAGATAAAGTGTATGTGTAAAATTGACAGATGGAGTTCAGTGTGAGAAAAGGTGAGAGGTCACCTACACCAGATCCAAGGAAGAACCAACGGCAATATTCGTTTCAGGGCGAGAGACTAGAAACTGGGGAGGAACAAAGAGATTTGGATAAAAGCAAAATACTGCAGATGCCAGAATCTGAAACAAAAATAGAAAGTGCTTGAAAGTCTCAGCAGACCTGACAGTATCTGTGAAGGGAGAACAGAGCCAACGTTTTGAGTCTTGATGACCCTTTGTAAGAGCTAAGAAAATCAGAATTTGCTCTCAGCTCTGACAAAGTATCATCTAGACTCAAAAACATTGACACTATTCTTCCTGATCCCCCTCTCTCCTGCCCTATCCCCATACCCACACACTTCTAAGGCCAATCTACCAAACCTGCACATCTTTGGACTGTGGGAGGATCACCCAAAGGAAATCCACACAGTCATGTGCAAACTCCACACAGTTAGTTACCCAAGCTGGGAATAGATCCTGGGTCCCTGGAACTGTGAGGCAGCCGTGTTAACCACTGTGCCACCACATCAATAGGGAGTCAGAGGTATAAGTCAGAAGCTTTCAGCGGATGGACCTGACAGAAGTCTACAAGATTATGAGAGGCATGGACAGAGTGGATATTCAGAAGCTTTTTCCCCCAGTGTTGAAGAGTCAATTACTAGGGGGCACAGGTTTAAAGATGTATGAGGCAGATTTTTTTTTTAAAAACACAGACAGTAGCGGGTGCCTGGAACTTGTTGCTGGGGGAGCTATTGGAAGTGGCTATGGTAGTGACTTTTAAGGGGCGTCTTGATAAGTACATGAACAGGATGGGGAATAGAGGGATATGGTCCCCTGAAGGGTAGGCGTTTTAGTTAAGTCAGGCAGCATGGTCGGTGCAGGCTTGGAGGGCTGAAAGGCCTGTTCCTGTGCTTTTCTTTGTTCTTTGACGCACAAGAGTTTCACTAAAGGGTGCAGGCAGGATTAAATCCTGTCAAATTACATTTAAATTATATGTGGGGGGCAGGGTAGAATTAAGCACAGTGAGAATCCCACCTCTAACAGCTGAGCTTCCCATTTTGTTACCTTCTCATAGCTGATTTAATCAGTAACAATTTTCCCACTGTCAGTAAATGCTAGCCTCCCTACTGACCACCTTCCATTGCCCCCTTTCCAGGGGGCTCCAGCCCATGGGTGCTGTGCACAGCTGCGGAGAACAGTGATCCTTTTCAGAAGCAACTCCACCCATGGCCATAGGCTTCAGTCTCCAAAAATTAGAAAGAGCCGAGAGATAACATCCAAATTTCCTCATTTTAGTCAATCACCTCTTTCATTCCTGTAATCCATTGTAAGGTTTAATGTTTATTCATTTACATATCGTAGCAGTCAATGTCTTTCAGTTCTGGTATATTTGCGATACATCAAAGTGCAGCACCAAGTGCCACATAACTGGCATTTTCTTCCCAATAGAGAAATATTTTTGAAACCACAAAAGTGAACCATCTGAGTAACACACCCTTAGCCAAGCTACACAAGAGACAAAGCCTGGAGCAGACACAAATTGCGATGGGATTGGTTTCATTAAATCAACATGCCTCTAATCTTTCTCCATTCTATGCTTCTGAAAGCTGTACATAAATAATTGTCATTTATTTTGATTGTGCATTGCAACCCATGATCATCTGCCAATTAATCAGGTCTAAATCCTCGACCGGTGTTCCTCAACTGATATGCCAACCCCTTTGCACCGAAGGTGCAGCCTCTGTGTGGTGCTAATAGGCAATGGTGGCACAGTGGTTAGCACTGCTGCCTCACAACACTCAGGACCTGGGTTTTATTTCCAGTTTGGGTCACTGTCCCCATGTGTTTCCTCTGGTTTCCTCCCACAGTCCAAAAGATGAGCTGGTTAGATGCATTGGCCGTGCCAAATTCTCTCTCAGTACACCCGAACTGCTGGCAGAGAGTGTGGCGACTAGGAGATTTTCACAGTAACTTCAACTGCAATGTTAATGTAAGCCTACTCATGAGACTAATAAGTAAACTTTAAAAAACTGTAGTTAGTACATCACCCAGATTTCCATTATCCGTGCGCAAGCCCAAGCAAATCAGGCAGGGGAGAGGAACACTTGTGGTCCAATCCTTCGGCAGGGCGATAGGGTGAGGGGTGAAGGGTACGGGGTGGTCAAACAGGATAACAAAATGTCTAACATGCTACCAGAATGCTGCCTTGGCAAAGTCATAAGTAATTACAGTGTTGAGCAGCAGAAACCAGAACGAGAGCAGAGGGTGGAATGTGAAACCTCCTCCCAGGCACTTGGCCTTGAGACAGAACACCAGACACAGACATGACACACACACACACACACACACACACACACACACACACACACACACACACACACACACACACAGCGGCAATTTTATTTTATTTCTCACCAGCAGTAACCTTCATTGCAATAAGGCCACAGACTTGTTCACTCACACCCAACAGTAGCTAATCAGAGCCTTTGTGAAAAAGAAAGCATTGAGGCAAACGGCTGATTTTCTCCCCCACTTTCTCAGTGGGGATTTAAGGCCCTTGTATCATTAATGTCACAGCCACATCCACAAATGATAATCAGTTGTATTTCAACGCAAGTGACGGGGTTATTCTGTTTGCTGGCAAACCTTTATTTATAGGAACAAGTTTTCATTAAGCTAATGGCCTAGTTAACAAAGGGGTCTAATGATGGATATACAGTTGATGGTAAGTGAGATGCTGGTGTAGCGGTTGGAATATCAGTTGAGGAACACAGTCAGTCGAGATCCCAGACTTGGTTAACTGGCAGACAGTCAAGGACTAGAATGCAAAAATCAAAATAAATGAGAATTTTTTTTTTTATTTACAGCTTTCAAAAGCATTTTGAAAGATCAGAGGCTTGTCTGATGAATGGAGCTGGAAATCCGGAGGCCTGGGCTGATTCTTTTGGGATACGGGTTCAAATCCCACTGCAGCAGCTAGTGAAATTTAATTCCATTTTTAAAAATCTGGAATTGAAAGTTAGTCGCACTGAGTGTTAACACTGATGTTATAAAAACTCATCTAGTTCACTAATTCCCCTCAGGGCGGCATGGTGGCTAGCACTGCTGCCTCACAGCGCCAGGGACCTGGGTTCAATTCCGGCCTCAGGTCACTGTCTGTGTGGTACTTTCTCCTCACCTCTGGTGGGTTTCTTTGGGGTTCTCCAGTTTCCTTCCACAGTCCAAAGATGTGCAGGTTCAGTACATTGGCCATGGTAAATTGCCCCTTAGTATCAGGGGGGGTTAGGAGGGTAAATATGAGAGGTTAAGGGGATAGGGCCTGGGTGGGGTCATTTCTGGTTCAGATTGGATGGGCCGAACGACCACCTTCTGCACTGGTCGGGATTCTCTTCTATGAGAAGGAAATCTGCCATCCTTGCCTGGTCTGGCCTGGCCTACGTGACTCCAGACTCACAGCAATGTGGCTGACTCTTAACTGTCTTCTAAAACGGCCAAGAAAGCCACTCTGTTCAAGGGCAATTCAAGATTGCTAGCAATGCCCGCATCCCATGGAAGGATTAATTTTTAGAAACCCCACTTTCTAATGTGCTTCTGGAGTATATGAAACATTATGAGGATAGATGGTAAAGGGGAATTCAATAGACAATGGCATATCAGCTTGCACTGTAACTAATCAATACCTTGATTTAAGATGTTTTTCCTGGTTCTCACTTTGCCGGGAAGCTTTATTTCAGTCAGCGGGCTGATGGGCCATCAATAACTTGCCCAGTGGACAAGCCGCACATGAGTCTAGACAGTGAATGTCAGAAAGCTATTCAACCATGGGGAGCTCAACGTGAATCACAGAATCCCTACAGTGCAGGAGGAGGCCATTCCACTCAATGAGTCTGCACTGACTCTCTGGCAGAGCATCTTACCCAGGCCCTACCCCGTAATACCACATATTTACCCCACTAATCACCACACAAGGGGCAATTTACACAGCCAATCCACCTAGAGTGCACACCTTTGGAATCTGAACTGAGTACACGTGTTCCAGCAAGGAATCACAGAATAATGTTCAGGAATCTAGCCCGATTTCCCTCCTCTCTCGCTTGTTCTTGCTCTCTGCCTGTCCAGACATATAAAAGCCAGCTGCTGCATCTCTGCATTTGCCCAAACAAATATTAGGTCACCTAACACCAACTGGTTGACTGAATTGGGGACCTTTGTGTTCTAGATGGTTCACCACTTCCTGGACAGTGCAAAAGAACATGTTGTTGAACAGCACAATCGTCCCGAAACAATGAGTCCTTCCCTTATGACCATAGATGTCACTGGCACACTTGATTTGCCTACAATAGTGCTCTACGTCAGTAGAAACAGAGAATGCTGGGGAAAAGCTCAACAGCACCTGCAGAGAGAGAAACTCTGTTTATATTTCAGATTTCCAGCATCCGCACTCTTTTGCTTTAGTTTTAGGATGCTATGCAAGTTGTGATAAATCTTTTTCGTGTCCTTTCCACAGAAGGTAATTAAATGGAGCCAGTCAGGGGCGAGAACCGATAAAGAGTACGAATCCCTCTCCTGCCCCCAATCCAATAAAAGTAGCATGCAGCCCATGCCAAATTGATTGGCTTAGTGAATAAAGTTTATTTATTAGTGTCACAAGTGGGCTTACATTACATTGCAATGAGGTTACTGTGAAAATCCCCCAGTTGCCACACTCCTGTGCCTGTTTGGGTACACTGAGGAAGTATTTAGCACGGCCAATGCACATCTAACCAGCACGTAGGAGGAAACCCATGTAGACACGGGCAGAACATGCCGACTCCCCACAGATAATGACCCAAGCCGGGAATCGAACTTGGGTCACTGGCGCTGTTAGGAAGCAGTGTTAACCACTGTGCCGCTCTAACAAACAACACAAGAAAGCTAGCTGATGCAACAACAGGATTTTTATCTCAGCGCACTAAAGGTCACAAAGCCGGAATTGCCATTATTCATAAAGGCCAAGGTATCGATCACGTGAATCCATTAACATTACTATAAGCTAAAGGAGCCGATTGATTTCTCTGGAGTTGCGCCAGTAAGAAAGTAAAGAGAAACACAGTGAAGACTAAAATCTAACCCCAGTAGTAAAAGGAGTAAAAACAACTCCTGCAGATCTAAGGATCTCAGATCTGATTCCCAGTCTGTACCATGTTATCTGATCTCAGCCAAGACAGTAGTTGAGCATTATAATTGGTCACTGCTGTCTGAACTGGAGATTGAATAAATCAGCCACGGTGGATTTTTTTTTGTTAGTAAGCTAATACCAGTGAATATTAAGTGAGGATTCAGCTCGACTGTAATACCCATTCTAACAGAACACCCTGCTAACAATCGCTGCCTAGGAGCAGACATTTGAATGAAATGGTATAGATTTACCGACATCTTGTACCAAGTAGTGACCATTCCTATTCATCACCTCTTGACATTCAATGGCATTGCCATCACCGAATCTTCCACCATCAATATTCAGGAGTTTGAGTTTATTTATTTGTGTCACATTAACATTGTAATGAAGTTACTGTGAAAATCCCCTAGTCACCACATTCCGGCACTTGTTCGGGTAACACCGAGGGAGAATTTAGCACAGCCAATGCACCGAACCAGCATGTCTTTCGGACTGTTGGAAAAACCCTATGCAGACATGGGGAGAACGTGCAGACTCTGCACAGACAGTGACCCAAGCCGTGAATCAAACTCAGGTCCCTGGTGCTGTGAGGCAGCAGTGCTAACCACTGTCTCACTGTGTCCTGCCCCCCAGTGCCACTGATCAGAATCTGAACTGAACCAATTATATCAATACTGGAGCTACAAGAGAAGGTCAGAGGCAGGGACATAAATCACATTTGTGGATACAAACACAGTGCAGGCTATCCTCAACATTTCTCTTATCACAGTCCCACTTCTATTGGAATAATTTCATCTGCAAAACCATTTTCCTATTTGAAGGAATCAGCAGGATCAACGTTGAGGGGATGGGGAAGTAAAGAGAATAAAATGGATGAAGATGGGTGGAGGGCGGCATGGTGGCAAACATCGCTGCCTCACAGTATCAGGGACCTAGGTTCAATTCCCAGCTTGGGTCACTCGGTGTGGAGTCTGCACGTTCTCCCTGTGTCTGCGTGGGTTTCCTCTGGGTGCTCTGGTTTTCTCTCAGTCTGAAAAACATGCTAGTTGGCTGTGCTAAATTCTCCCGAACAGGCACCAGAGCGTGGCGACCAGGGGATTTTCACAGTAACTTCATTGCAGTGTTAAGGTAAGCCTACTTGTGACACTAATAAATCAATTTTAAACTTCAGTGTTTAGCAATGCTGCCTCAGTGCCAGGGTTCGATTCTGGCCTTGGGTCACTGTATGGAGTTTGCACTTTCTCCCCGTATCTGCGTGGGTTTCCTCCGGGTGCTCCGGTTTTCTCCCACAGTCTGAAAGATGTGCAGGTTAGGTGGAATGATTTGATTTATTATTGTCACATGTATTGGGATACAGTGAAAAATAGTTTCTTGAGTGCTATACAGACAACACATTGCTTCATAGAGTACATACGGGACAGGGAGAGGACAAGGTGCAGAATATAATGTTAGTCATAGCATAGAATGCAAAGAGAAGAATCAGAAGGTATGTTGGGGACAGCTTGCAAGAAGAGGCCTCCACTCTGGGGCCATCTTGAATTTCATCATGGACAGGCCCTTAGTGTCCAAAGATGTGCAGATTAAATGGCCATGCATGGGATGATGGAGATAGAGCAAAGGAGAGGGCCTGGGTGGGATGTTCTTTCAGGGAGTTGGCACAGACTTGATGGGCCAAATGGCCTCTTTCTGTAGGGATTGTATGGATAAAAGAGGCAAAGACACCAAAAGGGAAGTTTTGGCAAGGTGGGAGGGGAAAAAGCTGAGGGAGCCACTTTGGAGGAGGTGGGAAGTAGGAGGTGTCGGAGATCAACGCTTGCAGGAAGTGGAGGGGTTTGCCAAATTAGGTTTGAGGGGGAAGAAAGGTGATATGTTGAATTTAGTGGAAGTGTGCAGGATGGACAAGGAGCAGAGGAGAGAGTGCCTATAAACTGCAGTGAATGCATTCAATGTGATAAAGCTACAGTGAAGCAACCTTTGGAGAAATTATACAGTGCTGAAAATTCAAATGTAACTCAAAATTATGAATCTAAGAAAAATAATATGTTAGAGCCAGAGTGAACCACTTTTAAAAAGAAAATATTCAACTTGCTCCCTAGACAAAGAGGAAGGGAAAAAAAACCAAACCTCAATCTCTTATAAAGGAGCAATTTCACATTGAGGGGTGGCACTGTGGTTGGCACTGCTGCCTCACAGCGCCAGGGACCCAGGTTCAATTCCCGACTTGGATCACTGTCTGTGTGGAGTTTGCACATTCTCCCTGTATCTGTGTGGGTTTCCTCCAGGTGCTCCAGTCTGCACCCACAGTCCCAAACATGTGCAGGTTAGTTGGATTGGCCATGCTAAATTGCCCCTTAGTGTCAGGGAGACTGGTTAGGATAAATGCATGGGGTTATGGGGATAGGACCCGTGTGGGATTGTGGTCGGTGTACACTCGACGGGCCGAAAGGCCTCTTTCTGCTCTGTAGGATTCTATGATTCTACGATTTTGAGTCATTCAATATTTGATGGTACAGTAGTACACACTTTAAAAAAAAGTTTCTTTATGTAGGCTTCTACATGTGTTTTAATATGTTTTAAAATAAGAGTTGATTGGGGAATAATTGCACAAATCAGGCCACTCAATCTGAAAAGGAAGATTCATACAGGAGCTATTTTGAGGTTTCTGATTGAATGGCGTTAGCAGGTCACAGTGATGGAATGCTGCTGCATATTTAGTACAGTACCTCAAAAATGTTTCTCACCATTCCACCATCACAATCACTGATGAATCAAACCATCAACGGGGTGATTTCTTGTCTCACTTCCAATACATTACTGGGAAAACATCACACTTCAGACACTGACATAATGCTCACAATTCATCACCGCAGGTAATTCCCACTCAGGACCAGACCTGCAAAACATCCCCACCTCCAGCACAGAATGCACTCTCCAAAAAATAATCCATGGCTTACACGGGCAGTAGCTGTAATCAACCTGCTTTTCTGATTCTTCCATGACTTCTTGGCCACTGAGATCTTAAAGTTTTGAAGTTTATTTATTAGCATCGCAAGTAGGCTTACATTAACACTGCAATGAAGTTACCTTGAAAATCCCCTCGTCGCCACACTGTCCGGGTACACTGAGGGAGATTTTAGCGTGGCCAATGCACCCTAACCAGCACGTCTTTTGGACTGCAGGAGGAAACTGGAGCACCCAGAGGAAAACCCATGCTGACATGGGGAGAATGTGCAGACTCCACACAGACAATGACCCAAGCTGGGAATCGAACCCAGGTCCCTGGCACTGTGAGGCACCACTGTGCCATCCTTCCAACCCCGTCTTCTCTGCTTTGCCAGATCCACCATGCATCCATCCCTCCCTCCTCCTCCTCCGCTGTTCTACTCTAACCATTCACAAGTCCCATGAATCATTTTCTAAAATTTCTCTAGTCTTCCACCAAATCCCAAACCACTTGTTTGTGTTTTAGCTCCTCTGCTGGCCTCACAGCACCAGGGTCCCGGATTCAATTCCAGTCTCGGGTGACTGTCTGTGGGGAGCTTGCACATTCTCCCTGCATGGGTTTCCTCCCACACTCCAAAGATGCACAGATTAGGTGGACCAGCCATGGTAAATGCACAGGGTTAAGGGCAGAGGGGAGAGCCTGGGTGGGATGCTCTTTTGGACAGTCAGTGCAGATCAATGGACCGAATGGCCTTCTTCACTGCATTACATTGAACACATTCACTGCAGTATACAGGCACTCTCTCTCTCCTCTGTTCCTTGTCCATCCTGCACTCTTCCACCAAATTCAACGTCACCTTTCTTCACCTCAAACCCATTCCCCGCATCCTCCTGCACGTGCTGATCTCCGACATCTCCTATTTCCCACCTCCTCCAAAGTGGCTGCCTCAGCTTTTTCCCCCCTCCCACCTTCCCAAAACTTCCCTTTTGGTGTCTTCACTCCTCTTATCTGTAGAATCCCTACAGAAAGAGGACATTCGGCCCATAGTTCCTGCCCAGGAGTTTCCTTAGTGCATGTTAGTGGTGGAGAATGAATGTTTTGTGGAAGGGGTGCCAGTAAAGTGGATTGCTTTGTCCTGGATGGTTTCAAGTTTTGTGGGAGCTGCACTCATACAGGCAAGTGGAGGATGCCACCAGATGGTGACTGGTACCTTGTAGATGGCAGACAGGCTTTTGGGAGTCAGGAGGTGAGTTACTCATCACAGGATTCCCAGCTTCTGACCTGCTCTTGTAGCCACTGTGTTTATATTGGCTGGGGAATAAAGCCAATGTTTGTCATCCAGACTCGAAACATTGCCTCTATTCTCTCTCAATGGATGCTGTCAGACCTGCTGAGTTTCTCCAGCATTTTCCTTTAGTGTCAGCTTCCAGCATCCACACAGTATGTTGCCTTTATTTATACAGCTGGTCCAGTTCAGTTTCTGGTTAATGGAAATTCTTAGGACGTCAAAGTTTGAAAGTTTATTTATTAGTGTCACAAGTCGGCTTACATTAACACTGCAATGAAGTTACTGCGAAAATCCTCTATTCACCACACTCCGGTGCCTGTTCGGGTACACTGGGGGAGAATTTGTGTGGCCAATGAATCTAACCAGCACATATTTCAGACTGTGGGAGGAAACTGGCACACCCGGAATCGAACCCAGGTCCCTGGCACTGAGAGGCAGCAGTGATAACCACTGTGCACCCATACTGTTCTCTCTGCTGCTCCCTGGGGAACAGTGTCACAGCTGTAAAGCCCCAGTGAAACTTAATGGAGGCAGTTTGACAGATGCAAACCTCTGGTTAGTAACCCAATGGCAAAATTATTAACTACATCCTGCACTCTCTGTTTCTTCCAATTTCCACTGCTCTGCTACCAGCAGTGATGGTGATTTGTTTGCAGCTTCCACAGGCACTATTATCTCACTAGCACCTCACAGGTATGCTGTACAGCGGTGCCCATTCAGACAGCAGGTATACCCTCATCAGGCGCAGCACCAACTCCGACACTGTCCTCACCCCAACACCCAGATTTCCCACACGATTCACTTTTCCCCCATCTGGGTAGGAATGGCAAAATGATTTCCGGCTACAATCCCCACTTCCCAAAGTCTAGTGGTATTATTGCTAGACTATTAACCCAGAAACTCGGCTAATGTTCTGGGGATCACGGCTCAAATCCCGCCACAGCAATAAAAAAAATCTGGAATTAAGAATCCACTGACGACTATGAAACCATTGTCGAAAAAGCCCGTCTGAGTTCACTAACGTCCTTTAAGGAAGGAAATCCACCGTCCTTACCTGGTCTGGCCTACATGTGACTCCAGAGTCGCAGCAATGTGGTTGCCTCTCAACTGCCCTCCAAGGCAGTTATGGACAGGCAATAAATGCTGGCCCAGCGGTGCCCATGTCCCACAATTGAATAAAAGTAGTAAGGAGCAGCATCAACTCCCAAACTGTTCTCACAGAATCACCAGTGCAGAAGGAGGCCATTCAGCCCATCAAGTCTACACCAAACACAATCCCACCCTATTCCCGTAACCCCACATATTTACCCTGCTAATCCCCCTGACACTAAGGGTCAATTTATCATGGCCAATCAACCTAACCCACACATCTTTGTACTGTGGAAGGAAACCCCAGCCTCTGGAGGAAACCCATACAGACACGGGGAGAATGTGCAAACTCCACACAGGCAGTGACCCGAGGCCGGAATCGAACCCAGCTCCTTGCCTCTGTGAGGCAGCAGTGCTAACCACTGTGCCATCTCCCCCCACCTCCGACACTCAGATTTCCCGCATGATTCAATGCTCCTCCGTCTGGGTAGGAACGAATGACAAAAAAAGGGTTCCGGATAGAATCCCCACTGCCCATCTCTATCCGGGGAACCACCAACGTAGAAGATGCTGGAAGCACTGGATGAGGACATGGTCGGACTGGGCTCCATGGCCCAGCAGGCTGTGGACACTCACCGTCTCCAAAGCAAATGCATGAGGAATAGTCATGCAGGCAAAATGTCAGAGGGCAGTTATTATCCGTTAGATTGAGCAGCCCTCTCCCACACACCCCACCACAATTGCAAGCCTGTGCTTCCAGGGAAGGTGGAGGGGACAGGGGAGGGAAAAACCCGACTCTTCCTTCACAAAATAATTTGTCCGATCAATCATTCTCCCATACTGGCGAATGCCTCACATTTAGTAATTTAATACTTGGAGCACTGCATTTGACACCGAGCGTACAGAGGGAATGTGTGGCTGAGCGCTGCAGACAGGGCCCTAATTTAATCGCTGGGTCGCAAAAGAAGCCATTATTATTCCACTCGAGCAGTACTCTCGTGGTTTATGGTTGTCAGCTGGCTCCCTCAGTTTTAATTACTGCTTTTTTTTTCCCCCCTAAACCACATTCTTTTCAGAATGATAACAGACAGACTGAGGCAGTTGCTCCCTCGGCATTGCAGCTGGGTTTTGCAATTAATTTTTAATTTCTCCAACAAGGACATTACAATTTTTGTGGCGCCCCCCCCCCCCCACCAGAAGACGCGTGAATCGTCCAGATTAGGACCACCGATTTCGTTTCCATCAATCCATTCCAGCTATCACTGGACACTTCAGGGGTAAGACACAGAGGGCTACAATCGATCATGGTCCCATCCTTCAGACCAGGCAGTAAACGGAGATCTAATTTACCCATTCTAGTGGATGCAAAATACTTTTTTGTCCCCCCCAATAAGAGTGAGGTATTCATCCTCAACCAATATTGCAAAAATAAAAAACACACGTGAAATGGTCATTAGTTTCCCTCTTGCCCCTTGTATAGTTAAGAAAGCCCACCAATGCCTCTACTTTCTCAGCAGGCTAAGGAAATTTGACATGGCAGCTATGACTATCACAAACTTTTGCAGATCGCAGAAACCCCACAATACAGAAAGAGGCCATTTGGCCCATCAAGTTTGCACCAATCACAATCCCACCCAGGCCCCACCTCCATATCCCTAAATATTTTACCCACTAATCCCTCTAACCTATGCATCTAAGGACATTAAGGGGCAATTTTAGCATGGCCAATCAACCTAACCTGCACATTTTTGGACTGTGGGAGGAAACTGGAGCACCCGGAGGAAACCCACACAGACACGAGGAGAATGTGCAAACTCCACACCGACAGTGACCCCAACTGGGAATCAAACCCAGGTCCCTGGAGCTGTGAAAGAGCAATGCTAACCACTGTGCTACCGTGCCACCCCAAATGCAAGGATGCATCACAGAAAGCATCCTTTCTGGATGTGTCACAGCTTAGAATGGCTCCTGCTCTGACCAAGACTGCCAGAAGCTACAAAGGATTGTGACAGTCCATCACGCGAACCAGCCTCCCATCCATCTATCTACACTTCCAGCTACCTTGGAAAGCAGCCAGCATAATTAAGGACACCACGCACCCTGGAAGTTCTCTCTTCCACCTCTTCCTTCGGGAAACAGATATAAAAGTTTGAGGACATGTACCAATCAACTCAGAACAGCTTCTTCCCTGCTGCCATCAGACTTTTGAATTGTCAAACTTATTAAGCTGATCTTTCTCTATACACTAGCTATGACTGTAACACTACATTCTCTTCTTTCCATCTCTACAAACGGATGGTTTTGTCTGTACAGCATGCAAAAAACAACACTTATTACAGCATACCAATACAAGTGACAATAATAAATCAAATCAAAATCCTTGTACCTTAGTGATCACATTTGCAGCTACATCTACTTACACAGGGAGCCGGTTAGATGGGTGAGCACCTGGTTCTGAATAACATCAACAAATTCAATTCCCGTTGAGGTAGATTTGGGACCCTCTTCCTTGCCTGCCCTGCCCTGCCCTTGCTACTGAGTGGGGTGTTACTCAAGTGACTGCGAATCCAGACTGGTTTGTTAGGATCAAGCTAGTTTATTGCAAGACACTGCCTCAACACTACTAACCTACAAGAAGCTCTTCCCCAAAGTTCTCCAGCTGTCTCTACTTACAGGACAATCAATGTCACATGTTTAACTAGCAGCTCCTTTAACAAGGTAATTGTTGTACATTCTGATTAATAGTACATTGCCATGGCACCCCTGAAAGCGAGCAAACAGATTGTCCCATCTCTTAGTGTCTTGTCAATGGCTAATTAGCAACTTACAACTTAGCCTTGATTCAGTGCAATGGGACAGGCTGCTATATAAATGCAAGTTTTTCCTTCCTGTACTCAGCTTCGCCCCATATCCCTCAATCATATCACTCTCCAGAGAGGTACAGGTCGAGGCACAGTGGTTAGCTCTTCATAGCTCCAGGGACTTGGGTTCGATTCCCTGCTTGGGGTTACTGTCTGAGTGGAGTCTCCCCATGTCGGCGTGGGTTTCATCTGGGCGCTCCTGTTTCCTCCCACTCTCCAAAGATGTGCGGGTTGGGTGCATCAGCCATGCTATATTGCCCCTTAGGGTACCGGGGTGTGTAGGTTAGCGGGATTAGAGCGGTAAATTTGGGGTTACGGGTTAGGGCTTAGGTGCAATTGTCAGTGCAGGCCCGATAGGCTGTATGGCCTCCTTCTGCCCTGTAGGGACTTTATGAGCATCTTTTATCCGTGAATCCAGAAACCACACTGTTTTGAATCTCATCGACCTTCAGCACGGGAAGTCTAGTTGTTTGTCTGCACTGTTTACTTTGTGATTTTTGTGGCTGACGTGTCAAAGAGAAGCGTATTACAGGTTCCCTGTATTTATTATTCGAATACATCTTATTTCTCTAGCCATTACTTTGGACTATTGCTAGCCTAGACTTTGGCTCTTACGACAAGTCTATACATGGTATAGAAAACCAAAACAATCTGAAATCTGAAATGCACTTGGCACTGAGAGGTTTCGGATAAAGGATACCCAAGCTGTAATACATTTAGACTGGAAGAAAGTAGATTGTCAGTGAGAAGAAATGTGTGGTCCTTCAGTGACAACAAGGTCATACCAAGCTATGGTGTCCTACAGAGTCAACCGTCATTGCCACGGTTGTGTATTTCTTAAAGTTTATTTACTAGTCACAAGTAGGCTTACATTAACACTGCAGCGAAGTTACTGTGAAAATCCCCTAGTCGCCACACTCCGGCGCCTATTCGGGTACAGAGGGAGAATTTTAGCATGGCCAATTCACCTGACCAGCACATCTTTCAGACTGTGGGAGGGAATCGGAGCGCCCGGAGGAAACCCACATGGAGAGAACATGCAGACGCTGCAGACAGTGACCCAAGCCAGGAATCGAACCCCATCCCTGGCGCTGTGAGGCAACACCAGGTTTTAGTCCAACCGATTTATTTGATAATAGACTCACAAGCTTTCGGGGTTAGTCCCTTCGTCAGGTGAATGGAGAGTTCTGGCCTCAGACAGAGCATATAAAGCACAGACAGTTTAGAGATTACTGATTAGTTGTGGGGCAGCAGTGCTAACCACTGTGCCACCCACCTGGTTGAAGTAAGAGTACCGAGAGAGTACCCAATGGGAGTTTTCCCACAAGAAAGACTCAGCGGTTTCAGGAGAGGGGAAGAGGGGGAAAAAAAAAAGAGAGAAATCATTCAAGGGAAAATGAGAGGCCAGGGAGTATCTTGTTCCTGTCTGTCTCCCAGTACTGTGCACAAGAACGAACAAGGATTTATTCCAAACACTTGCTATTTGCACAAGAGTATGTTCAGGATTAAGTACAGCCGGTGCAAGGGGAAAAATGAAGCTAAATAAATACAATCTAGCTGAGCAAGCTAGTTCTCCCACTCCCTCCCACAAGATCCTGTAGCCTCACTGGAGTTCTGGCACAGCAGATGCAGCATATGGCGAAGAGATACATTATGCACCAAACAAATGTCATTAAACATCACCATTAAATTTTTTTTCTTTTAAAAAATACTTTGATTCATTTTAAATAAGGAACCTGATACACAAGCCTGCACGTAAGACATGGCGGCACAGTTGTTAGCTCTGCTGCCTCGCAGCATTAGGGACCCGGATCACTCTCTGTGCAGAGTCTGCGCATTCTCCCCATGTCTGCTCAGGTTCCCTACGGTGCTCCGGTTTCCTCCCACAGTCTCAAAGACGTGCTGGTTAGGTACGTTGGCCATGCTAAATTCTCCCTCGGTGTATCTGAACAGGCGCCAGAGTGTGGTGACTTGGGGATTTTCACACTAACTTCATTGCAGTGTTAATGTAATCCTATTTGTGACACTAAGAAATAAACTTTAAGTCGCCATGGCCCAGCCTTGCACAGGAAGAGTCCACTAACATCAATCAATCAGATATATGATCAGATCAACTGTTTTCAGGTGAGGTGACTTGAGGGATGCAAAATACTCCGGATGCTGGAATTTGAAACAAAAATAGAAAATGCTGGAAAATCACAGCAGGTCTGACAGCATCTGTGGCGATACAATAGAACCAACGTTTCGGGTCTGGATGACCCTTTGTCAGAGTTCAACACAGTTGAAACGTTGGCTCTATTCCCTCTCCACAGATGCTGTCAAACCTGTTGAGGTTTTCCAGCATTTCCTGTTTTTGAGGGAGGAATGATATCAGCAATCTCTCCTGGGCTCTTGTGGACTTTTAATGGCCACTTCAATAAGCACCAAGAACCTTGGGTTTAACATCTCACCTGAAGGAAGCACAGTCATCGAGCATTGTAACACTCCCTCAGTGTGGCACTGGAGTTGAAACCAGACTATGTGCTCCAATCCTGGAGGGAGATGGAATCAGGACTGTGTTATGCCTACAAAACAGTCCATGATGTTGCAAAGTACTTTACGTGTAAGTGACCCTTTGAGCTGTTGGAGATACGTCTTAAAACTACAAGTCTTTAGAATCATAGAACCCTGCAGTGCAGAAAGAGGCCCTTCAGCCCATCGAGTCTGCACCGACCACAATCCCACCCAGGTCCTATCCCCATATCCCTACATATTTTACCCACTAATCCCTCTAACCTAAGCACCTCAGGACACTAAGGGGCAATTTTTAGCATGGCCAATCAACCTAATCCGCACATCTTTGGACTGTGGGAGGAAACCAGAGCACCCGGAGGAAACCCACGCAGACACGAGGAGAACGTGCAAACTCCACACAGACAGTGACCCGAGCCGGGAATCGAACCCAGGTCTCTGGAGCTGTGAAGCAGCAGTGCTGACCACTGTGCTACCGTGCCGCCCTTTTCTTTTATTCTAATCCACAGATGGGAGTAACACAGTAATTTTTGTAATGCCATTTTGTTACAAGTGTTGAGCAATTAAAAAGAACGAGGAGAAGTGCCAGTTTTGTGATTTTCTCAGTGAAATTAAAAGCCTTTGACCTCTTTCCCGCTTAGTTAACAAGAGTGCCTTTGAACCAGCCACGCAGCACCGACAGGGAAGTTTTAATGTTTTAACAGAAAGTACTGTACATCATCAGGAAAATCTCAGAGAAGCACTCTCCAGTGCAGTTAACAGCTGGAATCAATCCACAATCGCAGGCTAACAGGTACCTCAAAATGTCAACACTGCTCGGTTTTCAAAGCTCAAAGGTCTTCCACAATACAATGATCCCAAAATTGCTCCTATAGGTTTTGAGGTCAAATTTGCAAACAAAAACAAAAAGTTCGTCCCACCAGAGTCAAAGCCTTAATGTGCAAAATGCTGAGACAAAACCTGACGGGAGGGTTGGAGGTCAATTCTCTCTTTGTTTATCACCCCCACCCCTTTCTCCTCACAGCGCCAGAGATCCGGATTCAATTCCCGACATGGGTTACTGTCTGTATAGAGTCCGCATGTTGTCTCCGTGGGTTTCCTCCGCGTGCTCCAGTCTCCTCCCATGGTCCGAAAGACTTTCTGGTTAGCTGCATTGGCCGTGCTAAATTCTCCCTCAGTATAACCCCAAGCAGGCGACTAGGGGATTTTCACAGTAATCCCTACATTGCAACGTGAACATAAGCCAACTTGTGACACTAATAAATAAACTTTAAACTAGAGGGGATGGCTTTTGGTGAGTTCTGGTACCAGAAACATGGAGTACTGCCAAATGCTAATGTCCACGTGACCCCACGTCAGTCAATGTTGATCATTCAAGGCACAACACTTGCTGACCTAGTTCCAACATGCACTTCGGCAAAAACTGCCCAGCACAGGCAGCAATCGAGAGTTGGTAATCCCCTTAGCTACAAAAGTGCTGAAATCAATTGTAGTTTCCTTAATGTTGTTCCAGCTGAGATCAGATAAATGAGCACAAACTGGTGATCCTTTAAGTCTTTCCTGGTCTATGTGGCTCAACTTAGGTTCCCAAACAAGGAAAAGAGAATGTTACATTTTGTTGCAGCAAATGTTAAATAGTCTGACCATGATGGTAGTGTCATCATACCATGTCTACGTTAGACCCCTTACTTCCAGCAGCCCTCTCTGCCTTTAGCCTATGGCCAAGCATGAGATCAGGTGTAATACCTGTTCTTGTCAGCTTGGATGTCTCTTTTGTGGGGACTGTGAATTGGATTCAGTTTGAATTGTTTTTTTGGAGCAAGCAAAGAGATGGGTTAAAGGTTTGACCTGACCACTCCGCACATCAGCTTAGCATCTGGGAAAGGAATAAAATTAAAAGGAATGGAGCTCTGTTGAAGACTCTATTGAACGAGCCCATTCCATGACGCAAACCAACCTCCCATCAATTGGCTCTATCTACACTTCCCGCTGCCTTGGAAAAGCAGCCAGCGTAATAAAGAACCCCACTCACCCAGGGCATACTCTCCTCCACAAGAACAGAAAACATGGAGAAACTCAGCAGGTCTGACAGCATCCCTGGAGAGCTCTGACAAAGTGTCATCCAGACTCAAAACGTTGGCTCTATTCTCTCTTCACTGATGCTGTCAAACCTGCTGAGTTTCTCCAGCATTTTCTGTTTACGTTTCAGATTCCAGCATCCGCAGTGTTTTGCCTTTATACTCTCTTCCACCTTCTTTCTTCAGGAAAAAGATACAAAAGTCTGAGGCTACGTACCGACCAACTTAAGAACAGCTTCTTTCCTGCTGCCACCAGGCTTTTGAATGGACCTAGAAATGGTTGAGAGCTTCAAGTTTTTATGTGTCCAGATCACCAACAACCTGTCTTGGTCCCCCCACGCCAACACTATAGTTAAGAAAGCCCACCAACACTTCTACTTTCTTAGAAGACTAAGGGAATTTGGCATGTTAGCTATGACTCTCACCTTATTTTACAGATGCACCATCAAAAGCATTCTTTCTGGTTGTATCACAGCTTGGTACGGCTCCTGCTCTGCCTAAGACCGCAAGAAACTACAAAGGGTTGTGAATGAAGCCCAGTCCATCACGCAAACCAGCCTCCCATCAACTGACTCTATCCACACTTACTGCTACCTCGGAAAAGTAGCAACATAATCAAAGACCCCATACATGCCGGACATTCTCTCTTCCACCTCCTTCTGTTGAGATACAAAAGTCTGAGATCACATACTAATTGACTCAAGAACAACTTCCCTGCTGCCATCAGATGTTTCAATGGACCTACCTCACACTAAGTTGATCTTTCTCTACACCCTCTATGACTGTAACATTCCATTCTGCACTCTCTCCTTTCCTTCTCTATGAACGGTAAGTTTTGCCTGTATAGCACGCAAGAAGCAATACTTTTCACTGTATACTAATACATGTGACAATAATAAAACAAATCAAAACTTATATTAAGTTGATCTTTCTCTACAGCCTACCTGTGACTGTAACACTACATTTTACACCCTGTCCTTTCCTTCTCCGCTATGAACTCTATGAAGGGTATGCTTTGTCTGTATAGCGTGCAAGAAACAATACTTTTCACTCTATCCCAATACATGTGGCAATAATAAAATCAGATCAACAGGAGAGTTTTCACCATTTTGCCACAGGCAATTGAGGTGGGCACCAACCTAAACAGCTTTCACTGAGATGTCCTTGATGTCTAGTCATGGGTTCCAAGTAAATATACATTTGCATTAAAATGCACCTTTCAGGACCTCAAGATGCTCCTAAGTGTTTTACAGCCAATGAAGTACTTTTCAGCACTGTTGTGAAGCAGGAAGCGCAGCAGCTAATGTGCACAAAACAAACTCCCACAAACAGCTCTGAGATAATCACCAGATGATCCATTTCAGTGATTTGGATTTGCGAGATAAATATTGGCCAGGACACGGATTATAAATCTCCTGCGTATCTTCACAAGAGTACCACAGGGTCTTTTCTGACTACCTGATTGCAGATGGGTCCTTGGTTGAAAGAGCGTCCATCCATCCACACCAGCCAGTACGCATAGCCAAGAGAAATTGATTTGATGCAATGTAAACCACTGGAGCAGATCAGAACCAGAAACATGGAAAAGTTACAGCACAGAATGAGGCTATTCAGCTCATCTAGTCCATGCCAGCCCAGATGCCCTTTCTAATCCCATCTTCCTGCACCTGGCCCATAGTTTACAGCACTTAAGATGCAGATCTAGGTACTTTTTAAAAGAATTTAAAGTCTCCACCTCCACTACTAACTCAGGCAGCGAATTCTAGACACCCTCAGTTTAAAAAAAAGCTCTTCCTCATGTGCCCTCCTTGCCTACTACCACCAATCTCGAATCTATGTTCCCTGGTTCTAGAATTCTCCACCAAGGGAGACAATTTTACCCTGTCCACTCAATCTCTTCCCTCATAATTTCATTATCGGTCACGAGTAATTTCATTAACACCGCAATTAAGTTACTGTGAAAATCCCCTAAACTCTGGGGCCTTTTTGGGTACACGCAGGGAGAATTTAGCATTGCCAATGCGCCTAACCATTTGGACTGTGGGAGGAAACCGGAGCACCCGGAGGAAACCCACACAGACACAAGGAGAACATGCATGTTCCACACAGACAGTGACCCAAGCTGGGAGTCGAACCCGGGTCCCTGAAGCTGAGGCAGCAGTGCTAATCACTGCGTGACTAATCTTGTACACCTCTATCAAGTCACCACTCGGCCTTAGAACCATAGAACCTTACAGTGCAGAAAGAGGCCCTTCAGCCCATCGAGTCTGCACCAACCACAATCCCACCCAGGCCCTGCTCCCATATCCCTACATATTTTACCCACTAATCCCTCTAACCTACACATCTCAGGATACTAAGGGGCAATTTTAGCATGGCCAATCAACCAAACCCGCACATCTTTGGACTGTAGGAGGAAACCGGAGCACCTGGAGGAAACCCACGCAGACACAGGGAGAATGTGCAAACTCCACACAGACAGTGACCCAAGCTGGGAATCGAACCCTAGTCCCTGGAGCTGTGAAGCAGCAGTGCTAACCACTGTGCTACCGTGCCTTCTTTGTTCCAAGGAAAATAATCCCAACCCACCCAATCTCTTCCCAGTGGAAGAGGGGTCAGTGGAAGAGGGGTTGAATGATGGCTGGGCAGGAACCCTTTCTGGCAGCACTCAATGGCACAACACTGGAATGAGAATCAAACTGCACTGGTGAAAATCTCGCCCGGGGGACAGGAAGGGCGAATGATGAGAGCCTGCTTCCCCTGCAGGGAGAATCTAGGACTAGCAGCGCTGTGCTCAGGGTAAAAAAAGGACTCAGCCATTTTGGAAGGCGATGAGGAGGAATTTCTTCCCCCAGAGGGTGATGAATCCTTGGATATCTCTGCCCAAGAGGACCACAGAGACACAGCAGTTAAGTATAATCAAGGATGAGATGAATGGACTTTGGGAAATGGGGATTGGATGGGAAAGTGGCGTTTATGTGGTAGGTCAGCCATTGATATCACTGAAAGGTGCAGCAGGCTCAAAAGAGACCATGGGGCCTACTTCTGCTCCCATTTATTGTGTTAATATATTCTTAAGTTCATATAGCGGATGGCCTGTGGCATTGCTCACGGCAAGTCGGAGAGTTTTCTTTGTAAGTAAATTGACTGGAGGATTATGACCCGGTTTCTTATTAAAATGCAGCTGTGCAAACTGTCCCTTTAAAGTCACAAGATTGAAATTAGATCAGCACATCCTGATGACAATTAGAGGCTCGTGATCAGCTTTTGCTTTTGCCATTTGCATATTAACAGTTGTGATTTCTGGATATTGCACCTAAAACGTGATATCAAAAGTGTTGACTGTAAGTAGGTGTCCCTTTTTCAGTCAGAGGCTCTGGGCAACGTTAAACTCTTTGAAAAGAATACTCATTAATACAGGGGTTAGCACTGCTGCCTCACAGCACCAGGTTCGATTCCAAGCTTGGGTCACTGTCTATGTGGAGTTTGCATGTTCTCCCCATGTCTGTGTGGGTTTCCTCTGGGTGCTCCGGTTTCCTCCCACAGCCCGAAATATGTGCTGGTTAGGTGTATTGACTGTGCTAAATTCTCCCTCAGTATACCCGAAGTGTGGTGACTCGGGGATTTTCACAGTAACTTCATTGTGGCATTAATATAAACCAACTTGTGACATTAACAAACTTAATTGCAGATGAGAACTCCAGCTTTCTTTAAAAATTGACAATCAAACAGTACAGAATTGGTTCTGTTCTCAGGTCAGAGGAACTCAAAAAAAACATGGCAAGTTTGCCCAAGTTAGCTTTTTGCCTCTTCGTTCTGTTTTGGCTTTTGTGGGGCTTGGATAGTCAATCTCCCTGACCCCCGCCAACCTTTACAGCTCACAACAACATAAGCTGTCACACCTCCACAGTGGACTTTTGTTGTGGAGGCCTCAATATTGACGAATCATGAGTCATCACCACTGGAGGCAATGGCCTAGTGACATAATCGCCAGACGGTTAATCCGGAAACTCAGCTAATGTTCTGGAGACCCGGGCTCGAATCCCGCAGCTGGTGCAATTTGAATTCAACAAAAAATATCTGGAATTAAGAATCTACTGTTGGCCATGAAACCATGGTTGGAAAAACCCATCTGGTTCACTAAGTCCTTTTAAAATTTTATTTACTGGTGTCACAAGTTGTCTTACATTAACACGATAACAAAGTTACTGTGAAAATCCCCTAGTCACCACACCTGCTCGGGTACACTGAGGGAGAATTTAGCACGGGCAATGCACCTAAGCAGCATGTCTTTCGGACTGCAGGAGGAAACCAGAGCACCCAGAAGAAAGGCACCATACCTCCCGCAATGGAAGGAAATCCGCCGTCCTTACCCGCTCTGGCCTACATGCGACTCCAGAGCCACAGCAATGTGATTGACTTTCAATTGCCCTCTGAAATGGCCTAGCAAGCCATTCAGTGCTAGGGACGGGCAATAAATGCTGGCTCAGCCTATGTCTCACAAATGAATAAAAAACAAAAATTGTGACTATTTTTTCCAGTCATCGGACTTCTCTGATGGTTTCAGTGTGAGGGGATAGGTCCCAAAGAGCATGTCCTGTTCAACATTGGCCCGTTGCTAATAGAAGCAACTCAATAATGTAGCAGGATTACGTTATTATTTTATCTTGTTACCAGGCGTTCAGCAGAGTGGTGCTCATATTGCTTCCACCCAATGGATCTTTTGAAGGTTTAATGTACCAGAAGTCTATATTTTGCAACTGTGTTGAACAAAGGATCTTGTGAAGATTTGGCACCAATAGAGGCACATTGTTGGCAGCAGAAGTGCCCTGAAGAAGCAGACTCATGCCACCTCACCAGTTAAAAATTGATTTTTAATATGAACTTGCCTTCATATATAAAACACCTCAGGATTACCTTTGTTAAAGAACACAAGCTAGACAAACGGGTTTAGCAGCAAAAAAAATCTGCTTATTTCAGAACTTGGTGGTACAATGGTTAGCACTGCTGCCTCAAAACGCCAGAGACCCAGGTTCGATTCCCGGCTTGGGTCACTGTCTGTGCGGAGACTGCATGTTCTCCCCATGCCTGCGTGGGTTTCTCCTGGGTGCTCCAGTTTCCTCCACAGTCTAAAGATTAGGTTAGGTGGATTGGCCGTGCTAAGATGTGCAGGTTAGGTGGATTGGTCTTGCTAAATGCAAGGAGGGTACAGGGATAGGGCTTGGGTAAAAATGCTCTTTTGGAGAGTATCTGCAGACTCCTCCCACAGTCCGAAAGGCGTGCTGGTTAGGTGCATTGGCCGTGCTAAATTCTCCCTCAGGTGTACTTGAACAGGCGCCAGAGTGTGGTGACTAGACGATTTTCACAGTAACTTCACTGCAGTGTTAATGTAAGCCTACTTGTGACACTAATAAATAAATTTTAAAAATGTGAGTAAATCAGAACATTTTAAAGTTTATTTATTAATGTCACAAGTAGGCTTACATTAACACTGCAATGAAGTTACTGTGAAAATCCCCCTCTCACTTAGAAGACGGATAAATTTATTGACATTCTTAATTATTCAACACCTTAAATCAGAAAACAGTGAACAATCATTGTTAGTGGAACCAGCAGCAAGAGGACAAATTTTCATGTGTAGAATTTGGGTGTGAAAGTGTTTTCTGTAGTCAGAAACATTTTTTTGTTAATCAGGGTGGAGGTTTCTATCAGTCAGCTATGACAGAGGTGTATTACAGGTCTGTATGGTTGCACTGAATCCTTTGGCTGCAAGAGGAACAGTGGCAGATCTGTCAGGAGTTACACTTTCCTTCAGAAACACCCAATGGAACTACTTTCAGGAGAGGGTTTTGCGTTACAACAGCACGAGTACTGGATCCTTTACAGGACAGGGTTGTCTCAGTTGGTGCTTTTGAAACTGGAGACAAATGGAGGGTAAAAGTGTTCATTCGCAAATTTACTTCACGCGTAGGACCATAAGATATAAAGCAGAATTAAGCCATTCGGCCCATCGAGTCTGCTCTGCCATTCAATCATGGCTGATACGTTTCTCTGCTGCCTTTTCCCTATAACCTTTGATCCCTTACCAATCAAGAACCTATCTATCCCTGTCTTAAATACACCCAATGACCTGCTCTCCACAGCCCTATGTGGCAATGAATTCCATAGATTCACCGTCCTCTGGCTGAAGAGATTCCTCCTGAGCTCATTTCTAAAGGGTCATCCTTTTACTCTGAGGCTGTGCCCTCGGATCCTAGTCTCTCCTACTAATGGAAACACCTTCCCCAGATCCATTCTATCCAGGCCTTTCAGTATTCTGTAAGTTTCAATGAGATGCCCCTTCATCCTTCTAAACTCCATCGAGCACAGACCCAGAGTCCTTAAACACTCTTGATACGTCAAGCTTTTCATTCAATTAAAAGAGTTAAAAAGGCCACCTACATTAACCATCTGAATCCAAAAAATTTAATGATATCAGCCGCAAAAGATAATGGGCACTATTTCCCAAATGCTTCTGTTGGCGTGGTACTGTCCACTGTGGAACTGGGCCATACAGATCAATTCTCCCTCAATGCTGATCGAAATCATGACCATAATCAGAACACTACCGTTCATTTTGTCAGCTCTTGGCCAACGAAGAGAGACATAGCCAGAGCTTTCCCCCTTCTGATCAATAATCAAAGCTCTATTCATTGGATATGACCACAATCAAGCCTTGGCTGTAATACTCCCCGCCTGTTGCAGCATGACTCTCCAACACCCATCATCCAGGTTGGCACACGAAGAACGGATAACTAGGTAACAAAGACAACGCACACCGATGGAACTGTAACAAGTCAATCTCTTTGACAAAACAATTAAACTAAATCAAAGTAACCAAGGGACAATTAAAAAGGGACAGCCCCCAAAAAGAAGGGAACTGACCAAAACAGAAGACAAAGTAGAAAGGAAATTTAAAACATCAAATTAAAATGCGATCAAAGGGGTCAATAATATGCCCCAGCCCCTGTGGTGCCCAGAAGGTGTGAGTGCCCTCGGACACCACATGGGAACTGGAACAAATTGGGGCCTCGGTAAGAATATGGGAGAGAATGATCTTATTGAGACAAAGAGGATTCTTAAGGGGCTTGACAGGGTAAATGCTGAGAGTATGTTTCCCTTCATGGAAGAGTCCAGGACCACAGGACATAGTCACAGAACACAGAGGAGCCAATCGAAGACTGAGATGAGGAGAAATTTCTTCTGAGGGCTGTGAGCCTTTGGAACTCTTTGCCGTCATTTGGTCCATATAACCTCCTTCTAACACAGAAAACAGAAAATGTTGGAAAATCTCAACAGGTCTGACAGCATGTGTGGGGAGAGAATAGAGCCAAACGTTGAGTCTGGATGACCCTTAAGACGCTGTCAGATCCGCTGAGATTTCCCATTTTTGTTTCAGATTCCAGTATCTGCAGTATTTTGTTTTTACACTCACCTCCTTCTAATTTTTTAAAGTTTATTTATTAGTGTCACAAGTAGACTTACATTGCAATGAAGTTACTGTGAAAATCCCCTAGTTGCCACACTCTGGCGTCTGTTCGGGTACACTGAGGGAGAATTTAGCACGGCCAATGCATCTAACCAGCATGAATTCAGGTATTGGGAGGAAACCCACGCAGACACAGGGAGAACATGCAAACTCCACACAGTCACCCAAAGCCAGAATTGAACCCTGGTCCCTGGCACTGAGAGTCAGCAGTGCTAACCACCATGCTGCCCATGATTCCATTTGTGTGTTGATCTGTAAATCCAATATACCTGTTAGACTTTGGTCATGTTTCTTAGCAGATATGAAGGGGAAATAAAATTCCATGATAGAAATATTCTGGTGTCATCCACTGCAAGTACTGACAGGTGCTCATTCCACTTCCCTGAAACAAAATACCATCGATAGGGAATTTGCAACTTTGACGGAATCAGTGCAGAATCAGTGATAATATCATCAGCTGTGACCCAATCCCATCATTCCACTAATTAAACTAAAAATGGTGGAAGGTTTAACATTGGGAAACAGGATCAGGAAATGGAGGAGATGGTGATGTAGGGGTACAGTGCGGACTGGGAATCCAAAGGCCCAGGCTAATCCTCTGGAATTTACATCCAAGATAAAAATTTGGAATTGATAGCTAATCTGTGATTACGATTAAAAATCCATCTAGTTCACTCATGTCCTTTAGAGAATATGCCATCCTTACCTGGTCTCTAGCCACTCAGCGAATGGCCAAAATGGAGTGTGATACTTGTAAAAAATAATGTGAATAGGGGAAAAAAAAAGAGTGGTTTTGACCTAAGCAACATGGCTCAGAATTCTGTGGGGAACAAGCTGATTTGTCAGCACTGACCTTCTCACTGATGCTTAACCTGGGTTCTGCCAGGGCCACTCATTACAGCCTTAATTCAAACATGAACAACAGCTGTACTCCAGAGGTGAGGCAAGGCTGACTGCCCTAACACCACTGTGGGTGCCCCAATACCGTACAGTCTGCAGCGATTCAAGAAAATGACTCACTGTCACCTTCTCAATGGCAATTAGGGGTGCGCAATAAATGCTTGTCTAACTAGAGAAGACACAATCCCATGAAAGAGTTTAAAAGAAGTTGCAACTTAGTGGCAGCAACATTTGACTGAATGTGGCATTAAGAAGCCCTAACTGGTTGTTTTCTTTGGAGAGGAGAAGACTGAGGGGCGACCAAATTGAGTTACACAAGATCATGAGGGGCATGTTCAAGGTGGATAAGGAACAGCTGCTCCCCTTAAAGGGAGGGTCAGTCACGAGGGGACATAAGTTCAAGATGAGGAGCAGGAGATTCGGCGGGTGGTGTGGGTGTGCATGTGTGTGTGGGGAATAGCTTTTTTACCCAGAGGATGGTGACAGTCTGGAATGAGCTGCCTGGGAAGGTGGTAGAGGCAGGTTGCCTCACATCCTTTAAGAAAAGTCCTTGGATGGGCACTTGGCATGTCATAACATTCAATGGAAATAGGTGGGAATTCAGGTGTTTCTAATGTGTCAGTGCAGACTCAATGGGCCGAAGGGCCTCTTCTGCATTGTATGATTCTAGCAAAACTGAAGTCAAAGCAAATCAGGGAGAAAAGCTCTCCACTGGTTGGAGTCATACCGAGCACAAGGGAAAACGGTTGTGTTTGTTACAAGTTAGTCATTTCAGACCCTGGACATCACTGCAAGCATTTCTTGGGGTAGTATCCTAAGCCTCTCCATCATCAGGACAGAAATGGCAATGTTCGCTGATGCTTTGCACAACGTGCATTTGTGACTCCTCGGATACTGAAGCAGTCTAATCCATATGCAGAACAAACTGGACAATATTCAGCATTGGACAACTGAGTGGCAAGTTACAATCATGCCACACAAGTGCCATCTCCCTTCAGCAAGAGAGAATCTCACCATCATCCCTTGGCATTACCATCACTGAATCCCCCATTATCAACATCCTAGGGTTACCACTGACCAGAAACTGAATTGTTCTGGCCTTATAAATTACTGTGGCTTCCAGCACAGGTAAAGGATGGAAAGTATGCAGCAAGCAACTCACCTCCTGACTCCCTAGAACCTTTCCACTATGTACAAGGCACAAGTCAGGAGTGCGATGGAATATTGTCCTTTGTCTGGGTGAATGCAGCTCCAACAACACCCAAGAAGCTCAACACCATCCAGGACAAAGCAGCCTGCCTGACTGGCACCCCATCCAACACTTTAAATATTCACTCCCTCCACCACCAGTGTGCACCATCTACAAGATGCACTGCAGCAAGTCACCAAGGCTCCTGAGACAGCACCTTCCAAACCTGTGACCTTTATCACCTGGGAGGATAAGGGCAGCAGATGCATGGGAACAGCATCACCTTCAAATTCCCCTCCAAGACACACTCAACCCTGACTTGGAAACATATCGCCGTTCCACCATTGTCAGTGCGTTGAGATCCTGGAACTCTCTTCCTGTGGGTGATCCTGTACTATATGGTCTGCCGCTGTTCAAGAAGGTGGCTCAACACCACCTTCTCGAGGGATGGACAATAAATGCTGGCCTAACTGACGAAGCCCACATCCCATGAAATGTGGTTTAGTGATAGCAACATTTCTTCTAAGTCAGAAGGTTTTAAGTTCAAGTCCTACCCTAGAGGCTGAAGCATGAAATCTAACCTGATGTTGTTTTCAGGGTTACACTATCAGGATGTGATCTTTTGAACGGATATTAACTAAGCATCAATCTGCTCTCTCAGGTGAAATTAAAACATCTAGTGGGGTTATTTTGGGGAAAAAGAGCAGGGCCAGACACCATCTTGTATCCTGGCCAAGATTTAACCTTCAAACAATATCATTTAAAAAAAAATCATCAGATCTATCATGCATATATTAACTGCAACATTTCCCATACAACGACTACACTTCAAAAACAAAGATGCCTTGTTGGGTTTATAAAACAATTTTAAGACATCCTACAGCCAGGAAAGGAGGTGTATAAATATTGAAATACCACAATTAGCTTCATCTAGCCTTGAGCAGGGAAAAGAAAAAAAAAATCAAAGGTTAGTATGCGGTGATCCCCAATGGAACTACCCAGATGTGATACCAGAATGAGAATGGGCTCTCACCTCTTCAGTTCAAGCTGCTTCCCGACACACAGTCACGGTTCAGCCTCAAAAATGGCCAACAGGCTGAGATAAAAAACATAGAATCTGTACAGTGCAAGAAAAGGCCATTCAGCCCATCAAACCAAGCCCTATCCCCTTAATTCTATGTTTTTTTTAAACAGAGTGTGGTGGATGCCTGGAACTCACTGCAAAGGGAGGTAGTGGAAACAGATGCAATAGTGATTTTTAAGGGGCGTCTTGACAAATACATGACTAGGAATGGAATAGAGGGACGTGGTCCCCGGAAGAATAGGGGGTTTTAGTTCAGTCAGGCAGCATGGTCAGTGCAGGCTTGGAAGGCCAAAAGGCCTGTTCCTGTGCTGTAATTTTCTTTGTTCTATTTACCCTGGTAATCTCCCTGACACTAAGGGACAATTTAGCATGGCCAACCAACACAGCCCACACATTTTTCAACTGTGGGAGGAATCCCACACAGACACAGGGAGAATGTGCAAACTCTACATAGACAGTGACTGAAGCCAGGAATTGAACCCTGGTTCCTGTGAGGCAGCAGTGCTAACCATTGTACCACCCAAGGTGGTGACTTCTCTGTGTGTTCCCCCACCCCCGCTCACAAGCAGCACCCTAGCAAATTATCAGCACTTTCTGAAGGAGGAGGGGATGTAATTGTTTTTTTTTAAGAAGTGGTCATAAATTGTACAGAAATCCAAAACAAACTGCAACATTTAAAAAGATTGCAAAACTCATGAAAAAAAATGTATCTGGAGGTTAGTCAAGCACCCCAAATATCACCTGATCACCCTACATCTCACATCTCAACCAGCCTGGTACAGGAACCACTCCCCCCTCCCCCCAGGAAGGATTTGGCAAATACTTTTCACCAAGGCACTGCCTCTTTAAAATATAGAGTAAGTTGGGTTCTATAATGTTCAGTTAGCTCAGGCTGAGAAACATTTGCCTCTATAGGATATATTTAAGTTATGGTGAAGTTATTTTGGTTGGACCTCGCCACCCTCAACATCTCCCCTCCCAAATTCAGTGCATCAGATTACCAGAAATCTCTGGGCAATGACTTTTGCCCAGAAAGAGAATTTTTGTTTAAATACAGAGTTTGTTTAAAGACAGCTTAGTTCCTATGCAGTAAATATTGTGTTGTATCAATGAGTTGACATAAATGACATTTATAAACGACATGGTGGGGGAAGAGAGAGAGCGAAAGCGTGTCAATTGCATGACTATTGATATTTCTTTAGACCAAAGCCCCTTTAAGATCATGACTGTGTTCTGTCCATGAAAGTGGTGGATTACCTGGATCTCTTCAAAGGATTCCTCGATGTTGGTGACATGATGTTGTTCGTGGAGGGCTGGCTCGTCGCAAAAGAAGCACACCAGGCATTTGTCATTCAGACAGAACAGCTTGACTTTGTCATGGTCCTTACAGGGGAAGGAGTTCCTCTGGGCTTGGAGGATGGCGTCCAGGGGGAAAGCGCTGTACCTCTCCACGATATTGGACAGCTTGAGGCTGGGGGAGAGCAAGGGGTCCCTGAAGCTCCTCCGGCACTCGGGGCAGTCCCTGGAGCAGTGATCCTGCCGGTTCCAGTGCTCGGTGATACACTTCCTACAGAAATAATGCTCGCAGCCAAAGCTCACGGGGTCCTGGTAGATGCTGAGGCAGATGGAGCAAAGCAACTCGTCTTTGAGGCTGCAAGCCATAAGGAGCACAAAGGGCTGAGACTGGGAAGAGGTGGGGGTTATATTAGACCAGGAGCTTCTCTCTTCTCTCTCTCTCCCTTTACTCTGATGTGAATTTCTCTCTGCGATCCTCCTCACTGCTGATCAATTTCATTCCAGGAAGTGTTCCTGTGGGAAGCACCAAGTTACTACCTGGGACAGAGAGAGGGGGGGTGGGGGGGAGGAGAAAGCCTACCTTTACCCTTTAAACCTCAGTCCCTCCAACCCCCCCTCCTCACTCCCACTTCACCCAGCCACATACAACCCCCTCTCCCCTTTCCAGGCGATTTCACCCCCTTTCCAGGTTAAACTCCCCACATTTTTTTCCGTCTCTTATCCCTTCCCCCTAAGGAAATGGTCGCTCCTTGACCGTGTTATTGTGTTACATTAATGTTGCAATCGGATTCGCTACCTCTAACAAAAAAAGGGAAATCAATTCTTAAATCTTTTGTGCCGCTACAGGCCGCCAGATGACTGGGAGTCCCCCACTTCCTATTGGGGAATAACCTTAATCCACTTTTTAAGGGTCGCCTTTAAAACTTTGCCAATTTTCCACTCTTTTGAAAAGAGTGCAAAAACATCTTCACCCAGTGGTTGCCCCTACCCTCTGCTTCCCAACTAATGATGCCAAGGGGGGAGGGCTGGCTCGCACTTCAACTGTGGAGGCATCACGGTGTCCCTGAAACCAGCGCTTCACTTCTATTTAAAGAGGTTAATACCATCAAAATAGATTTTTAAACATGTAACTGGGAACAGTAGAGAAAGGGAACATGTAATTTAAAGTAACTTCCAAATAGCGACGGCATGTCCAATACTCTTTACTAGAACATTACCTGATATAACTCTCGATTTACTTTTCGCCAGTTTGAACCTGTGTCCCTTTGGCAATTTAATTTTTGGTAATATTCTGGAATTCATAGAATCCCTGCAATGCAGAAGGAGGCCATTCAGCCCATCTCTCTCTGTGGGTTTCCTCCAGGTGCTCCTGTTTCCTCTCATAGTCCAAAGATGTACAGCTTTGGTGGATTAGACACGGCAAATAGCCTTAGTTTGGTTTGATTTGATTTATTAATGTCACATGTATTAGTATACAGTGAAAAGTATTGTTTCTTGCATGCTAAGTGGACATAGCATACCGTTCAGAGATAAGGAAAGGACAGCATGCTAGTATCCAAAGATGTGTAGGTTAGTGGGATTAGACAGGAAAATATGTGGGGTTACAAGGATAGGGACAGGGTGATTTGCTCTATTGGAGAGCCGGTGCAGACTCAATGGGCTGAATGGCCTCCTTCTGTACTGTGGGGATTCTGATTCTGCAATAAGAATGAGATATCATCAAACTTGGGTTTTGCTGCTAGTGTTAGCCCAATACAAATACTCTCACCTCTGAATCAGAAGGAAGTCCCACTCTCGAGACTCCAGGCTGACGTGTCAGTACAGTACTGAGGGAGTGCTGTACTGTTAGAGGTGCCATCTATTGTATGGGTCGTTAAACCATCTGCCTTTTAAGTGGATGTAAGACAATCTGCTTTTCAATTAAATTGAGTTCTCCCGGCATCCTGGCCTGACACCTATCCTTTAACCAATGTCACGTAAAGAGATTACCCTGGACATTAATGTCATTGCTATTGGTGGGATCCTGCTCTGCACATTTTGGTTGTCTTGTTTCTGCCTATTATAACTGTGACGACACTTCAGAAATATTCAATTGGTTTTGAAGTTCTTTGAAACATCCTGAAGCCATGAAAGGAACTGGATCAATTAGGATGGCACAGTGGTTAGCATTGCTGTCTCACAGCACCAGGGACCCGAGTTCAAATCCTGGCTTAGCTCACTATTTGTGCAGAGTCTGTACATTCTCTTCGTGTCTGCATGGGTTTCCTCCAGGTGCTCCAATATCTTTGATTTGATTTATTATTGTCATGTGTATATAGGCAATAAGCATATACAATGGAAAAGTATTGTTTCTTGCGCACTGTACAGACAAAGCATACTGTTTATAGAGAAGAAAATGAGAGAGTGCAGAGTGTAGTGTTACAGTCATAGCTAGGATGTAGAAAAAGATCAACTTAATGCAAAGTAAATCCATTCAAAAGTCTGATAGCAGCAGGGAAAAATCTGTTCTTGAGTCGGTTGGCACCATGTCCTCAGACTTTTGTATTTTTTTTCAGAAGGAAGAAGGTGGAAGAGGGAGTGTCCAGGGTGCACGGGGTCCTTAATTATGCTGGCTGCTTTGCCGAGGCAGTGGGAAGTGTAGACAAGAGTCAATGGAAGGGAGGCTGGTTTGTGTGATGGATTGGGGTACATTCACGACCTTTTGTAGTTTCTTGCAGTCTTGGGCAGAGCAGGAGCCATAAAAAGCTGTGATACAATCAGAAAGAATGCTTTCTATGGTGCATCTGTAAAAGTTGGTGAGAATAGTAGCTGATATGCCGAATTTCCTTCGTCTTCTGAGAAAGTAGAGGCGTTGGCGAGCTTTCTTAACTATAGTGTCGGCATGGGGGGGGGGGAGGCCAGAACACGTTGTTGGTGATCGGGACATCCAAAAACTTGAAGCTCTCGACCCTTTCTACTTCGCCCCTGTTGATGTAGACAGGGGCATGTTCTCCTTTATAATTCCTGAAGTAAATGACAATCTCCTTTGTTTTGTTGACATTAAGGGAGAGATTATTGTTGCCCCACCAGTTCACCAGACTCTCGACCTCATTCCTGTACTCTGTCTCATCACTGTTTGAGATCTGACCCTCCACGATCTGACCTCTTGCTCAAAAACAAGCAGAAAATGCATTGAGCTCATCAGGGAGGGATGTGTTGGAGTCAGCGACATGTCTTCATCTTGTAGCCTGTTATGTTTTCCTCTCGCAGTCCGAAAAGATGTGCATTGGACATGCTAAATTCACCCTCAGTGTATCCGAACAGGTGCCAGAGTGTGGTGACTAGAGGATTTTCACAGTAACTTCATTGCAGTGTTAATGTAAGCCTACTTGTGACACTAATAAATAATAATAAAAAAAGATCTTTTTGTCTGTCTTTAAAATCTTGGTCACAGTGTGACTGGCCCCCAATAATATTCAGTATATTCAAAGACTGGAACAGCTGAAGTATGAATGGATCTCCCTCTGCTGGACTGACTGATCTGATATTCTTTCCTACTATTTTCTGGTTTTATTTTAGGCTTTCACTATTTACACATTCATTTTCATAGCATGTTGCTTTTTATGCTCAGAAGTGATACAGAATTATATAGTCCGCGCACCACAAGAACAGGGCAACTGATCCATGCCAATGGCTATCATCCACACAAGCCTTCTCCTGCCCTTGTCCATCTAACCCCATCAAAATAACCTTCTAGTCCTTCCTTTCTCCTACATCTACCTTGTTTCTAAAATGCATCTATGCTATTCACTTCGCATACTCTTGTGATAAATAGTTCCACATTCCAACAATTTCTGGGTAAGGAAATTTCTCCCGAATTCTTTATTGGTGACCCTCTTATATGATGACTCCTAGTTTTGGTATCTCCCACAAGTGGAAACATCTTCTCTATTCCAACTATATCTAACACTTCTGTGATATTAAAGATTTCCATTAGGCCACCCTTCAGATTTCTTCTTCCTCGAGAAAAACTCCAGCCTATTTGGTCTTTCCATCCATGTGGATTTGAATGCTCAATTTGATACCCTCCTTATAAATCTTTTTTGCACCTTTTTATAATATGGAGAACCAAACTGTTCACAATACTGTTAAGTGTTGTGACAATACCGTGCCTTTAAGAAACGTATTTTAATCGTGTTTATCTGCAGGATGTTTCAAGCAGTCCCTGGCATTTAGTCAGAGCCATTTTGCCTGAGGCAGTTACTGAAGCACTATAATTATTATTGTTACTGAAACAGTATAATTAATATCATGTTTGTTTTAATCTGAACTAATGCAGTGTTCTGTAGTTTTAATGTTCCCCTGGAATTGCAGAGTAGAGCTTGATTGGGATAATTGACAGGTCAGGTCAGATGACAGGGCATAGCTAGGCTTACACAGAGGATTCCTATTTAGCTGTTTCAGATGCTGCTTAGAGTTGCGGAAAGAGAGAGAGGTATCCTTTTCTGACTCCGAAGTCTGAAGACTGGAAGCTACTAGAGACTAGATCTACTGCTCTGTTTTACTGTCTTGAGGAGATAGCCTTCTCTGAAGGCTATTTCTGTCCATTGGTGTTAGAAAGCTGGAAATCTAGTATCACGTGAGCATACTTGTTTTAGTGCTAACTAATTCTGAACAAGGGTGTATGTCTATGGAGTATTGCTTTTAAATTAGAACAACAAAGATAGCTAGCTGTTAAGAGTTATACTGTGTCATGCTTAAGTTTTGTAATTGGTAAAAGTTATGACAATTCTTTTTGTTATATTCTAACGGGTGTTCTTAAATAAACTTTGCCAAAAGCTTCCTAATTGGTCATTTGAATTTATGTTCACCAATGCCAAAATCAGGCTAACTTCACAAGATACCTTGGAATTTCTGGCCTGAGGTTTAACAATATGTCTATCCAATGTCCAATACAAGTTTAACATAAGATCTCAGCTTTCCCATTCCCCCGGAAGTGAATCCGAGTGCTTTGTTCATTTTTATCAACCTGTGTTGCTACTTTTAGCAAAATTGAGTTTCTATACCCATAAGAACGTAAGAACATAAGAAATAGGAGCAGGAGTAGGCCATCTAGCCCTTCGAGCCTGCCCCGCCATTCAATAAGATCATGGCTGAACTGAAGTGGCTCAGTTCCACTTTCCCGCTTTCTCCCCATAACCCTTAATTCCCTTGTCTGTCAAAAACCTATCTACCCGTGACTTAAATATATTTAGCGAGGCAGCCTCCACCACTTCAATGGGCAGAGAATTCCAGAGATTCACCACCCTTTGAGTGAAGAAGTTCCTCCTCAACTCCATTCTAAACTGCACCCCCCTTATCTTGAGGCTGTGCCCTCTAGTCCTGTTGTCCTTTCTGAGCGGGAAGAACCTCTCTACCTCTACCCTATCCAACCCTTTCATTATCTTATATGTTTCTATAAGATCCCCCCTCATCCTTCTAAACTCCAACGAGTACAGACCCAGTCTATTTAGTCTCTCTTCATAGTCCATTGATCCCTTTGATCATACCCCTTGATCCCTTTGTTCTCCTGCCCAATTTAAACTCATTGTAATGTAAAGACATCTGTCCCAGTGAAATGGAAGCTTTTCTCACTTTGTGTCCAATCTGTGGATCCATGTGGACTAAGTGCAGAAATACATTTGCAAGATCCTGCTGCTAATGCACCGTCCAACCCAAATACTCTTCTCTCTGCAGCCTCTCCATTTGGAAATCAAGTGATAACGTGCTGGACCGGAACCCCAAGGTTCTGGAAGCCAGACTAGACCCCAACAATTTTTTTTGAATAAATACAAGGATAGGGCACTTCACTTTGGGAGTAATCCCCCTGACAAATTAGGGATCCTTTATACTAAAACAATCTTTATTTAATAACACAGTTTAGCTATAACTAACAAATGAAGCAACTTAGCTATACTCATCAAACAAGAACTGGTGGACCGTGGGCTGGGCTGTGTATATATTGTGATGTGCAAGACAACATCTTTGTGCGAGACAATTGTCTTTCACCCCGTCCGTTATTTTTCATACATTCATATGTAACATTCCCAGATAAAATGCTGCATAGTCTGAAGGCAAAACAATAGCTCAGACCAGTCACCTGAAAACCCCAAGCTACTGTATCATTTTCCACATTAATCATTCTTGAAATGTTGTCTAACTGTAACACCAGTTTAACATCAATATGTGGCACATTATTGAGCATTTGTCTTGCTATAGGCACTAGAGACTGCACTGCGGGTGTATCTAAACCAGATGGACTGCAGCAGTTCCATACAGTAGCTCAGCACTACCTTCTCAAGGGCAATTAGGGATAGGAAATAAAAGCTGACCTTGCCAGTGCTGCATACATCCATTGAATGATTCAAATAAAGTCCACTTGTAAGGGCTGTGGCTGGTTGATACAGGGACAAATAGATCTCCCTCGCTCCCTTGTCCTCGGGAAAATTGGCATTAAATGCTGGCGTTGTGAGACTTCTTTCTGTTTTCACCCAGCAATGCCCATGAATGAATAAAAAAAGCTCCTCAATTAGATTTCAGATGTAAGTTGAGTTTGGTCATTTTATAAATAAGCTTTCAGAATCCTCCTTCCCAATCGCACTCTGATCTCTAAATCACTTTTAAGCAGTCATTGTCTTTGGTTGTCACCACAAACCGTTGTAATGATACAAAGGTACCAATTGCTCATAAGGGATGATGTAAACATGGTGTGAGTTCATTTATTTAAACTAGGCACATGGGAACATTATACAAAGGTACAGAGCTTGAAGACAACAGTAGCTGAACTGTGTGGGATGTGTTCTGCTCACAAGCCAAAGTGAAACTGAGACTGGATCACATGACATACTTACCCTCCAGTGATGGCATGCTTAACATCCCCCTTTCTTTTTCAAGATTCTTTCCCCATTCCAAAGAAGTAGAACTATTTACAATACATTTTCATGTTTAGTTACCATTACATAACAAATAAATCTTTGAGTTTCTGAAGGGGAAAGATAGTCTACTGATATTCCCAGATCTTGTAATGGCAGTCTTGTCTGGAAGTGTCATTAATTGTTCACAGTGATCTGTGGGATTATCATTCTTGGATGTTGTTCCTGGTTGCTTTTGGGATCTTGTCGTGGATGCAACAGAACGGCATGGTGATTGAGGAGCTGGAATGGATTCAGTTTGTCATTGGCTCCAGCTCGCTATTGCGTCTTGGTGTAGAGTAACGTTATAGGGATTTTGTTCTGAACAAATCCTTGTAACTTCACCTGGTTGCCATAAATTCCGAATGTGACCTTGTTGACCCAAGTCTAACCTTGGCAATTCTGCATCTGCATTTTATTGGTCATCTTCTCTTACAGTTGAAAAAGTTGTTGTTTAGTTTCTGAGAGAGTCGTATGCACTGGCTTGCTAAACATGAACTCCATGGGAATAACTCACTTAAAGGCGTTGCTCTCAGATGTAACATTGCGATGTTTTGATCTTGCTTGATCTGTCTATATTTTAGAATTATGGGTTTCACTGTGTGACTCATTTGTTCAGCTAGGTTGTTAGATATAGGGTAATGAGGAGAAGAAGTAGTGTGATCGATACTCCAATTCTCACACATATCTTCAAATGGCTTACCAATAAACTTATCCATAATGATCTCTCTAGGCACACCAAATAAACTGAAAATAGCACTTGGAATGTGCTTGGTAGTTGTTCTTGACATATTGTTCAATTGTCAAATAATGGGTCCTTAATAAAGTAGTAAATGAGGACGATGAAGTCAGTGCCATAGGCATGAAAGAGGTCAGATGTGATTTTGGACCAAAGTTGGGTAGGAGCCTCATTTAGAATCAATGGCGCTTTGTGCTAACTTGGCACATGTTCTTGACTTGCCTCACAATTCTTGACAATGACTTCATTGTCCATATCCAGCCAATAGGCTGTGTCTCTTGTGAGTCTTCTCAACTAATTTACGCCCTTATGTGAGTAATGAAGTTGTTGAAAAATATCAGAAGTTCTAGAATGATGACTTGCCTGCCTTGAAAATTAAGTCCCCAGGAGAAGCCTAGCTTGTCCTGATCAGGCCAAAATGGTCCCATCTGTTCATGGACATGTTGAATTGAATCAGGCCATCCTTCAGTGATAGTTTCCCACAGTTTCTGTGGTGTAGAATCTTTCACCATTTCTTCCTGTGTTATGCAAAATGTCTGACAACACCAGGTTTAAGTCCAACCAATTTATTTGATAGTAAACTCACAAACTTTCGAGGTTAAACTCTTCGTCAGGTGAATGGAGAGTTCTGGCCTCAAACAGAGCATATAAGGCACAGACAGTTTACAAATTACTGATTAGAATGCAAATCTTTACACCTAACCTGCTATTCAAGTCGTAAAGTGGCCGACAATGCTTAAGGCTCCTGGTTCTGCAACATTTCGATTTTAAACTTGTCACCCATGTTTACAATCTCTCACCCCTTCCCATCCCTGTGAATGGTGCGGTGGCACAGTGGTTAGCACTGCTGCCCCACAGGGACCCGGGTTTAAATCCAGCCTTGGGTGACTGTGTGGAGTTTGCACATTCTCCCCATGTCTGCGTGCGTTTTCTCTGGGTGCTCCGGTTTCCTCCCACACTCCAAAAATGTGCGGGTTAGGGGGATTGGCCATACTAAGTTATCCCTTAATGTCCAAAGACGTGTAGATTAGATGGATTAGCCATGTTAAATGGGCAGGGTTACACTGGATAGGATGCTCTTTCGGAGTCAGTGCAGACTTGATGGAACAAATGGCCTCCTTCTTCACAGCAGGGATTCTATGAACCCTTCCATCCTGACAATCCCCTGAGTTATCTGTGTTCATTCATTCTAACCTCTTGAGATCCCAGATTTTAATCCTTCCAGCACTGACAGCTGTACTCTCGGCTGCTGAAGTCCTAAGCTCTGGAATTCCCTTCCTATTCCTTGTGCCTCTCCATCTTGCTAAGATGGTCCTTAAACCTTGACCAAAACAAATTACACATTATGTGATCGAAAAGGCGATGCCTTTAAGGACGCTGGAAAGATTCCACCTGGCATGGTGGGGAAGAGTGGCTGGAGTGGGCCTTGCTGTCGGAAGTAGGTACAGAAATTCTCAGGAGATTGAGGGAAACGATTTTGGCCGGACACTCGACATTACGACTCCGCAGAACAGGGAGTGGTTAGAAGATGGGAGTAACTCTGGACTGGTTTCTGTTGTAATAATTCTTGTTCACCGGTTAAGGGAAAAATAACAACATGTTTATTTACAGATAGAGGCCATAGAGAAGCTTGCAACTGCAGCCAGCTCCTGAGGAGGATGTGGAACAGAATCCCCAGCTCACCTGGGTGAATCCACCCATCCACCCTCCTCCCTGACTGTTTCCCTGGGCCATGTGACCCTTACCCCTGAAGATGGATCCTTAAAGGGACAACCACCACACTATAGAGACTATAGGTGGGATTTTCCAACACTGGCAGCATCTTCCAGTCCCGCCAATTCAATGGACTGTTGGCTGGCTCACCGCATCTGCCGTGGCGGGATTGCTGTGCCAGCCAGAAAATCCCAACTAAAAGTCCCCTGGAAAAGTGTGGTGTGATGTATAAACATGATATTGGGTTTTCAGTTATGTTAGGAAGTTCATTGAATCATAGAATCCCTACAGTACAGAAGGAGGCCATTCGGCCCATTGAGTCTGGTCAACTACAATCCCACCCAGCCCCTATCCCCGTAACCCCAAACATTTACCCTGTTAATCCCCCTGACATTAAGGGGCAATTTAGCATGGCACAGCAGCATGGTGACACAGTGGTTAACACTGCTTCCTCATGGCGCCAGGGACGTGAGTTTGATTCCCGGCTTGGGTCACTGTTCTTGTGGAGTTTGCACGTTCTCCCCATGTCTGCATGGGTTTCCTCCCACTGTCCAAAGATGTGCAGATTAGGTAGATTGGCCATGCTAAATTGCCCTTTAGTATCAGGAAGACTAGCAGGGTAAAAATGTGGCATTACAGGAATAGGGTCTGGGTGGGATTGTTTTTGGTGCAGACTCAATGGGCCAAATGGCCTCCTTCTGCACTGTGGGGATTCAATGAATCTTTGGACTATGGGAGGTAACTGGAGTACCCAGAGGAAACCCACGCAGACAAGGGGAGAAGGTGCAGCCTCCACACAGACAGTAACCCAAGGAATTGAACCTGGTTCCCTGGCGCTGTGAGGCAGCAGTGCTAACCACCGTGCTGGGGAGTTTTGTTTCTGTATATTAGTTGCTATGTAATGTTTAGTTGATGTTGATTGTTAAAGTAAATGTCAGAAAGCGTGAAATCCTGTGTGATCCTTCGAATCAGTCGCTGGGAACTCAAGTCTCTTTCGTGTGAAGTTATCAGTTTCACCAGGGAAACGCATACGAAGTGTTCAGATTAAATTATGAGCTTGTTGAATGGGAATATAAGAAATAGGAACAGGAGTCGATCGCCTGCTCCTTGAACATTCAATTATATCACGTTTGCTCCGACTGTGACCTCTTTCCATTTCCTTGTCGGCTGCCATGAACATTGACCTCTTTGTTGATTAGGAGCAAAGTTAAAATGGCAAACCCAAATTAAACTCATTACAAGATCAATACCTGTCGATTAACTTTAAGGATTTAAGGCTTAGAAACAAACCACAGTTTTTTTGTAAGGAGCTGATAGATGAGGCCTGGCCTCAAGGAGCACAAGATAACTTATCTCTCCATGTAATGCATAGATAAGAGGGCTGATGGAATAGCTCCAGGGCCTGTGTGTTCTACAGTCTCACTTCGGTGTTAATACTTTACCTCCTTGAGAATATCTTTCATCTCAGCAATCCTTTTGTCAGCGCCATGGGGCGAGCCAGAAAATGTCACAAGATTAGCTGAGCTATTTGACTAAACCACTAAACTGGAGTTGCCCTGATCACTCAGTGAGAAAGTGACAATGCCCAGGGTTTGAACTGAACTGTATACACTGGGCCACCATCACTTAGGGAATCACTGAATCCCTACGGTGCAGAAGAGGCCATTTGGCCCATCGAGTCTGCATCAACTCTCCGACAGAGTATTGGACCCGAACCCACTCTCCACCTTCTCCCTGTAACCGCACACATTTCCCATGACTAATCCGTCTAAACCTACACATCTTGGGATATGAAGGACAATTTTACCATGGCCAATACACCTAACCTAACATGTGCGGGATAGGTGGATTGGCCATGTTAAATTGACCCTTAGTATCAGAACCCTTAGTTCTAGAGAAGGTTAATGCAGACCCGAAATGTTAACTGTTTTCCTTCCCAATGGATAGCAGGTTAAATGTGTAGGGCGATGGGGATAGGGCCAGGGTAGGATTGCTGTTGGTGCAGGCTCGATGGACCGAATGGCCTCCTCCTGTACACTAAGGATTTTATAACCTGCACATTTTTGGACAGTGGGAGGAAAGTGGAGCACCCGGAGGAAACCCACGCAGACACTTGTTCTTAAGATTTGCTACATTTTTGTTGCAATCTCTCTCGGTTCCCACTAATCGCTGTTCCAGTAGTTCCATGATCTCTTACATAGAATCACTGTTTTCCCTCTCTGTAGTTCTGGAGAAGGTTAATGCAGACCCGAAATGTTAACTGTTTTCCTTCCCAATGGATGCTGCCAGATTTGCTGGGTTTTCCAGCTTTCCCCGTTTTTGTTTCTGAATCCAATGTTCTGGCATTACTGAACCTTCCACCACTTACTTCAACCTCCCTACACTTTAAAGCTTGAAAGTTTATTTATTAATGTCACAAGTAGACTTACATTAACGCTGCAATGAAGTGACTGTGAAAGTCCCCTGGTCGCCAAACCCCTGTTTGGGTACACTGATGCATTAGCACCCTCAATGCATGTAACCAGCACGTCTTTCGGACAGTGGGAGGAAACTGGAGCACCCGGAGGAAACCCACGCAGACACGGAGAGAACATGCAGACTCCACACAGAAGTGATTCAAGCCTGGAATTGAACCTGGGTCCCTGGCACTGTGAGGCAGCAGTGCTGACCACTCTGCCATTGTGCCACCACGAAGGTCATAAACTCAAGTCGGGGTGGCATGGTGGCACAGTGGTTAGCACTGCTGCCCCACAGCGCCAGGGACCCTGGGTTCAATTCCCGGCTTGGGTCACCGTCCATGCGGAGTCTGCACATTCTCCCCGTAACTGCGTGGGTTTCCTCCGGGTGCCCCGGTTTCCTCCCACAACCCAAAGACATGCTGGTTCGGTGCATTGCTAAATTCTCCCAAACAGCGTGGCGACTAGGGGATTTTCACAGTAACTTCATTGCAGCGTTAATGTAAGCCTACTTGTGACACGAATAAACTTTGGTGTCGTTAGTTTCAGAAGGCAAAGGCCAAGATGATGTGGACACCATTTCTGTACACGGAGCTATTGAACATGTGGAATGAGCTCCCTCAAGAGCAGGAGAATTGGATTAGAGTGGGGCAGAATATTCTTTGGGAATGAACTGTAGGACCTCAGGAGCCCGACAGTCCGATTGATATTCCCGATTTCACTGTTTCTCATTTGGCAGCGTGGCAGATTCACCATCGGTTTTCTGATTCAGGAACCAGCATTTCAATTAACTAATCCTGTGCAAGGAGGCTGTGTACAGACGGAACCAGCCGTAAGCTCAGTACACGTAATATACACATTGATGCAAGGACAGCAGGATTTTTGCCCCTGTGACAGGGGGAGGGGAAATTAGCCGTTCTTGCTGCTTGTGGGCAACACTCGGTCCCTCAGGAAAATGCAAGCACGAAAAGACAAGGTTCGATCAATCTCCAGCTCGACTAGAATGTCCCCAATATTTGTAGAGGCTGATAATGCTCACAATTTAAACTCACACGTGGCAAAAGGCTACTTGAATGTGCTACTAAACAGACATCATTGCTCATGAGACTAGATACCCAAGCAGTAAGCCAGGAAAGGAGTGAGAAATCCGGAGAGGAAGGGTATAACATTAGTGACCCAAAAAGGAATTTTGATTATCTTAAAGTCCAACTGCTGAGGCAGGACCCAGTTGGTGAATGATTTAATTGCTGTCACATTTGCACTTCGATTAATGGCCCTTTGGTTTGTCAGATTTTCAATTCCTTCATCAATCCTTGTGGATAGATCAACAAATCACTCACCAACCTGCAGATGAAATCAGGACCGACTGGACGTCGTGGCTGGAATTCTCCGGCTGTTCATGCCGGCTGGATTCTCCAGTCCCGCCGATAGCGCACACCCCCATTCACGGGTTTCCAGTCGGCATGGGGTGACGTCACTGGAAATTCCCATTGACAGCAGCGGGAACGGAGAATCTCACCGGCGGCAAACAACGCGCCACCTCCCGCCGGCAGGAAAACACGCAGCTGCGAGGCTGGAGAATCTCGTTTGATATTAAGAAGGAGAGGTGTTGGATTCTCGCCCACAGCTGGGATTTTCCAGCCCCGCTGCAATGAAAGGAGATTTGGCTGAAAGCCCAACTCGCCATTCTCGCTGGTGGCAGGGAGTGAACAGCCGGAGAATTCCAGCCATTACGTGCTTTCAACACAAGTCAAAGAAACAAAGAACTGTACACTCTGGTCATTGCCTTCACATCTTCGTAGTCCTCTCTTGGAGAACAGGACAGAGTAGTTCTTATAAGTCACAGGTAGATAGGTTTCTGATAGACAAGGGAATTAAGGGTTATGGGGAGAAAGCGGGAAAGTGGAACTGATCCACTTCAGATCAGCCAAGATCTTATTGAATGGCGGGGCAGGCTCGAGGGGCTAGATGGCCTACTCCTGCTCCTATTTCTTATGTTCTTATGTTCTTATGAAAGGATTAACAGTCAGACAAGCTGTGACATTAATATTCCTTGCATGGCCTTAACTACCTTCATACCACCTGATGTGGCAGTTAGTCTTACACAGCTCGAGGGGGTTTTATCAACTCTCACAACCCATTTAGCTAGGGAGAATCTGCCACGTCCTTGAATATTGCATTGGATATCAAACTAGAATTTGGAGCTAAAGCCAAAGGCATTTGGAGTATGTTTGAACTTGCCCATTCAGAGGCAGCAATGCTACCTCTAGATCAAACACTCCATTTCTGACATGCCAGTGAATACATAGGTATACTTAGAACGTCAATGGACTTGGCCATGAGTCATCACCATCAACTTAAGTTGCAGAAGTATTGCTTTTAGCAATTGCTTCATAATTCAGGGATTTAAACTCACATTTTTTGCAAGATTGTTCCTCTTTTTATTCATTCATGGGACATGGGTGTCACTGGCTGGCCAGCATTTATTGTCCATCCCTAATTGCCCGAGGGCTGTTGACAGTCAACCATGTTGCTGTGGCTCTGGAGTCACATGTAGGCCAGACCAGGTAAGGACGGCAGGTTTCCTTCCCTAAAGGACATTAGTGAACCCAGATGGGATTTTCTTATCAGAGAAGGAAGCTCCACAAATATCCTCATCATTAACGATGAGAGAACAAAAGATTTAGCAAGGAGCAATGATCCTCACAGATGCCAGTCTTCAACTTCAAATCCCTCCACATAATACCAAGAAATAGCTGACAATGGCTTCATGGTCATCAGTAAATCCTTAATTCCAGACCATCTTTTTATTGAACTCAAATTCTACCATCTGCAGAGGTGGGATTCGAACCCTGGTCCCCAGAAAAATTAACTGAGTGTCTGGATTAATAGTCTAGCGATAATGCCACTAGGCCATCGCCTCCTGCAACAATAACAATTTTGTGTGCTATGTTCAGTAGATCAATATGCCCATAATCTAGTTGCATTAAATCTGTCATTGTAATCAATGCCTTCAATCATTTTGTGGTACAAAGAATATTTCTTCAGTGATTAAGGAACCGCCTGGTGCAAATATCAAACACTTCTATTAAACATTTGGCTTTTTATTCTACTTACTGGAGGCATAGTTTAGGCAATGGTGTCTCTTTCTGCTCTTGTATTCCGAACTGAGTTTATAGTTGGAAATCTATGACCATTCATTCCGGTGGGATTCTCCGAAGGAAGGGAGAATGTGTCAGGTACCAAAGTGCAGCTCTGAGAGGTTGCAACAAAAAGTAGCAATTTTAAGAACAAAAGAGAAAGCTTGGTGGGAGGGGGAGTTGGATTGAGGCAATCAATACACGTATTTTCAAAAGGGGTTTTAAAGATGGAGGAGAAACCTTAGAACAGAATCCCGACAGTGCAGAAGAGGCCACGCAGTCCATCAAGTCTGCAACAACTCTCCGAAAAGACATCACACCTTGGCCCTCCCCTCCACCCTAACCCCCTCACATTTATCATAGCTAACCCTCCTGAGCTACACATCTTGGGACACCAAGGGGAAATTTAGCACAGCCACTTAACCTGCACACCTTTGGAGTGTGGGAGAAAACCAGAGCATCCAGAGGAAACCCACACAGACACGGGGAGAATGTGCAAACTCCACAGACAGTCACTCATTGCCGGAATTGAACCCAGGTCCCTAGCCCTTCACAAAGAAGGCAGACCAAATCTGCCAAGCTCAATGTTGAGTCCTGAGTCTGCAACATGTTGTTAAGTTTATTTATTAGTATCACAAGTAGGCTCACATTAACACTGCAATGAAGTTACTGTGAAAATCCTGTAGTCACCACACTCTGGCGTCTGGTTGGGTACACTGAGGGAGAATTTAGCGTGGCCAATGCACCTAACCCATACACCTTTGGACTGTGGAAGGGAACCGGAGCACCTGGAGGAAACATACGCAGACACAGGAGGAACATGCAAACGCCACACAGATATTGACCCAAGTCAGGAATCGAACCCGAGTCCTTGGCGCTGTGCCACCATTTAGTTGTACCCATTCAGACTTGGTTCTGGTTCTGGTTAAAGCCTAAGCTTGTGTATGATCCTCCTTCCATCTGCAAGGAGTAACGAAACAAAACTACAGGATACTTTATGCTTTAGGTTTTATTGCCATCCAAATTTGATTGAACATAAATAGATTAGCAAATAAATAAGAGTAATAAAACTTACAGCTGAATGCTATGCTGACTTTCAGTATAAAAAGAATAAATAGTCAATCCCTATTCTGAACTATGTTTCAATACTTTTGTTTCTATAAACGTGGCAGTGTTTTATATTCTCATGTAAGTGAATGATTAGCTAATTTTGTGACAAATTCTCTAGCATTCCTTCAATAATGGAATCAGTTTGAACTTAAAGATTGTTGAACACCTCCAGGCAAGTAGGTTACTCCCAAACCATTACTGGAGCTTTGCACAATTTGCATAATTTATCACTTGGCACAGTGGTTAGCACTGCTGCCTCACAGCGCCAGAGGCCTGGGTTCAACACCCAGCTTGGGTCACTGTCTGTGTGGAACCTGCACATTCTCCCCGTGTCTGCATGGGTTTCCTCCCAGTGCTCCAGTTTCCTCCCCAGTCCGAAAGACGTGCTGGTTAGGTGCATTGGCCATGCTAAATTTTCCCTCAGTGTAACCAAACAGACGCCGGAGTGTGGTGACTAGGGCATTTTCACAGTAACTTCATTGCAGCGTTAATGTAAGTCTTACTTGTGACTAATAATAAATAAACTTAAACACATATTTAAAGGAATGACAAAATGCACAACCTGAAACCGCCATGCAGCAGGATTTTGCTTGAATTGGTGTGGCGTCGCTCCTCCATTCGCGAAATAGCCCAGAAATAGCAGAGTCCCAGCAAAGTTTCATATCAGTTAAGACTGGGACATAACCTCCAGCACTGTGCTGGTTTTTAATTTTTTTAGGCTTTGACTGAATTACAGGAACCAGCAGTAACGTCTCTTATCAACATCCTGATCAATTGTACCCCTATTGACCAGAAAGTGAACTGGACCAATTATATAAATATTAAGGCTACAAGAGCAGGTCAGAGACAAGGAGTAACTCATCTCCTGACTCCCCATAGCCTGTCCACCATCTACAAGACACTAGTTGGGATGTGATGGAATACTCTCCATCTGCCTGGGTGAGTGCAGCTCCAACAGCACTCAAGAAGCTCGACACCATCCAGGACAAAACAGCTCTGCTTTATTGGCACCACTTCCAATAACTTAAAAACATTCATTCCCTCCACCTTTGACACACAGTGGGAGCAGTGTGTACCTTCTACAAGATACACTGAAGCAACCCACCAAGAATCCTTTGACACAACCTTCCAAACCCACAAACTTTAGCACCTACAAGGACAAAATGTTAAAACGTTTATTTATTAGTCACAAGTAAGGCTTACATTAACACTGCAATGAAGTTACTGTGAAATTCCCCTGGTTGCCACAGTCCAGCATCTGTTTGGATCAATGCACCCAACCAGTACATCTTTCAAACTGTGGGAGGAAACCCAAGCACTCGGAGGAAACCCACACAGACACGTGGAGAATGTGCAAACTCCACACAGTGACCCAAGCTGGGAATTAAACCCAGGTCCCCGGCTCTGTGAAGCAGCAGTGCTAACCACTGTGCTACCATGCCACCATGGAAACACTAAGATCTGAGTTTCTCTCCAAGCCATTCATCATCCTAACTTGGAAATATATCGCCTTTCCTTCACTGTGACTCAAACAAAATCCTGGAACTCCCTCTCTAAGAGCACAGTGAGTGTACCTACACCACATGGACTACACCATTCTGAGAAAGCAGCTCATTATTGATGCAAGTTGTTCTTGGTAGGTTTTGATGAAGTCTTCATTTGGAACTAGGTTAACTGTAAATCTTTTTTAACTATGAGAAATATTTACAAAGATAGAATAAAGAGCACTAGAAGGAGCAATCTCCACGCTTAGGTATGCAAGCGGCTTTGTCCAACACCACTGCCCATATGTTCTTTTACATCACTGCATGGACAGTAGTGTACTCCATCCTACATTAACCTATATGTGCCAAACCCTTTGTGTGCACCTCCCCCCAAGTCTTTATCCAATGATTATGTCTTACATTGTTATTAGTATCATACATTTATATTGTCACTACCACATCATCACTACATTTGCCCCTTTCAAGTCCTTGAATTCAAGAGGTTAGGTGATCGAGAAGTCTGATAGCCCTTCCATATCTCATTCACACTACTGCCAGAGGACTATTAGGCACTGTCGCTGTTGGTTCTCCCTGCAAATTTGGAGGTTATTCTCGCATTTGCGTATGTTGTTCAATACCTCTCCACTGACCAGTGGAGACAGGCAGTCCAGGGATGAGTTGGAGACTCCTCCTGTTTCTCCTATGTCCTCTGCAGCGCCAACTGTGATGATGCTGTGCCTTTAAGAAATATATTTGTGTTATGTTTCTTGTGCAGGATTTTTCTTCAGGAGCTAGTTCTATTTATCAGTGCCACTTTGTCTATAACCAGCAGCCCACACGTTGTTGCTGCAGAAGCATAATTGTTCTTAATTGTTGGAATGTTTGTTTTAATCTGGACTAATGCAATGTTGTTATTTTTGTGTTTTTCCCAGGGATTTTTCAGAGTAGGATTTGATTAGTTTGATTGACAGAAAGGTCATGTGACTGAGCAAGGTTAGGTATACAGAGAAACACAAGCTCAGTTTCTGCTTGGGATCTTTAGAGAAAAATAACTCACTGTGTATCTCTGTGTCTCTCTGGATATTGGAGACTGGGACCAGCCAGGAAATAAGTCCCTTTCCCTGAAGTTGCGCTGTTTGAAGATTGATCTTTCTCTGGAGGCTGCTATGTGGGAGCCAGAAGAAAGGTATCATTCAGCATCTCTGTCGAGAGGGGTTAAAAGGCTGGAAACAAAGCACCCACATGAGCATATCTGTTTTTGTACTAATTGATTCTGAAGAATGATGTACGTCTGTGGGGATATTGCTTGAATTGGAACTATAGAAATAGCTAGCTGTTAAAGGTTATACCTTGTCATGTTTAAGTTTGGCTAAGATCAAGTGTAGCATGAACATGCTGTGCTTGGTTGAAGTCATTAGGTTACATTTCAGCTTCACTTGAAGCAATTTTTAAAAGCAGCATCTCGGCCTTTTGGCTAAGATGCAAATGAGATCAAGCCTTGGAGGAGGAGCTACACCTACTCCAATCAGCTTGGATCATGTAGATCAAGCCCAAGACAGGAGGTGAGAGCCCTGTCTTGTCAGCTTGGATCGGGAATGTCCCAACTTGTTGGGACTCTGAATTGGACTTAATTTGATTGAATTGGAATAAAAACAAAAGAAGAGTATTTGACGAGCTAAAAGTTTTTGTTATATCTTAACTACGTTGCTAAATAAAATTAGATTCAATAAAAGATTCCCAGTGGGTTAATAGAATCACAGCTGGAGAGAAACACCTTGCGCTTGCACTAATACCAAAAATAAGTAAAAGTTGGTGTCTAGGCTAATTTCATAATGTACCTTGGAGTTTTTGATCTGGTTCCTAAAAGTAGGAGCAATGTTGGTCCTTGTAGTTTATGATGATGGCACCGTCTCTCTCAAAATCTTTAACCCAAACCGTGGCATCTTTCTGTTATTGTTGTAAGTGTTGGATATCGTAGCTTCTATTGGGGGCAGGAACTTGCTTTTGCCTGTAGGATTGAGCTCTTGCTTTTGCCTGTAGGATTGCGCTCTTGCTTTTGCCTGTAGGATTGCGCTCTTGCTTTTGCCTGTAGGATTGCGCTCTTGCTTTTGCCTGTAGGATTGCGCTCTTGCTTTTGCCTGTAGGATTGCGCTCTTGCTTTTGCCTGTAGGATTGCGCTCTTGCTTTTGCCTGTAGGATTGCGCTCTTGCTTTTGCCTGTAGGATTGCGCTCTTGCTTTTGCCTGTAGGATTGCGCTCTTGCTTTTGCCTGTAGGATTGCGCTCTTGCTTTTGCCTGTAGGATTGCGCTCTTGCTTTTGCCTGTAGGATTGCGCTCTTGCTTTTGCCTGTAGGATTGCGCTCTTGCTTTTGCCTGTAGGATTGCGCTCTTGCTTTTACCTGTAGGATTGCGCTCTTGCTTTTACCTGTAGGATTGCGCTCTTGCTTTTACCTGTAGGCTTGCGCTCTTGCTTTTACCTGTAGGCTTGCGCTCTTGCTTTTGCCTGTAGGATTGCGCTCTTGCTTTTGCCTGTAGGATTGCGCTGTTGCTTTTGCTTGTAGGATTGCACTCTTGCTTTGATGTCCAAGTAATCCTTGATTACCAACCCTGATATTAGTTTTTTCTCAACAGGGTTGGAAGTTGTGTGCAAAGATTCCTACCCATCAGGAGTCCACATTGTAACAGGCTGGATCTGTATGTGATGCTGTGGGAAAATGCTCTTTTTTTTAAGGAGGGCTTTTGCAGTGAGGACTTGTCTTTCAATCTCCTCATTTGACCTGGTGTATCTTGGGGAGCTGGTACAGTGGTGGAAGCCAGTTGTGGTGGCTCAGTGCGTGAAGTACTCATCTGAAAAATCAGACACAATCTCATCCAGGGTGCTGGATATCCCTTTCAGCGCTTCGATTACTGTCTCTATGGTCATTGTACATCAAGTAAAGTCTATTTATTCGTCACAAGCAGGCTTACATTAACACTGCAATGAAGTTACTGTGAAAATCCCCTTGGTGCCATACCCCGGAGCCTGTTCGGGTACACTGAGGGAGAATTTAGCATGGCCAATTCACCTAACCAGCGTGTCTTTCAGACTGTGGGAGGAAACCCACACAGACACTGGGAGAACGTGCAGACTCCACACTGACAGTAACCCGAGGCCAGAATTGAACCCGGGTCTCTGGCAATGTGAGGCAGCAGTACTAGCCACTGTGCCACCATGCTGCCCTTGCTTCCCCTCAATCCATCTGGAGAAGTATTCCACCATTATTGGAACATAGGAATTAGGAGTGAGAGTAGGCTATTCAACCCTTTGAGCCCGCTCCATTCTATATGATCATGGCTATATGATCATCCTTGAAAAAGAGAGAAAAAAAGGTTAAAAAGAATTTGCAGATCACCTGGGGGTGGGGGGAGGGGGGGGTACAATGGGACTTATTGGATCCTTTCTTTCGAAGAGCCAGTAGGGGCACAATGGGCTGAATGGCATCCTTCCGTGCTGCGAGATTCTGTCATTCGATGGTTTCAACCATTGCAGTTTCATAAAAATCCAGTTTGTTTTTTCATGTGTAAACTCACACTGAGGCCATGGTTCCCAATCAATTGCATGATCATGATCTATCTCATCCTGACTCCGCTTCCCTGCCTTTTCCCTGTAGCCCTTTATCCAGTTTTTGGTCAAATATTTAACTATCTCTTTCTTGAATCCATTGATTGGTTGATTCTGCATCCACTGCGCGCTGGGCCAGTTCCATAGATTCCCAATCCTCTGTGAGAAGTAGCTCCTCCTTATCTCTGTATTGAACCTCCCGCCTCTTACTCTACAACTATGACCTACGAGAAGGAATGATTTGCTGTTGAAGATGAACGGGTCAAAGCCCAGCCTCGCTATGGTAGGGAATAGCGTGGGATTGAAGAGCTCTCCTTGGAGCTGTGCTGGATTTAGGCATAAGCTAAACAAGCTACAGCTTGGGGCCTCACAATCCACAGGGACCTCACAAAATTTCAGAAAGTTTACAATGAAGAGAACATTTAAGTGTGGATACCAGGAAAGAAAAAGAAAGCACCAGCTTGAAGAGCAACTCAAAAAAATTACCAAAAGTTGACAGTTAATTTACTCCAGAAACAGATAAGGATCCACAAATCCAAGGTGATCAGCAAAGTCCAAACAACCACAGCCTAGTGCCTTTGCTACTGAGACAACTTACCTATGCACCCTGGGACACTAAGGGGCAATTTAGCATAGCCAAGGCACCTAACCCACACTAACCACGTCTTTGGACGCAGGGCGGTGGTTACATCACAGTTGGCTTTATTGAAGTCTTTGTGGTTTGAAATAGGTTAACCATAGGGCCTTATTTACTGCACGAGCAATTAGAAAGGAAGAGTAAAGGGTTAAGAGATAACTGAATTGAATCTTCTTTGGAAGTCAGTTCAAAAATCTGTCTGCTAGTATTTCCAGGTCACACCATTGATTGGAAGTCAGCTGAGGAAAACACAGAAAGTGCTGCAAATGTGAGCGTTTCAGAGCCAACATCCACAGTAGAAACAACCGTTCTATGAGAGAAATCAAGCCAGCCAAATGACAAGTATGTAATCAGTAAATGCATTCATTTGAAAATAATTTGTATTTTTCACTTTAAGTACCTTGCTATTAAATAATTAAAAGGCATAATTATGCTTTCAATTTTTTTTGTGGCAAGGTCCTGTTTTGGTACACACCTTTGTGAGACCTTTTGGGTGTAACTTTTCAACAAGGGGCCTCCAAGCTTTATATAGCTTAGGGCCTCACTGAGCCTAAATCCAGCACCATGTCTATGCAAAGCATCCATCTGTCGATATGGAAATGCCTGGCCAGCAGACAGTAGATTGGGCTTGTGCTCTGCACATTCCCCAGCAACCCTTCTGTATTTTATTAAAGACTTCTGGCTTCACATAATGGACGCACCATTTTATGGGGCCAGTGGAACCAGACTTCCAGTCAATGGTGTGATCTGAATATACTAACAAACAGATCTTTGAACTGACTTCCAAGGAAGATTCAATTCATATCCCTACATATTTACCCGCTAATCCCTCTAACCTCCGCATCTCAGGACACTAAGGGTAATTTTAGCATGGCCAATCAACCTAACCTGCACATCTTTGGACTGTGGGAGGAAACCAGAGCATCTGGAGGAAAACCATGCAGACACGAGGAGAATGTGCAAACTCCACACAGACAGTGAAGCTGGGAATCGAACCCAGATCCCTGGAGCTGTGAACAGCAGTGCTAACCACTGTGCTACCGTGCCGCCCCTTTGTAAATAGCTCTTGCAGTAATAAGTCCTTACAGTTAACCTATTTCAAAACACAAAGACTTCAATAAAGCCAACTGAGATGTAACCACCACCCTGCATCCAAAGATGTGTGGGTTAGGTGCCTTGGCTATGCTAAATTATCCCCTAGTATCCCAGGATACGTAGGTAAGCCGGATTAGCAGGGTAAATGTGTGGGTTACAGAGATAGGACCTAGGTGGGATTGTTGATGATGCAGATTTGATGGGCTGAATGGCCTCCTTCTGCACTGTAGGGATTCTATGATTCTGCTGCAATAAGAAATTTCAAATCTCTGCCTTTAACTTCCAACTCCTTTGGTTTATCTGTACATCATGACACGGTTTTGGGGTTTGTCCCCAAGCTGCCCCTATACTATAGGGTGTTGGTTACATCTCGGTTGGCTTTATTGAAGTCTTTGTGGTTTGAAATAAGTTAATTGTAAGGCTTTAACTGCAAGAACTATTTACAAAGGTTTAGTAAAGGATGCAAGTTAGGAGATGTCTACATGCTTGGATCTGCAGGCGGCTCTGTCCAACACCTCACTGATCCAGGGTGCCGATCATGTGTTCTCTTACATCACTGTGTGGGTGGTACTGTCCTCCGTCCTACATTAACCCTATTTGTACCAGACCCCTTATACTATGTGGGTGTGGGTGGCACAGTGGCACAGTTGTTAGCACTGATGCCTCACAGCGCCAGGGACCCAGGTTCGATTCCCAGCTCGAGTCACCGTCTGTGCTGAGTCTGCACGTTCTCCCCGTGCCTGCGTGGGTTTCCTCCGGGTGCTCTGGTTTCCTCCCTTGGTCTGAGAGACGTGCTGGTTAGATGCATTGGCCATGCTAAATTCTCCCTCAGTGTACCCGAACAGGCGCTGGAGTGTGGTGACTAGGAGATTTTCACAGTGAATTCATTGCAGCTGTTGCACTAATAAATACATTTTAAACTTCAAAATATTTAACACTTACAACAACCACCTCTCAAGGGCAATTAGGGATGAGTTGGCCTAACCAGCCATGCCCACAGCCCATGAACAAATAAGTAAATCAAATGCTATATCTGTACTTCAGCATCAAACATCTCACTTAAAAATCTTCTTGTTTTCCAGCGTCTAGGTCAGATCTATATTGAAGTGAGATTTGGATTCATCATCACCGCTGTCAAATTGTTTGCTTTCTGTAAAAGCAGCGTTAGATTTCAAAGCATACCACACAAGAGGCACGGTGTCTCACTGCACAACTATTCTCAATATCTGGGTATTTATCCATATTAGCAACCTGAGTCCTGGTTTGCCATTATCAGGGTAATAGCTGTGAAGAACAGACGACCATGGTGACACAGTGGTTAGCACTGCTGCCTCACAGCGACGGGAACCCGGGTTCGATTCCCGGTTTGGGCCACTGTCCGTGCAGAGTCTGCACACTCTCCCCATGTCTGCGTGGGTTTCCTCCGGGTGCTCCAGTTTCCTCCCACAGTCTGAAAGACATGCTGGTTTAGTGGATTGGCCACACTAAATTGCCCCTGAGTGTCAGGGGCTAGCAGGGTAAATATGTCGTATTATGGGGATAGGGCCCGGATGGGATTGGTGCAGGCTCAATGGGCTGAATGGCCTCCGTCTGCATTGTAGGGAATAAATGATTCTATGACGAACAAGGCAAATAAACAAGGGTTTATTTGTGGAAAAACAGCTATATACAAGACAGAGATAAGAATGCTTCTGAATTGATCACTCCTGGACTCCAACTCAGAAAACCCCTCTCTCAATTCGCTTGCCACGATTGGCCCGATGAACCATGTGACCTCTGTTAACTTGCCCCTTAAATGGGTACAGTATGCAATCAGGTTGGACAGTGTAGACAATAAGATTTTCAAATGTTTCCTGAAGTATGTTTCACTGTCTGACACAACCATCACCTTCCATCACAAGAGGAGCTGAGTTACCCTAAGGATCTCAAATCGCTAAAGGTTGCCATTTAGAGAGAGGGACAATGAAGCAGAGGCTTATTTATACCAGAGATGGGTCAATTTAATTCCTAATGCCCTAAGTGGGCACACGCTCCAAGCTACGAAATTTACTCCTGGCTGTGAAATTGATCCATATATATGAACACCCATTACACAATGTTAAAGTCACTAAACACACCAATGTCATCAGAAGTAACATTTGGCTCATAAAGCCCTCCCTGATTTATCATGCCCAAAAGGGGATTTCACTGTAAGTCAGTCAATATTTTTATAATTTTTGTCACTCTTAAAAAGGAAGATGCATTTATATACCACCTTTCACATCCCCAGGCTGCCCCACAGCCTATCCCCCACTTTATCATTACCATTAAGCTGAGGAATCAACCCTGGTTCAATGAAGAATGAAGAAGAACATGCCAGGGGCAGCACCAGGCATACATAAAAATTATGTGCTAATCTGGTGAAGCTGTAACCTGGCGCGCCAAACAGTGGGAGAAGAAGCATGAGACACACAGAGAGAGGTGATCTGACAACTAACAGATCATCAGATCTCAGCTCTGCAGTCCTGCCGCATTCAGCCACGAATGGTTAAACAACTCACTGGAGGGGGAAATGCTGGAAAATCTCAGCAGATCTGGCAGCATCTGAAAGGAGAGAAAAAAGAGCTGACGTTTCAGCTTTGACAAAGGGCATCTGGACTCGAAACGTCAGCTCTTCTTTCACTCCTTACAGATGCTGCCAGACCTGCTGAGATTTTCCAGTGTTTCCTGTTTTGGTTTCAGATTCCAGCATCTGCAGTAATTTGCACTGGAGGAAATGCTGTGGAGTTGCCAGTGTTGGGCTGGGGTGGACAAGATAAGAGGTCGCACGGCACCAGGTTATAGTCCAACAGGCTTATTTGAAATCGCAAGCTTTTGGAGCACTGTTCCTTTGTCAGATGAGGTCAGGTGAAGGAGCAGCGTTCTGAAAGCTTGTGATTTCAAATAAACCTGTTGGACTATAACCTGGTGCCGTCTGCCCTCTCATTTGGTCCTCTGGAGGAAGAGGCTCCACAGATATCCCCCCATCCTCAACAATGGGGGGATCCCATCACATCAATGCAAAAAACAAGACTGAAGCATTTGCAACAATCTTCAGCCAGAAAGTGCTGGGTGGATGGTCCATTTTGACCTTCTGTTCAGTCCTTCAGCACCACAGATGGCAATCAATTTACTCCACCTGATAGCAAGAAACAGTTGAAAGAACTGAATGCTACAAAGGATACAAAAGTTTATTGATTAGTCACAAGCAAGGCTTACATTAACAATGCATGAACTTGCTGTGAAATTCCCCACACTCCGGCGCCTGTTTGGATCAATGCACCTAATCAGCATGTCTCTCAGACTGTGGGAGGAAACCGCAGCACCCGGAGGAAACCCATGCAGACATGGGGAGAATGTACAAACTCCACAAAGACAGTGACCCAAGCCGGAAATCGAACCCGGTTCCCCGGCGCTGTGAGGCAGCAGTGCTAACCACTGTACCATCATGTCACCCACATGTGAAAGGTCCTGACAACGTTCTGGGAACAGTACTGAGGACCTGTGCTCCAGAACTTCCAGTACAGCTACCAGATTGGCATCTACCTGGCAATGTGGCAAACTGCCAAGATTTGTCTGTTCTGCAAAATCCAATCCAACCAATTACCACCCTATCCGTCTACTCTCGATCACTAGTAAAGTGATGGGTGGGGTCATCAGCAGTGCTGTCAAGCAGCACTTACTCAGCAATAACCTGCTCGCTGACACTCAGTTTCGTTTGTGTCAGAGTCTCTCAGCCCCTGACCTCATTGCAGCCTTGGTTCAAATATGGACAAACGGGCTGAACTCCAGAAAAGAGGTGAGAGAGACAGCCCTTCACGTCAAGCATTTAACTGAGTGTGGCATCAAACAAAACTGTATTCAATGGGTACTGGGGGGGAAGTCTCCACTGGTTAGAGTCATACCTAGCACAAAGGAAGATGGGTATGGTTGTTGGAGGTCAATCATCTCAGTCCATGGACATCGCTGCAGGAGCTCATTAGGGTAGTGTCTTCGGCCCAACCATCTTCACTTGCTTTATCATTGACCTCTCTCTGTCTTAAGGTCAGAAATGGAGATGTTTGCTGATGATTGGAGAACGTTCATTATTTGTGACTCCTCAGATATTGAAGCACTCTGCATCCATAAGCAACAAGATTTGGACAATATTCAAGCTTGGGCTGAGAAGTGGCAAGGAATATTCGCTAGGCAATGACCATCTCTATTAAGAGACAATCTAACCAGGATGGCACAGTGGCACAATGGTTAGCACAGCTCCAGGAACCCAGGGTCACTTCTGGCCTTAGGTAACTGACTGTGTGGAGTCTGCACACTCTCCCCGTGTCTGTGTGGGTGTCCTCCAGGTGCTCCGGTTCCCCCCAGAGTGCTCACATTGGAGTACAATGTTAGCAAGTGTGAGGTTATCCACTTTGGCAGAAATAATAGTAGGAGGGATTACTATTTAAAGGGCGAAAAGCTGCAGCATGCTACGGTGCAGAGGGACCTGGGGGTCCTTGTGCATGAGTCGCAAAAACCCAGCCTGCAGGTGCAGCAGGTGATCAAGAAGGCGAATGGGATGCTGGCCTTTATAGCGAGGGGGATAGAATATAAAAGCAGGGAGGTCTTGCTGCAACTGTACAGGGCACTGGTGAGGCTGCAGCTGGAGTACTGTGTGCAGTTTTGGTCACCGCACTTGCACAAGGATATTTTGGCCTTGGAGGGAGTGCAGAGGAGGTTCACTGGGCTGATACCGGAGATGAGGGGGTTAGACTATGAAGACAGATTAAATAGACTGGGTCTGTACTCGTTGGAGTTTAGAAGGATGAGGGGGGATCTTATAGAGACGTATAAGATAATGAAGGGGATGGATAGGGTAGAGGTAGAGAGATTCTTCCCGCTCAGAAAGGACAGCAGGACTAGAGGGCACAGCCTCAAGATAAGGGAGGGGCAGTTTAGAATGGAGTTGAGGAGGCACTCAAAGGGCGGTGAATCTCTGGAATTCTCTGCCCATTGAAGTGGTGAAGGCTACCTCGCTAAATATATTTAACTCACGGGTAGACAGGTTTTTGACAGACAAGGGAATTAAGGGTTATGGGGAGAAAGCGGGAAAGTGGAACTGGTCCACTTCAGATCAGCCATGATCTTATTGAATGGCAGGGCCGGCTCAAAGGGCTAGATGGCCTACTCCTGCTCCTGTTTCTTATGTTCTTATGCGAAGATGTGCAGGTTAGACGGATTAGCCATGCTAAATGTGAGGGGATGATAGGTCAGAGGGGAGGGCCTGCAGGGATGCTCTTTTGGAGAGTTGGTGCAGACTCAATGGGCTGAATGGCCTTTTCTGCATTTTACACATTCAATGATTCCATGATTCTATCTTCCCTGATGTTCAATGGCATTATTATTTCTGAATCCCCCATTATCAACATCCTGGGGGGTTACCATTGACCAGAAACTGAATTGGACCAGCCATATAAATACAGTGGCTACAAGAGACGGACAGAAGCTAGGAATCCTGAAGTGAGCCTGTCCACAATCTACAAGTCTTAAGTCAACAGTGTGATGGAATACATTCCACTTGCCTGAATGAGTGCAGCTTCAACAATACTTTAGAAGCTTGCCACCACCCAGGGCAAAAGCAGCCTGCTTGATTGGCACCAGCATGAACACTTACTACCTCCACCACTAATGCACAGTGGTAGCAGTGTGTACCATCTACAAGTCGTACAGTAGTAACTCCTCAAGGCTCCTTCAATAGCACCATCCAAACTCGTAGCCTCTACTACCTCAAAGTGAAATTGCAGCAGTGGAATGCTCCCACTTGGAAGTTCCACTCCAAGCCACGCTCAATCCTGACTTGGAAATATAATCACTGTTCCTTCACTGTCACTGGGTCAAAATCATGACACTCCCTCCCTAACAGCACTGTGGATATATCTACACCGAAGGGATTGCAGCAATTCAAGAATGGGTGGATGGTCCATCTTGACCTCCTCTTGAGTTCCTCGGCATCACAGATGGCGATCTTCAGCCAATTTGATTTTCTCCACCTGATATCAAGAAACAGTTGAAAGCACTGGATGCTGCAAAGGATACTGCAAAAGACCATCAGCCCTGACAACCTTCTGGGAACAGTACTGAGCACCACCTTCAAGGGCAATTAAGGATGGGCAATAAACGTTGGCCAAGCCAGGGACACCGACAGCCTATGAACTGATAAATAACAGTGATGTGAATGAGCCAAAGGCAAGCCAAGGCTAGCTAAGGTGGCTAGATATATTGGGGAAAGGGGAAAATGCAGTTTAGGGCTGAAATCAAGAAGAAATTAGTCATTTCTTCGCGATCCTGTTTCCCCTGGGTGAACAACGATGGGTCAAATAATTTCTGCATTTATCTTTTGTCTGTGTGGGAAGATTGAAAAAGGTTTCCCTGATGAATCACAGGGGCCAATGACAAGTGTTGCACGCCCAGCTGTGCACTCACCCATCCAGCTTTGGTGACACTTTGGGAAAATAGCACGTCTAATATGAAGAGGTAAATGAAATTATGCAGGGAATAAAACGCTGCAGTGGTCCCGACTCAATCGAGTTAGCATCCTGGCCAATGCATTATGCAGGATTCAGGGGCTGGCTGCTTTTGAATCTAATGGGCTGACCTGAAATTGACGAGTACGGCACCGGTGAAAGGAACAATGCAGCTTTCAATTAAGCTGTTGTCACCAGTCTCTTAGCCTCAGACGTTGACATGTGGTAGAGTATTGAGGGGGAAGATGACAAACTCACTGTGCCTTTTAATAACAGGAGGGCTAGCAGCAATGCTTGGATCACTGCTCGTTGAATGAACTGCACGGAGGAGAGCTTTGTACATGGCATCTGAAGAAATTCTTTGACAACAGAATTTCATATAAATACCTTTATCTCTGTATCTCAACGATGAAAGCAACATTTATGACAAATAATATTAAATTGATACGCAATCCAACAGTTTTTGTCTTTATGTTCTGCCAGCCACATCTTTCTAATTTACTTTGGTCTGCATTTTGATCCTTCATTTACCCCCAGTCTTATTCTCTTATCTCTTGATGATTGTATTCCCAATGTTCTCCCCAATACTTCCCCCAGGAATTTGGCACAACTGTAAGGTTCATGGTGGGAGATACAGGAGGGATGTCCGAGGTAGCTTCTTTACACAGAGAGTGGTTGGGGTGTGGAATGCACTGTCTGCTGTGAAAGTGGAGTCGGACACTTTGAGAACTTTCAAGTGGTTATTGGATAGGCACACGGAGCGCACCAGAAAGATAGGGAGTGGGATAGCTTGATTTTGGGTTCGGACAAAGCTTGGCACAACATCAAGGGCCAAAGGGGCCTGTACTGTGCTATGTTCTAATTTGGACATAGTTCTTGAAATTACACCACATGATCTCCCACTTCTGGTTGCCCCGGGCAATAAAGAAATTCACCTTCCCCCTACCCGCTCCATCACTCCATCTAACTGATCACTGAAACTGCAAAGGATTTGAAAATAAAAAACATAACTTTTTCAAGACCCTAATTACTGTTCTCCTGGGATCTTCTGGGCAGCATGGTGGCACAGTGATTAGCACTGTTGCCTCATAGCACCAGAGATCCGGGTTCAGTTCCGGCCTTGGGTTGCTGTCTGTGTGCAGTTTGCACATTCTCCCCATGCCCGCGTGGGTTTCCTCCAGGTGCTCCGGTTTCCTCCCACAGTCCAAAGATGTGCGGGTTAGGTTGATGGGCCATGGTGAATTGACTCTAGTGTCAGGGGGATTAGCAGGGTAAATGATAAATGGGGTTACGGGAATAGGGCTCAACTGGGATTTGATTGGTGCAGACTCGATGGGCCAAATGACCTCCTTCTGCACTGTAGGGATTCTATGATTCAATTCCTGGCAATCCAGAGAGATTGGCAACCTGAATGTTACCCATTGTTAGATGCGAGCATGTGATAAGTGTCAGCAGGTTATACCTGTACCTGAGGCATTACATAATTCTCTCTCCTGGATCCACATAGCTCACAGGGATAACATTTGGGATCGGGGACCCTGTAATAACCCAGGAAGCCCGACTGGAAAGGAACATAATTTACTTACAGAGTGCAAAGTAAAAACACACACTAGTCCCTGACTGGGACCACAGTTCAGCAGGCCCAGTCCTGGGTCTGCCTTATAAAAGGCTTAGGTAATGAGTTCCAGTTGGGCAAGCCTTTGCCTGTTATGAGGGGAACTCATACTCCATGAGGCCCACGGGCAGATAAATAAGTGATTTCCCACAGATCTCATGGGGGTTATCATCGGCCCTAGTATTTCTCCCTCGCTGTTCCTGGAAAGATTGTGGTCAACTGTAATACTTCCCCTTCTGCTGTAACAGGGCGAACTATGCATCATAAGAAAAGGAGCAAATCTGCAACCTTTTGACCTGTAAGACTCAGTAGTATCCTTTGTGCCCGACCAGTTAGTTTAAGAAAAATCAAATTTAATAATCAAAATTTTATGTTTTCTCGCTAGAATTATATTTTTTTCCACCTACTTAAATGCAGCAGGACCAATTTTGGGTTTGTTACTGCCTTGGTTGGAATACAACATGTCTCTTCCGAGTGCTGTTTGCCCAAGACCACAAAGCTACTAATGTCTTCCTTGAGTCCCACTCTCAAAAACACTGTCTCACAGTGCCAGGGAACCAGGTTCGATTCCAGCTTGAGTCACTGTCTATGTGGAGTCTGCATGCTCTCCCTACGTCTGTGTGGGTTTTCTCTGGGTGTTCTGGTTTCTTCTCACAGACCAAAAGACATGCTGGATAGGTGCATTGGCCAAACAGGCGCTGGATTTGATTTGATTTATTATTGTCACATGTATTGGGATACAGTGAAAAGTATTGTTTCTTGCACGCTATACAGACAAAACATACCGTACATAGAGAAGGAAAGGAGAGAGTGCAGAATATAGTATTACAGTCATAGCTAGGGTGTAGAGAAAGTTCAACTTAATATGAGTTAGGTCCATTCAAAAATCTAATGGCAGCAGGGAAGAAACTTTTCTTGAGTCAGTTGGTATGTGTCCTCAGGCTTTTGTATCTTTTCCCAATGGAAGAAGGTGGAAGAGAGTGTGTCCTGGGTGCATAGGGCCCTTGATTATGCTGGCTGCTTTGCTGAGGCAGCGGGAACAATAGACAGAGCCAATGGATGGGAGGCTGGTTTGCGTGATGGATTGGGCTACATTCATGACCCTCTGTAGTCTCTTGCAGTCTTGGGCAGAGGAGGAACCTAACCAAGCTGCGATATGATCAGATTGGCCATGCTAAATTCTCCATCAGTGTACCTGAACAGCCGCCAAAGTGTGCCGACTAGGGGATTTTCACAGTAACTTCATTGCAATGTTAATGTAAGCCGACTTATGATATTGATAAATACACTTAAACATGGCATCTTTCTGCATTCGGGATTTCCACATACAGAGAGCTCCTGACCTCAATCGTGCCACCAGTTCATGAAGGGTAGGTCATGTTTGAGTAATTTGGTGGAGTTCTTTGAGAACATTACATGGGCAGTGGGCAATGGGGAACCTGTGGATGTGGTATATCTGGATTTCCAGAAAACATTTGACAAGGTTGTGCACCAAAGACTGCTGCATAAGATAAAGATGCACGGCGTTGCGGATAATGTGTTGGCATGGATAGAGGATTGGTTAATGAGCAGAAAGCAAAGAGTGGGGTAAATGGATGTTTTTCTGGTTGGTGATCAGTGACTAGTGGTGTGCCTCAGGAATCAGTGTTGGGACCTCAATAGTTTACGATTTACATGGATGATTTGGAGTTGGGGACCAAATGTACGATGTCAAAATTCGCAGATGATACTAAGATGAGTGGCAGAGCAAAGTGTGCAGAGGACGCTGAAAGTCTGTAAAGGGATATAAGTAGTCTAAGTGAGTGGGCGAGGGTCTGGCAGATGGAGTACAATGTTGGAAATGTGAGGTCATCCACTTTGGTAGGAGTAACAGCAAAATGGACTATTATTTAAATGGTAAAAAATTGCAACATGATGCTGTGCAGAGGGACCTGGGTGTCCTAATACAAGAATCTCAAGAAGTTGGTTTGCAGATGCAACAGGTAATTAGGAAGGTAAATGGAATTTTGTCCTTCATTGCTAGCAGGATGGAGTTTAAAAAAAGGAGGTTATGTTGCAGCTATATAGAGTGCTGGCGAGGCCACACCTGGGGTACTGTGTATACTTTTGGTGTCCTTACCTGAGAAAGGATATACTGGCACTGGAAGGGGTGCAGAGAAGACTCACTAGGTTGATTCCGGAGTTGAGAGGATTGGCTTACGAGGAGACTGGGGTTATATTCATTGGAATTCAGAAGAATGAGGGAAGATCTTATTGAAACATATAAGATTATGAAAGAAATAGATAAGATAGAAGCAGGGAAGTTATTTCTATTGACAGTTGAAACTAGAACTAGAGGGCATGGCTTCAAAACAAGGGGGAGCAGATTTTGGACTGAGTTGAAGAGGAACTTCTTCACCCAAAGGGTTGTGAATCTGTGGAATTCCCTGCCCAGTGAAGCAGTTGAGGCTACCTCATTGAATGTTTTTAAGGCAAAGATAAATTTTTGAACAGTAAAGGGATGGCGAGTGGGCAGGTAAGTAGAGTTGAGTCCATGAAAAGATCAGCCATGATCTCATTGAATGGTGGAGCAGGCTCGAGGGGCCAGATGGCCTACTCCTGCTCCTAGTTCTTACGTTCTTATAAAACCAAACCCTTGTGCAAAGAAGAAGACAGTGGGACAATGTTCATTTCTATTTTAATGGCACTCTTTCACTTGCTGTGTGATAACTGGGAAAACCCTGCTTCCTAATATCACTCACTGGCCACATTTTTCTGAAGAGCATGAAAAGGGGAGAGGAATGTCAGTTCAGACAGCACCCCAATCAAAGCAGGCTTCAGTCTCAGTAGCGCATTGGGTTCACTGAGGGGCAGTAAGAAGTCTCACAACACCAGGTTAAAGTCCAACAGGTTTATTTGATAGTAAACACCACAAGCTTTCGGAATGCTATTCCTTCATCAAGTGAGTGGAGAGTTCTGATCAGAAATAGGGCATATAAAGGCACACACAGTTTACAGAACAGCGTTCCGAAAGCTTGTGGCGTTTACTATCAAATAAACCTGTTGGACGTTAACCTGGTGTTGTGAGACTTCTTACTGTGTTTACCCCAGTCCAACGCCAGCATCTCACAAAAGGGCTACAGACCAGGGATCAGTTACAATGCCTGAGGCCACAGTATTAGTACAGCTGGCCCAGACTAGCAATTGCCCCGCGTTAGGTTAGCTGGAAATGACACTGAATTGAATTCTGATAGAGTACAGTGCTGTTAGAAGGTCAGAATTGGAATAGAGGTTGCGGGGGAGTGGGGGGTGGTCAGCAGATTCTTAGAAAAAAACTCAATGGCAACATTTAAGAGTGAAATCAGGAAGTGTTCCTTCACAGAAAGGGCAGTAATAATCCGGAACTTCCTTTTCCCAGCAGGATGCTTGATCAATTGATGCTGTCCAGATTGTGATTGCTAGCTTCATGTTCGATCTGGCAACATTAAGGTTTATTTATTAGTATCACAAGTAGGCTTACATTAACACTGCAATGAAGTTACTGTGAAAACCCCTTGTTGCCATACTCTGGCACCTGTTTGGGTACACTGAGGGAGAATTTAGCGTGGCCAATGCACTCCTAACCAGCACGTCTTTCATACTGTGGGAGGAAACTGGAGCATGCAGAGGAAACCCATGCTGACATGGGGAGAATGTGCAGATTCTGCACAGATAGTGACCCAAGCTGGGAATCGAACTCGGATGCCTGGCACTGTGAAGCAGCAATGCTAACCACTATGCCAGTTAAACCGATATGATTTAAAGGCAGGTAAATGGGGCAGAGGGGCAGAAATGTGGCACTGAGGGTTTTGACGGGCGAAATACTAGTATAGTGAAGGAAACTGTTTTGATATTGCTGACAGGAGATAGGATGTGGGGAGAGGGGGTGAGCAATAAACCTCCATGTGCTCATAGCCCTGCGCAAACTGACCTCAATATCGCCAGACTGTTCTGAATGGAGAAGCTGACACACTCTAATTGTGGGGCTGAGATCAGCTGACTCTGTCTACACTTCCCGCTGCCTCGGAAAAGCAACCAGCATAATCAGGTAACCCACGCACCCTGGAAATACTCCCTTCCACCTTCTTCTGTTGGGAAAAAGATACAAAAGTCTGAAGTCACGCGCCAACCAACTCAAGAACAGCTTCTTAGACTCTTAGAATCCTACAATGCAGAAGGAGGCTATTCAACCCATCAACAACAACCCCACCCAGGCCCTATCCCCGTAACCCCACGGATTAACCCTGTTGATCCCCGTGGTCCTAAGGGGCAATTTATCAAGGCAAATCCACTTAACCAGCACATCTTTGTACTGTGGGAGGAAACTGGAGCACCCAAAGAAAACCCATGCAGACATAGGGAGAATGCGCAAACTCCACAGATATTGACCCAAGGCTGGGATTGAACCCAGGTCCCTGCCACTGTGAGGCAGCAGTGTTAACTACTGTGCTGCATTCAGACTTTTGAATGGACCTACCTTATGTTAAGTTGATCTTCCCTACACCCTAGCTATGACTGTAACACTACATTCCACACTCTCTCATTTCCTTCTCTATGAATGGCATGCTTTGTCTGTATAGCATCCAAGAAACAATATTTTTTCACTGTATGCTAATACGTGTGACAATAATAAATCAAATCAAATCAAAATCAAAAAGATTACAATCTCATCAGCCATGACGTTATTGAAGGGAGGGCGGGAGAGGCTCGAAAGGCTGAGTGGCCTACTCCTCCTCCTCGTACATATGTTCATAATGAGTGTCCCTCGAGATGGGAAGAATTAGCTGAGGATTCCTGATCTTCATCATCAATTCTCATTCATATCGTTTTGGAAAGAGTGCTTCAGATGACAGCAGTGCAATCAAGTTTGCTAATGAGACCTTGATGGTTTGACATAGCAACAGGGGGAGGCCACAATATTCAGCTCCTTCAGCCTGTTCCATCATTTGTGAAGAGTTTTAATACCCAAGAACCTATAAAGGATACAAAATATTGCAATCTAGGGCTATTAAGGATGGGTGATGTAAATGTTGGCCTTGCCGGCAAAGTTCAGTTTCAGTGAGAGAATAAAAATGCTCTTGGGGGAAGAGCTTCCGGCTGTGTTGAGCCCGCTGCAGTTTGCTGTGGTGGGAGGATCACGGTTAGAGGGAGGATGGGAACTATCGCATTTAGCACCGTCAAGAACCCCCTTTGGGATTCTCCCCGCCTTCGCACCCACATGTAATCAGCTTCCAGCCCAGTGAGGCGGAAACCAGATTAGCATTTTAAATATGCGGAGTCTATTTCAAGTCAGATTCTCCCTGCTCCCGGGATTCTCCAAACCGCACCCCCCCCCCCGCCCACTTGGGCACCACTGTGCCACCATAATCTTTTGGGCTCAACTGTTTTCTGTGATAGTGAATTCCACAGGCCACAGGCTCGCTACTCTCTGGGGGGAGACATTTCTCCTTATCTTTGTCCTAAAAGGTTTACCCCTTACCTGGCCCCCATTTGAGAGGAGTTCCAGGGCTTGGTGCTAAGGCCACTGAAGATAGAGGCGCCCAATGGTGGGACATTGGGAATGTTCAGGAGGGCCAGACCAGCTGAGGACTGTAGATTTCTCAGGATGGAAGGAGATTACAGAGATAGTGAGGGAGCGAGGGGAGGTAAAAACAAGGATGATGGTTCTAAATGCAAAAAGTTACTCAATAAAAGAAAAGTCGCAGAAACAAAATTACTCCTGGAGAAAATCGTTGGGGGATGAAACTACAACTCAGAAGTTTGTCTTGGGCACAAAACAGAAGGTGTCGATTTGGCCATCAGTCCTGATACTTAATTCCCACAAGCCAAATATCAGGGGGCGAAGGAGATGGGGAGGGGGAGGTGGTTGTAGATGAGCACTTGGTGACACAGCGGTTAGCACTGTTGCCCCACAGAACCAGGGACCTAGGTTCAATTCCCGGATTAAGTTATTACACAACTGTAGTATGCACGTTATCCCCGCGTCTTCATGGGTTTCCTCCGGGTGCTCTGGTTTTCTCCCACAGTCCGAAGATGCGTGGGTTATGTAGATTGGCAATGGTAAATTGACCCTTAGTGTCCAAAGATGTGTAGTTTATGGATATTAGTGGGGTAAATATGTTGGTTTAAGGAGATAGGGCTTGGGTGGGATGCTCTGTTGGATGGTTGGTGCAAACTCGATGGGCCGAACAGCCTCCTTCTGCACTGTAGGGATTCTTCATTGATTATTGTCACACGTATTGGGATCCAGTGAAAAGTATTGTTTTTGTGTGCTTTATAGACAAAACATACTATTCATAGAGTACATAGGGGAGAAGGAAAGGAGATGGTGCAGAATATAGTGTTACAGTCATAGCTAGGGTGCAGAGAAAGATCAGCTTACTATATGGTAGATCCATTCAAAAGTCTGATGGCAGGAGGGAAGAAGTTGTTCTTGGGGAGAATTTTCCTGTTCTGCCACGGTTATCGTAGCAGACGAGGGGCAGACCATGGAAATGTTTGCTGATCTGGGCAGGGGGTGCGGGGGGAGATTCTCGGGTTTCAGGAGAGTGCGGCTGGAAAATCCCGTCCCTTGAGTCTGTTGGTACGTGATCTCAGACTTTTGTATCTTTTTCCCCGACAAGATGGAACAGAGTACATCCAGGGTGCGTGGGGTCCTTGATTATGCTGGCTGCTTTCCCGAGGCTGCGGGAAGTGTAGATGGAGTCAATGGATCGAAGGCTGGATTCTATGGAACCCTGTGGCGTACAAAGTTTATTTATTAGTCACAAGTAAGCTTACATTGACACTGCAATGAAGTTACTGTGAAAATCCGCATTTCGGCACCTGTTCAGGTACACTGAGGGAGAATTTACCATGGCCAATGCACCCTAACCAGCACGTCTTTCGGACTGTGGGAGGGAACTGGAGCACCCGGAGAAAACCCACGCAGACATGGGGAGAATGTGCAGACTCTGCATGGACGGTGACCCAAGCAGGGGATTGAACCCAGGTACCTGTGTAGCACTGTGCCACCTTGCCATTTACCATGTGGTCCACAGCCAAGGCTATGGATTAGAACAGATTGACGGCTGGCGCAAGACTCAGGTGAGTGAGTCACCTGACGAAGGGGCAGAGCCCCGAAAGGTAGTGGCGTCTGCTACCAAATAAACCTGTTGGACTTTAACCTGGTGTTGTGAGACTTCTTACTGTGTTTACCCCAGTCCAACGCTGGCATCTCCACATCAGAAATGATGGACAGAAGGGCCTCTGTCTGTGTGCTGCAAACCTCTGCAATAAGGCCTGTTTTGCTGCGAGTCTTTTCCGCCCCACATTGGGGGGGGTGGGGGGGGGAGGAAGAGAGTCACTTTCCAAGGCTATATATGAATCAAAACTCACATAAATTAAGCATCGCATACAACTGCAATTATATACAATGTTTAAAAGAGTAAGTGTGGCATGGTGGGGGGGGATGTTGCATTGTTAAATGTGAGTTAGTAACACATATGGCGGAGGTGGCGGGGGGAAGAGAGTCACTATCCAAGGCTATATATGAATCCAGTCTCACATAAATTAAGCATCATATACAATTGCAATTATATACAGTGTTTAAAATAGTAAGGGTGGGGGGATGTTGCATTGTTAAATGTGAGTCAGTAACACATATGGTGGAGGCGGGGTTGGGGGGGGAAGGAGAGTCACTTTCCAAGGCTGTATATGAATCCAGTCCCACATAAATTAAGCATCATTTACAGTGTTTAAAATATTAAGTACGGATGGGGGGGGGGAATGTTGCGTTGTTAAATGTGAGTCAGTAACACACATGGTGGAGGGGGGGGGGGAAAGAGAGTCAGTTTCCAGGGTATATATGAATCCAGTCCCACATAAATTAAGCATCATATACAATAGCAATTATATACAGTGTTTAAAATAATAAGTATGGCATGGAGAGGAGGGGGGGCATGTTACATTGTTAAAAGTGAGTCAGTGACACACATGGAGGGGGTGGGGGAGCAGCAAGCTACTGGGGACCAGCTTCGCTTGCCTGTGCTGCTCTCTCTCTCTGTTCTGTTCTGTTCTGCTCTGCCTAGCCGCCCCAGACCCCCCTCACCACTCACACACTGCCTTTTTGCATGCAAGTTAAAACCAGAAGTGAATAGCAGGCGACCCGGAAGATGAGATCTGCCTGAAACAAGCCTGAAGATCCATCGCAACCCCCCCCCCCAGCCCCCTAGCCCCCCCCTTACATATTTTTTTATTTTTGCAAAAAAAAAGACCCTTTGCAAGCAAGGTCTGTATGCAATGCTGTGATTTTTTTTAAAAAAAACTTGGGTCGGCTGCAATCAATGCTGGCTGGTGCAATGGTGTGTGTGTGTGTGGGAGAGAGAGAGAGTGTGTGTGTGTGTGCAGACAGAGAGAGGGAGCTTTGCTACAGTGTGCGAAGTGCTACAGTATTTTCAGATCTGTCTGGCTTTTGCATTCAAATGCAATGCAAGGCATGCGTGTTGTAGGAAGTGTTGAAGCGTCTGATTTTTTTTAAAATGTGTGTGTGTGTGTCTGTGCCGGGCTATTCAAACCCTTGGCAATTCTTAAATCTCACGTAAACAATGATTCATCAGACATGCAAATGTGATTTCTTGATCTGGGAACATCGCTTTTTTTTTGTTACATTTACTTTTGGACCCTGCAAAATATGGCGACTCTATGTCCCTTTTCTTTAAAACACTGGGGCTGCCATTTTTGTTTTAATTTTGTATTTTTTTCCTTCTTTTTCCTTGTGGCTTTTATTCTTTCTTTCTCAAAAGGAAGAAAAATAAAAGAAAAGGACATTTTTTTTGATGCACCCAGACAGTCTGAGAATGTGGGAGAGGTTTGCAACCACAACTGTAACAATTTCAGCTGTACTCTGGAAATGCCCCACATTTCAGTTTGCAAGTTTCTGTAACAAGACACACACACACATAGAGGCAGCAACATTTTTTAAATTGTTAATGTTTTTGTTTAGTGATTGTCTTTAGGGGGTCTTTTTCGAATTTTTTTTCTCTCTCCCTGGTTTTAGGGGGTCTAATCCTTTTGGGGAGATGTTTTAAGGGGCTGTGGAGAGCATCTTTTTAAGTTTTAAACTGAAAAGATGTTGGCCTCTGAAAGATTTGAAGTTTTATGTTTTTTTCCTGCTGTAAAGTTTGGACGCTGGGTGTGAAGGAGAAATGCTTTTAACTGACTCTCAGCTAGAAAAAGCACAAAAAAGTATAACTTTTAAACCTGTTCTGAATCGGATGATTGATGTTAAGCAGAGAACTAGTTTTTAACTTGTGTTTTTTCTTAAAGTGAGTTGCTGGGATTAATGAGCAAACTGTATATTTATATAAAGCGTTATGTTAGAATTTTTAAAAAAATGAAGATTGTATATTTATTGCTGATTCTGTAAATTATGCTGGCGGAGCGATGGTACTTATTGGTTGTGGTGACAGTGGTTGACTGTTGGAAGGATTCTGGCCATGTTGGACCATGTTGTCCACCCCAGTGAACCCCACTCACTGGTATTGGGGAACACAGTACATGTAACTCTTGACTATAGGTAACTTTGAAAGTGCCTGTTTAAATGACGAAATGTCTCATTCCTGGTTTGGTCTAATTGGGCATTCTGGACATGTGGTTCAGCTGGGGCGGTGCTCAATTTGGGGTCGGGTAATGTCTGGATGGGTGGTCAGTTTAAATTCGGGACAGATGACCTCATAGCAACCATCATAGAATCCTGACAGTGCAGAAGGAGGCCATTCAGTCCATCGCACCTGCACCAACAACAATCCCACCTAGGCCTTATCACTGTAACCTCACATATTTACTTGGCTAATACCCTTAAATCTATGCATCCCAAGACTCTAAGGGGCAATTTAACATGGCCGATGCACCTCACCCTTGCATCGTGTGGGCGGCACGGTAGCACAGTTGTTAGTGCTGCTGCTTCACAACTCCAGGGACCTGGGTTCGATTCCCGGCTTGGGTCACTGTCTGTGTGGAGTTTGCACATTCTCCTCGTGTCTGCGTGGGTTTCCTCCGGGTGCTCCGGTTTCCTCCTACAGTCCAAAGATTTGCAGGTTAGGTTGGTTGGCCATGCTAAAAATTGCCCCTTAGTGTTTGTTCTGAGTAGGTTAGAGGGATTAGCGGGTAAATATGGGGGTAGGGCCTGGGTGGGGTTGTGGTCGGTGCAGACTTGATGGGCCGAATGGCTTCTTTCTGTACTGTAGGCTTTCTATAAATCTTTCTATATTTGGACTGTGGGAGGAAACTGGAGCGCCTGGAGGAAACCCATGCAGACATGGGGAGAACGTGCAGAGTCTGCTGAGAATCAAACCCATGCCCCTGGAGCTGTGAGGCAGTAGTGCCAATCAGTGTGCCACCGTGCTGCCACGGGCAGGCAGATGGTCAGCATCGCACCCGGGGGGGATGGGGAGCTGGTCGTTCCGGACACGACGGCTGGACAAGTAGTTCAGCGTCTGAGTGGATTATCCTGGACAGGTGACGTGGGAGCAGGTGGTCACTTTCTAACCTGGCTGGTTAGATGTGGTTGGACTGATCAGGTGACCTATCAAAGCACCCGACGGTATTGACCCTGATTCCCCTTTTCTGGAGGGTTCGTTTACTGTGTGATGGATTTGGGCCAATGATACTAAACTTTGCAGAGCAATTGTAGTGGATTTTCAGCAATGTCTGTGTTACTGGTTCCTCTCAGAGTGAGGAATGCCATTCGATTTCCATTTGTAATTGTTCTGAGTAGAATTGTCAATATTAACTGCAGGCTAAATGAGAGGAAGGATTTTCACATATTCCATAGCAGCGTGTGGAATGAAAAATTCCTGTCTTGTTTCCTGCAGTTTGATCTTGCGTTTCATCCACCTCTCTTCCCCCTGGTGGGAAGGTCCATCTCCCACTGGTTTGCACCTTCGTGCAGTGAACTCCATTAGTTTGCACACTTGGTCATTCCTGGAGTGTGAAGCTTCAGAATCCGCACAGGTTAATCAGTTCATTAATGTGTTTAAAAGAACGTACGTTGGAATTTTACAAGAAGCCGTTTTAACTGTTGCATCACCAGGAGAAACGTACTCCCTGTCTGTAAACAGGATATTCTACCCTGGGGGCGTCATCACTAAACCTCCCCTCACACAGCCATAATGAAACCATAAGACGTAAGAGCAGAAATGGGCCATTCGGCCCATCGAGACTGCTTTGCCATTCAATGAGATCATGACTAATCTGATGTGATAATCCTCATCTCCATTTTCCCATTTTATCCTCATAATCCTTGACTCCCTTACTGACTAAAAATCTGTCTATTCCAGCCTTGAATATCTGCAATGACCTGATTTGATTTGATTTATTATTGGCATGTATTGGGATACAGTGAAAAGTATTGCTTCCTGCGTGCTATACAGTCAAAACATACTGTTCATAGAATACATATATTTTGTTTGTATTTGATTTATTATTGTCACATGTATACTATACAGTGAAAATGATTGTTTCCTGCGCTATACAGACTAAGCATACCATTCATAGAAAAGGAAAGGAGAGAGTGCGGAGTTCAGTATTACAGTCACAGCTAGGGTACAGAGAAAGATAAACTTAATGCAAGGTAGGTCCATTCAAAAGTCTGACAGCAGCAGGGAAGAAGCTGTCCTTGAGTCGGTTGGTACGTGATCTCAGACTTTTGTATCTTTTTCCCGCGGGGTGCGTGGGGTCTTTATTTATACTGGCTGCTTTTCTGAGGAATTGGGAAGTGTAGACGGAGTCAGTGGATGGGAGGCTGGTTTGTGTGATGGACTGGGCTACCTTCACAACCCTTTGTAGTTTCTTGTAGTCTTGGGCAGAGCGGGAGCCAGACCAAGCTGTGATATATCTGGCGCATCTGTGAAAGTTGGCAAGAATCGTAGCAGACATGCCAAATTTCCTTAGCATCCTGAAAAAGTAGAGGCATTGGTGGGCTTTCTTAATTGTAGCGTTGGCATGGGGGAACCAGGGCCTAGACGTATCCTTCCAGGCAGAATGACTGAATAAGAGAATCATTCCAAAGGTGGAATCATTCACACTTTAATTTTGGTGAAAGTTTGTACATGTGTAGAGGGAAAGGTGTGAGATGAGCGAGTAAGTTTTACCTTGGATAGATCCAAGCCCATTGACTTTATCTTCAAGGTTATTGAATCATAGAACCCTACAGTGCAGAAGGAGGCCGTTCGGCCCATTGAGTCTGCACTGACCACAATCCCATCCAGACCCTATCACCATAACTCCATGCATTTACCCTAGCTAATCCCCCTAACACTAAGGGGCAGTTTAGCATTGCCAATCCACCTAACCCGCACGTTGCTGGACTGTGGGAGGAAACCGGAGCATCCCCCGGGTACCCATGCAGACATGGGGAAAACTCCACACAGACAGTCACCCAAGCTGGGAATTGAACCCAGGTCCCTGTGGCTGTGAGGCAGCAGTGCTAACCACTTTGCTGTTCATCTGTTAAATTCTATGATGAGGCCTGGCTCTAAATGAAGCAGCTGGATGGCAGAGGGAGAACCCAAACTGAACACTCAGTCACTAGGCCTCAATGACTAAACACCAGGCAAATGGCTTTGTCTGGGCATTGAACCCTAATGATCACCAAACCTTGAAAAGCGATGGAGATTTCCATTTTCTAAACACGTAATCCATAAGACATAGGAGTAGAATTAGACCATTCGGCCCATCGAGTCCAGTCCGCCATTTGATCATGGTTGATATCATCCCAATTTTCCTATCTTCTCTCCATAACCTTTCAATCCATTACCAATTAAAAATCTGTCTAACTCCTTCTTAAATTTACTCGCAGCATCCACCGCACTTTGGGGCAGCGAATGCCACAGATTCACAACCCTTTGGGAGAAGTAGTTTCTCCTCAACTCTGCTTTAAATTTGCCACCCCTTATCCTAACACTATGACCTCTTGTCCTAGAATGCCCCACCAGTGGAAACATCCGCTCCACATCGACTTTATCCATACCTTTTATCATCTTGTACACCTCAATCTGATCGCCCCCTCATTCTTCTAAATTCCAGAGAGTGTCGGCCTAAACTGTTCAATCTCTGTCCATATGACACACCCCTCATCTCTGGAATCAATCTAGTGAACCTCCTCTGATCTGCCTCCAACGACGCTACATCTTTCCTCAAATAAGGGATCAAAACTGTGCACAATACTCCAGGTGTATATCCAATGCCTTGTATAGTTGCAACAATACTACTTATCTTTGTATTCTACGCCTTTAGCTACAAATGTCAACATTCCATTTGTTTTCTTTATTATCTGCTATACCTGCATGCTAGTTTTCTGTGACTCATAGTCAAGTCTGGTGCTGGATCATTTTTAGTCATGTATCAGCCATAATAGTAGGGCCAGACAGAAAGGAAAAGTGGCCAAAAGTAAATCTGGCCTGACATCTGTCAGTTCATCTTACATATCTGAGGAAGGATGTCCTTGCTATAGAGGGAATACGGTGAAGGTTTACCAGGCTGATTCCTGGGAGGTCTATTATATGAGGAGAGTTTAAATCGGTTAGCATTATATTCACTGGAGAGCGAGAGGGGATCTCACGGAAATGTATAAAATTCTAACAGGGTCGGACAGGGTGGATTCAGAAAGAATGTTCCCAATGCTGGGGGAATCCAGAACTAGGGGTCATAGATTGAGGGTAATGGGTAAACCTTTTAGAACTGAGGTGAGGAGAAATTTTTTCACCCAGAGGGTGGTGAATGGGTGGAATTCACTACTACAGAGTGTAGTAATCACGTAATGTAGTTGAGGCCAAAACGTTGTCTGATTTCAAGAATAAATTAGATATCGCTCTTGGGGCTAAAGTGATTGAGGGATATTGAGGGAAGGGGATCAGGGTGTTGAATTCAATGATCAGCCATGATCAAAACAAATGGTGGGGCAGGCTCAAAGGGCTGAATGGCCCACTCCTGCTTCTAGTTTCTATGTTTTTATGTTTAAAACGTGTAAATAGACCCCTAGGTTATGTTGTGATGACCAATTTAGGGACAGGTTCTAAGAGATTCGTTGGTTGAACATTATTCCTTGTAACTATGAGATTTGTATGAACATTTAGCTTCCTTCAGACTTTTATTCCCTAATTTATTCCTTGCCTCTGAGGACAGCAGAAAACAAAACCATGGCATCACACAGCACACAGCTTTCTTCCTTTTCTATTCCATGTTTTTAAAGCCACTATTGCCTTTTGTAACAGGGACATTTTTAATTTTTATTTATTAGTGTCACAAGTAGGTTTATAGTAACACTTCAGTGAAGTTACTGTGAAAATTCCCTAGTCTCCACACTGATCGGGTACACTGAGGGAGAATTTTACCATGGCCAATTCCCCTAACCAGCACGTGTTTTGGACTGTGGGAGGAATCCGGAACACCTGGAGGAAACCCACGCTGACACGGGGAGACCGTGCAGACTCTGCACAGACAGTGACCCAAGCCGGGAATCAGTCTCTGGTGTTGTGAGGCAGCAGTACTAACCACTGTGCCACATGCTGCCCATGTCACTTTCAAAGATTTATGTCCACACATCCCAGATTCTCTCTATTCTTGCATCCTTTTTGAGATTGTACCAATTATAGGAACATAGGACTTTGAGGCATGTGGTGTCCTGCCCCTTCCAGCCTGCTCCACCATTCAATAAGATCATGACTGATCTGATTGTGGTCACAACTCCACTTTGTCACCTGTCCCTTGTCTATCAAAAACCTAACTCTGCCTTGAATAAATGCAATGACCCAGCCTTCACTACATTCTGGGGAAGAAAGTTCTACATACATATGACCACCCTCTGAGAGAAAAAAAAATTCTTCTCATCTCTGTCTGAAACAGTAGACCTCTTATTCTCTTTGCCCCCTCGTTTAATTTGCACTAAGTTTTAATTCAGTTTAGTTGATCATCGGGTTCAGTTGTTCTGTGTTTGATTTTGTGAGTCTGTTTACCGGTGGTGGTCACTGATGCTTGATTAACCAAGCCTGGGTGTGGACTCAGATAAGGAAACAAAAAGTAGAAAGAGCTGGAAGCTGGAGGCTTGGAGTAGATACCTTAAAGCATTGTGAATGAAACCTCTTACACACATAAACTTGTGTCACCTCTCAAAAGTTCTGAGATATGAAATATGAGGGCGGCACAGTGGTTAGCCCTGCTCACAATGCCAGAGACCCAGGATCGATTCTGGCCTTGGGTGACTGTATAGTTTGCACATTTCTTCCCCATGCCTGCGTTGGTTTCCTCTGGGTGCTCCAAAGATTTGCAGTGTCCAAAGATTTGCAGGTTAGATGGATCGGCCATGCAACATTGCCTCTTAGTGTCCAAAGATGTGTGGTAGATTAGCCATGGTAAATGTGTGGGGCTACAAAGAACAAACTACAGTACAGCACAGGAACAGACCCTTCGGCTTTCCAAGTCTGAGTCGATTATTATGTCTGCCTAAACTAAAACTAAAACTGTATGCAGTTACGGAGCCTGTATCCTTCCATCCCCATCCTATTCATGTATTTGTCTAGACGCCCCTTAAATGCTGCTTTCTTACCTGTTCCTATCGCCTCCCTGTTCCAGACATTCACCACCCTCTGTGTAAAAAAAACCTGCCTCACACATCTCTGAACTTTTCCCCACGCACCTTAAACCCATGTCCCCTGGTACTTTTCTACCCCAGGAAAGAACATCTGACTATCCATCTGTCTGTGCCACTCATAATCTTGAAAAACTCTATCAAATCATCCCCCAACTGTCATTCCAGTGAGAACAAACTGAGTTCATCCAACCTCTCCTCATAGTTAATACTCTCCAGACCTGGGAACATCCTGGTAAACCTCTTCTGTACCCTCTCCAAAGTCTCTACATCCCTCTGGTAGTGTGGCAACCAGAATTGTACACAGTGAGGCCTAAATGAGGTTCTGTACAGCTGCAACATGACTTGCTAAGGATAGGGTTGGGGTGGGGTCCTGGGTAAGATGCTCTTTTGGAGAATCGGTGCAGATTCAGTGGGCCAAATGGACTTTTTTGGCGCTGTAGGAGTTTTGTGGTTCTCTAGCTTTATACAACAGTGACCTCCTGTTTGTTTATCTTTAAGACAGCTACTATAACAAGTACGTTATCGCTCGGCTGCTTCTCAACATTTTCTCTTGATGGTTTGTTCCAAGATCAGGAACTTGCCCACCAGGGAATTGACTTTGAGTTTAACCATTCTGTGCCCTGTTGCACTGGAGCCTGAACCTCTCTGTTCGGCACTGTGTTTCCAAAGTCCTATCCTCATTTCTAACCCACCACCTGTCCTGTTTGGTCATGGGGGAGCAAGACTTAACGTGACTTTTCTGTCTCAAAGTAACGTAGATAAGATTAAATCTGTCTCCTGTAAAGACCACAGCCAGTCCCACGTGAATGTTTTATCTTTAAATAGCCTTTCAGATTTCACCCTTCCGCTTGGCTATGCTGGTTTGTGGTTTCACAGGATGTTGGAGAGCATTTTGTACCACACCCACGGATTCATTCTTCACCAGCTGAGGGCTCGAGCGCTGGTTGGGTGTTCAGTAATGAAATAGTGAGGATAAATCACCAGCTCTGCGATTGACCTCATCCTGACTTGAAATGCTTAGCTCTGTTCTCTGGCCACAGATGCTGTCAGACCTGCTGCGATTTTCAGGCATTTTCAGCTTTTGGTTGACGATAAATGAGAAGCTAGTCCAGTGTAACGTTCACTCCCTACCCACCATCTCCATTGTTCATTCTTTATGCTGCTTTGTTTGGTTCTCAAAACCTTACAGATAGTGAACAGGGCAGGAAATAGATTAGGCCCTTCCTGCAGCCAACCTGTAAGATGAGAGAGTCAACCATAGAACCCCAATCCATAGCCATTAAATCCCTATCTGTATAGTCTCTATCCATAGAATCCCTATCCGTATAGTCTCTATCCATAGAATCCCTATCTGTATAGTCTCTATCCATAGAATCCCTATCCGTAGAATCCATTGCGATTGAATCCCTATCCGTATAGTCCCTATCCATAGAATCCCAACAGTGCAAAAGGAAGCCACCAGCAGTATTCCCACAATGAGGAAAATTGGGACCCCCTCCCCTCCTCCCCTAACATTCTACAGAACACCTCCTTCTCCCCACAATCCAAGTAGTTACTGTGACAAAGATTCAAGGTAGCCAGACTGAATAATTCATCAAGTCTTCACCCGGCACCATGTTGTGTTATGGAGGCTAACTCTTTTGAAAAGAGTAAGCTGGCCATTGACCAGAGACATGGGTGTTCCAAGCCACCCGTTGATTTCTAATGAACCCGATCAGTCTACAAGCCCCGAGTATTTGAGCAGTGACCTTTACAGGAGCAGATCAGGATAGCAGCCAGGCATCCCAATCTTACTGCGAATTAACTGACCACCTCCTGTAACATCTCAGGAAATGTGTGATTTAATAAAAATTTTTTTTGTTTTGTGTGGTCTCCTCCCAGTAAACGTCAATAGTACAGTTAGTAAATGCAGTCACGTTTTTGTGATTAGCATGGAGGAACAAATCCCCACCCATTTTGACTTGTTAACTCTGCAGTTGACTCTGAGTACAGTACCGGAAAAGGCTATATTGTTGGAGGGCCCATTTTTTGAATGAGATGTTAAACCAAAGTCATGGGCAGAATTTAATGAGGGTGGTGAGGGAGGGGGGCGATGTCTGTCACTAAAACTGGTGGCACCCCTTCCAACCTGACCTCCAAAGTTCCTCAAGGGAATTAAGTCCTTAAGTGGCAGCAAGAACCTTGCTGCCCAGGCTCTTACCCCCCCCCCCCACCGGGACATTTTAATTGCAGGATTCCACCCCCCCCACAGCGCCCCGCAGTGGAAACCACACCCAGAGAGCTGCTGGCCAGTCAGAGGCAGGCAACTCTAGCTGCAGGCAGTGCCATTGGGAGTGGTGGTTGTTGCTGCCGTTAACATGGCGCACAGTGGTTAGCACTGCTGCTTCACAGCTCCAGGGTCCTGGGTTCGATTCCTGGCTCAGGTCACTGTCTGTGTGGAGTTTGCACATTCTCCTCGTGTCTGCGTGGGTTTCCTCCGGGTACTCTGGTTTCCTCCCACAGTCCAAAGATGTGCGGGTTAGGTTGATTGGCCATGCTAAGAAATTGCCCCTTAGTGTCCAGGGATGCTTAGGTTAGAGGGATTAGTGGGTATAATATGTAGGGATACAGGGGGTAGGGCCTGGGTGGGATTGTGTTCGGTGCAGACTCAATGGGCCGAAGGGCCTCTTTCTGCACTGTAGGGTTCTATGATTCACTTGGGCCTTCACAAGGGGTTCCTGGTGAAGGGGAGGAGTGGGATTGGAGACAAAGGCAGGCAATGGCTCTTAGGGGCACCCCATTCCTTCCTGATGCCAGTTTTCTTCATCTGGCGTTGAATGCCTTTGAATGAGGGTACCCACCCCCACACCCCTGCTTCCTGGTAGGCTGGTAGCAATCCAGATTTGCCTGACACTGTTCCCATGTGGCAAACCCAATTTGCCATTGGCTGAGTACCAGCAGCAGTAGGATGAGACTCATTCCCTGGGCATTAATTGCCCACCTAAAGGCTTCAGTGGGCATCTGGGTGGGAAAGCTCTCCTCAAAACTTCTCACCCCAAAATTAATCGAGACAGTGGGAAGGTGGGTAGGCAATGGAGTCACCACCCTGCCTTTTACCAGATGATCAAATGACCCACACTTGCTCAGAACCCTACTCTTAACTGGGACAAGCTGTTGGGGAAGGCAACATTAAACTCCATTCCTTGTCTGCCTGATCAGGTGGAGGTCTATCCATAGATTCCCTGTCCATAAAATCCCAATCTACTGAATCCCTATCCATAGAATCTCTATCCATAGAACCCCAACAGTGCAGAAGGAGGCCACCAGCAGTATTCCCACAATGGGGAAAATTGAGACCCCTTCCCCTAATATCTTGGCCAACATTCCTCCCGCAAACAACGCATAAACCAAAAACAGATCACGTGATCAATCACCTGATTTGCAGTTCATGAGAACTAGCTGTACACTGGTTGCTACATTTTCCTATGTAGCAACATTTACTTAATTTCAAATTGAGTTAATTGGACGTGAAGTGATTTGAGGCCAAGCTTTGGAATGGTACAAATTTCTTGATAATGTTCTTTTCTGGAAAAATTTGGATGAGGAAATCAAACACTTGAATGAACGAACAAAGAGCTGGGTTGGTTTTGGTCTTCAAGGTGTTGGAGTTTATAGTCAGGAATTGTAACTCTTTGTCTTTCCACTCATTTCCCAAAGCCTGCTGCCAGTGTGCAAATTAGTGAGTTGGAAAGGCAAATTGGGTTTTGGCCAGATGTTGCTGTCGTTCTTTCTCCAACAAAAACACAGGAACGGTTGAGGACTCTGGGTCTGTACTGGTTGGAGTTGAGAAGGATGAGGGAGGACCTTGTTGAAACTTACAGGATACAGCGAGGCCTGGATAGATTGGGCATGGAGAGGATGTTTCCAGTAGTAGGAAAATTAGAACCAGAGGGCATAACCTCAGGATAAAGGGAGGATCCTTTAAACCAGAGATGAGGAGGAATTTCTTCAACCACAGAGTGGTGAATCTGTGGATCTCTTTGCCACAGAAGGCTATGGAGGCCAGATCACTGAGCGTCTTTAAGACAGAAATAGATAGGTTCTTGATTAATAAGGGCATTAGGGATTATGGGGAAAAGACAGGAGAATAGGGATGAGGAAATTATCAGCCATGATTGAATGGCAGAGCGGACTCGATGGGCCGAGTGGCCTAATTCTGCTCCTATGTCTTATGGTCTAAATACATTGTCTTGTGGAGCTTCAGCCTAGGCACAGAGTCTCACTCAGTGAACCTTCCGAACACTCCCAGGCCTGGTGTCACAGAGGTGTAGGATGTTTTACTGCAGTTCTGTTTCTCAGCCCCAGTGCCGAGAGAAACACTTCACATCAGTGTAACACACCTCACAACAGCCTTTCATCCAGCCTCAGTTGAGTTTGTCCGTTTGTGTTGTGGGATCACTAGGAACTCGGTTGAGATTTCCTAAACTCATTTAATGATTTGATTTGGTTTGATGTGATATGATTTATTATTGTCATGTGTATTGATATACAGTGAAATGTGCTGGTAAATGGGATTAGATGGGAGTTCAGGTGTTTCTAATGTGTTGGTGCAGACTCAATGGGCCGAAAGGCTTCTTCTGCGCTGTATAATTCTATGTTTAAAGTTTAAAAAGTTTATTTATTTATTAGTCACAAGTAGGCTTACGTTCACACTGCAATGAAGTTTCTGTGAAAATCCCCTAGTATTGAAAAGTATTGTTTCTTGTGCGCTATACAGACAAAGCATACCATTCGTAGAGAAGGAAAGAAGAGGGTGCAGAATGTAATGTTACAGTCATAGCTTGGATGTGGAGAAAGATCAACTTAATATAAGGTAGATTCATTCAGGGAAGAAGCTGTTCTTGAGTTGATTGTTGTGTGACCTCAGACTTTTGTATCTTTTTCTCAACTGGAGAAGTTGGAAGAGAGAATGTCCGGGGTGTGTGGGGTTCTTGATTACGCTGGCTGTTTTTCTGAGGCAGCAGGAAGTGCAGACAGTGTCAATGGATGGGAGGCTGATAGGATTTATATAGTCAGCTGTAAAGGGGAGATATTGGGAGTGCAGGGGCAGGACTTGAGACTCTTAACCTGCCAATCAGTGCTAGGTTTAAATCCCAATCTCAGTGATTGGTTTAAATCCCAATCTCAGTGATTGAAGGTCAGTACTTACTGCTGTGTTACCAGTTCAGTCTGTATTTATGGTGTCTCTATCTGATAGCTGGGGTGGCAATGGAAATGTAGTGATTTATTGCAGAGGATTGTTAATGAAATAGGTCCACAGGGACTGTAGGGCAGGCTGACCTGTACCTTATTCTGAAGGTTGCCTCCCGCACCTACCATGGATACCTGTGCTTTTTCTGGTTTTAACATTTCCTTAGTGACTTCCTCTAGCTGCACTTCAGAGGAGTTCAGCCTCCAGTTCTGCCGTTTTAATTGGGAATCCTGTCTGAGATACCCGTGGCCAGTCTTAAACCATTTGGGCAGCATCAGGAGCTGGAATTGAAATGATAGTTTCATAGAACCATAGAACCATAGACCCCTACAGTGCAGAAAGAGGCCCTTTGGCCCATCAAGTCTGCACTGAACACAATCCCACCCAGGTCCTACCCCCATATCCCTACATATTATACCCACTAATCCCTCTAACCTACGCATCCCTGGACACTAAGGGGCAATTTCTTAGCATGGCCAATCAACCTAACCCACACATCTTTGGATAAATTTGTGTCAGGTCAGCCGATTGTGGAAATGGACATTAGAACAATATCTGAAAAAAAAACTCAGTAATGTGCAGGAGCTTGGAGATCACAGAATCCAACAGTGTAGAAGGAGGCCATTCGGCCCATCGAGTCTGCCCCAACAACAATCCCACCCAGCCCCTATCCTCATAACCCCATGCATTTACTCTAGCTAGTTCCCCTTGACACAGAGGGACAATTTAGCATGACCAATCCACCTAACCTGCACATCTTTGGACTGTGGGAGGAAACCAGAGCACCTGGAGAAAGCCGACGCAGACACGGGGAAAATGTACAGACTCCACACAGACAGTGACCCAAGCCGGGAATTGAACCTGGGCCCCTGGCGCTGTGACGCAGCAATGCTAACACTGCGCAGCTGTGCCCCCCCTGCAGATCACCTGAAGAAATTGACAGTTCTGTTGCTTAAAGTAATTACCGCGTTAATTCAAGTCCAGAAATAACAAGGGTCCCTTCTGGGTAGAATGTAACTCTCCTAATCCTGGTGACCATTCATATTCAGGCCAGTTTGCTTCTTGAGTTAATCTGATCTGGGGCAGACCAAGAGGATCCAGGGTGGAATCCTGACTCCAGACTGGATTAGCCAATCTCGGCTGGCATGGTTGTAAGGTGCCATAATTGGACAACATGGACCATCTGGATTAAGGAAAACACAATAGCACTACCCAGAACCTTCTGCCTGTAATTTACAGTATGTAGATGCCAAATGGAGATAGGTTCCGTCTTGGTAGATGCAGGGAGGATATTTCCAATGGTGTGGGAGTCCAGAACCAGGGGTCAAAGTCTGAGGACGCAGGGTAGACCATTTAGGATGGAGGTGAGGAGACATTTCTTCACCCAAAGAGTGGTGAGTTTGTGGAATTCATTACCACAGGAAGTAGTTGATGCCAAAATATTGAATGTATTCAAGAGATGGCTAAATATAGCATTTGAGATGAATGGGATCAAAGGTTATGGGGAAAAAGCAGGTTTAGGATATTGAGTTGGATGATCAGCCATGATCATAGTGAATGGGTAGACTAGGCTCGAAGGGCCAAATGGCCTCATCCTGCTCCTATCTTCTATGTTTCAATGTAAGTTTTCATGGTCCTTTAGCCGATGATTTGGTGTTTGAGTACACACAGTACCAGCAACCCCAGTATTTATGGAGAGAAACACAAAGTGCTTGTGAGATGTCGAGTCAAAGAGGGTGTGGTTTGGCTGGCTGACTGAAGGCTGGGGGTGTCTTAGGGAGGAGGCCTGGGAAGGAGAAGAGGAAGCTGGAAAGATTTAGGGATGAATGGGTGCCCTTGATCACTTCATTTGATAAGGCCAGCAGGGAATGCCGAGAGGGGCTTGTTCCTGGGAGATTCAAGCTAAGAAGAGTTTGACTAGTGTTTGGCAAGGAACAGGAGGCTGAAATAAATGTGGAGCGGTGAGTGTGAGTCTAAGGTCAGACCAAGAGCATTGAAACCAAATAGCAAACCATGGAAAAAGGGAAAGGCTAAAGTTGTGCCAGAAACAGTGGATTTATACTCCAGAGATGGTCAATGTCTTTCGTACCAGCATTACCTAACATGATAATAAATTATTTAAATACCATTATATTTGTCTTGTGGATTGTCAGTGAGGGTATCAAATAGAGGTGATGGGTACCTTCCCTGACCTCCCCTCTCCAACTATTTATCCATCAACTATCTATCACAATCTTTTTCTTTTATTTTATCAGCACTTTTGTGACACACATTCAGCTGAGATTTAATCTCTTATTCTTCATCTGACCACAAGACATTATCTCCACACACTTCCTGCACCATGCATCTTTTCAGGCGGCATGGTGGCTCAACGGTTAGCACTGCTGCCTCACAGCGCCAGGGACCCGGGTTCGATTCCCGGCCTGTGTCACTCTGTGGAGTCTGCATGTTCTCCCTGTATCTGCGTGGGTTTCCTCTGGATGCTCCGGTTTCCTCCCACAGTCCAAAGATGTGCAGGTTAGGTGGATTGGCCGTGCTAAACTGTTACTTTATTGTCAGGGGGACTAGCCAGGGTAAGTGCATGAGGTTATGAGAATAGGGTCTGGGTGGGATTGTGGTCGGTGTAGACTTGATGAGCCGAATGGTGTCCTTCTGCACTGTAGAAATTTTATGATTCTGTGTTGAAGTTAAGAGTCATCACTTGTCCTAGTACATTGCACTTAGGACCTCAAAACCGCTGACCTCTGTTCTTCTCTTCTTCCGACAAGCTGTAGGTTGTTGTTCAAACTGCAGTTTGGTGTTAGTAAGCTGTTGCATCTGAACTTGCTTCTTCTGTTTTCAGTCTAAATAATGTGCTGCACTTTGACTTTGCCCTGCACTTCTATCTCTCAATAGATAAAAGCTCTGCAATCTTCATTCCTGCAGGACTATGTTCACATTATGATATTTTTCTTCCAGTCAAGTGCTAATTTTCCATTAATTGTTTAAAGTTAAAGTTTATTCATTAATGTCACAAGTAGGCTTACGTTAACACTGCAGTGAAGTTACTGTGAAATTCCCCCAAACGCCACACTCCGGCACCTGTTCACGTACACTGAGGGAGAATTTAGCATGGCCAATGCACCTAACCAGCATACCTTTTGGACTGTGGGAGGAAACCCATGTAGACACATGGAGAACGTACAGACTCCGCACAGACAGCGACCCAAGTCGGGAATCGAACCTGGGTCCCTAGTGCTGTGAGGCAGCAATGCTAACCACTGTGCCAGCATGCTGCCCCAGCCTGAGGTGTAACATCATCCACAGTGCTGTTTGGGAGGGAATTCCAGGATTTTGACCTTGTGACAGTGAAGGAACGGTGATATATTCCCAAATCAGGATGGTGTGTGGCTTGAAGGGGAACCTCCAGGTGGTGGTGGTCTCAGATGTTCGCTGCCTTTGTCCTTCAAGACGGTAAGGGTAATGCATTTGGAAGATGCTGTTGAAGGTACCTCGGTGAGTTGCAGTGCATCTTGTAGATGGGACACACTGTTGCAACTGTATGCCTGTAGTGGAGGGAATGAATGTTTAAGGTGATGGATGGGGTGCCAAGCAAGTGGAGTACCTTGTCCTAGATGAGATTGAGATTCTTGAGTTTGTTGGAGTTGCTTTTATCCAGGCATCAAACTTCTGACCTGTGCCTTGTAGATCAAGGACAGGCTTTGGGAGTCAGGAGGTGAGTTATTCCTAAGTAGAATCCCTGTCTCTGTCCTGTTATTGTGGCCAGATCATATCATTGGTTACGTTTAATTTCTGGTGAATGGTAACCTCCAGGATGTCGCTTGACCTCCTGTAAGGGGAAAGAGACTGAAATTGAAGATTAGGGTCATGTTGGGATGCACGGAGGTGATGTTTATCTTCTTTAATCCTTGTACTGTATTGATGTCTGCTATCTGGACAATCTCAAACTCTGGCAACCATTGAGTCCTCTATTTAAGCTTCAGTGAGGAATGTGTCACTTTTTCCTTGATGGCGGAAGGAAACAGCAACTTTCCTAGAGTTAATTTAAGATAGTAGACATCTTATCTAATTCTGTCTGGGATCGAAAACCTTTTTATAACTTGTCGCCCGTCCATATTGTGACACCTTAGCACAATTCAGTAATTTAAATGCCAGTATCAATCCAGGGATTCCCAAAGAGAATTCGTATCAATTTTTTTATACAGTTGCTTAAATTCCATGGTATATTCTGCTCTGCAATGGCATTACTTTCCAAAATCTTTCAAGTTTTAACCATGTCTTAAAGGCACTGCATAGATCATCTTTCTCACAGATTTCACCAGAGAACTCGAATAGAAGGTCCAAACCTTTCATCACTGTGTAACTGGTGGGCCTCCGTCTTGCAAAATATTTTATTTCTGATGTTAAATTAATGACTTGCAAAACTCAATCCTTGTTCGACCTTTCGCTGCCTGGCTATCTGCACTATTACAAAGCATCAGTAAATCGTGTTAAGGACCAGATCAGAAACTCCAAGATATTTTATGAAGTTAGCCTTGACCCTAACTTTTGCATTTGATTTTGGCATGAGGGTGAGCATAAAGTGCTTCACTCCAGGTATAATGCACGGGCAGCACGGTAGCACAGTGGTTAGCACTGCTGCCTCTTAGTGCCGGGGACCTGGGTTCGATTCCCGGCCTGGGTTACTGTCTGTGTGGAGTTTGCATGTGCTCCTCATGTCTGCGTGGGTTTCCTCCGGGTCCTCCAGAGATGCCCATGGTCCAACGATGTGTGGTTTAGGTTGATTGACCATGTTAAATTGCCTCTTAGTGACAGGGGAATTAGTAGGGTAAATATGTGGGGTTGTGGGGATAGGGCCTGGGTAGGATTGTTGTTGTTGCAGGCTCGATGGGCTGGATGTGGTTCCTATTGATTGATTGCATGGGAAAATCACTAGTTACCTTCTGTTCTGTCTGATAGTCTTCCTGCTCCCACAGCTTTTGCAATCAGATCCATATTTCTCTGTACGTTTGAATGCTTTACATGCTGGGACACAAACTCTCAACAAGGCCAGAGAGCAGTCAGAGACCAAGGCATCACACCAGACCATCTGAGCGCAGGAAGCGTTCTCACAACACCAGGTTAATGTGCAACATGAGTGCAGCTGCAATAACTTGACACCATCCAGCACAAAGTAGCTCACTTGACTGGCACTGCGTCCACTCCCTTCAATATGCACCCCCTCCAAGGACAATGTGTCACAGCAACCACGTGGACCACTTACAAGATGCACTGCAGGTACTCACCAAGGTTCCCTCCATAGCACCTTCATAATCAGTTCCACCTTTGTATGGAATCATGAGCTTTTGGAGCTCTGCTCCTTCCTTACCTGTTGAAGGGGCAGAGTTCTGAAAGCTCGTGATTCCAGATAAACCTGTTGGACTTTAACCTATTATTGTGAGACTTCTTGTTGTGCCCACCCCAGTCCAATGCTGGCATCCCCATGTCAGACCATCTGAGACATGGTTCAATCCAGGAGGTTTAGTATGCCATAACAGCGAATGTCATAGGGAATGGACAGTCTTTTTAAGGTAGTAGGGTATAAAGTTTAGACAATATCAACAATGGCCACGAAATTGTTAAGGCCCATTCCTTGCATGCACCATGATAAAATACGAAATCTTCAGTCTCTGAGCAGCCGAATTTTTGAAAATGTGTTATTTCCTAGGATGTGGTTGTTGCTGGCTGGCCAACATTTATTGCCCATCCTTAATTGCCCTTGCAAAGGTGATGGTGAGCTGCTTTCTTGAACCACTACAATCTAGGTAGTGTCGGGACACCCGCCATGCTGTTAGGGAGATTCTTGCCTCTACTTCCACTTTTATGTGTCTTGGGAGATCTCCTTCTTGCATTATTGCAGTGGCTCTCTCTCTGTATGTAACATTTTTCCTGACACACTTTTGGCACTCAATATCAGTACTGACAACGCACTTTCAGTTCGTTCATCCCATTCTGCCAGTCCATGGGACTCACCCCTCAGTCATCACCCTGAATATTCAACCAATATATATACTTGCCACTAGCTTTTCTCACATGTCCCACTACTGTCTCAATCCTCCATTTACTGGATCCCTCTGGAATGTATACCTGAGTATCCATACTGGACAACTGGCCTGTAGATGTGACAGCCATGTCCAAAAATGTGCAAATTAGGTGAATTGGCCGTGCTAAATGACCAAAACAAGAAAGCCAGATACAATTTAAGGAGATTCATCAAAGATACCAAAATACAATACTGGACAAGGCTAGAGGCACCGACCCCTGCTGACTATGTCTGCAAGACATAACATGGTACAAGATGAAGGCATGTAAAGTTGCTGGCCCCAACGCACTCCTCCCTGATGAACTCAATGCATTCCACGCCTGTTTTGTGCAAGAGATCAGCAAGAACATGCCCTCCACCCTGGAAACCCTGAATGAACGTGTATCTGGGGGTCACTATTGCAGATGTTTCCATCAACCCACGGAAAGCAACTGGCCCAGATGGGGTACCCGGATGTGCACTCAGATCTTGCGCGGATCAACTGGAGAGGTATTGATAGACCTCTCCGACCTCTCTTTACATCAATCTGAAGTCTCTCTCTCCTTTCATCCCGGTACCTAAGAAAAACCAGGCAGCGTGCCTTAATGACTATCGGCTGGTAGCTCTGACATCCATCATTATGAAGTTCTTTGAAAGGTTAGTCATGGCACAGATCAATTCCAGTCTCCCGGACTACCTGGATCCACTACAGTTTGCTTACCGCGTCAAAAAGTCCACAGCAGATGTCATACCCATGGCCCTGTGCTCAACCCTGGAACACCTAGATAACAAGGACACTGATGTCAGACTCCTATTTATTGACTACAGCTCAGCCCAGGAAACTCATCTCCAAACTCTGTGGCCTGGGCCCCGGCACCTCGGTCTGCAACTGGATCCTGAACTTCCTAACACACAGACCACAATCAGTAAGGATAGGCAATAACACCTCCTCCAAAATCTACACCAGTGCCCCACAAGGCTGTGTTCTCAGTCCCCTACTATACTCCTTATATACCTGTGACTGTGCAGCCATGTTCAATTTGATTTTCAAGTTTGCTGATGACGCCACCATAGTGGGTCAGATCTCAAACAATGATGAGACAGGAATGAGATAGAGAATCTGGTGAACTGGTGCGGCAACAATAATCTCTCCCTCCATGTCAACAAAACGAAGGAGATTGTCATCGACTTCAGGAAATGTAAAGGAGAACATACCCCTGTCTACATCAATAGGGATGATGTAGAAAGGGTCGAGAGCTTTAGGTTTTTAGGTGTCCAGATCACCAACAACATGTCTTGGTACCCCCCTGCCAACACTATAGTTAAAAAAGCCCACCAGCGCCTTTACTTTCTCAGAAGACTAAGGAAATTTGGCATGTCGGCTATGACTTTCACCAACTTTTACAGATGCACCATAGGAAGCATTCTGTCTGGTTCTATCACAGCTTGGTGTGGGCTCCTGCTGTGCCCAAGACCGCAAGGAACTAGAAAAGATCATGAATGTAGCCCAATCCATTACGCAAACCAGCCTCCCTTACATTGACTCTGTCTTCACTTCCTGCTGCCTTGGCAAAGCAGCCAGCATAATTAAGGACCCCACACATCCCGGACATTCTCTCTTCCATCTTCTTCCTTCGGGAAAAAGATACAAAAGTCTGAGGTCATGTACCAGCCGACCCAAGAACAACTTCTTCCCTGCTGCCGTTAGATTTTTGAATGGACTTACCTCGCATTAAGTTGATCTTTCTCTTCACCCTAGCTATGACTGTAACACTATATTCTGCATTCATTTCCTTCTCTATGAAGGGTACGTTTTGTTTGTATAGCGTGCAAGAAACAATACTTTTCACTGTATGCTAATACATGTGACAGTAATAAATCAAATCACTTTTTTATCTTTTTCCCAAAGGAAGAAGGTGGAAAAGAGCATGCCGGGGGTGCGTGGGGCCCTTAATTATGCTGGCTGCTTTGCCGAGCCTGTGGAATTCTTTACCACAGGAAGTAGTTGATAACAAAATATTGAATGTATTCAAGAGGCACCTGGATATAGCATGTGGGGCGAAGGGGGTCAAAGATTGAGGAGAAAGCAGGATTAGGCTATTGAGTTGGATGATCAGCCACGATTGTGATGAACGGCAGAGCAGGCTCAAAGGGCCAAATGGCCTCCCCCTGCTCCTATCTTCTGTGTTTCTATCTACTGGGTTATCACAGTAAGCTATTGACCTAAAAAAGAGACAAATAATTACAATGCTTAAATGAAAGCATTTATTATTATTAATTACAGTGCTTACTTTGTCAGTTCAACTGGCTTTGTACTCTGACTAGACCAGATGCTAAATTTGATGTGTTGGAGTTAAATACTACGATGGAACACCACATAATTGTGTTGTCACCCACCGGTATTCAAAGAACACTTTTATCAACGCTACACATTCTGGTCTTTCTTTTGGGTATTGAATTGCAGCTGGTTTTCCAGATATTCCTGAAGGATGAGAATGGGAAATGGGAAAGTACAAAGTACCCTGGCTGCTGAAACACTGCTTCTGGTGGAGGCAGTGGATATGGGACTCAATTTGTCAAATACCTTTGATGCAATCTTACTTGCCACTCACGCCACACTCCCATGGCAGCAAGGTCAGAGAGTTTGGTGGCCAGCCAGATCTCAGTTCTCTGTGGAATATTCCTGCTGGCATGGATGGTAGCAAGATTCCAGCCCTTAAGTGAGATTCTGTACAGTGGGTGTACTGGCTTAAACGTACCTAATGAATATTATGTAGATAATTGTTCGTTGTGGAAGAATGTGCACCTTAAAAAAAAAATCTGGATGAGGAAATGTCACGGATTGACCTGAAACAAATACTGGGAGAAAGGAAATCTCTAACATTCGATGGATGGATGCAAATCATAACTGTTAGATTGTTTTACAGAAAGAAATGCATGTATGAAGAAATTGTACGGGTTCGTAGAGAATCTGGCAATGTTGTACATAATCTGGAGGACTTTTGAATTAACTTGCTTTGAAAATTTGGTTGTGCGTGTAACTTCCTTTTAAAAGAAAAAGTGAAATCTGTTGATTGTATATGAATTGCGTTTAATTCTATGGGCGGCACAGTGGTTGGCACTGCTGCCTCACAGGGCCAGGGTCCTGGGTTCAATTCTGGCCTCGGGTCACTGTCTGTGTGGAGCTTGCATGTTCTCCCTGTGTCTACTTGGGTTTCCTGCAGGTGCACCGGTTTGAAAGAACAAAGAACACTTCAGCACAGGAACAGGCCCTTGGGCCTTCCAAGCCCGCACCGATCATGATGTGTGCCTAAACTAAAACCGTATGCACTTACAGAGTCCATATCCTTCCATTCCCATCCTATTCATGTATTCATCAAGATGCCTCTTAAATGCCGCTGTCGTACCTGCTCCCACCATCTCCTCGGGCAGGACATTCCAGAGACTCAGCGCGTTCTGGACATTCATCGCCCTCTGTGTGCTCCCACACTCCAAAGATGTGCAGGTTAGGTTGACTGGCCATGCTAAATTGCCCTGTAATGTCAGAGGGAGTAACAGGCTAAATACATGGGGTTACGGGGATAGGACCTGAGTGGGATTGTTGTTGGTACACTCTCGATGGGCCGAATGCACGGTAGGGATTCTATGATTCTAAATAGCAGGCATTAATTGGGGTTTAATTTCTGCTGCTGTGACAACCGAGGGACTGAGGACATTGTGGTTGGGTTCAGTGGTGCATGTGTGGTGTAAATAAAAGCTTGTAAAAGTTGGGGGTCTATCGTTCACTAGGTGAATATTTTTACAATAACACGGAATGTCAGGCAGATCCTTTTGACATTTCGATGATCATTTCTGGTCTGTGAATTGTTTGCTTTCTAGCATTTGAGAATTCATCAATAGTTTATGAATGTATATTGTATTGACACTTCACATTTTAGTGAACCGTACTGAACCTGTGGGATTGCCGTGCACTCTACTAGATCGCTTCATGAGTTCTGTTCTTTTAGGTACCACAGCAATTCAGGCTGAGGCAAGAACTCACCCAGAAAGTTCGAGGTCTGATTCCTGGTCTGAGTTCTCAGTTAGAACACTGTAGTGGCCTGAATAACTCTGGAGAAAAGTGGGGAGTGTGAAAATCATCTGCGGTTACTGTTCTTGATCACTGCGCATCACTGGAGATTGTTTGTGCCTCCGTTCTGGGGTTGGGTCAGCCTTTATTGTAACGCAGTCTTCCTCTTACACAAGTCAAGCACTTTGTCCACCACTGACTGTCATGTGGGTGATGTGTGACTGCTGGTAACCAGGACTAGAATACAAAAGCAGGGATGGACCGCTGAGGCTTTATAAGGTTCTGGTCAGACCACAGTTGGAGTATTGTGAGCAATTTTGGGCCTCCTATCTAAGGAAGGATGTGCTGGTTTTGGAGAGAGTCCAGAGGAGGTTCACGAGGATGATCCCAGAAATGAAAGACTTGACATATGAGGAGTGTTTGAGACTGGGTCGTACTCGATGGAGTTTAAAAGGATGAAGGGGGATCTGATTGAAACTTACAGAATATGAAAGGCCTGGATAGAGTGAACGTGAGGAAGATATTTCCATTACAGGGAGAGACTAGGGTATGAGGGCACAGCCTCAGAGTGAAGGGACGATCCTTTAGAACCGAGATGAGGGGAAATTTCTTCAGCCAGAGAGTGGTGTGTCTGTGGATTTCATTGCCACAGAAGGCTGTGGAGGGTAGGTCATTCAGTGTATTTAAGACAGAGATAGATAGGTTCTTGATTGGTAAGGGAATCAATGGTTACGTGGAAAAGGCGGGAGAATGAGGTTGAGAAATCTATCTGCCATGCCTGAATGGCGGAACAGACTCAATGGGCCAAATGGCCTAATTCTGCTCCTATATCTTATGATCTTTTGGCATCATGCATTGAAACAGGAAGTGGGAAAATTGGATGGACGCCAAGATCCCAGTAACTTTTCAGTGTCTTTGGCAGCAGTCGGATTGAATATGGGATAAAATTAATTTTAACCATGAAATTTCTGACTAAAAAGTATAATGGGAATGAATGCAAGCTAAATGTAATGTTGTTGGTACGGTGGCACAGTGGTTAGCACTGCTGCCTCACAGCACCAGGGATCCGGATGCGATTCCAGCCTTGGGTTACTGTCTATGGAGAGTTTGCACATTCTCCCCACATTTTCTTGGGTTTCCCCCCTCAGTCCAAAGATGTGCTGGTTCGGTGTATTGGTCATGCTAAATTGACCTTAGTGTTAGGAGATTAGCAGGATAAATATGTGTGGTTGCAGGAATAAGGCCTGGATGGGTTGTGGTCAGTGCAGACAAATGACCCCCTTCTACACTGTATGAGTCTCATTTGGCTCCTATGTTGAGAAGTGGTTGTCTAAATGTAGACATTTCCTTGCTATCTTCTTCATTCCCCTCTCTCTTCCTCTGGGCCCCGTCAGATGAACAGTAGTGCAGTCACCCTCTCTCAGGCCTTGCATAATTTCACTTCTGAGCAAAGCCTCAAAAAGATGGCGGAGTGAATCTCTCCTGATCCCCCGCCTCCGCTTTTATCTCCATGGTTCTGTTCAGTGGCTCCCAGATGCAGCATCGCTAAGATTGGGAACTCAGAAGAGGTGTGGGGAGGCACTGAGTAAGTCAGATGTACAAACATAGAAGGTGGCTGCTATATTTCCAGTCTTTATACCGAGTTAGCTGGGTTTTAAGGATGCCAAAATTGGGCCCAGTGCCGGAAGTTAGAGAGAGAAAGATCGGCCAAGTTTCCCCTTTCTGACTGTGGCCCAGTAGTAGTTGTGGGAGAGGTGGATTTGTGGGTAGGATAAGCACCACAATCACACACTCGGTGCCCAGCTTCCATCACCCATTGAGAATGGTTTCTTGGAGAAGATGGCGGACAGCAGCAGTGGGATTGTCTGGGATAACCTACATCTCGGTGAGAAGAGGCGAGAAAAAGTGAAGAAAAGCAAAGAGAATCGGATGGAGAAGGCACTTGACGTACATTCCGTCAAGAACACAAGATATGGGAGCAGGAGTAGACCATTGGGCCTAATGAACAAGCGCCCCCATTCAGTATTATTAACGGCAAAGTGCCTCTCCCCTGGGAGCTACATTGGTCTTTGAACCCCCAGAGGAATCTCCTCGACAGGTTCAGATCTGGTTGAACCTGATGAGAATGTGGTTTCATGTCAGCGGAGTATGAAAATCTGGCAAGGTGGGGGGGTGGGGCTTGTTTAATAAGATTTAAATTTATTAAAATTTACTGAAATCCGGTTCTGAATGTGATTACGTCGTTGGCAAGGGCAGCAGAAATCAGACATCATGACCCCACCAGTAAGGGGTGCAATTTCCTGGTTTCACTGAACATTGAGCCTCCGCCAACAACCTTGTGAACTGAGAATGTGGGCTCAACGTTCTGTCCTCTGTGTATACTTTTGGTCTCCACATAGTTGCATTGGGGGGGTAAACTGAAGGTTCACTAAACTGGTTCGTGCGATTTAAATGTTCGGACCTGTGAAGAAAAGTTGAGTAAACTGGATCTGTTTATTCGAGAGAATGAGAGGGGACCTCATCGAATCACATGAGGTTTTGAAAGGGCTTGAGAGAATAGAGACTGAGATATTGGTTCCATTGGTCGGGCAATCTAAAAGTCTCAGGATAAAGGTGTTATATATTTCAGTGGTTCCATGATTGCTTTAAGAGCCAGTCACGTGATTTGATTGTGATGTCATTGGGATGTTTTAACAGGCTCCTGCTTGAGTTGCATATTCTACTCTGTACAAGCAACACTGGCACAGTGGTTAGCACTGCTGCCTCGCAGTGCCAGGGACCTGGGTTCGATTCCCGGCTTGGATTACTGTCTGTGTGCAGTTTGCATGTTCTCCCCGTGCCTGCGTGTGTTTCCTTCGGGTGCTTCGGTTTCTTCTCACAGTCCAAAGATGTGCGAGTTAGGTGGATTGGCCACGCTAAATTGACCCTTAATGTTGGAGGGCTAGCTAAAGGTAAATGTGTGGGGTTATGGAGATAGGACCTGGGTGGGATTGTGGTTGGTACAGACTCAGTGGGCCAAATGGCCCTCCCCCCCCGCCCCCCGTTGTAGGATTCTATGATTCTAACAGCCACTAAAATAAACCAGCTGTTGTTATTTTGAATCCACGTGTGCAAAGAGTTTTAGTCATGAAGAGAGGCTGGATAAACTCGGATTGTTTTCACTGGAAAGACAGTGGCTGAGGGGCCTGATAGAAGTCTACAAAATTATGAGAGATGTAGACAGGGTGGATAGTCAGAGGATTTTTCCCAGGATGCAGAGGTCAACTAAAGAGGGCACAGGTTCAAGGTGAGAGGCGGAAAGTTTAGGGGAGACACGAGGGGCAAGTTTGGTGGGCATGTTGAATGTACTGCCAGTGGAGGTGGTGGAATCAGGCAGGTTAGCAGTGTTCAAGGTGTACCTTGATAGGCACATGAATAGGAGGTGACCAGGGGAATAGAAACCATGTATGGGTAATAAGTAGTGGGTCGACATAAGGCTTAGGAATTGGCGCAGGCTTGATGAGCGTGGAATCTGCACACACACACACACACATGTTGCAATGAAGTTACTCTGAAAATCCCCTAGTCGCCACACTCTGGCACCTGTTCGGGTACACTGAGGGAGAATTTAGCATGGCCAGTCCACCTAACCAGCACACCTTTTGGACTGTAAGAGGAAACTGGAGCACCCGAGGAAACCCACGCAAACACGGGAGAACGTGCAGACTCTGCACAGACAGTTACCTGAGGCTGGAATCGAACCTAGGCCCCTGGTGCTGTGAAGCCGCAGTGCTAGCCACTGTGCCACTGTATTATCCTCTCTCTCCCTCTTGATCTAAATCTCTCTAATCTTCCTTCAGCCACCTCCTTCAGTGAGTTTTTGAGCTTTAGAATGCGGCAGGTCAAAACTTGTTGTCCTTTCTTGATGATATTCATGAATAATCTTTCCTCCTCCACCATCCTAGGATCTTCTTCTTGCTCTTCCCTCCATCTAACCCATTTCATCCTTTTCCAGAGCCACACTGTACAGGGAGTCTGTGATGCTGGAGACATATGGGTGAAGAATGGGGGGGAGGGAGCGGTCTCTGATGCTGGAAACATATGGGTGAGGAATGGGGAAGGAGTTTCTGATGCTGGGGACATATGAGTGAGGAATGGGGGGTTTGTGTTGCTGGGAGGCATGTGGGTGGGGAATGGGAGGGTCAATGTTGCTGGGGGGGGGTGTGCTTTGGATGTCCGCTTTTCTCATCTGTGTCAGTTCGATACAACCAGACCTTCCAAACCCCAGTCTCGACCTCTCTTTTCTAAAGATCTCCATTCCTTGCTATGCTGTGGAATTTTTTATGTTTGGAGAATGCATTCTTTGTCGAGGAGTAGCCGTCACATTGGTTGCTCGCAGTCTATTGTTGGCACAAAGGCCTGAGGCACATTCAATGCTCTGTATATTCCATTGTGGGCCTTCCAACGAGGGCTTCAGGATAATCAACCATTAGAGCCTGTGTGCAAACTATAGAGCCTAAAATTTAGCAAATAAGGATTCCTGTCCAGAGAATCCCTAAATAGCAGGGCCATCACACTGGGTCCTTTGGGAACAGGAAAACTTGCCTCTGAAACTGTTTGTCTTCCCTGCTGTTTAAATTTTAAGATTAAAGTTTATTTATTAGTGTCACCAGTAGGTTTACATTAACACCACAATAAAGTTACTATGGAAGTCCCAGAGTCGCCATACTCTGGCGCCTGTTCGGGTACACTGAGGGAGGATTTAGTATGGCCAGTGCACCTAATTTGCACGTCTTTTGGACTGTGGGAGGAAACCGAAGTGCCCGGAGAAAACCCACGTAGACACGAGGAGGACGTGCAGATTCCTCACAACCAGTGATGCAAGCCAGGAATTGAACCCAGGTCTCTGGCACTGTGAGGCAGCAGTGCTAACCACCGTTCCTGTTGGACAATCTTTTACAAGCTTCTTCTTATGGTTGTTCTACACTTAAAAATCTGCAAAAAGTTTGAAGTCAAACAAAGGTCGTTGTCACACAAGCAGCCTGGATCCTATCATTAACATGCCAACTCCTAAACATGCTACATGGCATGCATAGGGTCATTTGGGTGCAAGTGTGGGTTGGTACACCCACTTCATTGACCCCTAAGGGTTAAGAGCAGCCTTCTCTCTCTCTCTCTGGGATATTTGAATCATCGATAGTCACAGGTGAGGTGCCTTAAGATTGGAGGGTGGCATATGTTATGCCTTTGTTTAAGAGGGGCTGCAGGGAAAAGCCTGGGATCTGCAGGCCGGTGAGCCTCACATCTGTGGTGGGTAAGTTGTTATAAGGTATTTTGAGAGACAGGATCTACAGGCATTTAGAGATACAAGAATTGATTACGGACAGTCAGCTTGGCTTTGTGAGTGGAAAATCATGTCTCACAAATTCAATTGAGTTTTTCGAAGACGTAACTAAAAAGGTAGATGAGGGCAGTGCAGTTGATGTTGTCTACATGGACTTTAGCAAGGTCTTTGACAAGTTACTACATGGTAGGTTGTTGCATAAGGTTAAATCTCACAGGATCCAGGTTGAGGTAGCCAAATGGATGCAAAATTGGCTCAATGACAGAAGAGAGTTGTATTTCAAACTGGACGCCTGTGACCAGTGGTGTGCCTCAGGGATCAGTGCTGGGTCTACTGCTGTTTGTCATTTCTATTAATGATTTGGATGAGAACTTAGTAGGCATGGTTAGTAAGTTTGCAGATGACACCAAGATTGGTGGTACAATGGACAGTGAAGAAGGTTATCTCGGATTGTAACGGGATCTTGATCAGTTGGGCCAGTGGGCTGACGAATGGCAGATGGAGTTTAATTTAGATAAATGCGAGGTGATGCATTTTAATAGATCAATTTGGGGCAGGACTTACTCAGTTAATGGTAGGGCATTGGAGAGAGTTATAGAACAAAGTGATCTCGGGGTACAGGTTCTTAGCTCCTTGAAAGTGGAGTCACAGGTGGACAGAATGGTGAAGAAGGCATTCGGCATGCTTGGGTTCATCGGTCAGAACATTGAATACAGGTGTTAGGACGTCTTGCTGAAGTTGACATTGCCACATTTGCAATTCTGTGTACAGTTCTGGTCACCCTATTATAAAAAGGGTATTATTAAACTGGAAAGAGTGCAGAAAAGATTTACTAGGATGCTACCAGGACTTGATAGTTTTAATTATAAGGAGAAGCTGGATAAACTGGACTGTTTTCTCCCTCAGGGGTGATCTGATAGAGGTCTACAAAATAATGAGGGGAATAGATCAGCTAGAGAGTCAATATCTTTTTTCCGAAGGTAGGGGAATCCAAAACTAGAGGACATAGGTTTAAGGTGAGAGGGGAGAGATACAAAAGGGTCCAGAGGGGCAATTTTTTCACACACAGGATGGTGAGTGTCTGGAACAAGCTGCCAGAGGTAGTAGGAGAGGCAGGTACAATTTTGTCTTTTAAAAAGTGTTTGGACATAGGTAAGATGGGTATAGAGGGAATGGGCCAAATGTGGGCAATTGGGACTAGCTTAGGGGTGTAAAAAAAAAGGGGTGGCATGGACAAGGCGGGCTGAAGGGCCTGTTTCCATGTTGCAAATCTCTATTACTTCCAGGAGTCAAAAGGGACAAATGACGTGAGCTAAAATGAGGTTCTTATCTCTTGCCTTTGTTTCCCAAGGTCATGTGTGTTAATTAACAGCTAAAGGTGTTCAGCACTGTCTAGTGGCTGTTGATGTTGCAGGATTGCTAGGGAAGTTGCAAAGGAGTAGGTGAGTGACCGAAAGTAAGAAGCTCGCATTTCTGCATTGTCTGTCTTTCAAAACCACAGCACGTCCCAAAACGATTTACAGGCAATTAAGTACTTTTTAAGTATTGGGAGTGGGGGAGGGCATTCTCAACCCCCATTTTTGGTAGCGAATGAAATAGGAGACGCAAAATGGCTTGTATGCCAGCAGGCCATCCCTGCTCGACTGTTGTTGCATCCCTGCTAATGACACAACATGTCTGTTGGGACAGAGGTGGCGCAGGTAGCACTGCTGCGTCACAGCGCCAGGGACCTGGGTTCACTGTCTGTGCGGAGTCTGCACTTCCTCCCCGTGTCTGCGTGGGTTTCCTTCGGATGCTCAGTTTTCCTCCCACACTTCAAAGAAGTGTGGGATAGGTTGATTGCCATACTTTTGATTTGATTTGATTTGTTATGGTTACATGTGTTAACATACAGTGAAAAGTATTGTTTCTTGTACGCTGTACAGACAAAGCATACTGTTCATAGACAAGGAAACGGGAGAGTACAGAATGTAGAGTTACAGTGATAGCTAGGATGTAGAGAAAGATCAACTTCGTGCAAGGTAGGTCCATTCAAAAGTCTGACCACAGCAGGGAAGAAGCTGTTCTTGAGTCAGTTGGTACGTGACCTCAGACTTTTGTATCTTTTTCCCGACGGGAGAAAGTGGAACAGAGAATGTCCGGGGTGCATGGGATCCTTAATTATGCTGGCTGCTTTTCCGAGGCAGCGGGAAGTGTAGACAGAGTCAGTGGATGGGAGGTTAGATACTAAATTGACCCAAACATCAGCGGGATTAGCAGGTTAAACAAGGGTTATGTGAATAGGGCCTGGGTGGGATTGTGGTCGGAACAGACTTGATGGGCCAAATGGCCTCCTTTTGTACTGTGGGGATTCTGTTCTATTCCATTCCGGTTCCAGGGCAGCCGCCGCCTTTTTCTATTTTTTTTGTACCCTGTTCATTTGAGAGCCCAAGTTACTGATTGGGTGACATTGCGGGACCTGCCTCCAGCTTTTTAATCTGACCAGGAGTCAAAGAAAATAGCTGGAAAAGTTGGCAGTGTTCCGGGCTGGTTACACCCCGCTTTTCCTGCCGGAGTTAACAATTAGTCAACAAAAAAAAAATTGGGTAATCCCGCTGACAATACATGAAGGATAACCGCCAATCAGTGCACAGTCGTATCCCACAGCCAGTAATGGTGTTAATGACTAGATAATCTGCTTTAGTGACTTCGACCAGAACCCCAGGTAGAGAACTTCTTCTGGTCAGTCAGTGGTCAAGGCGCTTTCCCTCTGGATCAAAACAATTATGGGGTTCAGCCTTTCTCCAGAGCACAAATCCAGGCTGACGCTCCAGTGCAGTAACTGAGGGAGTGCCACACTGTCAGAGGCACCAGCTTAACAGATGAGATGATAAACAGAGGCTGGAAGACAGATTTTGGAGCACTTTTGAAGTTGTGAGCAATGCAGTTATAAATGCCAGACTTATTTCCCTCAAAACAGGCCTGTCTAAACTATTGCCCACAGTCGAGCGGGCAGAGAGGGTCTCAGTTTAATATTCCATCTGAAAGATGGTTATAGGATTTAAAATTTATTTCTATTTAGTGTCACAAGTAGGCTTACGTTAACACTGCAATGAAGTTCCTGTGAAAATCCCCTAGTCGTCACACTCCGGCACCTGTTCGGGTATATTGAGGGAGAATTTAGCATGGCCATGTCTTTTGGAGTGTGGGAGGAAACCAGAGCACCCGGAGGAAACCCAGGCAGACACAGGGAGAACGTGCAGACTACACACAGTCACCCAAGCCGGGGATTGAACCTGGATCTCTGCAGCTGAGAGGTAGCTGTGCTAACCACTGTGCCACTGTAATGTCCCATTTGAAAGACAATAACTTCGACAGCACAATTGGTATTGCGCTGATTGTTCAAAGCTGATTTAAGAAGGGATTTAAATGGCTTCTAAGTAGAGAAGAGATATCTGGTAGCGAGTTACAGGCTAGAATTGAATCGAGGAACTCAAACCTTATCTGATTAGTTATAGTCAATGTGAGTCTAGTGTCAGCAGACTGTTCAGGGTACCACAAGTGAACTGGATCCTGGTGTTTGCACATTGGTAGCAGAATGCCCTGAATAGGGATAAGGAGGAGAGAGTTCTCTTCTCCGCAGTCCTTGGGATTGTCAGACTGATCGGAGCAATTTAGCTGGAGCCCAGCAGGGTCCAGGCAGATTAACTGGTGTTTGGAGGGACTTTGACATTAATTAGTCTTTGAACTGCGTGCAGAGGATTAAAGCTGTGACTACAGAATCCCTTCAGGAGGATTCGAGTACCGCAGCCAAACTTGGTTTAATTTGGTCTTCTGCAGCGCGACAGCCCCAGGAATTTGTTTACAATCATCACCCTTTCCATTTCCGTGACATTGCGTGTCTCCGAAGCTCCCAAAAAATTGTTTGTCAGGCTGATAGATTCGGGCCAATGACTGAAACAGTTCTCAGGCTGGAGTTAGAGCTGTGTTTAAATCTTCCCTTTTTATTCATTTTCAGGGTGTGTGGGTATCACCCCATCGAGAGGGCGGGTTAGATCTGCGTTCAGTACTGACCTCGGGTGGTTGTCTGTGTGGAGTGTGCACATTCTCCCTGTGTCTGCGTGGGTTCCCTCCGCGTGCACCGGTTTCCTCCCACACTCCAAAGATGTGCGGGTTGGGTGGATTGGCCATGCCAAATTGTCCCAGAGTGACAGGGGGATCAGGAGGGTAAATACATGGGGTTACGGGGATAGGGCCTGATTGTTGTAGGTGCAGCCTCGATGGGCCGAATGGCCTCCTGTAGGGATTCTGTGCTTCCTTCCTCCACTGCTGCAGCTTGTGTGGCTTCCATCGGTGTTATTCGGTTGGGAGTTTGTACCTTGATTCAGTGCCAAGGTTTGAGCTGAGTGGTCCATCTATTGTACTTTGTTCTTTCCTAGACAGACTGGAATGGCTTCAGACAGCACTGGGATGGGATGGGGGTCACAGAAAGGCCAGATGAGCAGGATCATGTTTCCTTCCCTACAGGAAGTGGCTTGAGTCAGTAGTTTTAATCAATAGGATAAGATATTTACCATTGATCAGAACGGGGGAAGGTGAGTGGTCGATCTTAGTTTTATTCATGAGACAGTTGGTCAGTATGTTGCATCTTGTGCAGGCACAATGATTATTCAGGAGTACGGATACTTCAGGGCATTGGAAGAGTCCCAGTTACTGTTGGCAAGGAATGGATATCCCACATGTGAGATCCAGAAGGCATTGCTTGCTGATCTGTAGAAGCTGATGACACACTGCCTCTGCCCTAAAGTTAGGAAAAAGTCAGCCATTCCTCATCACACCCCAACGCTATCCTCCATGGTGCTGCTAAATAATAATGATCGGGGTGTTACTGGAAGATCAGTGAATCAACCCCATGCAGGACAGGAAGGAAGTAAAGAAAAACTCCGTGGGATATGTAATTCTGTATTTTTATTTATCTGAATGTCTTGTTACAAAAGGATGGCACAGTGGTTAGCACTGCTGCCTCATTGCTCCAGGGACCTGGGTGGAAATTGCACTTTCTCTCTGTGACTGCGTGGGTTTCCTCCGGGTGCTCTGGTTTCCTCCCACAGTCCAAAGGTGTGCAGGTTAGGTGGATTGGCCTTGTGAAAGGTGCGGGGTTACTGTGATAGTGCAGGGGGGATGGTCTAGGATAAGATAGAGTCAGTGCATAATCGTTGGGCTGAATGGCCTCTTCTGCACTGTCAGGATTCTCAGATCCTATGAAAAGTGGAATGCTTGCGTTCCACATGGGAACACTGTCCAGTGGGACAGAATCTCTGTCTGCGATGGAGAGGTGCCCAAACTACATGGACCTTCTGGCCTTCAGTGTTACATGGGTTCTCCAGTATGCGCTTGGGAGTGTGCCAAATGTGGGATGCCAGGTTTTGGCCGCTATGGGAGGATAAATTATTTGTTTGAAAAAAAAAATCTCCTGTGTCTGGCTGTTTTGTGAGAAGGCTTGCACAAGCCTAGTCCAGTGACTGTACCTCAGAGAGGCTCCTTCTTCAGACGTTGAAGACTGGCGCTTGGTGTAGACTCAGTGGCCCAAATGCCCTCCTTCTGAACTGTAGGATTCTGTGATTTGAAAGGCTTTTAGATACGCAAATCAATATGCAAAGAATAGAGAGATAATGGACCAAGGGCAGGCAGAAGGGATTAGTTTAATTTGGTGTCATATTCGACACAACATTGTGGGCCCAAGGGCCTGTTCCTGTGCTGTACTGTTCTAGGTTCTGTGGTTGAGGTGGAAGGGACGGTTTCTTGTATATGGTTTACATAAGAACATAAGAAATAGGAGCAGGAGTAGGCCATCTAGCCCTTCGAGCCTGCCCCGCCATTCAATAAGATCATGGCTGATCTGTTGTGGCTCAGTTCCACTTTCCCGCCCTCTCCCCATAACCCTTAATCCCCTCTCTTATCAAGAACCCATCAACCCGCTTCTTAAAAATATTTAGCGAGGCAGCCTCCACCACTTCAACGGGCAGAGAATTCCAGAGATTCACCACCCTTTGAGTGAAGAAGTTCCTCCTCAACTCCGTTCTAAACCGCCTCCCCTTTATCTTGAGGCTGTGCCCCCTAGTCCTACTGTCTTTTTTGAGCGGGAAGAGTCTCTCCACCTCTATCCTATCCATCCCATTCATCATCTTATACGTCTCAATGAGATCTCCCCTCATTCTTCTAAACTCTAACGAGTACAAGCCTAGTTTATTCAGCCTCTCCTCATAGCTCAATCCCCTCAACTCCGGTATCAGCCTAGTAAACCTCCTCTGCACTCCCTCCAGGGCCAAAATATCCTTGCGCAGGTGCGGCGCCCAAAACTGCACATAGTACTCCAGCTGCGGCCTCACCAATGCCCTATACAGCTGCAGCAAGACCTCCCTACTTTTATATTCAATCCCCCTCGCTATGAAGGCCAGCATCCCATTCGCCTTCCTGACCACCTGCTGCACCTGCAAGCTGGGTTTTTGCGACTCATGCACAAGGACCCCGAGGTCCCTCTGCACCGTCGCCTGCTGCAGTTTTTCGCCACGTAAGTAATAGTCCTTCCTACCATTCTTCCTACCAAAGTGGACCACCTCACACTTGCCAACATTAAATTCCATTTGCCATTTCCTGGCCCATTCGCCCAGCCTATCTAGATCCTTCTGCAGACTCTCCACACCCTCCGCACAATTTGCCTTTCCCCCAATCTTGGTGTCATCAGCAAATTTCGACACCCTGCACTCGGTTCCCTCCTCCAGATCATCTATATAAATGGTAAATAGCTGAGGCCCCAGCACCGACCCCTGGGGCACCCCACTAGTCACCAACCGCCAATCCGAATAGCACCCATTGACCCCCACTCTCTGCCTCCTATTTGACAACCAATCCTCTATCCACGCTAACACCCTACCCCCAACTCCATGTCCCCTGACCTTCTGCAATAACCTCTTGTGAGGTACCTTGTCAAACGCCTTCTCAACATGAACATCACATTGTTACTGTAGCTAAAAGCTGAATGCGATGCAGTCAATCCGTAATGCCCTTATCCTGCTGAAGGTTCTTATCTCACAGTGGAAATCATCAGTAACGCAGGCATTAGGAATAGGAGGAGGCCATTCAGCCCCTTGAGCCTACTCTGCCACTCAGTTTGAACATAGTTCAATGGCACCTCAACTTGCTTTTCTGCATTTGCTCCCTATCCCTCGATACCCTTACCCCATAAAAATCTATGCGGTGTTCATTCATCCGTTGTCGTAGCGTCTGCACGGTCTCCCCATTTTACCATGCCTCAGGACATCCTTTCCTGCAGAATGAACACTGCTCGACAATCACCAGGCAAGACAGTTCCTTTCCTGTTGGCGAACAACTTCAGCGATCACGCATTCGGCCTCTGATCTTCGGGTAAACGTTCTCCAAGGTGGCCTTCACGACACACGACAGCGCAGAGCCACTGAGCAGAGACTGATAGCCAAGTTCCGTACGCATGAGGACGGCCTCAACTGGGATCTTGGGTTCATGTCACACTATCTGTAACCCCCATGGCTTGCCTGGGCTTGTAAAATTTCACTTACTGTTCTGTATGGAGACAATACACATCTCTTTAACCTATGCTTAATGCTATCTCCACTCACATTGTCTGCACCTTTAAGACTTGATTAGCTGACTAGCTGTAAAGACTCGCATTCTAATCAATATTCTGTAAACCGTGTGTGCCTTTATATGCCCTGTTTGTCATCGGAACTCCCCACTCACCTGACGAAGGAGCAGCACTCCGAAAGCTAGTGGCATTTACTACCAAATAAGCCTGTTGGACGTTAACCTGGTGTTGGAGACTTCTTACTGTCTTGTGCAGGAACAGGTCCAAGGGACTGAATGGCCTTTTTCTGCTCCTGTGAATGGTGTTAGAAGATCCTTCCCAGATGAAGAAGCAGCACTGCAGCTTTGGACGGAGCTGGTTCTTTCGGGAGTTGAGGGTGAGGAAGCATTGCTTGCTGCAGAATTATTCTAACGTATGGATTTTGTTGCTCTTCCAGAGTTGCCATGGCGGAGCCGCGATTCAACAACCCGTACTTCTGGCCTCCACCACCTACAATGTCAAGCCAGGTAGGAGTGATGGGCACCGCGTTAAAGTCATGTAATGGGTATCAGACACCGAAGTACAGGGCAACGCTTTCTGCTTTCAATAGTTTTATATTGGAGGGAGAAACACGATGAGGGAATGTACACCCAATATCTCACTAGTAAATGTTGCTGCAGTTTGTTATTGATGGTTTCTTACAGAGTTTGAAACGACCCATCCCTGATTTCCAAAATAAACTGGGGACCCCATGTCTCCTACAGACTCAAACATTGCCTTTCCATCCATGGACACTACAAAAAAGTCCATGTTAGGCCTTAGGGTTGGTGTTAGGCTGGGCATCAGGTCTGATAACCTCCCTGCTGGTAGCCATCTTGCCAGCATTCCCCATGTCAGGGGGCTGGTGGCCACCCAAGGAGCTGTATCTCGGGATATGGGATGTGGGCATTGCTGGCTGGCCAGTATTTATTGCCCATCCCTGGTTGTGCTTGCTCAGAGGGCAGTTGAGAGTCAGCCACATTGCTGTAACTTTGGAGGCCAACCAGGTAAGGACAGCGGATTTCCTTCCCTAAAGGACATTAGTGAACCAGATGGGTTTTTTTCCCTGACAATGATTTCGTAGTCATCACTAAATTCTTAATTCCAGATTTTTGCTTTGCTGAATTCAAATTCCACCATCTGCTGTGGCGGGATTCGAACCCAGGTCCCCAGATCATTAGCTGAGTTTCTGGATTAATAGTCTAGTGATAGCCCATCACCTCCGCATGAAGGAGAGGGGAGCCTGAACTTTGACCTGAGGGCAACGCGCTTAGCCTGCGGGGATGGGGAGTTTTGGTGGGTGAGGACAGCAGCAGTGTTTCTGGACTGGCAACACCCCCAGAACCCCGACTAACACTACAGATACACGAGTTCAAATCCCACCACAGCAGCCGACAAAATTTGAATTCAATTAATAAATTAAACCGGAAAGAAATACCAGTTTCATACGTGGTTTGTTGTTTAAAAATCCATCTGGGTCACCCACGTCTTCAGGGAAGGAGAGTAACTATCCGATCCCGGTCCGGCCTACCTGTTAACTGACCCACATGATGGGCAAACGGAGATGGGTGATAAATGCTGGCCTTGGCATCAACAGTTAAATCTAAACGCAAAACACAGTCCCACAGCATTGGTAGTGGCCATTCCTCTGGGGTAGGCACAGCTTCATGATCCCAGTAGACCTGTCGAGTTGTTGATATTACGCTGTCTTACATCTTTGGTGTCCCCCTTCCCTCCACCCCCCAGCTCGATAACCTGATGCTGATCAACAAGATCAAGGAGCAGCTCATGGCGGAGAAGATCCGCCCACCGCACATGCCCCCTTCGTCTGTGCAATCCCAGCAGCCTTTGCTGCTGCCGTCGACCTCGCAGAGCGGACAGTCGCCCTTGTCCATCCTGAAGCCGCAGCAGCTGACGGAGGTCCACGCACAGGCCCCTCAGCCGGACGTGGCCCTCCATGCCAGACCTGCTACCAGTTCTGTAACAGGTATTTTGAACTGTAAGGACATTTTTTTTCCTCACACGCTAATTGACGCTTGTTGAATGTTAATTTGTATCTGACCTGTTTTCCTCAGGGGGCGGAGGTGGTGCCTTGAATCCTTGCGACACACCTGGTTTCAATCGTGTCACTGTAGGGCATTTGGTAAATGGTGGCCAGATAATGTCTTAGATGGAGGGTTGGGACTGGAGGATCAGTACTTCTAGTAAAGTAGGCCCATTTCCGCTCTCAGTGCGATTTAACTCTTGTTAAACTAGGGAGGGAGAAAGGAAGGAGCGTGGTGGATCCAACTCAAGTTAAAATCGCCCTCCCCCCCCCCAACTCAACCCATGAAAGAGGCCTCAATCCAAGTGAAGAATGCCAACTGATGATGGGGAGGAGGCCGCAATGGGCCCTCAGGCCTCATTCCAAGTACCACCCAGATAAGGAACTGAAAGAAAACTAGCTGAAAGCACTCAGCAGGTCAGTCAGCCTCTGTTGAGAAGGATTTGATTTGATTTGACTTATTATTGTTGCATGTATTAACATTCAGTGAAAAGTATAATTTCTTGCGCGCTCAGACCTCAGACTTTCGTATCCTTTTTCCTGATGGAAGAAGGTAGAAGAGAGAATGCCCGGGATGTATAGTGTTCATAATTATTCTGGCTGCTTTTCCCGAGGCAGCGGGAAGTGTAGACAGAGTCAGTAGCTGGGAGGCTGGTTTGCGTGATGGACTAGGCTTCATTCATAACACTTTGTAGTTTCTTGCGGCCTTGGACAGAGCAGGAGCCATACCAAGATGTGATACCAGCAGAAAGAATGCTTTCTATGGTGCACCTGTAGGAGTTGGCGAAAGCTGTAGCGGACATGCCAAATTTCCTTAGTCTTCTGAGAAAGTAGAAGCATTGGTGGGCTTTCTGAACTGTAGTGTAAGAGGAACAGACCAGTTAATGTTTCAGGCAAAGGTTCTATATGTGAAATGTTATTTCTTTCCCCTTTTGCCAACTGATGGATGTGCTGTTATAGTTTGATGGTTTGTTTATACCTCTGGGATAAGTTTTGCTCACTACCCAAGTCTTCCACTTGCGACTGATCGGTCCTCACGTGAGAAAGCAGAGTGTGAGTGTCAACAAGCTGTTTGAACCCCTGTGTGATATCCAGCTTGTGGGTTCCCCCGCAAGGGTCATTGCAAAGGGATCAGGAATGATTTTCCCTCTCGTTAGCTTAGGGATGCTGCTGCTGCCACTTCTTATCGCAACTCCTCCCAGGAAATCAGCCGTCATCGTGCTTCATACACATCTGTCTTGCGCCATCCTCACACATTCTCTCTAGTTCATCTGCAGCCACTCTGTGATATCCGACATTCAACGATCGTTCAACGAACATTCAACGAACGTTCATCTGCAGCCCTCCACAGCACCCTCTACAGAAGATTTCCAAAGCTTTCCAACTCCAACTAAATGACTAAAATACTGATTTTTTTTCTTCTCTGGATGTCACTTTTTAGAATTATTTTTCTTCTTGCAATTTCAAGCACCTCTTCATTGGTTTTAACCGCATTTCAAAAGCCTCTATTTTCTCCTGCAGATTTTTATTTATGTCCGGAGTTGTGAGACTTACAGAAAAGTAGACAGAACGCAGCATCTTACGACATTTTTCTTTGTTACTAGCTGGAGTTTTCATGTTGATAACACACCCTTCATCTTCACAAAATTACTCCTGATTATTCTTTGAATTTCGGTACCTATCTATCTCACCGTTTGTCCTAAATAGACAAACTTATCGACTTGTTCCGGTGTGACACCATCCATTTCAATCTTCACTCTATTTTTTTCCAATGTATTCCTTTGCTTTTGTCTTTTTGGTGTTCATACTCTTGAACGTCGAGATTTCACTGATCCATGAGATTTTATAGGGCTTTTTCTGATTCTGCAAGTAGTGCTGTGTCATCAGCATACCACAAGTTTCTTATGGTTTCGACCCCAATTCTCTGAATGTTTGTTGTGTCGAGATTGAATATTTTTGTCAACAGTACACAGTCTTGATGTACTCTTCACATGTCAGATTGCCTGTCTTCTAACCTGATGCTCACTGTCTGGTCCCAGTATAGGCGCTGGAGAAATCTCACATCTTTACAGTTAATGTCACATTTCAGTATCCAATCCGTCAGCTTTTGAGGATAAACACAGTCAAACACTTTATCTTAGTCTGTTTTTGTTTACTTTTAGATATTCACTGGAGATTGTTGTCAGGTTAAATATTCCCTTCGTCATTTCTACTTCTAAATCCAGCTGACCTTTCACCAATTTCTGCTGCAGGAATGCTCTTATTTCTTTCTATTTTGATTTTCAAGATCGGTTTAATGAGATGATGCATTGAGCTTATTGTTCTCAATTAATTGCACTCCTTTGCTTTAGATTTCTTAGTAATTTAACAAATAATGAATATCTCAGGTTGCTTGGAATGTATCCTTTGGAATACATGTATTCTTTGATCACAAATTTATGCTATTACTTCGAGTTCTGTTTCTCCAAGGGCTTTAGATGTTCTACGCCTGGAGCTTTTCCTGAACTCCTCAATTTCAAAGCATTTTTTTACCTTTGATATCCTGTTTGGTTTTTCATTTGCCTCGATATTTCGAGGCTCCCTCAATTTGGATTTTTGTACGATTCACGTATATTCTGTCCATCTTTCATGTATTCAGTTGTGAGACTTGGACGTCGCTGGCTGGTCAACATTTATTGCCCATCCTTAGTTCAGAGTCAATCACATTGCTGTGTCTCTGGAGTCACATGTAGGCCCAAACCAGGTGAGGGCAGCAGATTTCCTTCCCTGAAGAATATTAGTGAACCAGATGGGTTTTTACAACAAAGGACAATGGTAGAATCTTAATTCCAAATTTTTTTTATTGAATTCAAATTCCACCATCTGCCGTGGTGGGATTCGAACCTGAGAACCCAAAACATTAGCTGAGTTTCTGGATTAATTAGTGATAATACCACTAGACCATCAGCTCCCCCTGCTGCACCCTTTTATTATCTTTGTCTTTTATGCAACCACTACCCGTTGTTATTCCTTTCTATCGATCTGTCAAAGAGTTCATCTTCTGGTGCATAACTCCCATTTTGTGATTTCTTTCCAGCTCCAATACCTCATCACACATCTCGTTATACTGTTACTCTTTAGCCCGCCTACATGCATTCTTCATTTCCTTTTCACCTTCATCATACTCAGGGATATTTCTTTTCCTTCCTCATCCTATCATTATTACCAGAATCTTACCTGTCACCCACTCCTTGACTTTCTCTTTCCCGCTGTGTTAATTTGCCTTTGCCGCGTGTCGCATTCTCTCTTTCATGTTTTACCACTCGCCTTTCATTTCTAGTTCTGAGACCTCTGCATGTTCTGCTTCCTCGGTCCTCAGACATTTCTACTTGTTTTTTTCACTTTAAGACTGAGTGCCCCTTTGATGTTCTCATCCTCCAACATGTCAAGGTCTAAACAGTCGCACGTCTTTTTTGATATTTTCAGTTCCATCTGAATTTTTGCCGTAAGGAGACAAGTTTCTGTCTGTGCCGGGATACAGATGAATGTTCCGTATACTGATCTAAAATTTAACGTCACTTGATCTATTTGATTACTGTACACAATGCCTGGGCTTCTCCACGTGAACATTCTTCGTCTTTGACTCTCGAAGAAGGTGATTGCCTTCTTCATTTCTTAACAAAAGTCTCTCACCTTTTTCATTTCTCAATCTAAGGCCATGTTGACTGAGATGCATCCCTGATGTTCCTTCACCATTTTTAGTGTTTACGTCGCCGTAGTTACTATGACCACCTCAGCTGATATGATTTGACCAAAACACTTCAGGATGTCACCGTAAAATACCTCTATTACCTGCTCACTGTGACCTTGTGTCAGGATATGAACTTGAATGATAACCGGATCAAAAGGCTTTCCTCTGATTGCAATCAACTTCACTCTTTCTGAGATTGGCCTTGAACTGATTTCTTGCTCCTTTTGCTTATTAAGATTTCGATTCCATTCCTGTGCCTATCTTCACTTCCCGAGAAGTAACACACGTGATTCATCTTTTCTATATGACCAAATTCTAACCAGCTTACTCCTGCAAGTCCCACTAAGTCAGTACAGTGTCTATACGTTACCTGCGGGCAATTATCAAGTCCTTATATTCCATGTACTTCCTGTTGTAATATGCCTTTAAGGGATAACATCACTAGAATGGAAGTGTGTCACGCAATTCAGTTTAGTTTATATTCCATGGTCGTATTCTCAGAAAAATACTCTTCTACTGAGGGTGACAGGCTCAGACACTGACCTCGCTTGTGAGTTTAGGACAACTTTATCATAAATTTCTTGGTTACTTTGTTGGACAAGGTTTTCTCCTTTCCAGTCACTATTTACAACAGGATTAGCAGCAGGGGTCCAACAACCACCTCTGTTTCTCCCATTCTTCAACTGAGACTAAGCCTGGGACTTATGCTGTGCGTGAGCACCTAATCTCTTCACATGTGATTGGCTTCATTGCCTTACTGAGCACCCTTGGGTGTGTCCTGCACCTTGCCGGTCTCTGCCTGCTGAGCCATTGTCCAGTTAGCTGGCAGGAATAGCCGGCCTCTTTGACCATTCCCAGTCCTCACGCACGTTAGAAAGTCTGGCGTCTCCACACCACACCAGCTGATGGGCTGCTCACTTTGCACGATGTCCAAGGTGCTTTCTCAGGGTTGACCATTGATGCGCACAGCCAGTGACTTAGAGTCGTCAATGTGTGCTTGAGTACTGATTTCCTTTAGAATCCTACAGTACAGAAGGAGACCATTCAACCCATCGAGTCTGCACCCACCCAGGCCCTATTCCCATAACCCCACATATTTACCCTAGCTAAACCCGCTGACAGTAAGGGGCAATTTACCATGGCCAATCAACCTCACCTCAAACCCTGGAGTGTGGGAGGAAACCGGAGGAAACCCACGCAGACGCGGGGAGAATGTGCAAACTCCACACAGACAGTGACCCAAGGCCAGAATGGGACCCGGATCCCTGGCTTTGTGAGACAGCAGTGCTAACCACCGTGCCACCCCTTCTTGTGACATGAGCATTGTGCTTGGCAGTGGATTAAGGGTACTTGCCCTCACAAACATCACAAGTACCCCTTAGGGATGCACAGAAGGACAAATCTTTGCAGCGTTTTTGTGGCATGAAACATACAAGGAGCATTTTTGAAATGCAGTCAGTGTCATAATCAGTGACCAATTTGTACACAGCAAGATCCCACAAATGTAGTAAATGGCCAGATAATCTGTCTTACTCTTGGGTGAGTGGTAAGCATTGACCAAAACAAACTCAACTTCCCTCTTCTGAAATAAAGCCATTGGACTTCTTAAAAGTATATTTGTAAAGGTACTTTACAAAGTCCGGTTTAGATCTCATTTAAGATGAGAGCACTTCTGACAGTGCAGCCCTCCCTCAGCGCTACTCCAGGTAATGGGCTCAAGTCTTGGGTGTGAGATTCAAACCCACCACCTCCTGGCTCAGAGGCAAGAGAGCTACGCTCTGAGCTATAGTGCCTATCTCCACATTCAGATGTGAAAACCTTGATTTGAACTCCTGCGATGCAGTGAGCAGTTTTGTTCTCCCTGTTTGAGGAAGGATATGCCTGTGTTGGAAGGGGTGCAGTGAAGATTCACCACACTGGCCCCAGGGATGAGGGGTTGTCCTTTGATGAGCAGCAGTGTAAATTGGGTCTGTGTTCTCTGGAGCTCAGGAAAACGAGAGGTGATCTCACTGAGGTGTACAGGATTCTGAAGGGGCTTGGTTGTGGGGGCACACGCAGCGGGGTTGTTGGCTGTGTTTTTAGTTTAAACTTTATTTAGTAGTAGAGAAAGGCATGGATGTTGGGAACTTGGGGAAATAAATAAATTGAGCAGTGTGCATATAACAGAGAAGGAGATGCTGGAAGTCTTAAAGCGCAGCAAGGTAGATAAATCCATAGGACTTGATGAAGTATATCCTAGGACATCGTGGGAGGATAGGTAGGAAATTGTGGTTCTTCAAAGATACTTGAATTATCGATAGCCACGGGCGAGGTGCCTGAAGATTGGAGGGTGGCAAATGTTGTGCCTTTCTTTAAAAAGGGCTGCAGGGAAAAGTCCAGGAATTACAGGCTGGTGAGTCTCACGACTGTATTGGGTAAGTTGTTTGAATGTATTTTGAAAGACAGAATGTACAGGCATTTAGAGAGGCAAGGACTGATTAGGGACAGTCAGCATGGCTTTGTGAGTGGGACATCATATCTCACAAATTTAATTGAGTTTTTTGCAGGGGTGACCAAGAAGGTGTGATGAGGGAAATGCAGTTGATGTTGTCTGCATGGGCTTTAGCAAGGCATTTGACAAGATACCACATGGTAGGTTGTTGCATAAGGTTAAATCCCACAGGATCCAGGTTGAGGTAACCAAATGGATGCAAAATTGGCTTGATGACACCAGAGAATTGTATTTCAAACTGGAGGCCTGTGACCAGTGGTGTGCCTCAGGGATCGGTGCTGGGTCCACTGTTATTTGTCATTTATATTAATGATTTGGATGAGAATTTAGTAGGCCTTGTTAGTAAATTTGCAGATGACACCAAGATTGGTGACATAGTGGACAGTAAAGAAGGTTATTGAGAATTGCAGCGGGATCTTGATCAATTGGACCAGTGGGCTGATTAATGGCAGATGGAGTTTACTTTAGATAAATGTGTAGTGATGCATTTTGGTAGATCGAACCAGGGCAGAACTTACTCAGTTAATGGTAGGGTGTTGGGGAGAGATGTAGAACAAAGAGATCTAGGGGTACACGTTCATAGCTCCTTGAATGTAGAGTCACAGGTGGACAGAGTGGTGAAGAAGGCATTCAGCATGCTTGGTTTTACTGGTCAGAACATTGAATACAGGAGTTGGGACATCTTGTTGAAGTTGTACAAAACATTGGTAAAGCCACACTTGGAATACTGTGTGCAGTTCTGGTCGCCCTGTTATAGAAAGGATATTATTGAACCAGAAAGAGTGCAGAAAAGATTTACTAGGATGCTACCAGGACTTGATGGTTTGAGTTATAAAGAGAGGCTGGATAGACTGGGACATTTTCCCCCTGGAGCATAGAAGGCTTGGGATGATCTTATAGAGGTTTATAAAATAATGAGGGGCATAGATCAGCTAGTTAGTCAATATCATTTCCCAAAGGTCGGAGAGCATAAAACTAGAGGGCATAGGTTTAAAGTGAGAGGTGAGAGATATAAAAGGGTCCAGAGGGGCAGGGTTTTCACAGAGAGTGGTGAGTGTTGGAACAAGCTGCCAGAGATAGTACTAGAGGCAGGTATAATTTTGTCTTTTAAAAAGCGTTTAGACAGTTACATGGGTATGATGGATGTAGAGAGATATGGGTCAAACGCGGGCAATTGGGACTAGCTTAGTGGTTAAAAACAAAAGGGCGGCATGAACAAGGAGGGCCGAAGGGCCTGTTTCCATGCTTGCAAACCTCTATGACTCTAGTGTCATAAGGAGATTTACATTAACACTGCAATGATGTTATTGTGAAAATCCCCTAGTTGCCACACTCCGGCACCTGTTCAGGTACACTGAGGGAAAATTTAGCACAGCCAATGCACCTAACCAGCATGTCTTTCAGACTGTGAAAAGAAACCGGAGCATCCAGAGGAAATCCATGCAGACACGGGGAGAATGTGCAAAACTCCACATAGACAGTGACCCAAGCTGGGAATTGAACCCGGGTCCCTGGGTTAGCAGTGCTAACCACTGTGCCACCTCTGGCCCCGGAATCTAGAACACAGGGTCACAGACTCAGGATAAGAGGCCGATCATTTGGGGCTAAAATGAGGACAATTCCTTTCAATCAAAAAGTTGTGAATCTTTGGAATTCTCTATCCCAGATTGTCGTGGATGCTGCAGCCTTGAATATATTAAAGGCAGATTCAGGCATAATTTTCAGTCTGTCAGAGAATCAGGGGATGTGGGAGCAGGCGGAAAAGCAGAGGTGAAACCAGAGATCGGATGTAATCATATTGAATGAGCCAACAGGTTCAGTGGACCCACCTGCTCCAATTTCCTATGTTCTTTTATTGGCCTTATAGCTTTAATAGGGGGCTTTCCTTCTTGCAATGGATGCTGGGATAGTTCTAACTCCATCGCGTCACCCTGATAATGGAGTCTGATAGTCACTGAATGTGTGGATTCAGCTGTCACCCAGTGATGCTCAAGTGGAAAAGCTGTCACTCAGCCCCTGGCTGCTGCTGGTGGACCAGGGGGCCGGAGGAAGTCGGAGGGAACGTAGTTTTGTTCTGTAGCTGCAGTTGATTGTCCCCAACACCAGGGGTCTCTGTTAGTCAACGTTAAAGAAGAAATGCTGTTAACACTTGGCAGATCCAGTCATCAGCGGGAAGGGAACTGAATCGCTGATGTTTTGGACTTGGGTTTTTCATCAGAATTGCCCGTCAACTAGACCTATCTGACCCCGACATCATTAACGATACTCCAGTACGCACTCAGTTCTGTGACAGACCGGTTCAACTTGACCCATTCTTAATTTTCCCCAGCGACCGTTCGTTGTGCGCTGTCTCACTCCGTCATGTCAACCTGAATGTGGTAACCAGTCTGACCCCTGCTGTGTGCTGAATTCGGCCGTTCCTGCTGGGGCAGCAGGAAGCAACTCTACAGCTTGCTCAGGCATCCCAGAAAGCACAGACCAGCCAATGTCCAGTGCTCCCTGTCACCATTCAGTGAACGTGCCAGACACTACCCATGTGAGTGGATGTTAGGCTCAGCTTTTTTGCCCCACCTGGTCAAATACCCTTCACACCGTGGATAATAGTCACTTCAGTGCGGGGTTCCAGTGGGACAGGACTCAGACTACTGACACAAATGAGGGACAGTTGCCCCTGGGAATGAGTCTAACTCTCGCTTGCAGGGACTCAGCCGATCAGTAATCTTTTCCAGAAATTCACTAATCTCCGGGAAGAGAGATATTATCTTCGGATATTGAGTTTGGACCCAGCTCTTTAACAACCTAACCTTGAAACACACTGTCTGAATCATCCATTTCCATCACTATCTCTGAAACCTCACTCCCTCAGCCAGCACCTCAGTAAAACGTAGCGTCTTCTAGTCACTAGAATAATTTAATCTTAGGAGTTAATTCGGCCATTTCAATGGGCCTGGAGTGGATGTGGGATAGAAACCGGCAAAATAGAAGTCGCATCGAGCCTCAGAGGTGCCCTGGAGAAATGGGTACTGTCCCTGCCATGAGGTCAGAGGCTGTGTCCGACTCCAGGACCTGGTAGCCACGACAGTGCATTTATAATGCTGCCACGCAGACTGGGTATCAAGTTGCCAATCCTGCCAACACAGGCAGGAAGAGCAGGAGAGATGTGGACAGCACGGTGGTTAGCACTGCTGCCTCACCGCAGTTCGATTCCTGGCTGAGTTCACTGTCTGTGTGGAGTCTGTGCATCCTCCCCGTGTCTGCGTGGGTTTCCTCCGGGTGCTCCAGTTTTCTCTGAAAGTCATGCTGGTTAGTTGCATTGGCCGTGCTAAATTCTCCCTCAGTGTACCCGAACAGGAGGCAGAGTGTGGGATTTTCACAGTGACTCACAGTGTTAATGTAAGTCTACTTGTGACACTAATCAATAAACTTTATAAATGTTAAAAGACTCCCAGCCAGTCATGTGATGGAAAGAACTTTGGAACCTCCACAATCACGACCCAGAGTTCCTGACTCCCCCTCCCTTGGGCAGTCTCTCTGAGTCGAGGGTGACTGGCTTCTACCCACATATGAGTTCTCAGGTGACCGAGGAGTTGAATGCACGGCCGACAGCCCCTGTCACAGGTGGGGCAGATGGTGGTTGGAGGAGTGGGTGTAAGGGGGAGCCCCGAGTTGCCACCCTCTCCTTATGCCGTCGGGGCTTGGATTCCACTTGCTCGAGGCCATGGCGTTTTGAGATGTTCAGCTCCCTCCCGGATGCTTTTCCTCCACTCTGGCTGGTCATGGACCAGGGATTCCCCAGTGTCGGTGCGAATGTTGCACCTCTTCACAGAGGTAGAGAGGGTGTCCCTGAAGCTTTTTCTCTGTCTACCTGGGCCTCACTTTGCTGAATTACTGGGCAGAGTGCCTGTTTGGGGAATCTGGCATGTGGATGATGCAACCCATTCCTGAGCCAACTGTCACACATACATCAGTACCATCTGGTCTGACATAAGGTCACACAAGGACAGTCTCAACTGGGATCTTGGGTTCATGTCACACTATCTGTAACCCCCATGACTTGCCTGCGCGTGCAAAATCTCACTAACTGTCCTGTCTGGAGACAATACACATCTCTTTAATCTGTGCTTAACCCTCTCTTCACTCACATTGTCTGTACCTTTAAGACATGATTACCCGTAAAGACTTGCATTCAAACCACTATTTTGTAAATTGAGTTTGTGACTTTATATGTGAACAGAACTCCCACTTACCTGATGAAGGAGCAGTGCTCCGAAAGCTAGTGGCTTGTGCTACAAAATAAACCTGTTGGACTTTAACCTGGTGTTCTGAGACCTCTTACTGTGTTTACCTCAGTCCAACGCCGACATCTCCACATCTGGTCTGACACCAGGCGTGAGATTATTCCGGTTTCACCGACCACCGGGATTGTCAGGTCCCGTGGAAAGTCAGTGGACTTGGGTGGAACGGTGGCACAGTTGTTAGCACTGCTGCCTCACAGTGCCAGGGACCCAGGTTCAATTCTGGCCTCGGGTCATTGTCTGTGTGGAGTTTGCACATTCTCCCCATGTCTGCGTGGGGTTTCCTCCGGGTGCTCCGATTTCCTCCCAAGATGTGCGAGTTAGGTTGATTGGCCCTGCTAAATTGACCATAGTGTCAGGGGGTTTAGCAGGATAAATGTCTGGGACTACAGGAATAGGGTGGGTGGGTTTGTGGTTGGTGCACACTCGATAAGCCGAGTGACCTCATTCTGCACTGTAGAGATTCTATGACTATTGATTGAGTCACCAAATCTCCCACAGTCGGAGGGCTGAGAATTCTTGGCCCACAGAATTTCCAAATTTTGGTCGGCACGGTGGCACAGTGGTTAGCACTGCTGCCTCACAGCGCCAGGGACCCGGGTTCGATTCCTGGCTCGGGTCACTGTCTGTGTGGAGTTTGCACATTCTCCCCGTGTCCGCGTGGGTTCCCTCCGGGTGCTCTGGTTTCCTCCCACAGTCCAAAGATGTGCGGCTAGGTTGATTGGCCATGCGAAATTGCCCCTTGGTGTCCAAAGATGTGTAGCTGTTGGAGGGAATGAATGAACAAGTTTTCTGAGACCATACAGAACTCCAACAAAAATGGCTTTATTCAGCGTGCGTGAGGGAGAACAGAACTAATCCCAGCTTGTTCCTGAGCTACTGGACCCGTCATAGATGCTTACACATTTTTATACATTTCTGCATTACAAAGTGCTGCTTTTCATCAGATTGTACTTTAAATTTGTCGAAGTTCTGTTTTGATCACATTATGCTGATCCAGTGTCCTGCGTGTTTTATCTTTAATGGTTTTCTGAACACATCCTGTTTGCAATATTGAAGCACTGTAGTTATCAAGCGGATTTCAACGGTGTGTCAACTGTCCCAATTTCCCCGATATTTGATTAGTTTTCCAGAGGCACACAGGCTCCTTTAGACATTGTGGAGCCTCGATAAGTGGTATCGACTCTCTTACTGTTGCTATAGCCTTGGAAAGAGCTCACCCTGCGGTGTGACCGTTTATTGCTTTCTGGGGTATAATTGGTCATGTGTCTGCCTACAGTCAGCGTGTCTGTTTAACCCTTTCCATTCTTCCTCTCCTGGTGCAGCCCACCCTCCCTGGGGTTGCCCTGCTACAGCAGGTTAGGTGGATTAGCCGTGGTAAATGTGAGGGGTTACAAGGATAGGGTGGAAGGTTGGGCCTGGGTGGGTTCTCTTTTGGAGAGTCTGTGCTGATACGATGGACTGAATGGCCTCTCCCAGCACGGTCGGGTTTCTGTGGTGAAGTGAAATACCAGAGCTGGTGTAGTGTCTGATGTTTACCACAGGGTGGTGCTCTGCTACAATATTACCTCGATAAACTGCTGCCGAAACACCAAACTAAACCATCAGATTCCAGTCAAACACCCGGATTGTAATGAACTAGGATCAGTCGATGCTCCATGTTCTCCCAGCTTTCTCCCCTCTCCTGCTCCCGTGCTGGTTGCGTTGACGTCTCACTCCAGCGCTCTCCATCCATTTGCCCATTAAGCCCCATTGTATTTCCATCCAGAATCCATTCACATCCCCTCTCCCAGCACCCTCTCACAGGGAAATACTGTGCTGCTGGACACACACACCCACACACACACAGACAGACACACACACACATGCACACACACGCCTGCACACACATACACACCCACCCACACACACACCCTCCGTAGAGGGACCTCCACTGGGGACCTCTGCTGCCTGGCAGCAATAAGGCCACCAAAGGTGTATCCGGGCGACAATGGAAGGTGTGCAGCAGCAATCCATACAGGAAACGCCTCCACGCGGTGGGAAAAGGCACGGAGGACATTTCCGCGAGGTGGCACATGCAGTGGGGCACCTGACCCAGGTGGAAGGGGAGCCATAGGCTTTGGGCCAATGTGGAATTCTGTCTGAACAGGGGAGCGTTCAGGCGGGATCCCACCGCACACCTGCGCCACCTCGAGACCACGTGCACATTCGGGCCCGAGCACAAGCGACCTAAGGCCTTGGGTGGCTTTGGCCGTGTGCTCAGCCAGCCCGCTCCTCTATCATCCAGCACGTTCCTGATCCTGGTCATCCACAGCCCTCCTCTCCGTCAGCCACCTGAAGTTACGTGGCTGCTCCTCCTAACAGGGGAGAGCTGCGTCGCGAGGCAGCCGTGTTCCAGACAGTGAGGAGGTCCTGGTAAAAGACAGGCAACTCCTACAAGGAGATCAAATCGCGCCCCAGATCGATAAGCAGGAGCTGCACGTAGTAATTTGAGTCGGTGGAAGAAATACGGCGCCAGGGCACACCATTGTGGAGGAGATTTGACGTAAAGGTACCTCCTGCAGGGTCCGGAGGCAGAGAGTCGCTATCCCCCCACTCGCAGAGGCACTAAGACCTTGACCGCTCTCTGTGAGTGGGAGACGCAGAACCGCGGCAGAGACCCAGTGCAGTTGGTTGTCCCAGAAGAACCGCACCAGGGTCCTCTGGAGATTAGTGACAAAGTAAGAAGTCTCACAACACCAGGTTAAAGTTAAACAGGTTTATTTGGTAACAAACGCCACCAGCTTTCGGAGTGCTGACAGTCCCTTTGTCAGGTGGACTCACCTGACGAAGGGGCAGTGCTCTGAAAGCTAGTGACGTTTACTACCAAATAAACCTGTTGGACTTTAACCTGGTGTTGTGAGACTTCTGACTGTATTTACCCCAGTCCAACGCCGGCATCTCCACATCATGATTAGTGACAAAGCCAGGGGGAGGGGGGGTCAAAGGGACCAGCCAGTACCATAGCATGGAGGCGAGCAGCTGGTTTATGTCGAGAACTCGTGCCCTGTAGGACAGCACTCGGAGCAGTCCTGCCCAGCGACTCAAGCGGGCAGAGTCTTTGGCCTCCAGCTCCCGCCAGTTCGCCAGCCAGGGTTCCTCGGCTGGGCAGAGATGGGCCCCCAAGTCAGAGGAGGTTGGCCCTGCTCCAGGTGAAAGGCCTGAGCTCCTCCAGAAGGGGGTTCGTCTCCCATGGACCGACCAAAAGTCCGGAGCACTTGGCCCAGTTGATCCTGGCGGAGCTGGGACCGTGAACGTGAGGAGCACATCATCAGCGTAAGCCGACAGGACCACCCCTACGTCTGGGCCACACAGAGCTAAACCCGACATCCTCCTCCACAAGAGGCACAGGAACGGCTCCACGCATACAGAATACACGTGGCTGGACAAGGGTCAGCCCTGCTTTACTCCTCTCCCAAAGCGAAGGGGTGCTGTCAGGGACCCGTTAACCTTAATTAGACAGTGTTGACATCAATATTTAAATGAAATTTAAATGTAAGTGTTGATTGTAGGAGTACAATAATGTGAAGACACTGAGGTTATTTTTAGAACTCATTGATGTCAAAAATTATTTTCTTTAAACTTATTTAAAGTTATTTTCCCATGATAATTTAAGTATGTTTATTTATAGCCACTGGGATAAAGTGGAAGGATTACTGTCCTTAGAAACAAGGTTAACCTTCTGCTGTGTATAAATACTGCTCCACATAACCATCCTGAAGGGGATAGTCCTCTCTTTCTCTTCCCCTTTGCCTTTTCTCACGTTCTGTCTCACACTCCCCCCACCCCCATGTTTCCCTGTCTCTCTGTTTCGTTATTCTTCCCTTTCTCATTTCCCTCTACATTCCCCCGTCTCCTGGTTCAGTTTCTTCCAGCCAAATGTTGCTTTCCCTTTAACTCCATTTCCCCATTTTCCCTTCCTCTCCCAGCTCTTCTCTGTCTTCAATTCTTCACTTCTTGTTCTTATTTTCTTGTTTTTTTTTCTCTTTTTGCTATCAACTTTATTCTCCTTGTGTCCCCTCATCTCCCAGTCCCCACAATCTGACGGTGCCCCCCCCCCCACAGTCTCCTGCAATCTGCATCTCCCATTTCCCCATCCCCCCCCATCTCTCTGTCTCCCCCATTTCTACCTCCCCCCCGTCTGCCCCCCCGTCTGCTCCCTGTCTGCTCCCAGTCTCTCCCTGTCCACCCCAAATCCCCCTGTACCCACTCATCTCTCTATGGCATCTCTCTCTCTCTGCCTCCCTCTCTATCCCCCAATCCTTTCCTGCTCCTATCTTTGCACTCCCTCTCATCCTTATTTTCTCTTTTTCCCACTTTCTTTATCACTTAATTTCTGCATCTGCATCTCCCTGGCAAAGCCCTCTCCTTCCTGTTTATGTTCACCATGTTCTCCTCCTCCATTTCCTCTCTCTCTGTTTCTTTCTATCTTGCTCCCTTTACCGCGCTCTGCCCATCTCTCAGTTCTCCTGGATGACTGGTTTGCATGAGTATCGGATAATCCAGCTGCCTTTCCCACGATTCCCGTGTAACTACCTTACCCCGGCGCCGGTTCCAATCTTGGATGGGGGAGTCCAGCATCCATGATCGGAATTCTCCCGCTGTTCGAGTCCTGCCACCGCTGTCAGCGAGAACAGGGAATTTGGCGCTCAGCCAAACCTCCGTTCACTGCGGCGGGACTGGAGAATCCCAGCCGATGGCGAGGCCGGAGAGTCCCAGACACGAGTGAGGCTGGAGACTCCCAGCTGTGGGCGGGACCGGAAAATCCCTGCCACAGGCGGGGTCAGAGACTCCCAGCTGCTGGTGGGGCCGGAGAATCCCAGCCAATGGGCAGGACTGGAGAATCCCAGCCACGGGTGGGGCCGGAGACTCCCAGCCGTGGGCGGGGCTGGAGAATCCCAGCTGTGGGCAGGGCTGGAGAATCCCAGCTGTGGGCAGGACTGGAGAATCCCAGCCACGGATGGGGCTGGAGAATCCCAGCCACAGGTGGGGCCGGAGAATCCCAGCCGTGGGCAGGACTGGAGAACCCCAGCCACGGGTGCGGCTGGAGAATCCCAGCTGCATGGTTGCAGCAGAAATCTGCATTTGCGTAGCACCCACTAATATAGAAAAAGCTGCCAAATCACTTCCCACTTGTTAGAAGAAAAAAATTTAAACTCAAGAGCCAAAGATGGGGACATTAGAGGTGCCGGATGCTCGGACAGAGAGGCAGGAGCTAAGGAGTGTCTTAAAGGAGGAGAAAGTGAAGAGATGGAGAAGCTTAGGAAAGACTATTCCTGACCTTGGAGTTTAGGCCACTGGAGACACAGCTTCCACTGTGGGAGAAAGGAAGTGGAGGGATGTTTAGAAAGCTAGAACGAGACAAAGCTTTACCCAAAGACAGTCTTGGAGACTTGGACTTACGATTCTGCCATTACATGGGGAGCTGGTCCTGGGATCTGGCTTGAATATACTGACATCCCGGAATTAGGACAACGTGCCAGCATGAGAATAATCAGATAGAGGGGATGAAAGTGGGACTGATTTCCCCGTGTTGAGAAAAGGACGCTGGCTGCCCTGTTGATGATCCACATCTTTAATAAACAACGTTTCATGTCCCATTTCCACAGCATGTCACCCCCAATTACACTCCCCAGTGCTGCTGCCAAATGGCTTTCTAAAAAAATAAATACTACGCGCCCTGCCTCAGCGATGCTGCGATGTTTAGTCCTCATTCAGTAAGTATGGACTGAGTTTGGTGCTGTGCCCCTCATGCCTGTTTCCCTGAGGGAGTTAGAGCTCTCCCGGATTTACGGTTTGCAAGGCAGGACCAGGTGTTTTGGGACAAAGCATCGAGAGCAATCTGACTCCGTGCTCTCTGTCCCTTTGGAATCTCATCATGAACTCTTCCCAGAGGAGAACGGATATGAGTATATATTGTTCAGGAATATTTTCAATTCTTTTTATCCAATTCATTAAAGAGATGGAAAATCAGGAACAGCCAATTCCAGTTTTCTGGGGTGTTCTCCCCATGTAATGTCCACCAAATTTTACCACCAGTAATACCTGGACAGGCTTGGTCACATATAACTCAATTACAGCACTTGTGTGTGTGTGTGTGTGTGTGTGTGTGTGTGGGGGGGGGGGAGGGGGGAGGTGGTGTATGTGTGTGTGGGTGTATGTATGTGTGGCTGTGTATCTGCCTGTGTTACATGTGTAGTCTGTGTGTGACCATGTGTCTGGGTGTGTCTGTGTTATGTGTGTGTTGTGTGCGTGCTTGTGTGTTGTGTATATGTGCGCATTGTGTGTGTGTTTGCGTGATTGTGTTTGGATACGTTTAAGCTTGTGTGCATTCATGTGTATGTGCATGTTTATGTGTGTTGTGCATGTTTATGTGTGTTGCGTGTATGTTATTTGTGTTGGATTGTATGCATGCAAGTGTGTGTGTGTGTGTTCAAGTGTGTGTGTGTGTGTTCAAGTGTGTGTGTGTATGTGTGTGTGTGCGTTCACGTGTGTGTGTGTTCGCCTAAGTGTGTGTGTGTTCGCGTGTGTGTTCGTACGTGTGTGCATGTTCAACAAAGCTCGATGTATGTTTTGTTAAAATGCCATACTGTTTCTTTCCCTGACCCCAACCCCAACCCCAGGGCTCAGCTTATCCTCCCCCACTGCCACCTGTGACTCCATCAGTGTGACAACCCCCAGCTTAGCCAGCCAGGGTCGCGCCGAGGTCTCCTCTCCCACCCTGATCTCCGGCTTGATCACCCATCACGGCATGGACCCAGCACACTCCAGCAAGAACGGCCTGGCCAGCACCCTGAAGATCGAGAGAGGCAGGAAGAAGATCAAGGGCGAGAACTGCATCGGGCCCCCCGTGCTCGTGGTGCCGTATCCCATACTGGCATCAGGCAACGAATCCGCTAAGGATGGAAAAACGTACAGGTTGGAGAATGTCCATTTCTCAAACTGAGACCTCCCAAACCCCCGGGATGCAGGATGCCCCAGTGAGGAGCAGTGAGGTTGGGGTGTGGGCGCACTCAGTGGCTGCACCAACCCATCATTGTCCTCAGTGTTGGTGTGTGGGATGAAGGGTAGAGAAGGCAGAAAGTTAGAGCTCAGCAAACTCTGTGTACAACTGCTGAAGGGACTAAAACGCCAGCGATATGCTTCAAGCCCCCCGCCCTTTTTAAAGATTGGCAAGTTTTTAAATCGTTCTGAACATGTCGTGTCCCCTTTCCAGCACAGTGGGCCAAAAGTTGTCTCCGGTTCCAGATCGTTGAGTTGTTCATGATGTGACTCCTTGCCATTGAAACAACAGCTGTAGCAACTTGTCCCTCACACACAGTAAAACGTGTCTTTCCTAACCTGACACTTCTACCAATGACTAACAGGACTCATAGAATCGTACAGCACAGAAGGAGGCCATTTGGCCCATCGTGCCTATGCAGGGCTCCATGAAAGACTTCCCCATTGGTCTCTGCTCCTTCCCCAAAGTTTTCTTTATCAACTATGCTTCCAGTTCCTTTTTGAAAGGAAGGATCCAATCTGATTCCGCTACCCTCTCAGGCAGCGTTCCAGATCGCCATCAGCCACTGTGTTTAAGGAAAAAGATTCCCCCCTGGTTCCTTTGACAGTTGTCTCGAGTCTGTGTCTCTGGTTACTGACCCTTCCATTCAGTGGAAACTGTTTTCCTTTAGTTGATTTGATTGAAACCCCTCTGAGTTGCTGGAATGTGTTAGAATGCTTACCAGTGAGAGTGGGCAGTGGGGGTCCAGACACATCGTTCCCTGCCCCAGGCAGTAGCCCATCCTTGAAGCACTAAAGTCTTCATTCCAGAGGAAATGCTTCCTAGTCCAACACTTTGCCCAACATTTCATAATGGGGGTCCACCATTCAAGAGAACTCCCTACTATGGGATGGAGCACATTTTAGCGTAAGATCCCCACCCATCTCCTCATCGAAGAGTGAACCTTGCCATTCTAGAACAACATTCCATTCCGATGTTCATAGAATCCCTACACTGCAGAAGGAGGCCATTCAGCCCATCCAGCCTGCACTGACAACAATCCCCTGACACGAAGGGGCAATTTAGCATGGCCAATCCACCTGACCTGGGCATCTTTGGAGTGTGGGAGGGAACCGGAGCATTCAGAGGAAACCCATGCAGACAAGGGGAGAATGTATAAACTCCACACAGACAGTCACCCCAGGCCAGAATTGACCCCGGATCGCTGGTGCCATGAGGCAGCAGCCCTAATGTTGGTCCGTCCCTCTAGATCAGGAAGAGCTTCCTATTCTGATATAGATCTCCAATCTCACAATCCTGAAAAGGACTCCTTCTCTCCTTGGCACATTTCCCAGTTGGCCGGCTGTTGACCTGTGACCCATGGCTGCGTGACCTGCCGTGGGAAGAGAATAGTAGGACCTTGCTGTACTCAGGTGGCCCACCTTTATGTCCAAGCTTAGTGGATGTTCTTTCTGTGTCGAGACCCTCGAGTGACCATACAGGCTATCAGAATGCAGCTGTAGTGTAGTGTGTGCAAATGCCTACTTTTCAGAGGGGTGGTCCCTGAGTAACAGCAGGAGCTGGAAGGTTGGCTGACTTTGTTCTCAGTCGGCCCTGGACACTGAGACCAACTGTAGCTCCCTTACTGCCTCACGTAACATTAGGAGAGGCCGTTTAAATGGGGCACAGGCTGATGCTTGTGGAGCTCCTCAACAAACTAGTGTCTTCGAGAGAGGGCCCCGGAAAGCGAGTTGAGAAATTTTGGCTGGTGAGAATGGTTTTTTTCACCCCCCCTAACGCGATCCTGTTTCTGCCTCTGCTGCCCAGGTGCAAAATCTGCCCTTTGACCTTCTTCTCCAAGTCCGAGATGCAAATTCATTCAAAGTCGCACACGGAAGCGAAACCTCACAAGTGTCCGCACTGCTCCAAGTCATTTGCCAACGCCTCCTACCTGGCTCAGCATCTGCGGATCCACCTCGGAGTCAAGCCCTATCACTGCTCCTACTGCGAGAAATCCTTCCGCCAGCTCTCTCACTTGCAGCAGCACACAAGGTGGGCGAACTACATTCTCAAAGTTTATTTTTTTTTAAAGTTTTTTTTATTGTCACAAGTAGGCATAACATTTAATAAAAGCAGATTACCGCAGATACTGGAATGTGAAGCCAAAGGAGAAAATGGTGGAAAACCTCAGTGGGTCAGGCAGCATCTGTAAAGAGAGAGAAGAGTTGATGTCAAAGGCTTAACATTATCGTCGCAATGAAGTTACTGTGAAAATCCCCTAGTTGCCGCACTCCAGCGCCTGTTCGGGTACACTGAGGGAGAACTTATCATGGCCAGTGCACCTAACCAGGACGTCTTTGGGACTGTGGGAAGAAACCGGAGCACCTGGAGAAAACCCACGCAGACACGGGGAGAACGTGCAAAATCCATGCAACTCTGGTGTTGCCATTTGGAAACCAAACATCTCTAAACAGGAAAAGACAAGACAAAAAAACTGACGGATCAATGTTTTAGTGTTAATTGGAGCTGGGGAAACTCTATTTCCAATTAACTCCACTCCTTTTTCAAACATTTCCTCCATCTTTCTCATAGGGCCATTCATCCTGTGGACTAATCTGGGACATTGTTGATTTTATATCCCACACTCACCAGTGATAGTTAAAGGCAGTATTGGGAAGAGGTGTGACCACCTGGGGGAAAAACACAGTGGGTGGGATGACGATATAAATGGAATTAAAAGTGTAACCTTGCTGACAAGTTCATCAAGCCAGAATCACAGTTCCACAAAGAACCGACACGGTGGCACAGTGGTTAGCACTGCTCCCTCACAGTGTCAGGGACCCAGGTTCAATTCTGGCCCTGGGACACTGTCTGTGTGGAGTTTGCACGTTCTCCCCGTGTCCTGCGTGAGTTTCCTCCGGGTATTCCGGTTTCCACTCACAGTCCTAAGTAAATTGCGTTGAATCTGGAACTCAGTGTGTGCAAAAACACAGCTTTAGACTTGCAGCTAGATCTTAGAACATTGCTGGGGCAGCCCTGTTATAGGTGGGAGAGAGTTGGTGGGATAGAAAATAGGAGCAGGAAAAGGTCATTTTTCCCTTTGAGCCTACTCTGCCATTCATGGCTGATCCTCCGTCTCATCACTATACTCACACACTCTCCCTGTATCCCTTGGCACCTTTGGAAATCTATCTGCTTCCTTCTGAAATATATTCAGCCTTCTGTGGTAGAGAATTCCACAGGTTCACCACCTTCTGAGTCAAAAGGCTTCTCCTCATCTCAGTTCTAAATGGCCCTCTCTGTATCCTGAGACTGTGAGCCTCAGACCCTCCCAGACAGAGGGAATATCATCCCTGCATCCAGTCTGTGTGTGCCTGTCAGAATTTTAACTTGTCCCCTTTTCTCCTCACCTGTCTAAGTTGTCTGCATTATATTTCTTTAATTTATTAGTGTCACAAGTAGGCTTCACTGCAATGAAGTTACTGTGAAAATTCCCTAGTCGCCACACTCTGGCGTCTGTTTGGGTACGCTGAGAGAGAATTTAGCATGGCCAATGCACCCTAACCAGCGCGTCTTTCAGACTGTGGGAGGAAACTGGAGCACCCGGAGGAAACCCACGCAGGCACGGGGAGAATGTGCAGACTCCACATAGACAGTTACCCAAGCCAGGAAACGAACCCGGGTCCCTGGCACTGTGAGGCAGCAGTGCCAAACACTGTGCCACCATGCTGTCCCATGGTGTTTGTTTAGAGGGAGTGTTCTATTTTAGATGTTGTGATTCTTAGGGTGGAACTTCCTAGTCCCACCTGCCACCTGAGAACTGTAGCGGGTGGAACATGGACCTTGTAAAGGTCCGTTGATCTCAGGCGGAATTTTCTGGCCTTGGGACGGGTGTGGCTGGAGTGTCCCACCCTTAGAGACTGACACAAAGCTGACTTTTTGGTAAGTTTAAATCATAGAAGAAAAGATAACGGATGGAATTTTCCCAAATATTTTGAGTGTGAGGCTCTGACTGAAAGTGGGCCTGGAGCTCTCCGACTGCACAGCGAGGTGATAGTCCAGATTTTCAAGTGAATCTTATGAGAAATTGGCAGAGTGTCAGTTCCCTTGAGAAAACTGGAACACTCCAACTCCACAGGCCAGTTTTCTCTCTGGATTTTGTCTCTTTAACACCCAGAAAAGAGTGGGTGAGCTTTCTGCCATCACTCCGGAGAAGTGGGCCTGATAGAGTCTGCATGTCTCTGTAGAGATCTGGACGCCATCTTTAAAGGGCGACCCAAACTGCACAAAAAGTAAACACCCAACCAACCGCCTCCACTACAGACATGGAGAAGCACCCCCCCCCCCCCCCCCCCACCAATGCAACGGCGTTCCAAACTCCCACCCCGAGCTTGAGACTTCTATTGCCCAGGGCGACATGGTGGCGCAGTGGTTAGCACAGCTGCCTCACAGTGCCAGGGACCCGAGTTCGATTCCCAACTAAGGCCACCATCTATGTAGAACTTGCGCATTCTCCCCATGTCTGCATGGGTTTCCTCCAGGTACTCTGGTTTCCTCCCACAGTCCGAAAGATGTGCTGGTTAGGTGCATTGGCAATGCTAAATTCTCCCTCGGTGTACTCGAACAGGCGCCAGAGTGTGGCGACTAGGGGATTTTCACAGTAACTTCATTGCAGTATTAATTTAAGCCTACTTTCAACACTAATAAATAAACTTCTTAAACTTTTTAAAAAACTTTTCTTCAAACTTTTAAAGAAGATTCACAGCCATTGTTACACAAAAGGGTGGGGGGGGGCGGGGGAGGATGGTGTCTGGGGGATGGTGGCTGTTGAAACCTGCTTGTGATAAACTGGTTTCTGCACAGCTCACAAAGTGCCATCCTACAGACACTAAGGCTGGAATTGTGGCATTCATCCCCATGGCACAAGCCCTTGACATTGGCTGCCAGCGGGAACCTCCATCCCACCAGAGTCTACGGTGTTTTGTATGGCTCACCCGTCCCATTGCCAGGAACTGGTGGCAGGAGGTTAGAAGATCCCAATGGCGGGACAAGCTGGAAAGAAATTCCAGCCCAAGTCTTCGGCGGGGGGGAGAGCGGAATGGGTGATTCTATTGATTCTGAGTTTCAGTAAATACCCATCAATAGGGGGTGTAAGTTCACGAGTGAGGGAGGCTGTACAACCCAAATATTTTTTCACATGCTTAGAACTTTTAAGAGACTTCATTCTTTGTCTGTGCAGAAAGCACAAAAGGTGATTCTTGAACCACTATGTCCACTTTTCAAAGTCGCATTCAAAAATTCCTCACTGCATATCGTTTACATTTTGAAAGTTAGGAATATGTTACCATCACTGGGCGTGACAGGCCCTCGTAGAAGACATCGATTGAGTTTGGGCGGCACAGTGGTAGCACTACTGCGCCAGGGACCCGGGTTCAATTCCGGCCTCGGGTGACTGTGTGGAGTTTGCACATTCTCCCCGTGTCTGCGTGGGTTTCCTTTGCATGCTCCGGTTTCCTCCCACAGTCCAAAGATGTGTGGGTTAGGTTGATTGGCCATGCTAAGAAATTGTCCCTTAGTGTCTAGGGACGCGTAGGTTAGAGGCATTAGTGGATATAATATGGGGGTAGGGCCTGGATGGGATTGTGTTCGGCGCAGACTTGATGGGCCAAAGGGCCTCTTTCTGCACTGTAGGGTTCTATAATGCTTCTGTAGATTGCCCCTTTTCATTGCAGCGTTAATGTAACCCTACTTGTGACACTAACAAATAAACTTCAAACTTTTCCTATACAAACAACTGAGTTTTGTGTTTTCCAATGCAGGATCCACACTGGGGACAGACCGTACAAATGCGCACACCCAGGCTGTGAGAAGGCTTTCACCCAGTTATCGAACCTGCAGGTCAGTAAACGAGGGAGCATTTAGATGTTGGATGATTAACTCACTTGAACAAGGCAGGATGTCAGAAACCTGTTCTGCCGCAGTTGTCAAATGGGTCACCTATCCAACCAGAGTGGGTCTGAGCTGAGCTAACTGAACTCAGTTCCGGGAGGGGGGGCAACAGGAATGGCCTTCATAGCGAAACGGGAGAAGAGTAAGCTACAGTAGAAGGTGGGGTGATGATTCAGCATGGGGAAGAGGGAGAATTTTCTGTTTGAACTTTAGGAAGTACAAGATGGGAAGAGCAATCACTCTAATATCAAGGGAACAGAAAACAAGGGCAAGGATACTGTGCAAAGCTCAAGTTTGGTGTTGGCGGAGAGAGACAGAGCAATCACTTCTCAGACAAACTTGAAAACCATATAACTCTTCCACCAACCTACAGGTTTCTTAAACCCAAGTAGGCCTAAATTCAAACCTGCCTTCTTGCTTTACCTCAACTTCTGTTCTACTCTTGGGACCTTACAAAGGTCCTTCTCCAAGGGTCTTCTCCACAGCTTTACCAGGAGGTTGACTCAGGAATAATTTATGATTAAATAGAAATTCCTTGGAACTAAAGCTGGGTCCAGGTACTTCCCCACAACGTGGGGAGAGTTATAGGGCAGACATCAAGATAGACCGGTAGCAGATGTCCACCTGTCCTCTGACCCGTGAACAATGAGGGGAGGCGATGGTCTAATTGTATTTTTGCCGGACTATTCATCCAGGTACCCAGCTAATGTTCAGGGGGATCTGGGCTCGTATCCCGCTATGGCAGATGGTAGAACTTAAATTCAACTTTTAAAAAAATCTGGAATTAAGAATCTACTGATGAGCTTGAAACCATTTTCGACTGTCTGAAAAACTAATCTGATTCGCTCATGTCCTTTAGAAAAGAAATCTGCCGTCCTTACCCGGTCTGGCCTACATGTGACTCCAGAGCCACACCAATCTGGTTGACTCTCAACTGCCCTCCTAGGGCACCTAAGGTTAGGCAATAAATGCTGGCCTAGCGATGCCCCTGCCCCATGAGTGAATAAGATGGTGAAGGTTTCACAAAAATGGGTGAAGGGAATGGATAGATTTGCACTAATGGAAGTTAGACCACATAATCCTGGTACAGGCCTCACTAAGGCCTGAGGCTGGCTGGTTCTGTTTGTACAAATCTTCAAAGGTTAACTCACTGGCAGGGAAGAGCTTTTGAAGGGCCTCAGGATGTAACGTCTAAATATAACTTGAGCAAGTTAAACAGGTGGCCAGAGCAGTGGATTGATTCATTTTTCGGACAAATAAGAGGCGCAAGCCTCCGGCCTAGTCAAAGGGCTCGGATTCTTCCTGAAGGAGTAGAAAACCTGAAGCAACTCCGTAGATCAGAAGAAATATCTTCCACAGAGCGCACAGGAATATTTAGTGCTGGGTATGAATGGCGGCGGTTCAGTAAGAAGCTAAAAGAGAGGAGATGGATGACTCAATCGGGCGGCACAGTGGTTATTAGCACTGCTCCCTCACACCGCCAGGGACCCAGGTTCGATTCCCAACTTGGGTTACTGTCTGTGTGGAGTTTGCATGTTCTCCCCACGTCTGCGTGGGTTTCCTCCAGTTTCCTCCTTGAGTCCAAAGATGTGCGGGTTAGGTTGATTGGCCATGCTAAATTGCCCCTTAGTGTCAAGGGGACTAGCACGGTAAATACATGAGGTTAAGGGGATAGGGCCTGGATGGGATTGTGGTCGGTGCAGAATCGATGGGCTGAGTGGCCTCCTTCTGCACTGCAGGGATTCCATGTTTCGAGAGAGCTTTCTATAGGGAAAGTGAAGCAGGGTTTGTGATGAGGTGGCCTGTGGATGGACAGGGATTGGCGAGCTAATGGGTCTGTTGTCAAATGCCACGTTGGTAGAACTTGCACCTCTGTGTGAGTTGAGTCTGAGGCTCACCCCGGCATTGGGTGTATAATCCTGGCAGGTCATTTCAAGGCACCACGGTGCTGCTTGAGAAATTAACAAATTTGGAGTTGCATTAGACTACGCAGCCCCTTAAACTTGTTCCGCCATATAATAAGATCATAACTGATCTCATTTAACTTCAACTTGACATTCCTGCTTACCCCCACTCACCTTTCACCTCCCTGCTTATCAAGAATCTATCTACCTCTGCCTTAAAGATGTTTAAAGACTCTGCCACAATTAACTTTTGAGGAAGAGAATTCCACAATCCAATTTGTTTCCTCATCTCTGTCTTGGGTCACCACTTATTTTGAGTCGTTGATCCCGAGTTCTAGATTCCCTGACAAGAGGAACCATCCTTTCCACGTCCACCCTGTCCAGTTCCCCTCAGGAACTTACATTTCCTGCCCCACAAAGGAGGCAATGGCATAGTGATATTGTCACTGGACTAGTATTCCAGTAACTTCATTGCAGTGTTAATGTACACCTGCTTGTGACAGTTGTGACACCAAAGATGCACGGGTTAGGTTGATTGGCCATGCTAAAAATTGCTCTTAATGTCCTGAGATGCGTGGGTTAGAGAGATTAGTGGGTAAATATGTAGGGATATGGGGGTGGGGCCTGGGTGGGATTGTGGTCAGTGCAGACTCGATGGGTGAATGGCCTCTTTCTGTACTGTAGGGTTTCTATGATTTCTATGAAATAAACTTAAACTTAATGTTCTAGGGATCGGAGTTTGAATCCCACCATGACAGATAGTGAAATTTGAATTTGATAAAAATTTGGAATTAGGAATCTACTGATGTCCATGAAACCATTGTCGATTGTCGGAAAAAAACCATCTGTTTCACTAATGTCCTTTAGGAAGGGAAATCTACAATTCTGGCCTAGCCTACATGTGACTCCAGGTCCACAGCAATGTGGTTGACTCTTAACTGCCCTCTGAAATGGCCTAGTTAGCCATCCCGTTCAAAGGCAATTAGCAATAGGCAATATATGCTGGCCCAGTCAGCGATGCCCACATCGTCTGAACAAATAAAAAGAAATCCAAACCTTTGATCACCCAGGCACAGTGAACACCAGAGAGTCAAGGCAGGTCAGAGTACAGACCGTGTAGAGTTTGTAATCTTCATTAATCCTCAGAAGTCTAGTGAACTGGTCACAGACCGAAGAAATTCTTCCACCATCGAACCAAATCCCAGTTGCCCCTGCGGGGGTGGAAAGCTCCAACTGCTGGGCATTCAGCCAGTTTCCACGTCAATCCTCAATTGGCACCATCCATTTCATTTGCCTTTTGTGAGACCCGGCTCCTCACACATCTTCTGCTTTATGCTAGCTGACTTTACACGAGTAACACTGCTTCAGAAGTTAACCCACTGGCAGGGAGCTTTTAGAGCCCCTCAGGATGTGATATGTAAACGCTGTCTTATCTTGCTCATTTTTTTGTTTTTGCAGTCGCATCAACGACAGCATAATAAAGACAAGCCGTACAAATGTCCAAATTGCTACAGAGCGTACTCAGACTCCGCCTCACTTCAGATCCACCTCTCTACACATACGGTTAAACACACTAAAGCCTACTGCTGCAGCATGTGTGGAAGAGCCTACACCTCAGTACGTATCGGTGACTCTCTTCCCAGTGAACACTGCTTCAACCAGCACGCGATATCAAGGAGTTTCCTTTTAAAAACATATTGATTTAATTCCATATTTTTGCCCCCAAAACACAGACTCCTATTGATATGGGTATCATTAAATGGTGCAATGTACACAACACTCATTAGTGCTGGGATACGGGATATTGATCAGTGCTGGGATATGGGATATTGATCAGTGCTGGGATATGGGATATTGATCAGTGCTGGGATATGGGATATTGATTAGTGCTGGGATATGGAATATTGATTAGTGCTGGGATATGGGATATTGATTAATGCTGGGACATTGATTAGTGCTGGGATATGGGATATTGATTAGTGCTGGGATATTGATTAGTGCTGGGAAATGGGATATTGATTAATGCTGGTATATTGATTAGTGCTGGGATATGGGATATTGATTAGTGCTGGGATATGGGATATTGATCAGTGCTAGGATATGGGATACTGATCAGTGCTGGGATATGGGATATTGATTAGTGCTGGGATATGGAATATTGATTAGTGCTGGGATATGGGATATTGATTAATGCTGGGACATTGATTAGTCCTGGGATATGGGATATTGATTAGTGCTGGGATATGGGATATTGATTAGTGCTGGGATATGGGATATTGATCAGTGCTGGGATATGGGATATTGATTAGTGCTGGGATATGGAATATTGATTAGTGCTGGGATATGGGATATTGATTAATGCTGGGACATTGATTAGTCCTGGGATATGGGATATTGATTAGTGCTGGGATATGGGATATTGATTAGTGCTGGGATATTGATTAGTGCTGGGATATTGATTAGTGCTGGGATATTGATTAGTGCTGGGATATGGGATATTGATTAATGCTGGTATATTGATTAGTGCTGGGATATGGGATATTGATTAGTGCTGGGATATGGGATATTGATTAGTGCTGGGATATGGGATATTGATCAGTGCTAGGATATGGGATACTGATCAGTGCTGGGATATGGGATATTGATCAGTGCTGGGATATGGGATATTGATCAGTGCTGGGATATGGGATATTGATTAATGCTGGGATATTGATTAGTGCTGGGATATTGATTAGTGCTGGGATATGGGATATTGATCAATGCTGGGATATGGGATATTGATCAGTGCTGGGATATTGATTAGTGCTAGGATATGGAATATTGGAAGTATATTGGCCGCTCTTTCGCAGTCACTGGATCAAAATCCTGGAATTTCTTCCCTAACGGCATTGTGGGTCAACCCACAGCATGTGGACTGCAGCGATTCAAGGAGGCAGCTCACCACCACCTTCTGTAGGGCATCAAGGAATGGGCAATAGGTGCTGGCCAGCCAGTGACGCCCATGTCCCATTAATGAATAAAAAAGAACTAAACCTCACACAGTGTTCGATGATTCCATTGCATGAAGACCCAGTGCTGAAATTGTTGATTTTTGTTTTATCATTTGCAGGAGACATACCTCATCAAGCACATGGCAAAGCATACGGCAGTGGAACACGCAATCGACACCCACTCCCCTCAGAGAACGGAATCCCCCAGTTGCCCTGTTCGGATTTCCCTCCTTTAATCGACGCCTCGTGTTTGAACTCCAGGAAGTGGGCGCTCCGGGGGCGTAGTTCCGGTGCTTTCTGCGGATGGATGAGGAGTTTTTTTCCCCCCCCCACCTTCCCCGTTTGTCTCCTCCCGCTATTTATTCGGCCTCTGGGGAGAGGCATCCAACCACAGGCAGTAACACTCGCACCGAGTTCCTCGGAGCGCCGAGACTCCCAAAGACTACGACGGCACATTTTGAGCCGGGTGTCGTCCGTTGCCGAGGAGGTGAGTGCCTGCATCCCTCGGAGGAATGCCTTCCGTTGCTGGGCAACGGCACTGGAAGCAAGGACGTAACCGACAGACTGGTAACTTCCTCAGTAAGGGCATTGGATCCGTACTGTCCGAGACTTAATAAGCTGTGTCTGAGAGCACCACTTTTATTCATGTTTAATACGTCTTACTATTACACAGGAAGACTGCGGAGGAAAAAAAAAGATAAGTGAATCAAACTAGATATAGAATTATTAAACAGTATCTCACCTTGTTGTTCTGTGATAGTGCGACAATTCTAGTTTTCAATTATCGGTTATTAGCTAATACGAATTATTATACTAAATGTACGGTCAATTCCCGTGTGTTTAATTGATGTCTTTGCCCTACCTTCCGTACAGGCCCAGACACAACTCATTTTTACCATGCGTCCTAACTGGTTCAATACCCAGTAGCCACGTCCACCCTCACAGAACACGTCTGCGATAACGTAGACTGCTTTTAATGCCCACCTGTACTGCCTCCGTGCGCTTGAGGCAAGTTACCGCAAACAGCAGGAATCCAGTTTGAGTGTGCCTTTAATTGCAGTGCCCGAGGGGAAGAATGGGCATCTGCCGAGCGAAAGGACTCGCATCAGTTTAATCGCGTCTCGAAGGCTGCGGATGAGGAAGTAGATTCTGAGGCGCGTTGAAGACACGTGGACTCAGCCTTCGGGCAGACTGCGCCCCCACCACCCCAACCCAGTGTTCAAACATTGTCAGTGCCATTCAGGCAGTGATCAAATCCTGGCCTTGTCCCAATGCCCGCTGTTTACCACGCTTTGCTAACAAGACATCTCCACGCCCTGTTATTTTTGTTACGATCATGGAATCCGTAGAACCTCCGCAGTGCAAAAGGCAGCCGTTCGGCCCATCGAGCCTGCGCCGACCATAATCCCACCCAGGCCCTATTCCTGTAACCCCACATATTCATCCTGTTAACCTCCACCTCCACGCGCCCCCCGCCCCCCCCCCGACACTAAGGGTCAATTTAGCATGGCCAATCAAACTAACTCGCGCAGCTTTGGAGTGTGGGAGGAAACCGGGGCACCCGGAGGAAACCCACGCAGACATGGGGAGAACGTGCACACTCTACACAGGCAGTGACCCGAGGCTGGAACTGAACCTGGGTCCCTGGCGCAGTGCTGACCACTGTGCCACCCTGCACCCCCCCCCCCCCCCCCCATGTCTTGTCATCTGCTGGAGTTGCACCAACTCATCACCCACACCCAACCATGAGTTCTATCTTATTTTAACCACGGGTTATATCTTAAAGGGGTCAGTACAAAAGCGACTGGCAAATCTCTTTTTTTTCTCCCTCCCACAAAGTAAATCCTGCTGAAAGACATCCTGATGATGTCTTTGTGACAAAGGTGCTAACAATTTCCCGGAAGCAAAAGAGATTTGCCGAGTTCTCTGGCATGATGTCTGACTCCTTTTAATAAGGTGGGATGACTGACCTCAGACTCAATTCTAGGGGTTCAAATGGTTTCTGTCCAGAAAGGATGCTCCGGGAGTGCATTCTGGGCTGGAATTTAATCTAGGGGCTATGAGGCGGTTTATATATGGACCAGAACGTAGGAGTGTGTTAAAGACTGGAATCCATTCAGCAGCTCCAGGTGACTTCAGTGAGCTTATGTCGTAGATGTGTGATTCATATTTAGACTTCAGACTCGGGAGTGAGTTTAAAGAATGGAATCTAATCACAGCGTAGATCGGAAAGAAGTGAAGCACGAGTTGTCTGGAGAGAGATCTGAACCTTGAGGTTCAATACTGTTCCACTACCTCCGAGACCCAGAGTTGAAAAGTGTGGTAAACGAAAGGGGGTGGACTTGTCGAATCTCTCTGTGCTGTAAAGGGGCCACCTATGGGACCGAGCATCAACAACATAATTTGGACGTAAACTGGTGGTCGCACTGAGGTGGGAGGGGGAGAGATCAGGGAGGGGCACTGCGAAGGAAAATGCCGCACCGCTGCGATTGGACTTGCTCGTCCAGGGCGGGACTCAAACAGATTGTTGGAGCGGAGTAGACGGAACTTCCCTCTGCAATCTCACTGTGGGAGGAGAGCTTGGGGATGATGGTGGACAAGCGCTGAAGGTGGAATCAAGGCTGTGGACTGCGACAGGGAGGGACTCAGCAACATACAGCTGCACCAATGGTCTATAATGAGTGGACACTGCAATCTTGGGGTTTGCTGAACAACGCTTAGACAACCAATGCGTCCAATTGTGCTGGTCCTGAGTTATCATGTCCCTTTTTTTTTAAATTAAGATCCGTATGTCATCTTTTCATAGTGTTATTTCAAAGAGATTTATACAACAGAGTCAATGATAGTAAGCTTTTCTTTAATTTGTTTTATATATTATATATATTATATATATATAAATATGTGTAATTCATATAAACCCCGAGGCAACGTCATTCTTAGCCTGCGAACATAGATTTAAACATGGCCTACACTCTCACTACTCTGATGTTCTTGTGGAACAGTATATATGTTAAAACTTTTGGAAAATTGTTTGTGGGGCAAGGGCGGGTCACTAAGAGGGATTGTCTCAAGGTTGGTTCCAATGAATGGCCCCTATCTGAGTGGGCTAGAAGGCTGGCCATTCAGCAGTGGGACCTGGCATTGAATGGGTGAAAATTCCTCTCCCAATGGTTGGGTGCCAGGGTGCCGCTGGGTGGCAGCTCTGAGTGACATTGTGCTCCAGGCAGCCTGCAGCACCAAGCGGTGCTAACATGGGACTCTCCTTCAGTGAGAAGGAAAAAAATGACTCCTCAGTTTTTGGGGAATTACTTCCTTCAGCCACGGCGTGCTGGCACAAGTGGTAAACTCAGCAGGATGATTCCCATTAGCCACTGTCCCTAACAAAAAAAAAAGTGTTTAATAGGGACGCATTTTGGATCATTCTGTAGCTTACCACTGCATCTGGGATGTACACCGACCAGAGGAAATGGTTTCGCTGCCTCTACGGTGTCATTAACACACGGTTACCAAAGGTGTTCTCTGCCCACTGTGGCCTATCACCGTGGTAAATGTGATGGGGACGCGTCCGCCAGTTGCAGCTGTTGACATATAATGGCTGGGATTTTCCAGCCTTTCACATCAGTGGGATTTTCCAGCCTTTCCCATCAGTGGGATTTTCCAGTCCCAGCAAAGATGATCCACCCCTCCCCCCGCCATGTAGACATTGGCAAGATTGGAAGAGAACATACCACCGTCGGCCAATGGCAAGCTGCCATTGTTTGTGGGAGGAGTTGTGGGAAAATTCCATCCACGGTGACCAGAGGGCGCTTTACATAGTGGAAGGAGACAGGGGTCTTTATTGTGTGGCTGGCTCTGCTGTGCCTGGCCTGAGAGCACTTAATGTTGACAGTAATTTAGAAAAAGCTTTTAAAAAGCTCTACATTAAGAAAGGTAGAGGGGAGAAATGAGACGTTTGTACTTTTCATGAGCAAGGAGGCATGTGATTTAACCTACTGAACTGGGCCCTATATGTCACCTGGAGAATATACCTTGAGAAAGGAAATGATGCTGCTTCTTGGTTTGAGGGGCACTGGGGAGAGGGTTGTCGGTTTGGGAGGAAACATTATCATTGGTGCTTAAATTATTCAGATTACGACCTGTGGAGGAAATATTAAAATTACTCCTATGGGTCCAATTCTGTACTCATCATCCCATAGACCGTATGTGGTCCTGGAGACACACACTGCTGTGTTTGATGAGTGACTGTATATTCCAGTACTGTAGAGAGGATGTTGGGGGAATATTTTTATTCACACAGAGTTGGAGGACTGTTTGCTGCAGAAGGCTGTGGAGGCCAGATCATTGAGTGTCTTTAAGACAGAGATAGATAGGTTCTTGATTAATAAGAGGATCAAGGGTTATGGGGAAAAGGCAGGAGAATGAAGGTGAGAAAAATATCAGCCATATCAAACTCGATGGGCCGAGTGGCCTAATTCTGGTCTCATGGTCTTATGGAGGAGGTTCTTTCTCCTCCAGCTTTACATGTTTTGTAACTGTTATCCTTTCCCGCACACACATTTCACCCTCCTGTCCTGAAGTTACTCATAGAATCATAGTATCACAGAATCCCTACAGTGCAGAAGGAGGCCATTCGGCCCATCAATCCTACACCAACAACGGTCCCACCTCGGCCCTATTCTCGTATCGCTATGTATTTACTCTGCTAATATCCTGGACACTAAGGGACAATTTTTGCATGGTCAATCTACCTAACCTGCACATCTTTGGACTGTGGGAGGAAACCAGAGCACCTGGAGGAAATCCACGCAGACAGGAGGAGAATGTGCAAAGCCCAGACAGACAGTGATCCGATGCTGGAATTGAACTCTGGACCCTGGTGCTGTGAGGCAGCAGTCCCTAATTGCCTTTCAACTGAGTGGCTTGCTAGGCCTTTTCAGAGGGTAGTTATGAGTCAGCCACATTGTTGTGGGGGTCTGGGAGTCACATGTAGACCAGGCTGGTTAAGGATTTCCCTCCTTCAGTGAACCAGATAGATTTTTACAATGGTAGTTGTCATGGTCACCACTGGCTTTCCGTTACAGATTTTTAAAAAATTAACTGAATTTTAAATTCCACTAGCTGCGACGGTGATATTTGAACCCAAGTCCTCAGAGCATTAGCCTGATTACTAGCCCACAACATTATCCCTATGCCACCATCTTCCCCCTTGTTTGCATCAGCACCAACCTGCTGCTATCTCCTAGGAACCAAGCTCCAACTTTCACAGCACCAGTCAGCTGTAGGCAATTGGGACTCGTTGGGAGGGTACCATGGCTGGCATGGACTGGTTGGGCCGAAGGGCCTGTTTCTGTGCGCTGTGACTGTAACTCACAACAGATGAGCTGTGCTCGTGACAGTGCTTTAGTAACATTACAAAGCATAATGAAAGCTTGAGAGCTTTATAATTGTCATCTAAACGCAGAGTGTTAAATTCCTGCATTGGACCAATGGATATAGTTGTGTGTTTCTGAAAAGTAAGAACCATTGGCTTTGCTGTTCCTTTATCCAACATTCTGGAATTTGAAAATGATAAATAATCTGAAGCTTAAACATCTACTGAACTTGTATAACTTTCTAGGAGGCCTGTAGGGAAGGGCTCGTACAGAGGTGTGGAGTTGGCGTAAGGTGGGTGAAGTCCTTTAGCTTAGTCGTGGATTTTGGAGAGGGGGTGCTGAAGAACTCAAATGTTTCATTCCTGTCCTTGCTCAAACCCCCTCTCAGCAGCATCCGTGACATGCCAGCGCAGCACGGTCCCAGATTCAACCTGCGGCCTGTGCAAAGTTAGTTGTAAGTTGTGTTGGGGGAGGGGTAGTGGGGGAAGCACAGCGATCGGCATCCACATTCCTAGGCTAGCGAAGGAGAAGGTTAGTCAGAGTTCCTGCTGCCAGTGTGGCTGCTGTGGGCCAGGCTGATCCGTGATGCTCACCGTGGTCAAACAGCCCACTGGCATTCACAGTCTGGCTTCGCACATGTAGAACTGGCGAGATCCAGTGGTCTCTTCTTGGCAGTGCCCTCAGGCGCAGTGCCCTCAGGCGCAGTGCCAAGGGGAAGAAGCTGATGTTTTTTGATTGGATAATATGCAGATAACAAGGGCCAGGTCATGGTGTCCGTCATGTGATGTTTGACACATGCTTGAACATATCACACGGGATTATCATGGGTCTGTTTCGGGCTGCGGTTCCCTGTGTGTTAAATAAGAAAGATGGTGGCAATTAACTGCCTGTGGTTAAAATGAGAGCAAACAGGCACAGTGGGTAGGATTTTACAGCCTTGCTTATCCTAAAACCATAAAATCCCGCCCAAGGTGAATGGACCTTCCCAGGGCCCGCCCCCCTCACCTGCTCCAGTTCCTGTGATGGGTGAGACAGTAAAATTCCAACCAGTGTGTGGGATGTGGAAAAGTTCCCTTATTGATTTAGTGGCTCATAGTGGCATTCTATCACATTTTACTCCCTTCCCGTCTTATTTCTCCCACCACCTCTGAGGCGCAGGGCAAACAAATAATTCTCATCCCTTTTCCAGTGCTCTGTAAACTTTGCCATGCGGACTTTCTTGGGATTTAGGGAGTTCCCTCCTTCCGCTTTGGGGCCTTGGCTGGTTGGGTAAAATTGGAAACTCAGCCAGTGATGAACCCTGGACCCAACAACTGATCTGCAGCACCCATTAATGGTGAACCCTTAGAAAGTGACTGTTTGGTTAATTTGTTGTTGTCGGTATGGGCTGGGTGAATGTTTACCGTTTCGAAAGCTGCTATGACTGAGAATTAGAAATAGAAACCCTGCATTGCAGAAAGAGGCCATTTGGCCCATCGAATCTGCACCGACCACAATCCCACCCAGGTCCTACCCTTTTACCCCGACATATTTACCTGCTAATCCCTCCAACCTAAGCATCTCTAAGGGGCAATTTTTATCATAGCCAATCAACCTAACTGACACATCTTTGGACTGTGGGAGGAAACTGGAGCACCCGGACGAAACCCACACAGACACAGGGAGAACGTGCAAACTCCGCATAGACATTGACCCAAGCCGGGAATCGAACCTGGGTCTATCCCTACATCTTTACCTGCTAATCCCTCCAACCTACGCATCTCAGGACTCTTAAAGGACAATTTTTAGCATGGCCAAACAACCTAACTGGCACATCTTTGGACTGTGGGAGGAAACCGGAGCACCTGGAGGAAACCCATGCAGACATGGGGAGAATGTGTAAACTCTGCACAGACAGTGACCCAAGCTGGGAATCGAACCCAGGTCCCTGGAGCTGTGAAGCAGCAGTGCTAACCACTGTGCTACCATGCCGCCAAGTTAGTTCAAAGGCGGCGTCACTCAAACTTTATCTAAACCTTCACTAAAATTGAGAATTCCTAAAGTTTCCAAAATTGGAATCCAAATAGAAATTAATACTGGCGCAGTAAACATATCGTGGCTTCCGCAAATCTTGTAAATATGATTGGATACAGCAGATGTTGCTAGCGTCACCTAGTGGCCAGTCAGCACTATTACACCACTGGTGGTGAATCAGTTTAGACCCATCACATCTGTTCCATGATGTCTCACTGGGAGGTCAGCCAGCTGTTTGGGTTTGAACACTTGTACTTCTCCAGACCAACTTGGCAACACTATTTACAGCCAATCCACTTACCGGGTTGCCATGAAATAAGCTATCGGTGCCAAACGACGTTATCTGCACATGAGTCATGGGGAATCACAATGTTAGGAATCTGCCACCTGCCCCTTTGTAAAACAGATCCACTCCAGGTACCATTTCAGACTGCAGACTTGTCACTGAATGGTCCGGGTGACACTACAAGCAACACTGACTAAGCAAACAGACAACCGCTCTCACCTTCTGATGATCCCGGTACAAACTGTGTTCTTCACTAATTCCCTATTCCAAAAGTGTCATTTTTTTCTGAGCATTAGAAGTCTTTTGGTCATTCTAATTCATTCTCACCCTCCAGCCTGCTCTCTCAGGATGGCCTCAATGAGTAGCCTCTGCTGTCTCATTTTTGTAGGGTTGTGGTCAGCGACTATTTGACTATCAAAGACATCGCAGTTTATCGTACCCTCAGCTGACATGCACAAACTTCCCTGTCCCACGCAAGACAGTGCATAAGGGTTGGGTTAATCCTTTGAAAGGGACAATTTATTTCATTACAACAGGTTGCCAACTTGGGACACCGTCTCTTTCATCTCTTCCGCACGTTCGAATCCTTTAATTTCACAGCTTTAGTGACAAACATGTCATGGTACAAATGCCCTGTGCCTGGGTGTGACATGATGTGGAGATGCCGGCATTGGACTGGGGTAAAACAGGAAGAAATCCCACAACACCAACTTAAAGTCCAACAAGTTTATTTGTAGCAAATGCCGCAAGCTTTCGGAACAAGCGTAACATAGCAGGCAGGAGTGCAGAATGCAGGGCTGTCCCCGCTGCCATTGAACAGCCTGGTTGGGTTTCAGCAGCGAGGACAGTTTTGGCAGTGAAACATAAAGCAAAGATTTGGCCAGGAGGAGTTAGTCACAACAGCACGATCTGATTAAACACCGTTTCTTCTAAGATACCACCGTTCACTCAGGCGGAATTTTCCCATCCTGCTGCGGTGAACAGAGATTTGGTTGGCTGCCAAATTCTCTGACCTCGCTGCAGTGGGAGTGTGGTGTGAACGGGCAGTAAGATCACGCCCAGGATGTTAAAGGGGTAGCCTCAGTACCCGCAAGCTAGAAATAGGAAAACAAAGCCAGATAGGGCTCCCTCCTCTCTGTATTCTCTGTGTCTTGCCTGAAAAAAATACATGCGTTGAGCTGACCAGGTGCATTTGCGATGCCTCTCACAGTCAAATGACCCGCTTGGAGGACTTGATATATATGTGCCAACCCATGTTGGTGACCAACATGAGATGGCTTTGGTGCCCATGTTCAAACTCTTTAAAGAGTGGAGATGCCACCTTGTCCCTTAACGAATGCGATCTTTAGTGCCAGTGCAGCTTACATTCAGAGAAGCAGGCAAACTAGCTGCAACTTGCCAAGTGGAATGATAATCAGTTTTCGTTATTGGTTGCAACCCATATATGATGTCCTAATGTTCTTCTCCTGGGGAGAGATCAAGTTCGGGTTGCAGCCTATGTGTCAAGTAAATGGGTTTGAATCGAATATTAAGATGCTGAAACCAACGTGGCAGCATTGGTACGGTGATGGGCAAGGCCAGTAAGGGTGTTTAACATAGGGAATTGGACACACCAGTCTGATAGCTATTACTCAATTCGTATTTTGTTCCATGGATTAATACTGTAACTTCGCTCTGTTAAGAAATGCCATCAATTTCACAATGCTCCTTGTGAAAGCCTCAGCGTTATCAAGAATTCTTCACTTGTAAGCAGTCAGTGCCCAATTCACGACGGTGGATCCCAGTATGAGCCAGCATCCTTGGGAGAAAAGAATATGGAGGTGTACAAGAGATGGACAAATTTTCTGTTACAGTATTACATCGAGCTGGCTCATAACTAATCTTACACTGCCAATTCAAGTTTATTGTTTTGCAAGCAATGAATTGTTGATGACAATTGAGTGACCGATGTTGACAACTTTTCTTTTTAAAAGGTACTGTTTTGAAATTTGAGCTTTTTTTTGGCAAAATAGCTGGAAATATCTTCTGTTTTATCTTAGTTTTAAAACTGGTCAGTTATTGCGGGAGAGGTTTTTAAGACCGCCTGTTTGCCTCCTGCGGTGAGTCTAGTCCAGTGTACTGTAATGAGTAGATTTTTGGTTTGCTGCTTCTGACATAGAACTCGCCCAGCTGGGACCAGGTATTTTAAAACTTGTGCATTCTGCTCCCCCAGTGGAACATCCTCACAGAGCGAAAACCGTGTACTGATTTCCTGAGAGCTGTTCTCAGCTGACGAGCTGTGGGCCTAGCCTGGGGGGTGAGGGGAGCGGGCAATTGGAGAACCGACTCCCCCTCCCCCACGCCCCCCCTGATGCCTAAACACCGGAGGCAAGTCATGGGAAGGCATGACATTTACTGGCTGATGAAGGTGACCCATTAAAACGCTTCGAGGTGAGGGAGCAGAGAACAGAATGTGAGCACAGCGAGAGGGGTCCAATGTTCCAGTGCTTCCCATTGATAAAATATTACCAAAAGTGAACACCCCTTGCAACGAAACTCTTCAGGTCTAACAAGGTTCTATCTTCAAAGCCAATCTTCAGGGATTAGAAATCCCAATCGTCAGAATTTGTATTCAAAAACTTAACCCAATCTCTTGATTTTTTTTTAAATGCAAGTTTTGACACCTGCATTAAAGCAGGTGTCACGGTGGCACAATGGTTAGCACTGCTGCCTCACAGCGCCAGGGACCCCGGTTCAATTCCGGCCTCGGGTGACCGTCTGTGTGGAGTTTACACGTTCTCCCCATGTCTGCGTGGGTTTCCTCCGGGTGCATCGGTTTCCTCCCACACTCCAAAGATGTGCAAGGTTAGTTGGATTGGCCGTGCTAAATTGCCCCTTTGTGTCGGGGATTAGCAGGGTAAATACATGGAGTTACGGGGATAGGGCCTGGGTGGGACTGTTGTTGGTGCAGACTCAATGGGCTGACTGGCCTCCCTCTGCATTGTAGGGATACTATGAAAGTTGCATTCAGCGTACAATCTGTGTAAACCGTTGCTGACCAGAATTTATACCCTTGATATCTGCATTACGTTTATAATCAATTGCCTTGTCAGGGTTTCTCTCCCTCACCACTCTGCCCTTCCTGGCCCTTGCTGTGGAATGTATCCATGTAGTTACCCGGCAGGAAGTTTTACTCGGTGCCCTCGCTGCTACACCGTTGTAAACCTGTGGACAATGTGGCATAACCTCAGGAAGCAATAACTTGTGGACACTAAGTACCCAGGCTCCCAAACCAATCTCATCTCTGAGTATCCCATCTCAAGCGAATTTTCCACAAAACCCTTCACCCTTGGCTGGAATTCTCCGACCTCGCCCGCAGCTTAGGATTTTCCGGTCCCGCCGCAGTGAATGGAGATTTGGTCAAATTCTCCATTCTCGCTGGCAGCGGAGAATTCTGGCCCTTGTGTAACTGAGCCAAAAACTCGACTGTCAGGTTAGACCTCCACCGACGCACTGATAACACTGAAACCATGGAATAGGTGCCATTTGACTAAAGATCTAACTGTGTTCTCCAATTGATTGAGTAAAAATCTTGATAAACCAGTGGTGTAACTGTCAAGTACAGCTAACATTACCTTTATGAAGAATGGTCTCCATGGAGACAAATGCAGATGCAAATTAATGCCCTCAGTTCCGCATCATCCAGAGGTCATGGACCACATCATCCAGACTACATCAATCCAGATCCACATCATCCAAAGGCCAGTTAATTATTTTTTAGCCAATTAGTCTATTCATTTACATTGAACAGTAACACGACTCAGAGCAAATTTTAAATAGCTGCCAAAGGGGCCGAGACAAACCATTTTGAAGGGGGACTTCAGGGTGACCTTATTCACATTGGAACTGGGCGACATTATGGTTCCTCCCCCCCTCCCCTCCAGTGCAGAAAGAGGGCACCCTGCCCATTGAGTCTGCACCAACAACAATCCCACCCAGGTCTCACCCCCGCAAACCCACACATTCGCCCCGCTAATCTCCTTGACATGAGGGGGCAATTTAGCATGGCCAGCCCACCTAAGCTGCACACCTTTGGAGTGTGGGAAGAAATGTAGGGATATGGGAATAGAACCTGAGTGGGATTGTATTCGGTGCAGACTCGATGGGCCGAAGGGCCTCTTTCTGCATTGTAGGGTTCTATGATTCTATGAAACCCAAGCGGACACGGGGAGAAGTTGCCAACTCCACACAGACAATGACCCGAGGCCAGAATCGAACCTGGGTCCCTGGCGCAGGGAGGCAGCAATACCAACCACACGTGCCTGCCTACTCAATGAGTTTTCAAGGGCGACACCTGTAAGCCAGTAAACTGAGCCATCTTCTTTCAGACTCCACCTCGCTGCTAAGCGTGCATGTTGTGGGATCGCCGTATTTCTCCTCTTGGGGTGGGCGAACTGTGCACCAGGGCTGTGTGATTTTGCCAGTGTGCCCTTTGGGTGGGCAAGTTTCCTGGCGGAGAAAGTGAAATTGGATAAACCACCTTTAAATGTGATCGTATTAAACACTACTCAACAGCTATGACAATGGAACTAAATTTTAATGTTACCCCTCACCGCTGTGTACATACAAGTAAATGTTTTAAAACTTTACTATGTCAATGACTACATCTACCACATACTAATTTCATTTGAAACTTTCGAGATAAAATGTCTGTTATTTTTATACACATTTAAAAGCCTTAAAATATATAAAATTTCCTTTTTTTCCTCCAGTTTATTTTTTAAATATGTATTGTACTCATTACTGAGTTTTGAAGCTACCATTTTTTTTTAAGTGAGTGTTGTATTTAATACTCTTCCCCTCTCTCTCTTAGCATGAGGTTAATGTGGATGAAATAATACGAAATGAAAAAATGATGTTTCGTCTGGTGCAACGTTGAGTACGAATCAATCGTAACCCGGTATATTGTAGTTTTTAAGAAAAAAAAAACTTTTTTTTTACTTTTCTTTTGCATCTGTCTTCGAGTGTGATATCTAAGCATTGCCTGGAATGATTGTGTACTTCATGGACCAACACATTTTAAAAGAAAAGTTTGCTTTGTATTGTAATAAAAAAAATTTGTATCTTTCTGTTATTGAATAAAATATAAACATACACAGCAGCCTCTGTTCATTTGTCACTAACAAAGACCTGCGTTTATGTGGTGCCTTCAATGTAACGACAGATGAGGGAAAGCTCAGTCAAGGTGGTGGATTCTAAAGGACACAGAAAATGAGGCGGGAGGGGAGGAGAGAATTTTGCCGCTTTGCACCAGGTCGGCTAAGCCATTGGCAGAAACTGTTCAAGTACAGGAACTTGGAGGTAGAAAGAGTGCAAAGTTGGAGAAACGTACAGTTTTCCGAGTATTGTTCAACTGGAAAAAGAGATAGGGAAGGGTAGGGGTGCGGGGGGATTTGAAGTTTATTTATTGGTGTCGCAAGTAGGCTTACATTAACACTGCTGTGAAGTTACTGTGAAAATCCCCTAGTTGCCACATTCTGGCTCTTGTCTAGGCGGCAGAGTGGTTAGCACTGCTACCTCACAGCACCAGAGAGCTGGGTTCGATTCCCGGCTTGGGTCAATGTCTGTGCGGAGTTTGCATGTTCTCCCCGTGTCTGGGTGGGTTTCCTCCGGGTGTTCTGGTTTCCTTCTGCAGTCTGAAAGACATGCTAGTTAGGTGCATTGTCATGCTGAATTCTCCCTCAGTGTACCCGAACAAGCGCCGGAGTGTGGCAACCAGGGGATTTTCACAGTAACTTCTTTGCAGTGCTAATGTAAGTCTCCTTATGATGCCAGTAAATAAAATATAAACTTTTGGGTACACTGAGGGAGAATTTAGCATGGCCAATGCTCCTAACCTGCACAACGTTCAGAGGAAACTGAAGCACCTGGAAGAAACCCACGCAATACGGGGAGAATGTGCAGATTCCACACAGACAGTCACCCAAGCTGGGAATCGAACTCGGGATCCTAGTGCTGTGTGGCAGCAGCGCTAACCACTGTGCCACCATGCCACACAGATGAAAATGTTAAATCTGTGGTGGCACAGCTGTTTTCATGTACATTCCAGTAGTTTGTATTCTGTAATGATAATTTTGAAGCTTCCCTGACAATCAGTAAACGTGCTGCGTACTTCACAACACCACTTGGTGCATATTTGATTCACTTAACTGCAAAAGATAAGGGAATAAAAATTAAGAAGTGAAGTTTGGTGACCAGCAAAGTGGATGTTAAGTTTGCTTTTTGGAAATTGGAAAGATGTATGATTAACCACAATAGGCAATAGCTTACTGACTAATAGTCGGAGGCAGCATGGTGGCACAGCGGTTAGCACTGCTGCCTCACAGCTCCAGGGACCCAGGTTTGATTCCCGGCTTGGGTCACTGTCTGTGTGAAGTTTGCGTGTTCTCCCACGTGTTTGCGTGGGTTTCCTCCCACAGTTGGAAAAATGTGTTGGTTCGGTGCATTGGCCATGCTAAATTCCCCCTTGGTACACCCAAAAAGGCACCAGATTGTGGTAACTAGGGGATTTTGCTCAGTAGAAACCCTACAGTGCAGAAAGAGGCCCTTTTGAGCCTGCACCAATCCCACCCAGGCCCTACTCCCACATCCCTACATATGTACCCGCTAATCCCTCCAACCTGCACATCTCACGACACTGAGGGGCAATTTTAGCATAGCCAATCAACCTAACAATGTATTGCTAATGTAAGCCTACTTGTGACACTAATAGATAAACTTTATAAAGAAAGATTGTGACCTGGAGGAAAACATTGATGACATTGCCCTGCTTGATGGTAAGGGTTGCAGGAGAGGGAGAGACGGTTGAAATAACATTCCAAAGTTGCTGAAACACTCTTGGAATATAGTTGTACTGAAAGAAATTTGTTTTGGATTGTTTGTCAATGTTTTACAAAATAAAAATCAAACTAGGATGTGGAAAGAAATGTCCATTATTAAAGTTTGTGTGTGTTTCTGCCCCATTGGCATTAGAAATTGGAATTTCTATCTCATAGAACATAGAACATTACAGCGCAGTACAGGCCCTCCGGCCCTCAGTGTTGCGCCGACCAGTGGAACCAATCTAATGACCCTCTAACCTAAACTATTCCAATGTTATCCATATGCCTATCCACTGACCATTTGAACGCCCTTAAAGTTGGCGAGTCTGCGTAAGTAATTGACATTGATCTTTCTTAACTGCGAACAAAAAAAGATAGGACAGCTAGTTTCGAAATGTCATTTTAAAAAAAAATAATTGAAGCGACATAAGTAAAGACAAACTAGCCTTGCAACTTCCTGGTTTGAAGAGAGCAGGAAACCTTATTTCCATTTGGACATCTGCTAGCTAATAAAAGGGTTGAGACTTCCTAAACTCATTCATTACACATAGAAACCAGGCAACAGACGGAAAAGACTGTTATTGTTCGATGGTGGATTTAAACGGTCTTTGTTAATCCACCTAGTTCACAAAGAAAATGGTTTTTTTTGAAGAACTCCGCAAAACTACATGCATTTATGGAGCATCTGTGCGTTTCAATACATCTCAAAGAATTATTTGCAGAGTTCAGTTCTGTTTGTGTCACTGGGGCTGCTTTAAGGTCTGACTTCTGCTGCAGTGTGATATCAACTTGATGTTGGATACAGGGCTAAATTTTAATGCTGTGGCTGGGGTCCATTATTTGCTTTATATGAAAATAAATGGATGCCATAATGGAATATGAAATCCATTTACAGATTTGTGAGATTAACTGAGTAATCCTTTTGAACTGAGGAAATTTAGATATCAGTTATAGTCCTTTCATCTGGAATAAAAAAACAGAACAGAGCTGTCTCTTGGGCAAAGCGCCATTATGTACACTTCTCTGATCTAGTGAACCGTGGCGTCCATTTTCATAAAGGCTGCCGCAGTTGTCATTTGATATGGTGGGCCTGGGGTGTCACTGCAATCAAATATACAGAGAGCATTGACAATAAGATACTGCATGGATAAGTAAATCCAAAAGTTCCTGTCCGACGCCTTTTAGTAAAGCTGGCTCTCCCTTCCGTTTCAGTTTATATTTTGTTTATCTTAGGGGCGTATTAATTTTGGCTAAAGTCCATCCTCATCCAAATACTGGCATAGAATCCTTTCAGTACAGAAAGAGGCCATTCAGCCCATCCAGTCTGTACCAACCACAATTCCACCCAGGCCCTATCCCCGATCATTTATTCTACTAATCCCCTGACACTAGGATCAATTTAGCATAGCCAATCAACCTAACCCATACATTTTTGGACTGTGGGAAGAAACCAGAGCACCTGAAAGAAAACCACACAGACACGGGGAGAACATGCAAACTCCACACAGACAGTGACCTGAGGCCAGAATTGAACCCTGGTCCCTAGCACTGTGAAGCAGCAGTGCTAACCACTGTGCCACCGCGCCACCCATAGCTTCAATCTGAGCCATAAGCATTGCCAGGTACGTAAGACCACACGCAGGAACTGGCTCCAATTTTTTTTTTGGACCTTCACCAGATGGTGATCAGGACCCCTGGCTATATTTGTCTCCTTATCACATTCAGGGCTGAGTCCCAATGGAGCACCTTAATTACCGTTCTACAGAGACTAAAGATGGTGATTTAACGGCCATGCTCAGTGTGTGAGAGATTCCGGTAATGACTGCTAATTCACGCACCAACTCAGAAATGCAAATCTTGACAGTGGGACTTGAGCTTCCCCGACCCCTTCCCCGCCAGTGATGTGATAAGGCTGACATGCAGAAAGCTTGATTATACAGAGTTTTACATAAGTCATTATGTTATTAAAGAGCTTGATGCTGTAACGTCGGCCCCGATCAACCCCCCCCCCCCCCACTACCTTCCCCCATCTCCCCCCCACCTCCCTGGAGCGTGATGTCATGCGTGAAGCACTGCTGGCTTTCGAAAAGAAAATCACGGTGCCCACACTGGGGGCCTGTGGCCTGGAGGTTGAGGGACATGTCTGGCCTTCTACGCTGTGTGGAGTCTGCGCGTTCTCACCGTGTCTGTTTGGGTTTCCTCTGGATGCTCCGTTTTCCTCCCGCAGTCCAAAGATGTGCAGATTTGGTGGGCTGGCCGTGCTAAATTGCCCCTTTGTGTCCCAAGATGAGTAGGTTAGGTGGATTAGCCTTTGGAAATGTATGGGGTTACAGGGGTAGGGTGGGGGGGAAAGACCGTGGATAAAATATTCTGACACAGAGTCTGTGGAGACTCGCTGGGCCCAATGGTCTCCTACTACACTGTAGGAGTTCAATGATTCCCTCAATTTAATTTATAAGGGGCAATATTGGGGCCCTGGCAGTGGGCAATGCGGATTGTTTACCATCCTCCATTGGGGGGGGAGGTCCCCTTCTACATGTGAGGGTTGTGGTGTTCCCCACAACTGCCAGAGGGTCCTGGTTGGAGGGAGAGGGAGGCATGTCTGTGGGGAAGTTGGGGGGGGGGGGTCTTAAATTTCACTTTGAGATAAGACTGCCCTTCAAAACAGTGCCCTGATCTCAGATTAGAAACATAGAAAATAGGAGGGGGAGGCCAATTGGCCCTTCGTGCTTGGGTCTGCCTTTCATTATGATCGTGGGTTAACATCCATCTCAATAGCCTGATCCCACCTTCCACTCATATCCTTTGATCCTCTTCGCGCCCCCCCCAAGTGCTATATCTAACTCTTTCTTAAAACAGTTCATGTTTTGGCCTCGACTGCTTTCTGTGCTGGTGAATACCTGACATTTGCTGGCTTATTTAGGCTCCGCCCCTCCAGCTGGCTGTGTGATCCTGGCCAGTACTCTGAAATTGCAGACAGTGCGGTTAAATCAGGCGAGAAAAGCTGTCAGTGAAGCCAGTGAGTTTTCCCAAAGCTTTCCTCGCCTGATCCAACACCCTGAGGAATTTTTATAGGGAATTAAACCTTCTTGCTCAGACCTATGTAAAGTTGATTTTTAACTGCGAAGCAGAACAGGTCTGTTCAAAACTAAAAAAAAAGACTTTTTCAGAAGGGTGGCACTTGAGGCAAAGAGTATCTTTTTAAAAATTGTAAGCACTGCTGCCTCACATGGTTTCTATTATTTTTTTAAAATATGATCTTATAGTTGGGAAACGTTGAGAAACTCTGTGGGGAAGGAAGTTGCATTGGAATGCATCTGACTCAGAATCCTGAGGAATATCAAGTGACTATGGAGAGATCAAACATCAGGCTGTTAAGTCTCTGTGACTCTCCAGTGATGGCCAAGAGGAGGTCATGGGGAGGCTAAGTTTCAAGGGCGGCTCCCAGGTTCGACAATGACTCACTGCAAGTTCCCTTCCAGTCTGTCAATGGCAAGTGGGAGGTCCTCACGCCTGAGGGTGGACCAAGGGGATCACCCAGCCTGACCAAAGCTGGAGGGAGAGCTTTTTTCAAATTCATTTACAGGATGTGTGGGCATCGCTGGCTAGACCAGCATTTGTTGCTTATCCCTACTTGCCCTTGAGAAGGTGGTGGTGAGCTGCCTTCTTGAATCGCTGCACTTACAGAGGTGTAGGTACGCCCACAGTGCTGTTAGGAAGGGAGTTTCAGGATTTTGACCCAGTGACTGTGAAGGAACGGTGACATATTTCCAAGTCAGGATGGTGTGTGGCTCAGAGGGGAAGTTGATGGTATCCCTAGGTATCTGCTGTACAGTGGCACAATGGTTAGCACTGGTGCCTCACAGTGCTAGGGACCCGTGTTCGATTCCCGGCTGTCTTTGCAGAGTCTGCACATTCTCCCTGTGTCTGTGTGGGTTTCCGCTGGGTGCTCCAGTTTCCTCCCACAGTCCAAAGACGTGCTGGTTAGATGCATTGGCCATGCTAAATTCTCCCTCAGTGTACCCGAACAGGCGCCAGAGTGTGGTGACTAGGGGATTTTCACAGTAACTTGCAGTATTAATGTAAGCCTACTTGTAATACTAATAGATTAACTTAAACTTAATCTACTCTTGTCCTCCTAGATGGAAGTGGTTATGGGCTTGGAAGGTGCTGCCTGTGGAACCTTGGTGAGTTCCTGCAGTGTATCTTGTCAATGGCAAGCAGGGCTGCTGTGTTTGTTGGTGGAGGAGAGATGGAACGTTTGTGGTTAGCATGGTAACAGTACCATACAACACAATGGAAGATATCGGCAGCATGGCTGGTGCAGGCTTGGAGGGCCTAAGGGTCTCTACCTGTCCTGTAATTTTCGTTGCTCTTTGTCCTTTATATCCTCAATGTGAAAATGGGACTTTGTCTCCACAAGCACAGTGTGGTGGCCACTCCTACCAATACCGTCATGGACAGGTGCATCTGCGGCAGACAGGTTGGTGAGGATGAGGCCAGTTATATTTTCCCCTCTTTGCTGATTCCCTCAACACCTGCTGCAGACCCAGTCTAGCAGTGATGTCCTTTAAGGCCCAGCCAGCTCGGTCTGTGGTGGCATTACTGAGCCACTCGTGGCATTTTGGGAGTGAGTCTACACTCAAAGCTGCAAACACCTTAGGTGACCTGGCGAGATCTCCAAAGGTGAATGTGACACCACCATTCTGGAGGAATACGTACATGGAACTCCGGAGGCTCCATTAGGGAATTGTGTGTTGCCCCAAGACGTGAGGTGGCATTATGGCTACATGCCAGTCTGTATGGCACCAGGGGCAATAAGGGGTTTGAGGTGGGGGAGAGGAGGGACAGTTACAAATAGCACCCTGGTTAATTGGGGCAGAACACTACACTACATTAGAGTTCTCACTGGCAGTACATGTGAAGGAATGATTGTACAATCTGCCCTTTCTCTTGCATTGAAGAAAATTGAACTACCCATCTGTCTGAGAGGATATTAGTAGTTAGGCTACTAATCCAGAAACTCAGCTAATGATCTGGGGACCCGGGTTCGAATCCCGCAATGACAGATGGTGGAATTTGAATTCAATAAAAAAAATCTAGAATAAAGAATCCACTGATGACCATGAAACCATTGTTGATTGTCGGAAGACCCATCAGGTTCACTAATGTCCTTTAGGGAAGGAAATCTGGCGATATTGGACTGCTACAATATCTGAGGAGCAGCAAAATTGTGCAATCATCAGCAAACATCTCCAGTTCTGACCTTATGATGGAGGGAAGGTCATTAATAAAGCAGCTGAAGGTGGTGGGCCTAGGGCACTCTCTGAGGAAGTCCTGCAGTGACTCACTGTAACTGAGATGACTGACCTTCAACAACCACAACCATCTTCCTTTGTGCCAGGTATGACTCCAACCAGTGTGGATTTTCCTCAGACTTCCATCCTCTCTAGTTTTACTCGGGTTCCTTAATGTATGCACAAATGCTGCCTTGATGTCGAGGGCTGTCGCTCTCACCTCACCTCTGGAGTTCAGCTCTTTTGTCCATGTGTGAATCAAGGCTGCAATAAGGTCTGGTGTTGAGTGACCCCCAAACTGAGGATCAGTGAGCAGGTTATTGCGAAACGAGTGCTACTTCATTGATCTGTTGATGACCCCTTCCATCACTTTACGATGATCGAGATTAGAGTTCTCCACCAAACTGCAAAAGCCCCTCACCAACTTTTGCAGATGCACCATAGAAAACACTCTTTCTGGTTGTATTGCAGCTTGCTATGGCTCCTGCTCTGCCCAAGGAACTGCAAAGGGTCGTGAATGTAGCCCAATCCTTCACTCAAGCCACCCATTGACTCTGTCTACACTTCCCACTGCCTGGGAAAAGCAGCCAGCGTAATTAAGGACCCCACACACCCGGAACATACCCTTTTTCACCTTCTTCTGTCAGGCAAAAGATACAAAAGTCTGAGAACACGTACCAACCGACTCAAGAACAGCTTCTTCCCTGCTGCCATCAAACTTTTGAATGAAGTTACCTCGCATTAAGTTGAGCTTTCTCTACACCCTAGCTATAACACTACATTCTGCACTCTCTCCTTTCCTGCTCTATGAACGGTATGCTTTGTCTGTTTAGTGGGCAAGAAACAATACTTTTCACTGTATACGAATACATATAGTAACAATAATAAATCAAATCAAAAATCCTGAAGCTTGCACTATTGGAATCATGAAACCAAGTACTCGCCTATTGAAGTCAGGGCTGCTGGAAGCTCCAAACTGGCTATTCGCCTGCTGAAGTCAACACTCCTGCAATCACAAATTGCATCTGCATCAACACACAATCACCTAGCCCTCACAAGTCAAGGATGGTTTTTGTTTTACTGACTTACTTCTCACTTCTAATCCACATGAATGTGCGGCTGCAATTCTCCCATCCGCGTCCGCCACTTTTCTGGAGGGTCCGGCTGGGAGATGCATACCTGTGGCCTTCAACGGGGATTTGAGGGAAACGCGCGCGCGTCTCTCAGAGCCAGCGAGCAGTCACTGGTCAGACCCTGCTGGAAACCGGCGGAAAGGCAGGTAAGTAATTTAAATCTTTTAAAAGTTTGTTTTATATATGTAGATTTGCTAATTGTCGTCAGGTCCCAATTGAATCTCCCATCCTGTCAGGAGTACTTCATTCCGGCGGGATTCAGCCTAGCTCCCCGTGTTTGGTGATCTAGCGAGAGACTCTGCCGGAATGAAGGGGAGGCAGTCAGGGCCCCCCAGTGGGTTGGGCGGCAGAGGGGGTGGTGCCTGTGGGCATGGACACCCTGGCAGTGCCAGCCTTGTGCCTCCTGGCACTGACCAAGGGGAAAAGTGCCCATGCCCAGGGGACACCTTGGCACTGCCCACCAGGCATCGGGTCAAGGGGTGGGGCCTATTGTGGGCAAGGCCTACGAGTGATTGGTGCAGGTGGTGGGGGGGTCCCATTGCCAGTCTGAATTACGATTGGTCTGGGATGGAGGGAGGGCAGCGATTGGGGTGGGCTGGGGGGGGGGGGGGGGGGCGGGGGGAGGTGGTGGTCTGCCAGGTTGGGAGGGGTGGTGCTGTCTCCGGGGGGAGGTCTGATCCCAGGGGAGATCAGTGGGCGGGGGTTTGCTGGAGTGAGGGGGGGGTGGAGGGATCGCCACTGCTGGGAGGGGGGGGGGGTCGTTGGGCTGGACATTGCAGCACTCCAGGACGGGGTTGCGGGGGCGGAGGGGGGGTGGGGGGGGTTCAGGTCTGGCCTGGGAATTGATGTGGGGGCCGTGATCGGGTTGTGGGGGGACAGCACTGCAGGAATCCCAGGCTAGCCAGCGATCGAACTGGCCAGCAAACGGGGAGATGACAGATCGGAATCACTGCGCACATGTACGAATAGGCCCCGATCCCCTGGGTTTTTAATGAGATTCACGATTGGGACCTCTGCAGCACGCAGAGTGCAGAGATTCAGGTGAGAAAACAGGCGGGATCTAGAACAGTTTTCCCGCCAACTCAGCACTTTTGGGAAAATCGGCCCCTATATGTGCATATTTAATAGTTAATAAACACATTCTATCTTTAACTCAAGAGGGTCTGGTTAAATTGGCTTCTCTTGAAACATAAATATTGAGGCTGGGTAATTGTATCTGTGAAGAGGGGGAATCCGTTTTTAGATGAATCTTGTTGTGACCAGCAGAGGGCGTTTGATTAAAGGAAGGAAGCTAATTTGGGGATATCCCAGCAGCAAGTTAACAAATTGGGGCATTTGTCTAGGATTTTAACAGATCGTGAGCTCGTGCTGAGAAAGTTCCAACAAAGGGGACGGTGGGTAACCAACTGAGGGATCTCGTCTGGGTTAACAAATTTGAGGAACCTTACCCGGGGACTGGTTGTCACGTTTATTATCTCCGCCAAAATGGGCAACCTCACATTTTCCCCATATTATTAACTGAAGGCAGTGGTTGACACTGCTGCCTCACAATGCCAAGAGACCCGGGTTCAGTTCCAGCCTCAGGTCGCTGTCTGTGTGGAGACTGCACATTCTCCCCATGTCTGCGCGGGTTTCCTCCGGGTGCTCCGGTTTCCTCCCACAGTCTGAAAGACGTGCTGGTTGGGTACATAGGCCATGCTAAATTCTCCCTCAGTGTACCCGAACAGGCGCTGGAGTGTGGCGATTAGGGGATTTTCACAATAACTTCATTGCAGTGGTAATGTAAGCTTACTTGTGACGCTAATAAATAATCTTATAACTTTATTTGCCAGATCTTTGCCCACTCACCTAATCTATCCACATCCTTTTGTAGCCTCTTCATGTGCTCTTCACAACTGACCTTTCTCCCTGTCTTGGTGTCATCAGCAAATTTAGCAACAACACAATTGGTTTCTTCATCCAAATCATTTAAATACATCGTAAAAATCTGAGGTGCCTGTGACACTCCATTCACCACATCCTGCCAACCAGAAAATGACTCATTTATATCTACTCTGCTTCCAGTTAACTAACCAATCTTCAATCAATGCCAATATGTTACACGTTATATGGACTTTTATTTTCCCCTTTAATGAGGCACCTTCTCAAATATCTTATGAAAATCTAAGTATAGTACATCCACCAGATCCCCTTTATATGCAGCCCATGTTACTGATGCAAAGTACGTGTCATTTATAAGATATAACTCACCAAGGCTCCTTCGACAACACCTTCCAAATCCAACTCCCCAACTAGCTAGAAGGAGAAGAGCAGCAGATGTTGATGGGAACACCATTACCTGCATGTTTCTAGTAACGTACATACCACACAAATGCCAAGCAATGACCATCACCAATAAGAAATATAATCACTGAATCCTGCACTATAGACATCCTTGGGGTTACCATTGATCAGAAACTCAACTGGACTCGCCATATAAACACAGTAGCTTCAAAAGCAGGTCAGAGGCTAGGAATACTGCGGTGAGTAACTCACCTCCTGACTCCCCAAAGCCCATCCACCATCTACAAGGCACAAGTCAGGAGTGTGATGGAATACTCCCCACTTGCCTGGATGGGTACCACTCCAACAACAGTCAAGAAACTTGATTCCATCCAAGACAAAGCAGCCCGCTTGATTGGCACCACATCCACAACCATCCAGTCCCTCGACCACCGACGCTCAGTAGCAGCAGTGTGTACCATCCACATGATGCACTGCAGCAATTCACCAAAGATCCTTAGACAGCACCTTCCAAACAGGCAACCACTTCCATCTAGAAGGACAAGGGCAGCAGATACGTGGGGACACCACCACCTGCAAGTTCCCCTCCAAACCACTCACCATCCTGACTTGGAAATATATTCCTTCAGTGTCGCTAGATCAAAATCCTGGAATTCCCTCCTTAACAGCATTGCGAGTAAACCCACACAATGTGGACCACAATGTTTGAAGAAGGCAACTCACTATCACTTTCTCAAGGGCAATTAGGGATGGGCAATAAATGCTGGCCAGCCAGCAACACCCATGCCCCACAAAAAAAAACGTCCTACACCATCCTGACTTGGAACTATATCTCCATTCCTTTACTGTTGCTGGGTCAAAATCCAGGATCTCCCTCCATGAATGTAGCGGTTCAAAAAGGCAATTTATCACCACTTTCTCAAGGGCAATTCGGGATGGGCTATAAATGCTGGCCTAGCCAGTGACACCCACATCCCTGAACTGTTTGAAAAGAAAATGACGGAGCGTATAGACGTTACCAGGTTGCAATAACTGGCGTCAAGAGCCCAACAACTATGAAGGTTAGTTTGCAATAGTGAGCAGCTCTTACATGCTGTGTATCTGCACACAACCTGGGGAGATCTCCCACACTGCAGACATGTGACCCTTTTTGTACCCGTATCACCCCAACGTCCCTCTGACCACCTGGACTGGAGACCTGATGGGAATTTTGAAGATTCGGGAGCAAGGAGTCCCCAAGGTGAGCCTTGCTGGTGAAAGTTAATTCTGAAACACTCAGACTGAGTGGAGCAATTGTCGAAGGAGACTGGAATATTTTATCCGACGTAGCAGAGAGGATTGAACCAGTTGGGAAGTGACAATAACTTGGGGCTTAATCTTGTATTGCTATACATCTTCCAGAAATGTGATGCCCAGATAAAAGAGCTGTAAGAGGTATTTTGATTGTATTAGTCAGTTAATAGGAAAGTACTGTTTCTTTAGTCTGGTGCATTAGTTGTCTGTTAAGTAATGTTTGAACTATGTTGATTTTAGTTTTGTTTAATAAAAGTCTTAAAATGTGATATCTTATCTTCCAGTAATTTCTACCAATTGCTGGGAGATTGATTACTTGGACTATAAGATGGCACAGTGATTAGCACTAATGCCTCACAGCGCCAGCGTTCGATTCCTGGCTTGAGTCACTACTACCTCGCTGCGCCAAGGTTCGATTCCTGGCTTGAGTCACTGTCTGTGCGGAGTCTGCACATTCTCCCTGTGTCTGCGAGGGTTTCTTCTGGGTGTTCCAGTTTCCTCCCACAGTCCGAAAGACCTACTGGTTAGGTGCACTGGTCGTGCTAAATTCTCCCTCAGTGTACCCAAACAGGCAACAGAGTGTGACGACTAAGGAATTTTCATAGCAGTGTTAATGTAAGCCTACTTGTGACACTAATAAATAAACTTTAAACTTTTTAAAAGTTATTGATCTCCACAGGGATTGCAACATTCTGTCAGCAAAATTATGCAGCCACAATTATGAGCTGATGGTGAGATGGATTAATCTCTGGTTAATCTCCACTGGTGGTGGTGTTGATTGAGGGATGAATGTTGATAAGTATCCTGGGATCTCAAATATCCACCTGAACAATAAGGCAGGGCCTTATTTAATATCCTGACAACCGGATCGATGTTAAGCAGGGCAGACTGCGCTAACAGTCTGAGTGCATTAGAATAGTGGCCGAGTATTGGTTTTCTGTTTGAAGCTGTAATATAATAAATCTGGATTGTACAGAAGCAAGATTTCAATTAGGGAACTCAGGCACAGCCATGTGACTTCCAGAAAAGCAATCTTAATTATTGATGACAGGCATTGAGCGGAAAGAAGTATGTAGGATGACTGCATTGCTTCACCTCTGAGGACGCAACAGAACAAGCGGTGAATTCAATGCAATAGGGCCATTAATGTGTTAGATGTACCCAATGCGCAGACGCTCGCTCCCCACAGGATTTAGACAGCAAGTTCGGTAAACGGGTGCAGCAAGAATTCAGTCTACACTCCCATTAAGCTCCAACTTTTATTTATTTTTTTTACTACTATTTACTAGGATGGCTCAGTGACAAGTGGTTAGCACTGCTGCCTCACAGTGCCAGGGACCTGGGTTTGATTCCTGACTTGGGTCACTGTCTGTGTGGAGTCTGTACATTCTTCCTGTGTCTACATGGGTTTCCTCCAGGTGCTCAGGTTTCCTCCCACAGTCCAAAAGACGTGCTGGTTTTAGGCGCATTGACTGTGCTAAATCCTCCTTCAATGTATCTGAATGGGTGCTGGAGTGTGGCAACTAGGGGATTTTCACAGTAACTTCATTGCAGTGTTAATAATGTAAGCTTACTTGTGACATGAATAAATAAACTTTAGAATTTTACCTTATGTACAATTTGATCAATTGTACAATACTCATACTTGCCTTCACACCTTTCATGTCCTCGTCTCTCCCAGTCTGCTCCATCCTATAACCCTCTGAGATAGTTGCAATTCTGGCCTTTTACACATCATTGACTCTCCTTTGCTCCAACTTTGGCAGCCTAAGTCTGAAAGCCTAGAATCCCCTCCCCCAATCTTGCTGCCTCTCTCTATCTCTCTCCCCATCTTTAAGATGCTCCCTAAATATGACTAAGCTTCTGTCACCTAGCCTAAAAGCCCACATCTCCAGGGCTGGATATACCCGGGAGGTAGCCAAGAAGATGTGCCAGGGGCCTTGCCGGAAAGCCCCTATGCAAGGATCATAAGGAAATTATTCAATGGACAATTATTTTGCATATGGAACCATCCAAAACTCTGGTTTAATTCAAAGACTTTGGATGGCTTTAACTTAACAAAACATACTAGAATAAAAAGTTAGAAGGATTAAAACCATTCCTAACTCCTGAATTTCTATTTACTGGTCCCCCCAGATCCATCAGGGGAATCCCCAACTACCCCTCCAAATTTCAGACCATCTTTCCAGTTCCCCCTCCCCCAATTATTTCCTGAACTACTCTCCCTGACTATTCCCAACTCCCCATAGGCTCCCCCAGCTACCCCCACCCCCTCAACTACCCATCCACCCAATTACCCTGCTCAGCCTTGACTAACTCCCATCCACCCAATGGTCCTCTCGACACCCTAACCCTCTGGACTACCTTCCCAACCTGACGACCCTCTGATCAACGCTTCCTCCCCCAAACCCGCACCCCGACTACCCTCCCCAATGCCCAGCTAATCCCCAGCACTCAACCATCCTTCTGAGCCCACAATTGTTCCCATCCATGTATTGACCACCTGACCTGCCTCCTGGCCACCCATCCAGTCCTGCCCTTCTCAACCACTGACCACCTGACACCCCCAATGATCATCCAAGCTCCCTGAACCATCCTGCAGCCCCTATTAACCACCCAAATCTCCCAAATCCCTCTACCCACACCTATTGTCCATCCAAACCTGCCACCTACCACCCAACCACTCTCATCCTACCCACTTACCTTACATACTTTCCATTCCCCCACTTCTCAAAGTGGCTGGGACCTGGGCAGGTAGGTGGAGCTGAGTTCACGAGAAGATCTGCCATGATCTTATTGAATGGCAGAGCAGGCTGGAGGAGCCAGATGGCCTATCCTACTCCTAGATTTTATGTTCTTATACAGACAAAGCATACTGTTCATACAGAAGGAAAGGAGAGAGTGCAGAATGTGGTGTCATAGTCATAGCTAGAGAAAGGTCAACTTAGTGTGAGGTAGGTCCATTCAAAAGTCTGATGGCAGCAGAGAAGAAACTTCTTCAGTTGGTTGGTACGTGACTTCAGATTTTTGTATCTTTCTCCCAACGGAAGAAGGTGGAAGAGGGAATGTCTGAAGAGTGGCAATTGTCTGATCCACCATCTACAAGGTACAATTCAGGAGTGTGATGGAATACTCCCTACTTATCTGGATGAGTGCAGTTCCAACAACATTCTGCATTTTCGTGATCCTTGCACTAAAATGGAATGGTACCTTTTTCGGCCAATCTTCCAGCTCGGATAGGATAAAGAAATGCATCGCAGTAGGTTCCCGAGGCTTTGTCTTCAGGACAGCAAAGGCAAAACCCTTAATTCCTTTACTGTTCAAAAGTTTATCTATCCTTGCCTTAAAAGCATTCAATGAGATAGCCTCAACTGCTTCACTGAGCAGGGAATTCCACAGAGGCACAACTCTTTATGCGAAGAAGTTCCGCCTCAACTCAGTCCTAAATCTGCAGTATAGCGTGCAAGGAACAATACTTTTTACTGTATACTAATACATGTGACAATAATAAATCAAATCAAATCAAAATCAAGTTCTGGCCCATTATGTCCCTATGTGGCTCGAATCCAAACTTTGACAACACTCCTATGAAACACCTTAAGACATTTTACAATGCTAAAGGTACTATATAATTTCAAGATGTTGTTTCATCATCTCACCCTCAGTGCCTCACTGCAGGAGTTTCTCAGTGTTTTAGGCCAAACCAACTTCAGCTGCTGCATCAATGACCTTCCTTCCATCGTAAGGTCAGAAGTGGGGCTGTTTGTAATGATTGCACAATGTTTAACTTTATTTGTGATTCCTCAGATACTCCAGCAGTCCGTGTCCAAATGCAGCAAGACCTAGATAATGTTTAACTTCAGTTGCGATCCCTCAGATACTCTAGTAGTCCTTATCCAAATGCAGCAAGGTTTCAACAATGTCCAGCTCATAAACGACAGGTAATATTTGTCTCACACAAGCGCTAGGCAATTGGCATTGCCAACAAAGCAGAATCCAACCATGTCCCTTACCATGATGGTATTACCATCACTGAGTCCCCCATTATCAGCATCCTGGGGTCATTGACAAGAAACTGAACTGGAACAGCCGTATAACGTCAACAAGAGCATGTCAGAGGCTAGGGATCCTGTACACAGTAACTCACCTTCTCATTCCCCGGCTACAAGGCACAAGTCCAAAGTGTGACAGAATACATTCCACGTGCCTGGGTGAGTGTAACTCCAACAACACTCAAGAAATTTGACACCTGCCAAGACAAAGCAGCTCATCTGATGTGCATCCTGACCACTACCTTCAACATCCATCACAGATGCACAGTGGCAGCCATCAGTACCATCTACGAGATGCACTGCAGGAACTCACTAAGGCTCCTTCTGAACCACAACCTCTACCACTTGGAAGGACAGTGGCAGATGAACACCAGCACCTGGAAATTTCCCTTCCAGACGCTCACCATCCCGACTTGGAAATATTTTGCTGTTCATTCATTGTCACTGGGCCATAATCCTGGAACTCCCTCCCAATTGGGCGGCACAGTGGCACAGTGGTTAGCACTGCTGCCTCACATGGCCAGGGACCTGGGTTTAATTCCCAGCTTGGATCACTGTCTGTGCAGAGTCTGTACATTCTCCCCATGTCTATGTGGGTTTCCTCCCACAGTCCGAAAGACGTGCTGGTTAGGTGCATTGGCCATGCTAAAATTCTCTCTCAGTGCACCTGAACAGGTGCCGGAGTGCGGCAACTGGGGGATTTTCACAGTAACTTCATTGCAGTATTAATATAAGCTTACTTGAGACACTAATAAATAAAATAACACTATCAAACAACACAGTGGATGGACCTATATCACATAGACTGTAGCAGTCCAAGAAGGCTGCTCTCCACCACCTTCTCAGGGGAGATGATGGCCTAGAGGTATTTCATTGGACTAGTGATCCAGAAACTCAGTGTAATGCTCTGAGGAATCCAGGATCAAATCGCAACCAAAGCAAGTGGTCAAGCTTAATACAAATTTTGAATCTTTATGAAATCATGTGATAACCATTCTAGTTCACTAATGTCGTTTAGGGATCCTTACCTGGTCTGGTGATCCCAGATCCACAGCAGTGCCTGGAGTAGCCAGTGGATAGTTAGGGATGGGCAATAAATGCTGGCTAAGAGTCACGTACTCTCCGTGAATGAACAAAGGGAAAAAAACAATTAGGGTGGGCAATAAAATTGCTGGCCCTGCAAGTAACACCCATATTATGTGGAAGAAATAAAATACAACTGTATTACTCTGATATAATTTATGTAACTAGTGGAGAAAAAAATGTTGCTAGGCTTATTTTTTTACCCTTTCCTAGCCAATGGGCAATAATGCCTATCTCATTACACCTACTCTGAGTTACAGGTTAACCAATTTAGCGCAGAGCAGGCGTTATACATTCATTTGACACAGTCATTGACCATTCTAAAGACATTCTGACAATATCATTATTGGTCTTCTGCTCTCCAGATCATTCTGAATCCTTCCTAAAATCCTTTGACCAAGCTTTAGTCACCCGTTTCTGATCTCTGACTTATTGGCTTCATCCCTGTTTCCTTTTGACCATTTGTGAAATTCCCTGTGATATCTCATTACATTCAAAGCAATGATGGGCAACTTAAGCTAGTGAGTGGCCCTCCCTCATCTCAGTAGGCCACAAGATTGAAATCAGGCCTATTCACTACTCATGACACTGTGAATTAGATTAAATACATTTCATACATGTCAAATATTTCAGAACGAATTATCAAAATTACTTAATCATTTATAGATTAAGAATCCCTACAATGCAGAGAGAAGCCATTCAGGCCATTGAATCTGCACCAACAAGAATCCTACCCAGGCACTATTCCAATAACTCCACATATTTATCCCCCTACTCCCTCTAACCTACACATCCTGGGACATGAAGGGGCAATTTACCACGGCCAATTAATCTAACCTGCACATCTTTAGACTGTGGGAGGAAACCAGAGTACCCAAAGGGAACCCACGCAAACACAGGGAGAAGGTGCAAAACACCACACAAGCAGTTACTTGAGGCTGGATTTGAATCCGGGTCCCTGGATCTGTGAGGCAGCAGTGCTTACCATTTTTAAAAAAGATATTCTTCCTCTCAGGTGCCGCTTGTCTGAAAAAGTCTTTTTTCAGTTTTGCACAGATCTGTTCTGCTGAGTAGATAATAAATCATCTTAACATAGGGCTTTGGCCCGGGAAGATGGACTCTTCTTTTATTCAATCCCATTGATAAAGTATATTTATTACTCACAAGTAAGGCTTACATTAACACTGCAATGAAGTTATTGTGAAATTCCCTTAGTCGCCACACTCCTGCGCCTGTTTGGGTCAATGCACTGAACCAGCACATCTCTTAGACTCTGTGGGTGCTCTCTGGAGCACCCGGAGGAAACCCACACAGACACAGGGAGAATGTACAAACTCCGCAGTGACCCAAGCCAGGAATTGAACCTGGTTCCCTGGAGCTGTGAGGCAGCAGTGCTAACCACTGTGCCACCGTGCCATCCCTGGCACTATCATCAACTTCAAATGGTAAAGACAAAAGAAATATTTACACGTTGGATGCAGAGGGAGCGCACGGCTCTTACAGTCAATGTTGTGAGTAATCAGCACGCACCTCACTTCCCTTGTCCTTGTTTAAGAACATAAGAACATAAGAAATAGGAGCAGGAGTAGGCCAACTAGCCCTTCGAGCCTGCCCCGCCATTCAATAAGATCATGGCTGATCTGTCGTGGCTCAGTTCCACATTCCCGCCCTCTCCCCATAACCCTTAATCCCCTCTCTCATCAAAAACCCGTCAACCCGCGTCTTAAAAATATTTAGCGAGGCAGCCTCCACCACTTCAACGGGCAGAGAATTCCAGAGATTCACCACCCTTTGAGTGAAGAAGTTCCTCCTCAACTCTGTTCTAAACCGCCCCCCCTTTATCTTGAGGCTATGCCCCCTAGTTCTACTATCCTTTCTGAGTGGGAAGAGTCTCTCCACCTCTATCCTATCCATCCCATTCATCATCTTATACGTCTCAATGAGATCTCCCCTCATTCTTATACAGCCGCAGCAAGACCTCCCTACTTTTATATTCAATCCCCTTCGCTATGAAGGCCAGCATCCCATTCGCCTTCCTGACCACCTGCTGCACCTGCAAGCTGGGTTTTTGCGACTCATGCACAAGGACCCCGAGGTCCCTCTGCACTGTCGCCTGCTGCAGTTTTTCTCCACGTAAGTAATAATCCTTCCTACCATTATTCCTACCAAAGTGGACCACCTCACACTTGCCAACATTAAATTCCATTTGCCATTTCCTGGCCCATTCGCCCAGCCTATCTAGATCCTTCTGTAGACTCTCCACACCCTCCGCACAATTTGCCTTTCCACCAATTTTGGTGTCATCAGCAAATTTCGACACCCAACACTCGCATGGCATTCCGATCACATCGGTAGGTCAAAAACCATGTGGACAAAAATCTGCGGAATGTGGCAACCATGCGCACGTTTTGTTGACTGCACTCAGATGGGCTGAATGTGGCCCCTTGGCCTCACGTTGCCCATCACTGCATTAAAAGTACGAGGTAGATGCCAGCTGCTGTTTTGTACATCCAAAGAAGCTGGGCTTCACTTAATGGACCATCAGAGCAAGTGCGAGCCTAATGCATGACAGATGCATTTGACAAAAATTCAATCGTTAGACAAGGATTGTAATTGCAGGAACAGGATACAATTAATCCACACAGCCCATTGAAGACTGCGCTTCCTAAATGTGCCAAATGCAAGCTTTGAAGAAAGCTGCTTGCCACATTCTGTTCAATGGCATTTGGACCAATCTGGATCTCTTTATGACCCAATCAATAGTTTTGGAAACAATGGAGACACTTCAGCCATTCCTCAAACATTATGGAGCTGACTTGATGAGTTTAGGCTCCTTGGGAAGGGCTATGCGCAAGGTAAGGGCAAGTTAGGAGATCAACCCCTGTTAGACATTTGATCATGGTTTTTGTGCCTGGAATCCTGTTGTGAATTCCAGCCAGAATATCAGCCTCTGTGTTCAATAAACCACAAGGCTTTGTGTTAGTGCGTTGAATCAACCAGTTTCATTCAACTCCTGCTTTATTTACACCAATAATAGAGAGTGATTCTGGAACCAGCAGTGCTTTGCATTTTAACGAGGTGGCCACGGCACCTCCAGGGATTCTCACACTGACTCGGCTGTGCGATGGGGTGGCGTCACCTCAGTCAGTGTCGAGCAAAGTTTGAAACTATCCAATGCCTAGTTACTTGTTTTGACTGGTATCAGAATGCCAGGAAGTGGAGCTCTGTGAATTTGTCCTTTAAGCTGCTCTCTGCTTTTTCAGGCCTGACAGCAGGAGTAAGCAGTATAATGTCTTTCTGATAGCTTTGCACCCTGTAATGTTGCATTGTGTGGTGCAAAACCACAAGCGGCTATTTGTCCAGTTGAATCTGCATCAGCATGGGGCTGTACAGGGCAGCACTGGGTTAGCACTGCTGCCCCACAGCGCCAGGGACCTCGGTTCAATACCGCCCTTGGGTCACTGTCTGTGTGGAGTTTGCACATTCTTCCCGTGTCTGTGTGGGTTTCGTCCGGGTGCTCTGGTTTCCTCCCACACCTCAAAGGTATGTGGATTAGGTGGATTGGCTATGCTAAATTGACCATTAGTGTTGGGGGGGATTAGCTAAGGTAAATACATAGGGTTATAGGGATAGGGTCTGGGTGAAGTTGTGGTCAGTGCAGATGCGATGGGCTGAATGGCCTCCTTCTGCACTTGTAGGGATTCTATGACTCTTTCAAAGCGTATTTCAGTTTGTCCTATTGCCTCACTCTTTCCCAACGCCTCTGCAAGTTTTGATGTGTATCGAATTCCCTTTTGAACGCTGCAGTAGCGTAGTATTATAACAAAGCCATTATTGAGAGAGGATTTTGGGATAATGGATCTGTGGCTTCTTCCTTCTTAAGGAAAGAGAGGGAGGTCTCGTGTATCAGAGAGAATTCCCAGTGGCACAGGAGGGATGGAAAAGGTGTGGGGCGGAGGGGGAGGTGATAATACGGTTGTGGATATGTGTCCATTATTATTAGGTAAACTTTATTCTGTATACACAACAAATGGAAATTGGATAGGCACTTGAGGCAAAACAAAAACATCCAGGGCTACAGTAATAAAACGGGGGAATGAGACTGACGGGATTGATGCGCAGACAACCAACATGGAACTCCATGAACAGGCTGGTCTCTTACTGTGTTACTGTGACCCTGTTGGCCATATTTTACCATTTTGATTCTAAGTGCTGGGTGGACTTGAAACTGGGAGTGTTTCAGATCCAGCTTTTAGATTCGTTCTCAGACACCCATGCACACTGTGCCTGAAAATATATCAGTGAGTCTGAATCGTGCTGCAGAAGTCTGTGGGTGGGGCTCATTGTGCCAGAAACACGGCAGATCCGATCGGAGCCTCCAACTGCACATGCGCAGAAAAAAAAGAGAAAAATCCTCCTCTGCCATATCGCTCTCAGGCCGGATAATGCCCCCCCCACCCCCGTCCCGGCCCCAACAGACATTGCCTGACCCCCACAACATTATTGTCTCCCTTATCCATCCCCGCGCTACCCAGGCTGATCGTAGCCCCCTGCCCCCCCCTTCACCTCCCCAGTGATCTCCTGCAGTGTGGCAGCAGACACCCACGTCCCCCCCATTGATCATATACAGAGAGGCAGTGGAAACCCCCCTGCGTCCCCCCTACACCTGCTCCCCTGCCTCCCCACCAAAGAGCCATCTGAGCCATCTCCTCCCTCCATCAGAGAGCCGTCTGACCCGCCTCCCTCCCTCCATCAGAGAGCCATCTGACCTCCCTCCCTCCATCAGAGAGCCGTCTGACCCGCCTCCCTCCCTCCATCAGAGAGCAATCTGACCTCCCTCCCTCCATCAGAGAGCCATCTGACCTCCCTCCCTCCATCAGAGAGCCATCTGACCTCCCTCCCTCCAGAGAGCCATCTGACCTCCCTCCCTCCATCAGAGAGCCATCTGACCCGCCTCCTCCCTCCATCAGAGAGCCATCTGACCTCCCTCCCTCCCTCCATCAGAGAGCCATCTGACCTGCCTCCTCCCTCCATCAGAGAGCCATCTGACCTCCCTCCCTCCATCAGAGAGCCATCTGACCTCCCTCCCTCCCTCCGAGAGCCATCTGACCTCCCTCCCTCCATCAGAGAGCCATCTGACCTCCCTCCCTCCAGAGAGCCATCTGACCTCCCTCCCTCCATCAGAGAGCCATCTGACCCGCCTCCTCCCTCCATCAGAGAGCCATCTGACCTCCCTCCCTCCCTCCATCAGAGAGCCATCTGACCTCCCTCCCTCCCTCCATCAGAGAGCCATCTGACCTCCCTCCCTCCGAGAGCCATCTGACCTCCCTCCCTCCAGAGAGCCATCTGACCTCCCTCCCTCCATCAGAGAGCCATCTGACCTCCCTCCCTCCATCAGAGAGCCATCTGACCTCCCTCCCTCCCTCCATCAGAGAGCCATCTGACCTCCCTCCCTCCATCAGAGAGCCATCTGACCTCCCTCCCTCCAGAGAGCCATCTGACCTCCCTCCCTCCATCAGAGAGCCATCTGACCTCCCTCCCTCCAGAGAGCCATCTGACCTCCCTCCCTCCATCAGAGAGCCATCTGACCCGCCTCCTCCCTCCAGAGAGCCATCTGACCTCCCTCCCTCCATCAGAGAGCCATCTGACCCGCCTCCTCCCTCCATCAGAGAGCCATCTGACCCGCCTCCTCCCTCCATCAGAGAGCCATCTGACCTCCCTCCCTCCCTCCATCAGAGAGCCATCTGACCTCCCTCCCTCCCTCCATCAGAGAGCCATCTGACCTCCCTCCCCCCAACACCACCGATCTGAGTTAGAGAGCTGCCGGAAGCTCTGAACTTACCTCCTCACTAGCTGGAGCGCCCGAATTGGACCTTTGCCGAGCATGTCTGTTTTGTGCTGGATCTGGACAGGCGAACGTGGTGGTGAAGGACGAAGTGCCGGTAAGTTTGGGCGTGCAGCCCATTAAAATCAATTTAAATGCATGCAAACACACTTAAATTGAAATAGCGCCCGTTTTGGGCGCAGTCCTGATGGCGGCCATTTCCGACCCTTGGTAAAGGGGGAATGGGCATGGAGGCAGGCACGGATCGCGCTATTCGCCTCATGCCCGACTTCACCAAGTTTTTGCGCCCAAAAATGGGTGTTAAATTGAACCCTCTGATGGCACCATCACCTCTGAAATCAGAAAGCTGTCAGTTCAAGTCTCACTTCAATGACTTGTGAACAAACTCTAGGTTGACACTTTAGTGTGTTACCGAGGGAGTGTTGGATTGTTGGAGGTGCTGTCTTCTGGATGGGATGTTGAACTGTCTTCCCTCACAACTCTCACCAATTTTTACAGGTGCATCATCGAAAGCATCCTTTCCAGGTGTATCACAGCTTGGTATGGCTCCTGCTCTGACCAAGACTGCAAAAAACTGCAAGGGGTTGTGGACGTAGCCCAGTCCATTATGCAAACCAGACTCCCAACCATTGACTCTGGCTACACTTCCCACTGCACTGGGAAAGCAGCCAGTATAATCAAGGACCCCAGACACTCTTCCACATTCTTCCATCAGGAATACAAAAGTCAGAACAAGTACCAACTGACTCAAGAACAGCTTCTTCCCTGCTGTCAGACTGCTGAATGGTCCTATTGCATGTTGATCTGGTCTTTCTCTTCTCCCTATCAGTAACTGCAACATTATATTTTGCACCCTCTCCTTTTCTTCTCCCCTATGTACTCTATGAATGGTATGCTTTGTCTGTAAAACACAAGAAACAATACCTTTCACTGTATCCCAATACAGAAATCAATAAATCAATCCAATTCAATGGAATATTTTGTAAAAAGATCTTGGCTTTATTTTGAAGAAAACTCAGGGACTTTTGCCAACGTAATTTAAACTGACATTTGATTGTGGGATCTTGCTGTGCAGGTTGGCTGCAATTCTTACAACATTACAACTGTTAGGATTCCTGATCAGAAGCCCCAAGTTATATTCTGAAATCAGTCTAGACCCCAACAATTTTCTATTTTGCCATTAGTGTAAGGGTAAGATATTTCACTCCAGTTGCGATTCTACTGACAAACCGGGAAGTTTTTATCAAAACAAACTTTATTTAACAACATAGTTTTACTATAACAAGTGAATTAGCTTAATCTTTAACAAGTGGACAACACTTACACATGACAAGGTACAATTCTTAACTGCTAACCTATCAAGTTTGAGTTCAAGCAATATTCCTCTTATGGACTTAAACTTCCTCCTTAAAAGTGGTTAGCAAAACACAGGCGCACGTGCTTTGATTACCAGCCCTGGAGTTTCCAGAGAGAGAGGGAGAGCCATTGCTTTCCTCTGGCAGTCCAGTGATCTGCAACTTTTCTGGTGGGTCTGGGTGGGAGATGCGTGTCGCCAGCCTTGTTCTGGGATTTGCGCATGCACCGGGAAGGCATGCGCATCTCCCACAGCCAGTGAACAGTCGCTGGTCAGACCACGCTGGAAACCAACGGAAGGGCAAGGCAGTAATTTGGATCTGTTTTAATATGTTTTAAATGTCGTTTGAATGTAATTATCGGCAACTTACCGCTCCTGATTGACTCTCCCACCCCGCTACGAGTACTTCATTCAGGCCAGCTCCCCACGTTCTGGGAACCAGCGGGAGACCCCCGCCGGAAAAAAGGCAAACGAGGCCTCCCAGGGAGATCGGCCGGTGGAGGTGGGGTTGGTGCTCCCTGGGCATGTGCACCCTGGCAGTGCCAGCCTGTGCTCCCAGCACTGCCTAAGAGGCAAAGTGCCCAGAGGGTACCTTGGCACTGCCCAGCCAGCATCAGGCAGAGCCAAGGAGGTGGGGCCTATTGTGGGCAGATCCTAAGGGAGATCGGTGGGGGTGGGTTGGGGGGGGGGGGGTCCCGCTGCCACTCTGCTTGGCGATCAGTCTGGGGTAGATGGAGGGCAGTGATTGGGGTGAGCTGGGAGGGGGTGGTCGGCCAGAGGGGGTCTGACCCCACGAGGGGGTCAGCGGGGTTGGGGGGGGGGATCTGCCAGGGTGAGGGGGGAGGGGGGATTGCCACTGCTGGGGGGTGGGGGGGGGGGAGTGGGCTGGACATTGGGGCGCTCCAGGGGAGGGGGTCAGGGCTGACCCGGGAATTGTTGTGGGGGCCGTGATTGGGCTGTGGGGGGTGCAGGAGGGGCAGCACTGTGGGGGTCCTGGGCTAGCCAGAGATGGAGCTGGCTAGCAAACGGGAAGTCTGACAGATCGGGGCCGCTGCGCGTGCGCAGAGTTCCAGAACTCTCAAACTCCGGCACAAATAGGCCCCACTCTCTGGGTTTTAATGAGGTTCATGGCTGGGATCTCTGCAGTGCACAGAGTGCAGAGATTCCGATGAGAAGCTGAACTGACAAAACAGTGGGGATCGAGAACAGTTTTCCCACTAATTCAGTGCTTTTGGAAGAATCATGGCCAGGATTTCTTCCCTGAAAAGCTTAACTTCTCCCGTTGACCACATGACTCTATATACCTCATCTAAAACCCCAAGGGAACCAAAATAAACAAAAGATCCATTAACTCTACAACGTAGCACCTTCCAGGCTAAAATCAATTGTTAGTCTGCATTCTTATTATCGGCTGCATGTTTACCAGACAGATCGGCTCCTGTAACAAAGCACTGCCTCTTAAAGCAACCCCACCTTAAACAAGAAATATTTCAAAATATCACAGTATCATCACACAAGACTGTTCCTCAAACACATATCATTGGTTTTAAGGCACTTGAAGATGGTGATACAGTGGTTAGCACTGCTGCCTCACAGCGTCAGCGACGCAGGTTCGATTCCCAGCTTGCTCACTGTCTGTGTGGACTTTGCACATTCTCCCCATATCCATGTGGGTTTCCTCCGGGTGCTCCAGTTTCCTCCCACAGTCTGAAGGACATGCTAAATTCTCCCAAGAGTGTGGCGACTAGGGGATTTTCACAGTAACTTCATTGCAGTGTTAATGTAAGCCTACTCATTTATTTATTAGTGTACTAATAAATAAACTTTAATCTTTAGGAGGCAAATGTAACTGTTCAGGGAATCGGAGCGGGCGAGGGGCGGATCATAGAAAGGTCTGTTGACCTTGGGTGGGATTTTCCGGTTTCGGGAGAAGCGTGGCTGGAAAATCCCATCCTAGCTGTTTTCCCAGAGGCTTCTCAAGTTGAACAAATGAGCTTTATTTACAAGTCTGCTTCAATAGCTGCATGCGTTGAGCGACTCCATAGTATACTATCTCTAACTAGGAAAATCATCACCCACAGAGAGATTCCCCGTTCTAAATGTCGATTGTTTATTTGAACCACATAATACTTACTCAGTTGGGCAGGTTCTGACGTGATAACTTCTTTTTGCAATCTTTATTTACCAAATTAGTTTATGTAGATGAGTAGCCAACACGTCAAAATCTGAGAAATGATTATATTTGTACTTAATCCTGAATTCTAGTTATACATCATGTACCTAAGCCTTTGAGGAGATTTTCTGTTTCTGATAGAGCAGTGTAATTCTATTGTATCATAGAATCTCTACAACGCAGAGGAAGCCACTTGGCCCATCTTGTCTGCACCAACCACAAACCCACCCAAACCCTATTCCTTAACCCCAAGTATTGTCCCCTGACACTAAGGGGCAATTTAGCATAGCCAATCCACCTTTGGAGTACAGGTGACCCAGTTAGCAACGCTAATGACTGTGCCACCATGCCACCCCTAACCTCTTTAGGATAGAAAAATATTTCAGGTGCCTCATAGAATCATAGAATCCTGCAGCGCAGAAGGAGGCCATTTGGCCCATCAGCGGCCACAATCCCACCCAGGTCCTATACCTGTAACCGCATGCATTTACCCTAGCTAGTCCCCCTGACACTTAGGGACAATTTAGCGTGGCCAATTCACATAACCCGCACATCTTCCAAACTGTGGGAGGAAGCTGGAGCGCACGGAGGAAACCCACGCAGACACAGGGAGTATCCCACCCGAGATCAACAGACCTTTTTTATAATCTGCCCCTCGCCCGCTCCAATTCCCTGAACGGTTAAATTTGTCCCCTAAAGTTTAAACACTGTAATGAAGTTACTGTGAAAATCCCCTAGTCACTACTACACTCTGGCACCTGTTCGGGTACACTGAGGGAGAATTTAGAATGGTCAATGCACCTAACCAGCACGTCTTTTGGATTGTAAGAGGAAACCAGAACACTGGAAGAAACGCAAGCCGACATGGGGAGGAAGTGCAAACTCCACACAAACAGTGACCCGAGACTGGAATTGAACCCAGATCCCTGGCGCTGTGAGGCAGCCATGCTGACCACTGTGTCACTGTGCTGCCCATTGTGCCACTTATAGTTTGAGATACTTCCAGTAGATCGACGTGAACAGGATCTGTAACAGTATCTCTTTTGGCACAGGCAGTTCACTACAATTTGATTCAATGGAGATATCAGGTACGTTTCAGATATTTTGGGACTTACAGGTTCAAAAACATCTCTTGATGGCAACACTGACTGCTGGAGCATTTCTACTTCTCAAGTGGTCCAGCCCTTCATGTCTACTCGATATGAAAGGGGTCTGATCTCCTGAGCTCAAGCTCTACATTTTGGAATTCCCACCCTAAGTCTCTCTTCTTCCCTGTTACACTCTCTACCCCTTTAAGGGGGAGATTTCTCTTGCTCCTTAAAACTTACCTCTCTGGTGAAGTTTTTGTCCACCTGTCCCAATAGCTCCTTTTGTGGTTTGATGTCAGCCTTGTGCAACCTCAGTGACACACAGTGGTTAGCACTGCTACCTCACAGTGCCAGGGACCCAGGTTCGATTCCCGGCTCGGGTGACTGTCTGTGTGGAGTTTGCACGTTCTCCCCATGTCTGCATGGGTTTCCTCCAGGTGCTCAGTTTCCTCCCACCGTTTGAAAAGTGTGCAGGTTAGGTGGATTGACCACGCTAACTTGCCCCTTAGTGTCAGGGGGACTATCCAGGGTAAATGCATGGGGTTACGGGTATGGGGCCTGGGTGGGATTGTGGTTGGTGCAGACCCAATGGGCTGAATAGCCTCCTTCTGCACTGTAGGGCTCTATAATTCTACAAAGCACCTGGAATATCTTTCTATTCTAAAGCCGTTGGGGGTGGCACAGTGTTTAGCACTGCTGCATCACAGCACCAAGGACCCGGGTTCAATTGCCAGTTTGGGTCACTGTCTGTGTGCAGTTTGCACGTTCGCTCCGCGTCTGTGTGGGTTTCCTCCAGGAGCTCCGGTTTCTTCCCTCATTCTGAAAGATGTGCTGGTTAGGTGCATTGACCCAAACAGACTGTGGTGGCTAGGGGAATTTCACAGTGACTTCATTGCAGCGTTAATATAAGCCTTACTTGTGACTAATAAATAAACTTCTTTAAAAATGAGAATTGTCGTTTTTACATGGAAGAGTACTCATACTCCATTGTCATGGCAGAACACTGATTAGGAGGATTGTGCTGCTTTTTATATTAAAATTGTGGGCAGATACATAAAATAGAGAGTCGTGGACACACGATTACACCTAACATCAACTCAAGACAATGAAATGTTGCCTCTGACATTTGCTTCACTCTCCGACCGGACAAAATAAGCAACACACAGACAAAAACTGAGGATTTATTAAGCTGTGAGCAGGAAATCACGTGTTACCCAACTCTCTTGACACAATGAATTGATAAGTTGGCTTTGATCCAACAAAAAGAAAGCACCTTGAGCAGAGTTGAAGGTTTGCAAATCCGTAAGTGAATCTGATTACAAATTCAGAGAAGTCCATCCTGACCTTTCAATTTTGGATACACTTCAAAATGAATGTTGGATATGTGGTTGTGGTCCACATTTGCAATAGGGGAAATCAAGGCTTGTCAGATATTCCAATAAACCTTCAATTCACTCAAAAGTAACATTGCTCTGGGGAGGAATAGTTCTGCCATTTCTTTGTAGGAGAACATTATATGTGCACCTGTTCACCTCCTCAGGTTGATAGTTCTGGAAGAGCGGCACGGTGGCACAGTGGTTAGCACTGTTGCCTCACAGTGCCAGGGATCCAGGTTCGATTCTGGCCTCAGGTCTGTGTGGAGTTTGCACGTTCTCCCCATGTCTGCGTGAGTCTCCTCCGGGTGCTCCAGTTTCCTCCCACATTCCAAAGATGTGCGGGTTAGGTTGATTGACCATGCAAAATTGACCCTGGTGTCAGGGGAATTAGCGGGATAAATGTGCAGGATAACGGGGATAGGGACTGTGTGGGATTGTGGTCGGTGCAGACGTGATAGCCCTCCTTCTGTGCTATCGGGATTCTATGAAGGAGATTATTGCAATCTTTCATTGCCGAAACAATTAGCCAGGGCAGTGTTTCAAGTAAGTGTGTATTGTTGTGCCTTCAGGACTTTACCATGCAGAAGAGGTTGCGTACAGCTGATAGCAAATTACATTGAACATGCTGGGTGGAAGCAGGGAGGGCTCTGGCAGCGATGGAAGACTGGACAAGGGTGTCACAGAGGGGATGGTCTCTTTGGCATGCAGAAAAGGGAGGTGGAGATGTGTTTGGTAGAGGATTGGGTTGGAGGTGGCAGAAAGAGTGGTGATGCTCCACTGAATGAGAAGGCTGCTGGGGTGGCAGGTGAGGGTGAATGGAACTTTTTGGGTTTCTGGTGGGGCGGAAGGGGGAGTGATTGGAAACAGAAATGTGCAAAATTTGAGTGAACACAATTGTGGCCCCTGGCAATGCAATGGAAAGGAATCTATGGTTTAGGAAAAAGGAAAGACACGGAGGAAACACTTGTGTGGAGGCTGACATCATCAGAACAAATCCATAGAATCCCAAAAGTGCAGAAAGAGGCCATTTGGGCTATCTGCACTAACTCTCCAACAAAGCAGCCCAATCAGGCCCTATCCCTGTATCCCACATAGTTACCCTGCTAATTCCCCTAATCTACATATTTTGGATGCAAAGTATCAATTTATTATGGCCAGTCCACCTAACCTACAAATCTTGGGGCACAAAGGGGCAATTTGGCATGGTCAAACCATCTAATCTGCACATCTTGGGGCACAAGGGGCAATTCAGCATGGCCAATCCATCTAACCTACACATCATTTGAGTGTGGGAGGAATCTAGAGCACCCAGAGGAAACCCACACAGACATGGGGAGAATGTGCAATCTCCCAAGGCCAAAATTTAACCCAGGTCCCTGGCGCTGTGAGGCAGCAGTACTAACTACTGTGCCACCGTGCCACACAATGGAGTCACTGTGTGATGGAGACCAAAAAACTGAGGGAAAGGAACAGAGTCCTTGCTAAATGTGGGGTGGAAGGATGTGTAATTAAGGTAGTTATGGAGGTGGCTGGACTGGTAGGAGACATTGGTGGATAGCCTGTACCCAGAAATAGAGGTGGCAATATTGAGGAAATGAAGGGAAGAGTCAATGGAGCATGAGAACGGAGGGGCTGGTAGAAATCCGAAACAAATTTCATGACATTTATTGGGTTGGTACAAAAGCATGAATTGGCATTGGTAACATCCTCAGTATGCTGGGAAAAGAGGTAAGGGAGGGATGCTGAGAGGAATAGAAACAAAGAATGCTTCATAAATTCACAAAAAGGCTGGCATAGCTCGGATCCAGACAGGTTCCCATAGCAACACCTTTTATTAGAGGAAGTTAATGGAGTCAAAAGTAGAAGTTGAACTGATGCCCAACTAGTCCCATTACACTTTGGCACAACTTGTGCTTGTTCTTGCTTTGTCCAGCCACTCCTTTAATCAATGTTCCTTTTCATATTCTTTGATTATTACTTTTAGTAATTCCTTTTTGTCATCCTAATTTGTGTTGACTCTTTTGCTACCTTCTTCATACTCCAGTTTGTCTTCTTCTTGATGTTTATGTACTTGCTGGTCCTTGGAGAAGTGGTACATGGGGAAAGAGTGTCTCTCAGGAGACTGCTGCAAGGGTTATTGGACCATCACTGACTCCTAAATTCTTCTCTTTGACTTTACCACAGTTCCCTCGGGCATCCCTACTATGCCACCTTTGAATATAAGATCGGTTCTTTAATCCAATACCCATCCAAGAACAATATTTTGCCTCATGACTACGTCAATAAGATTCACCCGATTTAGTAGATTGGAACTTTTCCTGTGTAATTCGAACCCTGGGAATGAATGGCAGATTTTATTTTAATACAATACAGGGTGGGATTTTCTGTCACCCCCAGTGGCATGTTTCCTAGTGGAGGTTCACTAATGTCCTCCAGGGAAGGAAATCTGCTATCCTTACCAAGTCTGGCCTACATGAGACTCCAAAGTTACAGCAATGTGGTTGTGGGCGGCACAGTGGTTAGCACTGATGCCCCACAGCTCCCGGGACCTGAGTTCGATTCCCGGCTTAGGTCACTGTCCGTGCGGAGTTTGCATGTTCTCCCCATTCTACACGCAAGAAAAATACTTTTCACTGTATCCCAATACATATGACAATAATAAATCAATTCAATTCAATTCAATTCAAATCAAGTGGTCATCCAGACTCGAAATGTTGGCTCTATTCTCTCTCCACAGAAGTTGCCAGGCCTGCTGAGATTTTCCATGATGTGGAGATGCCAGCATTGGACTAGGGTGGGCTCAGTAAGAAGCCTCACAACACCAGGTTAAAGTCCAGCAGGTTTATTTGGTAGCATTAGCTTTTGGAACTCTGTCCCTTCATCAGGTGAGCGAGATTTTCCAGTACTTTCTGCTCTTGTTTCAGATTCCAACATCCACCGTAGTTTGCCTTTATCATAGATTTCAAAACGAAATTGGATGGGCCATTGTAATGACTTTAATCGGGCAACTGAGGTGGGCCTGTTAGAATACAAACTCCCTGATTGAGGGCCAATCGGGGAGCCTCTTGCTCGGTACTTAACAAGTAGTGTCAGTTCCTCTGGGACTCCTAGTGTAGACTGCGAACAGAAAACACTCTGTGGGCTGTTGTCAGGCTTAAAGGGATTTTGGTGAAGGGACTTCAGCCTCCGAGGACTTATTACAGCAATGAACTTGCAGGGCTATGGGAGTAGAGTGGGGGGAATGGGACTGTTTGAGTTGTAGTCTCGATAGGAAGAATGGCCTTTTCCTGTGTCATGTGGCTTGATGTCATTTGTAGTTCATCAGAGCAATGTTTAAAGAAGTCGAAATGACAATTCACAATTGCTGTCAATGCCTTTTGGACTTCTCTCCCAGGCTGCACTGAGCAGCATCCAGTGAACTCATTGCTAATTCCTGAAGAATCTTGGAGCATGGACAACTCTACCAGCTAAATCAAAAACATCTTGATCTACATTCTGCAGAAGGAGGGAAACTGATTTCTTCATCAGAACAAATGGGAAAGTTCTGGGAACAGGCTCGTCAGCGTTGCCAAGTTCAGTTAGGCCCCAGGGGCTGGGGGAAGGGAGGTCATGGCCTCTCTTCTATTTCTAAAGGAGACAGTGCTTATACAAAATGTCAGCTGTTTACAGCGATTGCAGAGTGATACGTTTCAGATGTTGTCTCGGTTAACCACTGGCAAAAGGGCGGGGTAGGGTGGTGCTAAGTTCACTGGGGCAGCACGGTATCACAGTGTGGTTAGTACTGCTGCTTTACAGCTCCAGGTTTCAAATCCTGGGATGGGTCACATTCTCCCCGCGTCTGCATGGGTTTCCTCTGAGTGCTCCAGTTTCCTCCCACAGTCAAAAGATATGCAGGCGAGGTTGATTGGCCATTCTAAATTGCTCCTTAGTGTCTTGGGATGCATAGGTTAGAGGGATTACTGGGTAAATATTTGTGGATAGGGCTTGGGTGGGATTGTGGCTGGTGCAGACTCAATGGGCTGAATGGCCTCTCGCTGCATTGTAGGATTCTATGATTCAATGATTCACTGAGCTGAGAAGATTTGTTCTCCTTGCAAAGTTGATTTCCCAATATGTGATGTTAGTCAGCTCAAGCGTGCATACAAAATACCTGTCAGCACTCATCAGTAAATGGTAAATGTACATACCACTGGAACTATCCCCAAAGCTGTTTAAAGGCAGACCCTTCTGCTTCTTTTTAATTTGATTTATTATTGTCACATGTATTAGAAGACAGTGAAAAGTATTGTTTCTTACACGCTATACAAAGTGTACTGTTCATAGAGAAGGAAAGGAGACAGCACAGAATGCAGTGCTACAGTCATAACTCGGGTGTAGAGAAAGGTCAGCTTAATGCAAGGTAGGTCCATTCAAAAGTCTGATAGCAGTAGGGAAGAAGCTGTTCTTGTGTCAGTTGCTGTTGTGGGAAATTATTTTGGGTGGCCTGATTCATTTAAATCTTTCACTAAACATTTCATTCCACAAAGGCAAAAAAAATGGTTATTTAGTTCATTGATATTTTTAAACTAGTTTTATTAAAACATTGACGTTAGAATCAAAAACATTACAAATTAACAATATACAGACAAACACAAAATTAAGCCAAGGCAAATCTCATTTTGGCCAAAACGGGAGATCAATGGTTCTACCCACTCAGCTAATAAGCTAGCAGGCTTCCACAAAGATCTCCGATTTTACTGCCAATGAACAGTATTGGTTAGAGTTTTCATCATCAAATTAATCAGCCCAGCACTTAATTAAAAGCAATTGCCTTTACTCACTGTTCCATCAATCTAACAATAGCATGTCCCTCAATCGTATTTTGACATCTTCAAATATCGATCTGTCATTCATCTGTCCATTTTACAGAAGGTCTCTCCCAAAAATGGCTTTTATGATTCAGCATTTCTCCAAACAGTTTGAATCATTCTAAAACCAAACGACACCTTTATCTTTTGGTATTATTACCCAGCCTGGGAAATGTACTTTGTTGCATAATTTCATAGAATCATAGAACCCTGCAGTGCAGAAACAGGCCCTCCAGCCCATTGAGTCTGCAGCAACCACAATTCCACTCAGGCCCTATCCCCACACATTTACCTGCTAATCCCTCTAACCTATACATGCCAGGACACTAAGGGGCAATTTTAGCACAGCCAATCAACCTAACCCGCACATCTTTGGACTGTGGGAGGAAACCAGAGCACCTGGAGGAAACCCACACAGACACGAGGAGAATGTGCAAACTCCACACAGTGTATTGTTCCAAATCAGGATGGCATGTGCGTTGGAGGGGGAAGCTTGCAGTTGTGTGGTGGTCCCATGCATCTGCTGCACATGTTCTTCAAGGACATAGATTTGGGAGGTGCCATCAAAGGAAGTTTGGTGAATTTTGGTGGTGGATTTTGCAGAGAGGACACACAGCTGCAACTTTGTACTTCCTTTATTGCTGGTACAAACATAAAACTTACTCATTATATATTCATATATACTTTGAGAGGTCAATTCCATGGTTACCCAGGAGTTAGAATCCTTCAAACATTTCCTAACTATTCTGTGAAGTCAGTTAGAAACATCCCCAAGTCCAAAGTGCCAGATGGTTCCAGGTGCAGAGTACTTGCACATCAGAACTTTGAACTTCCCAGACAATTCCTACGTGGTCCTTATATGGCAGCAGGGAGATAAACAAATTCCCCTCCCCATTAAGTAAGAAAGCATATTGAGAAGCAAAGATGTAAAAATGCATGAAATATTTCTCTGCCACCTCAACTTAAAAGCTTAGGTACTATGGTGCCCTCACTGGTCAGTGGGTATAATTACAGTGAGAATTTTACATGGCTTTTTTCTGTTATAATCTTGGTCACGGTAAGTTGTCATGGAAAAATCAACAGGAATTAAGTACCATGGTAACTTTTTAAAATGTTATACCTGACATTTCTAAAACAAAACCTAATTACCTGATTACCTAACCAATGTTGCTTAAGTACTCAGTCATAAATCAAATCCTGTTTCCAATTGTAAAAGCAAAATGCTGCACATGCTGGAAATCGAACATTAAAAACAAAATACTTGAAATACCTAGGCCTTACATCATTTAGTGAGAGAATGAACCAATTTGCCCAAGGTCATAAATCCGAAACATCTGTTCTTCCGCCTGAGATGTTGCTGACCCCCAAAACATTTCCAACATTTTCTGTTTTTACTCCTGTTTCTGACTGAATTGATATGGATCTAACATCATGTTTAGTTGTCCCACACGATGTGCAAGTACCTACCTTCACACTGCCCACCCACGTCAGTTTTCAAGTCTTAATTTTGTGACTAGGCTAGTTTAACACTGCAATTTTAACGGAGTACATAGAACGCCTAAATTACATCTTCCCATTCATCGAACATTTTGGTTGGGAATCAGTTCTTCCCCCACTTTACACGTGGGTTTTGAAACTGACCGTGTTATCTTTGAAATGAACAAAACAGTTAAGAGCTTCCAAAACAATCGCTCCTTTGTTTTGTTGCATTTTTCCTGCAGGATACCAACAATTTCACAGCCTATTGTCTGGTCCCCTTAACTCAGGAAATAAAGTTTATATAAATAGACACCAAATTCTCGGGATCGCGTCATTTCCTCTCTAATCACAGCAAAGCCAAATCCCTTTTTCCCAGCATTTCCCACAACTGCAAGCTACTATTGTTAATCATAAAGCATATTCGGACTTTCAATCACATGCAAGAAAGCTGCACACCTCACCAGCCATGCACAACAATCAGAAATGCAATTGTAGAAGCACTGAAACGGTCACAAAACCTAGTTTAACACACAGTAAGAAAATCTAGACGAGACCGAGCACTTAATTTAACTGACCCTCAAAAAAAATTTGTACCACGATCTGTCCTAAATATAAGTTATCATTTACAAGTATTGCTGAACGATGAGCAACGTGTTTGGGCTTATAACAACTCCAGAACTTCTACTACAATACTTGAAATGCGTGGAAGGTCTTCAGAAGCGATCGGAAGGTGGATATATTGCACTTATGCAAAGTTAAACACGTGATAGAATTTACTCCTCCGACAATTTCGCCAAACTTATATTAAATGACCTGATTATCATGTTCCAACTAGATGCATTAGCATCACAAACTATCATTTCACTTCGATCAAATTTCACGCAGGGAGTCATTGAAGATCTTTATGCTACTCCTAACTTGACAAAAATACGCACCAATACAGCTATACCTAAAACAGGTCCATGAGACGTGTTCAACTTAAGAGGGGGTTTAAAAAGTAAATCTCTAAGTATACTTACGGAGACTAGAAACTCCAGTGTATCTACACAATCCCTTCCGTCTTCCCTGACTTGTGCTGATATCTTTCATGAATACATCTTTCATTTTACTGGCATGTCACAAAATCATTTCTCAGAGACATTAAGATGTTACTTAAATATTTTGCGTAATTCTCAAACCACACATTCAAACATTATCTGCTAATTATCCTCATGTTGGGTATTTAGAATTAATCAGAATTCTCAACTACGTTTGCTACATGATCATTGCCAGGACTGCAACTATTTGTTTCTCTGTGGGAGTCAGCAGCTGGAACCCATCACCAATCATGAAATTTGGCCAATGTCATTGCAGGGGATTGCATACAGATGTTGGAATTAGGTTCCAGCCTGTTTGCTCTGCACCACTCCCTGGTGGAGAAGGAAGGCAAACCTGCCAGTGCCAGAAGTCCATCTCACTCATGTGGGACTGTTATGTTGGAATCCTTTAACCTCTGCTTACAAACTAGCTGCTTAGAGTCACAGAATCATAGGATAGAACCATAGAATCCCTGCAGTGCAAGAGGTCATTTGGCCCATCAACTCTGCACCGACTCTTTGACAGTGCATCTTATCCAGACCTACACGCCCACACTATCCTTGTAATCCTGTAATACAGCTAACTGACACATCTTTGGACACTGAGGGGCAACTTAATATGGCCATTCCACCTAACCTACATGTGTTTGGACAACAAGGGGCAATTTAACATGGCCAAGCCACCTAACCTGCACATCTTTGGAGTGTGGGAGGAAACCGGAGCACCCGGAGGAAACCCACACAAATACATGGAGAGCGCGCGACTCCACAAAGGCAGTCACCCAAGGCCGGAATTGAAGCCAGGTCCCTGGCAGTGTGAGGTGGCAGTGCCAACCACTGTGCCACAGTGCCACCCATGAGCCATGCCCAAGTCGGTAATGCCTACTCAGTAGAAACAAAACACAGTAAAGCTTGGAAATGACTGGTAGTTGTCCAGATTGCTCTTGCATTACCTTAAATGCAACTCCAGTTCAGAGCAGTCACGTTCAGCTCTGACTGGGTTTTCCTTCTGGAGCCAGCCTCACAGCCAGCGGAAACATCGAATAAGATTGTTGAACCCGCTTGCAGGACGAATCATGACAAAAGCCCGTAGTATTGATATGCTGTACTTGGTTGAAGTCATTAGGTTACATTTTAGCTTCATTTGAAGCAATTTTTTAAAGCAGCTTTTGGCTAAGATGCAAATGAGATCAAGCCTTGGAGGAGGAGCTATGCCTGCTCCAATCAGCTTAAATCATGTAGATCAAGCCCAAGACAGGAGGTGAGAGCTCTGATTTGTCAGCTTGGATCAGGAATGTCTCAACTTGTTGGGACTCTGAAGTGGATTTGAATTGATTGGATTGGAATTGGAATTGGAACAAGGAATAAAAAACAGCGAAAGTCAGCTCACCCTGCTGACTCTCGGTATTTCAAATGAAATTATTTTGATTGGTCTTAAGCCAGGCCTGATAAATGTGGAGCAACTCGGCATTGCTGGAACTAGATGGATGACCCCATTCAGAGACCACAAGATAACCAGTAATAAACATATTGTTTTGCTTCAGTGGGATTGGTCTTTCAAGGTTCATGCTGAGTTAGAGATTCAATGATTTCTATGAATCCATACGCATTGCAAATAAAGAGGGATAAAGGGAAGGAAATGATTCATTTGGCACACAGCCCCACTGGAAACGAAGAAACTCCTTACAGACCAGTGTCCCTTCACCAGATCCCTTTTATTCACAAGCTTGTCTCCACCGCTTGGCTGCTTCAGCTTCAGGATCAGGAGTGTCTATAGCCCCGACATTCCTTATTATGTTTGCAGGTGAGACTCCCTGATTGGGCAGGTAATTATGACATTAATTAGGGAGGTCATACTCCAAAGTGCTCACCCCATGGGCCTCATTGAGGTCATTACAAGAAAGGAATTTGGGTAATAGAATGAACCCTGTCTCATTACAATTGCACCTTCAATTCACGTCCTGCCTAACAAGGCTGCAGACCAGAAGAATTTGGTGGTCTAAAGGAATCCAGATCAGATTCAAATACTAGAAATCACAGAATTCCTACAGTGCAGAAGAGGCTATTTGGCCCATCGAGCCTGTACTATCTCTCTGACAGAATGTCCTACCCAGCCCTCTGCTCCCACCCTATCTCCGTAACCCTGCACATTAACCATGGCTAATCCTTCCTACCTACACATCTTGGGACACTAAGGGGCAATTTACCATGGCCATTCCACCTAACCCACACATCTTTGGAGGAAACTGGAGCACCAGGATGAAATCCACACAGACACGGGGAGAACGTGCAAACTCCAAACAGGTGGTCACCTGAGGCTGGAATCGAACCTGGGTCCCTGGCGCTTTGAGAGAGCAGTGTGCTGCCCTAACACAGAACAAAAACGGAAAAGGCTGGAAAAACGCAACAGGTCTAGCAGCACCTGTGGAGGGAGAAATAGAACTAACATTCTGAGTCTGTATAACTCCTCCTCAGATGTCAAGAGAGGGGGAAATGTTGTGGATTATATACTGTATAAGAGGGGATGAAAAAGAGTAGGTCAGTGATCGGTGGGAACTCGGAGAGATTGCAACAAAGATGTGAGGGTCACAAGACAGAGGAAGTATTAATGGCAGAGTGAAGGGCTTTAAAAGACGCCGATAATGACACAAAGGTAAGATATCAGGATGTGTTAATGGGAGAATAAAGGTCAGTGCTCAGGTGGGGACTACAAATGTGGAGTTGGATTAGTCTTGCATTGGTAAATTTGAAATTAGGGAGTTTTCTTTCCTGTTGAAAATTAAATCGATGGGGTGTAGTCAGTGATAGAGAGATGAAATGTTCCTTTCTCATTGCATACCTTCACATATGTTTCTTTGTCCTCCAGTCATTTTGTCACTGGATTGAGAGTGTACATCTTCTGAAAGTATGGCTGATTGTTGCTGCTGGAGTGAATCACCTCATGTTCATGTGGCAGGAGGCATTTCATGTTTGGAAGGTGTTTGACACATGGCATTTCATTTTTGGCTTTCTTTTTCTTCCTTCCATGCGATACTTCTCTTCCTAACTCTACATCTGTAGACTCGAAGCTTCAAGTCCCAGGACAGGCCTTGATCATATGATTTAAACTGAGATGTGAGTACTGAGGGAATGCTGCATTGGCTCTCAGATTCAATTTGTTCTGATGTCACTATCTATGAAGTGTACTGCTTGGACACTGTGAAGCATTCTTGTTGAAGTTATGTCAAAGTTTTAATTAATATTACAAAACTATTCACAGATTTTGTTTTGATTTATTACTGTCACACATGTATTGGGATACAGTGAAAAGTATTGTTTCTTGCACACTATACAGACAAAGCATACCATACATAGAGTACACAGGAGAGGAGGAAAGGAGAGGTGCAGAATGTAGTGTTACAGTCATTGCTAGAGTGTAGTGAAAGATCTGCTTAATATAAGGTAGCCATGATGTGGAGATGGCAGTGTTGGACTGGGGTGGACACAGTATGAAGTCTCACAACACCAGGTTAAAGTCCAATAGGTTTATTTGGTAGCACAAGCTTTCGGAGTGCTGCTCCTTTATCAGGTGAGTCTAATGAAGGAACAGCACTCCGAAAGCTTGTGTTACCAAATAAACCTGTTGGATTTTAACCTGGTGTTGTGAGACTTCTTACTAATATGAGGTAGGTCCATTCAAAAGCCTGAATCAGTTGGTATGTGTTCTCAGACTTTTGTATCTTTTTCCCAATGGAAGAAGGTGGAAGAGAGTATGTCCAGGGTGCGTGGGTCATTGATAATACTGGTTGCTTTTCTGAGGCAGCAGTAAGAATAGACAAAGTCAATGGATGGGAGGCTGGTCTGCGTGATGGACTGGGCTACGTTCACAACCCTTTGTAAGTCAGAGGAGGAGCCAAACCAAGCTGTGATACAACCAAAAAAGATGCTTTCTGAGGTGTATCTGTAAAAACTGGTGAGAGTCATAGTGGACAAGCCAAACTTCCTTAGTCTCCTGAGAAAGTAGAGGTGTTGATGGGTTTTCTTAACCGTAGCATTGACATGAATGACTGGGACAGGTTGTTGATGATCTGGGATAAAGGTCGAGGATAAAGGTATAGGAAAGACCACATCCTATGTTTCTTCACCCAGAGGGTGGTGAATGTGTGGAATTCACTACCACAGAAAGTAGTTGAGGACAAAACGTGTGATTTCAAGACAAAATCAGATGTGGTTCCAGGGGTTAAAGGGAGCAAGTGATGGATAGATCAGAGATAGATAGATTCTTGAGGTTCTTGATTAATAAGGGGATCAGGGTTTATGAGGAAAAGGCAGGAGAATGGGGATGAGAAAATTATCAGCCATGATTGAAAGGCGGAGTAAACTCGATGGGCCGAGTGGCCTAATTCTTCTCCTATGCCTTATGGTCTTATGATATGGGAGGGAAGGTGAGATCAGGATTTGATCACAATAAATCAGCCATGATCGCAATGAATGGTGGGATAGGCTCGAAGGGCTGAATGGCCTACTGCTGCTTTTAGTTGCTATGTTTCCATGTTTTTGCATGTTGATATCTATCCCTAGACTAGTCTTATCTTTTGGCCATGTGCCTTCTTGCATCACTATGCGGGCAGTACTGTACTAGTCCTACGTTAACCCTTTAGTTACTAGATGATACTGCTACAATATTCAAATTTGTTCCTGTACAGGTAGCTGTAAAGCTCTCAGGGCAGGGAGTCAGGAGGATTTCCAGATCAACATCCATTCCTCAATTAACACCAGAAAAATAGGAATGAACTGTTTGCCCTTTCCATTTGCTGTTAGGAGGAAATGATCGTGTGCAAACTAGTCTCCGAGTTTATTTACGTAACAGTGACACTGGAAAAACAACCAGTTAACTGTGAGACGCTGTAGCATGCCCTGAGAAAGTAAAATGTGCTACATAGTTTTTACTTTTGTGTTTCTGACTATTCTTGTAGCTACTATATCACTGTGTCCAAGACAGTCTTTACACTAGTCCTGATATAGAAGTTACAGCACGTCCAGTGTTTTGAACAGAAGTCCTTGTTTCAGTTCATTTGAGTGACTGGTTCTAACCTCAGCCTCTGTAAGACAATAGAATAACATCAACTCTTAACTGTAACTTAACAAATAAAATGTATGGAGCAACAATATAATCAGCAGATAATTAGAGTACTTGTAATGATTGTAGCCAAATGTACGAAACTGACAGAAGTAATTTTCTTCGTGGTTTTCATTCAATAGCAGTTTTTATTTTAAGTTTATTTATTAGTGTCGCATGTAGGCTTGCATTAACATTGCGGTGAAGTTACTTTGAAAATCCCCTAGTTGCCACACTCCAGCGCCTGTTTGGGTACACTGAGGACGAATTTAGCACGGTCATTGCACCTAACCAGCATGTCTTTCAGGCTGTGGGAGGAAACTGGAGCTAATAAATAAACTTTTAAAAATGCAGGGCAGTTGTGTGAAGCAGCAGCAGATCCCAAGTGAAAGGTGCCAGCTGTGGTTCAATAGTTGCCCTTTCATGTGACTCAGAAGGTTGTGGGTTCACACCTGACTTGACAGGCTTACACACAAGATCTTGAAAGTGGTGTCACAGATAGAGAAAGTGGTGAAGAAGATGTTTGGCACACTTGCCTTCATTGGTCAGAGCATTGGATGCAAGGGTTGAGATGTTATGTTACAACTGTACATGACATTGGTAAGGTCACATTTGGAATTCTGAGTCCAATTCTGTTCGCCCTGCTATAGGAAGGATATTATTCAACTGGAAAGGGTGCAAAAATGATTTACAAGGATGTTACTGGAACTGGAAGATTTGAATTATAAGGAGAGGCTGGATAAGCTGGGATTTTTTTCCCTGGAGTGTAAGAGGCTGAGGAGAGACCTTATAGAGATTTATAAAATCACGAGGGGCTTAAATAAGGTGAATAACCAAGGATATTTTCCCCAGGATAAGGGATTCCAATATTAGAGGGCATAGGTTTAAGGTGAGAGGGGAGAGATTTAAAAGGGGCAACGTTTTCACACAGAGGGTGGTTTGTGTATATGGAATGAGCTGCCAGAGGAGGTGGTAAACGAGGGGACAATTACAACATTTAAATGACTTTTGGACAGATACATGGATTGGAAATGTTTAGGGGGAAATGGACCAAACACAGGCAAATAGTTCAGTTTAGGAAACCTGGATGGCATAGATGACTTTTTTAAAATTTGTTTTGATTTATTATTGTCATATGTATTAGTATATAGTGAAAAATGTTTCTTGTGTGCTATACAGACAAAGGATACCATTCATAGAGAAGGAAACAAGAGAGTGCAGAATGTAATATTACAGTCTTAACTAGGGTGTAGAGAAAAATCAACTTAATGCGGGGTAAATCTATTTAGAAGCCTGACAGCAGCAGGGAAGAAGATGTTCTTGAGTCGGTTGGTATGTGACCTCAGACTTTTGTATCTTTTTCCTGACAGAAGGTGGACGAGAAAATGTCTGGGGTGTGTGGGGTCCTTAATTATGCTGGCTGCTTTTCCGAGGCAGCGGGCAGTGTAGACAGAGTCAATGGATGGGAGGCTGGTTTGCGTGATGGACCTGGGCTTCATTAATGACCCTTTGTAGTTTCTTGCAGTCCTGGACAGAATAAGAGCCATATCAAATTGTGATACAACCAGAAAAAATGCTTTCTATGGTGCATCTGTAAAAATTGGTGACAGTCGTTCAAAGGGCCTGCTTATGTGCTGTATAGCTCTATGACACCAAATAAATGACTGTGAGGTTTTGCTTTTATGGACTAGGGTAAGAATGTAAAGACTTGGTATGACTGGAGAGGCTGCACTTGCACCCCTTAGGTAGGTACCTAAATGAACCTTTTCCTCAGTTTTGTTTTTGCAATCATTACTTTTTTCCCAAATAAATCAATTATAATTATTTTTCTTAAGTGAAAAGGGATTTGAATGGAGTATGAACATATCGTAGAATGTGACATCAGAGAAGGAGGCCATTCAGCCCGTGGCACCTGTAGGAGATGCTGTCATTTGGTTGGGACTTCAAACTAAGGCACCATCAGTTCTCTCACGTGAATATAAAAGATCCTATGACACTTATCAAACAAGAGCAAGACATTCTCCCTTTAAACACCTTCACCCCTCAATCAACAGCATTCGAAGCAGATGAGGTGGCCATTGTGCCAATGCAGTTGGTGCGAGCTTGCTGTGGGCAAATTGATTGCCAGTTTTCCTACAATGCAACATTAACACTTCCAAAGAACTTGATTGGCTGCAAAGTGCTTTGGAGTACCCAGATATACAAATGTTTTCTTCCTTTTATTTGATTCTCCTCCATGACCCAGCCCAATCCTTCACTGTAAGCTATAGAAACAGGGGTGTGCGGTAGCAACATCTAGCATTTACATAGCAACTGTAATGACCTCCACAAATCCCATGAGTTTGGCTTCTTGGAGTATGAGCTCCCTGATTGAGGTAATGATCGCCTGCCCAATCAGGGAGTCTCACCTGTGTATATATTGAGGAGTGCGGGTCTACTGACACTCCGGATTCTGACTTTATACCTGAAGCACTCCAAGGAGTGGGGTTGAGTTATTGAATAAAGGGAATCTGGTGACGTGACACCAGCTTCTGAGGAGTTATTTCTGTAATCTTAAAGTAGAAAAGGTTCCAGTACATTTCATAGAAATTAGACACTAAACAAAAGGTGAAGAGAATAGCAAAACGGTGTCCATAATCTGGTCAGAAGTGGCTGTTGACAAGCACCTCAAAAGGGCAGAAGGAGGTGGAGAGGCAAAGAAGTTAAGAGATGGAGTACTGGACAGCGAGAATCAGGCCATTGAAAGCAGAGTCATAGAGTGAGGAGACTATATTAAGATGAATAGATTGACAGGGACGGAGCTGGGGTTGCAGCAAGGATTGGGGCAACATAAATAAGGAGGGGCAAGGCCATGAATAGAATTTTAAGTGCCTGATACTGGAGGACTGGGAGTCCAGCATCAGTCAGCAAGGGTGACCACATTGGATGAACAGAACTTGCCACAGAATTTGGGTTGAGCTAAGAATTATGTAGGTTGGAGAATGGGAGAGTTCAGCTTGGACAGCATTCCTGGAATCCTGTTGGTAGGTGATGGATGGGCTAAGGCAGCAGGAGGGGCAGACAGTGTAGGCCTTCACTATCTTGGCGAGGATAAGAGGCTGGAAGCTCAGCTCAGGGCTGAACAGGATGCTGAGATTGCAAACTCTCCAATTCAGTTGTCAGGGACTGAATGACATGAATGGAAAAAATATCAAAGCCTGCGGTTGGAACAGGAGTAAATTGTGGTTCATTTCAGACTGGGCTTCAGGTGAGCAACAACAGAAAATGTTGGGAAATCTCAGCAAGTCTGACAGCATCGGTGAAGAGAGAACAGAGGCAACGTTTCGAGTCAGAATGACCCTTTGTCAGAGCTGTTGAACACTTTGGCAGCTCAGAGACAGCAGGGAAGTCATGAGACGGGATTGAAATTTAGAGCTATGTGTCATCAATGTCTTCAGCCTAATATAGGTAATGGAGACTCTGTTAGGGAGAATAATCTGAGATAAAATTAACTGTCAGCTGGACAATTACAGATTGATAAATAACAGCCAGAGTGTATTATGTCAAAGACAGACCAGATCGACTGATTTGATGGAGTTATTTGATGACACGATAGACAGGATAATGACGGGCATTGATAGAGTGAATGTAAGCAGTCTTCTTCCACTGAGGCTGGGGAGAAAAAAACTGGAGGACATGGGTTAAGGGTGAAGGGGGAAAAGTTTAAAGGGAATATTGGGGAGGGGGTCACACAAAGAGTGGTGGGAGTGTGGAATGAGCTGCCAGATGAAGCGGGCTCACTTTTAACATTTAAGAAAAACTTGGTCAGGTACATGAATGAGAGGGGTGTGGAGGGATATGGTCCAGGTGCAGGTCAGTGGGACCAGGCAGAAAAATGGTTTGGCACAGCCAAGAAGGGCCAAAAGGCCTGTTTCTATGCTGTAGTGTTCTATGGTTCTGTGGTTAAATTGCATAGATGGGTTTACACAACCTATTTGATGAAACACCATATAAAAGAGTAACTGACAAAACTAATATTAATTTAATTTGATTTATTATTGGCAAATGTATTGGGATACAGTGAAAAGTATTGTTTCTTGTGCGCTGTACAGATAAAACTTACCATTCATAGAGTACATAGGGGAGAAGGAAAAGAGAGGGTGTAAAATGCAATGTCAGTATTAGCTAGAGTGTAGAGAAAGATCGGCTTAGTATCTGGTAGGTCTATTCAGAAATCTGCTGGCAGCAGGGAAGAAGTTGTTCTAGAGTCAACTGGTAGGTGATCTCAGATTTGTGCATCTTTTTCCCGATGGAAGAAGGTGGAAGAGAGAATCTCTGGGGTGCGTGGGATCCTTAATTACATTGGCTGCTTTGCTGAGGTACCAGGAAGTGCAGACGGAGTCAATAGTTGGGAGGTTGGATTACCAAGGCAAGGGTACAAAACTGGCTAATGGACGGAAAGTAGAGGGAAGTGAACAGATGATTTTCAGCTGTTGAGTCAGTATACAGTTCTATTTGATATATATTAATAAACTGGATTTAGATTATAGGACAGAACTTCTCAGGGTGCAGATCAGACAAATATTGGAAACAATGAGGAGGACTGTAACAGACTTTAGATGGACATAAACAGAGTTTAAAGCTTATTTCTTAATAGTCACAAGTAGGGTTACATTAACATTGCAATGAAGTTACTGTGAAAATCCCCTGGTCGCCACACTCCAGCACTTGTTCGGGTTCTCTGAGGGAGAATTTAGCACGGCCAATGCTCCTACCAGTGCATCTTTCGGACTGTGAGAGGAAACCGGAGTGAGAACATGCAGTCTCTGCACAGACAGTGACCCAAGCTGGGAATCAAACCCAGGTCCCTGCAGTCTGGGAGAAATGTGAGGCGATGTTAGAATGTAACCAATGATAACATTGGCTCTAATATAATGTAACCAATGGTAACATGCTGTGAATGTCAGCTGACCAGCTGACCTGGTACAGTCATAGAGGTTTACAGCATGGAAACAGGCCCTTCTGCCCAACTTGTCCATGCCACCCTTTTTTTAAACCCTTAAGCTAATTCCAATTGCCCGCATTTGGCCTATTTCCCTCTATACCCATCTTACACATGTAACTGTCTAAACGCTTTTTAAAGGACAAAATTGTACCTGCCTCTACCACTACCTCTGTGACAATGGTAGACAATGTAACCAATGACAAAATGATGTGGTGACCAGTTGACTCAGTATAAATAAGGTGAAAGCAAAATACTGCAGATGTTGGAATCCGAAACAAAAACAGGAAATGCTGGAAATTCTCAGCAGGTCTGGCAGCATCTGTGGGGAGCGAATAGAGCCAATGTTTTGAGTCTAGATGACCCTTCATCAGAACTTTGTCAGAGTATATGTAAGAAGCAGTTGAGAATTGTGGAGAGCTTGTATGGCCCAGAGTGTGGCCTCAAGTGTTGGAGTAATGAAGTTTCTATATTAAAGTTTTTTCTTTGACTTACTTACTGAAGTAAGTTTGTTTTATTGTCTACAACTGAAGAAATCCTTCTGCTGAGTAAACATTGTTCGCAGAGGAAAACCCATCATAACTTGGTGTTTGTTTTTGAAGAAGTGTTACAGATTCAGGGAACGGCAGGAGGTAGAAATAAACTGGCATTGTTTTATTGTTCCCCCTGTCTTTTCAGATGCTGAACCATACAGGAATGGAAGGCAGAAGTGGAACCATGGACCCTTGTTACTACAATACTGAGGAAAAAGTGAAATATGGCCTTAGCTTTGTCACTCCCGATTAGAAGTAAGATAAGGAGCAAAGTGTTTTCAGAGTGGCCTGCAGGTGCCCTGAATAAAGAAGAAGGGTTATCCTACTACGATACTTAGATAGGTTTTACTGAAAAGATGAGCTTTTGGATAATTATTAAGGATGGGTGACGTTTGACAGGATTGGTAGACAAGAAAACCAGTCCATGGAGGAATATAACATGAATTTTAATAGGGAACGCAACAGGCTAATGAAATTTAATTTGGAGATTCTGGATGCAGTATTGGTCTTTAAGTTGTTAGATGGTGCATGTCTATCGCAGATGGATACTCTTCTAGTGATGATTGAATACAGTTAAGGGGAACAGAGCCCCTCTTTGATCAAATCACAGCATTGTTAAAAATGTTTTTTGGGGAAATAATCATTCCCTGCCACCTTTATCAATTCAAACCAGAATGCCCTAGCACCCAGAACAGAGGACTCAATGATAGTTCAGCTATGGCCAGACCAAATGGTACACAAAAGCTCTTAACAAGGGACACTAATAATACGCTAATAACAGACTTGATGTTGAAACCAGATACAACTGATTTAATAATAGGAAAATAAGATGCATATGGGAAAGTGATAAATGATGTTTAAATCGAAGAAATGTTAAAAGGATTGTGAACCGCTATTTCCAATGCGATTCCCCATATCACTACATAGTAAACTGTCCAAAAATAAGAAATTGTGCCTTTGAAACTACACGTGACACAGAAAACGTAGAAACCGACAAGGACAAAGGACCAAGAAAGCATTATTTTGGTCACAGAATAGTTGAGTTCCTGATGAGCGTCCATAATGAGTGTCCTGATGATAGACTCTTTTAACTGTGCTTTTTCAGATAGTGGATATATATCCACTGTCTGTGGCCAAGATTGGTTAAATTGTTATTTAGGGACTCTTAATCATAAAGAAAGAAAGACAAAGAACATGATAGCTCCACCTGCTTTTAATTTGGGGATGACAATGCTTTAACATCTTCTAAAAGGGTGGTACTTCCCTGAGGGATTGCAGGAATCAGCTTGTTGATAAGTACATGTAGTTTCCAATTATTAATCTTTGTTATGAAGCAGGTCTGCAATGAAAAATACCCAGACGGCCATCAATTTGAAATATGATAAAGCTGTGGTATTTGCAAAATGTGTAGACCTACATTTTACAAAGTCAGGCCAGTATTGTCTCCCCCTAAGCAAACCGAAATTATCGGACCAAAGGATTCATGATACATTAATCTCGCTTATAGACAACAGTATGATGGACAGAAGGATGATTATTTTGAAACTTATAAGCGGTTTGGTCATCCAGCACCAGAGAGATTGAGAGGACTGCTTCAGGATACAGGTGTGCTGGTAAAAGGATATAATTATCTCAAAGAGCAAATATCAGACTAGTTTGAAATTTGCATGAAATAAGGACACCACGAAATTTCAATGATGTACTGGCAATGCATCTGAAGATTTGGGATAAAGACAAAGGCGTCTATTTATTGTACCTTATGGATACGGCCATCTGGTTTAACATATCCACGAAAAGTGATTTCATTGGTTACCTCTGCTGGTTGGCACTTTTTGATGGTTGTTTTTTTAATTAATTACTCTTTTTAAAATGGTCAATTTATCGCTTTAATCTTTTAAATTCAGGTTTAATGTGCTAGCTCTCACCCTGCCAAAATATACTCATCGATCCTTGAATGAGAGGGAAAAAAATTTAAATTCCGCCCCACCCCTCCCTCGCTCACTCCCCTCCAAGTGAAAATGTTGGACATGCCTGGCTTATACAATATCCATAATGAATATAACTTGTAATATGATGCAAAGAAAGAATGGTTCATTCATTGCTGCATTTTAATCATGATTTCCAAGGTGAACTGCCGGATCATATATCAAGTTTATATAGTTATAAATGTCAAACCGGCTTTGACTTTCAATAAACAATGCTATCAATTTAAATGAGAACAAATAAATAGTTTCTCTTCACACAAACTTATTTCCAGGCAATTACCTTTCACACTGACCTTAACAGAATGCTGGACAGATCCTCAGGCTTCTGGCTAATCATGCCATACCAGGGGATCTGGTTTGCATTACCCATGAGCAGAAAGTTAGAGCAAAACCATGTCTTGCTAAAGAATTAAACATCAACTTCACAACTAGAAAATCAAATAATGTCGTCCCTGCCTGGTTCCTATGGAAACCACAACTTGGATTAATTGTGGCAATGGAATAAATCAATCCCAGAACTTTCCTCCCTGAAGTAGGTTCGCACTACTGATGCTATAAGAAGAGAGAATAACAATTACTCGCTGGGAGATGTTCTATTTATACCATGGGGCTCAAACCTTCCACAGTCTGCAACGAGATCTCAGAGCTTTGGAATTCACATCATTTACATTACGGGCTGGCTGACAGCAATAGCGATAATGCATCAATGACTTTGAGGGGAATGCATGCCTTGTGATTTCACACTGGCTGTTATCATTTAACTGCTTAATTTCCCTTCCTGCAACCTCCTCCCCTCGCACTAGCTGGTATAGTCACTCAGATAATGGATTGAGTTTTCCCAAAACAAAAATGACGAAGGCAGAAATTCCCTGGCCCTTTAGGCCCTGCCGCCCCCGCCGGCGAGAATGGAGAATTCAGTGCGGCGGAACTGGAGAATCCCAACAACAGGTGAAGTCAGAGATTCCGGCCCAAAGTGTTATATTGGGCGAAAAAACCAGTGCGATTGGTGCCGCCATGTCTGGATTGAATCGGATCGCGATATTCCTGCAGTTTTTGGATTGGGGGGGTTAGTTTTGCACTGGTTCTGAGAGGGGCGGGGCCTAAACACACCGGCAAGTCCAGTTTCACAGACAGCGGGGGCCACTTTTATAGGGCGCCCTGATCTCAAAGTGAAATTAAAGATGGTCCCCTCCATTCACGAATATTGGGACAAATTCTCCCCCCACCCCCAGCTTGGATCACCCCCTGTCTGGTCTCCCCACCACCCCAAACATAGATAACTGCCATTGGGGTATTGGAGTCCTCCCAGTGGATACCCCTTCATGCCCCCTCCCTTGATGCGCCCCCTTCATGATCTGCCCCTTCATGCCCCCCTCATGCCTCCCCTTCATGTCCCACCACCTTCAGGCCCCTCAGGCTCCGGCCCAAAACTCACCCTCTTGGCACTCCCCACCCCCCCACACTCTGGCAGTGCCAGGTTGGAGTTAGTGCCCAACCATGTCTCTGCCCACCTGGCCTTGAAGCCTTCCCAGGCAACACACACTTGATCTCCATTTGGTCCCGTTGTGCCCGAGGGTTGGAGAATCCCGGGAACTTGGAGAATCCAGCTTGGAATTGACTAAGCAATACGTATTTAAATTAAATAATCTCCTTTTCCCGTGATTCTCCAACCCCATGTGGTCCGTGATGGGCGCAGTGCAGTCGGAAAATCCCGCACAATGGACGGAATGTTCCCTGGAAATGATTCCATGATCTTATGATCTCGTTGCATCTATCATTTCACGAAGGGACGTGGTAAGAAAGTTTGTGAAGCGATATTTCAGAAACGGGATGGTTTCACACCAGTTCCCATCTTTCCGGCCAGTTTTTCCGGGCATGAACTGCTACTTGCCCAAAATGGGTGAGATGTCAATTTGCATACAGTCGAATGCATTTCCATACAATTAGCGAGTGTGGCAGGCAAGCGATCCCCTCACTTATGTTAACCATCTTGTCAGTCAGACGCCACAGTGGAAGGAACTACGGCTGCTCTGTACGAGTGAGCTTCAGACGCAGCAGTGATGAAGATAAACGAGGAGGTGGGGGCAACTGAGCACTGACCTCAGAGTACTGGGGGGGGGGACGGTGGCAGTAGGTTCTCAGTCATGGTGCGGGTGGGGTAAGGGATGCAGAGATTTGGGGGAGTTTTGCCAGAGGGGTTGGAGGAAGGTGCTCGGGGGGGTTCGGGTGCTGAAAGGCCGCGGGGCACATTTCAGGTGCGACAGACGGAATGATGGGCAGGATGGGCTGGACACTCACCCGTGCTGCCCAAATGGGGTTTCTTCCAGCACTGGCGGCGGGTCCACAGTGCCAGTGCACGGGAACTCACTGCCACAGCCTCTCAGGTTTCATTGGCAGCGTGATCCCTGGCTTATGGCTCATCCGGGGGGGGGAAAGAAAATATCCCTCCTCTCCTCAACTGTGTCCAGCAGCCAGGCCCAGCTTTCCCTCTATGAACCTTGGAGCAGTTCCTCTCTGTGCCATCTTCCTGGCGTGACTGCCTGTGGCTCCATCGTTAACACTCATATACACCTCTCCATTTTTTTATTCAGTCATGGGACCTGGCTGTCGCTGGCTGGCCAGCATTTATTGCCCAGCCCTTGGAGGGCTGTTGACAGTCAGCCACATTACTGTGGCTCTGGAGTCACATGTAGGCCAGACCAGGTAAGGACGGCAGATTTCCCTCCCTAAAGGATATTAGTGAACCAGGTGATCCTTTGTTAACACCGTACAGCCACAGCCACTTTGGGTGAGTCACACGCCTGGAGGGTCCATTCTGGTGAGAATCGCATTCAGGCTCTTTCATTGCACTAGATTACGACTCACGGCTCACTGAGAAATACGGCGCCATTCACTCCCATTGTCTCACTCGCTCAGCACTTAGAGACCGGAACTCTATCACATTGCCCACCATATCATAGAACCCTACAGTGCAGAAAGACGTCCTTCGGCCCATCGAGTCTGCACCGACCACAATCCCACCCAGGCCCTACCCCCATATCCCTACACATTTACCCACTAATCCCTCTAACCTACACATCCCAGGACACTAAGGGACAATTTTAGCATGGCCAATCAACCTAACCCGCACATCTTTGGACTGTGGGAGGAAACTGGAGCACGCGGAAGAAACCCACGCAGACATGAGGAGTATGTGCAAACTCCACACAGACAGTGACCCGAGCCAGGAATTGAACCCAGGTCCCTGGAGCTGTGAAGCAGCAGTGCTGACCACTGTGCTACTGTGCCGCCCTGGAATCAGCATGGGCGATTTCACAACAGAAATCTCCATTGACCCCAGCTGGGAATTTCTAGTCTTGCCCGGGTGAGGCCATAAGATCCCACCCAGAATGTTTATTGTAAGTTGTGTGCTAAGTGTCATTGCGGGTGGGAAAACCAATGCAATTCACACCAGTCTTCCCACACTTACTCATTTTTTGGGAGGGGATGAGGTTCGCACCTGTTCTGAGAGGGGCGAGACTAAAACACGCCATCGAATCCGGCTTCACAGAGATCCGGCGCCGCTTTTAAATAGGCTAACCGGTTCCTGCCCTCGTTGGGTGGGAACCAGAATATGTCGGGGGCTTGGGGGCTGAGAGAACCCCAAAGGGAGTTCTTCCCAGTGCTAAACGTGCTAGTCCTCTCCATCACGATTGACTTTCCGTGCGTGACCTCAGCGCGATTTGTGTCATAAGAACATAAGAAGTAGGAGTAGGAGTAGGCCATCTAGCCCTTCGAGCCTGCCCCGCCATTCAATAAGATCATGGCTGATCTGAAGTGGATCAGTTCCACTTTCCCGCTTTCTCCCCATAACCCTTAATTCCCTTGCCTACCAAAAACCTATCTACCCATGACTTAAATATACTTAGCGAGGTAGCCTCCACCACTTCAACGGGCAGAGAATTCCACAGATTCACCACCCTTTGAGTGAAGAAGTTCCTCCTCAACTCCGTTCTAAACTGCCCCCCCCATTATCTTGAGGCTGTGCCCTCTAGTCCTGCTGTCCTTTCTGAGCGGGAAGAATCTCTCTACCTCTACCCTATCCATCCCTTTCATTATCTTATATGTCTCTATAAGATCCCCCCCTCATCCTTCTAAACTCCAACGAGTACAGACCCAGTCTATTTAGTCTCTCCTCGCAGTCCAATCCCCTCAACTCCGTTATCAGCCTAGTGAACCTCCTCTGCACTCCCTCCAAGGCCAAAATATCCTTGCGCAAGTGCGGCGACCAAAACTGCACACAGTACTCCAGCTGCGGCCTCACCAGTGCCCTGTACAGTTGCAGCAAGACCTCCCTGCTTTTATATTCTATCCCCCTCGCTATAAAGGCCAACATTCCATTCGCCTTCCTGACCACCTGCTGCACCTGCAGACTGGGTTTTTGCGACTCATGCACAAGGACCCCCAGGTCCCTCTGCACTGTAGCATGCTGCAGCTTTTCGCCCTTTAAATAATAATCCCTCCTACTATTATTTCTGCCAAAGTGGATAACCTCACACTTGCTAACATTATACTCCATCTGCCAGGTCCTCGCCCACTTGCTTAGCCTATCCAGATCTCTCTGCAGACTTTCCACACCCTCCGCACAATTTGCTTTTCCACTCATCTTTGTGTCATCAGCAAATTTCGTCACCCTACACTCAGCCCCCTCCTCCAGATCATCTCTATAAATGGTAAATAGCTGAGGCCCCAGCACCGATCCCTGCAGCACTCCACTAGTCACCAACCGCCAATCAGAATAGCACCCATTGATACCAACTCTCTGCCTCCTATTAGACAACCAATCCTCTGTCCACGCTAATACCTTACCCCCAACTCCATGCCCCCTAACCTTCTGAAGCAACTTTTTGTGTGGCACCTTATCAAACGCCTTTTGAGAATCAAGAAACACCACATCCACCGGTTCCCCTCTGTCTACTGCACTAGTCACATCCTCATAGAATTCCAATAAATTTGTCAAACACGACTTCCCCTTAACGAATCCGTGCTGCGTCTGCTCTATCAAACAATTGTTCTCTAGGTGCCTCGCTGTTTCTTCTTTGATGACGGATTCAAGCATTTTTCCAACAACAACATTTTTCCAACTAACAGGGCTATAATTCCCTGCCTTCTGCCTGCTATCTTTTTTAAACAGCGGCGTAACATTAGCCGTTTTCCAATCTTCTGGCACTTCCCCGGAATCCAGCGAAGTTTGGTAAATAATCACTAAGGCATCTACTATCACCTCTGCCATTTCCTTCAGAACCCTGGGATGCATTCCATCCGGTCCTGGGGACTTGTCCACCATCAGTCCCGCTAGTCGATCAAGCACTACCTCTCTAGTGACAATAATCGCATTCAGGCCCTCAACTCCTACCATCTTTAATATCCAGCAAACTATTCGCATCCTCCTCTGTGAAGACCGAAGCAAAAAAATTATTTAAAGCCTCAGTCATTTCCTCATCTCCCACCACTAAATCCCCCCTCTCATCCTCTAAGGGTCCAACATTCACTCTAGCCAGCCTCCTCCTCTTTATATATTTGTAAAAACTCTTACTGTCCTTTTTTATATTTAGTGCTAGTTTAGCTTCATAGTCTATCCTTCCTTTCTTTATCAACTTCTTAGTCAATCTTTGTTGATTTTTAAACCTCTCCCAATCTTCTACTCACCCACTACTTTTAGCCACTCTAAAAGTATCAGCTTTTAATTTAATACTCTCCTTTATTTCCTTCGATAACCACGGCTGATTATCCCTTCTCCTACATTCCTTCTTTAATGTCCATTCCTTACATTCCTTCTTTAGTGTCCAATACAATACGACAGTAAAATTCTGCCCAAGGTCTCCCTTAATTGTCAACCTTCATCCTTAAATAAAGTGGATCTAGCACCCCTCTCCCTGTTTAAACACTGCCTCACCTCTAACCTGCCTGACCTTTCTAATGTTCTTGAATATATTGAAGGTAAATTGAATGCTGAGGGAATGGAATACAAGAACACGGAAGTTTTACTGCAGCTGTACAGGGCCATGGTGCAGCCACATCTGGAATATTGTGTACAGTTTTGGTCTCCTTATTTGAAAAAATAAATATTTGCATTGGAAGAAGATTGAATTTCTGAGCACTATCTAATAGTATAATTTAGATGGAGGTTGATGGGGCATCAATCATTACCAATCCATTTGAAAATGGGTCCTTCAATCAAAAAGGGTTTGGGGCCAATATTGTATCACTGGGCAGTCACTGGTCTCTGACTAATAACCCTCTGAGAGAAAGAAATTCTCATCTCTATCTTAAAGGGTAGACCTCGTAATCTTAAATCATATTCCCTGGTTCTAGTCTCTCCCAAAAGTTTATATATTAGCGTCAAAAGCAGCCTTACATTAACACTGCAATGAAGTTACTGTGAAAATCCCCTAGTCGCCACGCCCTGGAGCCCGTTCATGCCAATGCACCTAACCAGCACATCTTTCAGACTGTGGGAGGGAACCAGAGCACCTGGAGGAAACGTATGCAGATACGGGGAGAATGTGCAAACTCCACCTGGAGGAAACGTATGCAGATACGGGGAGAATGTGCAAACTCCACACAGACAGTGACCCAAGCCGGGAATTGAACCCAGGTCCCTAGTGCTGTGAGGCAGCAGTGCTAATCATTGTGCCACCGTGCCACCTCACAAGTGGCAACACCCTCCTGATATTGACACTATCAAATCCCCCCAGGATTTTATATGTTTCAAAATGCCCACCTTCCATTCTTCGAAACTCAAACAGATATAGGGTCAACCTACTCAAACTTTCTCCATCAGATATTTATCCTAGAAATGAATTGAGTTAATATTTTCTGAATTGCTTCCAATGCAAATATTGATTTTTTTCAGACAAGGAGACCAAAGCTGTACATGGTGTTCCGGATGTGGCCGCACTAAGGCCCTGTACAGCTGCATTAAGACTTGCCTACTCTTGTATTCCACTTCTTTTTAAATAAACACCAGCATTCGATTCGGCTTCAATATGTTCAGGAACATTAGAGAGGTAAGGTAGGCCAGAGATGAGGCAGTGGTTAAACCATGGATGGGATTTTACGGCCATGTTACACCAGATACAAATCGCATTGATGGTCAGAAAATCGTGGTGGAGAGAACTAGCACGTTTAGCGCTGGGAAGAACTCCCTTTGGAATTCTCCCAGTCTTTCTCTCAGGGGGTTAGAAGTTTGAGATCAGTGTCTGCCCAGTGATACAATATTGGCCTCAAACCTTTTTCAATTGAAGGACCCATTTTCAAATGGATTGGTAATACGCCCCTGACGTATTCTGGTTTCCACCCAGCAAGGGCAGGAACCATATTTAAAAGTGGTGCCAGATCTCGGTGAAGCCAGGCTTGCCGGTGTGTTAGGTCCCGTCCCTCACAGAACCAGTGCAAAACTCACCCCTTCCCAAAGAATGACTAAGTGAGGGAGGATCGTGAATCGATTTGCTCCAGACATGAATTGCACTGGTTTTCCCGCCCATAACAACACTTAGGGCATGACTTACAATCTCATTGCGTCCATCATTCGGCGAGGTGAGGTTGTAAGAATGTGTGTGAAGCAACCTATACTAGAAATCCAGATACAATCTATGGAGATCCATCAGAGATGCCAAGAGACAGTACCGGACCAAGCTAGAGTCCCAAACTAACAACACGGATTCCCACCGACTATGACAAGGTCTACAAGAAATAACAGGCTGCAAGGTGAAGGCAGGTAGAATCCAATGTACCGCTGTCTCATTAGCTCAATGCTTTCTAAGCCCGTTTTGAGCAAGAGGTTAGCAAGAGCTTGCCTTTCACCCACAGGTTGTGGGGATCAGATGAATCCATATCCAAGGTCACCATCATAGGCATCAGCCTTCTGGAAAGTCTACCCATGGAAAGTGACTGGTCCAGGTGGGGTACCTGGACGAGCACTCAGATCCTGCTCAGACCAGCTAGTGAGAGTATTCACAGACGTCTTTAATCTCTCTTTACACCAATCTGAGGTCTCTACCTGAATCAAGAAGATGTCCTGGTTACAAAGAAAAGCAGGCAGCATGCCTTAATGAGTGTCATCCGATGCCTCTGATGTCCATCATGATAAAGTGCTTCCAAAAGTTAGTCATGGCACGAATCAGTTCCGGCCTCCCAGATTGTCTGGATCCACTGCAGTTCGCCTATCGCTGCAATAGGTCCACAGCAGACCACAATCTTCCTGGCCTTACACTCAACCCTGGAACACTTGGATAACAAAGATATCCATGTCAGACTCCTGTTTATTGACCACAACACCCCTTTTCCAATGAAACTCAACTCCAAACACTATGGCCAAGGGCTTGACTCCTCTGCCTGATGAGGCCAGAGTGGAGGCCACAGACTCATGCTGAGACCCATTACAATGAGGCATGCGCTACCACCCGGCCCATCGTTGAGCAGTGCGTCGGGCTCCTGAAGATGCGGTTCCGCTGCCTGGACCGCTCTGGTGGGCCCCTCCAACCTCCAACACTGAGGGTCAGATTGATGGGAGTACAGGTTGTGGCGATCAAATGTCGGAGATTGATGCGGGGTGAAGGGTGATTGGGGGGGGTGGTGTGGTGGTCAGGTCAGGGGAGGGGACCTAGAGTCAGTCCCATGGATTGGGAAGGGCTAGAGTCCCATATGACTGGGGATCGGGAGATGGGGAAATCCCATGTTTGTGGGGGGGCGGGGAGGGGGGCGCTAGTTGGGAAACTCTGGACCTTGGTAAGCCAGACAGTGGGGGATCTGGAATGGGGAGGGTCCCTTGTGGGGCTCAATGTGGATGTTTAAAAATAGCCCTGATGAAGTTAGAAGTTTCTTCTGATACTTTCAGAGTAACAATTAGCAAAACACTGGCAGGACCATTGAAGATATCGATTTAAATCACTTTGTAGATTGTTCCCAGTGCAACACAATTGTCCAGGGGAAGTTAGTCCTTCTGGACAGTTGTTGGGTAAACTCTTATCGGGGAACTTCCCAAAGGGATTCCCCAGCACATCTTTGGAGCACCGAACATGATGCTGGGGAGCCAGGAAGTTAGAAGCCAAATTTCCCTGAGCAGGGATGAGAAGCTGGACGCTTGCACCTCTTGGTCAGGGGCAATATTTGTTTTACGTCGACTCTTATTAGATGGCGTGGCCCTGATGTAGTATGGTGTGCTCACAATGCTGTTCTGCAGGGTCTGGGACTAGAGCCACTGGTGTTCTGGATATCGATTCATGACTCTGACTTGACGGAATGGGGCCAAGTTCCCAAAATTGGGCTGACGTGAAAGCGGGAAGTGCATTAGCAATGAGGAAAATACGAACAATAGACTTGAAGAGGACATGGTAAGAGCCGTAACATTAAATCTGTGTACTGATTTAGATGACTTGACAACCAAAACTGATCTCTTTTACTGACACACAGCGGAGGTCGGTTTAAGCAATAGAGTTTCGATCAGAGTTTTAGGCTGCAGTTTACAGTTCCAACAGAACATAACGCATAGAGATGATGGCCAGAATTTTATTGCCTCGCTCATTCCAAAATCGGGACGGGTGAACCACAGAATGGCATTCTCCATTCTCCTTGGGTGGGATCTTGGGTGGGAAATTAGGCTTGTACTCGTTAGAGTTTAGAAGAATGAGGGGAGATCTCATTGAGACGTATAAGATGATGAATGGGATGGATAGGATAGAGGTGGAGAGACTCTTCCCGCTCAGAAAGGATAATAGGACTAGGGGGCACAGCCTCAAGGTAAAGGGGGGGCAGTTTAGAACGGAGTTGAGGAGGAACTTCTTCACTCAAAGGGTGGTGAATCTCTGGAATTCTCTGCCCGTTGAAGTGGTGGAGGCTACCTCGCTAAATAATTTTAAGACGCGGGTTGATGGGTTTTTGATAAGAGAGGGGATTAAGGGTTATGGGGAGAGGGCGGGAATGTGGAACTGAGCCACGACAGATCAGCCATGATCTTATTGAATGGCGGGGCAGGCTCGAAGGGCTAGATGGCCTACTCCTGCTCCTATTTCTTGTGTTCTTATGTTCTTATGTTCTTGTCTTATGAGCTTTGAGTGAGCAAGGCGGTGAAATTCCGGCAAATGGGTGTGCAAATCCCTTCTGTCCTTATATCAACAGCAAATCAACAGCAAACCAGCCATTATTTGCATTTGCCTGCTCAGGTTGTGGAAATCATTGTGTTATTTTTCTATCTCCACACCTCTTGTTAGAAATCCACCCTCCCTTACACACCTGCTTTTTAAAAGTTTAATTATTTATTAGTATCACAAATGAGCTTACATTAACACTGCAATGAAGGTACTGGGAAAATCCCCCAGTTGCCACACCCCAGTGCCTGTTTGGGTACAGTGAGGGAGAATTTAGCACGGCCAATGCACCTATCAAGTGCATCTTTCGGAGGAAATCAACACAGACATGGAGGAACATGCAGGATCTGCACAGACAGTGACCCAAGCACAGGAATTGAACCAGGGTCCCTGGAGCTGTGAGACAGCAGTGCTAACCACTGTGCCACCATGTTGCTATTGACCTATCAGGGGTCATGTTTTCATTAACACATGCAATCACTCATAAGAAATTACACAAAACATTGCGGGTTCATTTATTTAGATTAGGCATATGGGAAAGTTTGAAGTCACCAGCAGCCGAGTTGTCTGTGCTGTGTGCTGCTCACAGGCAGAAGCGACACTGAGACTGGATCTCACGACACACTTCCATTCCCACATTCACTATCCCTTAACGGAGTATGACAAACATAGCTTTAATCATTTTTTTCTCTTTGTCTGCTGTGTGCTCCTCTGCATGTATGCTTTTCATACTTCCCTTATTTCAAGTGAGTGAAGGCACCTAGTATATTTGGTATGCTTTTAGCTTTGTGTTTTTTTTTAAATTGCAATGCGGTCTACAACTCAAAGATCTGGGTATGTGATCAATCGTAGGTATCTCTTTAAAAAATCTCACACTTCTTCTCAAAATGAGTTGCGTAAGTGGGAGGTTTTCTCTTATGTCCCTGAGGCAGCTGCATTTCCGAAATGCAGTCAGATCAATGAACACAATAAAGACAAATTTTACTTAAATTTGTAGAAGGATTGTCCCGAAATAAATCAATCCATGATAAACTTACAGAATGAGCTGAGAGGAAAAAAACAAGCTGAATGAGATGATTTTAATGAGTGCCAGCACAGAAAGTCCCGGGGCTATTTCTGCAGGAATCTGTGAAAAGGCAGAGCAGCTTTGTGAAACAGTTAATAAAGTATAAGAAACCCTGGGCTTTATGCATGGAAAGACGTCTCACAACACCAGGTTAAAGTCCAAGTTATTTGGCAGCACAAGCTGCTACCTTGCGGAGTGCTGCTCCTTCATCAGGTAAGTGGGAGTTCTGTTCACAAACAGGGCATTTAAAGACACAAACTCAATTTACAAAATAATGGTTGGAATGCAAGACTTTACAGAAAGCAATTCTTAAAGGTACAGACAATGTGAATAGAAAGAGCGTTAAGCACAGGTTAAAGAGATGTGTATTGTCCCCAGACAGGACAGTTAGTGAGATTTTGCAAGCTCAAGCAAGTCATGGGGGTTACAGATAGTGTGACTTGAACCCAAGGTCCCGGTTGAGCCCGTCCTCATGCGCGCGGAACTTGTCTATCGGTTTCTGCGCTCTGAAAGCTTGTGGCTTGAGCTACCAAGTAAACTTGTTGGACTTTAACCTGGTGTTGTGAGACTTCTTATTGTGTTTACCCTAGTCCAACATCAGCACCTCGACTTTATGCATGGAGGCATTGAATACAAAAAGCAGGAGGTTATGCTAAACCCATATAAAATACAAGAGATGTAGGGAACATAGAGGGGGACATGTCCCTGTATACATCAACGGGGACGAAGTGGAAATGGTTGAGAGCTTCATGCTTCTCGGTGTCCAGATCATCAACAATCTGTCCTAGTCCCTCCATGCTGACACTACAGTTAAGAAAACCCAGTGGTGCCTCTACTTTCTCAGGAGGCTAAGCAGATTTGGTTTGTCGGCTATGGCTCTCACCAATTTTTACGGATACGCCATAGAAAGCATCTTTTCCAGATGCATCCATACTATAAGAGCTTGGAATGGCTCCTGCTCTGACCTAAACTGCAAAAAACTCCTAAAGATTGTGAATGTAGCCCAGTCCATCAAGTAAACCAGCCTCCCATCCACTGAATCCATCTACACTTCCTGCTGCCTCGGAAGAGCAGCCAGCATAATCAAGGACCCCACACACCCTGGACATATTCTTTTCCACCTTCTTCCGTTGGGGAAAAGATACAAAAGTCTGAGGTCACGTACCAACCAACTCAAGAACAGCTTCTTCCCTGCTACCATTAGGCTTTTGGATGGATCTACCATATACTAAGCTGATCTTTCTCTTCACCCGGGCTGTAACTTCCACACTATATTCTGAAGCCTCTCCTTTCCTTCTTCCCTATGTACTCTATGAGCCATATGTTTTGTTTGTCTAGCATGCAAGAAAACAATACTTTTCACAGTATCCCAACACAAGTGACAATAATAAATCAAATCAAATCAAAAACATGAAAGTCGGAATTTTACCAGCAAGCCAGCCCTGGAATCGGGGCGAGTGAGGCTTGTAGAACGGAATTGGCCTCGGACGGAATTTTATGAGCCTCCATCCAAGCGGGGTGATAAAACCCTGGCCGAATGATTTGGAGAGGGTACAGAAGGATTTTATAAGAATAGACTTTGATTTTGATTTATTATTGTCACATGCACTAGTATATAGTGAAAAGTATTGTCTCTCGTGCACAATACAGATAAAGCATATCGTTCATAGAGAAGGAAAGGAGGGAGTGAATGTAGTGTTACAGTCATAGCCAGGATGCAGAGAAAGATAAACTTAATGTGAGGTAGGTCCATTCAAAAGTCTGATGGCAGCAGGGAAGAAGCTGTTCTTGAGTCAGTTGGTACGTGTCCTCAGACTTTTGTATCTTTTTCCCGATGGAAGAAGGTGGAAGAGAGTATACCTGGAGTGCGTGGGCCCCTTCATAATGCTGGCTGCTTTTCCGAGTCAGTGGGAAGTGTAGATGGGGTCAATGGATGGGAAGCTGGTTTGAATGATGGACTGGGCTTCATTCACGACCCTTTGCAGTTTTGGACAGAGGAGGAACCATACCAAGCTGTGATACAACGAGAAAGAATGCTTTCTATGGTGCATTTGTAAAAGTTGGTGAGAGCCATAGTGGACATACTAAATTTTCTTAGTCTTCTGAGAACGTAGAGGCATTGGTAGGCTTTCTTAACTATAGTGTTGGCATGGGAGGATCAGAATGGATTTTTGCTGCTCTGGATACCTAAAACCTTAAAGCTCACGACCATTTCTGCTTCATCCCCATTGATGTCAATAGAGGCATATCTGGTGATTTTTGATTGATTGAAAAATTGCAGCTATGTGGACAGCCTGGAGAAGCTGGGCAACAATCCATCAAATTCAATATCCTGATTCCCCCTTCCCCCCAAATCCTTTGATCCCATTAGCCCCAAGAGCTATATCTAATTTCTTCTTGAAATCATGTTAATCATGATTGTATTATGATTTTTTAAATGTCTTCTTATCACTTCCTTAATAAAGGATTCCAGCATTTTCCAAATGGCAGCTATTAGATTAAAGTAAAGTATATTTATTGGTCACAAGTAAGGCTTACATTAACACTGCAATGAAGTTACTGTGAAATTCTCCTAGTCACCACACTCTGACGGCTGTTCAGGTCAATGCACCTAACCAGCACGTCTTTCAGACTGTGGGAGGAAACCGGAGCACCTGGAGGAAACACATGTAGACGTAAGGAGAACATGCAAACTCCACACAGACAGTGACCCAAGCTGGGAATCGAACCTGGGTCCCTGGCGCTGTGAGGCAGCAGTGCTAACCATCTAACAGGTCTACATACTGGAATTCTATTGCCTCATCTGCCACAGGAATTGGAATGGGCAAGGTGCAAACAATGGAAATGTCCATTGACCTCGGGCAGGATTTTCTGGTCTCGAGTCGAATGAAGGCATAAAATCCCACCCACAGTTTTTTTTGCCTTCTGTGTCCTTCCTTTCATGAATATGGGCATTTGTGGTCTTCCAATCCACTGAAACTTTCCAAAACCTGGGGATTTTGGGAGACAGCACGTCTTTCGGACTGTGGGAGAACTCAAAAGACAGTAGAAGCAGAGTTTTTAAAGCAGTGCAATGCAGATTCTTAATTAACGAGGGGGTGAAATGTTGTCTGGGGTAGACGAGACTGTGGGGTTGAGGTTGCAATCGGATCAACCATGAACTTGTTGAGTGGTAGAGCAGGCTCAAGGGCCAGAGTGGCCTCCTCCTGCTCCTTATTCATATGTTTGTATGCATGTATGTCTGTAGAATGCTAAATAGTACATTTTTAGAAAAATAGAAGTGAGAGTAATTAATCACCACATTTTAAGCATGGATTGTGAAAACATGTAAGATCCAGTGGTGTGGATCGAACTTTTGTGGCTATAACATAATAGTGAAGATGTTACTATGAGTAAGCAGAGGTCTGGACTAATAATTCAGGGAAATTGGTTCTAAAGCTCTCAATTAAATTAAATCTCTAATAACATGCAAATTTTTGTAACGGTGACTCTGAAACTACTGGAATTTTGTAAAAATCCATTTATTTCACCCATGCTCTTTAGATTAAGAAATCTGGTTTGACCAGCCTGTGATTCCAGATTCACAGCATATCTATTCTTTATTCATTTATAGGATATGGGTGTTACAGGCTAGGCAAGCATTTATTGCCCATTCCTAGTTGCCCTTCCAAAAGGTGAGCTGTCTTCTTGAACTGCTGAAGTCCCAGAGAGATTGTTACACCCACAATGCTGTTAGGGATAGAATTTGACCCAGCGACAGAGAAGGAACGGTGATATATTTCCAAGTCAGGATGGTGAATGACTTGGAGGGGAACCTCCAGGTGGTGGTGGGGTTCCCAGGTACCTGCTGCTTTTGTCCCTCTAGATTGACTGTGCTTTGTAGATTTTGGACAGGCTTTGAGGGGTGGGAGGAGGTGGGGGTGAGTTCCAAGGGGTCAGGAGGTGAGTTACTTGCCACAAGATTCCTAACCTCTGATGGCCACTATATGGCTAGTCCAGTTCAGGTAACCCCAGGCTGTTAATAGCGGGTGATTCAGTGATGGTAATATCATTGAATATGAAAGGGGCGATGATTAGATCCTCTCTTGTTGGATTTAATGTCTCTCTGAAATGGCAAGAAGACGACTCAAAACCACCTGCTGAAGGGCAATTGGGGATGGGTAACAAACGCTGGCCTAGCCAGCAATGGCCACGTCCTGTGAAGGAATGAAACATTCTCAGAGGTGGGAGATAATGGCACCTCTGGGGGTGATCTTACTGTCTTGGCACAATTGGTGTGATGAGCTGGTAAGATCGGGCAAGTGCCAAAAGATCGATTTCACACCTGGTTTCTCGCTTCTTGTGATGATACTAACCCCATTCTGTCCACGTAATCAACCTTGTGCCCAGGAAGGCTGATTTAAATATTTATTAGCTGGTTTTAGTATGATCAGTGAATCCTGGGCACAATTGTTTGGGCTCATTTGCCTTAACGACCTTACCAGTGGAGTTCCTCACTGGCGAGGATCACATATGGTCCCCAGCAACAGGCCTCTTTGGGCAATGCCAGCCTGGTACCCTGGCAATACCCATGAGGCACTGCCCACTGGGCAGAGCCAAGAAGGAAGGGCCTACGGGAAGGTGGCAGGGCCTGAAGGAGGTTGGCTCAGGATGGCATGGGGCTATCATGGAGAGGCAGGAAGTGTTTACCGTGCATCGGGGTTCAGCTATGGGGGGTATATTGGGGCCAGGGATCATCCAGTGGGGGTGGGGATTGGGATCAGTGATCATTCAGCATGGGGGGAGGGAATTGGGATCAGCGGTTGGCCAGTGTAGCTATCAGGGAGGGGGAGAGTGGCAACATCCAGGGGTAATCAGGGGTATGGGGGGGGCAATGTCCGGGAGGGGTGGGGGTGACAGATGGGCCAATGCTTGTCAAAGACATTTTTTTCCATGAATATCATTGCTCTTTTAATGAAAGGCATTTCTCAGTATTGCAGTCTTGGCCAGCCTCCCCTCAAGAATTTTTACTATGGTGGCCATTTCCTGTAGGGCTGGAGCTTATACATTGTGAAACAGGGACTAAAATCGCAGCTGAGTCTTATTTTCGTAACGACTTAATTTTAAATGCTTGCAAAGCCACTGAGGGTCGTGAGCGAGTCCTTCACGTCTTGTTCAAACAGCTGTTCTACATGTGTAGAACATATTACAATTCTTACATGGGCCCAAGCTCTGGTGAAGTATCCATTTTCGATGGGAACTTCAATGCAGAAACGTGCACACAACTTTTAGATTGCCAAGTGAATGCACAATGAGCCAACCTTCTAGAGCGGATCAGAATTGTTTACAGTCTGTTAAACTACTTTTCTTTATGCTTCTTGTATTTTAGTCTTTCATGATTATTTGAACAAAGGCTAAAAGAAAAATATAAAGCCTGTTACTGTTTGTCTCTCTAAACTTCGGGAAAAATGAATTAATCCCCTATGGTAGTCATGACCAAATGTAATCTTCAGATGGAGTGAAGTTGGACAGCGGAAGATAATTGGACTAAAGCACAGAGTGTAATCTAATCCTGAAATCTTGCTTCCTGTCCTTAACATTTCCATTACAATTCCCGCATTCATTGTGGAACTGCAGGCACAGTCAGCTGTTTACCACCCTACAAACAACCTTACAGAAAAAGTGTTTAGTTTATTTATTAGGGTCACAAGTAGGCTTACGTTAACACTGCAGTGAAGTTATTGTGAAAACCCCCTAACCACCGCACTCCGGCGCCTGTTCGGATACACTGAGGGAGACTTTAGCATGGCCAATGCAGCTAACCGGCACGACTTTCGGACTTTGGGAGGAAACCGGAACCCACGCAGACACGGGGTGGATGTACAAACTCCATAGAGACGGTGACCCAAACCGGGAATCGAACTTGGATCCCTGGTGCTGTCAGGCAGCAGTGCTAATTGCAATGGATCTGCCCAGATTGAGCACTTGGCCCCCTACCTACACCATTTCTATTGGAAATTCTATACCCGTGCCCACAAGGCCAAATTATCTCAGCATGCATATTTCATTATCTGAGCAAAGGTACACACAGCACCTCACACTATCTAATGACACTTTCCCGCAGAAGATAATACATTGCAGGTGTTGAGTTCAACTTTCCAGATTTCTTATTTCTGTCTCATCTTCAAACCTTCTCGCCCATTTTATTTTACATCTTCCTAACCAAGATATTTCAAGAATATCCTTGGAAATCTTTGCCTAGCTTGTGCCAATCTTGCTCAAGAGGTTTCAGGGCTTAGTTGGGAATGCCTGTACTTTTAGTTTTAAATAAAGCATAGGAATTGGACCCGATTATGGCCGTACCTCAGATATAAGGAGAGACTAAATGGACTTAGATTGTTTTCTTTAGAGCACAAGGGAGGGCATGATTGAGGTGCACAGGATTATGTGAGGTACAGACAGGGTGGGTGGGAAACAGCAACTCCCCTTGGTTGAGGGTTCAGTCATGAGGAGACATAGTTTAGGGTGAGGGGCAGAAAGTTCAGAGGGGATTTAAGAAGAAGATACTCACTCAGAGGGTTGTGGGAATCAGGAATGCACTGCCTGGGAAGCTTGTGGAGGCTGCAAACCTGACAACCTTTAAAAAATATTTGGGCGAGCATCTGAAGTATAAAATTCAACGATATGGGACAAGGGCAGGAAAATGGGATTAGCGTGCCTTTAGCAGTAGTTATCGTCGGCGCAGACTCGATGGGCTGAAGGGCCTCTGCACTGTACTCTATGATTATTATACAACACAGATGCCTCCTTTACAACATAATTTCCTCACTTGGTCTCAACCCCAGGTTACACACCCTTCTGTCTTGAGATGAAAGGAGAGAAGAAGCCAAGGGGGAACAAAAACAATCCTGGAGAAAGAAGAAATGAGGGAGAATTGGAAAGACAGAAGATCAAAGACTGCAGGGACACAATGTTATTTGCCTTATTATGGGAAGTGCCCTGGAATTTCAAACAGCTTTTGGACATGTATTTGAATAGGATTCATTTTCAGGTGGATTGTGGGACTAAATTGCATAGCTCCTTCAACAAGTACGGCCAATAGACCAAGTGGCTTCTTTCTATGCTATAAGATTTGATGGGCTGAATCACAGGAGGTTTTGTGTTCCCTGAGCATGCACCGCCACTGTCCCCCCCCCACCCTCCAGATAAAAGTATTTGGAGAGGGAGGCAGAAGCCCACCTAGGGCTGTCCCATAACCATTCAGCAGCCAAGTGGCGATTAATAAGCCAGAGGCTGCCCTTCCGGCTCTCAGGGTCAGGACGTCCCCCCTCACAGACCCGACAGAGGTCAGGGCAGGTGAGCGGGACGGAGGCTGGGATTTGAGAGGCCATGGGGGAGGGGAATAATCTAAGGTGGGGGAGAACACCTTGGAGGGGGCCTGTGATAGGACATGGGGACCAGTTAAAAAAGGGATTCACCACCCGCTCCCCCCACCCCCCCCCCCCCACCCGCCGACCCCCATTCACCCTCCCCCACCCCACCACCATCCCTAACACCAGTGCACACAGGGAAACCTGCTAACCTGGCTGGTTGGTGTGGGCCTCTCCCACCACCATTTCAATCCCAGTGATGAAGGAATGAGATCCTTAACTGGGCATCAACTAGGGGCCTCGATTGGCTCATGGGCAGACAGGTAATTGTGGTGGACGCAGGGGCTGGCAGAGAGGCACTGGGTAGGCCACCCACCCGCTTTAGCATGACTGCTCTGCCTTCAAATCTATTGGTGGTGGGGGGGAGAAGCATAAAATCCAGTCCATAATATGCTTCTATTAAGTGTGAGACCTTCAGGGTCTGACTGTTCCAGTTTCATACCGTGTAAAATACTTATTTATCAAGGGGCAGAAATAGGGAGGAATCCCTTTTTATTTTAACCTTCTAAAGGCAGCTCAAAGTATTAACAAATCCCTGAAAGCAGTTTCTGTGTCCACCACATCAGATCAAAATGCTCCTTAACTGCCTTACGACTAATGGAAGTTGTTCTGAGTCCATTAGTACTCATTCCTTTCCTAAGGGCATTATTATTAGTATGAATTTTGTTAAGTGCGTAAGAGTGCTGTAAATTGCATTGACCGCATCATTACTAATGCTGGCTGTTATGCAAATTGCTGATGTATTGAAAGTGGACATGTTTAATCGCTCCAGCCCTAACTTTGGCTAAAAACTTGCCATCCAGTCAAAACCTGACTGGAAGAATTTCCCTTCTTATTGTGTGGAGTCAAATCTTCTAACATCTCATCAGGTTGGAGATGATCTCTTAAATTTTAAGGATATATCTCCAAAAGAATTATAGGCTATTTAAAATTTTAGTAGTTGTGATGTCTCTCCAAAATCTACTGGACCTTGCAGCAGACATTAGTCTGCCTGGAAGCATGGTGATTACTTAGTCCAGAGACTGAAGGACGAAAGGTTCATTACTTCAAATCTTTGACGAACTCATTGTTCAATATGTGGATGGACTGATTCCCGTAAGATATCTGAGTGATTTCTTCCAATGGATCAGATGGTAAATTAGGGGAGGCGATGGCCTAGTGATATTATCGCTAGGGTATTAATCCAGGAAACTTAGCCACTGTTCTGGGAGCCGGGGTTCGAATCCCATCACGGCAGATAGTGGAATTTGAATTCAATAAAAAAATCTGGAAAAAATGAAGAATCTACTGATGACCATGAAACCATTGCTGGAAAAAGCCATCTGGTTCACTAATGCTCCTTAAGGAAGGAAATCTGCTGTCCTTACCTGGTCTGGCCTACATGTGATTCCAGAGCCACAGCAATGTGGTTGGCTCTCAACTGCCCTCTGAGATGGCTGAGAGAGCCACTCAATTCAAGGGCAACTAGGGATGGGCAATAAATGCTGGCCAGCCAATTTTGCACAAATGAAAATAAAATGTAGGGTGGCACGGTGGCACAGTGGTTAGCACTGCTGCCTCACAGTGCCAGGGATCCAGGTTCAATTCCAGTCTTGGGTGATTGTGTGGAGTTTGCACTTCTCCGCATTCCTCCATGTGCTCTGGTTTACTTCCACACACCAAAGATGTGTGGGTTAGGTGGATTGTCCATGCTAAATTGCCCCTTAGTATCAAGGGATTAGCAGGGAAAATATATGGGGTTACGGGGAATCCAGCCTGGGTAGTACTGTTGTTAGTGCAGTCTCGATGGGCTGAATGGTCTCCTTCTGCACTGCAGCAATTCTATGAGATTAAACAGCAGTATGTGCATCTTAGACTCATTGACCACAAGTTCCTGGATTGAGACTCAGTTAATGCTGATTAATTGATCTCAGCTGGATGATGGTGAAGAATAAGAAATAAGCAAATGTTCCTTGATTGTAAATCATGGTGGAAGTGAAGAGAATTTTTTTTCTTGTGGAAGAATCTAGAACAAGGCATCACTGATTAAAAGTAAGGAGTCATCTATTTAAATTAGGAACAAGGCAGTTTATTCTCTCCTTGGAACTCTCTTCCTGAAAAAAGAGTGGAAGCAGAGTCTTTGGGTGGCATTTTCCAGCTCTTCCCACTGGTGGGATCCTTTGGTCTCACAGAAGATGACAACCTAGTAGGTTCCTTGGTGGCAGGTAGGATGGGCGAGCCATGCAAAACGCCATAGACATTGGTGGGACCGGAGGATCTCTCCAGTGGCCAATGATGAGTCTTTGCTATTGGAAAACATACCACGGGGAAGTGGGGGGTGGGGATGGAAAATCCCGTGGAGGTGGATAGATTCTTGGTAAGCAAAGGGCTGATAGGTTACTGGGGGTAGACAGGATGCAGATCTGAGGTTACTCTCAAATCAACCATGATCTTATTAAATGGTGGAGCAGGCGTGAGGGGGTAAACAGCCTACTCTTGCTCCATAACACAGACGGAGAGTACATGCAAGGAGAGTCAAGACTGTAATGCTTTCCCAGGATGAATAATTTGCCAGCAATTATTGACTAGGCTTGACACATGGGGAGGATTTTGAATTTGATGATCAGCCATTATCAAAATGAATGGCAGAGCAGGCTCGAAGGGCTGAATAACCAACTCCTGCTCCTATTTTCTATGTTTACGAGCCACTTTGGGGATATACCAGACAGTATTCACACCCGTAGGATGGAGGCACCACAAGGGACATTTCTGAGTGTGGGAAAGGGAGAAAGGAAAAAGAATTCTAGCATAGCAAACCTCATCGAGTGCAGAACGTATTATGCAGAACAGATTAGACAAGTCTATGTGTGGTTCAACACATAGTATGGAACAATCGATTCAAATTCCCCAGGACCATACTGGGAGAAGATGATATCTTTGGGATGACAATATAATTCAGGCAGCCTTTAAATGAAGGGAGGAGGGTTGCGAATTGTGACTAACAGTGTGGAAGGTGGAGTTGGAAGGAATAGAAGGTGATAACACTGTATGTCAGTTATTGAGGCAATTCACGTTGACCCAGCGAGGAAGAAAAGGAATAATTTATCATTACTTATTTACTTACCAGTTACTCAACACTACTTACCAGTTAGTATTACTACCCCTTTCACAACAGCAATGATAACTTCCACTTCCAACATGCATTTAGCAGACGGAAATTTCTCAGAGGAACATTGTCAAACAACATTTTTGACTTCCTAAGTCCTTGAGAACAGAAGACTTGGTGAAAGGTGCAGTTTAGGATACAGGCAATGGAAGTTTGGAAAAGCTTGAGTTTATGGACCAGCCAGGAGACAGGAGGCATTGGAAAAGTACAGCCTGCAGGTAATTAAACACAGATAAAGCAAGAGATCCTGGGAGAGGTTCCACATCAGTCTCCCAGTGAGGTAAAGCCTCCCTTGATTGAGTGGAGGTGTGAGGCAGTGGAAGAGGCTGACACAGGATTTCAACTGCCACTGGCCGGATTCATTAATGAGTCAATCGAAACCCATTATCACTGAATGCATTGCGTGGTAGTTCAGGAATTATATTGGGATCACGTGTCTTTCCCACGGTCTTCGAGGGTCATCCAGACTCCTGAAGCACCTGGTATCAGGTAAGGGGGTGACTGCTGAAAGCCATTGCCTGCCCACACTTCCGATCCCCCCACCTCTCCCTTCTCCCACGATCCTCACCTCACAATCCCCATCCCACCTGTACTCACCTTTGGCCACAATGACCCCCAGTCTTGGTAAGTTGGGTGTCCGTCAGGAGTCATTGTCCTGCTGGCGTCAAATGACGAGCTGCCAGTCTCTGATTGGCGAGTGGGAGTGCCACCGCCAGGAATTCGATCGCAGGAAAAATCCACTGGTGGGCATCTCAGTGGCTGAAGGGAAAGGTCCCATCCAGCATTCCCCAAGGAATTGCCAGGGGCTTCCCACTGGCAGTGATACTCAAAATCTCCAATGTAGCCAACCATCTCATTAAAACATTTTGTGTATGTTTGTACCCCAGATCTTCCTTGGGTCTGATCAGAGAGCACTTTTCAATGGGTGAAATTCCCTCAAACCCCAATTTCACCTTTTTTATGTTATGGTTCACTGAGAAAAGCTGGAGCTCAGCAGCTCTTCACAACCACTCAACCCCACCCCGCCCACACACAGCTCTGGTACAAGAGAGGTAACTAACAGCATTCGCATCGAAAGCTCTAGCATCAGCTAAGAGCTGATATAGAAACAGCTTCTGGCAATCTGGTATAGATGTGAGACCTTTTTTATTCATTATTGGAACATGGACGTCGCTGGCTGGCCAGCATTTATTGCCCAACCCTACTTGCCTTTGAGAAGGTGAGCTGCCTTCTTGAGTCGCTACAATCTAGGTTTTGTGGGTTGACCCACAATGCCGTTAGGGGGAAATTCCAGGATTTTGACTCTGCGAAGGAATGGCAATATATTTCCAAGTCAGGAAGATGAGTGGCTTGGAAGGAAACTTGCAGTTGGTGGTGTTCCCATTTATGTGCTGCCCTTGTCCTTCTTGATGGGAGTGATCGTGGGTTTGGAAAGTGCTGTCTAAGGATCTTTGGTGAATTGCTGCAATGCAGTGAGACGTATCTCTATGAGTGAAAGTTCAAGTGGAGAGGGATCATCATTCACTGGAGCAGGTCTACAAAACAAAAGCACGTCATGCAGCAGCAAGACTGCAGAAGCTACCACTGAGATTTCAAAGTTATGATTTCACTATGGAGTATAAATCAGGAAGAGAAATGGTGCCAATAGATACCTTATCTTGGATGTCATCCCAGGAGAAATCTGAGCTAAAAGATTCAGATACAAAGACCCTTCATTTAGTGATTGTAGCATCACCTAAACAGAGTCAAATTACAGATGAGATTGGCAAAGACAAAGGGCTTCAGTTGCTCACTCATCAAGTGGATGGCTTGTCGATCTGGGGGTATGATTCTCGCTTAGGATAACTAACATTAAAATGCAAGTGGTCCCGGGTTCAATTCCCAGATGAGCCCAGTAACTTTTTTAAGGGGTGGCAAAGTGGTTAGCACTTCTGCCTTGCAGCGCCAAGGACCCGGGTTTGATACCTGGAGTGGGTCACTGTCTGTTTGGGGTTTGCACACTCTCCTCATTCCTGCGTGGGGTTTCCTCCCACCATCCAAAGATGTGCGGGTTAGGTGGATTGGCAATCCTCAATTGCCCCTTGGCATCGGGGGACTAGCTAGGGTAGGTGCATGGGGTTTTGGGGATGGAGGCTGGATGGGATTGTGGTCGGTGCAGACTCAATGGGCCGAGTGGCCTCCTTCTGCACTGTATGATTCTATGATTCTAAGTGATCCAGGGACATATCCTGAGAAGATACACAGTTAGCAATACGGTCTAGCAGAGATGACATCTCATTAGGAGATAGTGTTCTATTACCCTGATCCAGAACAATGGGGAGAAGGCAGGAAAATGGGGATGAGGAGCATATCAGCGATGATGGAATGGAGAGTGGACTCGATGGGCCGAATGGCCTAACTCCACTCCTATATCTTATGAATTTATGAATCAAAAGTCATTACCACATTACCCACGGGACACAGTTTTATAGAAAGACAACATCCAGATACTCAAGAGAACCCTCAAAAAGGACAGAGAGAGACAAAGAAAGATCCGAACTTTGCCTCATTGTCACTCCAATCCGCAACTGTCAAAGCTGACATGAAATCATCGGTTGAATGGAAGAAAGCAGGAGACAAAGGCAAAATACTGTGGATGCTGGAACCTGAAAGAACAACAGAAAATGCTGGAGAAACTCAGCAGGTCTGACAGCATGTGTGGAGAGAGAATAGAGCCAACGTTTTGAGCCTGGATGACCCTTCGTCTCAGCAAAGTAGAAGACAACTCAGCCAAACAAGATACTCCCTCCAAGTGATCATGAAGAAATAAGAGACCTATTCAATGACGCAGAAGTAAAAGGAGACCAGCACAAACATGCTAAACCCCTGCCTGAGTTATTGAAAAGACAAAGTGTCCGTGCACAGGATCCAACCATTAAAACCCAGAACACAACATAAGGGGTTTGTGAAGTGGAGACACCAGCATTGAGACCGAGACCAGTAAGCAAGTAAAAAGGAACACCTTCAGGACCACACCTGAGCTGGTGCACCTCAGGTTATTTAGTGGCCACAAATAGGCTTACATTAACACTGCAATGAAGTTACTGTGAAAATCCCCTAGTCGCCACAATCTGGCACCTGTTTGGATACACTGAGGAAGAATTTTAGCAAGGCTGTTCACGTTGGTGGGATTTTTCCATCCTGCCGCAGTGAATGCTGCCAAATTCTTCCACCTCGCCGCAGTGGGGTGGTGGCATGAACAGGTGGTGAGAGTGCGCCCAAGACACAGCAGATGCTGGAATCTGAAACCAAAACAGAAAATGTTGGAGAAGCTCAGCAGGACTCACAGCATCTGTAGAAAGGGAATACAGCCAATGTTTTGAGTCTGGACGACCCTTTGTCAGAGCTTTTTTTTTGAGTTTGACAATTTGGTGGTGAAAGAGCTTGAAACAAGTGAATATAATTGAATAGGTGGCACTGCTGCCTCACAGCACCAGGGACCCGGGCTCAGTTCCCGGCTTGGGTCACTGTCTGTGCGGAGTTTGCATGTTCTCCTTGTGTCTACCTGGATCTCCTTCTGTTTCCCACCCACAACCTGAAGGACATGCTGGTTAGGTGCATTGGCCATTGCTAAATTCTCCCTCAGTGTACCTGAACAGACGCCAGAGTGTGGCAACTAGGGGATTTTCACAGTAACTTCACTACAGTATTAATGTAAGCCTAAAAGCAAAATAATGCAGATACTGAAACAAAAACTGAAAATGCTGGAAAACCTCAACAGGTCAGACAGCGTCTGTGAAGGGAGAATAGTGCCAATGTTTCAAGTCGGAGCTCTGACGAAGGGTCATCCAGACTCGAAATATTGACTTTATTCTCTCTCCACAAATGCTGTCAGATCTGCTAAGGTTTTGCAGCATTCTGTTAATGTTAAACCTACTTGTGGCAAGGTGGCACAGTGTCAAGGACACAGGTTTGATTCCTAGCTTGGGTCACTGTTAGTGCAGAGTTTGTACGTTCCCCCCCATGCCTGTGTGGGTTTCCTCCGGGTGCTCCGGTTTCCTCCCACAGTCTGAAAGACGTGCTGGTTAGGCGCATTGACCGTGCAAAATTCTCCCTCAGCGTACCTGAACAGTTAAGTTTATTTATTAGTCACAAGTAGGCTTACATTAACACTACAATGAAGTTACAATGAAAATCCCCTGGAGTGTGGCAACTAGGGGATTTTCACAGTAACTTCATTGCAGTGTTAATGTAAGCCTACTCGGGACTAATAAATAAATTTAATTGCTCGGTTAATAAATGATAATAATAAATAATAAACTTTAACATTGATAAATTAAAACATCTGGGTGCAACTTGACATCTGTTGGAGGGGGAGTATTGACCAAACTTTGATTTCAATCACTTGGGAATGCTTTAAAAAAAAACACAAGGACAATCCCTTAAAAGGTAATTTCTTGGAAAGGCGGAATAAGTATCTGTTCCTTCTGCCTGGCGATTCTCCCCCATTCTCTTGGCCTCTCTGATTGTGAGCTGAATTTAGTTCGGGAGCTGGCAGAGTGAGCAGAACGCCTAGCAGCGCACTGACTGCTCTCACTCTCGCTGCTTTTAACACTGGAGCAGCTAAGCACAGGACACGCCTCAAACTGGAGGCAACAGGTCAACAAGCGGGAGTGTGATCCACCAGGAAAACCCTTCTACCTCCACAACCTTCTTCATGAATTTCCTCCTGCAAAATCTGTCCTCGAAATGGCACCAAGGTGGCTCTCCTATGGGAAGTGAGTAAATTTTCCTCCCCTCTTGCGCTTACATCTCCCCCCCCACCCCACCCCACCCTACCCCACCCCTGTTTTATTTCTCAGTCTGGTTTTATTTATTCTATCACTGTTTTTAAAGGTTATTCCGGAAATGTTGACCTTGGCGGGGGGGGGGGGGGGGGGAGAATGTTAGTTGAAGGGAGGGTGTTTTAATGGAAATTATTGTAGTGTACAAATTTTTTCAGGGTTTTAAATCCTCTTGAAGAAAAGTGTGGCGTAGTTTGTCTGGGAGAGAGAACAAGCGGTGGACAATCTTCACTGAAATATGGGGTGGATTTTAATATTTCGATTAATTGGTGCGAGGTGATAATGATTCAATGGAGGAGCTGTAGATTCATTTGTTTGTGTTGGTTTTGTATCTATTTCTGTTTTTAAAAAAAGCACTAGTAAGTGAATTTAGCGAGAGAAATGTTCTGAGCCACAATCCCATTTTCAGCAGTTCCCCCCCCCCCCGCATTTCGTGTACCTCTCCCCTTGCTTAAAGAATGCAATTAAATTGGGGTTTCAATCCAATGTTCCATTCTCCTCTGGAGAAAACTCGGTCTGTTAAAGCGGTGCTAGATTGTCAAATCCCAGTTCAAAAAAAAACAGCAATCCAGACGCCGCTAATACCGCTGTGTCATTTTAAGTTACACAGTGGACCAGTTTGACTACTTTTCAGACTCATTTCCAAGTTGTGCTGTTTTTTCTGTTGGGTCCCCAGCACGGAGAATTGCTTGAAATATGTGTGTGCGCATATATATTTTTTAAACTTTTTTTTATATTTCCAATGACTCACTTTTCTGTGACCCCAAAACCAAGTATTCATTCTTTTCCTTCCGTTCCCAGTGTGAGAGCTGTATCTTGTCAGTAGCTAATGGTGCCCTGGGGTTGAATATAGCTTCACCTGCTTCAGTCAGTGCTGGGTAGACAAAATGGTCCACTTTTCCACCTCCTTAGGTTAAAGTTTTAAAGTTTATTTATTAGTCACAAGTAGGCTTGCATTAAAACTGCACTGGGATCCACTCCTGACCTAGTGTGAATCAAAAGGGAATTTTCATGGTAACTTCACTGCAGCGTTAATGTAAGCCTACTTGTGACACTAATAAATAAACGTTAGACTTTTAAACCTCACCAGACATCAGATTTGGAATGGTCCTGATACTTTATACATCAGCTTTGTCCAACTCTACTTTGTCCTAGATTCACCTTAGTATTGGTAAGTGTGTTCACGCTTATAGGTAGGTGAGCCTGAACTTTTTATTATTTGCAGTTTAATTATTTTTATTATGTGGCAGAGATGTGTGGGGCTAGGTGAATTGGCAATGCTAAATTGTCCCTTAGTTGTCAGAGTGACTGGCAGGGTAAGACGCAAGAAATAAGTGGGGTTGTGGGGAGCAGGCCTGGGTGAGATTGTGGTCAGTGCAGACTAGATGGGCAAAATGGCCTCCTCCTGCACTGTAGGGATTCTATAATTCTATCTTGATAACCTTTATGCAGATAAAGAATGCTGGTTGAATACCTTTGAGCCACTGGAACTACCCTGACGTGCGTAGGATTTTTTGTTTAATTTGCAAGGAAAGCATTTAAAACCCATGAAACAAAAATGGCAAACACAATGGTGGAAGTCTTTGATTGAACTCAACAAGAAGATGTGCTTGACATTCTTAAGTTAACTGTTATATTTTGCAATGCTTTTGATTTGATTTATTATTGTCAAATGTATTTGTACGCAGTGAAAAGTATTGTTACTTGCACACTGTACAGACAAAAGCATACCATTCATAGAGAAGGAAAGGAGAGAGAGTGCAGAATGTAGTGTTACGGTCATAGCTAAGGTGTAGCGAAAGATCAACTTAATGCAAGATAATTCCATTCAAAAATCTGACAGCAGCAGGGAAGAAGCTGTTCAGTCAGTATATGACCTTAGACTTTTGTATCTTTTTCCCAATGGTGGAAGACGGAATGTCTAGGGTGCTTGGGGTCCTTGATTATGCCATCTGCTTTTCCCTGAGGCGGTGGAAGTGTAGACAGAGTGAATGGATGGGAGGCTGGTTTGCGTGATGGATTGAGCTACATTCACAACCTTTTGTAGTTTCTTGTGATCTTGGGCAGAACAGGAGCCATACCAAGCTGTGATACAACTGGAAAGAATGCTTTCTATGATGCATCTGTAGAAGTTGGTGAGAGTCATAGTTGACATGCCAAATTTCCTTAGTCTTATGAGAAAATAGAGGCGTTGGTGGGCTTTCTTAACTGTAGGTCGGAGCGTTACACTTCATATTGTCACTGCAGGAGCCTGCACTAATTGTGTAGCACAGGATATATATGCTCCTTTATACTCTGATCATTTGTGTTTCATGTGGAAATAGGTGTGTATCTTCATAGTTGGGGTGTGTGTTCTAATTAAATTGTTCAGTAGCAAGCTCTTTGTGAGATTTGAAAGTAAGCGGGTTATTTATTCTCTTGCACTTGCCTTGAACTAAATGCAACGTTAGACACACAGGCACCACAGTGGTTAGCATTGCTGTCTCTCAGCTAGAACATAGAACAGTACAGGCCCTTCGGCCCTCGATGTTGCGCCAAGCTATGTCCAATGCCAAGATCAAGCTATCCCGCTCCCTATTGTTCTGGTGTGCTCCATGTGCCTATCCAATAACCGCTTGAAAGTTCCCAAAGTGTCCGACTCCACTATCACAGCAGGTAGTGCATTCCACACCCCAACCACACTCTGAGTGAAGAATCTTCCTCGGACATCCCTCCCATATCTCCCACCATGAACCTTATAGTTATGCCCCCTAGTAACAGCTACATCCACCTGAGGAAATAGAGCGGATGTGCAGAGACTATCTATCCCCCTCGTCATCTTATAAACCTCTATTAAGTTGCCTCTCATCCTCCTCCACTCTAAAGAGAAAAGCCCCAGCTCACTCAACCTTTCCTCATAAGACCTACCGTCCAAACCTGGAAGCATCCTGGTAAATCTCCTCTGCACTTTTTCCAATGGTTCCACATCCTTCTTATAGTGAAGTGACCAGAACTGCACACACTATTCCAAATGTGGTCTCACCAATGTCCGGTATAGTTGCAGCATAACCTCACGGCTCTTAAACTCAAACCCCCTGTTAATAAACGCTAACACACTACAAGCCTTCTTCATGGCTGTATCCACTTGAGTGGCAACCTTCAGAGATCTGTGGATATGAACCCCAAGATCTCTCTGTTTCTCCACATTCCTCAGAACCCTGCCATTGACCCTGTAATCTGCAATCAAATTTGTCCTACCAAAACGAATCACCTTGCACTTAACAGGGTGAAACGCCATCTGCCACTTTTCTGCCCAGCTCTGCATCCTATCAATGTTTCTTTGCAGCCTGTAAGAGTCCTCCATCTCATGCACTACTCCACCAATCTTGGTATCATCAGCAAATTTACTAACTCACCCTTCAGCCCCCTCTCCCAAGTCATTGATAAAAATCACAAATAGCAGAGAACCCAGCACTGATCCCTGTGGTACACCGCTGGTAACTGGCCTCCAGTCTGAGAATTTTCCCTCCTCCACCACCCTCTGTCTTCTATGAGATAGCCAGTTACTTATCCAATTGGCCAAATTTCCTTCCATCCCACGCCTTCTTACTTCATGAGCCTACCGTGGGGAACCTTATCAAACGCCTTACTAAAATCCATGTATATGACATCAACTGCTCTACCTTCATCCACACACTTAGTTATCTCCTTAAAGAATTCAATCAAATTTGTGAGGCAGGACTTACCCTTCACAAAACTGTGCTGACTATCCTGAATTAAACTGAATCTTTCCAAATGGTCATAAATCCTATCTCTCAGGACCCTTTCCATTAACTTACTGACCATTGAAATAAGACTAACTGGCTTACAATTACCAGGGTCATTCCTATTTCCTTTCTCAAAGAGAAGAACAACATTCGCCACTCTCCTGTCCTCTGGCACAATCCCTGTGATATGGAGATGCTGGCGTTGGACTGGGGTAAACACAGCAAGAAGTCTGTCAACATGAGGTTAAAGTCCAACAGGTTTATTTGATAGTAAACGCCGCAAGCTTTTCGGAAAGCTGTTCCTTTGTCAGGTGAGCACAATCCCCGTGACAGGACCCAAAGATCAAAGCTAAAGGCTCTGCAATCTCATCCCTTGCCTCCCAAAGTATCCTAAGGTGTATCCCATCTGGCTCAGGGGACTTATCAACCTCAGGTTTTTCAAAATTGCTAATATATCTTCCCTCAGAACATCTACCTCCTCCATCCTATCAGCTTTCCGAAAACTAGTGGTTTTTGCTACCAAATCCACCCCCCCCCCCCAGCCACCTCTCTCTGTACCCCCGCCTTTGGACTGTAACTTGGTGTTGTGAGATTTCTTACTGTGTTTACCCCAGTCCAACGCTGGCATCTCCACATCATGCCCTCACAGCACCAGGGACCCAGGTTTGATTCCCGGATTGGGTCACTGTCAGTATGGAGATTGCACGTTCTCCCTGTGCCCAGGTGGGTTTCCTCCCATAGTCCAAAGATGTGCGGGTTAGGTAGATTGGCCATGCTAAATTGCCCCTTAATTTCAGGGGGGAGCTAGCTAGGGTAAATGCATAGGGTTATGGACATAGGGTCTAGGCAGGATTGTGGTTGGTGCAGACTCGATGGGCCGAATGGCCTCCTGCACTGTAGGATTCTATGATTCACACGTGGATCAGACATTTTGCATATTACAGTTATTCTGTTTTACGAGCTCTGGTCTCCCATCTGGTGGACGTGCAGTTTCTGGGATGGTTTTGATGTTTTTAAAACTGATGGGAGCAGCTTGTGAGATGAAGCAACCTTCACAGCAGGCTGTGAGCTTTCTTGTTCAATTTGTAAGGGGCTGGTTCTTAGGTGGTCTTTTACTGGAACCAGTGATGTTCTGCGGCTGACTCATGTCTCCAACAGCTTGTTTTGAGTCTGGTTCAAATAATTGATGGAAATGGCTGCAGACAGCTTCCAGCTGACCTGATTTGGGAAGAGAGATTGGGTAAACTGGGGTTGTTCTCCCTGGAAAGACGGAGAATGAGGGGAGACCTGATAGAGGTGTATAAAACCATGAAGGATATAGATAGGGTGAACGGTGAGAAGTTCTTTCCCAGGCCGGAGGTGCCAAACATGAGGGGTCACAGGTTCAAGGTGAGGGGGGCAAGGTTTAACTCCGATATCAGAGGGACTTTTTTTTTACACAGAGGGTGGTGGGGGCCTGGAATGCGCTGCCAAGCAGGGTGGTGGAGGTGGACACGCTGGGATTGTTTAAGACTTACCTGGATAGTCACATGGGCAGACTGGGAATGGAGGGATACAAACATAGAACATTACAGCGCAGTACAAACGAATGGGGTTGGACCAATGAGCGGCGCAGGCTTGGAGGGCCGATGGGCCTGTTTCCTGTACTGTTCTTTGATAACACAGAGACAACATTGTTGCCTGTAAGTCCTCTTTCTAAGTTCAAAGTCAGTTTCCAAATAAGCTGGGGTGTTTATTAATTGTGCATCCTTTGAGACTGATTAACACCTCTAGAGTGTTTGAGGCAGTCAGTATCTTGCTTCAGAGTAACCATCCAAACCCTTCTGATCTGATTCCAGGGAAGGACGTTAACTCACATGTCTGCAATGTTCTTTTGTTAGCCCTGAAGACAGTGGAGTGATTCTGATCCACAAAAAAAGTCAGATGATCCTTGGGTGGCTATATTTTGCAGCTTTTTCATCCAACCTTTAAAATATAAAACTAGTTTGAAGGCCAGAATATGACACGACAGTATTAGGCATGACATGACATTCAAACTTCAAATTTCTCTCAGTCACATCCTCTCTCTCTTTTCTTTCTCCCTTTCCTTCTCTCTATCTCTCCCCTTACACTCTCTCTCTCTCTCTCTTCCCCCCTCACTTTTTTGCTTTCTCCCTTTCCCTGTTTCTCTCTCTCCCCCCAGCCCTCTCTCTCTCCCTCTCTCTCTCTGTCCCCCCCCCTTGGTGCACTCTCTCTCTCTCCCCCTTCCCCCTGCCCCCTCTCTATCCCTCTTGCCCCCTCCCCCCTTGGGTCCCTCCCTTCTCTCTTGCTCACCCCCTCCCCACGCCCCGCCTTTGACTCCCTCTCTCTATGTCCCTTGGCCACCTCTCTTTATCTCTCCTCCCCCCCTTGGGTCCCCCCCCCCCAATCTCTCTCTCTCTCTCTCTCTCTCTCTCTCTCTCTCTCTCTTCCCCCCCCTCTCCCTCTCCCCCCACTTGGGCCCCTCTCTCTCTCTCTTTGCCTACCAGCCCCCCCCCTTAGCCACCTCCCCTCTCTCTCTCCCTTGGGTTCCCCCTCTCCCCCCCCTTGGGCCCCTCTCTCTCTCTGTCTCTCTCTCTCTCTCTCTTCCCCCCTGCCCCCCCCGGGTCCTCCCCCCTCTCTCTCTCTCTATCTCTCTTCCCCCACCCCCCTCACGGCACCTGACCCCCTCGATTTTCCAGCATTTTCTGTGCATCTGGAATTTGTGTGTGGGGCATGTTTTTTGGGATCAGGGTAGATGGGGAATGGGCAGCTGAGAACCAGGTCGGGCCCCAGATTCTTCCCATTCCCACCTGACTAGCGCCCCGCTCCAGTTATTTGTCATTTTGATTTCAGTGAATCTTAATAACACCGAGATTGTTTTTGATCTCTAGGGTGGCACAGTGGTCAGTACTACTGTCTCTCAGCGCTAGGGATCTGGGTTCAACTCCGGCCGCGGGTCACTGTATATGTAGAGTCTGCACATTGTCCGGGTCTCTGTGTGTTTCCTCCGGGTGCTCCGGTTTCCTCCCACAATCCAAAGATGTGTGGGTTAGGTTGTACGGCCAGGCCCGATGTCAGGGGATTAGCAAGGTAAAGGTGTGAGGTTATGGGGAATAGGGCCTGGGTGGGAGTGTGATCGGTGCAGACTCGATGGGCCGAATGGCCTCTTTCTGTACTGTAGGGTTCTATGATTATATCCTTTGGACTGCACAGCAAATGAAGCCCCTTGGACCTGCTGATGTAATTATAAATCTATTTGTGTAATGCGATGGTAAACAGGAGTACACTAATACCAAATTACACAGGGGAGCCAAGTTGCAGTAATTCTATGCAACTAAATTGTTGTGGGCCTGCATCCACTTGGCCTGTGGTTTATAACTCTGAGTGGATGGGCACGTGCGCAACTACCTCAGATATCATGATAAAGAAGGTTGCCTCCATCTTCAGCAAAAGGTGTATCCACCACATCTGGAAACCCTTACAAATGTCCATGTGCTTCCCTTTGCTGCTCCACCACTGTGACCCTTGAACGTCTGCTCGGAGCTGAGCGTTGCTGGGAGGCCTCCAAAGGCGAACCTTCACGGCTATCTCTACCTCCAGCTCCTGCTCACGTGTTCCTCAACCTGTGCCGCCACCCTTTCTACTTGGACGGGTGGCCCAGTGAGGTGGGTGTATCTGCTCCGGTTGAGGCCCCCTCAGTCAGCTTGCCTAAATCACCGTGAAGCCCCCTTGCATTCTCCTCAATTCCATCCAGTTTCATATCGTCTGCAAAGCTGGAAATGTTACATTTGGTTCCCTCATCCAGGTCATTTATAATTATTGTGACCAGCTGGGGCCCCAGCACTGATCCCTGCAGTGCTTCATTGTCCCTACCTGCCTCTCGTAATATGATCCATTTATTCCGACTCTCTGCTTCCTGTCTGTCAGTTTGTACCAATTCCAGTCCTTCCTCTCCCATATGCTTAAATTTACCCACTAACCTCTTATGACTGACTTTATCAAAAGCCTTCTGAAAGTCCATATACACCACATCCACTCGTTTTCCCTTATCTATTCTTTTCGTTCCATCCTCAAAAAAGAACTCCAGTAGATTTGTTAAGCATGATGTGCCTTTCATAAACCCATATTGGCTCCCATTAATGTGTTCCAAATATTCTGTCTTTTATAATAGACTCTAACATTTTCTCCGCTGCTGATGTCAGGCTAATTGGTCTGTAATTCTTTTTTTTTGTCTCTTCCTCCTTTTGTTAAGTGCTTTGAGACATCCTGAGGTTATGAAAGGCACTATGAAAGTGCAACTGTTCAACATTTTTAGTTCTGTTAGGTTTGTAGAGACTGGAGAAATGCAGGTTATTGTTTTGGTGGCAATGTAACGTTGCGATGTCTGATGCATCCTGTTTTGCCCACAGACAGAGATGGATGATAAACTGATTAGTCGCTCAGTTTCTGAAATATGTTCTGTTGGGTAATATATTAGAACAATTTGATATAAATGCGTAATTCTTCTGAAATGCAACAATTATTTTTGACTCAAATGATTATCTGAAAAATTGGCGTGTTGGTAGTGACTTGTACATTTTTTTGATTCTATAATCAAGGCAGTTTGGATCAAGTTGGCATTTTAAAATGTCACTCCAATAATCTCTGGAAACAAAACAATGTTAGGATAGTGCTGAATAAACTGTTGTTACAGTAATGCATCATTAAGATATAATTTCTTGCAAAAGACAGTAAAAGCATAGTTAAGTGTTCTTAAGTATCCCCTGATGCAGCGTGGTTCAATTTGTACAACCCACAAGATGCAGTGCTGCAACTCACTGAAGTTTCTTTGGTATCTCCCAAACTCTGACCTCTACTACCTGAGGCACAGTGGTTAGCACTGTGGTGTCACAGCACCAGGGTCCCAGGTTCAATTCAGGCCTCGGGTCACTGTCTGTGTGGAATTTGCACATGTTGCCCATGGTCTGCGTGCGTTTTCTCCGGGTGCTCCAGTTTCCTTCCACTGTCCAGAGATGTGCAGGTTAGGTTAATTGGCCATGCTACATTGAACTTTGTATTGGGGATTAGCAGGGTAAATGTGTGGGGTTGCAGGAATAGGGCCTGGGTTGGATTGTGGTCGGTGCAGACTCGATGGGCCAAATGGCCTCTTCCTGCACTGTAGGGATTCTACGATTTCTATGATCACCACCTGTACATTTCCCTCCAAAGTTGCACATCATCTTGGCTTAGAACTATATCACAGTTCCTTCTTTGTGACTGGGTCAAAGCCCTGAAACTCTTGCCCTAACGTCACCAGAGGACTATTTTCCTTAACATTCATATCATGGACTACAGTGGCTAAAGCAGGGAGCTCACTGCCATCTTCCTGGGCAATTGGGGATGGGTGCCAACTGCAAACCTGGGCAGTGTGCATGCAGTCAATTAATCTTTTAAATGATCTGTGATTGGAAAGCACTCCTCAAGGTTAACATTGACAATGTGTGGTTCCAACTCTGCATTGCTGACCTGTGCAATTGGCGGAAAGCACCATGCTGACAGATGGTGATGCCCGTGGTGAACCAACCACATTCGTCCTGAGAAACTTGCTTACACAGAATCAAGATAATTGAGCAGAGAAAATACTTCAGACTGTTGGCTAAAACCATAGGATTATTTGATTCTCTGTCCTTTTTTTTGAAGCCCTCTTTGGATCTTTTTAAATAAATGTACAGCTTTCTGCTCGGGCTGTTACGATCTGGAGAAACTCCCAGAAACTCAGGCCTGATCTGAGAAACTTGGCAAGTTGCTTTCGAAGAGGCAGCAAATTCAGAATTGTTGCCTACTTACAACAGTTGATTAAAAACAGGTTATCTTCCAAGCAGTTGGAGGTTTATCTCTGTATAGGTTTGGAGCCTCTATAAGATTTGGTAGGCCTTGTAGCTTAATCTTCAGTGACCATCTTACATTCCCCTCACAGTCTCGACTTCACATTTCTCAGTATTTCACACATGTAGCGTTAAACCAATTAATGTTAAAGACTGTCAGCCATGATGGAATGGCAGAGCGGACTCAATGGGCCGAATGGTCTAATTCTGCTCTTTTATCTTATCTGATGAAGTAAAGACTGAAATAAAGAGGAGCCAACCTCTCGCTCTTCAGACCTAAGAAATATGTGTACACTCAATCACCCATCAGGCCAGATATAGTCTAGACAAAGGATATCTTATCAGAAACAGTGATAGTGGCTTCCATTTTAAATGTACTGATTCCAGGACTTGTAATCCGAGTTAACAAGTGCTTTTCAGCTGGTCAGATACTTGTATTTTGAGGTGTCATCGCTGTTGTAAGGTAGGAACTATTGCCAGCTGCTGCCTTTGCTCGATGTGTTGTTCAGAACTGTTATTCATCATAATCGCTTCCACAGCATGACTGTCGGTGACGGGAGCTGGGCAGTGTCTGACCAGAGCACTTGCACAGTATAAAAATAACCTCCTTTTGACTTGCTTACAGCACAGAAGAAGGTCATTTTGTCAATTGCCTATTTAAATTGGTGTCCTCTCTGGTCTGCCACTGGGGACGGTACCTCCCTGTCTACTCCACCCAGACCCCTCGTGACTTTTGAAGACCTCTTGTCAAATTTCTATTCTCCAAGAACAGAATTCACATAACTGAAACGCCTCATCTGATCGTACGTTTGTAGAATCATAGAATCCCTACAGTGCAGAAGGAGGCCATTTGGCCCATCGAACCTGCACCGACCACAATCCCACCCAGGCCCTATCTCCGCACTCCCCACACACACTTGCCCTGCTAGTCCCCCTGACACTAAGGGACAATTTAGCATGGCCAATCCACATAATCTGCACATCTTGAGAAACCAAGGGGCAAGTCACGCAACAATCGAAGTTGAACAAGCCTTCAGCATGCTTTCCTGGAGGGGTCAGAGACAATGATCAGGTAGAGGCTATCCCTTTGCACTCTGACTGTACTGACATTTGCATTGTCCCCAAAAGTTTAAAACTTATTTATTTGTTCGTGTCACAAGTAGACTTACGTTAACATTTGCAGTGAAGTTACTGTGAAAATTCCCTAGTCGCCACACTCCGGCGCCTGCTCGGGTACACTGAGGGAGAATTCAGCGTGGCCAATGCACCCTAACCCAGCACGTCTTTTCGGACTATGGGAGGAAACCAGAGCTCCCGGAGGAAACCCACGCAGACACGGGGAGAACGTGCAGAGTCCACACAGGTAGTGACCCAAGCCTGGAATCGAACCCGGGTCCCTGGCACTGTGAGGCAGCAGTGTTAACCACTGTACCACCGTGCCACCCAAGTGTAGAATACTCGATTTCAGTGGCTGAGACCACAAGCTCGAATTTCAGTCTCTAAACTGGCTTGTCCTTGATAATTGCCAGAAGAATCTGGATGGGGGAGGTGAGGAGAATCACTTCATGGCAACATACTTCATAAAACTTGGCTCTGTTTGGTGGTATGGTTCAGGTTTGATTGACTTCTCGCTCTGCAGAACATGCATCTTCTAGATCTCTTTCCATTCCCACTTCTGGCTAACGAAATACCATTCTATTCATAGATCTCCATGTTTAAATTTATCAGTTTATTTCTGTACATGACTGAGCTACATTTCAGAAGAGTGTGTAATGCAGAGTAATAGTTAATTGGCAGGTGTAGTAGGGGTGAGTGGAAAATGTATGTTAGCAACACTTCTAGACGGATGCTGGAATGTGTTACAGAAAATCCTTAGGTATGTGGCGGCCTTCTGTTCTGCACACAGGCCCCAGCCAACGAAAGTGTCAACGTACTTGGAAGCTTTGTCCTTTTTCAGCTGAAATACCGCATTTTTTTTTATCTGCTGATCTCGGAATGCACTGCAAAGATGAAAGATGTTGAGGGTCCTTTCTTGGTAGCTGTTGAGTTGTCCGTGTTTCATAACCATACTACAAGGTACTGAATACACAGGCATTATAGACCAGTATCTTGGTCTCTGGCTGCTGAGCATCAGCTTTAGGTCACTGGTTACTTCACACCATCAACTTAATTGTGAGTTTGAGCCTGTGCGCTGCTTGACGTTTTCTTACGGTCCCCGAAAGAGTAGGGGGTTTTAGTTCAGTCGGGCAGCATGGTCGTTGCAGGTTTGGTGGGCCGAAGGGCCTGTTCCTGTGCTGTAATTTTCTTTGTTCTGAAGAGCCAGCTTGATTGTAACTCCACACACGTTTCGTGAGTCAGCCGGAAGTGTCAGCAGCTTTCTACGAGTGCGCTATTTGAGTTCTGCATCAAGGAACAGATTCTGTCACCAATAAAAATAGTCCACGTGCCTTTTTCGAGCTTGAATTTCCTCGAGTGACTAGCACCGTCTCATGAATAGATTAGGCTTGTACTCGTTAGAGTTTAGAAGAATGAGGGGAGATCTCATTGAGACGTATAAGATGATGAATGGGATGGATAGGATAGAGGTGGAGAGAACTTCCCGCTCAGAAAGGATAGTAGGACTAGGGGGCACAGCCTCAAGATAAAGGGGGGGCGGTTTAGAACAGAGTTGAGGAGGAACTTCTTCACTCAAAGGGTGGTGAATCTCTGGAATTCTCTGCCCGTTGAAGTGGTGGAGGCTGCCTCGCTAAATATTTTTAAGACGCGGGTTGATGGGTTTTTGATGAGAGAGGGGATTAAGGGTTATGGGGAGAGGGTGGGAATGTGGAACTGAGCCACGACAGATCAGCCATGATCTTATTGAATAGCGGGGCAGGCTCGAAGGGCTAGTTGGCCTACTCCTGCTCCTATTTCTTATGTTCTTATATCAGTGAGATCCAGATGTGCTACATTTTTGTCTTCATTCACAGTCTGGATAGATTGTAGAGCTTGATGTCTGCAGTGTGCAGGGGTCTTTCAGTGCTGCAGGCGGGATCTCCTGTTCCTGATGGCAAGGATAAACTCCTTGGTCAAGGAACGCAGTGAAGAAGGTGGCGAACAAAACGGGAGTGAGATCACAGCCCTGTTTCACCACAGTCTTCACACTGAGGGAAGTGCTGTCATCAAGCAATGTTGTGGAATAACTGGATGAGCCAAAGGACCTTTGCAGAGCCAGTTTTCCTCACTGTTGAAGAATCCTGCCCTGCTGATGTTGAATGCTTTGGTCAGACCTACACCAGAAAGGTGTGTATCCTGTTCCATACATGTCTTGTAACTGGTGCATGGAGAAGATCATGACCAGTGTAGTCCTGCCTATAGACAAACCATGCCGTTTTTGGCTATACTCTGACTTGGGTAGATGAAATTTTTAAAGCACGACCCCTGGAAAGGCCCTTGTTTTTGTGATCTGGTCATTGCTGCAACCTCTTCCGTCACCTTTGCTTTTGTACGTTGTGTCGGGTTGTTTTGTTTTGCTTCACACATGGGAACATATTCCACCTTCTCTCAGAGAAGGAGATGGCCATGTAGCAGTGAGACTTTCCATGCTAAAGCATTTTGGTTGGAACTCCAGCATTACTGCTTACTGAGTCTTTTCAAGCTTGAATGATGAGGGTTCTTCCCCTAACTTGGCCTTGACAGGAAGCTGAGAGAGAGCAGTCTGCGAAAGCAGACTGGAAGATGTCTGCCTCTCAGTAGCACAGTTCACAGTAGTGTTCAGCACCCCGCAGCATCGCTTTACCTCTATCAGTGAGTACTTCACCATTGCCACTTTTGAGGGGGGCAACTTTTTTTGGGTAGTAGGGCCAAGTTATTTCTTCAGACGGAACTCTTCAAATGAAGACAACAAAAATAGGACAAAACCGACTTCAACTTATAAATCAAAGAAAGGATTTAATTTTTTTAAAAAAATCATTACTTGGGGCCTCACCATGGTGGCGCACGCTAATGCACAGATCACGTCCCCATTTTCTCTGGTCATCAGCTGGTGTCTCCAAAATGTGAGGATCAATGTTTAAGGCCTGCACGTCACACTGACAAACACCCCTGAAGTGGAGCTTTGGGCACTGTACTAATCGCCTGCCTCAGGAAATGCCAGTGTCAATTACAGATGAAGCTTGGTCACTGGGTTCAATTACTTAGCAATACAGAAGCAGCAACCCCCCCAACAAAGCCAATCCTGAAACCTACTCAAACAATGTCATCAGTCAATAAAAAGAACAAGGACACTGCATGACTTGAAAGCGGTCAAGACGTGGTCAATCCAAACTCGCCACAATTCCAAACAGGTTCTTATTTGTACTGTGTCAGCTGACCATCACATCATTCTGTAATTGGTTCCATGGTTTACTGGGTCAGCTGACCTTTACAGTTTGTTACCATTGGTTGCATTACATCCAATACAAAGTTGTCACCGGTTACATTCTAACGCAAGGGCCCTCCTGATGCCATCATACCCGCAGGTAAAATTTCCATTGACGTTGGTGGTTTGGATTTATTGACGTAGGTTGAACCAATATTTTACTTGTGCACCATTTCACCTGTCTTTTGTATGACCACGTCTTGTCTGCTTTCAAGTCATGCAGTGTCCTTGTTCTTTTTATTGACTGATGACATTGTTTGAGTAGGTTTCAGGATTGGCTTTGTTGGGGGGGTTGCTGCTTCTGTATTGCTAAGTAATTGAACCCAGTGACCAAGCTTCATCTGTAATTGACACTGGCATTTCCTGAGGCAGGCGATTAGTACAGTGCCCAAAGCTCCACTTCAGGGGTGTTTGTCAGTGTGACGTGCAGGCCTTAAACATTGATCCTCACATTTTGGAGACACCAGCTGATGACCAGAGTAGGTGGGGATGTGATCTGTGCATTAGCGTGCGCCACCATGGTGATTGTTGGCTACAGTGCCAACACCAAATCTAACGGCACCAGGTATCTGTGATACAGCCTGTTTCTCACAGATTGGTCTCTTCTGCCATCAGCTGTATGATACATGTGAGGCTCATTTTTTTTTAATGTCAAATTTAAAGGTTGTTAGCAAGGGGACTCCCAAAGTGATTGAATAATGAAATATGAAATGGCTTCAATCTTTACCCCCGGCCCCCACCTATAATTTAAAAAAAAGTTTATTAGTCACAAGTAAGGCTTACATTAACACTGCAGTGAAGTTACTGTGAACTAGTCGTCACAGTCCGACACCTGTTTGGGTCAATGCACCCAGCCAACACGTCTTTCAGACTGTGGGAGGAAACCGGAACACCCGGAGGAAACCCACGAGGACATGGGGAGAACATGCAAACTCCACCCAGACAGTAACCCAAACTGGGAATCGAACCCAGGTCCCTGGCGCTGTGAGGCTACATTGCTAACCACTGTGCCGCCCACCCTAATTAAGGACCCCACGCACCCTGGACGGTCTCTCTTCCACCTTCTTCAATTGGGGAAAAAAGATACAAAAGTCTGAGGTGACGTACTAATTGACTCAAGAACAGGGAGACTATGTCAGGGAGACTAGTAGAGTAAATACGTGGGGAAACGGGGATAGGGCCTGGGTGGGATTGTTGTCGGTGCAGACTCAGTGGGCCAAGTGGCCTCCTTCTGCACTGTAGGGATTCTATGATTCTGTGAATAATGTAGCAAAAATAAATTAAACTCTCCATTAAAACACAGACTGATGGTTCAATACTGCATAGTTTGCAAGCAAATACATTGGGCTTGCCTTCTCCTTTGTGTGATGCCTTTGGGCTCAACACAAAAGGTGTTACTGCAAGACTGAAGCCTGATTCAAAAAGAAAATCCGGGTACTTATACAAATGATAACGCTACATATTTCCTGGCTAACTTTACCCTTGTTCTTACCTCCCAGGCTCAAGGTAGGAGTATAGATGAGTGATGACTTTTTGGTCAGCTGTAAGACATGACACATTTCTGCGGAGAAACCAATCAGTTCTTTACTAGAAACCACTTTCCAAGTTTCATTTGTCTTAATCTTTGGTGCTGTCCTTCCCCATTCCCCAACCTGAGGAAGTGCAGAGCTCCTGTTATCACCTTATAAAGAACTGACTTCGGCACCCAGATTAATCAAATCCACAGACACTGAAAGGCAACTGATGTACTGGTGAGCGCTGGGCCACATGCCAAACACAGTGCGGTAAATAGGGAGGGAAATGTACACAGTTACATTAACAATAAAGCAGATTAGCTCCATTCCACCAATTTCTATTCAACTCTGCATCCCCGAGCAATTTAGCAATGAGGATTGTCCCACTGGTCCATACTTAACTTTACAGGAGTCAGCCACAAGAAAGGGGATATTTGTCTCAATATGGATTCTGATAGGAAGGGCTGGAGTATATTATAATGACATCTCCTCGAATATAATAACATACATCACACTAAACAAACTTGTATTAGGCCTGGATAGAGTGATCATGGGGAAGATGTTTCCATTGGTAGGTGAGGCTAGGTGACGTACTAAAGTCTGAGGTGACGTACTAATTGACTCAAGAACAGCTTCTTCCCTGCTGCCATCAGACTTCTGAATGGACCTACCTCGCATTAAGTTGATCTCCTTCTACACTGTAGCTATGACTGTAATGCTACATTCTGCACTCTTTCCTTCCATTCTCTGTGAACAGTATGCTTTGTCTGTATAGAGGGCACGGCCTCAGAGTAAAGGGGTGACCCTTTAGAACCGAGGTGAAGGAATTTCTTTGGCCCGAGGGTGGTGAATCTGTGCCAGAGAAGATCGTGGCGGACAGGTCATTTAGTGTATCTAAGACAGAGATAGGTTCTTGATTGGTAATGGGATCAAAGGTTACAGGGGAAACACAGGAGAATGGGGTTGAGAAACTTATCAGCCATGACTGAATGGTGGAGTAGACTCGATGGGCCAAATGGCCTAATTCTGTTCCTTTGTTTTATGGTCTTATGATCTAGATTATGGCTGAGGTGGTCAGTCATACGGACGGAGAAATTTAGAGTTGGCAGAATGTTGCTTTGGTTCTGCCTGGGGCTTCTTGTTAAATATTGTGGAAATAGACAAAAATTTCTGCTGATGGCTTCGACCCAGCAGGGCCAGCTGGAGAGCGTATTTATGTTGGAATGCGTCTCGTGCTGATTAAAGCCACCAGCAGACGTAACGTTCAGCCGATCTCTCAGGAGCGAGGATGGCTCTGTTTGGATGGGATCTGATCACTGGGTGATGGGTGCAATGTGCGACTCGCAGACTCTGCCCCATGTGGCTCAGGTGGTGCTTGAAGGACTGAGTAGTTGGGTAAATCAAGTTGATTCAATTCCTATACCACCAGCTGCTTTCAGGCGGGACTGGGGGATATTTGAAATATCAACCAGTGTATGTCTGTGTCCACTTGTCCAGTTTGTATTGTTTCCTTGGGACTCAGCACATCATTATGATAGTGCTGCCACTTATTCTCTCTGCTCACTCAGGAAGAATGCTTCTTCAACAATGTACTGCAGGTCATTTGATGCTACTGAAATCATAAGAACTATCACTTTCAGGAGAGATTAGCCAGATGGGACAGGAAAATCCCTGTATCTTAGATTGATGTGGAGACTCATGACTAGCATCGACACCACAAACTGCCGGCTCCAAGTGGAGAGGATTCCAAGAAGATCGCACATTTCGACACAGACATCTTACCAGATTAACAGGGGATAGATTTACCAGTTTAGAAAGTGATGGTGAATTGTTAATTAAGGGGGGCAGGTGGCACAGTGGTTAGCATTGCTGCCTTACAGTGCCTGGGACCCATGTTCGATTCCCGGCTTGGGTCACTGTCTGTATCTGTATCCCCGGATCTGTGTGGGTTTCCCCCCACAGTGCGAAAGACACGCTGGTTAGGTGCATTGACCTGAACAGGTGCTGGAGTGTGGCGTCTAGGGGATTTTTATTGCAGTGTTAATGTAAGCCTACTGGTGACAGTAATAAATAGACTTTGAAAAATAAACATTGAAAGCTGTTGGTTTTCTCAGTTTTATCAATGGAATGGTCATTCTTTGAAGTAAAACCTTTTGACCAGAGGGTGGGAGGAGAAAAGCTGTTTCATTGATGTGAACTGAGGGATGATAGTGCTCATTGATCTGCTTTCGCCTTTCTTGGAATGTTGGAGTTTGAATCTGGTAAATAAATTTTGTCTATCTTCTGATTTGCTCATTTAAAACCTGCCTGCATACCTTCCTGCTTTAGTAGCTCCAGGACTTTTACTCTATGAATTCCCAATTGTCCTTTTGATTCAGTGGGCAGAATGTTAAGTCCAAGAGGTGAGACAGCGTACAAGGAAGGAGGTTAAAGTCTTGAAAAGTAGCATCTCCTTGTAAACCCAACATTGTGTCCACTCCTGGTTTTAACCCAGAAAAGTTCACAAGCAAGCGGAATGTTCAAAAGTATTTAATTAAGATAATGAACTCCCCAGTTGACTCCGGATTTAATCCAGTATTCTGGATTTAACAGTCTTTGGAACTTGCCAGGTAGAGCACACACAGGGAGTGCTCCTTCTGGAAACCAGCAGGCTGGCAAACACTCAAGGAGTGAAAATGTCTATCTGCAGTCTGTCTAGGTGACAGGCTGGTCATGGACCTTGTGAGTGTGTGTTTCACTGACAGTTGATTTCCTACTGGAAGACCTTGCACTGGTCCTGCACTTACAGATGCTGCCAGACCTGCTGAGATTTTCCAGCATTTTCTATTTTGGTTCCCCTCAAACTTGTTCTACCATTCAATTAGATTGTGGCTGATAGTTATCTTAACTCTACCTGAGTTTAGTTCCATAATCCCAAAGTGCTCCTTGCTCAATAAAAGGCTCTGATGTAGGGTCATCCAGCTGTTGGCTCTGTTCTCTCTCCACAGATGCTGTCAGACTTGCTGAGCTTTTTCCAGCATTTTTTGGCTTTTGTTTTTGAATCCAGCATCTGCAGTACTTTGCCTTTATCTTAGTGTAAAACTCTATCAATCTCAGTTTCGAGGTTTTCAGTTGATGTTGTACACTCGATAGTTTTTTTGGCGAGCCGAGTTTTCTGTTGCCCTTTTGCGTGGAGAAGTGCTTCCAGGTCATCTGGTGGTAGAGTTCACGCAGGAATGTTGGGTTCGGTTGTTTGGTGACTGCAGAGCTTGTGACCAAACCCCACCGTGGTAAATTGTGACATTGAACTCAACACATCGGCTAGTTTGCAGTAGCCTAGGAAGAAGGTCAAATTGTTATAAAATCCTGATGTTCCTAAAGTCCTTCAGGAACCTCTTTTTCCCTCTTTAACCTCATCTAGACCACACTGCATAGATGATGTTTAATCCCTCGGGAATCCAACAATGGGTGGCAAATAGATTCTGCTCGCTGCTATCACCCTCTCAAATTGAATAGGGAAAGAAAGGGCTACCTATGGATGAAGTACTGGAATCCCTGATGTTCTGTGTATATGGACATCTTCAGGAAGTGAAGCGAAGAGTCTCCCAAAGCCCTGGAAAATGCAACCAGCCTCTTCTCTCCATTCATCTCATTGGTTGCCATAATTACCCTGAAAAAACACTGGTGATTACACACCTAAAAGACAATTTTTTTGATACTGCAATGCTTCAGGATGGCCAGAGGGTAGGAAAGATGTTATTAATGATGAGCTCTTTAAATATTAACCAACATTTGGATACCTGCTGACACAGCTCCATTTTCCATAGGCAGATGATGTATATTGTGATTAGGATCTGCTAGCGTATTCTAACCGGTAGTACATTTTGCATCTTATTAAGAATGACAGTGTTGGAGTACCTTTATCTTTAAGGTGTATAGTCACTGGTGTTTTGTAGGGCAATTATGGCCGTCAGTTTATTAGATATAACAATGAGATGAACAGACAGTTAATTTGTTTGAGGTTGGTTACATTTCCTAGGGCACTGGAGAGACTTTCCTCTTCTTCACTTCCTGAAAGTGTTACAGACACTGGACCTCAGGGACTCCAGTACCTCATCCACAAGTGGCCCTTTCTCTCCCTATTCATTCTAAGGATAGGGTGATAGAGGCAGGCAGAATTCATTTGCCATCCTTTATTGATCTGAGAGATTAAGCAACATCTATGCAGTGTGAGCTTGATGAGGTATAAAGGAGAGAGGGGCTGTGAAGTGCATTAGTCTGAAGGACATTAGACATTGCCTTGTATGTAATTAAACTTTGTAATGGGGGAATGGATGTGTTTCACTTTTCTGTTCATTCTGCGCATTAATCCCAATTAATGAATTGCAAGTTTCCCACATTTACTGTCCGTAAGAGCATTATTTGAAAGTAGATTTTGGCAGATCCAAGTGGTGCAGCCTTGCTACATCCACTCGTGAATAATGGTGCTCAACTAGGCAACTGCATTCAATGCTCTGCTCAGCACAAGAAGGTTCTGAAAGGGCTTCTGTACAAGATTGTAGATATGTCAACTTCCGAGATCGACAAGTCAAGGCTCATCTGGTGAGCATTGATCTATTCACTGAACATCCACCCTTCAACCCATTACGTAGATGTGCCTAATATCAGAAGATCCAGTTGTCGGCTGATTAGCGTTCTGAATGGCTACTTGTCTGTCCTGGGTGAAGGTGGGGATGTGTACAATGACCTGAAACTGCCTGGATTCTGAACTGGGGGACAGTGAGCAGTGTTACAATGCTGGTGAAGAGAACCACTGACCTCAGTGCTACGAGTGACGAATCTGCTATTGCTGCCAAGATCTTGAGCAAGTAACTGCTTTATAGGATACAGCATCTGGTCGGAAAAAACCCCTGGGCCTGAGAGCGGAAGTGCGCTTTGGGATTGGAGAGACATCTTATTTCAATAAGAAAATAACAAAAAATACAATTTGATCAAAAACAAAGCAATTGCAAACGAGCACTAACTTTATTTCAGAAACCCTGGCAAAGGAAGCGGCCCAGTACGTGATGCAGACGGGTTTTACTCTTAGACCCCAGACCTTTCCCAATCGATGAAATTAAATGATGAACTCCCTCCTCTTTCCATCTAGACGCTGCACCAAAAACCATTGTTAGGGGTAAAAACTGCCTTTGCTTTGTGTCCTAAGCTCTGCTTCATTGCTGTTCTGTCTTTGGGCCCACGGGACTTTAGTTACTCTTTTTGTTGGTTGTGCACAGAGTGATCCCAGCTGTCTCCTTTTTGGTTTGTGTCCCTGTCTTTCATGGAGAGAAATGTGGCTCCGCAGAGAATGTTGATGTTGAACATAAACTCTGCTGCCACTGCGTGCCGTGTGACATTTATTTTTGGCTTTAAGTTGCAATTGGGCAGCAGTGTGGCTGAAATAAAGTCTGTGTCATTCCCGTGCGATGGAACTCTGTCTGCCTTTGGCTGTTTGAGCCACAGCCCATGAGGAGGGAGGGGTGGTAGAAGGGGATTGTGGAGTTTTGATGTTTGTGACTCGATTTCCACAGTTGAGATGGGAAGAGTTTGCAATTTAAGCGCAAAAAAGATTTGAAGTTCTTACAGAGAAATGCCACTTATAAGCACAGATGAAATGTGCCTCTCTCTCTCGCCCACTCCCTTGCTCTCCAACACTGAGTTTTTGTACCACTTTTGAAGGGTACTTATTCACCTCTCTTCCCTGCCTGGCGCTAAGCGATCAAATTTTGCTGTCAGGGAGTTGGACCAACCTCCTAAGCAACCACCCCCCAGCTAACCACAAATTGTTTGACTTTTTAACCTGGGATTGTCAGTGGAAATTCTGAGGTGGACGTCTGGACTGGATGTTCGCTATCTCCCCAACCATTTGGTAGAAAGGGGAGGTATGGCCTTTTTCCTTGCCAAACTCCCCCCTCTCACCATCAAACCCCATCTCCCACCCTGTAAACTTTCAGAACAGTTGATGAAGAAACATTTGGGATGGTGTGGACATTGACATTAGCTGGTGCTACAAACCTTGCCTTGCTTTGTCGCCAAAAAATAGGTTTTGCTTTGCTATTGATGCAAATCTCCCCATTTAAATTCAAAATAAACATTGTAAGCTATTAGTTAACTCAATAGATGTGTGTGTTTGTACGCGCGCACAACTTGAACCCACTGTGTTTGTTATGCCTTGGGCAAGAAACAGGAGGAGGAAGCTTGACGGATATCCCTATTCGCATTCACAGTGGAACCTACCATGTGCCAAGGTATTTGCAGCCATCTTTAGCCAGATGTTGAGTGGATGACCCTTCCCTGTCTACTCAGATTCCCATCCAATTTAGTTTACCCTGCGTAAGACACTGAGCAATAGCTGAGTACAGTGAATGAAGCCTCGACAACTGTGTGCACACTCCACCCCCTGAGTCTCTGACATGTCTGCAATCTCTATCCCTCTATAGGGGTGGCACAGTGATTAGCACTGCTGTCTCCCAGCACCAAGGACCTGGGGTTCGATTCCTGGCTTGAGTCACTATCTGTGTGGAGTCTGCACGTTCTCCCCGTGTCTGCGTGGGTTTCCTCCTACAGTCCAAAAGACTTGCTGGTTAGATGCTTGGCCATGCTAAATTCTCCCTCAGTGTACCCGAGCAGGCACCAAAATGTGGTGACGAGGGGATTTTCAGAGTAATTTGATTGCAGTGTTAATGTAAGCCTACTTGTGACGTTACTAAATAAACTTTAAATGGATGTGTTAATGCAGGGCAGCAATCCATTGTGCAAATTGCTGTCTTTATGTTTTTAATTAATTTTAAAACTTTATTTCCTCCCCCTGTTGGTTGTGTTCCTTTAATTCGCAAAAACTGACCTCAGCACAAGGTGCTAAAATACTTGCAGACAGTCCCCACAGCACAGGGTGTGGTGAGAGAATGGGGATGTATTACTGATCTCACTGTGAATTTACCATAACCATGTTCGAAGGTGGTGTTGGAGCTCTTTGTGAGCTATGTACAGTCTGATATGTATTGATAGCATGCAAAGCAATACCTTTCACCATATCTCCTCGGTACATGTGGCAATAATAAATCAAAATATCCTGGTTGTAGTGCTGTAGACATTTACTCCAGAAATAGCCTCCTCCATCCTCGCCCAATCTGTTCAAGTCCATCTGCAGCACTGATCCCAGCTACTTGCGCAGTGAAATTGTTCACAAACGAACACGGTCGGTTCAGTTCAATCACTTGCTGCCCCAGCTGTTCACTTACCACCAGAAAAGTGATGAAAGATGTCATTGACGGTGCTATCAAGAGGAACTCACTTACCAAACAATAACCTGCTCATTGATGCTCTGTGGAAGATCCACCAGTAAGCCTCAGCTCCAGATATTATTACAATCTTTATCCATAATTCATCACGAGTTACGTGGCAGGTGGTGAGTCCAAAATGACTGTCTTCGACAGCAAGGCCACAGTTAACCAGAAGTGGTGTCGGTGAGCCCTACTATAACTGAAGGCAGTGGAGAATATCAAGTGCCTCTGGCCCAAAGGAGATTAAACATCTATAAGACCGTAAGATGTAAAAGCAGAATTAGGCCACTCGGCCCATCGAGTCTGCTCCGCCGTTCAATCATGGCTGATTTTGTTTCTCAACCCCATAACCCCTGATCCCCTTATGAATCAAGAACCTAGCTATCTATCCATGTCTTAAAAACACTCATTGACCTGGCCTCCACAGCCTTCTGTGGTAAAGAGTTCCACAGATACACCACTCACTGACTGAAGAAATTCTTCCTCATCTCTGTTTTAAACCCTTTAGCCTGAGGTTGTGCCCTCTGATTCTAGTTTCCACTACTAGTAGAAACATCCTCTCCACATCCACTCTATCCAGGCCTCGCAGTATCCTGATTATCCTTCTAAACTCCAATGAGTACAGTCCCAGAGTCCTCAACCGTTTCTCATACTATGACCGGGAAGATGGCTGCAGGCGTTCACTCGGCAATATGTCCAGCCCAACCATCTTTTGCTGCCTCCAAAGTGACCTTCCTTCTGTTGTAAAATGAGACTGTTCTCAGACCACATAATCTTCATTTCCATTTACAGTTCCTCAGTTGTCCAAGATGTGGATGGCATCCAGTCTTAGGCTGATGAGTGACACGGAGCATTTATGTTTAACTACCTCACTTCTGATAATCAGTGGCATTACTGTTATCAAATCCCCATTTATTAATGTTCTGGGGGCCGAAACCTCAAAACAAATGAGCTGCATAAATGGCATGGCTCATACAGGGGGTCAGAATCTGGGGATTCTGTGGCGAGACACTCGACCCCTAATCTATCAAATATCTCTTCACCCTACAAGACACCAGTCAGGAGTGTGAGGGAATATTCTCCACTTTGCCTGGATGGGCCAGTTCCTGGCAAAGCAGCATCCTGTTCATCCACTTCTCCCCTCAGCAGTGTACAAGGCCTTCAATGTGTGTTAGCTACCTGGATGCACTGTACCAAACCACCAAGGCTTCTTGAGCAGCACCTTCCAGATGGGTGACCTTGAGGACAAAGGAGGTTTAAAGGCAGCAGGGTAATGGGAACACCACAACCTGCAAGTCCCCCACTCAAATCTCTCACCATCCTTACTGTTCTTCCTTCATCAGAATCCTGGAATATCAAGCTGAAAAGGATTGGAGAAGTTCCTTCACCATTATGTTTGAAGACAGTCCACCATTCAAGGGCAGCTAGGAATGGGGATTTTTTTTTTTAAACCATCTTTCACTTCAATCTAATTTCTATTTCCCCTCAGCGGAAAACTTTACATTAAATTCTAGTCTTGTTCAGAGAGGCTGTAAGATGTCTGAAAACTGTAAACTTTTACCACATTTGAGGCAGTGTAGTTGCTGTGAGATTGGTACTGAACACATTCCTATGGCACCGTGACCTTTTAACCCTCTTTGGCATGGTGCTGCCCATTCTTACAAGGCCCATTTTAGATACTAGCCTGCCTCACACCCTGTTTAGCAAGCCCTGTCAACTTTACACCCTGTTTGGGCTGCGTGAGATTAGCACTTTAGGGAATGGTTAGACAGGCTTGATGCTGAATCTAACCTGTTCTATGCCTAACCCTGGCTGTCACTTGAGTGTCGACAGTGGAAGATGTTTTAGTCCCCAGTCTCGACATCCCTCACATTGAACACAAAGTTACAAGTTTGGAGGGAACTCCTTTCCACACAGAGTTTCCATCGCACATCTACATTGCTGAAGTCACATTGGTGCTGGGGCAGCTCTGAGGAAATTGCTGCCTTTAAGTGTATTTGGGTTTTTTTTACTTTTTGTCGAAAGAGGTTATAAATCCGTCATTGCATCTGTTTGTTGGTCTTAAAAGGATGTCACAAGGCATCTAAAATGTGCTAAAGGGCTTTAGACTCTTGATAAGAAGAGACCTTCAATCTCCTGAAGGATTAGCATTGGGAATAATCCATTGCTGTTCATCCAATGGTCAGATGAGAATGAAAGGTGGGAGGGAGGAAAGATATTTAGGATGATCACAAAAAATATGAAGGATGGAGTTAGACAAAATGACTTTCTATGGATAGTGGGAGTGGCGGTGAAGCAGAAATTTAATTATTTTAAAGGAAATGGGATTGTTTTCAAAAGGAGGAATATTGAGGAATATTTGAGATGACAGGGTGGGTGTGAGGGAAGATAGCAGCAATGACTGGATGGGCTGAAGACCCATCTCAGTGCAATGCCATCCTGTGATTCGGCTGGGCATCTGACTCTTTGGTTGTTTTACTTATTCAGGTCCCTAGTGACGAAACATAAGTGCATCTCGCTGCTCCTCACAATCATCATCATCTATTTTACGGTGGACCTCGCTATCCTAAGGTAGGACACGTTCCTTTTTCCCTGCCCGTTGGGGATAACTTTGATTTTCAGCCTGAGTGGCAGTAGGTAGAGGTGTTATCCTTGAGCCTTGGCATTCCTGGCTTCGTGTAACATTGGCCTAAAGATTCCAGTCCCACCTGCTGTGAGAATCTTCGCGGATGAGATAGCTAATTTAGAAGACAAACAAATTGACCTGGAGCAGGACTTTGGTATGTTAGGGTCCTGGACCAGAACCCCAAATTACATTAGGACATCAGACTAGACCCCAACAATTTTGGCCTAAATGTGAGGAAAGAATGTTTTGCTCCAGGAGTAATTCCATTAACAAATTAGGGATCTTTTGGAGTGACCCGTGGCCGCTGTTGCTCTCTGCTAAAGATATAGCGATTAGTAGTCTGCTCTGAGTAACTGGGCAGCTAAAAGTGCCATGCCTACACAAACTCGAGCAAGAAATCTTTCTTGCCTGTAAACCTGATTCCAGCTGTTAAACTCAGCTGTTAAAACAACATGTTGAAGCCACGATAGCTGCAGAGACAACTCTAGAAACTCACAATCCTCACTCCAGGCAACTAAACATCATCTCATCTTCAAAACAAACCAGATCTGCACAGACCAGAACCGAACTTAATTCACGCTTAAAGTATCAGTTTTTTAAAGTTTTAATTTGTAAATAGTTATTTTTGTACATCTATGTGTTGATAACTTTATCCTTGGGTAACATCCAGAGCAATAGTTGAAATAAGCCAACCATTTCCTGTTTAAATCAATAGGCTTTGCTGCTGGGTAATTTTTAAATTGAATTATTCATTGTTGGGGTGTCCATTTGGGGAAATGCCTTTTAAAGTGTCTGTAACACGTGAATGACATTCTATGACCATTACGAACAATCTCATTTTGATGTCTCTGTGGCTTTTGATCCACATCATCTACTGTTGCCTCTCTTCGATGCCCACATGGGTGGGACTGTACTCGTGATTCTACCCTTGTTTGTCAAAGAATGGAGTATCGCAGTGGTTAGCAGTGCTACCTCTCAGCGCCAGGGGCCTGGTTTCAATTCTGGCTTCGGGTCACTGTCTGTGTGGAGTTTGAGGGTAAATATGTGGGGTTACAGGGATATGGACTGGATGAGATTGTGATCGGTGGAGATTTGATGGGCTGAATGGCCTCCTCCTGCATGATTCTATGAACTGCAATGGCTTCTTTTCCCACTCTCTCATTGACAACACTGAGTTCCATCCAGGGATCAACTTTTGCCCCCTTGTTGTTCACCTGTATGCTGCCGCTTAGTAAAGTCACGTGAAAAGACAGCTTCCGGGTTTCATGGCACCCAAGTCTGTCTCACCCCCACCTCTCTCGAACTGCCCACTGCCTCTGGATTACTTGCCCAACAGCCAATGTTGGGCAAGCAGAAATTTTTTCCAACTAAATATTGGGGAAGACTGAAGCTGTTGTCCTCGATCCCAATCCCAAAGTTCCCCAGGCACTAACTCCATTCCTCTCCCTGACAACAGTCTTAAGGCTGAACCAGAAGTAGTTGTTGTATTTGGTTGGTTTCCAACCTCATATCCGTGTTCTCACCAAGACCCCACACTTTCACTCCCTTCAATATTGCCTGACTCTGACTGTGCCGAGGCAGAGCTGCAGAAAGCGTCATCTGTGCCCAGGATGCTTAACTATTCCAATGTTCTCCTGGCTGGTCTCCCATTTTGCATTCTCTATAAACTGGAGCACATCCAAGAACTCTGCCTGTATTCTAATGCACACCAAGTTTTAGTCACCCGTCATCATTTATGACCAACGTTGATTGCCAATGCAGCAACACTTCCATTTAAAATTCTCACCCTTCAGATTCTATCATGGCCTGGCCTCTCCCTACCTCTGTAACCTCCTGGAGCCTTACAGCCCTCCGATTCCACCCTGGCCTGGCCTCTCCCTACCTCTGTAACCTCCTGGAGCCCTACAGCCCTCCGATTCCACCATGGCCTGGCCTCTCCCTACCTCTGTAACCTCCTGGAGCCTTACAGCCCTCCAATTTGTCCTATTTTAATTGCTCCACCAAGCAATGATCATGTTTTTTTCCCCTCCTAGTTGTCTAGACCCTAATTTCTGGAATTATCTCCCTAAACCTCTGCCTCTTGAGCATTATTTTTCCTTTCCTGATGCTTCTAAGTCCTACCACAGTCAAAAGTTTTGACCGTACGTCTGACCATCTCAAGTGTCAGTTTTTTTTATGATTATATTCCTATGAAGTATTTTGGGATACTTTGTTGAAGATGTTACATATAAAAAGTTGTTGTTGTTGAACTGAGCTCTGACTGAGTTTTCTAATTCTTTACGCCACTGGAGTCCACATCAAGCTCCCTTTCCTTCAGTTTGAGTCCATGGAACACGGTGCCCATAGGAGGCCACCTGGCCTAGGAAGTATGCCCTGGTTTCTTCCTAAATCTTTTTTCTCTTCCAAGTATTTATCCAATTCATTTTTGAATGCTGCGATTGGATTTGTATCCACTATCCTGTTAGACAATCGATTCCAGACTCTGCAATCCATAACAGCATTCCAATAATCACTTATGTACTCTCCTCAACATGTTTCAGGTCCTTGCTAAAGTAGTACCCTGATACTCCAGCTGGAGCTGGACTAGTGTTTTGTGTGTGTTTAGCAAGTACCCTGAGTAGAATCGTAGAAATCCCTACAGTGCAGAATGAGGCCATTCAGCCCATTGAGCCTGCACCAATGATAATCCCACCCAGGGCCTAACCCCGTAACCCCACGAATTTACCCTGCAGTCCCCCTGACACTAAGAGGCAATTTAACATGACCAATCAGCCTAATCTGCACATCTATGGAGTGTGGGAGGAAACTGGAGCACCTGAAGGAAACCCATGCAGACACAAGGAGAATGTGCAGACTTCATGCAGTTACCCAAGGCTGGAATTGAACCTGGGTCCCTGGCACTGTGAGGCAGCAGTGTTAAGCACTGTGCCACCATGCCATGAACTTGATGCTGTCATGGGGAACAGACTGGGAGATACAGGGAGCCTGACAATAGGGCTAGAAGTTGCAGAGTGGTGACCCCTACATTCCAGCCTAGAAAGGGGCATGCAGCCTTCATGCCCAGAGCTAGCTGAGGTCCTTCAGTGGTCCCTGATCCTTCCACCAGTGGAAAAACCACTGTGTAAATTTAACAAGCATGGCTGTAGGTGGCAAAGGTCCTTCCTTCTGAGGCATCCTGTACCCAAAAGAGACACCTGTTGGTGGCAAGGGAGTGGCCCCTGTGCTTTACACCGATCCCACTCTTGTCAGAGCCTCCTTGGCCAACCCCACCAATCCATCCCACTCGCCTTTGGTCCAGGTGCTGCGGTGACCATCCTCGCTGTTTGGGTGGGTGGGGTGGGGTTGGTCACGGGGACAGTAGCTGCAGTGCCTACTGTTCCCAGTGGCACTAGAAGCTCCTCCAAGCAGGGCATCCACCCTGCAGCAGAAAATCTATTGGGCAGGTGGGCTTGGGAACCCTGACGTCAGGCATTGGGCTCCCAATTGGGGCTTAACCCAGATGGGGCTCCCAGAAATGGTAATGGGGTTGGGGGGAGGGACGAGGGCGGGTGTTGCTACTGGCTTGAGCCGGATTATCATGACTAGCGATAATCGTTATTGGGGCGACACAGTGGTTAGCACTGCTGTCTCTCAGCGCCAGGGACCTGGGTTCAATTCCAGCCTCGGGTCACTGTCTGTGTGGAGCCTGCATGTTCTCCCCATGTCTGCATGGGCTTCCTTCATGTGCTCCAGTTTCCTCCCACATGACAAAGATATGGGGATTAGGTGGATCGGCAATGCTAAATTGACCCTAGCGTTAGAGGATTGGCAGGATAAATATGTGGCAATGTGGAAATGGGGTCTGGGTGAGATTGTGATCAGTGCAGACTCTGGTCTCCTTCTGCACTGCAGGGATTCCATGACCAAACAATCCAGGATCCAATACGGTTTATCAGCCACCTACTTTGAAGATTTGTGCAAATGCAGCCCAACATATCTCTGCTCTTGTGGCCCTTTTAAAATTCTGGGCATTAATTGGACAATTTGCCTTAAAGGGAAACATCTGTTTTGGCAAAAGCTGCCAGCAGTGAGATCAAGTAATAGAATTGTTTTCCAATCCTTACAAAACTATGGAAAAACGGCATTGTGTTCTGCCCTGGAAATGCAAATAGTTTCAGGGTCACTAAACCCCCGCCGTCAACAAATCCTGTCTCATCCATTTTGTGTTCGAGTGTCTGAGTAATGGAAAAATGTTTCCTTTCAAAGTGGAAGAAGGGAAGGGAGTATCAGTAATTTCATGAAACAAATTGAGCCCTCTGTCCTCCTGCCATCAGGGGAGGATTAATAAGAATGGATCACGGGCAGCATTAAGGGCCTGCGGGAAGGGTAAGTGGATTGATGGCTGCTTCCTACTCCTCACAGCAATGCACTCCTCCCCCACTGAACGCGGGAAGGGAGGAGGATACAGATGGAGGGAAGGAGAAACAGACAAGAATGAAAGAGAGAGGAATTGACTGTTTAAGCTGGATTATGGTGGGCACAGTGGTTAACACTGCTGCCTCATAGCGCCAGGGACCCCTGGCTCGGGTCACCGCTTGTGCGGCATCTGCACATTCTCTTCGTGTCTGCGTGGGTTTCCTCCCGCAGTCTGAAAGACGTGCTGGTCAGGTGCCATTGGTCATGTTAAATTCTCCTTTGCTGCGCCCGAACAGGTGCTGGAGTGTGGCAACTAGTGGATTTTCACAGTAACTTCACAGCGGTGTTAATGTAAGCCTACTTGTGACACCTAATAAATAAACATTTAGTCTCTCAACTTCATGAAACTGCTGTAGGCTCAGACTGAAGTTGCTGCAGTCATGTTTGGAGGCAATTCATTGGTCACACCCCAAGGACCCTGCTCACAGCCCTGAGTTGGATACTGCTGTTTAACGTGTTTTTTATTAGCTGCCCCATGAGTACGTTTACATTTATTTATCAGTATCACAAGTAGGCTTAGATTAACACCACAATGAAGTTACTATGAAAATCCCCTAGTCACCATAGTCCTGTTCGGGTACACTGAGGGAGAATTTAGCACGGCCAGTGCTTGTAACCAGCACATCTTTCAGACTGTGGGAGGAAACCCACACAGACATGGGGAGAACATGCAAACTCTACACAGACAGTGACCCAAGCTGGGAATTGAACCTGGGTTCCAGGTGTTGAGGCAGCAGTGCTAACCACTGTGCCACCCAAGTAGTTTGATGGACTGAACTTCATTCTCTGGGACTATGTGTTAGAAAAGATTGGCTAATTTAGTCAGCCAGCTGTATCTTCTGAAATCAGGTTAGTTCTCGTCATGTGGAGCCCTGGTTCAGATAGATTTTGGTGATCAGGGCAGAATAGACATGATGATCTCTACATCATGACTACTCTCGACACCGCAAACTGCCGGATCCAAGAGGAGAGGATCTCCAAGAAGATTGCGCACATTGTCACAGACATCAAGTTTTTACAGACTTGCATTAGACAGACAGGTACCCATGTTATTAACCACACTGCCAGTACTCAGCTGGGGGGTTTGGTTCATCTGCTGCTTAGCTAAAGTAGCTTTCAAATATTTCAGCCACATCTAAAGGTCAGTGACTATAATTTAATCCTGTGTATTCGATCATCTGCTTTCAGATTTATGGAAGGCCTTATTCCCATGGATGTGTGCCATTTGCCGAAAGGATTTAAATTAAAACCTGGAAACCATGTGGATAATTACCTGGATTATTGGTACGGACTTTCTTTATAACGCTGGTTAATTGTTCAAACTATTTCACTTCTGTTTGCTGTTTGTAAAATAATGCTTTTTGGAGAGTCGCTGTAGGCTTGATGGGCTGAATGACCTTCCACTGCACTGCAGGAATTCTATGATTCTGTGTTTGCCCACTAATTCTACTTGTCTCTTTCAGAATGTTGGTGCAGTCTTGATGGGCTGAATGGCTTACTTTCACACTGTAGGGATTCAATGGTTCAACAACCATTCCTCCTTGCACCATTCCTTGTTTTTATTTTGTCAGTGTATCTTGTTTATTCTGAATTTCCCCAGTAGATTGTTGCCTATTGCATCATTCCTGCCTGTAACTTTTCCTTTCCAAGTCTCAAAAGTTAAACTTGTTGGCTGTTTTCTTTCCACAAATACCAGATTTCAAAATTCACATTTGGTTTCAATTATTGTTTCCTGATATTTTGTGCATTCTGTTGATCCTCAAGTCCTTCACACCAGGGCCTGAACCTATGCCGGTTGTAACAATAAAATTATTCTCTGAGCTGAGCTGAAATCTGGGACCTCAGGCCAGAAACAATAAGGCAGGAGCTTGTTTTTAGTCATTAACACTGTGTTTTACAAAGTCTTGATCTTTCTAGACATTTTCTTCCAAGTAAACATTTTCAAGTAACTAAACGTTTTCTTCAAGAAAATAATCGGAGTGCAGGAACGTTGACTGATAATAAAAGAAGTTGAATGAGTACAAGATTAAAGGGGATAGTAAGATATCCTGAAAGGTTGAGATGAGATAGAGGGAATGGCAGTAAATGCACATGAAGTCCAAAGACCAGTACAAACTAATTGGGCCAAATGGCCTGTATCAGTACTGTACTTTCAATGCAATGTCATTCTAAGTAACAGCTTCCACAACTGGAATCATGAGACCATATGGTGTAGGAGCACAAGTTGGCCATTTGACTCATTGAGTCTGCTCCCCTATTCAGTTGATCATGCCTGATCTGTTATGATCATCCTTAATTCCACCTTCCTGCCTTATCTCCATAACCCTCGATTCCTTCACTGATTAAAGATCTTCCCATCTCAGCCTTGAACATACTTAACGACCCACCCTCTACAGCCCACTGCGGTAAAGAATTCTACAGATTCGCTGCCCTCTGAGAGAAGAAACTTCTCTGTCTCAAATGGGCGACCCCTTACTCTGAGATTATGCCCACTGGTCCAAGACTCTCCCACAAGGGGTTATAACCTCTCCGCATGTACCCTGTAAAGCCCCCGAGAATCCTACATGTCTCCATAAGTTCATCTCTCGTTCTTCTAAATTCCAATGAGTACAAGCTCAGCCTACTCAGCCGCTCCTCATAAGAAAATCCCTCCATGCCTGAGATCGTGCAGGGATCGACCTAGTGAACCTTCTCTGGATGGCTTCCAATGCCAATATGGTTCCTGATAGCTGTGTAGTTAATCCTCCCAGAAGGTGTGGATTTATCATAGAATCCCTACAGTACAGAAAGAGGGCATTCAGTCCATCGAGTCTGCACCGACCACAATTCCACTCGGGCCCTACCCCCCAGTATCCCTACATATTTTACCCACTAATCCCTCTAATCTACGCATCTCAGGACACTAAGGGGCAATTTTAGCATGGTCAATCAACTTAACCCGCACGCACATCTTTGGACTGTGGGAGGAAACCGGAGCACCCGGAGAAAACCCGTGCAGACACGAGGAGAATGTGCAAACTCCACACAGTGACCCGAGCCAGGAATCGAACCCAGGTCCCTGGAGCTGTGAATCAGCAGTGCTACCGTGCCGCCATTTGTTACAATTGGGTTGGGGTCTGGTATCTTTCAGTCAGTTAACCAGCCAGCAATGCTTTAATGGGACAAACACAGGATGGATGGAGGTACTCAGGGCAGCTGCATGCAGCATTTGACAGATGGGGAAAGAATAGAGGAAGGAGAGTGCTGTTTCTTATGGGTATTTCTTTTTTACTTTAGGAGCAGAACTGATGTACAGACTTGTACGAATTGGAAAGCACCAATCATTTGGGATGGAACCTTCAACCCCAATTATTACGATGCAATATACAAGAAACAAAATGTCGTTATTGGTCTCACGGTCTTTGCAGTTGGCAAGTATGTTGATGCAATTTGCGGCGAGTCATTATCAAACCCCGCAAGCTCTGAGATTTAGCCCTTTTTGTATTACTGAACAGCTGCGAGTAAAAGGAAACCAGGGATAGTGAAGCTTCTGGAGCAATGGAACCCACCCCATTTAGTTTGCTGAGCATTAGTATAGCAAAACACCAGTTTCAACCTCCTGACCTGGACCATTAATCTGAAACCTTAAACACGTGCCAAAGTTTTGCTGCCGCTTACGCCGGTGGGATTGTGTGTGATCCTGTCGACAGTGCATCCCTGCTGTGGGTTTCTCGGTGACGAGGGGAGCATGCAGTGGGAAGTCCCATTAACAATGGCAGGACCACAATATCCTGTCGCCAGTGAGTTTGTGCTCCATCTCCCAGCAACACCACAGAGAGAGGTGGGTTTGGGGAGGAATCCTGCCCATTGACTGTTCTTCCTCTTCTCTTTTTAAAGTTTATTTATTAGTGTCATCAAGTAGGCTTGCGTTCACACTGCAAGGAAGTTACTGTGAAAATCCCCTAGTCGCCGCACTCCAGTGCCTATTCGGGTACACTGAGGGAGAATTTGGCATGGCCAATGCACCTAACCAGCAGGTCTTTCAGAGTGTGGGAGGAAACCCACACAGACACGGGGAGAATGTGTAGACTCTGCACATTCAGTCATCCAAGCCGGAAGTTTAATCCTGATGCTGTGAGGCAGCAGTGCTAATGCACTGTGCCACTGTACCAGAGATGCAGCGTGACCCTGCTGAGTGGAATGTCACCATTTATTGCAAGGGGAATGGAATATAAAAGTAGGGAATATTTACTGCAGCTGTACAGGGCCTTGGTGAGACCGCACCTGGAATATAGTGCAAAGTTTTGGTCTCCTCATTTGACAAAAATATATAATTGCAATTGAAGCATTTCAGAGAAAGTTTACTTAAACCCTCATCCCAGAGATGAATCATCTTATAAAGGAACATTGGGCGCACGTCCATTGGCATTTAGAAGAATGAAAGGTGATCTTAATAAAACCCTGGGGGGATTTGAAAGAGTAGATAATTGGAAGACTTCATCTTGTGGGAGAGACTACAACCAGGGGACACAGTTTAAGAATAAGGCATCTCCTGTTTAAGACATAGAGGAAGAGAATTTGATTCTCTCCAGGGGTTGTTAGGATGTGGGATTCCCTTTCCCTGAAAGCAGTGGAAGACAGGGTCATTGAATGTATTCAAGACAAAGATTGTGATAGATGAGGCAGTGTAGAGTTATGGGGCGCTGAGACACAACCCAGATTGGACAGTACTAAATGATGAAGCCGTTTCGATGGGCCAAATGGTCTACTCCTGCTCCTAAATCCTACGTTCCTAACTGCTTTTAGTGTTTTGGCTGCAATTAAAGCCCAATACGGCAATGATACTTTGATTATTATTTTAAAGCACGATTCTTTACACAGCCCTGAGGTACCAGGTTCAGCAGCATTGCATTAAGTGGCAGCAGCAATGGAAATGGAGCTGTGTTTTTCATTCATTTGTGGGACGTGGGCTGGCCAGCATTTATTGTCCATCCCTAGTTGCCCTTGAACTGAATGGGTCGCTAGGGTATTTCAGAGAGCAATTGAGAGTCAACTACATTGCTGTTGCTCTGGAGTCACATGCAGGCCAGGAAGGCAGATTTCCTTCTCTAAAGGGACATTAGTGAGCCAAATGGGTTATTCCAACAGTCGACAATGGTTTCATAGTCATCAGTAGATTCTTAATTCCAGATTTCTTTTTAAATTGAATTGAAATTTCACTATCTGCCGTGGTGGAATCCGCAGAACATTTTGGATTAATAATCTAGCCAGAGTACTACGAGGCTGTCGCCTTATTGTGGAGATGCTTAATGTCCTGTGAGGAATTTGATGTTGAACGTGGTACTTGAAAATCTGCTGGTGTTTTCACATCTACACGGCACGGTGGCACAGTGGTTAGCACTGCTGCTTCACATCTCCAGGGACCTGGGTTTGATTCCTGGCTCGGGATCACTGTCTGTGTGGAGTTTGTACATTGTCCTCGTGTCTGCGTGGGTTTCCTCCGGGTGCTCCGGTTTCCTCCCACAGTCCAAAGATGTGTGGGTTAGGTTAATCGGCCGTGCTAAGAAATTGTCCCTTAGTGTCCTGAGATGCATGGGTTAGAGGGATTAGTGGGTATAATATGTAGGGATATGGGGGTAGGGCCTGAGTGGGATTGTGTTTGGTGCAGTCTCGAAGGGCCTCTTTCTGCACTGTAGGATTCTATGATTCTATGGTACAGATTTCACTGGGTTTTTGCATCTCACGTTTTTCAGAATCCCTTTTGCGCGGGAATGAAGTTGGAGTGAGATTAAAGATAAATCTTTCTAATCTTTTGCCAAGAGCCTAGACTGTCCTGAAAAGAATCTCTCGGGAGAGCCTGATCTTTGAAAAATTATTTCCATGTACAATGGCATATTTATAAATCTGAACCATTTGCAGCAGCAAATCCCATCCCCCGCAATAATCCGAATAATCGCGATCCAGAACGCATCACGGTTTTAATTTTCCTGGCGTGAAGCTACCACCTGACTGGCAGACAGAACCTTTCTTCAAAGCTGATGCCCTTCAGCAGCATCTATGAATGGAACTTTGCCAGGTTGTAAATAACATCCTGCTCAGAGTAACTGAGGCTGCCAGTGAAAGGCCTCCAAGATCCAGTTTTCATTCAAAGATGGGTAAAGCAAGATGCTCAGGGGAAGAAAAGGTCTCAATCCCACTTAAAAATGGAATTTAAACCTATCCCGGTAAAGGGATCAGACACTACTAAGTGGCAGAGCAGGTTCAAAGGGCTGAATGGCCTATTCCTGCTCCTAAGTCCCATGTTCCAATCTGCTTTTGGTTGCAATCAAAGCACAACATGGCAATGGTAGTCTATTTGCATTTGAATACATTCAAAGACCCTGCCTCCCACTGCTTTCAGGGGAAGAGAATCCCATCCTAACAAGCCTTTTGAGAGAATGAAATTCTCCTCCTCTATGTCTTAAACAGTAAACCCCTTATTCTTAAACCGCCTACCCTGGTTCTAGTCTCTCCCCCAAGAGGAAAAGTTCTCCCAGTATCTAGCTTTTCAAATCCCCCCAGGGCTCTACATGGTTTGTTAAGATCACCTCTCATCCTTCTAAACTCCAGATACTCTGTGAAGCTTTGGTCAGCTGCTTAGAAAAATTTTGTTTTGAAAAAAGGTTGAAGGGTAGATCTCTCTTGTGGATAAAATGACCAAGGTTTCTGATGAGATAAATTGAAACATTTGGAATATTGTGTGCAGTTCTGGTCACCCTATTATAGAAAGGATATTATTAAACTAGATAAAGTGCAGAAAGGATTTACTGGGATGCTACCGGGACTTGATGGTTTGAGTTATAAGGAGGGGCTGGATAGATTGGGACTTTTTTCTCTGGAGCGTAGAAGGCTGAAGGATGATCTTATAGAGGCCTGTAAAATAATGAGGAGCATAGATCAGTTAGATAGTCAATATCTATTCCCAAAGGTAGGGGAGTCTAAAACTAGATGGCGTAGATTTAAGGTGAGAGGGGAGAGACACAAAAGAGACCAGAGGGGCAATTTTTTCACAGAGGATGGTGAGTGCCTGGAATGGGCTGCCCGAGGTGGTAGTAGAGGTGGGTACAATTTTGTCTTTTAAAAAGCATTTAGACAGTTACATGGATAAGATGGGAATAGAGGGATATGGGCCAAATGCAGGCAATTAGGACTAGCATCGGGGTTTAAAAAAAAGGGCAGCATGGACAAGTTGGGCCAAAGGGTCTTTTTCCATGCTGTAAACCTCTATGACTAAATTGTGAATATGATTTGTAAGCGTTTCTAATACCAAATGTCAAATATAAACTCGTCAATCGGAAGACAAATCAGAAACAAGAAGGGACTTCATATCTCCAAAAGGGGGAGCAGTATAAGAACACAAGAACTAGGAGCAGAAGTAGGCCACCTTGCCCCTCGAGCCTGCTCGATAAGGGCTTCAATAAGATCATGGCTGATCTTTTCATGGACTCAGCTCCACTTACCCCTCCGCTCACCATAACCCTTAATCCCTTTACTGTTGAAAAATTTTATCTATCCTTGTCTTAAAAACATTCAATGAGGTATCTTCAACTGCTTCACTGGGCAGGGAATTCCACAACCCTTCGGGTGAAGAAGTTCCTGCTCAACTCAGTCCTAAATCTGCTGTCCCTTATTTTGAGGCCATGCCTCCTAGTTCTAGTTTCACCGGCCAGTGGAAACAACCTCCCTGCTTCTATCTTATCTGGGATAAACTGTCATAGATGATGGGGGACATTGGGAGGGTTGATAATCTTAAGTTCTCAGCTGAGGGTACAACTCACAAACAGGGCTTTATATTTATTTATGGGATGTCGACATTGCTGGCAAGGCCAGCCTTTCTCACCCATCCCTAATTGTCATAACTGAGTGGTTTGCCGGGCTATTTCAAGGGGCAGTTAAAGAGTCAGCCAGGTTGCTGCGGGAGTCCGGAGTCACATGTAGACCAGACCGGGTAAGGATGGCAGATTTCCTTCCCTGAAAGACATGACTGAGACAGATTTTTTTTTTTAATGACCATTGGTGATGACACGTGAGTCTGCGCGTTCTCTCGTTCTGCATGGGTTTCCTCCGGGTGCTCTAGTTTCCTCCCACACTCCAAAGATGTGCAGCTTAGGTGAATCGCTGATGCTAAATTGCCCCTTGGTGTCAGGGGGACTAGCTGCAGTAAATACATGGAGTTATGGGGATAGTGGCCAGTACAGACTCGATGGGCCAAATGGCCTCCTTCTGCACTGTAAGATTCAATGATTCGTTGTTGGAAAAAACCCATCTGGTTCAGTAATGCCCTTCAGAGAAGAAAATCTGCCGTCCTTACCTGGTCTGGCCTACATGTAACTCCAGACTCTTGACAATGTGGTTGATTGGCAATAAATTCTGACCCAGGCAGTGACGCTCATGTCCCATAAATGAATAAAATAAGCCTGGGGTGGAGGGGTGCGATTGTGAGGATGTTTGTGTGACAACTACTCCTGCGAGAACGTGCATGTTTGCATATTTCAGGTATCTGGACATGTACTTGGAGAGTTTCCTGGTGTCGGCCGATGAACACTTCATGCCGGGCTTGTCCGTTATCTACTACGTGTTTGTTGATGAGCTGCCGAAGCTGGACAAGCTGAGGCTGAAGCCCAGTGTGAGACGAAAGCTCAAGAAATTCCAAGTTGAAAGGCACAAGCGGTGGCAGGACATCTCCATGTTCCGCATGAAGACCATCAGCAGGCTGATTGAGGATCACGTCAAGCATGAAGCCGACTACCTGTTCTGCTTCGACGTAGACCAGAAATTCCAAGGCCGCTTTGGCACGGAGGCGCTGAGTGAGTCCGTCGCCCTCCTACACGCCTGGTACTACAGAAGGCCAAAGTTCACGTACACCTATGACCGTAACCCGCTCTCTGCAGCTTACCTGGACGCTGAGGGAGATTTCTACTATCACGCTGCCGTGTTTGGTGGGACTTGGCAGAGCGTCAAGAACCTGACGGAGTCCTGCGACCGGGGCATCATGCAGGACAAGCAGAACAACGTGGAGGCTCTCTGGCACGACGAGAGCCACCTCAACAAGTACTTTTGGCTGCACAAGCCCACCAAACTCCTGTCGCCCGAATACTGCTGGGACTCCAAGATTGGGTGGCGCAGAGACATCCATGTGATCAGACTGTTATGGGCTGAGAAACAGTACGACATCAGCCGACAAAACTAACTGAAGCATTCGGAATAAGGCCTTCCGTTGATTTTAGCACACTGTTCCTTGAGGTGAGGTGTCTTCTTCTCTTCCCAAAGAGGCGTAACCTGGGTTAGGTACATGGTGAAGCAGGTCAGATAATGTGCCTTAAACCTTTGCCCCACCCGCCACCTGCTCCCTCCCCCCTTCTCCCTTCCCTTCCCCTCCCGCCCCCTTCTCCCTTCCCTTCCCCTCCCGCCCCCTTCTCCCTTCCCTTCCCCTCCCGCCCCCTCTCCCCTTCCCCTCCCGCCCCCTCTCCCCTTCCCCTCCCGCCCCCTCTCCCCTTCCCCTCCCGCCCCCTCTCCCCTTCCCCTCCCGCCCCCTCTCCCCTTCCCCTCCCGCCCCCTCTCCCCTTCCCCTCCCGCCCCCTCTCCCCTTCCCCTCCCGCCCCCTCTCCCCTTCCCCTCCCGCCCCCTCTCCCCTTCCCCTCCCGCCCCCTCTCCCCTTCCCCTCCCGCCCCCTCTCCCCTTCCCCTCCCGCCCCCTCTCCCCTTCCCCTCCCGCCCCCTCTCCCCTTCCCCTCCCGCCCCCTCTCCCCTTCCCCTCCCGCCCCCTCTCCCCTTCCCCTCCCGCCCCTTCCCTTCCCTTCCCCTCCCGCCCCCTCTCCTGCAAACTCAGAAGATCATCCACTTACTGCAACAGTGTTGTTTGGAAGAATGGTTTTTAAACTCCTAACTTTGCGCCAAGCAAGTTAATATAAATGTGTGTAGATTAAAAGTGAGGGGCCTCAATGAAGTATTGCAGCCTTTTTTAAACTTGATTTGTGCTTTATGTTTACATAGGCCCGATGAGGCCAGCACTAACCTTTTGGTGATAACTGCTTACTCCATTTCAGTTTCGTTGACTGTGCTGTACAGATAACTGTTAATATTTGAGGGATAGAGAAATATCGAGATACAAATAAATTTTTAATTCTGTCCCAAGGTGTTTATTTTTGAAAAATGTGCATTTTTTTTTAATTTTTTATGATTATTTCCTGGCTGCCCCCTTTCCCTCATCCGGTGAGTCATTTAGCCACAGGCTCTGATCTGTTTGCGGTAGATATTAAAGAATTAGATGAGGGAGCTAAATGTAATAGCTCCAAATTTTCAGATGACACAGAGTTGGGTGGGAGGATGAGCTGATGCTCCAGTGTGATCTGGACCAATTGAATGAGTGGGAAATGCGTGCCAGATGCAATATGATGTGGATAAATGGGAGGAAGGTAGCTTATTTTCTGAATGGTTAGAGATTGAGACGGGAATGTGCAATAAGAACTGGGTGTCTTTGTACGCCAGTCACTGAAAGTTTGCATGCAATTGCAGCAGGCAGTGAGGAAGAGAAGTTGCATATGGCCTTTGTAGAGGGAGGATTCTAGTACAAAAGCTGAAACATCTTGCTATAGTTATACAGGATGTTGATAAGGCCAAACCTGGAATATTGTGTGCAGTTTTGGTATCCTTATCTGAAGAATGTTCTTGCCATAGAGTGCAGAGAAGGTTTACCGGACTGATTTCTGAGATAGTAGGACTGATGTGTAAGGTGCGATTGAGTTGGTTAGTGGCACAGTGGTTAGAACTGCTGCTTCACAGTGCCAGGCTTCCAGATTCAATTTCAGCCTCAGGTCACTGTCTGTGTGGAGTTTGCACATTTTCCCTGTGTCTGCGTGGGTTTCCTCCCGCAGTTCAGAGATGTATGGTTTAGGTGGATTGGCCATGCTAAATTAACCCTTCGTGTCGTGGGATTAGCAGGGTAAATATGTGGGGTTACAGGGATAGGGACTGGGTGGGATTGTTGTTGGTGCAGGCTTGATGGGCCAAATGGCCTCCTGCACTGTAGAGATTCTGTATTTGCTGGAGTTTAGAGGAATGAAGGGAGGGGGGCCGCGGATCTCATAGAAACATATAAAATTCTAACTGGACTAGACAGGGTAGATGCAAGAAGGACGTTCCTGATGCTGGGAGAATCCAGAACCAGGGTCACAGCCTGAGGAAACAGGGTAAACCATTTTGGACCAGGATGAGAAAAAGTGGTGAGCCTATGGAATTTATTACTACAGAAAGCAGTTGAGGCCAAAACATTGTATGTTTTCAAGAAGGAGTTAAATGTAGCTCTTGGGGCTAAAGGGATCAAAGGATATGGAGGGGAAATCAATTACAGGTTACTGATTTTGATGATCAGTCATGATCGTGATAAATGGTGCGGAACAGGCACAGAGGGCTGAATGGCCTACTCCTGCTCCTATGTTCTATGTTTACAGGGGTGGGTTTTCCAAATCAGTGATGTAAAGTGGAAAGGAGTCTCTCTGAGCTTGATGCCGTACATTTCCAACAGATCCCCTACCCGGAAGCCAGCCTGAACGACAGGGTTCGTTCCCTATCAGAAGAGATTGCAGCCAAGGAGCAGGTAGACCAGGACACGTTGACCAAACCCAGACCCACAGCAATGCAGTTAACTGCCCTCTGAAATGGCCCAGCAAGCCACTCAGTTCAAAGACAATTAGGGATGGGCAACAATTGCTGGCCCAGCCAGCGATGCCCACCCCATAAAGGAATAAAGATAAAGAACCAGTTAGTCGTAAGAGTTTTACAGCAGAACAAGAGGCCCTTCGGCTCACTGTGTCATCTGTCTTGACATCCCTTATTTTGGCTTTGCAAATGACCCAACTGATGAGCATCGCCAATCAGATTTTAACACTGTTGGAAGTGCAATATGAAACTAGCTTGTTGGTGGAGAGGTGGGTGGGAGTGGAACATGAGGAAGGAAGCAGGCTGGCTGCACTGGGAAGAACACTCTTCTGCCTTCTCTTGGCTCATAAGCAATGCTGGATGGGCCAATGCCTCTTCCACACTGTAAGAAATGGTAGTTCTGAGAATGTGGTAAAATTACTCAAAGTTAAAGTTCTTCCATTTAAATAAGATAAGGCAATAAGTTGCTCTTTAGCTCTTGCACTCCATTGCTCACAGGTGTTCTGTATCGTTCTGGTGCTCTGAATACCAGTGATCTCATGGTCAACTAGTTTTGTAAGGGTAGTTACCTACTCAAGGGCATTACTGTAGCACAGATCCTGGCACCATCCTTTCCTCCTATCGAGATGAGTAGGAGGATGATCTCACGGGTTGGGGGCTGGAATCTGAGCAGGTGAGATGCCCACCAGTCTCCTGTATATAAACAGACACTTGAGAGGAAGGTGTGTTAGACAAGGTAGAGCTTACTGAGGTGGATTCCTGCTGTCTTTGGCCTTGCTCCCTGCTTAACTTAGAGCAGAAGAAGTGTCGCTTTGCTTCACCTCTCCCTCTCGCTGATCCTGCACTAGTAAACGGCTGCCGTGTTGAGGGTTTTATGTCTATTGTCCATTTAACTTGTACATTGTATCTAAACTATTTTTGAATAAACTGTTTTAAATCACTTGAGATCTTCACTTTTTTTGGGCAGTGAGTGATCTGACCAAATTTCCATCAAATTCAGTAGACCTGAACACATCTTGGGCGATAGTGGGGAGTAGCAGCTGAGTTTCCCAAATCAGATCGGGTGACCCCTACCCTTAGGACAATACGGACAAAGGGGGTTACCCCTCCCTTTCTTTCCCATTCAGGATTGACAGTGTGGATGGATAATGCTGCGCGGTGTGTAAACTCTCCCAAACCACAGCAACAGATCAGCCTAGGCACAGGACTCGAGGATAAGGATGATGTACAACAAAGCCCACTGAGGATGAGGGAGAGACCACCACCACACCACACATGGACCCCATATCCCCCGCTGAGGTCAAGGCTGTAAAGGATGGGGATGGGTATTGACACCTTGAATTAGAGAAGGATGACCGAACCCAAAGAACGAAGCAGACATGCTCCCATGATGCACACAATATTGTCATAGGATCCCTACATTCCAGAAGGGGGCCATTTGGCCCATTGAGTCTACACCAACCACAATCCCACCCAGGCCCTATTCCCGTAATCCCACATATTTACCCTCCTAATCCCCCTGACACTAGGGTTAATTTAGCACGGCCAATCCACCTAACTTGCCCGTCTATGGACTGTCATAGAGTCATAGAAATTTACAGCATGGAAACAGGCCCTTTTTTATAAACCACTAAGCTAGTCCCAGTTGCCTGCATTTAGCCCTTATCCCTCTATACCCACTTTCCCATGTACCCGTCTAAATGCTTTTTAAAAGACAAAATTGTACCCGCCTCTACTACTATCTCTGGCAGCTTATTCCAGGCACTCCCCACTCCGTGAAAAAATTGCCCCGTGGACCCTTTTGTATCTCTCCCCTCTCACTTAAACCTATGCCCTCTAGTTTTAGACTCCCCTACCTTTGGGAAAAGATATTGACTATCTAGCTGATCTGTGCCCCTCATTATTTTATGAACCTCTATAAGATCACCCCTCAGCCTCCTCCGCTCTAGAGGGGGAAAAAGTCCCAGTCTATGCAGCCTCTCCTTAATACTCAAACCATCAAGTCCTGGTAGCATCCTAGTAAATCATTTTACTGCAATTACCCCAAGTGTTTGAATGACTGTCCAGCCATTGTTAGAGTAGAGTGTTGCTCACAAACATCAGAAATTCATCAATCAATTCAAGGGAGTAGCTAATTGGTTCAGGGGTGGTTGGAGGTTAATCTAAAATGCTGCCTTCCCTGAAGCGAATGTTCTCCGCCTGCTGTGGGGAAGGCTGAGGGCCTCCTTGTGAACCTGCTCCTGGGCCTAGCCAAATGTGCAATAAATAGGTCCAGGCAGCGGGCCACTGAGGGAATAGTACAATCTGACTGTCTGCCCCTCTACTGTGGCTATGCCCGTGGCTGGGTGTCCCTGGAGAGGGAGCATGTAGAGTCCGCGGGTAGCGTCGAGACCTGCCATCCTCATTGGGCACCGTGGGGACTGGGGCGTATATTTGACCACTTTCATCACATTTTGGTTTGAGGTTTTAAGTTTCCTTTTATGCTTGGGGTTTTGTTTCGGGTGGTCCTCCCCCCTTAAGGTGCTGCCCTCCTTGCTTTATCCCTCAGTTTGTTGAATTATTCTAACCGAAAAGAAGGATAAGAATGTTACCGTCTTGACGTTGACAACGTTAATGATTCATTCCTGAGGATGACCATATGGACAGGCTTGAAAAGGAAGCGAGATGTAAAACGTTTGAAAAAAGTATCTTCAAATGGAGTGGGGGGGAAGCATCAAGTGACGAGGCGCCTCGGAATGTCCTGCTTCACCTTCTTACCGGAGAAGAGATTTACTATTTATGCTGGCAATTTTTAAGAGTCACCAGGCAAAGAATGCAAATTTCTATACTGGGCATTATTACATTTGAAATTTCTAAATTGACGAATCTGATTGAACCAATTAACCCATTGGTCTCCTGAACAGAACCGCAATTTCATTTTCTTTTGGAAGTGTATTTGGCATTTCAGGGAATAAACTCGGAGGGCACCGGAGATGTTGAAGTGAGGATAGGACCGGCAGGATTGCTCTACAGAGAGAGAGGTGGTATGGACAAAATAGGCCGAGTGGCCTCCTAGCATCGTAGAGCGATGCAGCATGGAAATAGGCCTTTTGGCCCAACCAGTCCATCAAATAGTCCTAATTGCCCACGTTTGGCCCTATCTCTCTAATCCTTTCCCATCCACGTCCTTTTCCAAATGCTTTTTCAATGTTGAACTTGCCTCAGCCACTTTCTCCAGTAGCTCAGTCCACATACGCACCTCCCTCTGCACGAAAAAATTGCCCCTCAGGTCCCTTTTTAAATCTTTGCTCTCTCACATTAAACCAATGCACTCTAGTTTTCAATTCCCCTTCCCTGGGGAAAGGGCTGTGTGTGTTCATGCTACCTATGATTTTATACACCTCAATAAGGTCACCCCTCATTCCCCTGCTTTCCAAGGAATAAAGTCCTAGCCTGGCCAACCTCTCCCTATAACTCAGGCCCACTTGCCTTGACGACATCCTCGTAAATCTTCTTTGCACTCTTTCCAGTTTAGGGGAGATGGTGGTAATGTTGCTGTAGTTGTAATCCAAATTCCCAGGCTAATGATCCGGTGGACATGGGTTTAAATCCCACAGCAGCTGGTGAAATTTAAATTCGATCTATAATGCCTGGAATTGAAAACTAGAATCTGGAACGGTGACCACAAAACTATCATCAAGTTTTAAAAAAATCCATCTGGATCAGTAATGTCATTTAGAGAATAAAATGTGCCGCACTTACTTGGCCTGGATTACATATGATTCCAGAGCCACAACAGCGCGGTTAACTTCCAATGCTCTCGGGAATGGCTTAGCAAGCCTCTCCGTTCAAGGGCAAAACCTCACATGAAAGAACGTACTGTAATGACTCCGTATAATTTGTTCAACATGCATGATGAATTTGAACTGAAGAATAGGATCTAGACCTGCTCAGCTAACTTGACAACAGCGCAATATATGAAGGTTGATGTGACCAAGATAGTTTAGGGCTGGAATCCTCCAGTCTTGCACGTCCTGCTGCTAGCAGGAATGCAGAATTTGGCACTCAGCTAAATCTCCGTTCACTGCAGCGGGACTGGAGAATCTCAGCAGTGGGTGGGGTCGGAGAATTCCAGCCGTGGTTTCACAATGGTTATTATCTAGATCCTGGTATTACTCATCTGGATGAGGTGGGATCTCAGGCTCCATATCTACATGAATTGTTGGAATAAGGTTAATATAAAGTCCTAATGATGTGGAGATGCCAGCGTTGGACTGGGGTGGACATGGTAATTCCAACTGGATTAAATTCCAACAGGTTGATTTGGAATCATGAGCATTTGGAGCACTGCTCCTTCATCAGGTGAGCCGCTCATGATTCCAAATAAATCTGTTGGACTTTAACCTGGTGTTGTGAGACTTCTTACTGTGAAGTTCCAGTCAGAGATGAGCTTATAGGCTAGGGGCTGCATTTCTGGGAAGAGGAGGTCACTAAAAGTTAGGTATATAAATAGGTAGTGAAGTGGCAAAAGGTATATCGGGCAAAGGCAAGCTTTCTGAGGTTGGTTTGCACTGTTTTCAACCTCACTCTCTGATTAGCTCAAAAAGACTGAGAAGGGAAGAGACAATCACCGCTAGCTGCGGACATCAGCATCACTTTGCTTCGTATTTGTCGATCCAAACGTAGAAATGAGGAATGGGTAGACCAATCTTACCTCATCAAATGCCTTCTGGAAATTATTCAGCAGCTCCCCTTTATCCACAGCGTGTGTGACTCATTCAAAGGACGCCAGTAAATTGGTTCAACACAATTTCCCTTTCACTAAAACGTTGTCTCTGCCTTGAATTTATCTTGCATTAACATCTTTAGTTATGGCTTCTAACATTTTACCTTTGACAGATGTTAGGTTAACTGGTCTATCGTTTCCTGCCTTCTGCCTCCCTGTCTGAAGAAAGGAGTTACATTTGCTATTTTCCAATTTAATGGAACCTTCCTGGAATCTTGGGGAAAATTAAAACCAATGCATCGACTATCTCAGTAGCCACTTCTTTTATGACCTTAGGATGAAGTCCAACTAGACGCTGGATTTGTCAGTCTGCAAATCCAACAATTTGCTCAGTACCAGTTCTTTGGCGATTGCAATTTTCCTGACTTCCTTCCATTTCCTGATTTACAGCTATTTTTGGGATGTTCCTTGTATCCTCTGTGGTGAAGATAGATACAAATTGCCTATTCAATTCATCCCCCATAGCCCTACTTCCATCACCCAGGCACATTTTCTATAGGAAAAGCAAAGACTTTGTAAACTTTTTTCTTATCTAATTGGCATATATGCCAGTTCACTAAAACTGTCTCTTCTTTGGTAGTGACTTTTAAGGGCCGTCTTGACAAGTGCATGAATAGGATGAGAATAGAGGGATATGGTGCCCTGAAGGGTAGGGATTTTTAGTTCAGTCGGGCAGCATGGTCAGTGCAGGCTTAGAGGGCCGAAGAGCCTGTTCCTGTGCTGCAATTCTTTGTTCTTTCATGCCCTCATAATTGCCCTTATTTTAAGTTTCAAATACTAGTCTTGGACACACTCTTCTCACCCTCAAACCGAATGTAAAATTAATTCACGTTATGCTCACTGTTGCTTAGGGGTCATGCAGGATCATTCTCAGCTATTACAGGTCAAATCTCAATTCTGTCTATTTAGCTTGTATAGCTTTTCTGAACTATGTCTTTTCAATAAACAGCTTGTGCGTTGCGCTCCTCTGTTGGATGATCTGTGAGTCCCTAATCAAATCTTGGATGCATCAATTATTGCCTCCTTTTAATGGCCGGGTTCTCCAAGGTCAGGGAAACCTGGTCAGCCAGCATTAAAGCTGGAAAATAGAGAAAGTAAGAGGCACATAGCCTCACTTAAAATATTTCAATAAACAATCTGCTTTCGGGAAACGAGATGGTTTCCTGATCGTATGACACCTTTGTTAAGACGAGGGGTGTGCGAGTACAAGACAGTGTGGGTTTAAGATTTACCAAAAAAATGAACATCGCACTTGACCCAAATCCAGCAGTTTTGGGTTGAAGGTAAGCAGGGTTGAGGAGGAACAGGTTTAAGCCAAGTTTCCTCTCTCCTAATTGTGACTCAGTAAGCCCTACTCAGAGTCTCCATAAACTCATCTGATAAGGATTGTGTCCTGCTGTGTGGACCTGATTCAGGATGATGTCAAGAAACACTTCTTCACTCGGAAAGCAAAGTTTTTAAAGTTTATTTATTAGTTATGAGTAAGGCTTACATTGTCACTGCAATGAGGTTACTATGAAATTCCCCTAGTCTGGCGCCTGTTTGAGTCAATGCACCCGAACCAGCACATCTTTCAGGCAGTGAGAGGAAACCGGAGCTCCCGGAGGAAACCCACACAGCCACGGGGAGAATGTGCAAACTCCACACAGATAGTGACCCAAGCCAGGAATCGAACCCGGGTCCCTGGTGCTATGGGGCAGCAGTGCTAACCACCGTGCTACCCTGCCGCCATTTTTATTAGATAAGAGTATTATATAAGAGCATAAGAAATAGGAGCAGGAGTAGGCCATCTAGCCCTTCGAGCCTGCCCCGCCATTCAATAAGATCATGGCTGATCTGAAGTGGATCAGTTCCACTTTCCCGCTTTCTCCCCATAACCCTTAATTCCCTTGTCTATCAAAAACCTATCTACCCGTGACTTAAATATATTTAGCGAGGTAGCCTCCATCACTTCAACGGGCAGGGAATTCCAGAGGTTCACCACCCTTTGAGTGAAGAAGTTCCTCCTCAACTTGTTCTAAACTGCACCCCCCTTATCTTGAGGCTGTGCCCTCTAGTCCTGCTATCCTTTCTAAGCGGGAAGAATCTCTCTACCTCTACCCTATCCATCCCTTTCATTATCTTATACGTCTTTAAGATCCTCCCGCATCCTTTTATTGGTATACTTTTATTTTCTATTGGTATATCCTTCATTGGATACTTTTAAGGCAGGAGTACGTAGATTCTTGACTATCAAGGGAACGAAACGGGGTAGGGAGAGAGAGTGGAATGAGGCCAAAATCAGATCAGCCATTATCTTACTGAATGCTGAAGCAGCTGGAGGGGCCAAATGGCCTGCTGCTTGTTTGAATGTTCATTTGCTTTAGTGACCTTGTATACGGTACACACTGCCATCGCTGAGCATTGGTGTCGGAGTGAGTGATGATTTAAGCTGATGGATGGGTTGCTTTGTTTGGGATGCTGTTGAACTCCTTGAGTTAAGACAAAGCTGGCCATGACCTGTTTGAACACCAGAACAGACTCAAGGGGCTGAATGGCCTCCTACTGTTCAACGCTTGTTATCTGGTCTCCATGTGGAGAATTGCCACGCTTGTGAAGGTTGCTGACATTGAGGGACCAGACCTCAGCAGCACGCCTCAATTACGAAGGGGGCTTTGCACAGTCTGCTTAGGTTAATAACATTTCTCACCCATACAGTCTCCATTCTGTGAACTCTGTGTATGTCAAAGAGTTCAGAGATCTTGCGAGTCACTGACTATAAATGTAGATCACTTTCAATAAAGAATGACATTGAAAGGCCACACAGCAGCGTTAATTTCAGAAATACATTTATTTTGTGAATTGCATCTGTTTGCAATCATCTGAAGCCTCAGAGTGAATCATTTTAGTTGTTCATCATTTTCTGTAAAGTAATAGAATTGTCATTAGAATGATATTTTTAGAATAATTTATTTATCAAAAGTTCACCCCAATTGTTAGTAATAAATTCACTCAATCATAAAATCCCTACAGTGCAGAAGGAGGCTATTTGGCCCATCGAGCCTGCACTGACAACAACCCTGCCCTACCCTAACCACATAATCCCACGTATTTATCTTGCTAGTTCCCCTGACACTAAGGGGCAATTTAGCGTGGCAGATCTACCTAACCTACACATCTTAAGACACTAAGAGGTGAACTAGCATGGCCAATCCACCTAACCCACACATCTTAGGACACTAAGGGTGAATTAGCATGGCCAATCCACCTAACCTACACATTTTTGGACACTAAGGGGCAATTTAGCACGGGCAATTCACCTCACCTATACCTCTTTGGACTGTGGGAGGAAACCGGAGCACCTGGAGGAAACCCACGCTGACACGGGGAAGACGTGCAAACTTCACACAGACGGTGACCCAAGGCCAAAATTGAACCCGGTTCCCTGGCGCTGTGAGGCAGCAATGCTAACCTCTGTTACCCTTAAATCGAGAGGTGGTACATGCTTTCCTCGGCAGTTATGGATGTGACTGACTTGCAAAATTTAGATTGGAATCTCTGCTCCCATTCTTTTCTCAGACAGCAACAACTGATCTTTTGAATTTCTTCTGTTCAGCTAATCCCTCCTTTTCCTATCCGATTAACATCCCCTTTCACAGCGCACCATCATTCTTTTTGTTATTTAATTCCCTCTTGCCTATCATAGATCTTCTCTTTTGATCTACCTCACTCTTGTCCTTAAGCTTTATCTGCTTAAATGCTGTTACCTCTCTGATGGAAGGTCCTTGACCTGAACTATTAACTCTGTTTCTCTCTCCACAGATGCTGCCTAACCTGCTGGGTGTTTCGATTTTTATTGCAGATTCTCAGCAGCTGCACTATTTTATGTCTGGGCAAATATCTCACTGGAAATAGGATTGGTGCTGGAATGGCCAGGTTATGGGCACATGACCAAATCCTCAAATAACAAGACTATGGGAGCAGAGCAGAGGGGTGGGATTGATTGGATTGCTCTATAGAAATCCAGCATGGACTCAATAGGCCGAATGGCCTCCTTCTGAAACTGTTCTTATATAATGACTCTTAAGAACAAGAATAATCAGTATGTGTTGGGAGAGAGACAGAGTTAACATTTCAGGCTTACGGCCTCCAGAAGAACTTGACATAATTGATGGCCCAAATGGCTAGCAGAAGAAAGAATAGAGACCAGAATTTTCCAGTCTCATACACCCCTGCTACTGCTGCCAGCGAGAACGGAGAATTTGGTGCTCAGCCAAATCCTCATTCACTGCAGCAGGACTGGAGAATCTCAGCCATGGGCGAGGTTAGAAAATTCGGACCATTGTCTCTGCCACGTCTGGATGCGTGATTTTTCTAATGATCTTAATGTTATAATAAGAATACTTGAGATTTTGTAAATGCTGCAAGTGATAAGATACATGATATCCCAGTCCCACTGTTCTAACTGTGGAACCCACCTCACACTAATTTGTCATTGTTAGAATGTTATGATGGGTAATCTATGGACTCCCACTACAAAGCAGCCTGGAGCCTTTTACCAGGAAGCTTCTATAGAGCAGATGTTCACAATGCATCAGAACAACCCCTAACAAGTAAGAATGGCTAACTTGACCTCTAAAGCTTTGTGAGTTTACTATCAAATAAATCGGTTGGACTTGAACCTGGTGTTGTCAGACTTCTATCTTGGGATGGACCCAGAGAGATAGGAATCGTCATCTCAAACTGACACTGGCAATGACTCGAGCTTGCGGGATTTCCCATTTAACAGCAGGGGTTATTGATAGTCTCCTGAAACTTGATCCAAAGATCAAAGCCAAATCACTTTGTGCCCAGTCAGCATGCAGTTGGCATCACATAGGCATAGACACAGGCTGCCTCAATATGATACTAAATTCTATAAATACCCGTGACAAATCTGCTCTGTTTGCAATTCAGCACTGGAGTTGTGTGGGGGTTGAGAGGTGGTGGTGTTGTGGTTATTCACGGCCCACCCACACTCCTGCTGCTACTCCATTCACCCCACAGAGCGGCATCTGGGTGGAATTTTATCTTTCTTTTCACAGATTGTGGCAGCGGGCAGGAAATGTGACATTGAACCACTGGCACTAAAACTGACTTGTCGCTGCCGTATTGTCAGGAACGTAATGCAGAGGGGCAGGTCCCATAACAGGGCCCGCCCTGCCAGCAACTTTGTTTTTTAAAGGTCTGGGTGCTATTTTTAAAGGCCACCCCAGTGCACAGAAGTTAGAATGGAACCACTACCACCCTCCCCACCTACGAAACCCTGGGCACTGACCCCTGGCACTACCTGCCTGGTAAGAAGTCTCACAACAGCAGGTTAAAGTCCAACAGGTTTGTTTGGTAGTAAACGCCACCAGCTTTCGGAACGCTGCCCCTTCGTCAGGTGAGTGGAGAGAGCTCTGATCGCAAACTCACCTGACGAAGGAGCAGCGCTCTGAAAGCTAGTGGCGTTTGCTACCAAGTAAACCTGTTGGACTTTAACCTGGTGTTGTGAGGCATCTTACTGTGTTTACCCCAGTTCAACACTGGCATCTCCACATCATGACTACCTGCCTGAGCATGGCAATCTCTTCCCTGAGCGATGCACCCATTCTGAGCCCCTCTGGGAGGTCTGCCCACCAAAGGCGTGCCATGGGAAACAAGAGATAATTCACTCAGCATACCCTCACACCAACATGAATGGGTTATCTAACGGGGTGGGGGGGGGGGTGGAGGTTGATCAGGTGTAGAGACCTGATTGTCAGATTCAAGCTTAAGGAGCTTTTGAATAAGGAGCACATGAATATGGAAGGAATTAAGGGAGTCTAAAGCTAGAGAGCATGGGTTCAAGGTGAGAGGGGGAGAGAAACAAAAGGGTCCTGAGGGGCAATTTTTTCACATAGAGGGTGGTGAGTGTCTGGAACAAGCTGCCAGAGGTAGTAGTAGAAGTGGGTACAATTTTATCTTTTAAAAAGCATTTAGATAGATACATGGGTATGATGGGTATAGAGGGTTTTGGGCAAATGTGGGCAATTGGGATTAGCTTAGGGGTTTTAAAAAAAATAAGGGCAGCATGGACAAATTGGGCCGAATGGCCTGTTTCCATGCTGTAAACCTCGATGACTCTAAAGGAATATGGAGCAAAGACAGACAGAAAGAATTAGTTTAATTTAGCGTCATGTTCAGCACAACATTGTGGGAAAATTAGTTTAATTTGGCACAACATCGTTGGCCGAAGGGCCTGTCCCTGTGCTGTACTGTCCTGCGTTCAATGTTTATTATAATTGTGTTCCCAACATTGAGTGTCGGGATTGATGTCATGTCACTGGCAGGGGACAATCACGGCGTGACTTCCCATTAACGTAAAACGCAATTAGGGCCTCTCGTAAGATCTTCCTCTCCTGTCACCAAACCCAGCCAGGAAGAATGGGAGCTGATCCTGGTTACTGGTTTTCCTGACCACACGGTCAAGGGAAACAATGGCACAGTGGTTAGCACTGCTGCCTTACAGTGCCAAGGTCCCCGGTTCAATTCTGGCCTCGGGTCACTGTCTGTGTGGAGTTTGCACATTCTCCCTGTGTCTGCATGTGTTTCCCTCAATTGCTCTGGTTTCCTCCCACAGTCCAAAGATGTGCCAGTTAGGTGGATTGGCCATAGTGAATTGCCCCTTAGTCTCAGAGGGATTAGCAAGGTGGACAAGTGCAATTACGGGGATAGGGCCTCGGTGGGCCCGTGCAGACTTGATGGGCCAAGTAGCCTCCTTCTGCACTCTCGGAGATTCTTCTATGACCTTGGTCATTACAATGTTCCTCTGTAGCTTCCAGCCCTCAGCAACTTTCATTTATATAGCGCCGTTAATGGAGCAACATTGCACTTGGTAAGTTTGTTCTAAGATGAAATGAGACATGGAGGAATGTAAAGTTATTTACTGGGATAGGTGACTAAAAACTTGGTCAATGAGGTAGGCCTTTTATAGGGAGTGATTTGAAGGAAGAGAGGGAGATTAATGGAAAGGTTCAGGGCGGGAGTTCCAGAGGTTAGGTCTTTGGCAGCTGAAGATACAACCACCAGTGGTGGAAATGGTGGCTAGCCAAGAGATCAGAATTGGAGGAAGAGGAAGGTCTTGGAACCTCATAGGACATAGAGGAGATTACAGAGATTTGGGGGTGCAGGATTTTGGGGGAAGGAAAAGTGACGAAGAGGGGCTGGATTTAAACACAGGGATAGGATTTGTAAAATTGAGACTTTGTGAGCTTCTCAAAAGCAATGTAAAACAGATGGGTTTGACAGGAGTGGTGGGGTTCAGCAATACGAAGAGATAGTAATATTCGTGACTTCAGTAATCATCATTATTTCTGGCTAGGTACCTCAGAAATCCAATCATTGTAGGCAGACACGCGGGTGAAGACTGTTGGCTTCTTCTTGTGGCTGCAGAAACTGGACCCAAAGCTGACGATACCGTGCACTTTCCAGATACCGTCAGGGTGCTGGCAGTTCAGGGGTCCGCCAGAATCTCCCTGAGTGGAGAGCAGAAACAGGGGTTAGTTGCCATGGAGACGCAGAAGGTCTCAAATGACACAATCTGTGAGCAGTTTGCATTGGTCGACTAACATTGCATCCTGAGACAACTCCATCGCCACCAGCGCACACCATCGACTGCTTGACTATCGATCCCCACCAATCAGGCTTGGAGCAAATGGCATGATCAACGACGGGTAGAAGGGCTTGTTGTAGGACGTCAGAGACAGTACCGCCAGCTGAAAGGGAACAAACCCAATTGTTACAGAGAAGTGCAGGTGAGAATTGGACAATAATTTTCTAGTTGCTACTCAAAAGGCCTATGTGTTGAGTTCCCCATTCACGTTCTCCCAGATCCAAGGATTTGGACACACCTGATATTGGGATGAGGATCTCATAATTACGTTAAATGACATTTTTGGTCAATTCACCTCAGGGAGGTGCTAGGGTCAGTCAGAGTTTGCCAATCTCAGCGTGGGTGATAGAGGAACGTAGAACATTACAGCGCAGTACAGGCCCTTCGGCCTTCAATGTTGCGCCGACCAGTGAAACCAAGCTAATGACCCTCTAACCTAAACTATTCCAATATTATCCATATGCCTATCCAATGACCATTAGAACGCCCTTAAAGTTGGCGAGTCCACAACTGCTGCAGGCAGGGCATTCCACACCCTTACTACCCTCTGAGTAAAGAACCTACCTCTGACATCCATCCTATAATTATCACCCCTCAATTTAAAGCTATGTCCCCTCGTGTTAGCCATCACCATCCGAGGAAAAAGGCTCACACTGTCCACCCTACCTAATCCTCTGATCATCTTGTGTGCCTCAATTAGGTCACCTCTTAACCTTCTCTCTAACGAAAACAGCCTCAAGTCCCTCAGCCTTTCCTCATAAGACCTTCAACTGGCTTCTGCCTTCTCAGATTGGGGAAAGGGGAGAGAAACGGTCGCTTTGGACCACTCTCCAATCCAACCTACCGGTTAAAAAAAGCATCGGTGTGGACATCACATGAAGGCCTGGTCATGGTGCCCCACACCACCCCGCTCAGCCTGCCAAAGCTCGGCAAATAGGATCACCCATAACTTGTGTGTGTTTCTCAAGGGTGACCAATAATCCAACAAGAGATACAGAGTAAACAAACAACAGTGAAGACTGAGAGTAATGAGGAATAATAGACTGAAGGATGCGAGTGGAATAAAAATTGTGCAGATATGTTGGAAAAACAGTTCAGCCAGATTATTGTCCAGGCGCTGAAAGTTCCTGCTGCTCTCTCCAGAGTACTGGGATTTATTGTACCACCAACTGAAACTTTGGAGACGTGTCTGTGAGGGCACATGTAACAGACATGGCATCCCCCCAAAACCTCTGTCATCTCCTCCAGTCCTACAAAGTTCTAACATCTGTGTCTAATGTCTGTGGGAGTTTGCACATTCTCCCCATGCTTGCGTGGGTTTTCTGCGGGCACCCCGGTTTCCTCCCACGTCCCAAAAACGTGCTTTTTAGGCTGATTGGTGTCAATAAATTGTCCCTTAATTGGTTCTCCCTTAATCCGGCGTACATACAATCCCCTAAATTTCCACCCCCTTTATTGTGGAGTTCCACTAGAGGTAGACAAAAACATCGACGAGCGACGTAAGACTCAAATAAGGCACTCACTGAGTGTGTTAAAATGGGCGGCACGGGCTTGTAGGGCTGAAGGGCCTGTTTCCTGTGCTGTGCTGTTCTTTGTTCTCTTTTTGTTTTTATATCTGTGTGTGATTCCCGAACTCTTGTATGGGATTGAATTATACTGGCCCCCAGGTTTGAAGAAAGGATGGCAAGGCAGCTGGTAAAATAGCAGGGAGCCACTCTGGGGTGGTTCCCCAATGTTTGAACAAAGAGAACAAAGAAAATTGTAGCACGGGAACAGGCCCTTTGGTTCCCTAAGCCTGCGCCGACCATGCTGCCTGCTTGAATTAAAACCTCCTGTGGATGATATCGCTTTATTCTCATCCTATTCATGTATTTGTCCAGGCGCCCCTTAAAACTTACTCGTTGTCCTGCTGACAGGGGATGGTTCCCAGCAGAGAACAGGAGGTGGGCAGTCAAGTTGCATAATTAAGACCCCAATTAGGGGCAATTCATGAAGGCCGCTGGCACCTTGCTCATAGGAGGGTGCTGTGTGGGGAAATCACAGCTTCACGGGGGTTCCATTGTCCATGAGGGGCTGGAGAGGCAGCCCTTGGATCTTCCTGTTGCCTCTTGAAGCTGATTCCTGGGGTGGCGAGTTTGGGTTAGGATGGTAATCGTTGGAGTTTAGAAGAGTTGGACAGGATCGCATAGAAACTTATAAAATTCTAACAGGGTTAGACAGGGTAGATTCAGAAAGAATGATGGTGGGGGAGTCCAGAACCAGTGGTCATTGTTTGAAGATAAGGGGTAAATCTTTTCGAACTGAGATCAGGAGAAATGTCTTCACCCAGAGGGTGGTGAATGTGCGGAATTCACTAGCATAGAAAGTTGTCGAGGCCAAAACCTTAACCTGGTGTGTGAGACTTCTTACTATGCCCACCCCAGTCCAACGCCGGCATCTTCACATCATAACACAGATTGTGACATGCCCGGGTTAGGGGGTTATTGCCCGTGAGAAAAAGCTGATATTGTGAAGGCTGAACCTAACTGTATAAGACTTGGTCGCTTTGACATAGGAGGCAAGGAGTCTCGTGTTGAGGCAACTTGTTTGCAGCCGGAGAGTGATTGGCCAGTGATTTCGAGAAGAAATTCGGCCTAACTCTTGGGGCTAAAGGGATCAGGGGATGGGGGGGTCAGGGTGATCAGGCTATTGAATTCAATGATCAGCCATGATCATAATGAATGGTAGGGTGGGCTCGAAGGACTGAATAGCCTACTCCTGTTCCTAATTTCTATATTTATATGATCTCCAAAGCCCCCTGAATGTTTAATTTTCGATGTATTTATGTGGAGGTGCCTGCCTTGTCAATGCCGTCTTTTCCACTGTGGAGGTTTCGGACCTGCCAGATCTCTGGTCCAGCAGATCAACAGTCCTCCCACTGTCCTTAATTGGATGGGAGACCCAGAGGTGACCATTTAGAAGATCCCACTGGCAAGTACGGACCAGGGACCCCCTATTTGGCCCTGCCATCGAGGTCCCAAAGCCCATGGGAAAATTGGGCCCATTAAGTCATTGGATCAAAGCAAATTACTGCGGATGGTGCAATCTGAAACCAAAAGAGAAAATGCTGGAAAATCTCAGCGGGTCTGGCAAGGAGAGAGAAAAGTAATGAAGTCATTGTCACATTTCCCAGACTATACTAATGTGTATTTAGATATTGGGCTGTGTGAGTTAACTCCAAATGTCAGAGACACGGGGGCATGTCCTGGGAGTGACTAATGCCACTGAACACAGGAGAAAATCTGACATCCGTAACACAAATCTGACATCCGTAACACAATTCATCTCAAACGGGAATGGAAGTGAAGCACATTGATTACATCAGCTTTCTATGTTCAAGGCCTTTCGATAGGTCCCCATATACCATGAGGTAAGTTATTTATGTTCTCTGATTGATCACTCTTAAGGCCCCGTTAATGTCTAAGTAACATAATAAGGATCATTGTTATGAGATGGAATGAGTGTAGGATTAAAAATAATCTCTTAAAATATGGTATCGTTACATGCCAGAATTCCAATAAAATGTGTCCAACACCCCCACCTCTTGTTCATTAGGCTCTCTCTTTTTTCCCAGCAATCATAGCTGTACAATCACTGGCCAATCACTCTCCAGCTGCAAACAAGTTGCCTCAACATGAGACTCCTTGTCTCCTGTGCCAAAGCAATCAAGTCTTATACAGTTAGGTTCAGTCCTCGCAGTATCAGCTTTTTTCTCATGAGCAATAATCCCCCAACCCGGACATGTCATGATCTGGGGATGCCGGCATTGGACTGGAGAGGGCACACAGTCAGAAGTCTCACAGCACTAGGTTAAAGTCCAACAGGTTTACACGAGCTTTGGGAGCGCTGCTCCTTCATCACTCACCTGAGGAAGAAGCAAGTCTCTGAAAGCTCGTGATTCCAAATAAGCCTGTTGGACTTTAACCTGGTGTTGTGAAACTTCTTACTATGATCTGTGTAAGTTACTTCATGGATCATAACGATTGAGTCAAAATTCCCATTAATTTGTATATATCCCAAGTTGTTGATTAGTGTGCTGATTTAGGGTTTATTCACCAATGCGGCAACAAGGCTTGTAACACCCTTTTGAAACTGCGGATCCACAAAATTCAAACTGTGTTTTTGGCTTCTTTCAAAACTTATTTTTTTATGTTCGCTTTTCTCCTTCGCTTCCTTTGTAAGCCTCTTTCTTTAGTTTCATTGTTACCTTTATTTTTTTCTTCTTCCATGGTGTGTTATCATTGACTAGTTTATTTTCACCTTTCAGTCAGATATATTTCATATCCTCTTTGTAAATAGACTGCTTCTTTGTGTTTTGATGTAAATTATACCCTGTTCAACTGTTTAAGTCCTGCTTGCTTCCAATTTGTTGAATGGCACAATGGTGTCAGCAAAACTCTTGTGTTACAGTTCACCATACTTGAAACATAGAATCCCTGCAGTGCAGAAGGAGGCTATTCAGCCCATCGAGACTGCACCAACAACAATCCCACCCAGACCCTATCCCCGTACCATAAACCCACGTGTTTACCCCGCTAATCCCCTTGACACGAAGGGGCAATTTAGCTTGGCCAATCTGCCAAACCCGCATGTAGAATCATAGAATCCTGCAGTGCAGAAGGAGTCCATTAGGTCTGCACCAGCAACTATCCCACCCAAGCCCTACCCCAGTAACCCCTCACATTTTATCTTACTAATCCCCCTGACATTAAAAGGCAATTCAGCATGGCCAATCCACCTAACCCGCACATCTTTGGACTGTGGGAGGAAAACGGAGCACTCGAAGGAAACCCACGCAGACACAGGGAGATTGTGCGGACTCCACACAGACAGTGACCCAGGTCCCTGCACACAGACAGTGACCAAGCTGGGAATTGAACCCAGGTTCCTAGCGCTGTGAAGCAGCAGTGCTAACCACTGTGCCACCATGCCACCCAATGGCTTCAAAATGAAACCCTCAAGTTGATTTATTGATGCAATCGGATGAGGTGCTAAGAATAACCGGGTGTAAGTTTAACGCAGTTGTCCCTGGGGAATTGGCTAACATTTGCAGTGTAGCAGTTGGAGGATAAGAATTGAAATCAGTGGAACAGATCTACAAACTAGTAGGAAAACTAGTGAACTAACATTAAAAGTGCAAACAGCAGGGTGTGGCCTCGGCTTTGTCAGATTGCCAAGATTTGTGAGACGCACGGGGCCTTAGATGAGATTATTGTGCTCTAATGCTGTGAAGCAGTGCCTCGTTAAATAGCTCTTTATATCTTGATTCACTCACCTTTCAGAAGGCCCCAACCGGTGATATAACAACTGAAGTTATTGGGGAGAAGCGTGCCTGGGGCAGGGATACAACCCAACTCAATTTTGTCATCCAAAACCACTGGTGCTGTAAGCTTGACGAGAGCAATGTCATATCTGGGAAGAGAAAGAGAAAAGGGCATTGAGCATCAACAGTTGTGGAGAGGAGTGTACAGATGGAGTGAGCTTTTTATCAATGGTGTGAACTCTGAGGGGTCTGACTGACTTTTCACATCCTAGTTTGTTCCCAATTAATTTAGTGATGTGATTATTTGTGTTTCATTGAGATGTATAGCACACGAGGGGGGACGTTCGACCCATCATATCTGTGCTAGCTCTTTGGAAGATTTCACGCCCCTACTTTTGCTGTAGAATCCAACTGAATCCCTACAGTGCAGAAAGGGGCTATTCGGCCCATCCAGTCTGCACTGACCCTCCAAAAGAGCATCCTACCTAGGTCCAATCCCCCACCCTTTCCCTATAATCCTACACATTGATCATGGCCAACCCACCTAATCTGCATATCTTGGGACTTGGGATGAAGTCAGAGCAACTGGAGGAAACCCACGCAGACACTGGGAGAACGTGCAGACTCCACACAGGCAGTGACCCGAGGCCGGAATTGAACCCGGGTCCTGGTGCTGTGAGGCAGGAGTGCTAACTACTGTGCCACCATCTTGTCCCTTTCCTCTACATAGCCTTAGAACGTATCCTCCTTCAAACCTATCAAGTAACAATTTTTCCTGCCACTTTGAGAGACCTGCTGTATGGAGACATTTGGCCCTCTCTTTTCCTGCATACCCATCAAAGCCGTATCATTCAGTCTGCACTATAACAGCTCCACTACCCCAAACTGTTGTCAGCACTAACAATCCACCAGCACCCTGCTCCAGCATCATCTCTCCAACTCCATTCCATCCAACCTCTCCTGTTCACCTGTAAAATTCAAAAATTTCTGACCAAGAACCTGCATCTACAAACCACACCTGACATCAAAGCCGGTTTGTAAAGCTATGGGAAAATATAAGTACATGCCCGAGATCCAAACTACTCCATCTTTCCTGATAGGCATAACCTCAGTTCTGCCATAATTCTTGCAAATCCTCCTAAAAATGCTCCTAATGATTATCCTTGTTGAACATCAGTGCCCACCATTTACAAATTTCACCTTTAATGCCTGTGCTCTTTTATAATCAGCTTCCCATCCATTGTGCAATTTGCCTCCTGACAGATTCTGACTTTACTCATGGGTTTACTGCACGATTTTTAAAAATCCAAATATATTACATCTACTACATTACCTTTGTCCACCCTTTCTGTTACTGCTATGGAGGATTTTATTAAGTTTGTCAAACATCACCTTCTCTTTTGGAATCCTTACCAACTGCTCTTTACTATATTTTTAGCTGAGGGAGAAATTAGCGTGGCCAAAGCACGTAACCAGCACATTTTTCAGACTGTGGGAGGAAACCAGAGCATCCAGAGGAAACCCGCGCAGACACAGGGAAGAACGTGCAGACTACACACCAACAGTGACTCAAACCGGGAATCGAACCCGGATCCCTGGTGCTGGGAGGCAGCAGTGCTAACTACTGTGCCACTGTGCTGTTCCAATAGAGACACAGAGATTGCAGACATGTCAGAGGCTCAGGGGGTGGAGTGTGCACACAATTGTCAAGGCTTCATTGAATGCACTGAGCTGTTGCTCAGTGTCTTAAGGGGGTAAGCTAAATTGGACGAGAACTCGAGGAGGTAGAGAAGGGTCATCTGCTTAGTGCATCTGACTAAGGATAGCTGCAAACGTCTGAGCGTGTGGCAGGTTCTACCATCAATGAGAATAAGGACATCCGTGAATCTTCCTCCTCCTGTTTTTTCACCCCCAAGGCATCACAATATGTTAGTTTTTCTTGTGCTGTGTATCAGCAGAATGCATCATTGTTTCTTTTCATATTCCTTGCTAAATGTGTTTCTTTTGGCTTCTTTCCTAACCTATTCACATTACTTTTATTATCCTTTCCTTTATTGTCTATGTACTTAGTTTCAATATCTTCTGTTTCAATATTGTCCCTACTTGTTTATTCATTCATGGTGCTCTATGACTGACTAGTTTGTTCCTGATTTTAGTGGGATGTATTTCTCTTAAGACTCTGTGAATAGGCTTTGTTTGCTTTGCTTTTTGTTTCATTTAGTAAGATTCACTTATTGGACCTTCAGTCCTCTTGCCATCAATTCACTGACTAGCATCCCAACGTCAATAGATATTCCACAAGATGTCAGTGTAAAATCCTATGGCACAGTTAACAATATTTATGACCTAAATTAGCACTCTGTTTTACAGATGAGGCCAAACATCTATCAGGAACAATGGGGTGTGGCACTAAATGGACACAATTTTGGTTCCTAAGCATAGATCTCCCAGCCAATGCCAAAGTTATAACACCTTCACCTTGAGTTGGCTGATTTTTGCAGAGTAGTGGTTGGATTAAACATTAGACCACCCTGCTCCTCATATAGAAGAGGGGAAAGAAATTCATTGAATTATAGAAGGAGGCCATTGAGTCTGCAGCGACAACAATCCCATCCAAAACCTATCCCCGCAACCCTATATATTTACCCTGCTGATCCCCTTGTCACAAAGGGGCAATTTACCATAGCCAATCAACCTAACCTGCAAACATCTTTGGAATGTGGGAGGAAACCGGAGGGCCCGGAGAAAACCCATGCAGACGTGCAAACTCCACACAGTCAGTGAGCCGAGGTTGGAATTGAACCCCGGTCTCTGGTGCTGCGAGACGGCAGTGCTTACCATTGTGTCACTCAGCCAGGATCCTCACTCTGGATCACTGCTGGAAAGTTAATTGTTGTGGCGGGGGGGGGGGGGGGGGGGGGGGGGGTGGTGGTGGTGGTGGGGGTGGGGGGGGGGTGGGTGGGGTGGGGTGGGGGGGGTGGGGTGGGGTGGGGGGGGTGGGTGGGGTGGGGGGGGTGGGGGGGGTAGGGGGGGTGGGGGGGGGTAGGGGGGGTGGGGGGGGGTAGGGGGGGGTGGGTGGGGGGGGTGTGGGGTGGGGATGGGGGGTGGGTGGGGGGGGGTGTGGGGTGGGGGTTGGGGGGGGGGGAGCAGGGAGGTGGTGGCCCTGGAATCTACCTTAGCTGAAGTGCCCTCCAAAGTAAGAAAAAAAATGAAATACTCACCCTGTCTAAGTGCAAATCTGAAATGTGGCCAGCTTTGCAGTTTTGTAAGGAGAGGGAGAAACCTTTCATTGAATCCAGTTTTCTTTTTTATACTAACCCATTGGCAGCAAAGATCATGCTGAACTTCTCATGGCGGATGGTCTTCTCAACGTCAGCGAAGAAGGACCCCGGTTCATCAGCTGTAAGGACTTGCTTGCCGAGTGCCACTCTGTAGGTGTTCTTCTTGCTGTTAGTGAAACCAAAGATTGTTAAAATAGTGAAAGGCTTCAGAACGTGTCATAGAAACCCACACACTTGTTAACTGACTTCAAGTAGGGAGAGGATGGGGCTGTAGGTTAGATACCATCTTTCAAACCAGGAATGAACATGGAACATGTGAAACAGGAGCTGGGGTAGACCGTTTGTCCTTTTGAGTCTGCTTTACCATTCAAATAGGTCATGGCTGACCTCCTGTCCCAACTCCATCTTCCTGCTCTATATATCCCTTAATTATCCTTGTACTCAAAACTCTATCAGATATTGGTCACCTTTTCTAAGGAACGATGTAAAATACATTGGAAGCAGTTCAGAGAAGGTTTGCCAGACTAATGCTAGGAATGGGTGTGTTGTCTCATGAGGAAAGGTTGGACAAGTTAAGCTTTGCATCCAATGGAGTTCAGAAGAATAAGAGGCAACTTGATTGAAACACATAAGATCCTGAGGGATCTTGAAAGGGTGGATGTGGAGAGGATCATTGAGGCCCTACAGTGCAGAAGGAGGCCACTCAGCCCAGCATCGACAACAATCCCACCCAGACCCTATCCCTGCTAATCCATCACACCCTGGAACACTAAGGGGCAATTTAGCATGTCCTTTGGAGGAAACTGGAGGAAACATCATGTGGACGTGAGGAGAATGTGCAAACTCCACACATACAGTGACCCAAGTTGGGAATCGAACCCACATCCCTGGAACTTGTGAGGCAGCAGTACTAACCACTGTGCCACTCCAGAATGTTTCCTCTTGTGGGAGAATTTGGTACTAGGGGCCATTGTTTCAAAATAAGAGGTCATTTAAAATGGAGATGAAGTGTAATTCTTTCCCATGAATCTTTGTAGCTCTCGTTCTGGAAGCAGAGACTTTGAATGTTTTCAAGACATAGCTGGATAAATTCTTGTTAAGCAAGGGAGTGAAAGGTTATCGGGGTTAGGGGGAAATGCAAATTTGAGGGGCGGGATTTACAGTGCAACCCTCACACATTTCGTGGTTGCAGGAATTGGCTCACCATTGGCCGGCAGTGGGATCATCTGATCCCGCCACTGTCAATGGGATTTCCTGTTGAACAAACCCCTCACAGCTGTGAAACCCACAGAGGGGGAGTGGTGTTGACCGGACTGGAAGATCCTGCCGGCATGAACAGCTGGAAACTTTTAGCAGAGATTACTTCCAGATCAGCTATGACCTTGTTAGGTGGCAGTAGAGGCTTAAGGGGCCGAATGGTCTACTGTTGCTCCGTGTTCACATGTTTGAGTTCTACCTTGACTGTACTCAATGATTGAACAACTACAGCAGCCCAGGGTCGAGAAATTTGGAGCCTCCAAATGTTTGAGTGAAAAAATTTCCCCTCATCAGTTTAAATGGCCAACTCTTTATTCTGAAAGAGTCGCCCCATGATTCAGATTCAATGGAAACAATGACTCAGCATCTACCATGTCAAACCCCTCAAGAATTCTATATATTTCAATTTGTTTACCTTTCAGCCTTGTAAACACCATGGAATACAGGCCTGGTCTACTCAATTTCTCCTCATCAGACAATCTCCTCATCCACAAAACCTAGTTTAGTGAGCCTCCTTCTAAAGTGAGTATGTCCTTCCTTAAATATGGAATGAAATATTTCAGTCCAGTCTGATGAGGTGAAGGCTTCCACTGGTAACTGGAATTGTGGCTGGGAGAAAGATGGGACTTACGACTGAGACAGAGGGTGGAATTTTCCTGTCCTTCCCGCCGGCAGGATCTTCCTGTCCTGCTGAAAGTTGACCCCCACCGTGGGTTCCCCAGCAGCAGGGAGGGCGGACCATGCCAAGCACTACAGACTTTGGCAGGACTGGAAGTTCCAGTCAATGGCTAATGGCAAGTCACCACAGTTGGTGGTGGGGGGAGGGGAGGGGAGGGGAGCGGGGCGGAGGGTTGAAATTTTGGCTGGAGGGTGCGGCACTAAGAATGGGATATGGGCTCAACCTGAAATTGTTTATCTGGGATATGTTACAGGGATTGTCCATTGCAGATCTAATGTAAAGCAAGTGTGGTCCTTCTCAACCAGTTGCTGAAGCTTGATGAACTCGGGGCATCACGGTGGCACTGTGATTGGCACCGCTGTCTCACGGTGTCAGAGACTGCACATTCTCCCTCGTGTCTGCGTGGGTTTCCTCCGGGTCTCTGGTTTCTTCCCACAGTTAAAAATGTGTAGATGGATTATCCATGGGAAAGGTGTGGGGTTATTGGGATAGGGTGGCGGAGAGGGCCTGGGTAAGATGTTCTGCTGGAGAGTCGGTGCATACTCAATGGGCCAAATGGCCTCTTCTGCATTGTAAGATTCTACGATCTGGAGGTATTACTCAGGCAGAATGGCAATGGCAAAAAAATGCAAAGTGTTGCAACAGGTAGAGTTGGGTGACATTGTTGGATCAGACTAGGAGAGCTTTATAAGGCCATAAGATCGTAGGACAGAGGAGCAGAATTAGGCCATTCGGCCCATCGAGTCTACTCCACCATTCAATCATGGCTGATATTTTTCTTATCCCCATTCTCCTGCCTTTACTCCATAACCCCTGCTCTCCTTATTAATCGAGAACCTATCCATCTCTGTCTTAAAGACACTCAATGACTTGGGCTCCACAACCTTCTGCAGCAAAGAGTTCCGCAGAATCACCATTCTCTGGCTGAAGAAATTCCTCCTCATCTCTGTTTTAAAGGATCGCCCCTTTAGCCTAAGGTTGTGCCGTCTGGTTCTAGTTTTTTCGTACTAGTGGAAATATCCTCTCCACGTCCACTCTATCCAGGCCTCGCAGTATCCTGTAAGTCGTGTATGGTATATGTGCTGCTGATGCAGTACTTGATGCAGCCTACAGTGGGAAAATATCACAACAATCCCATCCCTGACTTTAAATGATACCAATTTCACGAAAAGATAAATTGTATTAATATTCATTTTTAAATAAACCAGTGACTTACCTAATGCAATGTGCAGCTGTCATAACCCAACTCGGATCAATCAATGTTCCCCCGCAAGTGTGAAACCAGTTACCATGCCTCGCAACTTGGAGAGAGATCTGCAAGAAATTCAGATGTTTAGCTTCAAAAACAATGGAGGGGATTTTTCCGGTCGCACTCGTCCCAAAGCCGGAAATTCCTGCCCGGGATCGGTGGACCTTTGCGTTGTCCGCTGGGTTTTCTGTCCCTCCTGCTACGATCCCTGTAGTGGACAAGATGGGAAAATTCCATCCAATATTCTAGCAGAGAAATGTTGCTTCAAGTTGGTTAACCCTGAGGCCATCCATAAGGCCAAAAGGTGTAGGAGGAGAAGTAGGCCATTCAGCCCGTCGAGTCTGTTCTGCTATTCAATGAGATCATGACTGATCTGGTGTGATCATCCTAAACCTTCCCGCCTTATCCCTATCACCCTCAGTTCTGACCCCCCTCCCCACCCCTCCCACCTGCCATTTATTATTCAGCCCACATTGTTTACTATTTGGAATATTAAAGGCTTTAAATGTGAAGACAGTTTGGCATTAAGAGTCTACGTACTTGCCATGGCCAGCTGTTCGGTCTTGCATCTACACCTCCTACAACCCTGGAGAGTATAGGTTGGTAGGTAGGGGACCCACAACCGTAGACTGGAAAACAAAACAATACTTCAAATACTTCACATTTCTAACATTGCCCCAGTTCTTCTCTTTTTATCTTCATAAAAGCGGTGGCACAGTGGTTCGCACTGCTGCCTCACAGTCTCAGGTGACTGTGTGGAGTTTGCACATTCTTCCCGTGTCTGCAGGGGCTTCCTCCAGGGCCTCCGGTTTCCTCCCACACTTAGGTGGATTGGCCTTACTAAATTGCCCCTTAGTGTCAGGGGCTTAGAAGGGAAAATATCTGGGGTTATGGAGGATAGAATTGTGGTCAATGCAGCAGCGATGGGCCGTATGGTCTTCTTCTGCATTGCAGGGATTCTAAACCCTATTAGTGCAGAAGGAGGCCATTCAGCCCATCGAGTCCACACCAAAACAATCCCACCAGGCCCTATACCCAAAAACCCACATATTTACCCTGCCAATCCCTCTAACATACACATCCCCGGACACTAAGGGGCAATTTAGCATAACCAATCAACCTAACGTGCACACCTTTGGAGTGTGGGAGGGAACTGGAGCACTCGGAGGAAACCCATGCAGACATGGGAAGAACGTGCAAACTCCACACAGACAGTGACCCAAGCCGGGCGTCGAACCCAGGTCGCTGGCACTGTGAGGCAGCTAATCACTGTGCCACTGTGTCATCTTGTACAAGGGTACTGAGATGCAATCTAGCACCCAAGCTGGTCAAGCGCAACCCAGTTTCAAACCAACCAGCCCACTGTGATTCAATGCCATAATGAATAGTGTATTTACCCATTAAGTCATTGGGATAAATGTGTCAGGCATGATTTTTGTAACAACAAACAGGGTTATTTTTAAAGAAAGTGGTCTATCAGACCCATAATTAACTTTTGAAACTGTTTGTCCATCTCTACGAAAACTGTAGGGGATCTGGTTTAGAAATTAGACAGCTGGCATTTAAGATTGAGAGGAGAAGAATATTTTTTCGTCTCAGAGGGTTATTAGTCTGTGGAAATCTCTTCCCCACAAAGCAGTGGTAGCCTTGTCACTGGATATATTTAAGGCTGAGTTAGATAGAGTTTTGATCAAAAAGGGGCTCAAGGGTCATAGAGGGCAGGCAACAAGGTGGGTTTATGGGGGGCAGGCAGAGAAATACAGTACGATCGAGTAGCCGTGATCTTATGGGTTGGCATAACAGGTTCAAGGGGCCGAATGGCCTACATCTGTTCCTACTTCTGGTGTTCTCATGTTATTTTCGTTGATAGTTTGTGATGATACCTGAGCTAACTTGGTCTTTTACACTTTGATGTGTTTGTTGAAGCTGAGGTATGGTGGTTCATTCTCCTTCCCAATTGCTGCCATTGGCAATAGGAACTGCTAAAGAGCTATCCATAAGGCCATAAGATATAGAAGCAGAATTAGACCATTCAGCCCCTTGAACCTGCTCCACCACTCGATCATGGCTGATAAGCCTCTCAACCCCATTCTCATGCCTTTTTGCTGTAATCTTTGATCCCCTTACCCATCAAGAACGTATCTATCTCTGTCTTAAGTACACTCAATGACCTGGCCTCCACAGCCTTCTGTGGCAATGAATTCTACAGATTCACCACCCTCTGGCTGAAGAAATTCCTCCTCATCTCTGTTCTAAAGGATCGTCCCTTTATTCTGAGGCTGTACCCTCGGATCCTAATCTCACCTACTAATGGAAACATCTTCCCCACGCACACCCTATCCAGGCCTTTCAGTATTCTGTAAGTTTCAATGAGATCCCCCCTCATCCTTCTAGACTCCATTGAGCACAGACCCAGAGTGCTCAAACACTCCTCTTACATAAAACCTTTCATTCCGGGGATCATTCTCTTGAATCTTCTCTGGATCCTCTCCAAGGCCAGCACATCCTTCCTCAGATACAGGATCATGTCCATTTCCTGCTGTATTTAAAGGAATCCTTCAAATCTGAGGAAGAGGAAGAGAAAAAAGCTGAAGGAATGAATTAGGAGCTTACCGGTTGCGACAAGAAAAGCGGCCAAGACAAAACGTATCATGTTTGTAGATGTCTGCGGTCGCTGTACGCATTCTAGTGACTTTATTTATACCTGAAGAGAAGTTATCTCTTCAGCATGTGACAACCCTTTCAACCTTAATTGTGGGAAATAAGAGCTTGTGTCCTTGTAAAATATCTATTGATTTGGCAATTTTTCTCCTTTATCTTCAACAAGATCTGGTGTCGGTACAGTCACAGAATTCCCATGGCTTTGAAGGCAAAAAACATGAAGAACGACTAATGGATAGCTGCCAGTAGCCATGAAATGCGCCCCAGTGGGATTCAACATCTTCGACAGAAGAGAAGGAAACAGAGATGCTTGAAGTCAAGATCTGTTTCTTACGACAGGGCTTTTCTTTCCCCATTCCTGTGATGTGTGTGTTCTATGGAGAATTGTAGAATCCTCTCTGTGGTGTTAATGGATGGGTGTCACAGCGGTGCGGTGGTTAGCGCTGCTACCTCTCAGCACCAGGGGCCCAGGATTTGGTGACAGTATCACACACAAAAACAGAAAATGCTGGAAAATCTCAGCAGGCCTGAAAGCCCCTGTGGAAAGAGAATAGAGCCAACGTTTGAAGTCTGGATGATTCCTCATCAGAGCTAAGAGCAAAGAAAATCAGAAGAGACTTATACTATTATACTGTTGCGGGAGTGCGGAGGTGGGCGCTGTAATTGGACGAAGGAAATGTAAATGATGATGAAGGCAGAGAAAAGTGCTAAAAGTGTCCATTAAACAATCAGAACATGTGAGATTTTCCAAGAGTTTCTGTTTTTGTTTCAGATTCCAGCTTCCACAGTATTTTGCTTTTGTTTTGGTGACAATATGTCTGTCCATTGTCCTATTTTGTGACATGAATGTCACGGGTGGCACAGTGGCACAGTGTTAGGGAGGCAGTGGCATAATGGTATTGCCACTGGACTAGTAATCCAGAAACCCAGTGTAATGTTCTGGGGTCCGGGGTTCAAATCCCGCCATGGCAGGTTGTGGAATTTGAATTCAATAAAAAATATCTGGAATTAAGAATCTACTGATGCCCCGTGAAAACCATTGTCGATTGTTGGAAAAATCCATCTGGTTCACTAATGTCCTTTAGGGAAGGAAATCTGCCATCCTTAGCTGGTCTGGCCTACATGTGACTCCAGAGCCACAGCAATGTTGTTGACTCTTAACTGCCCCCTCAAGGACAACTAGGGATGGGCAATAAATGCTGGCCAGCCAGCGACAACCACGTCCCATGAACTAATAAAGAAAAGCACTGCTGCCAAGGACACGGGTTCGATTCCCGGCTTGGGTCACTGTCTGTGTGGAATCTGCACATTCTCCCCGTGTCTGCGTGGGTTTCCTCCGGGTGCTTAGGTTTCCTCCCAGACTCCAAAGATGCGTAGGTTAGGTGGATTGGCCATGCTAAGTTGCCTCTTAGGGAGAAAGGGAGAGTGTGTGAGTGTAGTTATGCTTGATGTGGTGTAGTGCCCCTCAAGATATAAGCATCTGGAAAACAGACTAGTGACCTGTCTCAGGAATGATTAGCTGAAGAAAGATCTGACCTATGCACCATTGCGGTGTGGAAAGGTAGAGAGAGAGAGAGTATTGATGGAGCACCACTGAAATGTTTTCTTGCATTGAACAATGGAATGACATGTAGCATGCCCATCATATATGTGCAGACAACTGTGGTGGGATTAGACATCAACAGTTCTGAGGGAAAAAATTTTAAATAGCAATCCTATTCTCACTTTCCCTTGCCTAAATCTTCAAAGCACATTTCACATACTATAAGGCTGTTTAATTTTAGAGAATGCATTATTTCCCGCTTCCAAAACAGTGACTTATACTCAAAAGGCCCATTGTTGGGATAAGATCAACTTCAAGTGTAAGAATGTGGGTTCTGTCAGAAACATGTAGCTGTAGGGACGTCACAACAGATCCCTTTAAAAATATCCCTCAATGTCATAAATATTTAAAAATTGACATATGCTATTTCTCATTTAGCAGAGAGGCCATTTTAAACTCTGGAGAAACAATTCATTTTTGGACAGCTTCCAAGATTTCAAGCAATGCTTTACTAAGAATTGACATTTAGCACTGAGGTAGCTCATATAAATTTTCAGCGCCAGGGACTCGGGTTCAACTCCGGCCTTGGGTCACTGTCTGTGTGGAGTCGGCACCTTCTCCCGTGTCTGCGTGGGTTTCCCCTGGGTGCTCTGGTTTCCTCCCATGCTCCAAAGATGTGCAGATTAGGTGGATTGGCCTCGCCCCTTAATGCCAGGGGGATTAGCAGGACAAATATAAATATGGGGATAGGGCCTAGTGGAATTGTTGCTGGTGCAGGTTTGATGGGCCGAATGGCCTCCTTCTGCACTGTAAGGATCCTGTATGTAATCAGATTAGGTTGGTAGACTAGGTTGGTGGGTGTTAAGTGATAGCTAGGGTTAAACTGAAAGCTTACTATGCTGATAACTCTTTAGCTGTCAGTACGTCTTTATAAAATCATAGTTTAGATTGTCCACAGATGAGGTTTCCAGTGTCAGGGTGACTTGTGTAATTTGGGTGGGTTCCCAGTGCTGTAAATTTCTCTGGAGAACAGCAACAGCTCATGGACAGGAAATTTGGAATTGAAGGATGGAAGACCCCCACGGAATGGTTTGGAGTCAATAATGAAAATTGGCCAGAGCTGTACCCCCAAATACGATCACCCCTGGCACCATCTCTTAATTCAGGAAGAAGCTGAATAGAATCATAGAATCTCTACAGCACAGAAGGAGGCCATTTGGCCCATCGAGTCTGCATTGACTACAATCCCACTAGGCCCTATTCCCATAACCTCATTTACCCTGCTAATACCCCTGACATTCGAGTGAATTTAACATGGACAATCAACTTAACTTGCATATCTCTGGGCTGTGGGAGGAAGCTGGAACAACTGGAGCAAACCCACCCAGAGACGGGGAGAACATGCAGACTCCACGCAGTTAGTGACCCAAAGCCAGAATTAAACCTGGGACCCTGATGCTGTGAGGCAGCAATGCTAACCACTGTGCCACCATGCCGCCCTTATGTACTTACCAGAGCAGGTAGGATATGAGGAGATGACCACAACTTCTAAGAATGCTAAGGGGTTCTGATCGTCATTCTTAAGCACTCATCATTAATTGACATGAAGTCCCTTTGCTACTCCCTTGACTGTAGAAATGTGAACCGCAATGCTTAGGAAACCATTCTAACCTTCCTCATTTATTTCCTCCCTTCATGTGCCAGAATATGAGCAGGACAAAGCCTCATCTCCATCTGCTAATGTCAACACTTGTAGCAGGGACCATCACTTCATGGAGCCACTGGAATGAATATTGAACACACACACACACACACACACACACACACACACACACACACACACACACACACACACACACACACACACACACACACACACACACACACCCTTGTTTCATGCCCTTGCTACCCTCAATGTTCCCATTAAGTTGTCTTCAATGTGGAGGACAGTAGGTGGCGATCAGTTGGTTTCCTTGCCCATGATTTACCCAAAGTCATGCGAGTTCATGAGTTAGTGTTGAGTACAAGTGGGCCAATCCTCCGTGACTCCACATCAATGTGCCCCACTTAGAGATGGTGTTGAACAAATCTGGGCTAGAGGCAGATATGTTATGTTAGACTGTTGCTTGACTAAATTGCGAGACAATTCTTCCAACTTTGGCACCAATCTCTCGGTGTTGACAGACCCGGTGAACAACAGGCAACGGGAAGGAGAGCCCTGCAGCAAGTGGCTAAAAGAACTGTCTGCTGCAGTCAAGTCCAGTCCAGTCTGTGCTCCAACAGCATTTAGATTCCTCAGGCAGGACTTTCCAAACCCATGACCGTGACTACCTAGAAGGACAGGAGCAGCAGATACTTGGAAACACCATCACATGTAGGTTCCCTTCAAGCCACTCACCACCCTGACCTGGAAATACATCACCATTACTGGGTCAAAATCCTGGAACCTCCCCCCCCTCCCTAGCAGCAGTGTGGGTGTACCTACACCTCAGGGACTGCAACAATTAGAAGGCAACTCACTACCATCTTCTCAAAGGCTGTTAGGAATGGGCAATAAATGCAGGTCTAGCCAGTAATGCCCACATCCCATAAGTTAATTTTATAAAATGATGTTATAGGAAATAAATGATTTGTTGGTGAGTATTTTGCTCATTTGTCTTTCAAAACAAGTATAATTTATTAATAATTGTCATGTTTTATTCACATTAGTAGCTTCACTAATGGTAATAAATTAGTAGGAGTAGTTATTGTTTCTCTTCCTGCACTTAGTAGCACATAAGACAAGCTTTCCTCTGTTCCCACAACGGTATTAAGCTATGACTGTAACACTATATTCTGCACCCTCTCCTTTCCTTCTCTATGAATGGTATGCTTTGTATAGCATGCAAGAAACGATACTTTTCACTGTGTACTAATACGTGTGACAATAATAAATCAAATCAAAAACCAAAGAGATTTATCCTGGAACATGTTACTAGTTTGGCCCCAGAGGCTTATAGTTGGAGAGGCCAAAAGAGAAAACGCTGGAAAATCTCAGCAGGTCTGACAGCATCTGTAAGGAGAGAAAAGAGCTGTAGCTTCAAATCCAGATGACCTTTTGTCAAAGCTTGGGGGGGGGGGCATCACTCCACATCAAGCATGGCTAGCCTGGAGTCTCCCTTGCTCTCTCTAGTTTCCCTTGGTGTATGGAAAGGACGTTGTACATTGGTACTCCAGCTGTTTGTCCTCATTTTGAATGCATCTTCCTCGTCAAGTCATGGGGTGGGACTCGAATCCGGCGCGGGGCCAGGGTTGCTACCCAAGATCTCATATTGGGAGTAGTATAAAATAAATTAATAAACACATAATAAGGATGGCAGAGCAAGTGATGTGGCACAACTGAGAATGTAAGAGCTCTGGGGTATCTGTGTGATGCAGGGCAAATACATCTGTAGCAAGTGTATACTCCTTGTGGAGCTTTGTCTCAGAGTCTTCGACTTGGAGGCCGAGCTGCAGACACTGCGATGCAACAGGGAGGACAACAGTTACCTGTTCGCTCTGTCGCAGGAGATGGTTACACCTCTTAGATGAGGAGCTTTTGGTTTGGTCAGGGGCAGCAGGGTATAGCAAAGGGTAAATCGCTAAATGTGTGACTCAGAGATTAGTGTAGGAGAAATGGGTTTCTATTGATGGGGCACCAGTATTGAGGAAAGTGGGAGCTATACTGTTGGCCAATGAGATAGTTGATGCATTGGTTTTCCTTTTCCAGAGAGAAATTTTCCTGCCGTTCCCATTGGCGGGATCTCCCGGTCCCACCAATGGCAAACCTCCTCTGTGGGAAACTCCAGTGACAGCGATAGAACATAAGAACATAAGAAATAGGAGCAGGAGTAGACCATCCAGCCCTTCGAGCCTGCCCCGCCATTCAATAAGATCATGGCTGATCTGTCGTGGCTCAGTTCCACTTTCCCGCCCTCTCCCCATAACCCTTAATCCCCTCTCTTATCAAGAACCCATCAACCTGCTTCTTAAAAATATTTAGCGAGGCAGCCTCCACCACTTCAACGGGCAGAGAATTCCAGATATTCACCACCCTTTGAGTGAAGAAGTTCCTCCTCAACTCCGTTCTAAACCGCCCCCCCCTTTATCTTGAGGCTGTGCCCCCTAGTCCTATTATCTTTTTTGAGCGGGAAGAGTCTCTCCACCTCTATCCTATCCATCCCATTCATCATCTTATACGTCTCAATGAGATCTCCCCTCATTCTTCTAAACTCTAATGAGTACAAGCCTAGTTTATTCAGCCTCTCCTCATAGCTCAACCCCCTCAACTCCGGTATCAGCCTAGTAAACCTCCTCTGCACTCCCTCTAAGGCCAAAATATCTTTGCGCAGGTGTGGCGCCCAAAACTGCACACAGTACTCCAGCTGCGGCCTCACCAATGCCCTATACAGCTGCAGCAAGACCTCCCTACTTTTATATTCAATCCCCCTCACTATGAAGGCCAGCATCCCATTCGCCTTCCTGACCACCTGCTGCACCTGCAGGCTGGGTTTTTGCGACTCATGCACAAGGACCCCGAGGTCCCTCTGCACCGTCACCTGCTGCAGTTTTTCGCCACGTAAGTAATAATCCTTCCTACCATTATTCCTACCAAAGTGGACCACCTCACACTTGCCAACATTAAATTCCATTTGCCAGTTCCTGGCCCATTCGCCCAGCCTATCTAGATCCTTCTGCAGACTTTCCACACCCTCCGCACAATTTGCCGTTCCCCCAATCTTGGTGTCATCAGCAAATTTCGACACCCTACACTCGGTTCCCTCCTCCAGATCATCTATATAAATGGTAAAAAGCTGAGGCCCCAGCACCGACCCCTGGGGCACTCCACTAGTCACCATCCGCCAATCCGAATAGCACCCGTTGACCCCCACTCTCTGCCTCCTATTTGACAACCAATCCTCTATCCACGCTAACACCCTACCCCCAACTCCATGTCCCTCGACCTTCTGCAATAACCTCTTGTGAGGTACTTTGTCAAACGCTTTCTGAAAATCTAGAAAGACCACATCCACCGGCTCTCCTCTATCCACTGCCCTAGACACATCCTCATAGAACTCCAGTAAATTTGTCAGACACGACTTCCCTTTAATGAAACCGTGCTGCGTCTGCTCTATCAAGCAATTCCCTTCAAGATGCCTCGCAATTTCCTCCTTAATGACAGATTCTAACATTTTACCTACCACAGACGTTAAACTAACCGGCCTATAATTCCCCGCCTTTTGCCTGGCACCCTTCTTAAACAACGGCGTAACATTAGCCGTTTTCCAATCTTCCGGCACTTCCCCGGAATCCAGCGACGTCTGGAAAATAACCACCAAGGCATCCACTATCACCTCCGCCATTTCTTTCAGAACCCTCGGATGCATTCCATCCGGTCCTGGGGACTTGTCCACAATCAGCCCCTCCAGTCTGTCGAGCACCGCCTCTCTAGTAACAATAATGTCATTAAGACCCTCCAGTCCTACCACCTTTCCATCGCTAACACCCGGCAAATTATTCACGTCCTCCTCCGTGAAGACAGAAACAAAAACAAAGGACCAGAAGATCCCATAATCAGCCAATGGCAGGCCACCTATGCCACTGCAAAGCCCATGACCAGGGTAGGGAATGGGCAAAATATCTCACCCAGAGTTAACGGCCATGATTCTCCCAAAAAAATGGGTGCAGCGGGCCAGGAGATTGTTGTGTCAGCCGATTTGTGGAGTACATGGATGCTTTTGTACCCTGCTAGCATTCCCCAGTGCCGGATTTCTAGCAGTGTCTGCTCCACATCAGGGAGGCACAAAGATTATAAACATGGTCATTATAATCTCATTTGAATGTGATTAGTGGGCCTGGGACTGAAGTCCCCGGGCCTGCTAGCATCTCCCACACCACCAGAGTGGTTCAATCCAGCAGGGATTACAACAGATCCCCACTTTTGGGGAACTAGCGACCCGACCCCGATGGAGTGAAGGGGGGTGCAATCGGGGCTCCCCAGAGAGTCAGGTGGTGGTTGTGCCCCCCGAGCATGGGCACCCTGGCAGTGCCAGCCTGTGCCCCTGGCACAGTGCCAATCCACGGGGGGAGCTTCTTGGTTCTGCCCATTGGGCATGGGGCAGTGCCAAGGGGGTGGAGCATAAGGGGGCAGGGCCTAGGGGATGATCAGCGGGAGCAGGGGAATCATGCTGCCACTCTGCACTGGGATCAGTGGGGGAAGGAGGGAGCAGAGCGATTGGGGCGGGTTGGGGGTTTAAACCAGGAGGAGCGGTGAGTCTGCTGGGTGGGGTATCGGCACTTACAGGGGAGTGGGGTGGGTGGGGTTGGGGCTGCTGGGAGGGAGGATGGCTAACTTTCTGGGAAGGAATCAGTAATGGGGTGAGAAGGCTGGAGAACATGGTGGGCTGGGAGGGGGGGTATTGGGGCTAGGCCCAGGAATGGTTGGGGGGGGGGCATCGATCGGGCCTTGGGAAATGGGGGGAGGAGCGTGGTGAGAGAGCCAGCATTGTAGGTATCACGGGATTGAGCTGGCCAATGATCAGGAGGCCAGCAGGGTGGCGCCACTGTGCATGCGCCAATCTCACCACTTCAGAGCCCAGTTAGGAGCCAAGCTCACAGATATGTGACTGGAGTCACAAATGGAACAACCCTGGTAAAGATGGCCGATTTCCCTTGCGACCGAATCAGTTGGGATTTTACAACCAAGTGACGGTTTCATGGCCACTTTCTGCAGCTTATTAATTCCAGATTTGTTTTTAAGCTAAATTCAAATTCTCAAGCTCAGTTTCCGCTGCAACAATACAATCACTAAGATCTGTACCCATATAAACAAACAGAAGTCAAGGTTGCCTGAGGTTCAATTCAAATCAGATGTTTTAAACTGAGAGACTCATTAAACTGCATTGGAATGTTGAACAGTATTTTGAAGTGAACTGTAGGATGATTACAAGAAAAATGTATTTACACGCAACAACTTTGCCCATCACCGGGCTCCTTCGCAGACAATGGCCAGAATTTTCCAAAAATTGGCTTTTTGGACTCATATATCGTTTGGACTTAAATCTAGTGTTGTCGGACTTCTTACTGTGTTTACTCCAGTCCAATGCCGGCATCTCCACATCAGAATTTTCCAGCCATTCACACCTAAGCAGCACTTAAAAATGGCCCTAGGATACTTTGGGTGTTCATCCTCCAAGATTCTACAGACTCTGGAACAGTTCCTACAGACTGGAGGGTAGCTAATGTAACCCCACTATTCAGAAAGGGAGGTAGAGAGAAAACGAAATTATAGACACAGTCATCCTGACGCGGAGAAAATTCTAGAGTCCATTATCAAAGATTTTATAGCAGAGCACTTGCTGAGCAGTGGTAGAATCAGATAGATTTATGAAAGGAAATCATGCTTGACAAGTCTATTGGAATTCTTCGAGGATGTAATTTAGACTTTCAACAAAGTCCCATTTAAGAGATTAGTGTGTAAAATTAGAGCATGTGGGATTGGGGATAGTGTATCGAGATGGATAGAAAACTGGTTGGCAGACAGGAATCAAAGAGCAGGAATCATTTTTCAAAAGGCAGGCAGAATTATTGGGGTGTCACAGGGATGGGTGCTGGGACCCCAGCTATTCACAGTGTTTATTAGTGATTGGGATGAGGGAACGAAATGTAATATCTCCAGATGTGGAGGTGACATAAGACGGGAGGGTAAGCTGCGGGGAGGATGCCGAGAAGCTTCAGTGTGACTTTGACAGGCTGAGTGTGTGGGCAAAGAATGGCAGATGTGCAGTATAATGTGGAATGTATAATGTGAGGTTATCCACTTCTGTAGCAAAAACCAGGAAGGCAGATTATTATCTGAATGGCTGTAAGTTACGAGAGGGAAATGTGCAACAAGACCTAGGTGTCCTTGTACACCTGTCATTGAAGGTAAGCTTACAGGTGCAGCAGGTGGTAAAGAAGGCAAACTGTCTTCATACTGAGAGGATTTGAGTACAGGAGCAGAGGTATTTTGCTACAATTATGCATGGCCTCAGTGAGACTGGAATATTGTGAGCAGTTTTGGTCTCTTTCTCTGAGGAAAGATGTTCTTGTGCTAGAGGGAGTGCAGAGAAGGTTTACCAAACAGATTCCTGGAATGGCAAGCCTGATCTATGAGAAGAGATTAAACTGGTTAGGATTATATGTGCTGGAGTTTAGAAGAATGAGGGGGATCTCATAGAAATCTATAAAATTATAAACAGGGTAGATGCAGGAAGGATGTCCCCAACAGCAGGAGTGTCGTAGTCTAAAGATATGGGGTAAACCTTTTGGGACTGAGATTCAAAGAAATGTCTTCACCCAGAGAATGATGAACCTGTGGAATTCATTACCACAGAAAGCAGTTAGAAATAGCTCTTGGGGTGAAGAGTATCAAAGGATATGGGGGGGAAGGTGGGATCAGGCTATTGAGTTAGATGGTTAGCCATGACAATAATGAATGGCACAGAAGACTCAAAGGGCTGAATGGCCTATTTTTGCTCCTAGTTTCTATTTCATTCTGAGGTAAAATACTCATTATTGTCTCTGTCCTCTCAAATCATTTAAGTCCCTGGTCACTTTCATTTCCATGTCCCTGGACAGCTGGAAGTCTTATAAATCACTGCAGCACTCCATTCAGCAGAATGAGTTCCCTTTACTCTGTCTAGCAAGATGCAGGTGTGAGACGATCCCTCTAAAGTCCTTTGGCTGTCAGAAGTCACTCACTTCCACTAGAGGGGGATTCCCATCTCCATAGCTGTTCATCCAGCCCCATTGTTTTAACTCACTATTTACTTCAAGTCTCTGAGCCTTCCTAGAAAGCTAAGAGCCTTTGAACGTAAGAACATAAGAACATAAGAAATAGGAGCAGGAGTAGGCCATCTAGCCCTTCGAGCCTCCCCCACCATTCAATAAGATCATGGCTGATCTGAAGTGCATCAGTTCCACTTTCCCGCTTTCTCCCCATAACCCTTAATCCCCTCGCTTATCAAAAACCTATCAACCCGCGTCTTAAAAATATTTAGCGAGGCAGCCTCCACCACTTCAACGGGCAGAGAATTCCAGAGATTCACCACCCTTTGAGTGAAGAAGTTCCTCCTTAACTCCGTTCTAAACCGCCCCCCCTTTATCTTGAGGCTGTGCCCCCTGGTCCTACTGTCCTTTCTGAGCGGGAAGAGTCTCTCCACCTCTATCCTATCCCTCCCATTCATCATCTTATATGTCTCAATGAGATCTCCCCTCATTCTTCTAAACTCTAACTAGTACAAGTCTAGTTTATTCAGCCTCTCCTCCTAGCTCAACCCCCTCAACTCCGGTATCAGCCTAGTAAACCTCCTCTGCACTCCCTCCAAGGCCAAAATATCCTTGCGTAAGTGCGGCGACCAAAACTGCACACAGTACTCCAGCTGCGGCCTCACCAATGCCCTATACAGCCGCAGCAAGACCTCCCTACTTTTATATTCGATCCCCCTCGCTATGAAGGCCAGCATCCCATTCGCCTTCCTAACCACCTGCTGCACCTGCAGGCTGGGTTTTTCTACCTCCACTCACCTGATGAAGGAGCAGTGCTCTGAAAGCTCACGATTCCAAATGAACCTGTTGGACTTTAACCTGGTGTTGTGAGAATTCTTACTGTTCCATTTAAGGCAGAGATACGGAGGAATTTCTTCTCTCAGAGGGTAGTGAATCTGCGGAATGTTTTCCCACAGAGGGCTGTAGGGGTTGGTTCATTAAGTGTGTTCAAGGTTGAGGTAAACTTTTTAATCAGTAAGGGAATCATGGGTCATGGGGATGAGGCGGGAAAGTGGAGTTAAGGATTGTCACATCAGATCAGTCATGACCTCATTGAATGTCAGAGCAGAATAGATGGGCTGAATGGCCTATTTTTGCTCCTACATCTTGTAGTCTTACGGTCTATATTGATGGTGGATACACTGTTAACACAAAGGAAGTTCAATGCAAGGCTTCCAGCCATTTTAACATATCCAGCCCCCCACCCGTGGGAGAATATTGCCAACCCACCCCTTGCCCCCTCAGTGAAGAGGTTGGCAGCTGGAACCGGAATCCCAGCATGCTCAAAGGTATTGCCCTTTCCAAATCCCCCACCACCTGCACCCAATCCAACCCACTGTCCCATGTTAACACAATGATTAGCAACGTGACTTCATAGCGCCAGGGACCTGGGTTTGATTCCCGGCTTGGGTCACTGTGTGTGTGTGGAGTTTGCATGCTCTCCCTGTGCCTGTATGGGTTTCCTCTGGGTGCTCCAGTTTCCTCCCACATTCCCCCACCCCACCCCACCCCACCCCACCCCACCCCACCCCTTGACTGTATAGCGTTTGGATGAGTTCTGGGATGCAGGCTCAGAGGAGCATATCCCACAGGAGCTGGCAGCTTTGAGCGAGGAAAGATGCCACCTGTAGCTTCCCTGATACATTCAAGTTAAAGATTGACTGAACTCACTTTTTTTTCCAGCTGACCCCCTGTCAGAATAACCTGTTTAAATCATGCATTCCGGCCATTTCTCTTCAATCTCTGTCATTAAATAACCTTAGTGAAATTACACCAGTTATTAATAGCCACTGCACTGGCTTCACCTTCCTTTCAGCCCTCCTCAAGAGTGGAACACTTGAATAACCCAGGATACATGAGGTGATATCGGGCACGATTTCACCGCCTGTTCACATCACGCTCCCCCAGCAGCAAGTTCAGGGAATTTGGGGGCCAGCTAAATCTCTGTGGGAAGATTTCACCGGCGCGAACAGTAACAGTAACAGTAACGGTGGCTGCTCCTCAAAAACACTTCATTCAAAATCACAGTCGTTACATCACAGTAAAGTTTTTAAAAAAATGTTTCAAAAGTTTATTTACTAGTGTCAGAAGTAGGCTCACATAAACACTGTAATGAAGTTACTGTGAAAATCCCCTAGTCGCCACACTCCAGCGCCTGTTTGGGTTCACGGAGGGAAAGTTTAGCAACAGCGCCTAACCAGCACGTCTTTCAGACTGTGGGAGGAAACCAGAACACCCAGAAGAAACCCACGCAGACACGGGGAGAACGCGCAGACTCCACACAGATGGTGACCTGAGCCAGGAATCGAATCCAAGTCCCTGGCACTGTGAGGCAGCAATGCTAACCACTGTGCCCACCGTGCCACCCCATTAGGAGGCCATTTGGCTCATTGTGTCTGCACCGGATGTGCAGGCATTATAAGCACTTTAGGACATCTTGAAGTTCTGAATGGTGCTAAGTCAATGCAAGTCTTTCTTTAGCTTTTATGAAGCATCTTGGTTTGAGCCCACTCTCGCCAAACACAACAAGCTGGCCAGAGACACATCACCAACTCCATGCCACGCAGTGACCCAGAGAAATTAAACTGGCTCAGTGATGATGCAATGCTAGCTGTGACTATACCTTCCAGTAATTTAGACTGCAGCATTTAACACCAATAGTTTACATATAAAATGCAAGTGTGTACACAATGTTCATGATTTGGCCTCAGTTGTGGGTGGATTAGTGGTTTAAGTAACCTGTGCAAACACTGCAATGCAGTGATGCAGGGATAGCTTACAACTGGTGTGAGGTCAGAGAGCTGTGAGACTAACTTGCTGAAATCATTTCTCAACCTTACCCTAATTTGGGCCAGTTTCAAACTGTAGTTTCACCACATTGAAAGTAACTTGGAACCAGTGCGAATCAATGGTGTGCTGAAGGTAGCAGAGTTGAGCATTTAGAGTTTGGAGAACTGAATGTGTGACTCATGTCACACATCACAGATCAAGTGCACTCGATCTGTGGATAAGCCAGCATCAGGTAAAGGAATTTGGGCCTCGAAACTCCTGTGGTTTACTGATAAAGTAATTGCAGCATCATAGAATCCCTACAGTGCAGAAGAAGGCCATTCGGTCCATCGAGCCTGCACCAACCATAATCCCACTCAGGCCCTCTCCCCATAACCCCACACATTTAGCCTGCTAATCCCCTGATACTAGGGTCAATTTAGCACATTTAACCCGCACATCTTTCTACTGTGGGAGGAAACTGGAGCACCCGGAGGAAACCCATGCGGACATGGGGAGAATGTGCAAACTCCACACAGACAGTGAGCTGAGGCCGGAATTGAACTTAGGTCCCTGGAGCTGCGAGGCAGCAGTGCTAATCACTGCGTCACCATGCCATACCACGTCAATCTGGACAGAAGCGCTCCTGGTTCTGACAGAAAGCCATCAGCGTGAAACGCCGTTCCCAATTTTACAGCAGTTTGCAGAATCCTGACGCGATCCTGAGGCCACATTTGCCGACAGTGGAACTGGTGATTTTAGTGGTCATGAGACACTAATGCGACACCAGCAAGCCCACTGCCTACTGTAGGATGAAGAATGGACCCCCGATGCTATGGGCCCATCAGAAGGTGACAAAAACAGTTGACAAAGGAAGGGCCGTAGATGTCGTCTATATGGATTTCAGTAAGGCGTTTGACAAAGTCCCTCATGGCTTGGTTGGTGAAAAAGGTTAAGGCTCATGGGATACAAGGAGAGGTGGCTAGATGGGTAGAGAACTGGCTTGGCCATAGGAAACAGAGGGTATCGGTCGAAGAGTCTTTATCTGGCTGGAGGTCTGTGACCAGTGGTGTTCCGCAGGGCTCTGTACTGGGACCTCTGCTATTTGTGATATATAAATGATTTGGAAGAAGGTGTAACTGGTGTGATCAGAAAGTTTGCGGATGACACAAAGATGGCTGGACTTGCTGATAGTGATGAACATTGTCGGACAATACAGCAGGATACAGATAGGCTGGAAAATTGGGCGGAGAAATGGCAGATGGAATTTAATCCAGATAAATGCAAAGTGATGCATTTTGGTAGAACTAATGTAGGGGGGAGTTATACAATAAATGGCAGGGCCATCAAGAGTATAGGAACAGAGGAACCTAGGTGTGCAAATTCACAAATACTTGAAGGTGGCAGCACAGGTGGAGAAGGTGATGAAGAAGGCATATGGTATGCTGGCCTTTATAGGATGGGGTATAGAGTATGAAAGCTGGAGTCTGATGTTGCAGCTGTATAGAACGCTGGTTAGGCCACATTTGGAGTACTGCGTCCAGTTCTGGTCGCCGCACTACCAGAAGGACGTGGAGGCTCTAGAGAGAGTGCAGAGGAGGTTTACCAGGGTGTTGCCTGGTATGGAGGGTCTTAGCTCTGTGGAGAGATTGGGTAAACTGGGGTTGTTCTCCCTGGAAAGATGGAGAATGAGGGGAGACCTATTAGAGGTGTATAAAATTATGAAGGGTATAGATAGGGCGAACAGCGGGAATGTTTTTCCCAGGTCGGAGGTGACGATCATGAGGGGTCACAGGTTCAAGGTGAGAGGGGCGAGGTTTAACTCAGATATCAAAGGGACTTTTTTTACACAGAGGGTGGTGGGGGCCTGGAATGCAATGCCAAGCAGGGTGGTGGAGGCAGACACGCTGGGATTGTTTAAGACTTACCCGGATAGTCACATGGGCAGACTGGGAATGGAGGGATACAAACATAGAACATTACAGCGCAGTACAAACGAATGGGGTTGGACCAATGAGCGGCACAGGCTTGGAGGGCCGAAGGGCCTGTTTCCTGTGCTGTATTGTTCTTTGTTCTTTGTAAGGCTAACAGATCGGAGCTCCGGTGGTGTCACCAGGGGAGATGGATGCTGCTGAGGCAGGTCAGCGAAATTTGAAGTGGGCCTCAAAATGTAGGCACCCTTGGAGACTTAAAAATAAATTAAGGGTCTGGTTGACTGGCCCACCGACTGAAGGGGACACCTTTCGGTGGGGATCTTCGAGGCTGAGGGACTTAACTTTGCTGCCTGTGACTTCTGGTTTGTTTTTGACCAGAGAACCACAGATCCCGATGGTTCTTTGGGCAGCTGCAGCGAATCCCTCTACATAACCCTGACAGCCTCCACATGTGGGGTGAATGGATGGTGGCACTGCTCTAGAGGACCCTGACATAGGCCTTAAATTATGCAAATCAGCTGTCCATCATTGGGAAATGTGACACCCCTTTCCTGGGATGGCAAGTTTGTCACATGAGGAGAGGCTAAGTGGGTTAGGATTGTATTCAGCGGAGTTTAGAAGAGTGAGAGGGGATCTCATAGAAACTTATAAAATTCTAACAGGGTTGGACAGGGTAGATTCAGAAAGAATGTTCCTGACGGCGGGAGTCCAGAGCTAGGGGTCATAGTTTCAGGATAAGGGGTAAACCTTTTAGAATTGGGGTGAGGAGAAATTTCTTCACCCAGAGGGTGGTGAATGTGTGGAATTCACTGCCAAAATGTTGTCTGATTTCAAGAAGAAATTAGATACAGATTTTGGGGCTAAAGGGATCAAGGTGTTGCACGGGGAGGGTGGGGGTTGGATGGCGGGACAGGATATTGAATTCAATGATCAAGGTTCGAAGGGCTGAATGGTCTACTCCTGTTTCTAGTTTCTATGTATTAAAAGGCTCCATCACACATTGAACTTCATCTCAGAAATGGGGCAGTCAAATGAACTTCCTTTCCTTCACATACTAGTTGAAAAATTTGCCATGAGTCTAACTGCCACGGCCTACCACAAGTCTATCTTCACTGGTCTATCTTCGTGTTGTGATTCTTACAGTTCAGCATGGTGTAAGATTGGCTTTATCGTCAACCTTGGCCTGAGCCATTTGCTCACCGTGCAAGCTTGCTGCCAAAACAGGACACAACACAACAGTGGCATACTGCAAGATAATGGCTACCCCAATAAGATCACTTCATTCTGTGTATGGTACAAACTCATTAACAGGTCTAACACTGTCACTTTCTACCCTAAAAATGCCCAGTCTACCTCAGATTATCCCAGCAGGGCAAAGTATCTCAAATTTTGTGCCTCAGGTGAAACTAGCTGTTTCACGTTGCTATTATGCAGTAGTATAAGGCGATGGCCTAGTGGTATTACCACTAGACTACTAGTCCACCAAACTCGGCTAATGCACTGAGGGCTAGGGTTCAAATCCTGCCATGGCAGATGGTGGAATCTGAATTCAATAAACAAAATTTGGAATTAAGAATCTACTGACAATTATGAAACCACTGTTGGAAAAACCTGTCTGGTTCACCTATCTGTCCTTTACGGAAGGAAATCTGCCATCCTTACCTGGTCCGGCCTATATGTGACTCCAGAGCCGCAGAAATGTGGTTGACTCTCAACTGCCCTCAGACAACTAGGGATGGACAATAAATGATGGCCAGCCATCATTTATGTCCTGTGAATGAATTAAAAAATATGAGTGGTATTCGTCATTAAGAGGGTGCTGCCATCAAGCCAAAAAGAAACCGTCCTGCAAATGAATAATGTGGTATTGGAATTCCAGTACCAGTGTGATGCTAGGCTGGTGTGCACGGTGGCACAGTGGTTAGCATTGCTGTCTCACAACGCCAGGGACCCGGGTCCAATTCCAGCCTTGGGTGACTGTCTGTGTGGAGTTTGCACGTTCTCCCCATGTATATGTAGGTTTCCTCTGGGTGCTCCGGTTTTATCCAAAGATGCGCGAGTTAGATGGATTAGCCATGCTAAATTGCCCCTTAGTGTCAGGGGGACAAGCTAGGGTAAATACATGGGGTTACGTGGATAGAGCCTGAGTGGGACTGTGGTCGGTGCAGACTCGATGGGCCGAATGGCCTCTTTCAGCACTGCAGGGATTCTATGATTCTATAAGATGAAATGCTTCAATTAGTAATGTCTCTCTTTCCTGCAATGCTCGAGCTCTGTACTACCAGATAGCTACTTATTCAGGAAATAGTAACAAGTCACTTAGAAAAACATGAGTCATTATGATTTGTGAGAATTGCGGTTGACAGGTCTATTTTTCTGAGAATGTAATCAGCAAGGGAGGTAAAGGGGGACTGTTGAATACATGCATCTATAGGTTTTCAAAGTTAGGTGCCACAAGTCTGGTTGTTACACAGGATGAGCACTCGTAGAGATGGGGGCAATATATTCACCTGGATGGTGAATTAGGTGAAGGACAAAGAACGAAGAGTTGAAATAAATGGATAATTGTAGAGTGTCGGGGTGTTACCTGTGGGATGCCGCAAGGATATACGGTCAGAGTATTTACAATCTATATTACTGACAAATTAAATGAAAGGGACACTGTATCTAGTGGGCCAATGGATGGCAGACGGAGTTTAATTTAGATAAATGTGAGACAATGCACTTTTGTAGATTGAATTGGGGCAGGGCCTATTCAGTTAATTGTAGGGTGTTGGGGAGAGTTGTAGAACAAAGAGATCTAAGAATACAGGTCCAAAGTTCTTTGAAAGTGGTGTTACAGGTAGATGGGGTGATAAAGAAGCCATTTGGCATGTTTGGTTTCATTGGTTAGAATCTTGAATACAGGAGTTGGGACATCTTGTTGACATTGTACTAGACATTGGTAAGGCCACGTTTGGAATACTGCATAAAGTTCTGGTCACCCTAGTATGGAAAGGATATTATTAAACTAGAAAGAGTGCAGAAAAGATTAGGATGTTACTGGGACTTGATGGATTGAGGTATAAGGAGAGGCTGGATAGACTGGGACCTTTTACTCTGGAGCGTAGGAGGCTGAGGGGTGATCTTGTAGAGGTCTACAAAATAATGAGGGGCACAGATCAGCTCAATAGTCAACATCTTTTCTCAAAGGTAAGGGAGTCTAAAACTAGAGCATATAGGTTTAAGGTGAGAGGGAAGAGATACAAAAGAGTCCAGAGGGGCAATTTTTTCACACAGAGGGTGGTGAGTGTCTGGAACAAGTTACCAGAGGTAGTAGTAGAGGTGGGTACAACTTTGTCCTTTAAAAAGCATTTAGATGGTTACGTGGGTGAAATGGGTATGAAGGGATTTGGGCCAAATGCAGGCAATTGGGTCTTGTTTAATGGTAAAAAGTGTGTGGCATGGACAACTTGGGCCAAAGAGCCTGTTTCCATGCTGTAAACATCTATGACTTTATCCCTACAGTGCAGAAAGAGGCCATTCAGTGGGAACAGTGACAAGGTTCATTGGCCTTGGATGGGATCTTTCGGTCTCGGGTCAAGCGAGGCTATAAAATCCCGCCCATAGTCTACCTCAGTGCCTAATATCTTTCAGGCACCAACTCCTCCAATGGATTACTCTAAGATACACATAGCTAGAGAGGCAAAAACCTTGGCTTTAAATCCAGTTATAATCTGAACACCTGCCTGACTTCACACTGTATGTATACAGGGTTTGCAGAAAGTAAAGAAGTTAACTGTTAGAATCAAGGTTATGGGATGATTTGAAGGGAATGTGTTTCCAGAACCTTGCCTTGAAGGATTGGATAACTCCGCCAGATGTCAGGGACTGACATTGTAGCAATGTAGTAAACACCTGACCATTCGCTAGTGCCTTCATTGTTAACTATTAGAACGCCAGTGATGGCGGCGTATGACAACTCCTGTCATTCAAGAAGACTAAGTTTTCTACCTTCTCCTTCCTCATAGACTAATGAGATCCTCATAGAAATCACAGAAACCCTACAGTGCAGAAAGAGGCCATTTGGCCCATCGAGTCTGCACCGACCACAATCCTACCCAGGCCTATTCCTGTAACCCCACACATTTACCCTGCTCATCCCCCTGACACTAAGGGGCAATTTAGCATAGCCAATCAACCTAACCCGCATGTCTTTGGATTGTGGGAGGAAACCGGAGCACCCGGAGGAAGCCCACGCAGACATGAGGAGAATATGCAAACTCCACACAGTCACCCAAGGCCACAACTGAACCTGGGTCGCTGGCGCTGTGAGGCAGCAGTGCTAACCACTGAGCTGCCCATTTGCCTGGACATTGGTATAATTGGGCACAGTCAAATAGCCTTCCAACTCTTCCGATCTAAGTTTAAGAATTAATCCCCTTTTGTCTCTTTTCTGCCCCGATCACCAATCGCTTTGGCCCGGGAAGATTGACTCACCTTTTATTCAATCCCATTTGTCTTCCATCCTTTCACAAACCTTCTCTTTATCCTGGTCCCACCCACCTCTTGCTCAAAACCTGCCACATTCCTACATTGTCCCAGCTGTGAGGAAAGATCGCAGGTCTGAAACGTTGGCTGGGATTTTCCCGTTCCGTGGTGAGAATCAGCACGGGCCAAACCAGGACATTTGGAGAACAGTCAAAAAGCTCATTGACTTTGGGCAGGAATTTCTGGTTCCATTGTAGGTGGACTGGAACATCCTGCCTGTTAGCTCTGTCTCTCTCCATTGATGCTGCCATAACCTGCCGATGCTGTGATGAGCAGCTTGTGCTAACAAATAAACCTGTTGGGCTTTAACCTGGTGTTGTGAGGCTTCTTACATTATTTGCAGAGTATTGGTTTTTTTTCCATTTTAATTGAAGAAGCAACCTTCATTGAACTATTGCCCCACTGTGCACCCAATGTCAGAGTCCTAAAGCTCACCTGAAATTGGGCTTTCGGTGTCACTTCAATATTACCACTGAGCTGAGGGCTTCTAGAGGCAGCTCATTGGTTTAGGGTGTCCAAGTTGAGCTGACTGCATCATTAATAAACCAGGGTGGTCTCGGGCAGGGATTAGGTTAGAAGAAGGGGATGGGGGATTACTTGATTTATTATTGTCATATGTACAAGTATACAGTGAAAAGTATTGTTTCTTGTGCGCTACACAGACAAAGCATACCGTTCTTAGCAAAGGAAAGGAGAGGGTGCAGAATGCAATATTACTGGTCAACATTTGCTAAGTAATCCTTAGTGTACTAAAAATTACAATGACAACCAATTTAAAATAATCAGTCTGACTCACAGTCTTTGCAGACAGAAAGAAGATGTATGTAAACTGCGCCTATTTAAGAACATAAGAACATAAGAAATAGGAGCAGGAATAGCCCATCTAGCCCTTCGAACCTGCCCCGCCATTCAATAAGATCATGGCTGATCTGAAGTGGATCAGTTCCACTTTCCTGCTTTCTCCCCATAACCCTTAATTCCCTTGTCTATCAAAAACCTATCTACCCGTGACTTAAATATATTTAGCGAGGTAGCTTCCACCACTTCAAAGGGCAGAGAATTCCAGAGATTCACCACCCTTTGAGTGAAGAAGTTCCACCTCAACTCTGATCTAAACTGCACCCCTCTTATCTTGAGGCTGTGCCCTCTAGTCCTGCTATCCTTTCCTAAGCGGGAAGAATCTTTCTACCTGTACCCTATCCATCCCTTTCATGATCTTATATGTCTCTATAAGATCCCCCATTTCAGCTAAATAAGATAAGTGACAGCCATTCATTGGTTCATTCCTCAAAACAATGTCTTGACCAATTAGAGTCAAGCTGCCTGGTTTTGATTTTGAACAATGTTTGGCAGTTAATTGTCAGTCACTCTGAACTGATGCATTCTGCATGGCAACACCTCTACCAATCAGAGTTCAGCAGTCAACGTCCTCTTCACATCCAGTACACATTTGTTGATTTCACCTAACATTGTAATCTTGCAAATTTCCTGATGGGTGCAAAATGAACAAGTCACTAAAACGAAGGAGATAATCATCAACTTCAGGAAGCATGGTGGAGGACATGTCCTCTACCTACATCAATGCAGACAAAGTAGAAATGGTTGACAGATTCAAGTTTTTAGATTTCCAGAATGCCAACAACCTGTCCTGATCCCTCCTTGTGGACGCTATAGTTAAGAAAACCCACCAGCACCTCTACTTTCTCAGGAGGCTAAGGAAATTTGACATGGCTACAACTCTCACCAACTTCTACAAACACACCATAGAAAGCATTCTTTCTGGTTGTATCACAGCTTGGTATGGCTCCTGCTAATTTCAGCTTCTAATATTCATTGAATTTTCTCTGATGCGCGTCTGTCCTGTGTATATAGCGGTGATTGGTTTCTCAGGAAGTGTATAACTGTCCTTTTACACATGCTGATGTGTCCTGGTGCAAACTGGTTTTCAGTTGCCTGAACTCCGACCTTGCAAAGGGCCTGTCTCCAGGCAGACTGCTCTAGACTGAGGTAACCCCACCATACTTTGCTTTCAGGCCAATATCTGTCTGTTTTTATGTCACTTCGCTGTGCCTGAGCCCCTGGCCTGATGTTTGCCTGCAGTTGGTTTCCTTCCAACGATTCCATTTTACTCACAGGCTGCTGCAGATGTACTGGCCGAGGCCCCGGTAATTATGGTCGGAATTCTCTAGCCGTTCACAGCAGCGGGATTCTCAGGTCCCCGCCAGCAGTGCGCCCCCCTGTTGTGAGTCTCCCGGCAGCATGGGTTGGCTTCACTGGGAGTTCCCGTTGACAGCGGGAGGACCAGAAGATTCCGCCAGCAGCAGCGAATGGCCTGCCTCCACTCTCCCGCCGCTGAGAAAAATCACTGAGAGGAGGCTAAGGGAATCTCACCCTATTTTACAGTCGTTCTGCTGAGAGTGAAAGCGTGTCGAAGCATTAGCGATTAGGCCAGGAATATTCATTTACAAACTGGATGACAGCTAACCTGGGTAATCACTGGTTAGGTGCATTGGCCGTGCTAAATTCTCCCCCACGGTACCCGAACAGGTACCGGAGTGTGGCTACTAGGGGATTTTCACAGTAACTTCATTGCATTGTTAATGTAAGCCTACTTGTGGCACTAATAAATAAACTTTAACTTTTAACTTAAATTAGTTTAATATTTACAGCAGAGAATAATGTTGGATGTTTTTTGTTAGAAGTGAAAATTGCCAAATAGTTAAATGGAGTGGTACAGCGGTTAGCACTGCTGCCTCACAACGGCAGGAATCCAGGTTCGATTCCCGGCTTGGGTCACTGCCTGTGTGGAGTTTGCACGTTCTCCCCATATCTGCGTGGGTTTCCTCCGGGTGCTCCAGTTTCCTCCCACGCTACGTAAGACGCGCTGGTTTGTGTAAAGACTGTGCTAAGTTCTCCTTCAGTGTACCCAAACAGGTGCCAGAGTGTGACGACTAACAGATTTTCACAGTAACTTCACTGCAGTGTTAGTGTAAGCTTACTTGTGGCACTAATAAAAAACGAGAAAATAGTTAGATTTTCAGAAAATCTAACTATTTAGATTTAGATTTCAATCAAGGCTGGAGTTGTCCGGCCATTTACCCTGGCAAGATTCTCCGCTCTCACTGGCGGCGCACACCTCTGTGGGTTTCCTGGTGGTGTGGGTTAACATCAATGGGAAATTCCATTGGCAGGGGCAGGACAAACGAATCCTACCACCAGCGAATGACACTCCATCTCCCACCACCAAGAAACATCCAGCTGGAAGGCTGGAGAATCCCACCCCATGCTTGACAAGCCTGACTAGAGATGGTTGGGAGGATTGCAGTCAACATGGTATACATGAACTTTCAGAAAACCTTAGACAAAGTACCACATCGGAGACTAATGTTTACCAAGAACACATAATGAGGCATGGCTGAGAGCCCCAGAAATCCATTAGTTTGAGCACAAAATGTTATTTGATTGACATCTCCATCCCTCTGATCTATGCTGTCATTTGCACAATATTTACACATGCAGGTTAAGAGGTCAAGTGCTTGTAGTTTCACCAATTGAAACTTTAAAGGGTCTGCGTGATTGACATTTTTAGCAGGCTATATCAAAATTGTTTTTTTAATGTAGTGGGAAGTTAATAATAATTTTTTTCTGAATTTTTTAACATATCCTCTTGTCGCTACATGGTTCATTGACTCTATACACAAAATTCAACCCCCAAAATGATAGAAAAAGTTCAGTACTTCACGCTGATCTATTCAGCCCAGCCAAGATATGACTTCCATCAAGTAGTCTGATCTGGACATCAACGCAAATTCCATTTGGACAAATGAATGGAAGCTTAACAAAGTTTATTTATTAGCCACGAGGAGGCTTACATTAACAATGCAATGAAGTTACTGTGAAATTCCCCTTGTTGCCACACTCCGATGCTTGTTCGGGTACACTGAGGGACAATTTAGCATGGACAATACACCCTAACCCGCACATCTTTCAGACTGTGGGAGGAAACTGGAGCACCTGCAAGAAACCCAAGCAGACACAGGGAGAATGTGCAAACTCCACACAGAAAACACGCACCTGGTCTCAAACGCAACTCCGCAGCTGCCTGTTTTCAACCTTCCGAGGAAAGAGTGGTCCATCCTCAACAGACTCAGGACTGGCCATGGTCTCCATTTGGCCAAGCTCCATAAATGGGACATTAGTGCCAACCCCCTGTGAGAGAGAGCAAACTGTGCAGCACATTGTCAAAGAGAGTCCAATCCACAGAGTCAGCAGGGGCCTATTGGCACTCAACATAGCGGGAGCAGAATAAACTGCTTGGCTTAGGAACTTCGCACTCAGTAAATAAATCATATACAGTGTATCATGCATGGTTCAATGGGCATGGATCCGCCACAGTTTGGCATAGGGGGAATGAGCGGCCATGGGGCCAACTGGAGGAGCACAGACTGCTATGGGGAGTGGGAGGGGGGCAGGGGGAGGGGGGAGTATATGAGGATCCTTTGGAGTTGTAGGGTGAGTGTACATTGGCTGGAGGTGCATGAGGGGAGTGGGTGGGTGTATGAGGGGTAACGAATGGACGGTGAGTCATGTGAGTGGGGTGGGTGTGGGGCTGTTAAGGCTTTTCTGTTTTTAGCTTCACTGGGACAAGGACCGGAATTTTACCGGCACGCCCGCCCTGATTCTTGGGGGCGGGCGAGGCTCGGAGAACGGCACTCTCTGCCGGCCTTGAGGAGGATCGTACAAAACGCGGGCGGACGTGCCGGTAAAATTCCGCCCAGAGTCACAACGCCCACCGTTACATCCGTCACTCCCTCCGATGTGTTTCCCGGGTCTGCCAGCCCGGTGCCAGCCTGTAACCCAGCCCCTCACTGTGAAAATCCCGCCCTTACGGGCACTTTCTCCTGAGGAGGGCGGGGCGAGCCGTGAATTGATCCTGAATCCTGCTACCCAGGGGGGTGAAAATCCCCAGCCAACATCAGCATTTGGGAACAGGCCGGATAGGGACAAAGAGGAGATGGGAACAGGTCAGAGTCCTGAGATTAGGTTGCTCACGTAGAGGGTAAACAGCGCCTCACACTGATTGTGCTGAGGGACTTGATTCTGTGCTGGGAGTTCCGTGTAGTTCTATCTAATTAAAGCAGGAGCTGTGAAGAAAGTTAATCCCTTATCTGTCTTCGCAAGACATTCCTAATCTCATCAGCCTTTCCATTTTCTTACAATTAACAGAATTGGGCAAGCCAAACATTTGCTCACCTAAATCACTAACCATCGCTGATCCACAATGTTCCTCCTGGGCTTTGCAAATCAAGGACTAAGTACTGATGTGCTAAGTGGAGAGGAGACAATACTTTCAATAAAGTATGGCTCCAGGAAAATGGGGATGTGGGCAGGGAATAGTAACATTCTGGACTGATTCAGGAAGCTTTTCCTCAGACAAACAATAAATAATGTCCGAGATGGTTTCCTGTGTCAGCCGCTGAAGGTGAAACCGCTGGAAACATTCCAGGTTATTGAGCTGCTGTGATGAGGAGGATGATGTGAGCCTGGGGGAGTCCAGCTCTTCCTGTACAGAGCTTAGCTTTCTATCGCTCCCTGGGATGTTTCACCATATTAAAAGCACTATACAAATGCAAGTTGTTGTCAGTGCTGACTCGTGACGTCTGTCGTCGATGGCAACAGTTTCCAGATGCCTTAGGCCATAGTCCTGAGATCCAGTAAAGGCCCAAGTGAGTCTGGGAGCTACACATTTAGTGTCAGTGCCATGTATTCCAATCCACGTTTACTGTTGGTTTTGATCTGATTTGATTTATTATTGTCACATGTATTAGTATACAGTGAAAAGTGTTGTTTCTTGCACACTATATAGACAAAACATACCATTCATAGAGAAGGTAAGGAGAGGGTGCAGATTGTAGTGTTACAGTCATAGCTGGGGTGTAGAGAAAGATCAACTTAATGCGAGGTAGGTTCATTCAAAAGCCTGATGGCAGCAGGGAAGAAGCTGTTCTTGAGTCGGTTGGTATGTGACCTTAGACTTTCTATTCTTTTTCCTGACGGAAAAAGGTGGAAGAGAGAATGTCCAGATTGCATGGGGCCCTTAATTATGCTGGCAGCTTTCCCAAGGCAGCAGGAAGTGTAGACGGAGCCATTGGATGGGGGACAGTTTGAGTGACGGACTGGGCGTCGTTCACAACCCAACCAGACCAAATCTGTGTTCAGTGTTGATACCAATGCGTCCATTCCATGTTCAGTGTGGCTGCCAACTCGGTAAAGCCCGTATTTAGTATTGGTACCAGCTAGGCCAAGCCTGCGGACGTGGCTGTCTGCAATGTTACTGAACGTAACATGAAAACAGCTCTGGGTGCACTGAGTGACCTCCTCCTCCATCCGTATCTGGCCGATCTATTGAAATTTGCTGATATCGGGCACATCAGGCCCTGCCCTGTCCCCTTCTCTACCATTGCAGAGTTGTTAATGAACTGCGGTGAAACCTTGAGCACCTGTTAACACGTCAGGAACAAACTGCCCATCTCACACAAACAGTGCTGCTCTTTATTCTCTGCTCCTAATCTGACACATTGATTAATAAGGTGCTAGGTAAGAAGGTCGGGCAAATCTCTATAAATGTTACCGCAGCGGCATCTCAACAGCAGAGGCATAGAAATGATTTCGCTCGTGGTAACAGCTCTGCTCCTGGCCCGTGGTAAGAACCGTGTGCTCTGAGCGTAGCCCCAGCACTGCTACTAGAGTTTATTATTGTTTTTTACACACACAACCTGACCACTTGGGTGAGAGACCTGATGGCCGGCAGTGCCACAGTGGTTAGCACTGCTGCCTCCCAGCGCCGGGGGCCCAGGTTCAATTCCAGCCTCGGGTCACTGTCTGTGTGGAGTTTGCACGTTCCCCCCTGGGGTGCTCCGGTTTCCTCCCGCAGCACAAAGACTAGGTGGATCGGCCATGCTAAATACACGGGGATTGGGTGGAGGGGAGGGCTTGAGCAGGTTTGCTCTTTTGGAGAGACGGTGCAGGCATTGATGGGCTGAATGGCCTCTTTCTGCAGTGGAGGGATTCTCTGGTTGCATGGCCCTTTGTCCATTCCTAAAGGCGCTGTCTCCTAGCTGAGGAATGGCCTCTTGGGCACTGACTGCTCTCTCATATCTCACCCAAGTGGCCAGTCTCTATGTATGTACCTGGATGGGGTTAATCAGTGAGCTATTTAACACTGCTGGGTGGGTGGAGGCGGGGAGCTGGGGTGGGGGGGGGCGGGGGGGGGAGTGGTGTGGGGTTGGGGGTGGGGTGCAGGGAGGATCTGAGGTCAGTTATAATCTGAATGGGCTTCAGACCAGGGAGTGGGCAGCTGGCGGGGGGGAGCGAGTACCAAAAGCATTGGCTGGCTTGGATTGCATTTTAACTTCTGGGACCTCATTTTACAAACTGCTCGGAAGCTGGGAGGGGGGTGGGGGAGAGGCGGTGGAAATAGTGTCTGTTGTTGGGGGAAGAGCTCGTCTATGTCAGCTCAGCAGATGGGAGGAAGCTTTCTTTTTATTATTGGTTCACGGGGCTCATGGTGTCGGTAGTTATTACCCATTTGTCAGTGCTGAGAAAGTGGTGGCGAGCGCCCCCACCCCCCAGTGTGGACACACTCAGGACACCTTCAGGAAGGCAGGTCCGGTATGCTGACCCAGACACAGTGAAGGAACGGTGATACGGGATGAGGGGTGGGGGGTGCTTTGTGCCTGCTTTTCTTGTCCTTCTATGTGGTAGAAATCACGGCAAGTTGCCTTATAGATGGTACACACTGCTGCCCCTGTGCACCAGTGAGGGAGAGGGTGTACGGTTGATAAGCTGGATGGATTGCCAGTTAATCGGGCTGCTTTGTCCTGGTGTCAAACCTCTTGAGTGTTGTTGGATCTGCACCCATCCAGGCAAGCAGGGTGTATCCCATCACACCCCTGACTTGTGCTGTATAGATGGTGGGCAAGCTTTGGGCAGTCAGGAGGTAAGTTACTCGCCACAACATTCCTAGCCTCTGACCTCCTCTTGTAGCCACAGTATTCATAGGGCGAGCCTCATCCCCAGCTCCCCATGCTGATAGTGGGAGGAACAGCAGTGGGGATGCCATTGATGGAGAGATGGTTAGATTCTCTCTTGTTGGAGCTGGTCATTGTCTGGCACTTGGGTGGCGCGGATATTATTTACCATTTGTCAGCCCAAGTCTGGGTATTGTCCAGGTCTTGCTGCATTTGAACATGGACTGCTTCAGTATCTGAGGAGTCGCGAACGGTGCTGAACATTGTGTAATCATCGGCGAACATTCCAAATTCTGACCTAATGACAGAGGGAAGACCATTGATGAGGCAGGTGAAGAGGGTGGGGCTTAGGACCTTGAGGGACTCGTGCAGTGATATTCCAGGGATGAGATAATTAGCCTCCAACAAACAACAACCATCTTCCTTTGTGCCTTTGTCTCCACCTGACATCTGCACATATACAGTCCCTAGCTAGTGGTGAGACGCACCAATCTTGGTAGATCTACCCCTCCCCCCTTTCTAGCTCACTAGCCCTGACACTAACTGTATTAGAACCACAGAATCCCTACAGTAGGAGGCCACTGAGTCTGCACTGACTCTCCAAAAGAGCATCCCACCCACCCAGGTCCAGCCACCGGCCCCACTCATTTTACCACAGCCGATGCACCTAACCTGCACATCCTTGGACCACGAGAGGAAACCGGAGCATCCGGAGGAAACCCATGCAGACACGTGCAAACTCCGCACAATCACCTGAGGCCGGAATTCAGCCCAGATCCCTGGTTCTGTGAGGCAGCAATGCTAACCACTGTGTCACCGTGCCACCCAACCTGTGCCACACGATCCTGGCTGGATGAGTTAAGTCAGCGCGCACTGACAATTGGGCCTTGCTAGTTGTATAGCTCAGTGGTACACAGGCTGGTACAATAACTCACCTTGGGTGTACACGGGGATACTGAAAGTGGGACTCAGGGCTGTGCGGTGGATGATAAGAATATAGCGCCTTAAACTTCAACGTGGGTGCTGATTTCCTTGGGCCATTCAGAAAGAGCCGTCAAACATTGGGAGCTCCCAGCCCGGCGACGGAGCACCTTCACCCTTTGGCACTATCTTGCAAAGGAAAACCAGCGGGAAGGATCCATCGGGAATGGGATTAATTGGACAGCCCTTTCAAGGGGCCAGCACCAAAATAACACGCCGAATGGCCTCCTCTGTTTTGTCTCCACCTGACTCACAAGCTTTCGAGGTGAAGCTCTTCTTAAAGAAGAGCTTAACCTCGAAAGCTTGTGAGTTTACTATCAAATAAATTGGTTGGACTTAAACCCGGTGTTGTCAGACTCTTTACTGTGTTTACCCCAGTCCAACGCCGGCATATCCACATCTTGTCTGATTTTATCATCCTGTGTCTCTGGGAAAAGGTTATTTTAAAACGCAGACTGGATTGAGAATGAGTGTTGTTTGTCTTGCAGCCTATGGGTGCGGCACACCTGCTGTTCCACCAATAACCTCCAGGGTTGTGGGTGGAGTTGATGCCCAGCCCCACAGCTGGCCGTGGCAGGTAAGAAATCCTTTTCCATTTCCCGAAAGTAGAAACAAAACAATGTCAGCAGAGTTTCCTGTAAATTTACATTGTTTGATATCAGATTTTTAAATTTGATTTATTATTGTCACATGTATTAGTATACAGTGAAAAGTATTGTTTCTTGTGCGCTATACAAAGCATACGGTTCATAGAGAAAGAAAGGAGGGGGGGCAGAATGTGGTGTTACAGTCATAGCCAGGGTGCAGAGAAAGAGCAACTTAATACAAGGTAGATCCATTCAAAACTCTGACAGCAGCAAGGAAGAAACTTTTCTTGAGTCGGTTGGTATGTGACCTCAGACTTCTGTATCTTTTTCCTGATGATAGAAATTGGAAGAGAGAATGTCCGGGGTGTGTGGTGTCCTTGATTATGCTGGCTGCTTTGCCAAGGCGACAGGAAGTGTAGACAAGGTCAATGGATGGGAGGCTGGTTTGTGTGATGGATTGGGCTACATTCACGACCTTTTGTAGTTCCTTGCGGCCTTGGGCAGAGCAGGAGCCATACCAAGCTGTGATACAACCAGAAAGAATGCTTTCTGTGGTGCATCTGTAAAAGTTGGTGAGAGCTGTAGTGGACATGCCAAATTTCCTTAGTCTTCTGAGAAAGTAGAGGCGTTGGTGGGCTTTCTTAACTATAGCATCGGCTCCTAGTCCCTCCGTCTGTTAATGTGGACCTCTTGTCAATGCGGAGTTCCAGTTATCTAATCCTCGACCTATTGTTTTTACTTATTAATTATTTAGCCTTTGTTACTTGGGCTTTATTGAGCATAAACGTGATCTACCTAATTTATAGTTGTAGGTTGACAATTGGTATTGCTTAGATGCAAAGTTAATTTGCAAATAAATTGCTTGGTTGTGAACATGATGTTTAACTGAGAGGTTTCATGAACTCTTCAGAGACTCCTTGATCATTCCTTAATTATTTCTACATAAGGTTTCAGTGCAAGCAGTGAACTGCCCAGAGGTGATGAATTACATGATGCAATTTCGCCTTAATGAGGTCTGAGTGTATTGATTACCCTGTGTGTACCCATGATCTGGGTGGCACAGTGGGTTAGCACTGCTGTCTCACAGTGCCAGGGACCTGGGTTTGATTCCCGGTTTGGGTCACTATCTGTGTGGAGCTTGCATGTTCTCCCCGTGTCTGTATGGGTTTCCTCCGGGTGCTCTGGTTTCCTCTCACAGTCTGAAAGACGTGCTGGTTAGTTGCATTGATCCGAACAGGTGGCAACTAGAGGAATTTCGCAGTAGTTTTGTTGTATTGTTAATGTAGGCCTTCTTGTGATACTAATAAATAAACTTTCTTACTGTACTTCAAGATTTTTAGAAGTAAAAAAGATTGAATATTACGATACTTTCCATTATCTTTTGTGGCCAAGTGACCACAAATACGCCCAGGACTGACTGTCTTCCTCAACTTCCTTTTCCCATATTCCCAGAGAGTCCAAACACCTGAATCCCAGCTTTAACTATATTCTGCGATGGAGTATCTGCAGACTACAGGGTAGAGAACTCAAAGATTTACAACCCTTTGAGTGAGGAAGATTTATCTTATCTCAGTTCTAAATAACCAGCCCTTTAACTCTGACATTCTTCCCCTGTTCCAGATCCCCGTCAGCCTCTCAGTGTCAACAGTAAGTTCACTGATACAACCTCTCAGTGGCTGCTACCCCGTTCAATCCCATTCAGAATCTTGCAATGGGATCACCTCTCGTTCTTCCAAACTGCGGAGGGTGTTGGCTCAGTTCACTGAGCCCTCTCCTCGCAGAACGACCTTCTTCCACTGAGGAATCTGGAAAATCCCTGATTTTAGTGGGCAACCAAATGCAAAGCTATGATCAGGCTTCTTTGTGCTAATTCCCATCCTTGTGTTCCAATCCCCCCACAGTCTCGACTCTCCCCGCCTCCATCCAGGCTCACCGTTCGGAGATCTCTGCGCCCCCATCAGTTCTGGCTTCTCGCCCTTCCTTGGTTTTCATTGCTCCGCCATGGCTGGTTGTACCTCCTCCTGCTCAGAGCCTGTGCCCTGGAATTCCCATCCGGAACCCCCCTCCACCTCCTTTCTCCTCTTTAAAGACTCATGTTAAACCTACCTCTTTCACCAACCTTTTGGCCACCCAATGCCTACAGTGCAGAAAGAGGCCATTTGGCCCATCGAGCCTGCATTGCCAACAATCCCACCCCATGTATTTGCCTCACTAATTTCCTCGACACTAAGGGGCAATTATTTTGCATCATCCTAACCCACACATCTTTCAGACGGTGGGAGGAAACCAGAGCACCCGGAGGAAACCCATGCAGACATGGGGAGAATGTGCAAACTCCACACACAGACAGTGACCCAAGCCAGGAATCGAACCCGGGTCCCTGGCACAGTGAGGCAGCAGTGCTAATCACTATGCCACCATGCCGGCTCACCTGCCCCATTATCTATTTCCCTGCGTGACCTGGTATCAACGTTTGTTTGACAATGGTGCTGTGAAGTGCCTTTGGGTCGGGTGTGTTAGTTCAGTAAAGATGCTGTATTAAAAGCAAACACAGTAAGAAGTGTGACAACACCAGAGCAGATGCTCCGCCTGAGGCCAGAACTCTCCATTCACCTGACAAAGAGGGAAACCTCGAAAGCTTGTGGGTTTACTATCAAATAAATCGGTTGGACTTAAACCTGGTGTCATCAGGTTGCTTATTGTGTTTACCCGAGTCCAACGCTGGCATCTCCACATCATAAATATTAAACTGCAGACTGCATTAAAACACCTACCATTTTATAAATAAGAGCAATGCTGCCATCTCCTGGCGTTTAAATAACACTGCAGCACCAGGAGGGTGTTTCTCCTGATGCGGAAAAGTTTCCTGTTTTGTTCGAGTAAAAGCTCCCATCTTAACTTTTTGTATTTGTTTGTTCCGGGGATGTGGGTGATGCGACTCAAGGTGATTGATTGCCAGTTTCTACTTACCCTGAAAAGGTGGCGTGGGCCTGCAGACCCACCATCTATCACTGAACTTTCTGCTGTCATCATCGTGTTAGCTAGGGAATGCCAGATTACTGACCCAGTGACAACGAATGGGGATATATTTCTGGATCGGGATGGTGTACAATTTAAAAGGTCACTTGAAGTTGATGGTGGTCCCACAACATTGTCGCTAGCGTCCTTCGCAGTATTTAGAGATTGCAGGAAGGAAATGCAATTGAAATCATAGAATCAGTGCAGAAGGAGACCATTCGGCCCATCAAGTCTGCCCACAATCCTATCCAGGCCCTATCCCCATAACTCCATGCACTTATCCTAGCTAGTCAATTTAGCATGGCCAATCCACCTAACCCGCCCATCTTTGGGCTGTGGGAGGAAATCGGAGCGCCCGGAGGAAACCCACTCAGATACGGGGAGAACGTGCAAAATAGACAGTGACCCAAGCCGGGAAGCGAACCTGTGTTCCTGGCGCTGTGAAGCAGCAGTGCTAACCACAGTGCCACTGTGCCTTGCCCAGTTGCTGCACAGCATTCTGTAGAGGGCACATATGGAGGTCATGATGGTAAAGGAGATGAACTTTGAGCCCATGCTTACAGTGCTGATTGAGTGAATAATTCTGTTCTGGATGGTAAAAACCTCCCGAATATTCTTGTGTCTCCACCGATCCATCACAGTCCTGACTTCAGCTTTGTAAAGAGTGGGTAGGCTTTGAGGAATCCAAAAATGATCCACTTCATTGTATAGTTTCTGTGATGCCAATGTGTTGACCTTGCCTGGTTTGAGATGCTGGACAAGGGTGACCCCATGATGTTGGTGGTGATCTTGGTGGAAGTGAGGAGAAGATATTTCACCCACTTCCAGAACCCACTTTTCCGTTTCAATTTCTCTGAGAACACTGCACAAATATTGCTGTTTGCAACCTCATCATTAGACTCCTTGATTATTCAGGGAATGTTAATCTGTAGATTTTTCTCCATTAAGGAGGGCAAAACAACAGATTTATACGGTGGGGTCACACCAACCACACCTGTAGGGGTGAGCACTAAATGCAACGTTTCCTCATCAGGGAATTTCTTCATCCCAGGAATCATCCTGGGGAACCTTTTCTGAACTGCCTGAAAAGAAGTCACATTCCTTCTTTGTAATCCGCCTAACCTACACATCTTTGTACACTAAGGGGCAATTTAGCATGGCCAATCCACCTAACCTACACATCTTTGCACACTAAGGGGCAATTTAGCATGGCCAATCCACCTAACCTACACATCTTTGCACACTAAGGGGCAATTTAGCATGGCCAATCCACCTAACCTACACATCTTTGTACACTTAGGGGCAATTTATCATGGCAAATCCACCTAACCTACACATCTTTGTACACTTAGGGGCAATTTAGCATGGCCAATCCACCTAACCTACACATCTTTGCACACTAAGGGGCAATTTAGCATGGCCAATCCACCTAACCTACACATCTTTGCACACTAAGAGGCAATGTAGCTTGGCCAATCCACCCAGCCTGCACATTTTTGCACACTAAGGGTAATTTTGCGTGGCCAATCCATCTAATCGACACATCTTTGGACACCAAGGGGCAATTTGGCTTGACCAATCCACCCTAACCTGCATATCTTTGCACACTAAGGGCAATTTAGTTGCCAATCAACCTAATCCGCACATCTTTGGACTGTGGGAGGAAACTGAAGCACCTGGAGGAAACCCACGCAGACATGGGGAGAACATGTAAACTCCACACTGTCAGTCAAGGCTGGAATCAAACCCAGGTCCCTGGCGCTGTGAGGCAGCAGTGCCACTGTCCTGCCCAGTGACATTAATGTTGCAATGACAATGGACAGCCACACTGGGGCGTATTTTCCCATTCTGCCTGCCCTGGGAATCGTAGTGGGTGAGGGGCAGGCAATGGAAAGCTCTGTTGGATCTCAGTAGGATTTTCCAGCCACATTTGTCCAAAGACCAGAAGATAATCCCACCCGCGTTCAATGGAGTTGGCTTGGTTCTGTCTGCTACGATTCCTGTGGCAGTAAAATTCTGACCATTGTTTTTTTGTGTGGGTGGTGGTGGTGGGGGGTGCGGTTTATTTCAAATCCGGCAGCATGACTTGTTCCCTTTTGTTTCACCAAGGTCTCTCTCCAATATTTAAAAAATGAAAATTGGGCCCATACTTGTGGCGGATCCCTCATCGCGGCCAACTGGGTGATGACTGCTGCTCACTGCATCAGGTGAGTTTGGAAAGGAACAAGTCAGTGTGTGACAGCTACCCTACACCTACTCTCATTTCAGCTTTACTCATTCTGATTTTCATTCAGCGCTCCTCTAAACGTCCCCTTAGTGTTCCTCCTAAGTTACATTTACAACGTCCTGCATGCACTGTCTGTAACCTCGTAGTCTTTCAACCCATTGCACGGTACAGGGTGACAAGGAGGGGACGATGATATTCATCATGAGGATTGAGGCAGATGCCACAGAGTGTGAGGGCACAGGGGAACGGCAATTTTCAAGGGGGGATTGGGTATATATTTCAAAAAAGGAAAAGCAAATGTAGGCGAAAGCGCAGGGAGATTAGATATCTCTTTCACAGAACCAGTAGACTCAGTGGTCTTTCTCTCTGCTCAGCGATTCTCTCTCCGACTTTTACTCGTTCTTTCCCAGAACCTCACGACTGCAGCAATCCATGATTCCCACTCCTCTTCCACCTTGAAGGCATTTAAAACTTCCTCTAAAGTCTCTTCCTGCACGGTGACAATTCTGGGCTGGGGAATGGCGTGAAGTCATGATGCTCACTTGGAGAGCCGGTGCGGACTCGATGGGCCAAATGTTCATAAGTTCATAAGACATAGGAGCAGAATCAGGCCATTCGGTCCATCGAGTCTGCTTCGCCATTCGATCATGGCTGACATGCTCCTCATCCCCATTTCTCTGCCTTCTCCCCATAACCCTTCAACCCATCACCAATCAAAAATTCTGTCTAACTCCTCCTTAAATTTACTCACCATCCCAGCATCCACCACACTTTGGGGCAGCGAATTCCACAGATTCACAACCCTTTGGGAGAAGTGGTTTTTCCTCAACTCTGTTTTAAATTTGCTATCCATCATCCTGAGACCTCTCATCCTAGAATGCCCCACAGGAGGAAGCGTCTGCTCCACGTCTAGTTTATCCCTACCTTTTAATCATCTTGTATACCTCAATTAGATCTCCCCTCATTCTTCTGAATTCCAGACAGCGTAGGGCTAACCTGTTCAATCTCTCTTCTTCTCCTTCTGCGCCGTAACCATTCTGTGATTCTGTGAAAACCAAAAACACAGAGTGGGATTTTTCCATCCAGCCCGTCGCGGGAATCGTAGTGGGCGGGACATGGACCATGAAAAGGTCCGTTGACCTCGGGTGGGATTTTCCGGTCTTGAGGGAAGCGAGGCGGGAAAGGCCTGCCCATAGTGTCAGACAATTAACTAATCTCATCTTCCCATCTACCGTATTCAACATCTGACATTATAGGCCCTCGTTATTGATTGAAGCACTGCCCGTCCAGACAACTGAAAATTCTGATTTTTTTTCCCTCTTTAAGCAAGAGCAAGACGTATCGGGTGGTGCTTGGCAAACACAACCTCAAGTCTTCAGAACTGGGATCAGTTGCAATGGAAATTGCTCCGGAGAACATGTTTGTCCATGAGAAATGGAATCCAATTCTTGTTGCTCTTGGGTAAGTGTAGATCCCAATTTACATCCTTGTGTTGAAGAAAGGGTGTTAACATCCCAACATAACTCAATTCCAATTTTGTGGGGGTGCTCCCTGCCTATATTACATGCTGAGCTCCACATCATTCTTCCATCTCGCTTGGACCACCTCAAAACCCAATAGCTCTTTGTGGGTTTGTGAGTTAATTGGGACAGATTACCCACATTTTGCATGGTGTGGACATCCAACTCCGTAGCCAAAGAGCCCTCACAGCCTCAAATATGACTGGAGTCCATCAATCTTGGCAGGATTTCAGGAACAATTGGAAAGAATCAGGACAGGGTGGCACAGAGATTAGCACTGCTGCCACACAGCGCTAGGGACCCAGGTTCAATTCCAGTCTCAGTGACCGTCTATGTGGAGTCTGCACTTCTTCCCTATGTGGGCTTGGATTTCCTCTAGGTGTTCCGGTTTCCTCCCACACTCCAAAGATGTGCAAGGCCAGATGGATTGGCTATGTCAAATTGCCCGTGAGTGTCCCCCTTTGACTAGGGGGATTGGTAAATACAGGGGATAGGACCTGGGTAAGATGCTTTTTCAGAGAGTCAGTGCTGACTCGATGGGCCAAATGGCCTCCTTCTGCACTGTAGAGATTCTATGGTGTAATCACTGTACCATCAAAAATTGCATTCTGGTTGCAATTTTCATAAATGTTCCTTAATTTTCTTTTGACAAACTTCTGACCCTCATGCAGTTGACGTGTGCAGAAGCTTTGACAATCCCATGTGTGAGCCAGGTAGGTCCACAGCACTCTGCTTGGTCAACCATCCAGCATGCTCATTAATGGTGGAATGGTTGGCCTGTTGCTACTGGGGGCTGGGGTTTTTATCAATCGGATCCAGCCATGTTGACCAAAGCCCGAATGGATAGGATGGTCTTACCTGGACAAGAAATCAGAATCCACTGACAGAATTCTACCGCCCTGTCCGCCACAGGAATCGGAGCAGGCCAGGGGCGGGCAATGGGATGGACCATTGACATAGGGCTTGATTATACAGTTTTGGATCGAGCGAGGCCATAAGATCCCACCCCAACAAATCTTTACCAGGTAGAACTCAGGCAGCATCTGGGGCACATACTGGCTTGGGATACGTTCCAACAGGGAGAGAGTGAATGCACATAATCCCATGCAAACCAAACCCTGCGATGTTGGTGTAAATCTCTCAGCTGCTTGGATAGCTGACCCTTGATAGTGGGTTGCTCGATGTGTTAAAACATCCTGCTGACCAAGGTGTTCAATGTGACTTTGTCATTTCATCTCATTTCAAAGTGGGGGGCAGTTTCATGTTCAGTTGGAACAACAGCAGTATTGCTGAAAAAACTTTTCATCTTGCACTCATCAGGATAATTTGCAGGAGTACCAAATATACAGGGAACAACAATTTATACTGTATGAAAAGAGAGTGCGGATTGGTTGGCAAATGGACTCTGATTGGTAGAGGCCTTTCCTTGAAGAATGCACCAGTTGATGGTGACTCACAGTTAACTTCTGAGCATTGTTTGAAATTTAAACCAGGCAGCTTGACTGATCAAGGCATTGCTCAAAAATGTTTTTTTTCAGCAATACTCACGTTCTGTACTACCAAATGACCATAAGGAGAAAATTAATTGTGACCACTGCAGTGCTTTATTTATGCTCATTTCATTCATTCCATCCCCTCCTGATGAGACTAAGTTGTGCCAGGGTATGGTTCTTCATGGACCAAGAGCTCTGTGACAACTTAACCAAGTGGAAATTTGTCATAGATGAGGTTTAATAAACTCATGATAGGTTATTCCATTATGTGCTGTCATTCAGACATAAGGAGAGGGTATGGGAAATTCAATTTAGTTTAGGGGTCCCAACAACAACTGCTAGGTGAGGTTTGTTTAACTCAAAGTCCAGTGCCTCACAGGATAGTCCTTACTGGAAACAGACTCAGTGATTCTCACAGTATGCTGTTCCAGGAAGCCAAACTTCCCAAAGTGTCTTTGGTGAAGCCAGGACAAACTCTTACTGAAGGTTAATGGAAGTTCCTCCAGGAATAATGTTCACTTTAAATGCTCTCATTCTCGGTCGGATGTCCCTGGAGAGGGAACATGTGGTGTTGAAGGGCACCATTGAGACTTTCCGTGCCTGTTGGGCACCACGGGGACTGGGGTGTATAACTGACCAATTTAATCACATTTTGATTTGATGTTCATAAGTTGATAAGACATAGGAGCAAAATTAGGCCATTTGGCCCACCGAGTCTGCTCTGCCATTCAACCTTGGCTGATATGCTACTCATTCCCATTTCCCTGCCTTCTCCCCATAACCCTTCAACCCCTTACCAATTAAAAATCTGTCTAACTCCTCCTTAAATTGAAAGTGTTTTAAGTTTCCTTTCTGCTTCCTCTTTTGTTTCAAAGTGTTCCTTCTTTTCGCGGGCTGTCCTTCTTGCTTTGCCCCTGAGTTTGTTTAATTTAGTTTATTTGATTTACCAAAAAGGAAGTTGGGGGATGAAAATGTTCTCTTTCTAATTCCTTTAGCTAAGAGTCAGTTGTTGACTGGTGATTCTTGATTCAACCCTCACAGGTACGACATTGCACTCATCAAGCTCTCCACCGCTGTAACTCTGACCAGCTCAATCGAGCTGGGATGCATCCCTGCTCCTAATTCCGTGCTTCCCAACAACTATCCCTGTTTTGTGACCGGATGGGGTCGCCTCTCCAGTGAGTGATGCTCAAAATATTTTCTTTATACAGATGTCACCGTCACGTATTTCCAAAGAATACTCTCAAAGTGCTGCGCCCATATTGTTTAGCTCTCCCCGTCCGGAGAAGGGAAGACTGCGATCCGGAAAGGAAGTGCTATTCTTTCTCGATACATTCATGAAAACACATAGGGCTTAGCAGCAGGCCATTCGGCCCTTCAAGCCTGCTCCTTCATTCAATAAGATCATTGCTCTTCTCGCTGCAGCCTCAACCCCATTTTCCTGTCCTCCCAATAACTCTGTCTATTAGAAACCTATGCAATGCGGCCTTGAATAGGTTCAACGATCCAGCATCCACGGCTTTCGGGGGTCATAATTCCCCCGGGTTAAACACCTTCAGATTCTCCGAATCTGTCTTAAAATCTTATTTTTGACCTGTGTCCCCTTGTTCTAGTCTCCCCCACAAAAAGAAACATTCTCCCAGTAGGGAATAGTGCAGAGGGAAGCCACTTGGCCCATTGAATCTGCACTGGCTTTTCCGCAGACCCACCTACCCTCGTCCTATTCTCGCAATCCCATCATTTACCATGGCTAATCCACATAACCTACACATCTTGTGACACTAAAGTTTACTTATTTGTAACTCACAAGTAAGGCTTACGTTAACACTGCAATGGAGTTACTATGAAAATCCCCGAGTCACCACACTCCAGTGCCTGAGGGAGAATTTATCACGGCCAGTGCACCTAACCAGCACATCTTTCAGACTGTGGAAGGAAACTGCAGCACCTGGAAGAAACCCACGCAGGCACAGGGAGAACATGCAGACTCCGCACAGACGGTGACCCAAGCCAGGAATCGAACCTGAATCCCTGGCACTTTGAAGCAGCAGTGCTGACTCCTGTACCACTGTGCCACCCTCTAAGGGAAGATAGTTTGCTTTAAGGACACATAATCAACATGGAATTTAATTGGCATTTAATCCTGTTCATTTATCTTTTATAATGTTCAGTATGTGTGTCTGGTGGTTTGTAGACTGAATTTCACTGATAGATTTTTTTCACTTACTGAAGACAAGGAGATTGTGTTAATATGTGCTAACATTCCATTGGATTGGAGTGCAGCGGCAAGAGTTCTTTGCTCAACTCCTGGATGAAGGAATTCTTGGGGCAAAGGGAATCAAGGAATAAGTGAGTAGAAGGCGGGATCAATCAGGCTGTCAAATTGGATCATCAGCCATGATCATAATGAATGGCGGAGCTGACTCAAAAGGTCGAATTGCCTCTGCCTGCTCCTTATGAAAAGAGTAAGCTTGGCTCTATCCGTGTCCTCAAATACCCTAACAATTATAGGATCATCATAGAATCCCTACAGAACCCTTTGGGTCTGCACCAACTCTCCGACATAGCATCATAGGCCCCCCACCCCACAGCCCCACACACTTACCATGGCTAATCCATTTAACCTACATGTCATGGGACACTAAAGGGCAATTTAGCATGACCAATCCACCTAACCTGCACATCTTTGGATTGTGAGGGGAAGCCGAAACTGCAGACACGGGAGAACGTGCAAACTCCACATAGTCACGCAAGGTCGGAATTGAATCTGGGTCCCTGACACTGTGAGGTAGCAGTGTTAACCACTCACTAAGATTAGCACATGAATAACTGCACTTTAGGCAAGTACCCCAAAAGGGTCATCTTTAAGGGGAGACAGTGAGTGAAATTTTAACAACAAAGCAGCCGATGTAAACCATCTCTTTTTGATTCCCATTGCAGCAAACGGCCCCATCGCTGACAATCTCCAGCAGGCTCTCATGCCGGTGGTAGACTACACAACATGTTCCAAGATGGACTGGTGGGGTTTCGCCGTGAGGAAGACGATGGTGTGCGCCGGCGGAGATGGAATTGTGGCTGGGTGCAATGTGAGTAATCTGGGAAAGAATGTAAACAACCACAACAAAGATTCAAAGAATAGCTTTGATTAATGAACAAACATGGACGGAAGGCAACTCATACAAGTGTAAACAATGAGCTTGGTTTCAAAACTCTAGGGACTGCCTAAAGCAGTAAGAAGCTCCAACAGTGTTAAAATTCAGAGCAGGAATAGCTAGAAATGGAAATGTTTTGATGTGTTTGTGTCAACACTTAGAAGGAAGGGCGTGTGTTGACAGTGCAATTAGTGGAATACACATTCAAGTAGGAACCACAATAGCCTTCCTAAGTTAGATGACAATATTGTTCTTGTACAACATAAATACTGGGCGGTGAGATGTTTTCATTCATGGGAGAGTCTCGAACAAGGGGACGTAGCCACTCAAGATAAAGGTCATTGAAAACTGAGATGGGTAGAACTTTCTTCTCACAGAGAGTGGTGAATCTCTGGAAATTTTTGCCCCAGAAGGTGGTGGAGGCTGGATCATTGGAAACATTTAAAGTGGTGGAGGTGGGTAAATATTTGATAGACCGAGGAATAGAGGAAATGGCACAGGAAAGGAGTTGAGGCCAAAATAGATCAGCCATGATCTTATTGAATGGTGGGGCAGGCTTGAAGGGCCTGGACGCCTCCTCCTGTGTCTATTTCTTGTCTTGTGTTGTGTTGAGACCATTCGATCTATGGCACAGTGTTGGAAACGGAGGCAATGAAGCTTTTTCAGCCAAGTTAATATCCTGACAAGTTTTTCCACACCAGATTTAAGCTGTCTTTCGTAGAAATTCCAAATAGAATACTTTTTTGGTAAACTGCTTGGTCCTGCCTTGGGAAATCCCATTTGATTTCAGTAAATCTTCCTTCCATTATTATTGTCACATGTATGAGCATACAGTGAAAAGTATTGTTTCTTGCATACTATACAGACAAAGCTAACCATACATAGACAAGGAAAGAATGTGCAGGATGTAGTGTTACAGTCACAGTTAGGGTGTAGAGAAAGATTAACTTAATATGAGGTAGGTCCATTCTAAAATCTGATGGCAGCAGAGAAGAAGTTGTTTTTTGAGTCGGGTGGTATGTGTCCTCAGACTTTTGTATCTTTTTGCCAACGGAGAAAGGTGAAAGAGAGTATGTCTGGGGTGCGTGGGGGGTCCTTGATTATACTGGTTGCTTTTCTGAGGCAGTGGCAAGTGTAGACATAGTCCAATGGATGGGAGGCAGGTTTGCGTGATGGACTGTGTTCATTAACAACCCTTTGTAGTTTCTTGTGGTCTTGGGCAGAGCAGGAGCCATACCAAGCTGTGATACAACCAGAAAGAATGCTTTCTATGGTACATCTGTAAAAGTTGGTAAGAGTTGTAGTGGACATACCAGATTTCCTTAACTTCCAGAGAAAGTAGAAGTGTTGGTGGACTGTCTTAACTATAGCCAGGACAGGTTGTTGGTGATCTGGACACTAGGAACTTGAAGCTTTCAACCACTTGAACTTCACCCCTACAGATAGGGGCATGTTCTCCTTTATGCTTCCTGAAGTCGATGACTATCTCCTTCATTTTGTTGACGTTGAGGGAAAGATCATTATTGTCGCATCAATTCACCAGATTCTCCATCTCTTTCCTGTATTCCTAAGGTTAGGAAGTTGGCATTTCCTTTAAGATACTGTGGAAATGTAGATTCCATCAGCAGCCATCAAACCAATGTTGAGTTGAGTTAAAAAGTGGTTAGCAAAGCACGATATGAGATCAATTGAACAGCATCATGGGTCAGTAAGACCTGACTTCACATGCTACGAGCCAAATAAAAGTAGATCAACTAATTTCATGCAACACTGCAGCAGCCCGTGGCTACAGATGTGTCTTGGTCTGGAAAAGAAACTCACTAACCTTTCTCAACAGGGAGACTCAGGTGGACCTCTAAATTGCCGGAGTACTGACGGAATCTGGCAGGTGCATGGTATTGCCAGTTTTGTATCTAGCTTGGGTTGCAATGCCAAGAAGAAGCCCACTGTCTTCACTCGCGTTTCTGCCTATAATGACTGGATCAATCAGGTATGCTGGAGATATAAGAATGAATGGCTAAATGTTCTGGGGGCTGGGGTACAACAGAACTGAATATCCCACCAGTGTTTCAATGAGACTTATTGTATTTAATGCTAATATGTGTAATCTTTATAGTGCGTTTGCTTTTCCTCACACTATCCAACATTGAGAATAAGGTCATACCTAGGAACAACTAGAAAGTAGCAAGTATCCATGTTCATCTGTGGAACGCACTCCACATGGGTAAAAGAAGTTTCCCTTTTATTTCAGTTAAATGATACAGTTGGACTCTTCATTGAATCCCTACAGTGTAGAAAGGCCATTTGACCCACCAAGCCTGCACTGACAACAATCCCCCCCAGGCCCTATCCCTCTAACCCCATGTATTTACACAACTAATCGCCCTGACACTAAGGGGCAGTTTTACCTTGGGGCCAATCCATCTCACCCACCCATTTTTGGACTGTGGGAGGAAACCGGAGCATGCAGAAGAAACCTACACAGACTTGGGGGAGAACTTACAAACTCCAGACAGTGTCCCAAGCAGGGATCGAACTCAGGTCCTTGGTGCTGTGAGGCAGTAGTGCTGACCACTGTGCCCCCCTATTAGTGTCATCATTCGCCACATTTCAGAATAAAATTGGCAGCTGACAGGATTTATAAGACCAGAATTTCCTGGACAGTTTCAGCAGAGTCAGGAATTCTTTCCAGGGGAAATTCATGTGCAACTAAATTGTCAAAAATTTCATTACGTGCAAAGTTGCAAGTGGCATCTCCAAGATTCTTCTGCCAAAATTCCCTTGCCACTCATCCTCACAGAGCTAACCCTGGATGCAAATGACCTGCAGGAAGTGGGGTTAGAATTTTTCATTGGCAAGGCTGGCTCAGAACCCAGTCTTGCTGGGTACAGTTAATTCAGTCATCCAGAAACCACCAATGCTGATGTTTTATTATCTGAGGCCTTGTTTCACTTGACTTCGGTGAGGAGAAAGGAGTCCTTGAAATAAAAACTTGTGATAACAGTCACCAACAATATTACGAACAAAATAGTAGAGATTTGAACAGGATAACACTGCACTAGCAAAGTGGTTCAAATGTAGCTACAACACTGGCCTCTACCCAGCAATGTGGAAAATCACCCAGGTACATTCTGTTCACAAGAAACAGAACAAGCCAACCCGGCCAATTACCACCCCATTCATCTACTCTCCATCATCAGTAAAGTGATGGAAGGGGTCATAAGCAGTGTTATCAAGCGGTCTTACTCAGCAATAACCTGCTCAGTGGTGCTCAGTTTGGATTCCACCACTCAGCTCCTGACTGCATTGCAGCTTTAGTTCAAACGTGGGCAAAAGACTGAATGCCAGAGATAAGGAGGTACTGCCCTTGACATCAAAGGTAGCATTTGACCAATTTTTTAACTTTGTTTATTAGTCACAAGTTGGCTTACATCCACACTAATGAACTTACTGTGAAAATCCCCTAGTCGCCACACTCCAGCGCCTGTTCGGATACATTGAGGGAGAAGTTAGCATGGCCAATACAGCTAACTAGCACATCTTTGGACTATGGGAGGAAACCCACACAGACACAGGAAGAATATGCACAGTGCACACAGTGACGCAAGCTGGGAATTGAACCTGGGTTCCTGGTGCTGAGGCAGCAGTACTAACCACTGTGCCACCACGCATTAAGGAACCCTATAAAACTGGAGACAATGGGAATTGGGAGAAACTCTCCACTGGTTGGAGTCATACTTGGCACAAAAGGAAGATGGTTGAGGTGATTGAAGGTCAATCATCTCAGCTCCAGGACTCCAGAGCTGCAGGAGTCCCTCAATGGAGTGTTGTGGGCCCAACTATTTTCATTTTGATCTCCCTTCAATCAGGTTCAAAGTGGGGATGTTTGCAGGTGACTGCACAATGCTCAACACCATTGGCGACCCCTTAAATTGTAGAATTCCTACAATGCAGAAGGAAGCCATTTGGCCCATCGAGTCTGCACCAACTTTCCAACAGAGCAGCTTACCCATGCCTTAACACCATAACCCCAGTCATCTATCCCACTAACCTGCACATCTTTGGACTGCGGGAAGAAACTGGAGCATGCAGAGGAAATTCATACAGCCACGAGGAGAACGTGCAAACTCCACACAATCACCCCAGGGCTGGAATAGAAACTGGGTCACTCGCACTGTGAGGCAGTAGTGCTAACTATTCGCCATGCCGTACCTTCCTGAAGCAGTTAATGTCCAAATGCAGCAAGACCTGGACAATATCCACGCTTGGGCTGACAAGTTGTTAGGAAGGCTTATGGGATGTTAGCCTTTATAGGAAGGGGCTTAGAGTATAAAAGCTGCCGTCTAATGCTTCAGTTATACAGAACGTTGGTTAGACCGCATTTGGAGTACTGCGTCCAGTTCTGGTCACCTTATTACCGGAAGGACGTGGAGTCTCTGGAAAGGGTGCAGAGGAGGTTTACCAGGATGTTGCCTGGCATGGGGGGACTGGGTTACGAGGAGAGACTGAAGAGACTGGGGCTATTCTCCTTGGAAAGAAGGAGATTGAGAGGGGACATGATAGAGGTATATAAGATACTGAAGGGAATAGATAGAGTTAATAGTGAGAGACTGCTCCCTAGACTGGGTACGAACACAAGAGGTCATCAATTAAGGGTGAGGGGGGGGAGGTATAATTTGGAGGTAAGAGGAAGGTTCTTTACACAGAGAGTTGTGGGGGTCTGGAATGCGCTACCGAGTAGGGTGGTGGAGGCAGGCACGTTGGACTCGTTTAAGATGCAGTTAGATAGGCATATGAGTGAAACGGGAATGGAGGGATATGGTAGGGGCTATTAAATAGGGTAAACCTCGGGAGACACCGGAAGGGCAGGCTGTATAACTAATATGTTTTGTCTTTATTCCACAGGTGGAGGTCCACCTCGTGTCAAGCGAGGGGCATGCACACGGCGGGTTGTGCGTGGGCTGCTCTTGGAAGTCCAGGGGTGGCCTAGTACTTCATGTCGGTGTGTGTGCTTGAACAAGCGCCAAGCTTGATCCTGGACCGATAGACGGGCTCCACAACAGCTCAGTGACTAGCACTGCTAGCTGTGCAGATACATGGATTTGGGCCTGTGTCTGTGGGAGTTTGCGCATTCTCCCTGTGGTTGCGTGGGTTTCCTCCGGGCGCTCCGGTTTCCTCCCACACCCCAAAGATGTGCTCTTAGGCTAATTGGTTTCCACCAAATTGACACTATTTCTTCCCTGAATCTGACTGAGTAGGGTCCCATTCGTAGACATGCAGGGTAGAATAGGTGTAGGGCGATGCGGCGGCGCGGGCTCGTTGGGCCGAAGGGCCTGTTTCCCGTGCTGGGTTGTTCTTTGTTCTAAGTAACATTCATGTCACACAAACGCTAGGCAACGACCAAAGATGTGCAGGTTAGGTTGATTGGCCATGCTAAAATTGCCCCTTATTGTCCTGAGATGTATAGGTTAGCAGGATTAGTGGGTAAATATGTACAGATATGGGGGTAGGGCCTGGGTGGGATTGTGGTTGGTCCAGGCTCGATGGGCCAACTGGCCTCTTTCTGCACTGTAGGGTTTCTATGATTCTGTAGGGCAACTATGGGTGAGCAATAAGTGACATTCAATGGCATTGCCAGTGCTAAATCCCCTGCTTTCAACATTCATTGACTAGAAACTGAACTGGACTAACCCTTTAAATGCTGTGGTATCAGAGCAGGTCAAAGGCTAGGAATCCTGTGGCAAGAAACTGATTTCCTGACACCTCCCCCCAAAGCTTGTTTGTGGAAGGGAATATTCTCCAGTTGCCTGGATGGATGCAGCTTCAGCAGCACCCAAGATACTCAACACCACCCAGTGCAAAGCGGCTGCTTGATTGCTACCCCTTCCATAAAAATTCATTCCCTCCACCACCAATGAACAGTGGCAGCTGTACGTACCATCTACAAGATACTCTGCAGGAACTCACTTAGGCAACATCTTCTAAACCCACAATCACTACCATCTAAAGCAGCAGCTGAGAACACCACCACCTGGAGGTTCTCCTCTAAGCTGCTCACCATCCTGACTTGGAAAAACATTACTGTTCCCTTACTGTTTCTGGGATACCCTCCCTAACAGCACCATGGGTATACTTACACTTCAGGAACCACAATGGTTCAACAAGGCAATTCACTTCCACGTCCAAAGACGCACAGGTTAGGTTGATTGGCTATGCTAAAATTGCCCCTTACTGTCCTGAGGTGCGTAGGTTGGAGGGATTAGCGGGTAAATATGTAGGGATATAGGAATAGGACCCGGGTGGAATTGTGGTCAATGCAGACTCGATAGGCCAAATGGCCTCTTTCTGCACTGTAGAGTTTCTATGATTCTGTAGGGCAAGTATGAATGGACAATAAATGTTGGACTAGACGGCGATACCCACACTTTGTGAATTATCAAAAACTGGCTAGGAGGAACAAGGTCACTTATGTAGAGAAGTACATTTAATAATGGTTACTCTGTTTCTTAATATCAAGCTAATTAAAATGGTCTGACCCAATTCCTCTAACTGTGTCAGCAGATTGACTTAAGTCAATTTCATCATAGAATCCTTACAGTGAAGGCTTATGGAGTCTGCACCAACCCTGGAAGAGCATCTTAGTAAGCCTCATCCATAACCCCCACCCACCCAAACCCTAAGCATTTAGCGTGATCAATCTGCCGAGCCTGCATATCTTTGGACAGCGAGAAGAAACAAGAACCCGGGGGAAACACGCAGACACAGGGAGAACATGCAAACTCTGTACAGTCACCCAAGGTCCCTGGTGCTGTGAGGCAGCAGTGTTAACCACTCTGCCACCGTGTTGCCCATTAGTACCACTGCTTTTTTAAAGCAAGCTTGAAGCATAAGCTTCATGGAGGCAGTAACCCTTCTTGCCTTTCCCAAGTGGTGGTTCTTTATACATCAGCCTGGTCAGTGAGCAGTGATGATCAGTTCAACCATGAAGCACATTGCAACCAAGCCAGATCCCATCTTGACCCAATGAAAACCCAATTTACTTTGCAGTGGGCATTACTATCAGGACCAGAAAGTGTGCTTTATACTTCTTAGCAGTGTGTACATCCACAAGATGCACTGCAGCAATTCACCACAGATCCTTACACAGCACCTTCCAAACCCACGACCACTGCCATCTAAAAAGGACAAGGGCACCAGATACATGGGAGCACCACCACCTGCAATTTCCCCTCCAAACCACTCACCATCCTGACTTGGAAATATATCGCTGTTGCTTCACAATCACTGGGTCAACATCCTGGAAGTCCCTCCCCAGAATGGACTGCAGTGATTCAAGGCAACAGCTCACCATCACCATCTTGAGGGCAACCAGGGATGGGCAATAAACGCTGGCCAGCCAGTGATGCCCATGTGCCATGAATGAATGAAAGGTTCTGGTTAGGAGGGCTCCATTGGTCATTAGGCTATGACTAAGGCGTGAGGGGCACAAACTTTCCAAAATTGATTGCTCACAATGTGGAGCATCCAAAATTTCCATCTCCCCCATCACAGTAGGCATCAGGACATTAAGGCTCAGAGGATCCGTTACTCTCACACACTAGCAGTAGGTTGTTCTGTGAAGTTGATTCTGCTTTTGTCACCCTGACAATAGTAACTGTTTTTATTTCTTTTATTCCACAGATAATGGCAAACAACTGAAGTGAATCACAAAAGGGATGCATGATTCAAAATGGACTTGGTCTACGATTCAATAAATAAATCAATTATTTGCTTTAACTTGCTTGTTTGCCCCCGCACCCCACCCCCCCCAAACCCTTCCAAAACACAGTTTATGCACTAATGGACACTGGTTTTGTACCACAGGACAATATCCAGATGGATCTAAAAACCATAGGCTTCTATTCTCAAAGTTAATAGCATGCAAATCACACAACCACTAGCCCCACTTTTAATATGGCACAGTTTACTGGCCAATATCCCTACCAGTGAAAAGATTGTAGGTAATTCTCAACTAACTCAAAGCTTTATTCTTCAGACACAGAATTGAGCCGCCATGCAGCCCGTTTGAAAGCAAGAGATTTTTTTTGAAAGTTTGACAAGGCTTTCATTAACAGAAAGTGACGTGTCTACAACTAGACACTCATTCAAAAGCTGGGAGTATCTGCAATCTAGTTTGATATAATCTATAGTCTCAAATGATAGATTTGTCATCCTCAGTAGTAACCTCACATTCAATCCTGATCAGCACATGGGGGTTCTCTGGAATTCTGTTCATTGGAACCGGTGGAAATGTGTGCATCAATGTTTTAATCACATCAAATCCACTATATAAATTCTTAGATAACATATGCTGTGCTCCACCTCCTAAATCTTCCACCTCTATACATTTTTAAGCAACTTAAAGCCAGTTCTGAAAAAGTCTCAAGCCAAAACATTAACTCTTTCTCTGTCCAGATATTGCCTTACTACTGAGTGTATACGGTTTTAATTATATATTCAAGCAGCTGTTTTATTATCCAATATTTTACCTGGGCTCCCTTTACTTGCAGACTCCTTCCTTGTAAACTCAAACTGCAGTTTGAATTTTATTTATTACAGTCACAACTAGGCTTATATTAACACTGCGATCAAGTTTAGTAAAAAGCCCCTGGTCACCACACTGTGGCACTTGTTCGGGCACACATGGCACTTAGCATGGCCAGTGCACCTACCCAGCACGTTTTTTCAGATTGTGGGAGGAAACCCATGCAGACACAGGAAGAACATGCAGATTCCACAGTCGCCCAAGCCAGGAAATCGAACCCAAGTCCCTGGCACCAGAAGGCAGTAGTGCTAACTGCTGTGCCAAGCTGCCCAATCTATACTCTAGCATCCCTTCTGCAGTATACTTCTCTCTTGATTCTACTCCACCCACGAAGCCTGCTGCTTCTTGAACATTTTCCCCCATTTCTTCACATTGATTCCTTCTCTATAATCCCACATTCCCCTTGTTTTCCCACAGGCCCATTCTGCCTCATCATTCACTATACAGCATCGAAGTATACCAGCTCTTCTCCCGAACCAACGTCCTTGCAACCAACTTTCAAAGGCCAATCTCTTGCAGCTTCTTCCTAATGACTGCATATGAAGTTTTGTAGACAAGGCCTTCTCAATTCACTGAAGGCCCCAGACTGACAGCCCTAGCCTACGTTTGCCTTGCACACCCCAGCAAAAGTAATCACTACCCAGTTGTAAGTTATACGGTCCTCATTTCTTCTTTGCTTGTTTCACCATTCTCCCTCGTTTTCACCTTTCCAAACCTCCATGCCAATTTCTTGGCGCAATTGCCTGTTTATTGCTGCTTTACAACTTCTCCTGAATGGTTATTTCAATCTTCACCCAAACTGTGATTCTACCACCTCATAACCTCTCTGTTCACTCATACCTTTGCTTTTTGCATTTGAATGATAGCTTCTTGCATAAAACCTCTCTATATAGCATAATTAAAATTTAATATAATTAATTTGAAGACACTGTTTAAAGATGAAATAGCAGGTCTAATGAATATTCAAAGTACTTTAACATGTTGGCAACTGTTGCAATACAGTGGTCAATTTTCATGTAACAAGTTCCCCGAAACAATGGTGATAACAAGCAGATAATCTATAGTGTCATCTGAAGGTAGAAATTTCAGATTACAGCAAGTACTTGATCCTCTTGCGCCATAACAAACAAGGGTGGCACAATGGTTAGCACTGCTATCTCACAGGATCAGGGACCCAGGTTTGATTCCCGGCTTGGGTCAGTGTCTGTGTGGAGTCTATGCATTCTCCGTGTCTGCGTGGGTTTCCTCTGGGTGCTCCAGTTTCCTCCGACAGTATAAAAGACATGCTGGTTAGGTGCATTGGCCACACTAAATTTTCCCTCAGTGTACCCGAACAGATGCCGGAGTGTGAAGACTAGGGGATTTTCACAGTAACTTCATTGCAAGCCTACTTGTGACACTAAAACAAAATCTTGAAGTTCAGTGGCAATAAGAATGAAAAAAAGCCAGAGAAACTCAGCAGGTCAGTGTCTGTGGAGAGAAACAACTAATATTCCACCTCAATGACCACCCAGTTGAAAAGGAAACTTTTTCCTCGCCACAGATACTGCCCAATATGCTGAGTTCTCCAACTTCTTTATTGTAATTTAAAGATTTCCTGCATTTGTATTACAATTTCAGGGGCACTATTTTCAATCTAAGGTCAATTGTCAGGATTGCAGGGCAGAGTTCAAAGGTTAAAAATTTAAGAAAACTGTTTTTAAAATCAAATTGGGGACATAAATCGAGGCAAACATCTTTCCCTTCACATGTACTGGTGGTTCATCTGCAAAATGTCACAGACAAGATGACAATTTATCCCTCGCTGCTAAACCAGTCCCCTCAAATTCAGCAGTTGTTAATGGGCTGTTTAGAAATTACATCCATACTAACACAGAATGGAAAGGAAACACAAGGTAAAATTTATTCAATTTATTGCAGGAAATACAAAAGTAAAAAAAAAAGAAAAAAGTTTACAGCACTGAACAGGCAGCTAATTGGCTACAAATCACTAACTAAATCTAATGATGCCAAGAAACTAGTCATTAATAACCAGCATGAAAAGAGACACCGTCCCTCACCTCTCCACCCACCTAAGCAAGCTGACAGCTCACCTCCACTTGGGGGAAAGTGTTAAACCTTTGCAAATGTTCAATTCCATCATTAGTTTTGCGTTGCCAGAAAGCCTCGTCATTGGATGGTGTTTGTGCACAGTGGGGGAACAACTTCCCCAGGCACCAGAGCTGCAATGAACAGTTCCAATATATTCTCCTTTGGGGGCAATTAGCTGAAGGAGCAGGGTCTAGGGTCTCGGGTCTCTTCTAGGAATTTGACAGGAAGGAAAAAATGCAAGAGTTTGCACTATAATAGCGTCATGACTTGCTCAACACATTTCTCCCATAAGCAAGTTGAAACCACTTTCTGTTTGGACATCTGAAGTTGACAGGAGGAAGAAAAACAGCCCTGGTGTTTAAAAAGGAGAGTCTAGCTTGGACTTTCCATTCTGATGAGAATAGAGAAGAGCAGGACTAAATTCCAGACATCTGGAGCTGAAAACTGGGAAGAATATTTGAAGGCACATGAAAAGTATGAGGGGAGTCAAATGCAGGTGACAATGGGCCATCTGACCTTGGTCTTAAATAGCATGAACAGCTTTCCTCTCACAAAGAAGAAAAATTAGTTAAGAAGGCAGAGGAGCACTATTGCATGCTCTGTCTAGCCATATTATTCACTTTGTGCACAAATTCCACCCAGCTTAGGGATACTGAAAGATGGAAACGAGTCCAAACATTATCCAAGTTATTTTATTTTGTCTGGCTGAATTCCATGCAATACTTACAGAAGAGAGTGCATACTCACAGCACTGGTGCAATACACCATTAGTGCAACTTGCACCTGCAAAATTTCTGTGGTACATTCATACCCAATTCCATAAAGCTTGGACCTTAGGAACCAGAAGGAAAAAAATATATATATCTGGGCCAACTTTGCCACCTTTGTTGACACAATCATTGGCTGCTGCAGGAAGAAACCAACATAGTAGTGCCATGCAGGGACTTGTACCAGATTGAAAAAAAAAGGACCAGCATGGAAAGTTCATACAATTTTTACTCAGTACACTGACGAGGTTTTCAGGGTAGAGAGAGGCTCAAAAAAAAACCTCCAAGATCAGGAAGACATATGTGTAAATCTAATCAGTGTGGCCATTAAAGACAATAGAACATTGTGTAAAGTGGGCAGGTTGGCTGGCAAATTAGTGGGGAGAAAGAAAAACATTAATCTAAAAGAGCAAAAAAAGGAAGCTTATTGAGCATTTGCCGAAATAGAAACCAGGAAACTTCAAGGTTATAAGCAGATGGTATCAGATTTGGTTACATAACTGTGACATGTACATCAGTGAAAATTTAACTGGAAGACAAAATCCAGTTTGAACTGCAGCCAGCCTCTCTTCTTTACCAGTTTTGTCCCACAAACGCTAAAAAAAACGCAAGTAATTTCCATGAAATCAACATCATTAAACTCCAAGGTGCCAATACCTTGACCTTGTTAAATGATGCACTGTGGAAACAGGATGCACCAAAGGATGGTCACAGATATATCCCAGAGCATCATCAGCTTATGCTAAAATTGTCCCTGCCCACAAAACCCAGTATCAAGCAGTTAAAAAAAGGTGCCTGAACTGTGGATCCATCAAATTAAAATGGTTAAATTTATTGGCTTACTGGGATCAGAATCCTTCACTTCATCAGTCGCTCAATTTAGAATAGTAACCAAATCATCGGGGTCCTGCCAGCACACTCATCTCGGGCATTATGAACTGTTAAGATTCAGTTCAGTTCAACAAATTACCTTGACAATGAATTTAACGCAATGCCAGGTGAAAAAACAGGGCAACTAAACCAGCAATTCTGATTCAACAAGGAGGCTAAACAAAATCCTGGAAAAATAGTGCGCTAACCCCCATTTTTCCAGCTCCTCTCATCACCCCAAGATATCTTTTAAGGAGGGATTTTTGTCTATCAAAGAGGGCTGAAAGGGCTAGATTTAAAGTCACTATAGAACTTTGCAACTGCAGGGTTAGGCACCTGGCTTTGTAAATGGTAGGAGCGATACCAATGGAGAGAGTTGCAGTTGACCAACGTGTACCATAACTTGCACTGAAACTTCTGAAAGTACTGTTCATACTATGGCCCGTCAATGCACAAAGAAGCAATGGATGAGCTGCTACTGGAGGGCAAAAGATTAAGTTCTGGTAATTAATAGCTGGGAATAAGAATAGCACGTTTCTATTTCAGTTGTGAATTTACAATAGCAGATTTTCCATGACCTCATTTACGTGCATATTGCAACTTAACAGATGAAAAATCTGACAAACTACCCAAGGACATTAAAAATTGGAACAATGTAAAAAGGATTTCAGTGTTCAAATGTTAATACGTAAAGCATCTAATATGATCTGCTTACTAATTCTATGGAAAGAATCAAACATGTTTGCAACAGCCTCACCATCAAGTCAGACTACACAGAATACAAATAAATTCGCCATATATAAAAAAAACCTTTTGGGTTGGTAGACCGTCCTGCATCTAATCTTGTTGTGCCTTATGCTTCTAATAAAACACCCAAACTTGAACTTACCCTGATCTTTAGAACAGCAAAGAGGTTGGTCAAATAATGACCAGTCATAAGCCACTGGGATTGGAAGTAACTGGGCCCCACCTCCCCTTCACCGTGGCAGATTCCTTGCTCAGAGTTCCTTCGGACTTCAATTCTCTCAGGAGTGTAGTGCCAATTTCATTCTTCCCCTCTATAGGGAAAGGTGGCAAAGGAATGTAATAATCCTTACATTTACAAATGACCATGTCACATTGAAAAGTCTCAAAAAAAAAAGGACACCTCTTAACGACTCTTCAAACCCACGCAAAAGAAATATCCCAAATGGTTTGGATTTGGGCTGATAAAGTTAGTGCACAAAGATTTCACTCGTTGCCCGAGTAATCTCAATTGAAAGAAAATCAAAAACGGGGCAGAGCAGGGCAGAAATTTTTTAGAAAGGGGAAAAATAGCTCCATTAGCTTATCAGAAATGTAGCACTGTAACCAAACACGTTGCTTAAGTTAAGACAGACCAGGAATGGAAGTGAAAATCTGAGTCTTCTTAGGCCTGTGCAGAGGAAATCAATGTAATAGTTACTGGCAATGAATTGGCCAGAGTGGGACATCATAAGGCACTTCACACTGATGGTGAACCACTGACAGCAAGCGTGCTTCAATCCTGCTGTCAATAGTAAACTAACATGACCCACAACCTCAATGGTGCAGGGACTTCAAGGACAAGAGATCAGAAGCTACAGAATGCAAACATTTTTCGACAGGCCCTTCAAAACTAAAGCTGGAGATACTTAATTGCACTAAAAAAAAGGAGCACGTGGTTCTCAAAGAGACAAGGATCTTTGCTCAAACATTACTTTCCTGCAACAGCACAGGCAGTGTCGGAAGTCCAACCACTCCGGTCCTGCCCTGCCCTACAGGAGCAGCTGTTATTACAAAACCCCGAGTCACATTTCAGGACTTAGTGGTTAGCAGAACCAGATGGAAAGTCCCTGCACCCTTCCCAAATAATCAAAGGGAGGACATGAATTTCGCAATTCACAAGTACGCCATTGGCTGTGCCATCTGACCAGATCAGAACTAAAATTAGAAATAATTGTACCAGTGTGATGATGGTTTAACATAGCCATTTAAAGACCATGATTCCCAGCGTTTCAGCTTGTTTATATCACTCTTGCTGACCAAGTAAAACAGCCAAATCTAGGCTTTAAAAGATACAAAAGAGTTCCAACACATCAGTAGGAAATGGCCATTACTGGAGTAATGGTAACACAATGGCCATAGAACACAAGTAAAATTAACTATCTGCGTGCATTGTTAAATCAATTGCTCTGGAAATACTACCACTAGCTGCATATGTAATCGCGATCATGTAAGTACCACTAACATTTTTTTTAAATGAATTGGAAAAGTTTTTTTTTTATAAGATGTTGTCCATTGCCTGGCTCCCTGTTCAGTGTGGATTTTGTTTTTATTTTTTTTAAAATCTTGTTGACCAGTGCACTGCAAACTTCAGCTGCCTTTGTTCAAGTGAAGCTTTCATGTGTGGTTGCACAGGCTACACAGCATCAGATAATCCGTGGGTTATATTCGGGCAACTTCTTAATCCTCTCTTTCTCTGCATCGCTTTCATCTCTTGCTATCATCAACGAATGAGCGTGGCCCATAGCGACCTGCAGGAACAAAAAATAAAATTCTTTCCCTACAAAGCATCACTGGGCAAAAGCTGTTGACTGTTGACGATCTTCAGAAAGAAAGATTTGCACTGATATATAGTATTGGGATGTCTCAAAGCATTTTACAGTCAAGAACTTTAAAAAAGTGTAGGTAATACAGCAGATCCCAGAAATAGCAATGTGATGAAGGCCAGATAAGTTAAAACAAAAGTCTTGGTCAAGGAATAAATATTCACCAGTAGAGACAGCCCTCCCACAAAATAACAATATTTTACATTTACCCAAGGGGGTGGAGAGAGCCTCAAATTAACAGCTTATATGAATGACTGAATGCTGCACTCAGTCAGTACTGCACTGCAGCACCAGTCTTGATACTGCCTTTTTTTAATTTCTGGAGTGTGACTTGAATCTAAAATCACGGAGCTTAGGCTAGACTCCTCTCCCTCGCTACTCAGCCAAGGCTGGCATTGGACCACCGCAGTGACCCTTGCGAGTCCAACAGATTTGTTGCAGCCTTGATCCACCTGCCCACTTCTAAGTGTGCTGACCCAAACCCTTTTCAGGGTGTCAACGGTCTAGAATTAAATTAGCTTTCTACAAAAAAGTGGCAAGATCCTCAGGTGGGCATTTTGGAGCAATGCTCAAGAAACATGTTCTTTGTATACTTCCCAAAGTTAAGATGGAAAAAGGAATGAGAAAAGCTCTCCCTCACCTGCTCAATATAAACGCCATCCAAGGTCTTTATCTCCTGTGCAGTGGTGGAAGACTTGGGTTTGTTGTCTCCATAGCCCTGTAACATCAGTTGCAGTTTAAATTATACCAATGGACTGCAGTGATAAGATGCAGGCCCAAGCTGCAGGACCTGTTACCAAGATTTCTGTTTATAAATAAGGTGCAGGCATTTGGTACTGCAAATAAAATCTATTGAATTGCATCTATTAAGTGAGGCACCACATTACACAAACTTTGATACAGTGCCCATGTTGACCCTGACTTTGCACATAGAGGCGAGGAAAAATGCATCCCGTCTTAAATGGACTTATATTGACCCACACAATGACTGGAGCATCTCCATACAAAAACACAATGAAGAATCCTGTAGGGGATTGTCACAGTAACTTCACTGCAGTGTTAAATGAAAGCCTACGAATAAATAAACTTTAAATTTTGTCAGCCTCAGTCAAAAACAAAATCCATTTTGAATGGGTTGTTTGGTTAAAGTGCCTATAGGTGGCGATGTCTGTGGCAGTTTCCAGTTATAAATGGATTACTGACATTAACTTGAAAAAGCAGCACTTTGTATTACATGAATTGTGCTGCACTTTCAGACAGTTGCCAGCAGTCATCTGGTTAAGAAAATCCAGCAACCTTCTACATTTTGATGCAAATAAACTTAGCTGAACATTCCAGCTCAATCCTTCATCGTCTGCTGTCAACACAGCAAATGTTGGGCTGCTTTCCAAAACCCCTCCATCGAATTCTGCCTTCAAGTCATCCTGTTGTGACCTCTGAATACACTAACAGTGGAAGGTCTGTTATGGATGCTGCCTGGATTGTAGAGTATGAGCTATAAGGAGAGGCTGGACAAACTAAGGTTTTCTTCTCTGGAGCAGTGGAGGCTGAGGGGAGACCTGATAGAAGTCTACAAAAATTATGCGGGGCATAGATAGGGTTCACAGTCAGAGTCTTCCCCCCAACCCTCCCCCACCAGAGCTGAAATGTCTCACATTAGGGAGCATGCACTCAAGATGGGCAATTTTTTTAAACACCAAAAGTGATAGGTGTCTGGAACCCACTGCCAGGGTAGTGGAGGTGGCAGATATGAAAAAGGGCATTTAGAGGGATATGGACCAAGGGCAGGCAGAAGGGATTACTTTAATTTGATGTCATGTTTGGTACATCATGGGCTAAAGTGCTCTTCCAGTGCAGTACTGTTCAATGTTCTATAAATGGAGCATATAAGATGCTCCAGTCATTATGTGGATCCATTTAAAAAAGGATGAGTATGAAAAGCTGGGAATGGAATTAAAAAGTAGAACCGACAAGGTGGTTATCTCTGGGCTACTGCCTGAACCGAGTGCAGACGGGCGTAAGATTGATAAGATTAAGGAAGTGAATGGGTGGCTCAGGGATTGGTGTGAGAGGAATGGGTTTGAATTTATGGGGCATTGGCATCAGTATTCAGGTAGGTGGGACCTGTTCAGGTGGGATGGGGTTGGTCTGAACCATGCTGGGGGGGGGGGGGGGGGGGGGGGGGTAGGTGACATTATGGGGTCTAAAGTTAAGGAGAGGGTACAGGTAAGGGAAGAGGCCAAGGATGTTCCAATAATAAAAGGGAGTAGGAGGCGTGAGTATGGTTGGTGGTGTTCTGGCAAATAGGGTCCAGGTGAAGGCTGGGATGAAGGCACTTTATCTGAATGCACGAAGCATTCGGAATAAAGTGGATGAGCTGGTGGCGCAGATCAGCACAAATGGATATGATCTGGTGGCCATTACAGAGATGTGGCTGCAAGGTGACAGGGACTGGGAGCTGAAGGTCCAGGGGTATCAAGTGTTTAGGAAGGATAGGCGGCAGGAAAAAGCAGTGGGGGGGGGTGCGTATCTCTGCTGATTAAGGATAGCATCGGGGTGGTAGCAAGGGATGATATTAGGAACCAAAGAGCAGAAAGTGGAATCGTTGTGGGTGGAGATTAGGAACAGCAAAGGGAGGAAGACGCTGGTGGGTGTCGTCTATAGGCCCCCGAATAATGATCTGGAGGTGGGGCAGGCTGTTAACACGCAAATAAGTGCGGCGTGCAGGAATGGAACGGCGATAATTATGGGGGATTTCAATCTACATATTGATTGGTCGACCCATGTTGGACGTGGTGGGCTCGAGGAGGAGTTCTTGGAATGCTGCCGGGATAGTTTCCTTGAACAGTGTGTGTTGGAGCTGACGAGGGAGCGAGCTATCTTGGATCTGGTGTTATATAATGAGGCGGGGAGAATTAGGGACCTTGTGGTGAAGGATCCTCTTGGGGAGAGTGATCATTGTATGGTGGAGTTTCTGGTGCAGATGGAGGAGAAAGTGGGTTCCTGGACACGCGTCCTTTGTTTGAACAGAGGGGAGTACAGTAGGACGAGAGAAGAATTGGCGAATGTTGACTGGGGGAGCGTGTTGGAAGGTAGGTCTGCTGAGGAGCAGTGGAGGATCTTTAAGGAGATCTTTCTTGGTGCTCAGCTGAAATTTATTCCGATGGTTAAAAAGGACCATTGCGGGAGAGGTAATAAGCCGTGGATAACGAAGGAGGTGAAGGAAAGTGTTCAATTAAAAGCAGAGGTGTTTAGAGTAGCTAAGAGTAGTGGGCGAGAAGAGGATTGGGAGAGGTTTAAATGTCAACAAAGATTGACAAAGAAGTTGATAAAGAAGGGTAGGAGAAACTATGAAGCTGGGCTAGCGCTTAATGTAAAAAAGGATAGCAAGAGTTTTTATAAATATATAAAAAGGAAGAGGCTGGCTAGGGTGAACGTTGGACCCTTAGAGGATGAGAGGGGGGACTTAGTGGTAGGGGATGGGGAAATGGCTGAGGTCTTGAATAACATTTTTGTTTGTCTTCACGGAAGAGAATGTGAATAATTTGCCGGGTGTTAGCGATGGAAAGGTGGTAGGACTGGAGGGTCTCAATGACATTACTGTTACTAGAGAGGCGGTGCTCGACAGACTGGAGGGACTGATTGTGGACAAGTCCCCAGGACCAGATGGAATGCATCCAAGCGTTCTGAAAGAAATGGCAGAGGTGAAAGTGGATGCCTTAGTGGTTATTTTCCAAACGTCGCTGGATTCCGGGGAAGTGCCAGAAGATTGGAAAACGGCTAATGTTACGCCGTTGTTTAAGAAGGGTGGCAGGCAAAGGGCAGGGAACTATAGGCCGGTTAGTTTAATGTCTGTTGTAGGTAAAATGTTAGAATCCGTCATCAAGGAGGAAATAGCGAGGCATCTTGAGGGGAATTGCTTGATAGAGCAGACGCAGCATGGTTTCGTTAAGGGGAAGTCATGTCTGATAAATTTATTGGAGTTCTATGAGGATGTGTCTAGGGCGGTGGATAGAGGAGAGCTGGTGGATGTGGTCTTTCTTGATTTTCAGAAGGCGTTTGACAAGGTACCTCACAAGAGGTTATTGCAGAAGGTAAGGGGGCATGAAGTTGGAGGTAGGGTGTTAGCGTGGATAGAGGATTGGTTGTCAAATAGGAGGCAGAGAGTGGGGGTCAATGGGTGCTATTCGGATTGGCGGTTGATGACTAGTGGAGTGCCCCAGCTATTTACCATTTATATAGATGATCTGGAGGAGGGAACCAAGTGTATGGTGTCGAAATTTGCTGACGACACCAAGATTGGTGGAACGGCAAATTGCGCAGAGGGTGTGGAGAGTCTGCAGAAGGATCTAGATAGGCTGGGCAAATGGGCCAGGAAATGGCAAATGCAATTTAATGTTGGCAAGTGCGAGGTGGTCCACTTTGGTAGGAATAATGGTAGGAAGGACTATTACTTATGTGGTGAAAAACTGCAGCAGGCGACGGTGCAGAGGGACCTCGGGGTCCTTGTGCATGAGTCGCAAAAACCCAGCCTGCAGGTGCAGCAGGGGGTCAGGAAGGCTAATGGGATGCTGGCCTTCATAGCGAGGGGGATTGAATATAAAAGTAGGGAGGTCTTGCTGCAGCTGTATAGGGCATTGGTGAGGCCGCAGCTGGAGTACTGTGTGCAGTTTTGGTCGCCGCACTTACGCAAGGATATTTTGGCCTTGGAGGGAGTGCAGAGGTGGTTTACTAGGCTGATACCGGAGTTGAGGGGGTTGGGCTATGAGGAGAGGCTGAATAAACTAGGCTTGTACTCGTTAGAGTTTAGAAGAATGAGGGGAGATCTCATTGAGACATATAAGATGAAGAATGGGATGGATAGGATAGAGGTGGAGAGACTCTTCCCGCTCAGAAAGGACAGTAGGACTAGGGGGCATAGCCTCAAGATAAAGGGGGGGTGGTTTAGAACGGAGTTGAGGAGGAACTTCTTCACTCAAAGGGTGGTGAGTCTCTGGAATTCTCTGCCCGTTGAAGTGGTGGAGGTTGCCTCGCTAAATATTTTTAAGACGCAGGTTGATGGGTTTTTGATAAGCGAGGGGATTAAGGGTTACGGGGAGAGGGCGGGAAAGTGGAACTGAGCCATGACAGATCAGCCATGATCTTATTGAATGGCAGGGCAGGCTCGAAGGGCTAGATGGCCTACTTCTGCTCCTATTTATGTTCTTATGATACATTTCTCCTCATCTCTATGCGCAGAGTCATGGTCAACATGGGCACTAGATCAAAGTTTAGCTAAACTTCCTGAACAGAGACTCATTCTACATCACCCTCTAATCAGAAGCACTTTGCTGTTGTAAATAAATGCATCCAATGTCAAGGATACTCAAAATGGTCTAGGGGATTCTTGGTTCAAGTCTTTCCTCCACCATGAGGCCCCACTTTTCTCACCAATTTGACCATACAAATGGAGACTTCTAAACTGTTGCACACACTAAACCAAACTTATTTCATCTTTAAAAAAGGTGAACATTTAGTCGATTCACTTTTCCATTCTGATACGATCGAATCCCAAAAACAGCCTTAGTTTCTAACGTTTCTTGGTGATATGAGGAGGTCATGGTTCAAAACGGAGGGTGATGGGCACCAACTTCTGTGCAAGTAGATATGCACAAGGTGCCAAAGCTCTGCCTGCAAATACTATCCTCCCATCGCAGTTCTTACCAATTCTCCAAACGTAGGTGATGGCCCCCAGCTGATTGTGCTCTCGTCGGCTGCCACAATAATGCTACTTTTCCTGAACAAGAAGAAGAGATATTCAATGATATTTCAGCCTGAGATTTCCAACCCTCCACCCAAGTGTTAAGAACAAGCTCAAGTCCTGATGAAGGATCCACACCCAAAAATACAATTCGGAGGTCCTTTCTCTCTATGAATGCTGCTCAACTGGTTATAAAATTACCAGAATCTTCTGTGTGTCCTTCAAATTTTCATTCTCTTCCCTTTTAGATGTTGCTTGCAATAACAAGCATTTGTGGTTTAAAAAGTGGAGAACTGGGAAGAATGCCTCAAATCATTTGTCACACCATCAGCAGCTTGAAGAAAATTTAAGTTCTATCACCGCAACACAACTCGCACAGCGACAGGGACAACCATGTGATTCAGTGCACTCTTTCAGTTACTTGCCTCCAGGACTCTTGTGGCCTTTGATTAGGAACACTTCATTTCTAATCAAAGGAACTGATTCAAATTAGGTCCCATAGTCCCCACACAAGAGACAAACAAGACTTTGCATCCCATCTTGGGCTCAAACAAGATCCAACCTGACAAGATAAGGCATTGCACCCCCACCTGGGCTTGCTCTAACACTTCATCTTAACCAAAAGGTCAAGATGGCTCTAATAATAAAAAAAATTGCATCAGCTAAAGCCTCGGTTTTACCTCACTGGCCTCCCTGATCCTTTACTCTACCCTGGCTTAGGCAAACCACCATTGCAGGCGTCAGCACACCCCTAGTGCAACAGACTAGGTTTGTCCCGTCTGATCGTGGTTTCACCCCTGCCAGATTATGAGTACTAAACCCATCAAAAGTAAGCAATCCCAACACACACCTGAAAATGGGTAGAGACCGCTGCTTACTGCACCAAGTCTAATAGGATTCTAGATTAAAAACACTGGAAAAAAACTCCAAAATACCTGACAGCACCCAGGGAGGCAGAAACAGAGCTAAATTTCAGGTCAGCGACCTTACAACAAAACGGGCAAGGCATTTTCTGATGAAAGGTCATTGTCCCGAAACGTCAACTCTCATTTCTCCCCCCCACCGTAGATGCTGACAGCCCTGCGGAGAACCAATTTCTGTTTTCATTCCATAATCCACCAGTTTTTCCTGCTGCTTTTGCAGATGATCCCAGGTTCAATTCCTCACTCTGGTCTCCTCCAGGACAGAAATGTGGACACTACAAAAAGGCTTCAGGCAGCTTTGTAGCAAGGGAAGTCTATATAAAAAAAGTCACTTGGAGGTGCCTCTATTGATTGCATCAGCCCAACGTAAAACTGCACATGCTCACTGCAAAGGCTGGCACCCCTCGGGAAAGGAGGCAAAAAAATGGGCACAGCTTGCACGAGCATAACAGTAGTGCACAGGTGACAGAGATGGGGATACCAAAGAAACAGAAATATAACTGGACTGGCCAAATAAACACTCTGGCTAGAAGAACAAGTCAGAGGCTTGATGTTCTGGAGTGACTCAACTTCTGATTCCCCAAAATAAGGCACAAGTCACGAGTGTGATGGAACATTGTCCCTTGCCTGGATGGGTGAAGCCCAACAACACTCATCCAGGCCAAAGCATCTGCTTGATCAGCACCCCATCCAGCATCTTAAACAGTCACAACATCGGCCACCTGGGCAAAATGGCAACAGGGTGCATCATACACCAGGCAGCAACTCCCAAGCCTGTGACTTCTACCATCCAGGCAGCAAAGGCATGGGGATACCAATACCTGCAAGTTCACACACCACAGTAATTTGAAATAACCGCTGTGTCAAAATCTTGGAACATCCTATCAGGCATAGAATTGTAGAATCCCTACAGTGCAGAAGGTGGCCATTTGGCCCACTCAGTCTGCACTGACTCTGTCAAAACATCTTACCCAGGCACATCTCTCTGCCCTATACCCGTAACCCCACACATTTATGTCATGAGCCCCCAATCTACACATCTTTGGACACTAAGGGAGGAAATGGCCAATCCACCTAACCTGCACGTCTTTATCTGTATGGGTTTCCTCCGGATGCTCTGCTTTCCTCCCACAGTCCACAGGACGAACATGCAAACTCCAAATGGACAGTCACCCAAGGCTGGAATTGAACCTGGGTCCCTAGCAGAGGCAGCAGTGCTCAATACTGTGCCACTCTATTACCATAGGAATATTTTCATCAAATGAACTGCAGTGGTTCACTATCATGTTCAAGAACAATTGATGCTGGCATTTATCAATGACAAACATGCTGTGAGGGAATACATTTTTAAATTTTTCCAAGCATGGTGCAGGAAATTATATTTACATGTGTATGCACTTAAGTATCCTTGCTGCCCCACTTTATTCTGCTATTTAATGGAAAATTACAGGGCAGGCAATGGTACATGATCAGATTCAGCCTAGGCACCTAAATCAAGGATAAGTTGTGACCTGGAATCCTACATTCTGCATAGCAATTCTGTGGCTCTTTACTCACCCACTGGACAGGCTTCGAACCTTCCACCCACACAGGTCCTGCACCACTTTAGGATACATAGTAGAGTCCCGAGATGTGTTGGTTGCACCCCAGAAAAACAAACCACCTGCGAGGCAAAGAAGAGGGGAAGATGACCTGAATTACTGACCAAAGGTAAAACAATATTCCACTGTTACAAATGATCTATCCCAAACTTGTAAAATATCAGAGGACTGTTTAAACAAGTTACCATTGGGCTGATACAGTCAGGAAGAGCTTGTCCAAATGCCTGTGCCCCAGGTCAATTGATGCTCAAAATGCATCAGAAAGAGCAATTGGTTGAAGAGCAAATATGCACTTATAAAGCATGGTTTAGACTCTCAGAGCATTGCAAAGTTCACCACAGTCAAGTGAATTACAAAAGTGAGTTATAATGACAATTACGTGGGCACACATCACAGCCAGTTTGTGGGCTGAAAGAGCCCAAAACATTAATGACTAGTTAATCCAACTGAACAATGTTTAGTTGAGGGTTGCATAGGCCTTCAAGAGTCCACAACATTATTTAAAGAGCAAAGAGGCCTAATGGTACTGGTGAGACTGGCACAGACACTACAGTTAGTGTGGCACAGTGGTTAGCACTGCTGCCTGACAGCTCCAGGAACCTGGGTTCAATTCCTGGCTTGGGTAAATGTCTGTGTGGAGTTTGCATGTTCTCCCCATGTCTGGGTGGGTTTCCTCCCGGTGCTCTGGTTCCTTCCCACCACTCCCCCCCGACATAATCCAAAGATGTGCGGGTTAGGTTGATTGACCATGCTAAATTGTCCCTTACTGTCAGGGGGATTAGTGGGGTATATACGTGGAATTACAGAGATAGGGCCTGGGCGGGATTGCTGTCGGTGCAGACTGAATGGGCTGAACAGCCTCCTCGTGCATTGTAGGGTTTCTATGATTTCAGCATTCTTTATGCTGTAACAATTCTGTGCCAATACTCAGTACTATGCTGCACACGCTAAAGTCTTGTGGCAGAATTGAAACCCTCAAGTCTACATTCAAACAGTTACGACTGAGAAGAGGATACATTAACCACAACTGAGGGCTGGGGTGCCATAATCGTGAGCAAGAAGTTCTATTTCAATGTCACACTTTCACATGCTGAATTGAAACTGGGATAATCCACCTGGGATAGCACCCCTTTGCAAATAAAATCAGCATTGAGGCCCCAGAATGAGGCTAGACATCTGTAAGGAAAGGCAAGCACATCAAGCTCAGCCAACAGGTGAGAGGGGTAGTAATACCGGTCCTGGTCATATTAATGAAATTTCATTGCCAGCAACTCATACTTCACAACTAGTTCACAAGAATACAGCGAAGATGTGTACTACTAACCCATTTCATTCACTGCAAATGAGCAGGTGTTCCCTGCACAGATCTGTACAGCACCTCGACCAGGGAAGTCAAACAGCTTAACAAGCCGCGGCACCATTTCATCCTTCTGTTCCGTGTGTCCGAGGCGGCCATATCCTCCAAATCCCCAAGTAAATACCCTCTTCTGTGAATCAAGAGCAATCTGGGAAATGCAAGAAGACAAATGGATCACACACTTTCAACATTGCAAAGCTGCTGAACCACCTGCACACTCATGAATTCACCAGAGGTGTACATTGGACCAGCCATCAGGGAGGTCTCTTGTAGTCACGACTGATATGGGCAGTAGTCAGGAAGCAGCAGTTAGAAAAGATCAGGTGCCATAAGTTCCCAAGAGTCACGTGTAATCTGAAACGTTAAATCTGTTTAGCTCTCCACAGGTGCTGCCAGATCTGCTGACATTTTCCAGCATTTTGTTTTTATTTCAGATTTCCAGCAATATCCACAATATTTCACTTTATTCAGGTGGCACGATGTTCAGGGAAGACCCAATTAAACAGGAGAATGGAATTACAAACTCAGCCTAGGAAGAGATCATACAAATATCTCCCACCCAAAATTAGAAATTTAGGCAAAATCTGTAAAAAAAAAAAGAGGAAATAAATTCTCCTTAAAAACAGGAGGGTAGGGAATGTATCTACTTGACTGCAGAGAGCTGGGGTTTACTGCCATAAAAAGGGCATTGTTGTAATTTACTGCTCATCTGTATGGTCCGGGAAGAGGTGGCAGGGAACGCCTTGAACTCTCCGAATTCAATACATTTCTAAGTCCACAATGTGAGGGATCAGAAGGAGGCTTCCAAGTGCATGCTGGCCTTGTCCTTAGAAAGGTGGTTACGGACTTGGGGGGGGGGGGCAGAGGGGAGGGATGTATCCTGCCTGGAATGGGGAGGTGAGGTCCCTGATAAAGAGCCAGTGTTGCCCTGTCTTCTTTTCAGCACAACTTCCACAAAATATCCAGCGAAACATTTGTCCTTTGAAGACAAAGGGAAAAGTAAGAAAATAATTCTCTATAATCCCACCCTCCACACAAATAAATCTCTTTAAAAACAGCATCATTTGTTTTGTTTCCACGAGAAGGGCATCTTCCTTAGAAAGATTTCAGATTGACTGATGTTGCTCTCAAATTGATGCCATTATTGGTATGGAGAATGAGATTAAAAGTGTACAGGTTAGGTTGTCAAGACAGAACTGAGCACAAATTCTCTCTTCAATACCGTGTGATTCGCTCCACAGGCCACTTCACGGACAACAACATTTGGCACTGGTAAGATCTGACCATCTTTTGTCTTCTCCAGGAAGATCGCTACACGCCGCGGCACCACCTCGCAGTCAAATTCAATTCTCTGGGCACGGGCAATGAACTTCCCATCAGAGTTGTGCCCTGTTTGAAAACAGCAATTAAAATAGAATTTTACAGCATGTTTTACATAGAAAATAGGAAGAGGCAGCCATTCCGCCCTTCAAGCCTGCTCTGCCATGTATTATCATCCAACTCAATAGCCTTCCCTCCCACGTCGTTTGATCTCTTTGCCTCAAGGCCTATACCTAACTGCTTCTTGAAAACATACGATGTTTTGGCCTCAACTACATTGTGGTAGTGAAGGTTGACCACTCTTTGGGTGAAGAAATTTCACCTCATCTCTGACCTAAAATGGTCCACCCTATATCTTCTGACTTTGACCCCTGATTCTGGACACACCCACCATTGGGAACATCCTTCTTGCATCTATCTTGTCTGGTCCTGTTAGAATTTTATAGGTTTCTATGAGATTCCCCCTCATTCCTCTGAACTCCAGTGAATACAAGCCTGACTCAATCTCTCCTCATCCATCCTATGGATCAGTCTTGTAAACTGAGCAAGAAAACCCTGCCTCAGAAAAGGAGGCCAAAACTGCACACAATGTTCCAGGTGTGGCCTTACCAAGGTCCTGTATTAATGCAGCAAGACATCCCTGCTTCTGCATTTGAATCTTCCAGCTATGAAGGCCAACATACCATTTTTCAAACTTTTATTACTGCCTACTGCACTAGCATGCTTATCTTCAGGTCTTGTTGTACATTCCTCCGTCTCATTTTATAGCCAGATGATAATCTGTCTTCTTGTTTTAGCTACCAAAGTGGATATCTTCACATTTATCTTATAGTGCATCGGCTATTCATTCAAACTTGTCCAACTCACATTGAAGGATCTCTGCATCCTCCTTACAGCTCATACTCCCACCCAGCTTTGTTTCTGTGCTATTTGGCCCAAAAGGCCTATGCCAGCCCCAATCTAGGTTAGTTCAACCCCCCCCCCCCCCAACAGCATACCCTTCTCTTCCTTGCTGCCTCGTGCACAAGTCCAAATGTATCAATGCATTTTTCCCATAAAGGGGAAATTTCCACATTCTTACTGTACTTTTGGTAAGCAGATTTCTCGTAGTGTTTATTAACCATCTTACATAGGACATTAGAATTGCTAGGCAATTCAGCCCTTTTGCACCTGATGTACCATTTAACACGATCACGGCTGGTGTAGAAACATAGGATCTGAATTTTGGGCTCCCCTATTGATAGAACTGCTTCGTTATTTTAACAAAATAGAGATTTTAAATATTCATCCCATTGAAACAACCCATAATTTAGAAGTCAGCACAATGTTGAGAGTTTTTCTCCTCCCCCAAAATACGATGCAAGGACCACCAGCACAATGTGCTAAATACATTGTAAACCAAGCAGTGAAATTAGATTAGAGGAACAGCAGGAATCAAAGAGCACTATACATATCCCACAGTGTCTGAAATGAAGTTTTAGCTATTTCTCCAGCTCCATTCTGACACAGTAGAAGACGAAAAAACTGGCAGAAAAAAGTCTTGGTTAATATATATTTAGGTTTTGATTATGAATCTGGTTACCATTATCCAAATCACATTTCCTTCAACCCAATGTTTTAACCAGAGGTGCTCACACAGTCACCACTTTCTCCTCTTGCCTCCACAGCCCAGTTCTTCTTCTTCCCCCCCACCCCCAGCTTAGCTAGTGACACGTGCTAGGACATTGTTAGAAGGACCCTGTGTGTGCGTAGGAGCTCAAGACAGCAATTGCTGGGAGGCATCATTGCCTGTCTCGCTTAAAAGTCATACACGTATCGTTTCCAGCAGAAGGTACTGGATGATGATCAAGCTCCTCCAGTAAGGACAATGAGAATATGCTTATTGATACAGATCAGCTAACACATTACAAGGATCAAGCCATAGACTTTTATGTCTGTTTGGTTACAACCCACATTTTACCAGCAGAGATATCAGGGAGGTTGCATTTATTGCCTCTCTGCTGCACAAACCATGTAAGCATCTCTGGCTCTAACACAAAGTAAATGTGTCTTTCTCTTGCACTGAAGGACAATGGAACAGGCCATTCAACCTCTCAATCAGATCTTGGTTGATCTGCACCACAAGTCCGTTTTCCTACCTTTGCTTCATACCATTTACAAGATGCAGTGCAGCAGCTCGCCAGGGCTCTTTCGACAGCACCTTCCAAACCCACGAACTCTACCACCTAGAAGAACAAGGGCAGCAGACGCATGGAAACACCACCACCTGCAAGTCCCCCTCCAAGCCACACTATCCTGACTGGCATTATAAATCGCCATTCCTTCACTGTCACTGTCCCTAAGCGCAGTGTGGGTGAACCTACACCACACAGGCTGCAGCAGTTCAAGGCGGCAACTCACCACCACCTTCTCAGGAACAATTTCGGATTGGGCAATGAATGCTGGCCTTGCCAGCGATGCTCACATCCCAAGAAGTAGTAAAAAATTTGATACCTTTACTAAACAAAAAAAAAGCAGCATCAAGTCCCAAATTTCTAATACCGAAAAACATGTTTCCTATTTAATGCACACATTCCAAAAAGGACAAATACATAAAAGGTACGGTACAGCACAGCAACAAGCCATTCAGCAGTGTGTTTGCTACAGGCAAGCCAGCCAATTATTACACGTAAAAAAGTGTACAAAGTTTTCATGAGAATAGTTCTTGGGATGAGGAACTTCAGCTGTGCAGCTAGATGGGAACTGGGGGAGATGAGATTTGATAGAAGGTGTTCAAAATCATGAGTAGTCTGGACAAAGTAGATTAAGGGAAGCAGTTCCCATGGATGGAAGGATTGAGAGCAGATTGAAGGTAGTTGGCAAAAGCAGCAACGGTGACATAGAGGAGGAGCTTTTTTTCAAAAAAAAAACTGAGGGGTTAAAGTCTGGAATGCACTACTTGACTGTGTGAAGGAGGCAGGTTCAGTTGTGACATTCAAGAAGAAATTGGATTGTTATCTGAAAAGGAAGAAAATGTAGGGCTATGGGGATAAAGGTGGGATAGTGACGCCAGGTGAATTACTTCTTTGGAGTGCCAGCACAGGCATGATGAGTGGATTGGCCTCCTTCTGTACTGTAACCATGCTCATAACTGTGAATTTCCCTGTTTCTTGAAATATTTTTAATTTTCTGAAATTACAGCTAGAGCAGAATTCAACAGAAAAACTGAATGCTATCACTGGAGCTTTCCTGCAACTGTCAGGGACAAGTTGAAACAGGCCAATGATAAGGAAGGCACATTGCTCATTTGTATGACCAGGCAGAGGGCTCTGCCCACGGTCAGACACACACACACAAAAAAACAAAGTTGTAATAAACAAAAGACCTGGCTGTACTGAAAAATACACCAGTGCATCCTCATTTATATTATATGCTGTCTCCAGCACCAGCACTGTTCCGCGCAGGAGAGGGAGGAGTGGGGAGATAAGCAATCCTTTAGGCTCCCCTGGTCCTTTGGAGATGAGAAAACACATTCCAAGCTCAAAACTAAATGGAATCCTGTTCCAGCTCATTAAACTGCACTTCATGAAACTCTCAGCCACACAGATCAAGGAGATGAACGTTAACACCAGATAACGACTCTAATAGTCTCAATCTGCCACTGATCTTAGACACTGGTCATGTGTGAAACACTCATTAAAAGCAGTTAATGATTCCTTCGCAAGTTTGTTTTTGAACGTGGGCAACCCGCTCTTCGCTGCAGTAGTGGGTGATGTTCACCAAGTGGAAGAGGAAACACACAGGCCAACAATGTGCAACATATTAATAAATTGAACTGCTTTATCGCAGTGCTAGCTTTCACACTGAAAATCATTCCGGGGTCAAGTGCTGTAATCTTGGAAGCAACTGAAATAGCAGTTCTCTCGCTCCCTTTCCCCTCAACACCGAATGGGAGATTCATGAAAAAATCAAAGTTAGTGGACCCAAAAAGTGACAAGATTTATAAGACTCGAGACGGATATATTTTTTGCCCCCCTTATCCTGTTGGAGTAGAACAGAGACAAAGGCCAGAATTGGGACAGGAGAGACTCACAGCAGAATTCTCCGTTGGCATCAGATGGGACTTTACGAGCCTTGCTCAAGTGAGATCGTAAAATCCTGGCCAAAGTTGTGAAATGGGGGAGCAACTGAAAAAGTTAAATTTCTACGTGGAGTGCAGCCGTGAAAGGGAGGGGAATAAATGTTCTAAATAACTAAGGTGTGGAGATGCTGGAGTTGGACTGGGGTGGGCACAGTAAGAAGTCTCACAACATCAGGCTAAAGTCCAACAGAGCTGCGCCTTCACTCCGAAAGCTCCAAATGAACCTGTTGGACTTTAACCTGGTGTTGAGAATTCTTCCTAAATGCCTAAAGCAAATTACTCAACCAATGTGTGAGGTAAGGACAAGCTGAAAACAAAAATACAAAAAATTCTTAATTGTAGCTTGATATCATGTTTGATACCTGGCTCTCAGGTTAAGGCACGAGTTAAAGGCTTATGAGAGCAGGACCTTCCTTTCTTCTTCTCCCCCACAGACAGCAGCACATGTCAACCTTTTCTTCAACTTCTTAATCTCACAATAAAGTTGCAGCTCAGCCTGGGAGCATGGCATACTTCAGGAGGAGTTTGTGGTTCTGTAAATCACGCTCAGCAAATCGGAACAAGGCTCAAGATCAGTGGTGGACAGCACTAGGGGATTGTTTACATCCACCTGAAAGATATGCTTTAACAATACATCTGAAAGACAGCACCCCTCTCTGACAGTGCAACATTCCCACAGTACTGTACGAGGATGTCAGGGGCTCAAGTCCCTGGACCTACAAGCCAAGCCTGGGATCAAATCACTTTGATGACACAAGTAGACCTATATCTGCATTCCTTAAATCTTACAGAAAAGGGAGACCCTTTTAAATAACTCCTCCATATCTTCCATCTTTCAAATACTCAGAAACAATGCCAGCACCTTTTATTAGTGGAAAGTGGATGGTGGCACAGTGGCTAGCATTGCTGCCTTGCAGCACCAGGGAACCAGGTTCAATTCCGACCTCGGGTGACTGTGTGGAGTTTGCATGTTCTCCCTGTGTCTGGGTGGGTTTCCTCCCACAGTCCAAAGATATGCGAGTTAGTTTGATTGATCATGTTAATCGTCACTTAGTGTCAGGGGGAGCTAGTGAGGGTAAATACTGGGTGTTATAGGAATAGAGCCTGGATAGGATTGTAGTCGGCACGAAGCTGATGGGCAGAATGGCCTCCTCCTGCACTTTAGGGATTCTATTGACTAAAAAGTCAACATACACAAAAAAAACTTTAAAAAGGAGATAACACAGATGGTTGATATGGGTCATGCAGTGGATGTGGTGTACGTGGACTTTCAAAGGTGTTCAATAAATTGGCTTGTTAATCAAGTTGAAGCCCATGGAATAAAAATAAAGGGACAATGGCAGCATGGATACCAAGCTGTGAGTGAAAAACAGCAGAGAGTAGTGATGAAGTTTCTTTTTGGGCTGCTGGAAAGTATAGAATGGGATTCCCCAGGGGTTAGTATGAGGACCACTGCTTTTATCAACATTAACGGCTAGATTTGGGTGGGTGCAGAGCACAATTTCAAAAAGTGCAGATGACTAAAATTTGTATCATTAACTGTGAGGATAGCACTAAACTACAAAGGTTATTGACAGGCTGATGGAAAAGATAGAGTGGCAGGTAAAATTAATGCAAAGTGATACAGTACAGAAGGAAGAATGAGGAGAGCCAATGTAAACTTAAGAGTACAATTCTAGAGGGATGCAAGAGCACAGGGATTGGGTGGGGGGGGGGGGGGGGGGGGTGGTAGTGGTATATGTGCATAAATCATTGAAGGTAGCAAGGTAGTTAGAGTTAGCAGTTAATAAAGCATACAAGGCCCTGGGCTTTGTAAATACAGGCAGAGTTCAAGAATAAGAAAGATATGGTAAAGCTTTATAAAACACTGGTTCCACCTCATCTGGAGTAGTGTGTCCAATGTTGGGCACCAGACTTTAGGAAGAATGTGAGGGCATTAGAGATGGTGCTGGAAAGATTTAGATTCCTGTGATGAGTGATTTTAGCTACATAGATACACCAAAGAAGCTTGGCTCTTCTCTTTGGAAAAGATTGAGAGTAGAGGCATCCAGAGTCATGAACGATCAAAGCAGAATAGATAGAGAGAAACCGTTTCTGTTGGCTGAAAAATCAAGAAACAGAGCACACCAGCTTAAGGGATTAACAAAAGAATCAACTGTGACATGAGGAAAAACAAGAAATGTAGCACATAGCTAGGATTTGGAATGCTGTGACTGCGAACGTGATGGAGGTGGACTTGATCGAAGCCTTGAAGGAGAATTAGATAATTGACTAAAATGAGAAAATTTGTAGGCTCCAAAGAAAATATGAGTGGCTCTTCCAGAAGGCCAGCATTTACATGGCAGAGTGAATGGCTTCCTTCTGTGCCATAACCAGTCTATGATTCCGTTCTTCTAGAACGGACAGTTGAACATGCTGCATTAATCAAAAGGGTGCATCAGACTCCATTTAAAAATTGGCAATAAGGTATTGAGCAAAAAAAAACTTGGATTTACATTATCCCCAAGACCTCTGGTCATCTCAAAGCACTTCACAACCACTAAATTCCTTTAGAAGTGCATTTATGCATACTGGCAAACGCACCAGTCAACTCACACAGTGGAGACAACGCCTCATACACAGCATGGGATGATCAATCAATTTGCAGGCTTTTTGTATGCAAACATACAAGCGGGCTGAGGTGTGCAGTAATGGGATGGCATTTGAAGAAAGATCAAGTGCCAATACACATTGGACGCAGTTTTTCAGCCACACTTGTCCCAAGGCTGGAAAATCCCAGAGATCAATAGACCTTTGCTTGGTCCGAGTCCCACCCACTACAATTCCCGTGGTGGGTGGGACTCAAAAATTCCACCCATTATGTTTTAAAAAAAAACCACATGTACATACATACCAAGCTGGCCATACTCTGGATGACCGAAAGAATACAGGTTCCCTTTGCAGTCAGCAATCATACTGAATTCTGCACCACAGGCAATTTTTACAATTGGCTGGCCATTGTACATTATCTGGAAAAAAAAAGTGACAAGAGCATAAACAAGGTAACTGATTGATCCACTGGTTGGTCGCACAATTTTCAGTATATAAAAGGAAGATTACAGTAGCACTGTTTCAAAAAGTGCACTAAATGAATTTATTTTTCTATGTTCCTGATAGTCTATCCGGTTGTTCTGTGAATCAGGGAACAAAACACATTTTATTTGATCGCAAAAATAATTTGCTTTGACAATAACTGCATCTTCAGTCACACCCTTAATCATAGCTTACTATGTAGCACAGGCTGCTATGACGCAAATATATACATATATGAACTTTGCTTAACCCTTCCCATAACTTTTGCAAGCAACACTTGTACAAAAATATTTGGGGGAAAAATGTGCTGAGAAGTTAACAAAAAAACTAAAATTAGGCAAGCAAAGGAAGGTCAAAACAAACCTTTAAAAACCTCTGTTTTGTGGATCAATTTAGGATATTGTACTTTTCCAACTGCCCATTCAATATTACCTAGCTTCAGTTCAAAAGATGATAAAGATACTGAACATAAAATGTTGCCTAGCAGCACAAGGTGCAGGGCACTGATGTTTTCAAATACAAAAAGATCTACAGTGCTTCTGTTCTAAGCCAGCAGCACATCAATACTACTACTAATGCCTGAAAATTGTTAATGCCACTGGCTTTACTGTTCATTAACCTAATGTAATGGGACATGAAATGGCAGTATTTCAATACAGATGTTAAGTAGATACTATGTTGCTGCTACTGCAATGCCTGTAAAAACTACAAAATAAAAACACACACATTCAAGAGGGGAACAGAATAAGTAAAAAGGCAAGAGAAAGGTTCAGTCTTAGCTTGGAAATGCATACGTGAACATGGAGAGGCCAACATCAGGTACGGCTGCCATGTCACAGTACAACAGCCCTGTTAACATTCAATAAACACATTAAGTGTGGTTCACTTGAGCAAGTTTCCATAGCGCTTCTAATATCTAGGGAATCAGTGCAAGCCCAACATTAAAAAGAGAGAAAATAGGATATAGTGAGCAAAGACTGGATAATATTCATCAGGAAGAGATTTGGTCAGGTTGATTGGGGCTTGGTTTACCTGTGAAGGGCAGGGTTCTGCTTCAGTCTGATTTCCGAGGCCAAGCTGTCCCATTTTGTTTTCACCAAAGGCAAAAACGGTTCCATTTTCTAGACACAGTTAAAAGTTAAGGCAACTTAGTAATTATGAAAAGAAAATCGGTCTTCAATGAAGGGAATTAACAGGATTATAAGCAGCATCATGACAGACATTCATGAATAGCTATGTACTGGATATAGTCAGCTTATCAAGAACTGGTACGATTTTACAGAGCTCCCCGTGCTCATATTATTCATTTAGAACACCAGCATTGAAACTGATGACTTGCTTAGGATTGTTTTTCATCAGATCCACCACTCTTCAACTTATCTTCTGGTCATTATAATTCATGAATTATAGAATCCCTACAGTGCAGAAGGTGGTCAATCAGCCCATCCAGTCTGCACCAACTCGCCGACAGGACATCTCGTCTTATTCAGACCCACTCCCTGCAACCCCATATTTACCCTGCTAATTTCCCTAATCTACACACCTTAAGACACAATGGGGCAATTTAGGATGGCCAATCCACTTAACCTACGCCTCTTTGGAGTGTGGGAGGAAACCGGAGCACCCGGAGGAAACTCATGCAGACACGGGGAGAACGCGCAAACTCTACACAGATAAGATGTGGAGATGCCGGTGTTGGAATGGGCTAGATAAGATGGGAGGTCACACGACAGCAGGTTATGGTCCGACAGGTTTATTCCAGAGTGCTGTGCCTTAGTCAGGTGAAGTCTTACGATTTCAAATAAAAATTGTTGGACTGTAACCTGGTGCCATGCGACCTTTCATTTTGTCCACACAGTGACCCAAGGCCAGAAGTGACCCAGGTCCCTGGTGCTGTGAGGCAGCAGTACTAACCACTGCACCACCGAGAACTTACACCCAGCAGCATACAAATAGGGCTCGCATTATATTTTTGAGCTTTGGGAGGACAAGGACGAGGGACGAGAACAATGGCCGAGCTATGACCTATACATTCGAGAGAAAGAGAAAAAGAAAAAGCAGGCAAGTACCCCGCTTATGACACTTTTGTCAAGTAAATTCTGCTGGCAATGAACTGTCTGACATCAGGTAATGAGAAAATGGAGGACAACTGAACCGCTAATCTTTATTTCGATGTCTGGGGCTTTACAGAAAAGGCACCTAAACACCAACAGCAGTCAAACTATGCTGTAGCACAGCTTAGCCCCTTCAGGAACAGAGGAATAAAAAACAAAAACGCTTGTTTTGCAGCAACAGGGCAATTAGTTTTTGAATACATTCGACTGCAGCCAAGTCAGAATCACTCCCTTTTCTTGTCTACCAGCAGGGAAGAAATCAGAATACAGATACAATTAAACAGCCGTTATTCTGATCCAAGGTTATGCGATTAGGATAGATACTAATTTACACAGTGACAACTGGCAAGCATTTTGAAAACTTTCCTATGTTACATTGTCCAGTACAGATTAAAAAGGTTCACAAGGGTAACTCCCTTAGTATATTTGTTATTTAAAATGCTATAACAGCTGTTGCACGTGCAGTTACAAATCATTTTCAGTTTTTCATACAAAACCCTCTGCCTAATGGCTCAGTGAATTACCAAAGGTTCCGATGAGACCCATAAGGTCCAGGTCTTATCCCTGGCCCCTGCAAGTCACTCTGACCACTGTACGCTTTTCAACAGAAATCATTGGTAAGCAGCCAAATATTTTCCATCTCATTGGCTGGGAGTAGGGGGGCCAATTGTAGCATCTATTGGCTGATTCAGCAAAGTACTAGAACCTTTTGGCTAATTGACCTGCATTTGTATTAATAACCCTACAGAGTTCTGAAACTAAAAGCTACGCCAAGCACAGAACAAGAAAAAAAAAACACACATGCCCAGGCACAGCCCTGAAACCTCAAGAGAAGATAACTAAATAGGTAAGTTTGGTAGACTTTCGTGTGTTCCACATCAGATATCAGAACTGTTGCTTGCAGGGAAATGTATAGATGAAAAGCTTGCACCATAGCACCCAGAAGACAGCCAGCCACTTCAATGAACAGGAAATTAAACACATGGATCTGGCAACAATCAGCCAAGGGACCCCCACATCAAGTGCTCTGCTTCATTTCCTCTCGAATAAAATGGACACCATTGAGCTCTGTACTGGAGCCTTTCAACTTTAAGCTCCAGTGGTAGATTTTAAAACCCACAAGATTTAAATTCAATCAAATAGGATTAGGCAGAAGTTCGCCATGCAGAAGATGAAAAAAAAACATCTGAAAGTCTTAGCAAGCAATGTTACAGATCTAAACACCCAATTAAAAGCATGTTTAGCATGACCGTTACACAGAATTTCCTCCTGCTACCTCAAGGCCTAAATCTATTTCAATGTGTTTTCTGTTCTTGCACCAGCATCACACCAGAGACACTTTTGAGAATGTGGGCATTCTACTTCAAGACCCCTCGTGTGTCTGGGAAGGGGCAGTCTAGAGTCCTATAACTTGTAACTTTAAAATTGCCATGTATCTTTAAAAGTTATCCAAGTGCAGAGGGAAGAGGCAAAATGCTTCACTGTCACTAGTAACAAATTTGGCCTCGTTGGAAGGATGGAACAGCTGCCACTGCTCAGAATGTTCTGTAATCCCCTTTGTATGTTGATGCTGCACTTATTAAACACCATACAATGCAGTTGCTACTTTTCAGCAAAGAGTACTTTAAATGACATCTTAATATTGTTTCTTTGCTTTATGATAATACTATATATAGACAATTATTTATAATTCTGGTGCAAAAAAGCCTTCAATATTCTAGAATTTGAAGGTGACTAGTGAGTTTAGATACTGAAATTTCTATGAGCAGTTCTAGTAGAAGAGCAAGTTTTAGGCATATATTAAATACTAGCCTTATCTGGAATACAGCAATCTTCCCCAAGGAATAACGCCACGTGCTTTACTGCAAAATACAATCATTACTCATTATAAATGTTATAATAAAAAGGTCCACTTTTCAGGCTTCCCACATGCTCTGGTAGTTACCTGTTAAACAGAGACTGTGATTACGTCCGCAAGCTCCTGCAACTATTGTTTGCTCTTTGAGGGCCTCAATGAGTTTAGGGACCTCTCCGCGCTTTGTGTCACCGTGTCCAAGCTGACCTTTCTCCCCTCGACCTAAGAGAAGGGAAAATAAGGATAAAGAACACATAAAGGATAGCCTCTAGCACACAGGGTACGCGACATTTAACGCAGTCAGCGGAGGTTGTGGTTGTCAGTTTGGTAAGTACCATGTTGCCCCCTCTTCGCGAAGGCCAGTCAAGCACTTAACTGGGTAGAGGTGGGGCTTCCCCAGGGTCAAAGGGTCTCAGAGGTGGAAGTCCCACTTTTCATTGCTTGATAGTGCCACCAAGGAGGCAGCGGCTGCTGCAGGTCCTACAACTACCTAAAGCTAAGCACTGCCACGGACCCAGGCACAGGTGGGTGATAGTACAAGGGGGGGGGTTCACAAGGGAGGAGCGGGTGCAGGGAGTGTGTATGTAGGGCAGGTTGGCTCACAGTGGGGCCCCTCCTTTCCAATGCCAGGTCAGTGCCTTTAGCAGGAAGGCTGCCCATGAATTATGGAGACAAAAAAAAACTAGGGGCATAAATACAAGATGGACACTAATAAGTCAGATAAGTAATTTAGGAGAAACCTAGAGACTGATTAGAATGGGAACTCACTGCAAATAATTGAGGACTGTAGCACTGATTAATTTAGTCAGACTCGAGTTTTCCAGCTCATCTGTGTCAGTCAACACGTCCATTCTAACCCCCTTTTCTATATGTAGCCTTGTACATTATGGCGTTTCAAGCACTCAACTAAATGTTTCTTAAACTGCAGCTTTATAAAACCCTGGTCAGACCCCACTTGGAGTACTGTGCGCAATTCTGGTCACCTCGTTACAAGAAAGATGTGGAAGCTATTGAAAGGGTGCAGAGGAGATTTACAAGGTTGTTGCCTGGATTGGGTGGCATGCCTTACGAGGATAGGTTGAGGGAGCTAGGTCTTTTTTCCTCTGGAGAGATGAAGGATGAGAGGTGACCTGATAGTGGGTCATATGATGTTGAGGAGTATAGATCAGGTGGATTCTCAGAGGCTATTTCCCAGGGCTGAAATGGTCACTACGAGAGGACACAGGTTTAAGGTGCTGGGGAGTAGGTACAGAGGAGATGTCAGGGGTAAGTTTTTCACTCAGAGGGTGGTGGGTGAGTGGAATTGGCTGCTGTCAGTGGTGGTGGAGGTGAACTCATTGGGGTCTTTTAAGAGACTTCTGGATGAGTACATGGGATTGAGGGTTATAGGTAGGCCTAGTTGGTAGGGGTATGATCAGCACAACTTGTGGGCCGAAGGGCCTGTTTGTGCTGTAGTTTTCTATGTTCTATTAAACAGAGGGTTCCTGGCTTTACCATCTTTTCAGGTAGTGAATTCCTGTTTTTCCCTCAAGTAGCCTATACATTCCCTTCTCATTACCTTAAATCTACGTCCCCTAGTTATTGGCCCTTCTATGAAGGGGAAAAGTTTTGTTTCTATCTACGACTTTCATAATGTTGTACACCTTGACCAGGTTCTCCCCCCCACCCCTCAGCCTTCTCTGCTCCAAGGAAAACAACATCAGTCTAACCAGCCTCTCTTCATAGCTGAAAGGTTCCTGCCCAGGCAACATCTTGTGAATCTCGCCTGCACTTTTCCTAGTGCAATCACTAGAAAGCATAAGAAAGAAGAGTAGAGGGCCATGCTCTCAGGGCTAGATGAAAAGAGCTGGGAGGAGGCTCATGAGGAGTACAAATACAAGTATGGACCATTTGGGTCAAACAATCCATTTCAGTGCTGCAAATTCCACACATGCCAGGTTGAACAGCAAGATGGAGGAATGAAGAATTCAACTTCTTCCAAATAAGAAGTTGAGTCTTTCAGGATAAGTCATTTTCAGCTTTTAAAGAGGTAGTTAAATGCTACAAGTGCATTTGAATGCAAACTTGATAAGTAAATTTGTGTCAGTCAGTTGCTGGCAGCTGATTCAAGTGCTAAAAGATAGAAGCTCAATCCAGCTACGCTGCTCTTACAAAATCTCTCTCATTCTACATCTGGCTACTCACCCCAGCTCCAAATCTTCCCTTCTGTTGTAATGATGAGATTGTGAGCAGCACATGATCCTGATGACACCGTCCGTACCCGTATTCCTGAGAGACATCCATAACGATTTGGACCCCACAGATTCTGCCCCAGGTTTCGATATGCAGCTGAAACAATTAAAGCGAGCTTAGCTACAAGCTATTGCCAAACACATTAAAATAAAAACACAACACAACATAATTGCCTGTCTGACATTTTGTTCACTTGTCCATCACAAACAGAAAATTGCTGGCTCTGTGATTACAATAATTAACAGACTTGGGTAAACATGTGATCACCAAAGTTGCACCTCAAAATAAAAATCTACCATATTACTACTGATTGAGAATCAATGTACATACTGTAAATAAAATGGTTATCTAATAAAAAGTCAACAGAAGACCACCACTACATAAGTCTATTTGATAATTTGTAATATTTAACTCCAAAAATCACTGATAAGTATACAGACGCAATTCAAATTAAGCAATTTAATGAAATGGATTCTTATAGAAGTCTCAGCTCTAAAATTCAGTAGTTATTGGAGGCTTGTATCATTCACAGTTAGAACTTAAGTGCAAGTAGGAACAATTTGAGGCACATGGGGGCCAACTTCAACAGCCCTGTAAACGGCAGAGGGATCACAATATGCAATTAGCCTGTGCCCACTGATGTTCCATCACGATCAATGTCTTGCTGCCTGCTCACTTCAAATGATTTCAGCCTCAAGCCAGCAGCAGCCACACTATTGACAGGCTGCCTATATCAACAGGGGGCCAATAGCATGAGTAGCTAGCACCACCTAAAACTAGCATTGGTGTTTGAAGCAGGTGCAGACAGTTACCCAGGAAACATTGAAAAACGTCACAGCATAGCTCCCAAGGTTTCTGGATGCTGAACAAGCAGTCCTAGTTGAGGAGATGGGAAGAAGAGGACATGTCCTGTATCCACAGGGGTCCAGGGGGCCCTCAACACATGCTCAGAACACTCAAAATTGCCATGGAGGTTTATGCCAGAAGCCTGGCCGAGGACCTGGGTGTGGTACCACAAACAGTCCAAATGACTCAGTAGTTAAGATCAGTAGATTCAACTTCAAATGCCACAGCCTATCAACTGCACTACTGACCTTGGGCACCTCTGAACTACACCAAAACTATCAAATCAGGGCTCATATGTAACACTCTTTTTTTCATAGAAAAGAGGTGTTTTATTATACATATTTCGACAGTTTCCTGGACAGGATGTTCGTATCCATCAGCTCGATCTACTTCAGCACCAGTTTCTTCACCTGGTGGTTTGCTTAAGCCACTTCCTCCTTCACTGTGCAGTTCCATCAGTTTCCTCAATTCAAACTTGGGTTTCTTTAACATTCTGACTTTTTGAACAGACATCATGGAGAGGGTAAATGACTGGCAAGCTTTCTCAATGTCCTTACCAATGCTGTGAAAAGTCTGACAACACCAGGTTTTAGTCCAACCTATTTATTTGATAATATACTCACAAGCTTTCGGGTTAGTCCCTTACCAATGCTGCCAGGGATCAACTTGTTGACAATCCCCTTGAGATCATTGGTTTGCACTTTGCGAGTCAAGATCTCCACCATCTTCTTGTGGATCATGCGGACCTGCTGGTGTTGCGTGTATGAAGTTTACGAATCTGGTTGGTGTGCTTCTTTGTGAATCCTACACAAGAGGCGCAGCAAGTATCCATCTGTGGTTTTGACATCAATATGGGTTTCAATCATGGTCTGCCATTTTTTAACCACAGAGCACATCTTATTACATGTTAAGTCCATGCCATAAAAAGTTGGTCAGTTTTTGCTCTGAATGTCCTCCACAATCAGTTTAAATTTGCAAAAGGCCACTTTCATCGTTCTGCAAATCAGCAAGACTCACCTCAAATACATGGTCTTTCAAGCCTTCTGATGTGATCTTAGTTCCTGGTGTCCTGGTAACCAAGGTTTTGCCCAGGTTTCTAATGTTAAACATCCCTGGAGCCTTAACATCATCCCACTCCTTCTTGGAGAGGGGTCCACATCTTCTTGGGCCCTTTTTTGCCTCCTTTGGTCAGCCTCTTGTTTTTACCGACTACCATGTTGCTCAGTAATGTTCATACGCTTGATGATTACTGGAAGTGTCACACCCACATCCTCACTGTTGCACACACTGCTGGTTATTCAAGCATGACAGTCCTATCAGGCAAACAGATTCCAAAACATCCAGTGGCACACTTCCCTCTCTGAAGAGAAAGTTATACACAGCCAGAAGTAGCAGCAAGTTGGAGGTGAACCTGCACGTCTGAGCTGTCATGCAGTAGAAACACTGGCTTTTATTGGTATGGCCATTGCTGAGGCTGCAGCCAAATGACGGGGATGAAATCACTGATAATGACAGTATCCTCATATCTTATCCAAAGATTGGTGTCTTTCAAGGGACAGCTTGCTGCCATCGTGGTTGTGGATTAGTCTGCAAAGAGTCGCATCTGTCCTCCAACAGGTTAATTCAGATAGCTGAGATGGCACCCAAGGATAGTGGATTTACTCTCACCATTGCTTATTAGGCAACCCAGGCAGCCGCTGCCTATATAGAAGTGGTGCAGTCCTAAGCCAGGCATTTCAGATTTCCCTCCAGTCACCTGCAACCTCTTCCACAAAAATCAGCAACCTTCCACTACCCATGCTGCAGTCAGTGGGGTTGGACCTCAGAGGAGCACCAGGGCAGGTAAAGGCACAAGTGAGACAGGCATGAAGAGAATGCACAAGGGCAATCATTAACTTTTGTATGCATTTTGGTAATATTTCAATCATAAATTCAGTCTGGAATGTTTATTTTAGGCTTTGATTTTTGCATGGTTGTCGGGTGCAGTGATAGTGATGAAGGAAAGGTGCAGAACAGTTTGTTAATGGTGAAATTGGGGTTGCAGTTGCTAATATTGCATTCAGGAAAAGTTCTTCACAGCCTAGACAAAAAGATGGTGTGTTGGTTGCCTCGCTTTCCTCAATGGAGTTCGTGGGCTCAATGGTTAGTGTCTTGCAGCACCAAGGATTCTGGTTCGGTCCCCAGCTTGGGTCACTGTCTGTGTGGAGTCCACACGTTCTCCCGTGTCTGTGTGGGTTTCCTCCGGATGTCCCGACTTCCTCCCACAGTCGGAGGGACGTGCTGGTTAGGTGCACTGACCATGCTAAATTCTCTCTGTATACCCGAACAGGTGTCAAAGTGTGGCAACAAGGGGGTTTTCACAGCAACTTCATTGCAGTACTGAGGTAAGCCTACCTGTGACACTAAAATACTTTAAAGACTTTCCCCAGCTACTTGCTGTATATATCCACTACAAGAATGGTCATCTCATGGTAACAAGGTTGGGCAATATCTACCGGGGGGCTCTTCTAGAATGGTCCAGGCAAAGGTAGCATTGTTTCAGCAATCCAATGATCTGGTCTTTCATTGCACAGCCAGATCCTCATCACTCAGTAGCAACTTGGTTTTGGCATTAATAGCAGGTAGCTACAGAAAGGATTCAAGACTGCTGCCCAGATACCTGGCATAACCTATATGATTCACTGCCAACTGAACCCCCAGAGAGAGGAATACATTTCAGTTCCAAAACAGGGCAGAGGTAACCTATGATGTCTGCAAGTTACATGTCGCATCAACACTCTTACACCCCTAACAAACCAGGATGCTTTCTCCAACCGCTTCTCTTTGGCAAGAGAATGAAATGTGGTGGCACATACCAGCGAGAATATTCTTGAGGCTCAAGCATTTCATCTATTGATATTTTGATCTGTTGCTGAGAATCCCTTCTTCTCCCTCTTCCAGCAGCCTGTCCTACTCTCACCCCCATGCGCACGTGAATTCTAAAGGCTCACAACACGGGCGCAAGTTAACTCCATTTCTTGCCTTGTGTGTTCAGACATGCCAAAAAGACAGCTTCACATTCCAAAGTGTACTGTCCTACCTTGTTGCTTAGGAACTTCTTTGCGGCCAATCAGATCCCAGTTTGTGGCTCCACAGATAAGAAGCTGACCTTTGCACTTAGATCCTTCCAGTTTCTGTGGGAAAGCATTGAGAGAGAAATATTCAGGAGCACAAGGGATTATAAATACCAGTCACAGCAGTAAATTGTAAGGGGGAAAAAAAACAGGAGACAACTGTCATACACCATCTTCTTTCATCTAGAGATCCGAGGTGATGGGTTTTAAGATTAAAATACAGCCTGTGGGGTGGGTTGGCGGAGACATCAGAACTAGCATGTAGTTTCTCAGTCCATTTATATCAGCACTGTTAGACCTAAAAACTTTAACAAGGGTAACTTTAGTAACAAAATTGCTCAGTCCATCTCCCCTGCTCTCAGAAATGCAAAGCCAAACCAACAAAAACAACAGAATGCTTGAAGGATATGGAATTACATATAGAATTTTCAGTACAGAAACAGGCCATTCAATCCAACTGGTCTATTCTGGTACTTGCTTTCCACACAGGCCTCCTTCCACTCAGCATTGCTAGTACAAAGGCAAACTACCACCTGATCTTGGAAATCAAAAATAAAAACAGAAAATGTTAGAATCTTTCAGCAGGGCTTTGGAGAAAGATACAGAGCCCTGATGAAAAGTCAGAGACTAAAAACATTAATTCTTTTAGTTCATTCGTGGGCATCGCTGGCTGTCCAGCATTTATTGCCCACCCCTAGGTTGCCCTTGGAAGCCAGTTGAGAGCCAACCACATTGCTGTGGCCATTTTTGGCAAGTTATACTATTTGGTTGCTGCTATTTGAGCTAAATTGGCATGCCAATCTTCTGTGTGCCAAAGCCAACGGACAAACCCACCATGTTTCAGGATCAAAAAAACATTTAGTTCGTAGAATTGCAATAGATTTGTCCTAGAAACTAGCACATCAGGGTCTTTAGCTTATGACTTCATCTGCATGTCAAAAACTCTGACATGCTCATTTAAAAAAAACCTTCCAAAAACAGCCCTCTTAAAAAAAAATCTAAATATGGATCATGTAGGCCAGACGGATAAGGATGGCAGATTTCCCTCCCTAAAAGGACATTACTCAACCAGATGGGCTTTTCTGACAATTGACAATGGTTTCATTGTCAATTCCAGATACTTTTATTGAATTCAAATTCCACTATCTGCTGTGGCGGCAATCAAACCCGGGTCCCCAGATCATCAGCTGAGTTTCTGGATTAATAGTCTAGCAATAATACCACTCAGTCATCACCTCCCCTGCTTCTGCTTCTCTCGCTCCACATATGCTGCCAGATCTGCAGTTATTCCAGCATTTTGTTTTATGTTCCAGTTATTGCACAGAAGAAACCTATGCGGCTGAAATCTGAAACAAGGTTTTGTCCTGAAGTGGTAACTACTGACATTGACTGACTACCATGTTTCCAGCAGTGTTCCTGTTTACATACTTACAGCTTTTTAAATGCCATTTTTGGCAAGTTACATGATTTGGTTGCTGCTATTTGAGATAAATTGGCATGCCAATCTTCCGTGTGCCAAAGCCAATGGACAAACCCACCACGTTTCAGGATCAAAAAGAACGTTTAGTTTGTAGAATTGTAGTAGATTTGCACTAGAGATTGGCACAGCAGAACTTCCCACAAGTCTTTAGCTTGATTTCATCTGCATGTCAAAACCTTTGAGACATGCTCATTTAAAAAAAAAACAAAAAACACCTTCCAAAAACAGCCCTGTTAAAAAAAATCTAAATATGGATCAACCCACTTCTGTAGGTTTATTTTCAGCATCTGCATCAAAACAGTAATGAAAATCTTCCATGAGTCAGTGCTCCTGTTGATCGGGCTAGCTCTCTCAGACTAAAAGCACAAAGGCACATCTTACAAGGCATCCATTTGCGCTGTAGATGATCAGAACACAAAATGGCACTGTGAAGAGGGGCTCATAAGCTGCATATGAAGCCTATTTTTAATGATGTTGCCAAGTGCTGCCATTTCCCTGCATTGTATGATCCATTCAGCTGGCCCTCGCTGCCAGAGATCACGTAACTACTTTAATGGGCCTATTTCCTGTTGGTTCTGAAATCTCCTGAGACCAGTTATTAGATGGGCCAAGGCAGATTTAGTGCATCTGTGGCCTATTTCATACAGAAAACTCCTATGTTAAAATGACACTTCTTGCAAAAACAGAGGGGAATGTGTTGGCAAATTGCAACTACATTAAAAGTGCAAGTCCAACGCAATGTAAAACCAAGTTTTGCTTTTAGTTCAGATTTCTAGAATCTGTACTGAAGTTACTTTATAACATATTGTAACAGGATGGAATGCCACATTCATCATTAGTGAATGGCAATGCAGGCTTCATCCTGAGAGAAATAAGAAACATTAATATTGAAAAACTGTTTTCTTTCAATTTGGTTTATCCTTTGCCATATTAAACTACTCCACCTTGCTACCAAGTGTTGTTACTGATTTGTGCATATGCCTTATTCTAGGCTACTAAACCACACTTGCCGATGGATGATCATATACCGTTCTCCACATTAGTGACAGATGCTTAGCGTCAGGGTAGATTGGGAGCTTTTGAGCTGGGAGCTGATTTTTCAGACACTGGGTTGAGACAATGGGTGGAGCTGGTCACTGGGTATGGAGGCTTGGCACAATGCCTGGTAGCGGGGCCTGCAGGAGATGATCCCATGCATCTTGGCATATTGCCTCAAATATACTTTATTTCTTATGTTTCCTACGAGTGATCACTGGATAATACATCTTCTTGCACAAGCCTCAGAGTGCCAGTTTCCTTGACCTACTTGAAGTTGGAAGGTTGGGTCATTCATCCAGTCTATTTTTGCCATCTCCAGGATGGACACACCCAACCAAGGCTCTGCTGTGATATGCCCCATAAAATGCAACAGAGTGGCAGCCTGCAATGCAAAGAATGCTCCAAAGATACACCTCAGATCAACCATTCAGGCCAACACCAAAAACATGAGGCTTTTCGGACTGTGTTGGCCACCCTCTCTTGGGACTCAGGAGAGACTCTTCCCTCCATTTACAGGAAGGTCACCTTTGAATCAATCAATCTCACCCTAAAAAGCTATAAAGATTCCTAGCTAAATGCTTATTCCCACCCTATAACTCATTTGAAATTACATAAAACAATATACAAAATAACCAAGCGACTTTTGTGAAGTAGTGTGTGTGGCTCTATGAGGCTAAAGTATTAAGAGGGAAAGTGCAATTATTAGTTCCCAAATTGGAATGCAAGATTTGAAAGTAGAATGCCCCGAATACAATTTACAAAAAAGAATCTACATTCACAACATAGGCAACTTTAAACAATAAGAGCTGCCAATTGTTGCACTTTTACAGAATTATCACAAGCATACAAAAAACAATGTTGAAGGTCACTGCGACACAGATGTATTCAAATCTGCAGTGGTGTATACTGTGTGTTATTCACTTCACAAGAGAGCCTTCATGTGTCGATGATTTTATAGGCACCCTAATATTCCAAAAAAGTAACACAGAAACTACGAGCATGAGTAGACCACTTGGCCCTTCAAGCCCACTCCACCATTCAGTTTGATCATGGCTGATCATCAATTCAATATCCTGATCCTGCCTTCCCCGCACCCCCCACCACCAATATCCCTTGATTCCTTTAACCCCACGAGCTATGTCTAATTTCTTGTTGAAATCAGACAATGTTTTGGCCTCAACTACTTTCCATGATAGTGGAAACATTTCTCTTCACCTCAATCCTAAAAGGTTTACCCCTTATCCTCAAGCTATGACCCCTAGTTCTGGTCTCCCCTGCCATCAGGAATATTCTTTCTGAATCTATCCTGTCTAAGCCTGTTAGAATTTAAGTTTCTATGAGATCTCCACTCACTCTTCTAAATTCCAATGAATACAATCCTACCGACTTAAGTCTCTTTTTAAAAGACAGACCTGCCATCCCAGGAATCAGCCTGGTAAACCTAAGCTGCATTCCCTCTAACTCCGTGCCATTTAGAAGGAGGAAAACCTCTCGTTCCATCCTAGATCACTCCCGAATAAGCACGCAAGGGTTGCCACGTCTGAACACAAGGTAGAATCAAGCTTGAAGTCCCCCTGGCATTGACCATCAAGACATCAACCATAATTAGCTGAGTTAACAGAGAGCAATCAGCACACCCAAGGCAGAAAAATTTGGAGGGATAAGAGTTCGCTACTACTTTTGCAGCTTCTGGTCTTCCAGTCACGAAGACTCAGCAGTGCAACATCACAAACAAGCAAGTTCAACTAGAGTGAACTTTGGACGTTCCAATTTTGTTTAATTGTACTGTCCAATTATACAGACTAAAATATTAGTTTAAAAAATAGAACAGTACCCCAGAACCAGATTCCCTCCCTGCTGGGTCATTTTGTGTTGCCACCAGAAGGTACTTCTCCTCATGGCTCCTTGGAGAAAAAAAAAGGAAGTTGCTCCCTTAGACTTAAGAGATCAGATCCAGGGATCCGCGACTCTGGAGGGACCCAGGCACCGAACATTTCATTGTCCAGCAACTGGGCAAAGATAAAGATATCAAAGAAAAGGCAACTTATTTTGTTTCTTCCTCTATTACAAATATAAAATCCTGTCGAAGCCCAGGTGCTAGGTATATTCAATTATCAAAAGGAACTGTGTAGCAACAACATATGATACTACAGCGCAGTAGTAGTATCGGCCCTCGATATTGCGCTGACCTGTGAAACCAATCTAAAGCCCATCTAACCTACACTATTCCAGTATCATCCATATTTTTAATCTATTGACCATTTAAATGCCCTTAATGTTAGCGAGTCCACTACTGTTGCAGACAGGGCATCCCACGTCCTTACTACTTCCTGAGTAAAGAACCTACCGCTGACATCTGTCCTATGTCTATCACCCTCAATTTAAAACTATGTCCCCTCGTGCAAACCATCACCATCTGAGCAAAACTGCCAAGAGGTAATTCTTTTGGAAAATGCCCACACATTTAAATTCTATGCTTTCTAATAAATATAAGCGTGTAAGCTAGAACATGCAGAGCTAAAGAACAGCCTTTCAGTCTTCCACCCAGAATTTCTCTGATCCACCCTCAGCTTGAAATATGCATCCTCAATTCCCTCCTCCCCTAACCACACAGTGTTGAAATACAGAAATTGTTACTGCAACATCTCAGACTCAATTCACTCCGTTGCAGGCCCACAAAACCATGGAGCGCCTGCAGTTTCTCTCCTTCTTGGGGCTAATCTTACCCAACTACCACTACTCAATTTGACTAGCTCTTCTCCCCCAGCACCCCCCCCCCCCAATCAACATTGATGCTTTGGACAAATATAAAATTTATTGACTCTCGTCTACAAAACAGCGTGTTCCTGGTGGGAAAACAAAGCGATGGGAAGTGTGCCAGACTTGCCAAGAGGGAAACAAAGAGTTAACATTGAATCCAATATGTCTCTTCTTTGGAACTCTTGCAGTTCCATAGGAGATTCATGGTGGACTCCAAATGTTAACTATGTTTCTCTCTCCACCGATGTAGCCAGATCGAACTTTCCCAGCGCTTGTTAGATTGCCGACATGTGCAATATTTTACTTTTATTTGAATGCTGTTTTTCATGCAAAAAAAAAGTGGCACAGGGGTTAGCACTGCTGCCTCACAGTACCAGGGACCCGATTCAATTCCCAGCTCGTCCAAGCAGTCTGCACACTCTCGCAGTGCCTGTGTGGGTTTCCGCTGGATACTTTGGTTTCCTCCCAGGTTTCAAAAAACACGCTGGAACAATGCATTGGCTACGCTAAAATTTGCCCTCTGTACCCGAACAGGTGCAGGAGTGTGTCGACTAGGGGATTTTCACAGAAACTTCATAGCAATGTTAATGTAAGCGCATCTGTGACACTAATAAAACAAAACTTTGTTTTTTATATATATATGTGAGCGAAATTATGAGTAATAAGGTAAGGGTATTATGTAGGGTCTTGGTGAAACTACATCTAGAGTATTGTGTCCATCCAGTTTTGGTCTCATTTGAAGAAAGATGTGGAAAGATGCAGTTGCATCAGAGGCAGTTCAGAGGACGTTCCACCAGATTGATTCCGGGGATGAAAGGGTTGACACGTGGGGAGAGACTAAACAGTTTGGGCTTATACTCACTGGAGGATGAGGGGGGGATCTGATCGAGGGAAGTAAAATTTTAAAAGGGATTGATAAAGCAAGTGTAGATCAAATGTTTCCTCTTATTGGGGCAATCGCGAACAAGAGGTCACAGGTATAGGTTGAGAGGTGGTAGCTTTAAAACTGAGATGAGGAGGAACTATTTCTCACAGAGGATGGTGAATTTGTGGAACGCGCTGCTCCAGAGTGCAGTGGAGTCTGAATCATTGAATGGAGAAAGATATATTTCCAATAAAAAAGGGATAAGGGGAACAGGTTGGGAGGTAGATTTGAGGCCAGGGAGAGATCCGCCATGATCTGATTAAGCTAAACCGTGACATCACACTTCTGCTCCCAATGCCTAAAATCAGTTGACGATGGTTAGTACTGGACTCATCCTTACTCAGTCATGCAGTTATTTGCAAAGTGAAAGACTACATGCATCTCCAAACTCAAATCACTTGTGGTTTCAATAAATGGCTCTGTTTAGATGCACCATTCATGCCTTCCATCTGCAGAAATTAACCACAGCCAACGGACAACTATCGCCCACTGGTTGCCTTCATGGCCATTATAATGAGACAACAGAAGGTTGCCAACACCAAGCCATAGCAAATCAGCAGAGAGGTGGCTTGTTCAAGAAAGTACAGGACACACAGAGGAAAATGCCACGTGTTGCAATATTCCCTCCTGAGGTTTTGCAAACCCTGGACATGTGTTCTCCCACCTCCTTCCAGCAGGAAAAAGAAAAAGTCTGAGGACATGTACCGACCAACTCAAGAACAGCTTCTTTCCTGCTGCCATCAGACTTTTGAATGGACCCAACGCATATTAAGCTAATGTTCCTCTATACCCTGGTTATGACTGTAACACTATATGGTCTGTACTCACTCCTTTCCTTCTCTAAGATTTGCTTTGTCTGTTTTGCAGGCAAGAAAAATACTTTCCATTGAATATAAATTCATGTAAGAAGTCACACAACACCAGGTTAAAGTCCAACAGGTTTATTTGGTAGCAAATGCCACTAGCTTTCAGAGCTCTGCCCCTTCATCAGGTGAGCCCACTCACCTGACAAAGGGGCACAGCTCCGAAAGCTAGTGGTGTTTACTACCAAATAAACCTGTTGAACTTTAACTTGGTGTTGAGAGACTTCTTATTTTGTTTACCCTAGTCCAATGCCACCATTCTCCACATTATGAATACACATGACAACAATAAATCAAATCAAAAGCTCAGCATTGAGTGCCCCGTGGCAACGAGAAACAGAGCTGTCTCTCTTAATTCCTATGCTCCTATATAAAGTAATTAGCCATAGCTCACAAAAGGACCATAGCCAATGGACCAAAAGACTATGGGTGAACTCCAGCAAAGTTTTGACCAAGGACTTTGGGGAATTCCAAAAGTATATAACTATTATTTAAAATGCAGCAATAATTTCATTTTAAAATTAGCAGACGTCCCAATATCCCTGCTTTATGCCCAGTTTGCAGCATGTGGAGTTGCATAGCTCTGCTTGGAGCTGTGCTGAGCTCAGAGGGGGCGGGGGGGAGAGATATGATTGACAAGCGAGGCCGGCGCATGCGCAGTGAGCTGCCTCCGCCGCCGGAGAAATGGCGGGAAATTGGAGCGGCGGAAACGGACGAAAATTCAAAAAAATTATTTTTTTTAAATATATATCTTTAAAAGTCGGAGAGTTAATCAAATAAACTTGCGACACCCGAAGCTGAAGGAAACACGAGGTAAAAAAAAGTGACTGACGGGAAGTTTAAAGTTTATTTCAGGAAAAAAAAACACCCGAATTGTAAATACTGGTGTGAATAAAAGCGGCGGAAGAAGAGTTAAGTGTTTTTTTTTCCTCTTCCTGAGGTCGGTTTTGTGTGTGTGTGTGGTGGGGGAAGAGGAAAAAAGTGTCGCCACTTCGGGGCTGGGCGTGCGGCCTAGTCCGGGGGGGGGGGAGCCCGAGTCCCGGCCGAGGAGCCTCAGTCCCCCGGGGGGGCAGGGAGGAGGAGAGTGAGGGCCTCTCTGGTATTCCCCCCCCCCTCCTTCACCAAGAACAATCTCCCCTCCTTTAAAACACACAAGAGGGATGGCGAGGGCTCCGGGAAATTTAAACTCCCCCATTATCTATTTAAACGTCGCCGGCCGCCGCTTGGACTCGAGGCTCGGCGCCTGGGCCGCGGCCCAAACCCTCCCCACACACAACAAAAACTCATCTTCCTGAAAAAAAAACACTTAAATACCCCTCACAAACACCCACAAAATAAATTAATAATCATTTACAAATAAATAAACACCCTTAAAAAAACACCCAAGAAAACTGACAATAACACCCAAATAAATCAAACTGTAATGTTAAAATCACTAAAATGAAGCTGACAAATTAAAAACCACTTAAATACCTCTTACAAACACCCACAAAATAAATCCATAATTCACAAGTAAATAAATACCCTTTAAAAAAAACTCAAGAAAACCGACAAATCACCCAAATAAAACAGAACGTAATATTAAAAAACACTAAAGAAATGAAGCTGACAACACAGTAACTCTAATAGAACACGGATTTTTTTTTTGAAAAAAGTCACTCAAGACAGAGGGGAAAAAAAAGCTGAGGTAAAACTGATTGAAGCCTCTTTTTAAAAGAAAAAGGGACGGTTTTAAAATTTAAAAAATAAACCGCCAGTTGGATAAAGTGACAGAAACCCCCTTCCCCCTCACCCCCAAAAACAAACAAATAAAATCTCCCCCTCCCCAAATTAAGAAGGGGGAAAAAAGTGTCGAATAAGCGGCTGCTTTTCCGAAATAAATCATTTGGAGAAGGGTGTCGCTCTGATGTGCGGGCCCGGCTTTCTCTTTGTTCAGGCCTCCTCACAATGTTTTTGTTTTTCTTATTATTTTGTGGATGAATCCCGGCGATAAGTCGGGACTTTTAAAGTTTAAAAACGTGCGTTTTGGAAATAAAACTTTTCCAACTGGAGAGAAGAAAGAGAGGGGGAAAAAATAAGGAAGGACTTTTTTTTTGAAAGAAACAAAACCTCTCCTCTCCTCCAGACGGTTCAAGTTGTTTTAATTCGTTTTATTATTTCTTTCAGTTCTGAGGGGAATTTTTTTCCCCTCAGTTCGGGGGTGGATTTAACCAAAATTAAGACCTTCCCCCCCCCAAACAAAAAGAAATAATAAGATTCCCCCAAAATAAAGTGGGGGGGGGGGGGGGGGAACGGAAAGAGAGAGAGAGAAAAGTTGTCTCCTCTCACCGACCACCAAAAGAAAAAAAAGAGCCCCGAGCTTTCTTACTATCTTTTCCTTGGTCTCCTCCGGCTCGTTGACGGTCTGCAGGACGGGCTTGCCCATCTTCTTGCCGGGATGCTCCAGTTCCAGCTCCTCTTCGTCGCTGAAGTCCCTCTCCCTTTTCCTCCCACCTTTCATTTTCTTCTTGTCCACCTTCTTGCGAGGCATCTCGTCTTTCGGGCGGAGAGGAGAGGAGAGGAGGGGGGGGTGCAAAAAAAAAGCCGACAAACAGCAAAGAGGCAGTAAAGAAAGGGGGGGGGGAAAGAGGAGAGAGACACACAAAACCTTGGGGTTTTTGGGGAGGGAAGGGGGGGGGGAAGTAAGAAAATGCTCCTCTTTTAAGCCAAATTAATCCCTTCTTTCCACGCACGAATCCAGGTGATTAAATATCCACCAACTTGATTGAAAGTCACTAAATTATCTCTCTTTTCCCCCCCCCCACTGGGCTTTTTTAAACCCTTAAAGATTTGTCTCCCTTCTTCCCCCCCCCTTTCTAGACTCTGCCTTTTTATTGATCTGAACAATAGATCTGTGTCTGAAACAAACCACGTGGACCCGCCTCACATCTGCCTCTTTTATCTATATATATTTATATATATATTCTAAATAATTGAAGCTTCAAACTTCCGCCTTTCCCTTCCTCCTCCAAAATCATGCAGCAAAGTGCGTTGCTTTTTTTCTTCCTCCTTCCCTCCCCCCGCTCTCTCTTTGTCCCGTTCTCAGATCAACTTTAAGTACCTGGTTTCGTTTAATTGGGAAGAAATGATGTGGTTGTTGCAAATGTGTGTTACGGGGGGGAGGGAAGGGAGGGAGGCTGGGTTATTTTCTGTAGGTCTTTTTTTTAATATATTCCAGCCCACCCGCCGTTAGGTTAAAATGTAAATCTGCCCTGTGCCTGTGACATGATGTGACAGCTCTCTCTATTCACAATCAGTCATGGACACACATCTCAGGAAGCAAAACCAGCCTTTTACAAAAGAAATCCCTGAGAGCTCCTCAGACATTGACATCTGCTGGCTAGGAGAGATCCTTTAAACCCCAGTTTTGTTTCACATAGTTCATTTCGGGCTGAGGGCTTCGTTTTAGCTGGAAGGGAAGAGTTGTTTAGGATTTCATTAGATTCCTACTAAAACGTGGTGGGATGTTAAATGTGCATCACAGAGTGGGCAGTGGATTGGAGGAAATGGAGTTTGCAACCTTGAGCTGCTGAGGGTAGCATGGTGGCACAGTGGTTGTTAGCACTGCTGCCTCTCAGCGCCAGAGACCTGGGTTTGACTCCCAGCTTGGGTCACTGTCTGTGTAGAGTTTGCATGTTCTGCCCGTGTCTGTGTGGGTTTCCTCCGGGTGCTCCCGTTTCCTCCCACAGTCTGAAAGATGTGCTGGTTAGTTGCATTGACCTGAACAGGTGCCAGAGTGTGACGACTAGGGGAATTTCACAACAACTTAATTGCAGTGTTAATGTCAGGTTTATTTGTGACTAACAAACTTTAGAGTAGGAGATAGTCCCGCTTTTCGTAGAATCTCTACAGTGCAGAAAGAGGCTATTCGGCCAACTGAGCCTGTACTGACAACAATCCCCCCCAAGCCCTATCCAGTATCCCCATGTATTTACCCTGCTAATCTCCCTGACAATAAGGGGCAATTTAGCATGGTCAAATCAACCTAACCTACATACCTTTAGACTGGGAGGAAATTGGAGCACCTGGAGGAAACTCATGCAAACACAAGGAGAACATGCAAACTTCACGCAAGTTACCCAAGGCCGAAATTGAACCCAGGTTTCTGGCGTTGTGAGGAAGCAGTGCTAACCACTATGCCGCCCTTTGAGGGTCTTTTGCACCTTCTGACAGCAATAAGCTGCATTTATGGAGCACCTTCAATGTAAATGGTCTCGGGGCACAGCCTCCTCTTTTTCTTTGTAGCTACTCCTACCAGTATGTCACACTCGTCTGTCTTGCATCAATTTCACACATACATTAATTTGCCTGTAGCTGCTCTGATACCCGTCATCCGATGCTGGTCGACTCTTCCTTCTGCCACTTTCCACAGTACCCGCTAGAGAAGATTTCTATAGCTTTCCAACTCCAATTAAGTGGCCAAAATACTGTTTTGTTTTTTCTGGATGTCATTTTTTTAGAAGTATTTTTCTTCTTGCAATTTCAAGCACCTCTTCATTGGTTTTAACCGCATTTCAAAAGCCTCTATTTTCTCCTGCAGATTTTTATTTATGTCTGGAGTTGTGAGACTCACAGGAAAGTAGACAGAACGCAGCATCTTACGACATTTTTCTTTGTTACTAGCTGGAGTTTTCATGTTGATAACACACCCTTTATCTTCACAAAATTACTCCTGATTGTTCTTTGAATTTCGGTACCTATCTATCATCTTACCGTTTGTCCTAAATAGACAAACTTATCGACTTGTTCCGGTGTGACACCATCCATTTCAAATTTCACTCTATCTTTTTCCAATGTATTCCTTTGCTTTTGTCTTTTTGGTGTTCATACTCTTGAACGTCTAGATTTCACTGATCCATGAGATTTTATAGGGCTTCTGATTTTGCAAGTGGTGCTGTGTCATCAGCGTACCACAAGTTTCTTATGTTTTTGCCCCCAATTCTCTGAATATTTGTTCTGTATCAATTTGAATTGAATAATTTTGTCAACAGTACACAGTCTTGATGTACTCATCTCTTCACTTGAAACATGTCTGATTGTCTGTCTTCTAACCTGATGCTCTCTGTCTGGTCCCAGTATAGGCTCTGGAGAAATCTCACATCTTTATTATCAATGTCACATTTCAGCAGCAGGTCTATTAGCTTTTGGGGATAAACACAATTGAATGCTTTTTCATAGTTTGTGAAGCATGTGTGTATATGTGTTTTCTTTACTTCTAGATACTTACCGAAGATTGTTCTTTGATTAATATTCCCTCTTGTTCCTACTTCAGTTCTAAATCCAGATGTTTCACCATTTCCTACTTCAAATATGTTCTTATTTATTTCTATTATGATTTTCAAAACTCACTTTAATGAGACGACTCATTGCGATTATAGTTCTCACTTGATTGCAGTCATTTTCTCTAGGTTGCTTCGGAACCTCGCTTCACAGCAAGGTATAAGGAAAATGGACACTCAACCACAAAAGAAGGAATTAAAGATCAAAATCAACACTTCAACAGTGAGATGTACAGTTCTGTGCTGTTCTGTACAATGAGTAAATGTTGTTTTCTTGAATCCAATTCATCAGCTCTCATATGGAATCATAGAATTCCTACAGTCAGGAGGTGACCATTCAGTCCATTGAGCCTGCATCAACAATAGTCCCACCCAGGCCCTATCCCTGTAACCTTATGTATTTATCCTGGTAGTTCCCCTGACATTAAGGGGGAATTTAACATGGCCAATCAACATAACCCACACATCTTTGGAGTGTGGGAGGAATGATGTGGGTATGCCGGCGTTGGACTGGCGTAAACACAGTAAAAAGTCTGACAACACCAGGTTTTAGTCCAACCTATTTATTTGATAATATACTCGCAAGCTTTCGAGGGGTTACCCTCTTCGTCAGGTGAATGGAGAGTTCTGGCCTCAGAGCATCTGGAGGAAACTCATGCAAACACAGGAAGAACATGCAAACTCCACACAGACAGGGACCCTTGGCTGAAATTGAACCCAGGTGCCTGGTACTGTGAGGCAGCAGTGCTAACCACTGAGCCACTGTGATAATTGTTAAGCAGGATTTGTGCCTTCAGTAGCTAGAAAACAAGTGTCATCAATCCCTATGCGATAATACAGAGTAATCTCCCAAAAAAGTGTTGATATGTTACTTGAGTTGAGATCAACAGATTCTTGGATAGTAAGTGAACCAAAGATAAGGGGACAGTGAAGGAAGGTATGGCTGAGGTAGAAAATTGAGGTAGAAAATTGAGGCAGCATGGTGGCACAATGGTTAGAATTGCTGCCTCACAGCATCAGGGACCCAGGTTCAATTCCAACTTCGGCTGGCTGTCCGTGCACCCTCTCTCTGTGTCTGTGTTCATTTCCTCTGGGTGCTCTGGTTTTCTCCCACAGCCCAAAGATGTGCTGGTTAGGTTGATCGGCCATGCTAAATTGCCCCTTAGTCAAGGGGATACGCGGGGTTACGGGGATAAGGCCTGGGTAGGATTGTTGATAGTGCAGACTTGATGGACCGAATGGATCTCCTGCACTGTAGGGATTCCATGATTCTGTAAGATCAGCCAGTATCTTATTAAATGATTATCCAGGCTGGAAGGACTGAATTGCCTACTCCTGCTCCTATTCCTTATGCTCTTATGCCACCATCCTACTGACTGCAACATGAACACATGATGTACCCTAGTGGTATTTTACCTGTTAAATTTTCAGCAGCCAATGCTTGTCTCTCTGTAATCAAATTGTGGTAGGCACGAAACTCTGGCTACATGGCCTAACTAGTAAGATATAGCTTTTGATGTTCAATAAGTGTGTTATGGCTTTGCACAACTTAAGAGGCCACCTTGAAGGTATTAGTTTGAAAATACAGTAATTTGTGGCTCAATTTTTAATTAATACTTACTGTGGATGCAACTTTAGCCTGAATTTTCAGGACCATGCTAAATGGGATGTGGTGCATTTGGTATTTATCTTTTTTTTGCAATGATAACCAGAAACCTAATAAATGTTACATTGGTGACATATAAGACATGGTCAACACTCAGGCACACAGCAGGATAGATGTCCTTCAGTGCTCCCTCTACTCATAAGTTTCAGCTTCCAGCTATGAGGGGTATTTATTGGAAAAGGAATATCAGCGTGAGAGCAATTCATTCTATAGTAGATTTTTTTTCCAAAGCTGCTCTCTTAAGAATCTATTGATGAGTAACCTTGATTTGTGATATTTGACTTGGAGATCAGGAACAGTAGGCTGGTACATCTTTGCTATCCTGCATATGTCCATTATTGCTACTGAGGAACTTCTGAGATTTGGGTGATCATCAGTTGAATGATGTTTTCTAGACACCAAATGCGGGATTCTCTGGCAGCGCTCGCCTGAAAACCGGAGATTCCTGATCAACTTCAATGGAACTTCACATGGTCTGCACCCCCCCCCCCACTAGAATTCCAGTGATAGGTACGATGGCAGAATTCCAGCCCAGACATATAAGCCAGTGGCACGTCAATGGCTAACAGACCATAGAAACATAGAAAACTTATGGAATAGAAAGAGGTCGTTCAGTCCATCATTTCTTTGCTGGTCAAAGAAAAGCAATCTAGCCTAACCCCACTTCCTTGTTCTTGGTTTGTAATCCTGTAAATTTTGGCACCTCAAGTGCACATTCAAATATTTTTTCAATGTGACGACCCTTGAAAGCAGATCCTCTGATGAAAATCATTTCTTCTCCCATTCCTCTCCGATCTTTCTGCTAATTTTGCTTCCTTACCTGAGGGATGATATTCATGCTATGGAGTGTGTGCGGCAAAGGTTTACCAGACTGATTCCTGGAATGATGGGACTGACATATGAGGAGAGATTGAGTCGGTTAGGATTATATTCACTGGAGTTTAGAAGAATGAGAGAGGATCTCGTGGAAACCTATAAAATTCTAACAGGACTAGACAAGGTAAATGCAGAAAGGATGTTCCCGATGGTGGGAGAGTCCAGAACCAGCGGTCTCAGCCTAAGGATATGGGGTAAACCAGTTAGGACTGAGATGAGGATAAATTTCTTCTCCCGAAGAATGGTGAGTCTGTGGAATCCTCTACCACAGAAAGCAGTTGAGGCCAAAACATTGTCTTCAAGAAGGAGTTAGATATAGCTTTTGGGGCCAAAGGGATCAAAGGCCTGAAGGGAAAGTGGGAATGGCTTACTGTGTTGGGTAATCAACCAAATCATAATGAAAGATGGGACAGGCTCAATTGGCCTACTCCTACTTTCTATGTTTACTTTAATTGCATGCTCTTTGGTTATTGACCTTTCTGCGAAGAGAAATAGGTCCTTCCTGTCCACTTTTTCTAGGCCACTGATAGTCATATACATCTTCGTTACATCATCTCTCAGCTTCTCCTGTTCCAAAGTAAACAATCTAATCTTTCCTCATAGCTAAAGTTCTTCATTCTTGACAATATCCTTGTAAACATCCTCTGGTACCCACTCTAATGTAATGACCAGAATTGTATGTTTGCTAGTTTCATCATTTATTCCTTTTCTGCAACTGTTTGCCGATAGAGTAAAGGAGTTGAAAATGTTCCTGACAATACCTCTAGTGAAACAAATTAATCTCGTCTTTTTGCTAAAATTATTCACAGGTTGAATTTCACTCCCAGGCCGAGTCTTCACATTCTGCCCACTATGATTCCCGAGGGGCGGGCCGTGTAAAGATCCATTGACCTTGGGCAGGATTTTCCGGTTTCTGACCAGGCAAGCGCAGACAGAAAATCCTACCCCCAAAATTTTCACTTTCTTTTGTAATTCTTATATATTTTGCCTTTTTTTATCTTCTAAGTTTTTAAATGTTTTTATCTATTACCCGTTTTATCTTTTCTCAGTTCTCTTGACTTTCCTTTACCTCTCACACATTTGCTTTCACACTTTAGTCTTACAGTAATCTGTCTCTTTCTTCATCCATTTCCTTTCTGCAAGTTTCCAAGTCTTATATTTGTCCCTTCAGTTGTATTGTTTCCCTCTCCTGTCAGCTCTGTTGATGCTTACTTCTGATCTCAAGCTTTCATGTGAGTAGTTGAAGGCTCAATGTTTTCTTGTCTTGCTGTGAGCCAAATACTAACGCCATGGAGAAAAGCCAGAGGACTGTCTACATTGCATTGACTACATTCAAAATATCTGGCTTCAAATTTTGCCTCGTGTGCAAAGAGAAGCCCTACTGATGCCATTAAAAAGAACTGCTTATATCATACTGTGCAAAAGCTAGAGCTTCAATGCAAATAGTAAAAGCAATCTTGGTGAAACTCTTTCAACTTATTGCTCTCACTGAAACTGTGCATAATGCAGCCACAGCTTTACTTCCATTTTTCTCAATTTCTCTTTTAAATCAAGTTTCTCACTTCCTGGCAACAATCCGAAATCATGCCCAGATGGCCATTCTTCACCTGTGAGGCTGCAGTGAGTCACGGCATGATACTGAACTTTGTATTAACCCAGTTCTATTCTTGTTCGATATTCAAACTCATGAAAATGTGCTTTATGTCAAGAAGAAGCCTACCAGTGGAAACCTGAGTTGAACTTTTAAAAACAGACCTTTTGAAACAAAGACTAACGGCGATTTGAGATCAGAATCCAAAATGGTTACCTCTATTTACATTACTATACATTCCACACTCCAAACTGAGGGGAATATCCATACAAATATGGAGGAGAATAGTAGCCATATTAATAACTGCATCCAGTGAAAGGGTTAAAAGAGGCAAACCAAATCGTCAAAAAAGCCTAAACACAGTTTAACTGCAGAGACATGCATACCAGGATAGAAGGATGATAGTTCCAGAAAAGGAAAGACTGTCCAAGTGACAGATCTAACCTTCTGATAATGTAGGCAGTAGGATACTATGGTATGAGATCGTTTGTGTCTCAGGCTGTGAGAGGCCATTAAACCACATATTTGGACATGAGAGGATTGATTTGTGAACTAAAATTCAGACACAGCTGGGGTGTCAAAAGGTAGTTTGAACAATAACCTTGATGTAATTAAACCTCACGTTGATTAGATACAATAATTAAGCAAGCATGAGGTGATTGTAATTGGTTTTAATATCTGTACCTTGTGTATGACGTAATCTTAATCAATAACTGTGAATGAATAGAAATAAGAACATAACCCCTTGATACCTTGATTGGTATGTGTTAATTATTTTAATCAAATTAGAAACTATAACTGCTTGTGTATTTTTGAATTCTGTTCTCTGACCGGCCTTACTAACCTGATTCAGAGTCATATAGCTATAGATTAATTAAACTATTTTGAACCACTCTGCCTGGCTACTTCAAGGGAATAAAAATAATAACTACATTAACAGACGAAACATCAAAGAAGCAAACCAACTGAATGGAGACACCAAAGATGATGATCTCCTGAGGAATGTGAAAGACCCACGTGACCTGTTTGATTAGCAAGGCATTATAAGGAAATCACCTGAGGTATTCAACTGTTAGAGGCAGATCATTAATCACTTAGACAATGGGGGTGTGGCTAATATATTCACCCATCAAATCACCCATGGATGATGACAGACAATAATCTTATTTGGAACTCCTGACAGAAGAAGAAGAAGAAGGAAGGTCACATGACAAGCCAACCCTTTGTATGTTTTAAGTACATGTTCTCTCAGCAGAACTGAGGACAAGCAGTTGAGGAGCTAAGAGTGAATTCTCAAGTGGTGTCCCTCCTGCCCCCCTCTCTGTCCACTCAATTGGCAAGCTTTGAGCCCTGTTTACTGACTGAACCCAACCAAGGATCTTCATTCTGGAAACAAACTTCTTAAAAGAAATTCAGCCCAACACTACCGCCTCCGAAGAACAACCAAATCAGCAGCTACAGCTTTAGTTCTGAAGCTTCATCCAATGGAAGCCAGCTGAGTTACTAAACTGCAGACTTTATCCCATTTGATATCTTAAGAACTCGATTTTGGCCAACCTATCCTTCCCCATTCTATAATCTATCAGTGTGTGTGAGAGAAAGTTGGAGAATTTTTTAGTAGTTTACTTAGGTCGGTTTAAGTATAATCAAGCTAACCCCTTTGTTAATCTCAAGAAAACCTGGTTGATTGGTTCTTTTATGATCACAGCATGTAAATAGTTAAGTATTTGTTAAATTGATAGGAATATCCTTTGCAAAATGAAAAAAATCTTGTGCGGTCAAATAAGGAGAGGGAAAAGAGAGGAACTCCTTACCTGATTAGAGCAAAACATGTACTTCAGCAAAGAGCCATTGGATGTTACAAAGATTGGAAGATTTTAGAAATGATATTTTAACTTTATACTTTAGCTCAGGGCACTGATGCCAATTGTAGTGACTCATCTGCCACCTTGCTGTTAAAAGGTTATTCGAGTCAGGGATGATCTTTGATTTGATTTATTATTGTCACATATATTAGCATACAGTGAAAAATATTGTTTCTTGCGCGCAATACAGACAAAACATACCATTCATAGAGAAGGAAACGAGCATGTACAAAATGTAGTGTTACAATCATTGCTAAGATGTAGAGAAAGATAATGAAGTTTTAGAAGCATAGAACGAGAATGAAAGATAGAATTAGAAAGTATGCTGGGCACAACTTGCAAGAAGTTGTATTGCTCCAGCACCATGTTTGGCATCAATAAGCCTGATACATTCTGATTACTAAATAGTTAAATTTTGCAGGCCAGGACCCAAGGGTGCTACTGTCTTCTCATTACATTTGGATATTGCAGATGGTCTCTCTGTGAATCCAGCACAGATTGAATCTGAGTACATAGTAATGAATATTTGGCTGGGGAAATATAGGAAGTAGCATTATTATGACTTTGCATTATGGTATCAAAAGAATGATCATGCTGCAACCATAGTTATTGAGAAAGATACAGCAAGGCCTGGTACTAAATGGAGAATTCTGACCATCAGTCTTAAAGAAACAAAATATGTTGAATGTACCGTGTTGTTGTTGGTGGCTGCAGGAAACCCAAACTGGGAGTGAGCAGCACAAGACCAATGCAAAAATAACTTGCATAATTCAATATTATTAGTGTCAACACACTTGGGAGTACTGCCTTAGAGAGGGTTGCTAATTTTTTCCTGGCAGAGTACATGCATAATATGCTGCAGACAGTGAAGATGGAAATGATTGAATCTCTTTCATTAGTCACCCATTTTTCATGGCCATCCAACAAAGTGCTGAAAGCACAATACTTATGAACTATCAGCTTGGTCCTAAGGGTCACTTTATAACATTACAAACTGTACATCTCATACAACACAGTCAAAGTTTATACCATAAAGAATTAACGAATGCAGGTCAGTTGAAATCCTTCAACATCACTGTGATCATTATGAATCATCAAACAACATCATCATGTGGATCTTCCTCGTCATCATCTTCATCATCATTGTTGATATTAAAGCATTGTTAACTTCAGCATCATCATTCCACCAGTAGCCACCCTTGTAACTGTTGAGCCTGTTCAACATTCTACATTTTAGAAATGCTTTTTTGACAATATTGAGATCAAGTTCATTTCATGCATTTTGAAGTTATTAAGATAATCTTGCTAATAAGGGTGTTTGCATATTTGATTTGATTTGATTTATTATTGTCACATGTAGTAGTATACAGTGAAAAGTATTGTTTCTTGCACGCTATACAGACACAACATACTGTTCATGGAGAAGGAAACGAGAGTGCAAAATGTAGTGTTACAATTATTGCTAGGGTGTAGAGAAAGATCAACTTTATGTAAGGTAAGTCCATTCAAAAGTCTGACAGCAACAGGAAAGAAGCTGTTCTTGAGTCGGCTGGTAGGCTACCTTAGACTTTTGTATCTTTTTCCTGAAGGAAGAAGGTGGAAGAGAGAATGTCCGGGGTGTGTGGGGTCCTTAATTATACTGGCTGCTTTGCTCAGGCATCCATTGACTCTGTAGACAGAGTCAATGAATGGGAGGCTGGGTTGCGTAATGGATTGGGCTACATTCATGACCTTTTGTAGTTCCTTGCGGTCTTGGGCAGAGCAGGAGCCATACCAAGCTGTGATACAACCAGAAAGAATGCTTTCTATGGTGCATCTGTAAAAGTTGGTGAGAGTCATAGCTGACATACCAAATTTCCTTCACCTTTTGAGAAAATAGAGGCGTTGGTGGGCTTTCTTAACTATACTGTTGGCATGGGGGGACCAGGATAGGTTGTTGGTTATCTGGACACATAAGGACCTTAAACTCTCAACCCTTTCTACTTCATCTCTGTTCATGTAGACAGGGGCATGTTCTCCATTATGCTCCCTGAAGTCAATGACAACCTCCTTCGTTTTGTTGACATTGAGGGAGAGATTATTGTTGCCACACCAGTTCACCAGATTCTCTGTCTCATTCCTATACTCATTGCTTGAGATCCGACCCACTATGAAGGTGACATCAGCAAACTTGAAGAGCAAATTGGAGGGGAATTTGCCACACAGTCATAGATGTATAAAAAGTATAGTAAGGGGTTGAGAACAGAGCCCTTTTGGGCACTGATGTTGAGGGTGATCATGGAGGAGGTGTTGTTGCCTATCCTTACAGATTGTGATCTGTGAGTTAGGAAGTTCAGGATCTCCTCACAGAGGGAGGTACCGAGGCCCAGGCCACGGAGTTTGGAGATGAGTTTTGTGGGAATAATAGTGTTGAAGGCCGAGCTGACACAGGTGTCCTTGTTATCTAGGTGTTCCAGGATTGAGTGCAGGGCCAGGGAAATGGCATCTGCTGAGAACCTGTTGCGGCAGTAGGCAAACTGTAGTGGATCCAGGTAGTCTGGGAGGCTGGAATTGATTCGTGCCATGACTAACCTTTTGAAGCACTTCAGAATGTTGGATGTCAGAGCCACTGGCCGATAGTTATTAAGGCACATTGTTTGTGTTTTTTTTAGGTACCGGGATGATGGTCATCTTCTTGAAGCAGATAGGGAGCTCAGATTGTTGTAAAAAAAGAGGTTGACGATGTCTGTGAATACCCTCACCAGCTAATCTGCACAGGATCTATTTCCACCTTTACTGTTTTTTTTTGTCTTTCAACATCCAATCGTTCCACATCTTTTGGATACTGTTTTGAGTAGTTTATTTGTCCATGCGTTAAAGGGCTGAACAACTCTCCAAAGACCACCAGGAACAACAGCCATGTTATTGTTGGTTGATCTCACATCACGGACTACATCATCAACAAGGTGGGATTTGAACATGTCCCGGACGATCAAACCGTTTTCTTTGCTGATCTCAAATTCCACATTTCTTTGATCTATTTTTTCCAGCTGCTTTCATTTATCTAGCCTTTCTCATGAACATAGTTGATAATGTCTTTCTGAAAATTTTGTGCTTGAGTTTCACCATTGCCTTTAATTTAGTGCGTGTGAACCATACAGGATGGAACCACTGAAAACCAAATCTCCTGGAGACACTGATTGTTGTTGGTATGGTTCTAAAGGCAATGGAAGTCTTCAGCACCTCACAAAGTGGCCACTTTCCACATCCTTTTTCCTTACTAATTCTAAATCAGTTTAGAATGCTCAGCATGGCCTTGATGACCTCTTTTGTGCTATAATCATTTAATAGTCAGAATTTAATGCCCTCCCCAAGAAAGGTTTGAGGGCAGGAAGCCATTTAATCAGGCTAGAGGGTATGGGGCTGGGACCCTTCTGCATGCCTGCCACTGCCCCCAGTTTCTCATCTGACACTAATTGAGTCCATTAAATAGGCAGTTAATACCCACTCAAAGGCCTCATTCTTATGCTGCTGGTGTTCAATTGCGAGAGATGGAGCATTCACCACACTTGCTGGCTCTGGGAGCAGGGGCATGGGGGGCTGCTGGTGGGTGTTGTCCCACTTTCAAAGGCACTCATTAACTGATCAAAGGATTAAGTATCAGAAACAGGAGAGCTTGATGACAGCCACTCCTGCCCTTTCTTCTTTCTTCCCTGAAACCTCCAGCCACTAACACCCACACTATGACTCCCATCCCACCCTCACCTACTTTTTCCCCGGGATTATTCACTGATCCTAATACTCTGGTGGCCACATTACTGGCAGTTGTCATGCTCCTCTATTGGAAGAAAAAATAGAAGTGAAGGAATGGAGTTCCGACAAATGTCTACATCTGAAATATTAACCTGTCTTTCCATTCTACAAAATCTGTTGGATGTGATCCATTCTTCAAAATTCTACTGTTTTGCACCACAAACTCATTCTGCTATTCTCCTTGACAAATGTCTGAGGCTGAACTTGACTCTTAACAACTTTGGGCTGAGATTTAAACTTATTCAAGACCCATTCAGTTGCACAAAATTATAGCTGACACCGAGATAAGCTCCCAACAACATCCACAACACCACTAAGGTAACCATTGTTCCATCTCCGTAACTTCACTCAATTCCTCCCCTGCATTGGTTGATCACCTGCTGAAACCCTTATGTATGCCTTTGATGCTTCTGGGTTTGACTATTTTAACAACTCTTGGCTTGCCTCCCACATCTACTTTCTGTAATTCATAGATTCATAGAATATCATAGAGTCATAACTTGCAGAAGGAGGCCATTTGGCCCATCAAGGCTACACTGACTACAATCCCACCCAGGCTCTATCCCCATGACCTACTTATTTACCTTACTAATCCACCCGACACTTATGGGCAATTTAGCATGGTCAATCAACCTAACCTGCGCATCTTTGGACTGTGGGAGGAAACTGGAGCGCCAGGAGGAAACCCACGCAGACACGGGGAGAATGTGCAAACCCCTAAGCTGGGAATTGAACCCTGGTCCCTGGCGCTGTGAGGCGACAGTGCTAACCATTATTCTGCCCCTTTGGCACAGTGTGGCTTGGTGAGAAATTTGGTTTGATAACACTCCTGTGAAGCACCTTGGGATGTTTCATTGCATTAAAGTCAAACAAAAAGCTGCAGGGTATGGGGATATTGATACAAACCAGTAAAAATATCGGTCCAGGTCTGATGGCAGTAAACAAGCCTCATACAGATTTGTGGCATTGATCAATCAATTAAATTGTAAAGTAGTGGAAACCATCTCCCTGGCCCTACACTTAACCCTGGACCACCTAGACACTTATGTCAAACTCCTATTCATTGACTGCAGCTCAGCCTTCAACACCATTATTCCTACAAAACTCTTCTCTAAACTCTGTGGCATAGGGCTCGGCTCCTCCCTCTGCGACTGGATCCTAGATTTCCTAACTCAGAGACCATAATCAGTAACGATAGAGGACAACACTTTCTCCATGATTATCCTCAACACTGGTGCCGCACAAGGCTGTGTCCTCAGCCTCTTACTATACACCTTATACACATATGACTGTGGCCAAATTCCCCTCCAACTCAATTTTAAAGTTTGCTGATGACACCACTGTAGTGGGTCAGATCTGAAAATATGAGACAGAGATACAGAATCTGGTGAACTGGTGCGACGACAATAAACTCTCCCTCAATGTCAGTAAAATGAAGGAGATAGTCATTGACTTCAAGAAGTGCAGTGGAGGACATGCCCCAGAGGAGATAAAGTGGAAATGGTCAAAAGCTTCAGGTTTCTAGGTGATTAGATCATCAACAACCTGTCCTGGTCCATCCATGCTAATGCTGTAGTTAAGAAAACCCAGCAATGTCTCTATTTTCTCAGGAGGTGATGGAAATTTAGCTTTTCCGCTATGACTGTCAACAAATTTTACAGATGCACCATAGAAATCATCCGACCTGGTTGTATCTCAGCTTGATTTGGTTCCTACTCTGTCCAAGACCGCAAAAAACTACAATAGGTCATGAATGAAGCCCAGTCCATCATGCAAACCAGCCTCCCATCCATTGACTCTGTTTACATTTCCTGCTGCCTCGGAAAAGCAGCCAGCACAACCCATACATCCCAGACATACTCCCTTCCATCTTCTTCCATCGGGAAAAAGATACAAAAGTCTGAGATCACATACCAACTGATTCAAGAACAGCTCCTTCCATGCTGCCACCAGACTTTTGAATGGACCTTCTGATATTAATTTGACCTTTCTCTACACCCTAGCTATGACTGTAACACTGCATCCTGCATCCTCTCCTTCCTTCTCTGTATGGTATGCTTTGTATAGCACGCAAGATACAATACTTTTCACTGTATCCTAATATCTGTGACAATAATAAATCAAATCAAAGTCAAAAACTGTAGGGACAGGTGTTTATTGGGAATTGGACAATTGTTAGTTGGGCTGTATGGCCTCCATTTTCATTAGGCAGCATGGTGGCACAGTAGTTAGCACTTCTGCCTCACAGTGCCAGTGACCTAGTTTCAATTCCAGCCTCGAGTAACTGTGCTGTTTGCATGTTCTCGCTGTGTTTACGTGTCTTTCCTTCGGGTGCTTGGATTTCCTCCCACACTCCAAAGATGTGCAGATTAGGTGGCTTGGCCATGCTAAATTGCCTCTTATGCCAAGGGGATTAGAATGGTAAATATGTGAGAGTTACGGGGACAGGGCCTGGGTTGGATTGTTGTCAGTGCAGGCTTGATGGGCTGAATGGCCTCCTTCTGCACTGTAGGGATTCCATGGTTCTATGCTTAATTAAATTCTTTGTAGTTTCGGCATTCATTTTACAGCTAGGGGGCATACATTCATTTCAAATAAGTTTAGAATCACATCAGGGCTAAATGTGCCAGGGCGACTGGAAGTAAGATTGTATAAATGCATTAGATTGAAACTCTCTAATTAATTATCTTCCAAAAATTTGATAATATTGCAGATTTTATGTAAAATATGATGTCAAAGTTGTCCCTCATTAAGTTTGTCAAGACTATTGTACCTTCCGAAAATTCAATAAACTCACTCCAATACTCAAGTATTTAGAATATACACTAATGAGTGAAACTTAGCATCTAAAAGTAATTGAGATGTAATTTAAGTGAGCTCTTTTGACATCTGAATCCAGTTGTGGGCAATGGGGAGGTGGAGGATGCAGCCTTCTTTCAGGAGACGCAATGAAGGCTGCCATGGAGTGGCAAGACAGTGGAACCTGACTTGGCGGCTGCAGGCATGAAAAGTTGCTTCAAAGGGACATGATGACCTCGGGCTCCATCAGCAGCAACAAAGAGAACCTTGCAAGTCCAGCCCCATTGAGTCTGTGATCATCAGCAACAATACAACTACAAGAACCAATCCAACACTGAATGTTGTTTTTGGCTGACCAGCAAGTTCCCCTATCAAGAGACCATAATGTAGAAGGTAGGACCCTCAACCTGGTGGAGGCTGGAACTTCAAGTTCAATTTTCACTCCCCTTTATATGGCATTAACAGGATGGGAACGATCTCAAAATGAGGTCAGTTTCCTCGTCATTTCATTAAAGTAGCAATTCAGCTAACACCATGTTAAACAGGCACCTTTGGATTTTAATTGCCTGGTCCAGGTGATCATTCCTTTTTAATATGGCAGCCCAGGTCCCAGAATGTACTATCCCAATTATGATTTTAGGTAGGAACTAATCAGAGCTTGCCCTGCAGGCAATGAAACCCAGCAAAGCCAAATGTCAAATTATTTGTGTGGGCCTCAAGGAAGTAGTAATGTACTTCCACCGCCCATAAAGGAATTCGGCGACTGCCACCCTGCGACCTTCAGTGTCCTTGATCATGACAAAACTCAGCTGACCAAAAATATTTCTGGTGGAAACTCTTGCCCCTTTATCTTTGCCGAATCTAGTGAGTACCCCGAGGGACGCCAACACCAAAATCAAATTTGCCGCCACAATGAATGGCTCACCAGTTCCCCAGCAAGCTACATGAGGCAACTCTGAATCTCAGTGCTGGGACACAGGCACTAGCATCCCCGTCCCAACATGGATTATTTACGGTATCTCAGTACCATTTCCCAAGTTTAAAGCCCATCTAGAATAACTTGTAGGCTACAAGGGGACAGCTAGCTGAAGCACTCTTCTTGATGTGGGAGCCAAGTAAAGTGATTAGATGGAGTAGGAAGAATTTGTTGGGAGATTTTCTCCTCTCTTGTTATCAGAAGTGGAGAAGCTTTCAGGCTATCATCCCATTTTTGTCTCTAATATTTGAAAAGATTCACTGCTGAAAATGTTATATTTTTGAATTTTTGACAGTTATCAAAATTTTGCACACAATTCAAATATTTACATAATTTCAGTTCTTGTTTATATCTGTTACGAGGTTTGATCTTTTTGTTTAGTTATATTTCTGCACATGCTCTTTCATATTTTCCATAGTTTTACATTTAAATTAAACTGAGCACAATATTTAAAAATATTTCTTATGGCATGATAATGGAAGGATTTTTAAAATGATAAGAAGGGATTACATATTTTAAAGGAGAATTCTGTCCTTAACCATGTGCATTTTGACATTCTTGGCATAAAATTTAGTACAAACAGTCGTCTTCTGGTTGGGACGTCTGTGAGTGGGTGATTCATTGGACGATGGCCTGGTCAAGGAACTGCGTTCTAGCAACCTTGAGCTTGCAGAGTTCTACAGAAGTTGTTGTCCCACTGCAGCCATCCCAATATTAATGAACTCCACAGAACGCATGACAAATGCTACTCTTCTCTACTTCAATGCCATAGGAGAAAAGGTTGTGAGAAAAGTCAGCTGTCATTTCCCAGAACATCTTGGGGCCAGGAGTAGTGGTTACAACATCTTGAGCATCAGTTATGCTGATGACACTACTCTGATTCCCAAAGGAAAGCAAGAATTATGCATAGTAGTTGAAGGGCTGAGCAAGTTAAGTCAGAGATTTGAACTGAATGTCAACAAAAATAAGACATACTCAATGGTAATCCATGGTGAGAGCAGTGCAATGATTCACTGCAAATGTGGATCTGTTTTAATTTATGTGATCATAAATGACCTTAAATGGGGATAGCAACACTGGCATCAAGACAAGGTTAACTATTAGCCGCTAGACAATTTGTCAGGTGAATGAAGCCTGGAGAACATCCATTAACTTGCATTTGAAAATACAACTTGCAAAATTCTGATGTGGAACATTATGTTGTATAGCTGTGAGATCTGGATCCTCAATAAGGCTGATAGATGAGAGGATTACAGTTTTTAAAATGTGGCTGTAGCAACAGGTCCTTAGAAACAGCTGGACAGATTAGTGGAGCACTAATGAATTTGTCTGCAGGAAAATCAGAGTCCTTGCATCTCCTGGGCTTTTAACTGAAGCGAAGGAATGAACACTGAGAAGGTAAGATCACTGGAAAAGGTTTGATGAGAGTCTGGCGTTGGCGACAAAAGAAGTTGAAACATCAGGAAGGAACATGCCAGATTGGAGGAGAACTGGATTGGTGGCTAGCATCAGAAACTAGATAGAAGAAGGAATGACAGCAGTCGAGTGCATAGAATTGCACTGAACAGAAAGAAATGCCAATGGCTCCTTGTGGACTGTGGCTAATTATGGATGGACCCTTCGCTGTCCCTTGACTCATCCTGTACAAGTTCATCTATGGAAGGATTCAGGTCTGTTGTAATTAAGAGCCACAGTCATCTTCAGTTCGTCTATTTGCACCATATGGACTGTAGGCTTCTCATTTTGGTCACAGTCACCCAATGGCATCCTCTGTGACACACGAAGGGTGCATTGTCAGCTGCTCATTCATAAGCTGGAAAGTCAGACAAGGCTGCACCCACTGGCTGGGCTGCCTGCAAATTGGGCACAAGCTCCTCCAACATAATTGTTGTTCCAGATGTTGTGACCTCCAATACTGGCCCCAAGATGTTCTGGGAAAGCAGAGCTTACTTTTCTCAGAGTTTCTTTGTGCCTCCTGTCTTTGATTATCACCCTTTGGAGTGTGACCACTGTTGAAACTTAAATGCTTCCCTACATTAACAGGAGGTGATAATATCTTCTATTCTCTGTTGGTCAACTGATCTGTGCTTTTTTCAGATGACCTGTGTGCCTGAAAATCCAGATGCAAATTCCATGTCCCTCCCCGCAAATAGGCATAATTGGAGGATCCTCACATTTGAGAGATGGGCACATGGATGGGACATATTCAGACATTGGGTCTAATAGACAGACATAGGAGATTGAAGATAATTGAGTGTAATGATGTGTGTGTGTGTAATTCATGCATAAATTCTACAATCTTTAAAACCATAGAGTTTGCATTTCTGTCTGGATGCAACCTTGGAGAAACTCCAAATCATATGAAGTTTATTCCCAGTAGCAAGCAGGTGGAGAGTGTTGTCTGGAATGTTATACTCGACAATATCAGAAAGCAGAATGAGAATAGATCTGGAAATGCTTTGTTAGTTTGCCCACGTGCATTTATCTTGAGTGACAAGGAAAAGAATTGCAGATGCTGGAAATCTGAAAAACTGAAAATGCTGGAAACATTCATCAGTTTGGATGAAAGGTCCACATCTGAAACACTAACTCATCTAATCTCCTCACAGATGCTGCCTGACCTGGGTGTTTCCAGCACTTTCTGTTTCTAAGTGACAGAAGATTTGATATACTGTGAAAGCGTGTGAGCTTTGTAATGTTTAGTGACTTCTACTGCATGTCATAAGTGTTTGGGAAGTTGATATAAATAAACTCCAGGCATTCCTTCTTTAGTGACTGGTTATACAGAGGAACTGAACCATACAAATCATGAAGATTTCAGCTTCAATCAGTCGCTTTTCTGAAGTAGATTATCTCAAAAAGAGTGGCAATAGGAGTTTTAAATTTGACCTCCAGGTTTAGACAGGAAATGAATTAGGCAGACTTCCCACTCTTGATTGCTATCCAAAAGTATGGATGGGATGGCGGTTGAGTATGATGATTCCATGTCTAAATAACCTGTCATCACTTATTGCCTAGGCTTAATAGTAGGTGTCTACTTGGATGAGACATTGCCTGTGAAGTCATACCCCAGCATGGTTCAATGCTATCAGAATGGGAGTAAATCAGTTGGACCACTCCTACCTCCAACTTGGCTGAGGATAGCTATCTTGGCATTGACCGGGGATTGAAATTGGAATCTTCAATGGCTTAATTTTATAATTTGTTAGTTATTTACCTAGGGCATTGGGACAGCAGTGTCTATTTTCTATCTTTTGCTTGGACCACTGATGCCAAACTGGATTCAATCATGCTGTTGCCCTTGGTGATAATGCGCACATTACATATGTAGTTAATATCTTGTGAACTGCATTGGTAATACAGTTATGGACAAAGGTCTCAATTGTTAGTGTGTTTTCTTTATTGCATCAGTTATATGCTCATTATAAGAGCTACCAGCAATGTTGACCAACCCTACAAGTGAAAATAGTGTAAGGTCCCAAACTGCATTCATTACAGAAGTTACTGAGTGACACAGAAGTCAATGCAAATACGAAGGAAATTGTATTGTTGGGCAAGGCTGAATGTGACATCAGCAGTGTGCTGTAGCAATGAAGTGACATGTCGATTTATTGCACCAGTTTCTAAAGTCTTGGAAAGGACTCAAGTAAGGAATCTGTGTAGTCACTGAGTAGGTTGTAAGAATGTTGTGTCAGCTGAATGGTTACATATTGTTCTCTGAGCACAACACTCAATGGGGTGCAACAATATTCCTCATTATTGCTGTTAAAGAAGTTTTATGCTTTTACTTGTTACTTATGCAGTAGAAGAATACCTGAGGCACTCTTGTATCCCTTTCTTTTCTTCCCCTTGTACACCCTATCTCCCCAAACTTGTCAGATTCCTATGTTGGAGTCCTGATGTAATAAATAATGTAGTAAGACATCTCACAACGCCAGGTTAAAGTCCAACAGGTTTATTTGGTAGCAGAAGCCACTAGTTTTTGGAGAGCTGCCCCTTTGTCAGGTAAGTGGGGGTTCTGTTCACAAACAGAGCATATAAGACAGAAACTCAACTTACAAAATAATGGTTGGAATGTGAGTCGTTACTGGTTATCAAGTCTTAAAGGTCAGATGATGTGAGTGGAGAAAATGTTAAGCACAGGTTAAAGAAATGTGTATTGTCTCCAGACAGGACAGTTAATGAGATTTTGCAAGTCCAGGCAAGTCGTGGAGGTTACAGATTGTGTGACATGAACCCAAGATCCCGCTTGAGGCTGTCCTCGTGGTGCGGAACTTGGCTATCAGACTCTGCTCAGTGACTCTGCGTTGTCGTGTGTCGTGAAGGCCACCTTGGAGAACGCTTACCCGAAAATCAGAGGCTGAATGCCCATGACCACTAAAGCGTTCCCCAACTTGCCTGGTGATTGTTCATTCAACCATTGTTGTAGCGCCTGCATGGTCTTCCCAATGTACCATGCCTCGGGACATCCTTTCCTGCAGCGTATCAGATAGACAGCATTGGCCGAGTTGCAAGAGTATGTACCTTGTACCTGGTGGATGGTGTTCTCACGTGAGGTATGGCATTCGTGTTGATGATCCAGCACGTCTTGTAGAGGTTGCTGTGGCAGGGCTATGTGGTGTCATGGTAACTGTTCTGAAGGCTGGGTAATTTGCTGCGGACAGTGGTCTGTTTGAGGTTGTGCAGTTATTTGAAAGCAAGAAGTGGAGGAGTGGGGATGGCCTTGGCGAGATGTTCGTTGTCATCAATGACATGTTGAAGGCTCCGGAGAATATGTCGCAGTTTCTCCGCTCCGGTGAAGTGCTGGACGACGAAGAGTACTCTGTCCACCATGTCCCGTTTTTGTCTTCTGTGGAGATCGGTGTGGCACGTTGGAACTGTCGATCGATGAATCAAGCGCCATATCCTGTTCTTGTGAGGGCATCCACGTAATAAATAATGCCAGGAATTCTTCTATCTCTTCTCGTGTCAGCTGTGGCAATGTTGGTAGCGTTCTAGCCTCTGAGTCACAAAGTTCTGGGTTCAAGTCCCACTCCAGACTTGAATATAAAATTTAGGCTCTCACTCCAGTGCAGCAGCAGGGGAGAGCCAGGACTGAGTGCTTCACTTTGCTTGTGCTGTCGTTGGGATGTAACGCTAAACTGAGGCCCTATCTGCCTGTTAAGATACAATGGCACTATTTTGAAGAGCAGGATCATTATTCCTGGTGTCCTGCCTAAGCAATGACCATCCAAACAGAATGCCCTCAGCAAAGACACTTTGATGTTTTCGATAAAGTTTGCAATAAAGAGGCCAAGACAGGTAGGTCTGGCACTACAGTTACCAAGGAGAATCAGCAACAGTCAACTTGATTCCAGACCTATTGCTCAAACTGGAACAACTAACTGTGTGGGGAACTGTGAGTATCAGCCAGATACGAGGGATATTGGGGCTGAGGTTTAGGGATAGTTTAAGGGTAGCAACTAAGTCCTGAAGAGGTTTGAGTTGAGGTTTGGGCAGAAACATAGGGTTTTGCCTGTGGCTTTTCAGTAGAGGCTTTTATTAATAAATTACGGTTTTGAGTGTTGTGCAATGTCATTATACTAGTATAAAGTTCTTCTGTTAGGGTATTAGGAGTGTTAAACACATTTATGATCGAGTGTTTAACACATTTAGGTTTGTCTGAAATAAAATCCTAAATTCAGGAGTATGCATTCCCTTACACTCTCATCACCCTCTGTACCTTGCAGGTGAATATCAACATCCACTACCTTACTGAGGACCTATCCTTGTGACAGTAGATCTGTTCCCATCTCATTCTGCCGACCCAAGAATCCATTCCTCCTTCCAAGTCTTCTCCGTAACCTCACTGCCCCTTCACTCATTGTCATTGAATCCACACCCTCCCACCACTGGCTCCCACTGTCCCCTTTAACCCTTACTATCCTTTCCTATCACCAATTTCCTCTGCACGCCCTCCAGAATTCATCAGTTGAGATCTTCCCTCTAAATCCCTTTCCCTTTGTTCCCCTCATACTCATTCACATCTACACACCACACATATCCTTTCACACCTGAACTACCCTATGCCCATGTCCATTTACACCTGCACACTCCCCCATGCCTATTCACATCTGCACACCAAGCCACGCTCATTCACACAGCTCCCATTGTCATTCACACATGTACTCCAGCAAAGGCCCTTTCCACCTTCCACTCTCCACCACCTCATCCATTCCATGATCCCTGCAGCATCTCTCTCTTCCCCAACGACCCCCAACTTTCCCTGCCCCACTCAAGGCCTCTACACCCACTACACCTATATATTCCTCTCCTCCCTGTCTCAATACTACATCCCCCAGTTGGGCCTTAATCTGCATCCCCTTAACAGGATGCAAGACAATTTCACCCAGTCTCTTGCAGGAATGGTGACCTGCCATGACAGGTAGGTGTGCACATCCCTACTGTTATTTCACATTGATGGGAAATCGATTTTTCAGCTCCTGCTGCATTGGTCTTTCTTGCCTACCATTAAAGCTGCAGCAGGAGGACTGAAAAATTCTGTAGCGTTCAATGGACATGCTAGGTCGTGCATCTTATGGAGAGACACTGCAACCTGGTTCAGGGAGTTGCTCAAAACAAGCTTAGGTACAGTATGTACAGTCCAAACAAGGTGGGTTACCGAGTGGGCACATCTTCCCTCAGTGCTGTCTCTCTAGGCCATGACTGCTGATATCACAGATACATCATAGTCTACATCACTCATTGGCTCATCTGTACTATTAACCCATTACACCACATGTAGAATTTTGGAGCATTATCACCAAGTGAGAAAGTACAACTGATGCCACAGTGTGGCACAGTATGGCATCAGTGACCCCAGCAGAAGATAGAAAACAGATCCAGCTAATCAATGATTTTCTCAGATACATCACAGTACATAGAAATAGGCCATGGAAGAGTTCAGTACAGGAACCTGAGATGGAAAATGGAGCATAGTTGAAGTCCAGGAACCAAAGCACTAGAAACAAATAGAGGCTGGATTTAGCACAGTGGCACCCATGATAATAGTCATGTGCGTTTAAATTGGTTGGAATCTGTGACATATTTTAATTGATAATTGGAATGTATCAAACCTTATGCCCTATTGTTGAGTGTCTTGTCAATCAGTTGGTGGACCAATGAAACTTGAGAAAAATGACAGTGACCCGGCATGGCAGCCAACGTCCAAATTTGACACAGAAGTTATGTAACAAAATAGAGTTGGTGGCCGAAATGTTACCACTTCACACCGCGAGGGATTCTTCCATCCAGCTGCAGTGCATTGAGCGCCAAATTCTCCGTCTTCACTGCAGCGGGAGTGTGGTGTAAATAGTTGGTAAGATCATTTGTATAATTCTGATGTCTCCAATCCAGTGGGAATTTACTTCCTCTGTGGGGCAGCTGCATGATGAGACTGCCATTTCTGTTAACCCCAACATGTTGCCGGATGATGCTTTCAGTATCACTGCAGACACATTCTGCCGCAAGACACTGACTAGGAGAATTGAAAATGGCAAAGGGAACACAGAGTTGTAATTATTTTAGACAGGTCACTCCCATGTATGGAATTGCACCCTACATAAGGCATCTGTCAGTAGATACTGCAGTGACATGATTATAATGCTGAACGTACAGATCTCAGGTAGTCTTCCTGCCTCCTGGCTAGCTGGCTGTTTGTCCTGAACATATAAAACACGTTGCTTGGGTCTGATGGCTGGCTGATGGCTAACATATATGGAGGTATACCTGAGTAAATCGTCAGCATCTTCAAGAGAGAAAAGTAGAAAATGAGCGAGGAGACACCTATCCAGGACATACACGAGTTGATTAAAAGAAAAAATCTTGGAGGCCCACAATGGTCAGTGCAATTCCCATTGTGGGATATATATAGACAAATTCCTTAAACATGCTGCAATGCTCAGTCTGCCAAAACAAAGACCCCCATTGATAGGAGGAATTTATGATACTTCCTCAAAGTTGAGGCTGGCAAAAGAAACTGAATGTGTGATGTTAACTTGATAAATGGTGTTCTCATTATCAGGCCTCAGTATAGTTGCCAACTGCTTGGATTTGTTCCTGGAGGTTTCATGATGTGACCACCCACCTCCAACAGCTTCACGTAGTCAAGCAGCCTTTTCCAGTCTCCCAATATTTGTATAACTGATAAAAAAAAGTATTCAAAGAAAGTGAAAAACAGTGACATTTGACATTTCTTCATATTTGTGTCCAGCAGTTGAATCTTCAGTTCCTGGAATCCCAAGGACAGTCCTTGTGTATGGTAACTCTGGAACCAATTGGAATCTTTAGAGGTCTGAAAAGTACCAGCAATCTGGATTTGGCTCAGATTCATTGTATGTGACCCAGGGCCTCTGATACTGTACACAAGTTTGCAAGCAGCTGAAATATGATACCAGCCTGAAAGAAATAGATGTTTTTGTTACACAGGGATTTGTTCGAGCCTTGTTTTTAAATAAGTAAAACTAAATAAAGCCACATCAATGTTGAAAGAATATCTGAAATTCTAAAAACTTTGCAATATTAGGCAGTGGAATGAATCTAAAAGCTTCTAAAATTTCAAGTTTGGTCCAAGACAGATCAGAGAAGGTAATGGTCATAAGCATTGATGTGGACAGTCTACAGGCCTGTCAGTGCAAATGGAAATTAAAGCGCTTACTCAGGTGTCTGTTGTCCTGACTCATGCACATAGCCCTGAATAATGCTTTCAATATTTCATTGCAGCGGAAGGCCGAACGGCTAGCTTCACACCGCTTCACAGCTTAGAGGCTGTAAAACGAAAATGCAAGCTTTAAGGTATCGTATTGCCAATATCATTTCCAATATCATTGCTTAACGTCCGTCCTTTGGTGGCAAAGGGCTAGGTTGGATTTGAGATGGGTGGGGGGACGGGGGTGGTGTTAATTGTATTCATCATTTTAAAGAATGGACCACTTTTCCACTTCTCACACCCAGTGCCAGGAACAAGCACTCCCTAGTCAAGTGTAACATCATTTAGATATAGTATAAAGCTCTCTCTGCACTGTTCCTACAATGTGCCTTTACTACAACTGCATAAGAGCATTCATTATTTCAATGTTATGAGACTCCCATTTCCATAACAGCCATAACAGGGGCCTCTGATCGAAATTTCCATGTTGGTGCCAAGTTCCTGCAGTTTTGCTCTGCATTACAGGGTAGACAATGTGAAAAATAATTTTTGCTTGGATCCTTTGCAACTGATTAAAATTGGGAATGCACAGGGATTTGGAATGTAACTATGCAAAATGTTAAGTTGCCCTTTCACTAGCTGCATATTGATTCTGTAACTCATGGTATTAATATGGATCATATTGATTCTCTAACTCATGGTGCAACTGGATTAGATCCAGTGTAATCCTTGTACTTCATAATATGTGTCATTATCCTGTCTACTGTTTTCTTGTGTTAGTTTGTACTCATGCTGTGCCTATAGTTGACTGTGTGTGGGAACGCATTTGTAAACAAGCTAGAAGAAGCTACTAACCGAGTAACAGCTGAGCTCAAGTCAAGTTAACCTATTTTATCTGATGGCACAAAATCAGACTGAAGTTGCCCAAAGTGGTCAGAATGATATGGTGGGTGGGGGGGAGGCAGGGGGGAAGCAGGATGATTGTGCAGGTTGCAGGCAGATGAGTTATTCTTTCGTGAGATTACCATAACATATAGGAGTAGAATTAGGCCATTCAGCCCATCGAATCTGCTCACCTTTCAATCACGGCTGATAAGTTTCTCAACCCCATACCCTCGCTTTTTCCCCATAACCTTTGATCCCCTTAACAATCAAGAACCTATCTATCTCAGTCTTAAATACACTCAATAACCTGGCCTCCACAGCCTTCTGTGGCAATGGATTCCACAGATTCACAACCGTCTGGCTGAAGAAATTCCTCTTCATCTCAGTTCTAAAGGGTCATCCCTTTACACTGAGGCTGTGCCCTTGGATCCTACTCTCTCCTACTAATGGAAACATCTTCCCCACATCCACTCTATCCAGGCCTTTCAGTATTCTGTAAGTTTCAATGAGATCTCCCCCTCATTCTTCAATACTCTTATCGAGTACAGACCCAGACTCTTCAAATGCTCCTTATACATCTAGCTTTCATTTCTGGGATCATTCTCGTGAACCTTTTCTGGACCCTCTCCAAGGCCAGTGCATCTTCCCTTAGATACAAGGTCCAAAATTGCTCACAATACTCCAAATGTGGGCTGACCAGAGCCTCATAAAGCATCAGCAGTACATCCCTGATTTTGTATTCTAGTCCTCTCAAAATGAATGCTGACGTTGCATTTGTCTTCCTAACTACCAACTCACTGCAAGTTAACCTTGAGAGAATCCTGAATGAGGACTCTGCATTGGCCCCGCAGGAGTCCTTGTCTGAACTGTACCTGCCACCAGCCATGAGCTCAGCTGCTGCCAGTGCCAGCCCACAGCTTGAAGCTGACTCTGCATTGGCCCCTCAGGATATCGAAGGTACTGACTTGGAAATGGAGGCTGAAGAAATGGGCCTCCAGGTTGAAGCAGAACCTGAGGAGGAACCTGCTTCAATCACCCTCTGATGCTCCCGCTGAAACAGAAGGCCCCCTGTTCTGTTTCCACCACCTTCAACGGATCTCCACCCATACACCAAATGATGGAAAGGACCTCCTTACAGTGAAGATTCTTGGAAAGACATGAACCTAAGGAGGGAGGAATATTATGACCACGAATGCCACGCGGAATTATAAATAGATCTATCTGTGGGCCTTGTGGAGTATGAGTTACCTTATTGAGCAAGCAGAGGCTTACCCAATTGGAAGCAGCCAGCAGGGGTTTGTAAGCCTGTAACTTTTCCCTTGTAGGTCCCGAGGTGAAGGTTACCTGATTGTAAGCTGCTGGAGTGGCCTTTTCCTTTGGTGCACAATAAAGGGTGTTGGTATATCAAAACTAAGGGCATGATTCAATTCCCTGCCATAACTCTATCCATCACCTACTAGCTTGGACTAGGCAAAAGGTGTCGATTGTCATGGCATATTTGTAGGAAAGGTTTCCATTCTTGCACACATTTAGGCATTTGACTGAATTACTGAATTGACTGAGGTCCTTGGCCTCTAGATCACAGGTATTCCTTTCTCAGGCTTCTTCTGCAGGTCTCCTCTTGCATGTCCTCGAAGAATTGTGTCCCTTCAATCGGGACGTTCCTCCAAGTAGGTCTCTTCCAAGCAAGGGTCTCCCAGGTTTTGACATCTATGTTGCATTTCTTGAGGTAAGCTTTCAGGATGTCTTAGAAACACTTCCTTTGTCCTCCTCTTTTTCAAGAGCCTTCCTTGAGCCGGCTGAAGAAGATTTGCTTTTGCAGCCAGGACTCTGACACCCTAAGTACTTGGCTGGTCCAGGAGATTTGGTTTTGAATGATCATGGCCTCGAAGATAGTGGCTCCTTCAAGGACATTGATGTTAGCATGTCTGTTCTCCCAGCTGAGGCAGATAATCCATCTCAGAAGGTGTTGATGCTACCTCTCCAGGGCGTTGAGACACTTAAAAGAGTTGGGAGGAGACTGCCTTGTACACGAGGAACTTGGTGTCAGCACGAATGTCATGGTGATGAAAAGCTCTCGTGCTTAGGCTTTCGCAGATTGGATGTGAAGTTGGATCTCTGAATCAATATCAGCCTTAGATGAGAAGTACCTCCCCAGATAAGGGAAATGTTCCACGTTTGGGAGGGTCTCTTTATTGATCATGATTGGGGGAGATGCTGGATTTTGCCCTGGAGAATATCTCCCTACTGTCCCGACTCTCCAGTGCCAGGAAGATTGTCGCCCGAATCCTCACTAGATGCATTCTCCCCTTCTCTGAAGTAATCCTTCTGGAAAATGAGTGTGGCTTCCGACCAAACCATGGAACAGTCGACACGATTTTCACTGCTTGACAACTTCAAGAGAAATACTAGAAGCAACATCGACCAATCTCCATGGCCTTCATTGCCCTGGCCAAAGCTTTTGACTTTTCGACAAAATGGCGGCAACAGTCCTCACCGACAGAAATAAGACAGAAACCTTTATAAGGTCTAGACTGGAGTCAAGCAGGGAAGAATTGTTGGCCCCAACGATTCTTTTCTTCATCTTCATCACCACCATCCTTCACCTTGTCAAGAATAACCTTCTCCGTGGAGTGGACATCGTTTACAGAATGAACAGAAAACCTTTCAACGTCAACTGATTGAAATCCAAGAAGAAAATGACATTGACATCTCCTGTGGAATTTAAGTATGCGATGACTTCGCCATCTGCACTCACTCAGAAGAGAATCTCAAGCCAAACTTGACATCTTTGTGGAGGCATACCAAAGATGAAATCTATAATGTGATAAATAATGTGAGGCCTACCCTCCATTACCCCATCCTAGTGACCATTTTTCATGGAACAGGATAGCCTCATCTCACCTGAACCCAGAAACATGAGACAAAATTTTGTACTTTGGATTGGGGTCAAATGTGAGTACTAACCCCACACTGTGTCAGGAGCAGTCAGCCAATACTGATGTTTCCTTGATTATATAAGTAGTGGCCAGAGGATGAGCTCACCATTCAATTAGGAACAGCGGGCGACATCTTGAAATTGAAAAGCCCATAGGGGACCCTTCATCACAGAAGGAGATGCAGCTTGACATTGTGGGTAAAGGAGAGAGAGAGAGGGTGATCCCATCTTGAGGTACCCTCAGTTGCCAGGTCAGTTTTGTGGAGGGGGAGCTCCTCCACATGGTGCTTGAAATCGTAGCTGTGGTCAGTAAGCAGTACCTATCTCCCACGCAGCAAATCTTCCCAGTGCGAGGGCCCCTCAAGATTGCAGAGGCTGTCAGCTGTGGATTCCAGCCTCAGGGTGGGTGAGATCTGTTAGTGGCTTTGTTGCCCTCTCATTGAAAATGTCTTCTTATGGGGCCAGACTATATCCACTTCTCAAAGTCATAACATAAGAGCTAGGAGCAGGAGTAGGCTTCTAGCCTCTCGAGCCTGCTCTGTCATTCAATAAGATCATGGCTGATCTTTTCATGGACTCAGCTCTACTTATCCACCTGCTCACCATTACCCTTAATTCCTTTACTATTCAAAAATTTATCTATCCTTGCCTTAAAAACATTCAATGAGATAGCCTCAACTGCTTCATTGGGCAGGGAATTCCACAGATTCACAAGCCTTTGTGTGAAGAAGTTCCTCCTCAACTCAGTCCTAAATCTGCTCTGCCTTATTTTGAGGCCATGCTCCCTAGTTCTAGTTTCACATGCCTGTGGAAACAACTTCCCTGCTTCTATCTTATCATAACAGTAGCAGCACCCAGCATCCCCCCCCACCCACCCCAAGAAAATCTCGTAGCCCCGCCTGGGAACTTAGTCTGTGCTGCCCCCTCTGCTGGTTCCAGTAAACCCCCCTCCACCCCCCTCCCAGGATCAGATTCCTTCTCAGGCCTCCACTCAACCCCTCTCTCCCCCCTCTACCCCAGGCCTCCACTCAACACCCCCCAGTGCGAGCAACACCCTCTGTTCCTGCGACCCTCTTATCTGGCTCCCTGGGCTCTCCTGTGCCCTCTCTCTGATGGACTACTTGATGGGGAGCAGCAACCTGTGTGCTCATCTCCGAACTCCCCCTTTGAGGTCAGGTCACCAGCTTCACGTTTTTATAAAGCACAGTTGTAAACTGCCAAGCTGGCATGGCTCAAATATGCAATTGGGACGGTTACAGTGGGAATGCCCTCTAATGAGTTATCCCTATTTTACTGGGCAGAAACCTTGTTATGTCACTGGTGAGAGGGCGAGGAAAATATGAAAGTGAGATCTCGCTAGCGAGATTCTCGTTTTTGACTCTTGTGAGATTTAATGCCTATGTTGATGTTTGCAGTGGCATGTTATATAACTCATTATATCAGCTCAGCAATTGTACATTTTGAAAAACAGAGAAAGAAATAATTTTGTAAAATAGCCAGATGATGTGTGTTTATTTTGTATTTGGCCTTGACCTGGACATGTTACTCTCTGGCAAAATAGAGAGTTTCAGTGAGCTCTTCATTATACTTGGGTCATCCTCCCAGGTCATCTAATTTATATTTTTAACAATCTGTTTCCTGATGATAGACTGAATTTCTTTGCAACCCTGGCTGTGGTTTGGAACAAGCTAAGTGTTCTGGAAGGGAAGACCAACTCCAATTGGATATCAGTGCTGAAGGCTGACATGGAGAGACACACGCAACTTGTGTTTTTATCACAAAAGAGACATCTGCTGTACAAGATATCAAAACGGCAGCCAAACAAAAGAGGATCTGTATCCAATGCCAACAGACACTCGATGATGGATACATGGATTGGCCCAAAGTCCTCAATTCCCAATTATCTAAACAAGACCTAAAAGGGAAGTTGGACATTGCTGAGACGTAAGAAAGAGTGCAACAGGAAAGGAATTTTAAAATACATCCTGAGACTCAGCAAACACCACAGCTATTTGTCCACTTTATTTCCCTTGTTTAGTATTTTTGCCCCTGCACTTACTCCACTATCATCTCCCAAGGTGACTGATTGTACAGGAATTCAGTCCCATGGGTGCCAGGCCATCCTCCAGTACCTTGACCAAGCGCCCATTCTTCATGCTCAATTCTAATCCATTAGTATTGCCAGGCTATTTGACCACGTGAGCAGCATCAGAACTTGGTCCTGCTCTGATCTGACATTTGTGCAACTCCATTTTGCACGTATGTGTTTGAGAGTTGTGCGTGGTTGGAGGCATGGTATTACTGAGTAATGGTCAAGACAAAGCATTCTGGTTGATTGCTCTTCTTTCTAGTCCAGCAGTTCTATAGTCTCCTATGATGGGAGAGATCCTCCAGCCTCCCAGCCATGTGTTTCCCGTCAGTGGGAGGTGGCATGTTGTTTGCTAGTGGTGGAATTCTCTGGTCCCACCACTGTTGATCGGAATACTCATTGACGTCATCCCACGCTGGCGGGAAACCCACAGGTGGGGATGCACTGCTGGCAGGACCGGAGAAACCCGTTGGTGCGATCAGCTGGAGAATTCCGGCCAATGTCTCAATTTTGCAGCAGGTAGTACAGTTATCAGCTGTTTCCAGCATTATCTGTTTTTATTAGTTATTAACTGAATATCTATCTGAAGATCACTTGTCATCAATGTTGAAATAATTACTTTCTTCTGTGGCTCAGTTAGTAACACTCTTGGCTCTGCATCACAAGGTTCTGGGCTCAAGTCCCATTGTGGTACAGGGATTAGAATCATAGAATCATAGAAACCCTACAGTGCAGAAAGAGGCCATCTGGCTCATCAAGTCTATACTGACCACAATCCCATCCAGGCCGGACTCCCATATCCCTACACATTTACCTGCTAATCCCTCTCACCTACCATCTCAGGACACTAAGGGGCAATCAACCTAACCTGCACATCTTTGGACTGTGGGAGGAAACCGGAACACCCAGAGAAAACCCACATAGACATGAGGACAATGTGCAAACTCCACACAGACAGTGACCCAAGCCGGGAATCAAATCCAGGTCCATGGAACTGTGAAGCAGCAGTGCTAACCACTGTGCTACCGTGCTGCATTGTTGGAGGTGCCCTCTGTCGGGTGGGATATTAAACCAAAGTCCCACCTGCCTCTGCTGGTAAATGCAAAAGAACCCATGAGATGTTTTTTTGAAGAAGAACAGCAGGTTATCCCCAATGTCCTGACCAATATTTATCCCTCATTTAACCTACAGCAAAGGATTATCGCATTGCTGTTGGTGAGAGTTTGCTGTGGGCAAATTTACTGCTGTGTTTCCTGCATGGTGACAGTGACTACACGGCAAAAATGCTTCCGTGGCTATAAAGCACTTTCAGATGTGTGGCAGTTGTGAAAGGCATTCTATAAACAAAAGTTTTTCTTTCTTTTCTGCCGATTTGATAGGGTACCTCTTAAACACTGGAAAGGAAATCAGTAAGTGGCTAAAAGGAAGCCACACATTAAGAGCAGAAATGAGAAAATGGGATGGATGATGGAAGTTTGATATGTATAGTTCTGCGTTCCCGATCTCAGTTTTAGCACCAAAGAGAACCGTTGAAGGACTTGAGACTTTTTTCCGGAAGCACCAACGACAGAAAAAGCACAAGGTGAGCTGCTCTGAGTCATTTCAAAGCAAAGTTCATGCCAATTATTTCTCTTGACCCGGATGGTGCATGTGAGGAGAGATGTCCAAAAAGAAGGGGTGAGAAAACGAGAATGGAAAAAGGTTTACAAAATAAACTTATAATTACCACCTTTGAATTGGCTGCATAGAACTTTATATTGATCTTTGATACACAAACATCAAGTCTCACTAGTTGTTGAGATTCTCTTTGTCCCTGGTGTTAGGCTGATTGGTATAACAAATTGTCCCTAAATTAGTCTCCCCTCAATCTGGTTTCCAATGTGGAGTGCCGTAAGCGTAGGCAAGAGTCATGGCTGGAAGAGGGAACTCACAATGTTAAAATGGCGGCGCGGGCTCGTTGGGCCGAAGGGCCTGTTTCCCGTGCTGTGTTGCTCTTTGTTCTTTGTTCCAGTGAGTTGGACCATGCTGCACCACCTGTCCATCATGGAAAGGTTTCTGCAGAAAAGTGTCATTGACCAGAGTTCCGTCAGACAGTGGTCTGATGGAACGCAAGGCCTTTTGGGAAAAGGAAATGGTGGATCCTGTTTGAATGGTTCCCTGAGCAGACTGTCATTTGGCAAAATACCTCATTTCCAGAATTTTCAAACATACACATTACTTGGCTGATGGTGAGAAGGGCTCCCTTTGTCAGATCCTTGTTGCATGCCTGTAGCCTCATTCCATCTACATGCTGGCGACTGCAGTGGGGAGGAGATCATTGCCCACCTCCTTATGGAGTGTGTCTTTTGGCACAGTGGTTAGCACTGCTGCCTCAAAGCACCAGGGTTCGAATTTGATTTCCAGCTTGGGTCACTGTCTGTGCGGAATCTGCATGTTCCTCCCATGTCTGCGTGGGTTTCCTCTGGGTGCTCCGGTTTCCTCCCAAAGTCCAAAGGATGTGCTGGTTAGGTGCATTAGCCATGCTAAATTCTCCTCCAATGAACCTGAACAGATACCAGAATGTGCCAATTAGAAGATTTTCACAGTAACTTCATTGCAGTGTTAACGTAAGCTTACTTGTAAACTAAACTTAAAGAATAAACCAGGTCTGGAAATAGATGCAATGATTTTTGTTAGGCTTTATTCCTAGCACCTCTATAGTACAGGACTCTGGGTTTTACTAGCTGTTTCCATGGAAGCACACCATGATAAATATAAACTGAAGGACCATCAGTCTGGTGATAGATGCTCTTTATTCTGCTGTCATCTAGTGTAAAGAGCTATTGATGACTGATTGTTGCAAGCTGGCATATTCCAAAGTACAGGACTAAAGCTTGGGGCAGCCACCACACAGTCTCAGTGGCGAAAGCCCTCCCGCCATTATATACTGAGGGGCTGGAAGCCAAGTAAAATTCCTTGGGCTGTATATTTGACGTGAAATAAATTAACTATAACCTGTAAAGTGTAGTGAGGTATTTCAGAATGCCACATTGTGTATTGACAGAAACTGATCTGTTTTGCACTTTATGTAATTTTAAATTAACCTGTTATGTAACATACCTTTGGAAATTTTGTGAATCAGTTATATTTTTGAGAAAAAATGAAACTTGTTTTGTTATTGTGAAATTTAATAATATTTGTAAAGCAGCTTGTGGATTGGTAGAACAAGCTTTTAAACCCCCGAAGGAGATATACACGATAAACTTTTGTTATTGGAACTTAGCACTGGATAAAATAGCACATACATGTTAACATTTCTGCAGGCCAAGAGGCATAAAATAGAATAAAAGACTTAAATGACGCAGATACCATGCTAAGAAGGCAACAAGATAAGCACTTTACTGATATGGTCGGAAGCCACTTTTTTACTGAAGAACTCCATTATCAATGACCTGCTGGAACACGCAACTTTGAAATATCCATATCATGTTGGCGGCGTAATTTAACTTTGGTGATTAAATTGATTGACTTGTAAATTACTGATGCTCATATCAGTAAAAGTACTAATCACATTGTGAAGGGACATTTCAAGAAAAGTCCATTATAACTTCACTTTTTAACTGTTCCATTGATGGAGCTTGAATTATGACTCTCTTTCTGACTTTAAAATACCCTACCAATTTTCCATTAACCAGTATAAAATATCCAACATATACTTACAATTTACTTAAAATTGTACCACTAAATCAGCTTACAGTTTCTGAAGGTAATCGTTGGGTAGAATAAAATAGAAATCACCGTCCTTTGAGAATTAAAGGATAAACTTGTGTCATGAAGATATGCTTAATGCACATCACCCCAGGGAGGTGATGGCCTAGTAGTATTACTGCTAGACTATTAATCCAGAAACTCAGCTAATGTTCTGGGAATCTGTGTTCAAATCCCACCACAGCAGATTATGGAATTTGAGTTCCATGAACAAAATATCTGGAATTAAGAATCTACTGATAACCCATGAATCCACTGTTGATTGTCAGGAAAACCCATCTGCTTTACTAATGTTCTTTAGGGAAGGAAATCTACCATTCTTACCCAGTCTGACCTATATGTGACTCTAGAGCCACAGCAATGTGGTTGACTCTCAATTGCTCTCAGCCAACTAGGAATGGGCAATAAATGTTGCCCAGCCAGCAGCACCCATGTCCCATGAATTAAAAAAATGCCAAATAATGATTATGAATAATGACTAGCTGGAAACCTGAACTGAGCTTTTATAAACAAACTTTTTAAAACACAGAGACTGAAGTGACTTGAACTCACTGCCCAAGATGGCTAAACCTAATTTGCATTACTGTATCCTCTTCTCATTGGAGTGGAGTCAGTCTATCTGCAAAACCCATTAATGACAACGGCTCCGATTTTTGGCAAAACGGAGGGCCACTCTGAAAATCCTGGATTTGCAGAAAGTGCTGGGCCTCATCCCTGAATCCCTGCCATTTCCCATCTTCATGGGGGTGGGACTGGAGATGGGCTGGGATTCACACATGCATAATTCACAGAGACAGCTAACCATTTAAATCACCGGGTGCCTCCACTGGAGTAGGAAATTGGAAGAACAGGAGTGAATCTGAGGTGTGCAGATTAGAATAGGTAAAGGGAGCTCCAATTTGGTGGATGTGTTTAGATAACCAAGGTACCCCTTTTGGAAAGATAAGCTGCCCCTTTGAATAAGGTCCCAGGCCCGATTTTACCATTTTGATTCTAAGTGCTGAATCTGGGCGCAATTCAGATCTGACTTGGAAACCTGTTCTCAGGTGCCCCCATATGCACGTAGCCTGAAAAAAAAATTGCGAGTCTGACTTTATCCTGCCTGAAACACTGCAGCTCCGATCAGAGTTTTGAACTGCACATGCGCAGTGAAACAAAATTTGAAAAATGCTCCCCTGTCACATTGCTCCCGGACTGCAAAAAGTGGATGAAGTGGCTCGGGAACAAAAAGTGGGAGCAATGGCTCCCACAGATATTGCCCCATCCCCCACAACATAACTATTCCTTTTATCCACCCCCCCCCCCCCCCCCACTACCTAGACCAATTGCGACTCATCCCCCTTTCCCACCCACCGATCGCCTGCAGTGTGGCAGCGGACCCCCTCTGTCCCTGCCCTCCCACCTGGGATCCATCTGGCCTCCCTCCGTTCCCCTGCCCCAAACCAAAGAATGGTTGGATTGCCCTTCCCCCTTCCTGGCCCACTTCAGATACATCTGACCCGCCTCCCTCCGCACCCCCCTCCTCCGCCCCCCCCCGACCAGAGAGCAATTGGACCTCCCTCCCCCTTCATCAAAAAAAATCTGGCCTCCCTCCACTACCGCCCCCCCACCAGAGATACATCTGACCCGCTTCTCTGTACCCCCACCACTGATCTGAGTTAAAGAGCCACCAGAAGCTCTAAACCTACCTCTTCAGAAGCTGACGCACCAGAAACAGACCTTTGCTGAGCATGTCTGTTTCGCGGCGAATCTGGATGGGCGAATGTGATGATAAAGGAGGAAATGCTGGTAAGGTTGGGCAGGCGGCCCGTTAGTTCAATTAAATGCATGCAAATGCAATTAAATCGCTGTTGCGCCTATCTTGGGCACAGTTCGGATCGTGGCCATTCTCAGGCCTTAGTAAAGAGGGCATCTGTGGGGACGGCGGGGGTTGGGGGGGGGGATGGCGTGGATTGCACTAATCGCCTCACTCCCAACTTTACCAAGCTTTTGTGCCCAAAAGTGGGCACGACGCAATGGTAAAATCGGGTCCCCTGAGACAGTTTTGAGAAAGATGAAGTGTCCTTTAGGAGAGGTAAGAAACCCTTTAATGTGGAAATGAAAATGATTATGCATTCTTTTACACACAAATTCAGTGGAACTATAAAGCTGTTAAAAAGCTGTCTAGCTGTCAAGGAAACATTCTGGAGCTGTCCAGCTGTCAAATCTGTAAAAGTTATCCAGGGAGTCTCAAACCTGTTAAAGCAACCCAGGAAGTGTTGAAGTTGTCAAGGAACTGTCCAAGGACACAGGATGAGTTGGAGTTGAGGGGTAAGGGCAAAAGATGGTGGATGGGTTGGCATGATTTTGCACTAAGTTGGCATAAGGGTGTGAGGAGCCATGTTGATGGATCAGCATTGATGGGTCACAAGTGATGAGGGATGGGAGCTGGAGGGATGATTTTGATTCATTCGTTTTTATTTATTTCAACATAATGCTAGAGTACAGAGACAAGCCCTATACCCAGCCTGCCTCACACCCAGCAACCTGCAGATTGCTTCTGGGCCCACCCGTCCTGACTTGTTTTTCAGCCCTCCCTGACTGAAAACCCCAACCACGGACAGTCATTTTTAAGGTCTGGTTTCACTGGGGCAAGCATTTCCCGGCTCACTGAACCTGAGCCAGGGATGAAAATCTGGGCCAATGACTTCAGTGGTGTGAAGAACTCAGTCAGTGAGGTATTCAACTGTTGGAGAATAATCACCTGGACAATGGAACCCTGGCTAAGCCAGCTTTCAGAGATGAGCTAATCAAGTCATCTTTAGAATACATGCACAGAGCCATTGGAGAAGGAAGGTCACATGACAAGCCAACCCTGTGTATGTTTTACATACATGTTTTCTCAGCAGAACTGAGGACAAGTAGCTTATGCATAAAATCCAAGTGAGGATCCTTCCTGTCTCCTTGTTTCTCTAACCCACCTGGTCAACATGATGTGACTTGATGTCTGTATCGATAAGCACGATCTTCTTGGAGATTCTCTCTAAGTGGAGCCATTTCCACCTGGTAAGCTTTGAGCCATGTTTGCTCACTATGATCACCTAGGAAAGCTCTGCTGCAGACAAAGATTTTATAAGAATACAACCATTACTACCATCTCCTGAAGAACAACTGACGCAGTTATACACATCTTTAAATCAGAAACATGAAGACTGTTAAATTCAACCTGGAGCTAGCCCAGTCACTAAACTACAGAATATGCTCCTTTGGTTTTAATGGCCAACGAATCCTTCCTCACTCTAATCTATATTTGTTCGTATGTCTGAAGGTTAGTGCGTATTTTATTATTTTACTGGGTAGCGTGGTGGCACTGCTGTCTCACAGCTCCAGGGACCCGGGTTCAATTCCAGCTTTGGGTGGGTGACTGTCTTTGTGGAGTTTGCACGTTCTCCCTGTGTCTGCCTGGGTTTCCTCCAGGTGCTCCAGTTTCCTCTCACAGTCCAAAGATGTGCAGATTGGCTATGGTAAATTGCCCCTTAGTGCCCAAAGATTTATAATAGCAAAACTTTCAATTTCTAAAAGAAAATTATAAATAGCATGATAGTATGGTACTTCAGTATTGCTGAAAGAAAAACATGCTGTCGCAGTTTTTCATCTTACGCTCACCCCCAGGATAGATTCACAAGAATGCTAATCGCAAAAGGATCAATGTTTAATACTGCATGAGAAGGTTAGGGGAATAAGCAGGGTAAATATGTGGGGCCACACGGATAGGGCTTGGGTAAAGGCGCTCTGTTGGAGAATTGGTGCAGACTCAATGAGCTGAATGGCCTCCTTCTATGTAGGGATTCTATGGATTCTACTTAGATAGTGTAAGTAGAATTAAATCCCTTTCTTTGTTAAACACAAGAAAACCTGCCATTGGCTATTTTGTGAACACAACATGTTAGTAGTTAAGTACTTACTTAATTGGCAAGTGTATCCTTTTCAAACAAGAATCTGTTGAAGTCAAACAAGGAATTGGGAAAAAGGGGAACCACTTGACCTCTAAGAGCCTGATCATAACTCTATGGTCTTTTGATTTTTTTAAAGGTGGCATGCAGTGGCATTGTTACTGAACTACCTCGGGACTGATTTTGGGTGAGGGGCAGGGTTTATGAGGTGGGTTCATTTTTGTGTCATGAACGCACTCTTGACAGGAAGCAGGTGAGAGCTCCTGATATTGGTGAAGGTGAGGGGTTAATTGGTAAAGTGTTGGCCAATTAGTGGCTGGAGGAGGGAGGGAAAGAGGCAAAAATGGAGGCAGAGCACTAAAGAAGCAGACTGTATTCCGGCACAGCTCGGTGACCTTTGCTGTGGTGAAGTGTAATCTTAAAAAAAATTTAAAGCATCTGCAAATTCAAGTTGGCTAGGTCAGACGGAGATCTGGAACCCAAGATATGGAGGAAATGTTAATGTTATTAAAATTCCATTGCTGCACAATATGTTTTCTTCAAAATTCACACTTTTTCCAATGAAATAAAACATTTTTCATGCTGCCAGCTCAATTCCAGATAAACTGAAGCCATTCCCGACTTTTATACAGCTCCCAACGGCCACCCATCCCATGTGAAAATGTTGTTATCTTGGAAGGCAAGGTATTAAGAAGTGCTTAATCACGTCAATGGCTGTGATTAATGGTGCAGGCAACCACTTGTCACCCTCACTAAGACCAATAGAGCTGGGATTGGGGGCAGGCGGTTGTGATACATGACATCAGTGTCATCTTTTCAGGTTGCCCACCTCAGTAATACAGCCCCTGATTTCAGTCAGTGGAACCAATGGGCACAACATTTCAACTTAGTGCGCCAGTAAAATGGAGAAAGGAAAATTTACACAAGACCCCTATTCCTGTTCACTCTCTGGTGACTCTTTCTAAAGTGAGTATATGCTTGTACATTAACGGCAGGATTTTACAGCCTCACCCAGCCTAAGGTCATTGAACCTTCCCATTGTCTGCTTCTCCCCCCGCTTTGATTCCCGTGGTAGGTGGACTATAATACTATAGAGCTGATGAATTTAGTGTAGCTGGTTTCAAACTGTAAAGAATCATAAGATCATACAGTACAAAAGAGGCCCTTTGGCCAATCAAGTCAGCACCAACATGTGTGAAACACCTGACTCCCACCAAATCCCATTTACCAGCACTTGGCCCGTAGCACTGAGTGTTATGATGTACCAAGTGCTCATCCCTGTACTTTTTAAAGGATGTGAGGCAACCCGCCTCCACCACCCTCCCAAGCAGCGCATTCCAGACCATCACCATCCTCTGGGTAAAAATTTTTTCCTCACATCCCCTCAAAACCTCCTGCCCCTCATCTTGAACTTATGTCCCCTCGTGATTGACCGTTCAATTAATGGGAACAGCTGCTTGTCACACACTCTGTCCATACCCCTCAGTATTCCCTGCTCCAATGAAAACAACCCAAGTCTATCCAACCTCTCGTCATAACTTAGTTGCTCCATCCCAGGCAGCATACTGGTGAATCTCCTCTACACCCTCTCCAATGCAATCATATCCTTATAATGAGGTAACCAGAACTCCACACAGTACTCCAGCTGTGGCCTCACCAAAGTTCTATACAACTCCAACATGACTTCCCTGCTTCGTAATCTATGCCTCAATTGATAAAGGATTGATTAAAAAAAAATTTGCATTCATATAGCATCTTTCACGACAACAAGACATCTCAAAGCATTTTGCACCAATGAAGTATCTCTGACGTGTAGTCACTGTCGTAATGTAGGAAATACATTAATGTAGGAAATAGGAGCAGGAGATGGCTAATTAGGCACTTGAGCCTCCTCCCTTCCCCCCTTGCCACCAATCTCTGTAACCTCCCTATCTCTGTAACCTAATCCAGCCCCTATGTGGCAGCAAAGTTACATATACCAAGCTCACACAAGCAGCAACGACCAGATGATCTATTTATTGTGATGTTGACTGTGGGTTATATATTGGCCAGGATACCAGCCCTGCTCTTCTTCAATATAGTCCCATGAGACCAATACATCCACCTGAGGTGGCAGACAGGTGCTAAGTTTAATGTCTCATCCAAATGACTCCGTTGTGCTGCATTGAGTATCAGCCTCAGGTTTTGTCCTGAATCCTAGAGAGGAACTTAAACTCACAACTTTCGGACTCCCAGGCACAGGCATTGCTAACTGATCTGGAACTGAAAGGGTAAACTCTGTGAGGATCTGCTCTTGGACTAGGTAAGAGTATGGATTGCGCAACTGAATTTTGGTATTAAATTCTATCCTTGACACATGGCCTCTCTCAGGCTCTGTGCCAAGAATGGAGCCTCTGTGAATATGCCCTTATATTCTTTACAGTGTTCTGATTTGAATAACAATTTAGCTCAACATTGGGCTTTATTTATGTACAACTTTACATACGTCTAGCTGGATAACTCAGCTTTCATTGGCTGATCAAGTAATTTAATCTGTTCACATCTTCCCAGCACTGTGGCAGCAGGGTGGCACAGTGGTTAGCGCTGCTGCTTCACAACACTAGGGACGTGGGTTCAATTCCCGGCTTGGGTCACTGTGTGGAGTTTGCATGTTCTCCCTGTGTCTGCTTGGGTTTCCTTCAGGTGCTCCGGTTTCCTCCCACACTCCAAAGATATGCAGGTTAGGTGGATTGGCCATGTTAAATTGCCCCTTTAATGTCATGAGGATTAGCAGGATTACGGGGATACGGCTCGATGGGCTGAATGGCTTCCTTCTGCATTGTCGATTCTATAATTCTAGAGTTATTTCGCCATTATTAGAAAATAAAATTGACTCAGCTGTGATGCCCTCCAAGGTCGAGTGACCTGCTGATGCATGGCTATGCTAACACTAAGTAATGATTACTTTGAATGAGGCACTGAAAGGATATTGATGCCCATGCTAGAATTAGGATATGCAGAAGACGGGTGGGCTTTAATCAGGGGTCACAAGGGAACTAAATGCCTTTTTAAATTATTTTCTTTGATTCAAAGCGAATTTTTGAAATTTTCTTGCTTTCATGCTGGCTCCACTAACACCATCTAATTTTTTTTGCCTGCCTCCCTCCTTCGCAACTCAGTCCCATGAAATCTCTTTATGAAACCATCAAATATTGATGGGAGTTTGCATATTAAACTTGGCCGAAGACACACAAGCCCTTGCCAGGCTAGCACTAGGAAATACATATCCGTTTTCATCTAAACTCTAAGCACGGCTGTCATCTGATTAAATTTATTTCAGACAACATCTCAGGATACTGTTAAAAGCTGACTAATTATATTGCTGGGGACAGACTCTTGTGGCTCAGCACTTGCACACACTAATTTATGCTTCTGTTGCAGGTATAAAGTTCACAGTGAAGCACAGTGGATCAGTAAGTACAGGAGGAAAAAAATGGTACTCCTTGGAAGGTACTCAGTAGGAAGTCTGACAAGTCCGACAAGTGGGGCGTGGAATGGCAAATGGAGTTTAATTCAAATAAATGCAAGGTGTTCCATTTTGGGGTAAGACGTACGCAGTTAATGGCCCTGGGGATTGTTGTTGAACAAACAGCCTTAGGGGTGCAGGTACATAATTCCTTGAAAGTGGCATCACAGGTAGACAAGGTGGTGAAGAAGGCATTTGGCACACTTGCCTTCCATCTGTCAGAGCATTGGGTACAGGAGTTGGGACATTATGGGCGGGACTTTACAGCCCTGCTCATCCTGAAACGATAAAATCACACCCAAGGTCAACATACCTTTCCAATGTCCGCCGCTCGCCAGCTCCGATTACCGGGGCAATAAAATTCAGGCCTACATTACAACTGTACAAGACATTGATAAGGCCACATTTGGAGTACTGCATTCAATTCTGGTTGTTCTGCTATAGAAAGGATGTAATTAAACTGAAAGGGTGCAAAAAGATTTACAAGGACGTTATAAGAACTGAAGGTTTGAATTATAAAGAGAGGCTGGATAGGCTGGGAGCTTTTTCCTTAGAGTGTAGGAGGATGAGGGGTGACCTCAGAGAGATTTATAAAATCATGAGGGGTTTAGATCAGGTGAATAACCAAGGTCTTTCCCCCAGGGTAGGGGAGTCCAAAACTAGAGGGCATAGGTTTAAGGTGAGAGGGAAAAAACTTAAAAGGGACCTGAGGGTCAACTTTTTCACACAGAGGGTGGTGTGTATATGGAATGAGCTGCCAGAGGAGGTGGTAAAGGCGGGGACAATTACAACATTTAAAATACATTTGGACAGGTACATGGATGGGAAATGTTTAGAGGGATATGGGCCAAATGTAGGCAAATGGGACTAGTTCAGTTCAGGAAACCTGGTTGGCATGGATGAGTTGTGCCTAAACATCTGTTTCCATACTGTATATCTCTAAATCAATGAGACTTTGCTTTTATGGACTAAGCAATCTTTAATGTAAGAATCTAAAGACTTTGTATGACTGGACAGACTTCTTGTAACATTTAGGTCAGTAGCCGAATGAACTTTTTTCTCAGTTTTATTTTTGCAATCATTATTTTTCTCCAAATGGATCAATTATAATTATTTGAATGGAGTATGAACATATAATAGAATGTTACATCACAGAAGGAGACCATTCAGCCCAAGCTACCTGTCCGGAGAACTGTCTAATTAATCCCAATCTCCTGCACTTTCCCAATAGCCGGATGAATTTTCCCTTTTCAAGTATATATCCAATGTTGCAGTCTCTTAATTGAAAATACTATAAATCTAGCAGCTTTCCAGAAGTTCTCTGAACATTGTAGTGTAATTTAGGAAGATGCCAGATCCCTGGATGGTCTTCAGTTTTAGGAAAATATGCATTCTCAATAATAAATCTAAGCAAATTGAAACAACCTGTGAGTTGTCCAAAATCATGTCATTAGTGTCATTAATACCCAAAACATTAGAATTGTCCTTAATCATGAAGTAATACCATTATTGTGATGGTTATTTAAATAATACACAAACTGGCCTCTTTGGAAGTTCAATTAGTGCTGACCAGTATGTAACTGAGCCATTAGGAAGATCTGGTGGTGGACTTTTCCCAAATATCAGCAAAGGCCGATAGCGGGCAGGAAAAGCAGCATTGAAGATTCTGGCAGCAACATTGCCTGTTTCTGCTGCGTAGTTGGGAACATTGAAAAAAAATTGGTGAGAGGCACAACATCCCACTGGCAGGGCAGACTCACCAGCAGCTTAGTTTATTAAAGATCGGGGCACCATTTCTAAATACCACCCCAGTACACAAACGTTCATATGGAACACCGCCACCACCCCCCCCACCCCACCCTGCCATTTCATCAGAAGTAACTCTTCAAATGCAGACAATAAAATAGAACAAAATAGGTGTGCCTCAGGGATCAGTGCTGGGCCCACTGTTATTTGTCATTTATATTAATGATTTGGATGAGAATATAGGGGGCATGATTAGTAAGTTTGCAGATGACACCAAGATTGGTGGCATGGTAGACAGTGAGGAAAGTTAACTCCAATTGCAGCAGGATCTTGATCATTTGGGCCAGTGGACTGATGAATGGTAGATGGAGTTTAATTTAGACAAATGTGAGGTAATGCATTTTGGTAGATTGAACCAGGGCAGGACTTACTCAGTTAATGGTAGGGCGTTGGGGAGAGTTACAGAACAAAGAGATCGAGGGTTACATGTTCATAGGTCCTTGAAAGTGGAGTCACAGTTGGATAGAGTGGTGAAGAAGGCATTCGGCATGCTTGGTTTCATCGGTCAGAACATTGAATACAGGAGTTGGGATGTCTTGTTGAAGTTGTACAAGACATTGGTAAGGCCACACTTGGGATACTGTATGTAGTTCTGGTCACCCTATTATAGAAAGGATATTATTAAACTAGAAAGAGTGCAGAAAAGATTTACTAGGATGCTACTGGGACTTGATGGATTGAGTTATAAGGAGAGGCTGAATAGACTGGGACTTCTTTCTCTGAAGCATAGGGGTAACCTTGTAGAGATCTATAAAATAATGAGGGGCATAGACAAGGTAGATAGTCAATATCTTTTCTCAAAGGTAGGGGAATCTAAAACTAGAGGGCATAGATTTAAGGTGAGAGGGGAGAGATACAAAACTGTCCATAGGGGCAATTTGTTCACACAGAAGGTGTTGAGTGTCTGGAACAAGCTGCCAGAGGTAGCAGTAGAGGCAGGTATAATTTTATCTTTTAGATAGTTACATGGGTATGATGCGTATAGAGGGTTATGGACCAAATGCAGGCAATTGGGATTAGTTTAAGGGTTTTAAAAAAAAGAACAGCGTGGACAAGTTGGTCCGAAGGGCCTCTTTCTATGTTGTAAACCTCTATGACTCTAAAATTTACTCCAACTTGTAAATCAAAGAAAGGGTTTAATAAAGAAACATCATTACTCCAAACATGGGGCTTTGTCCTTGGCCACTCCTAGCTTTCCACAATTCTACAAGGTTCTAATTTATAGTCAATCAGCTGGTCAGACATCACTCTATAATTGGTTCCATGGTTTACTGGGTCAGCTGAGCCTTACGTCTTGTTCTCATTGGTCACATTATATCCAATATAAAATTGTCACTGGTTACATTCTAACACTCCCCAACCCCCCCACTCATCTCCCAATGGAACCATCAATCATCTCCAATATCCCCAACAACGCTCTGGCAGTGGCCGGGCATCCTCCCTCCCCCCACCCCTCACCCCCTCCCAAGCAATGCAATCACTTGTTCTCCTTTCGCCAGGTGCACACCATGGGAGACCATTGCAATTCATGCCAGTCTGCCCTCACAACGGCTGGAATGGTCTTTCCTACAGAGGGGGATGATACAGGCATAGACGTCTGAAAATGTAAAGTAAGTGTATAGAAATAATGTTCCCCTCACTGGTGAGGAGCGGGGACTAATGCAGCACGCTTTTATGAAGACATGAAACATGATTTGGACATCTCAAGATTTTCTGCTCCCATTGCTGATCCCACCTGGTGAAAACAGAGGCGGAATATCCTCCCACTGATCTCAGACTGTGCTGAATCAATTAATTTTAAATGAGACAAGAATTAAAATGTCCTATAGTGTGCCAGAACATCCCTGGGTTATGGCAGGGAATAATCAATGAGTTTTCTCACAGCTGGCCACTAATCAAAGGATCCTACAGGAACGTATGTATGAGGTTTTAAATGGGAGGCAGGACTAGGATGGGCAAGTGATGGGCTGAGAGCCAAACATGCTCATCTTCAGTAGCTTAGGGCCCACCAACTGTCCATCCAAAATGGATGGAAAGTGACAGCTGGTTGACCAGAGGCAGCAGACGTTTGGGTGGCAGGTGAGTAAAATGATGCCCCCTCCATATTTGAAGAAGAATCCCATTGGTTTTGGGCTGGCATCCTTCACAAATGTTCAGAAGAGCAGGTTAAAATTCAAGCAGGAGTCAGGTGAAGCATTGGTACATAAATCACCCAGTTGAATATAACCGTTCAGTTTCCATCCAGTCAGGAAGGGTTAATATTTGGTGTGGACTTTTTCTGTCCTGCCTACCATGGGAATCAAAGCAGGCAGGGGTGGACCATGCCAAGATCCATTGACCTCAGGTGAGTTTTCCCGGCTTTGGGGTGAATGCGGCGGGAAAATCCCACTTTTGGCTTTTGGTTTGATGTTGACTGAGAATCCAGGTGTAATGCCAAGTCAGCTAACCTGAAGAATCACTGTCGATTCAAATGAGAAAATGTTCACCTGTGTTTATTCAGGACGATTGTTGCAGTTAGCAAAGAGTCAGTGCCTTCAGAGGAAGCAGGGGAAAAACTTGGAGGAAAAATAGAATGGTGACAAAACTCTTAAAATTCTAATATGGCCTCAGTTGCTGTCCAAGTGTTTCCTTCAATTGCCATCTTGGTTTTCTTTTGTTGTCTACCAGATGTCTACATCAAGTGTGTATTATCCATTTGCTCTTTTTATTGGGAATCTACACATTCCATTGTTTAACCTTGGGATCCTCTCACATTCTAAAGGTATCAGAAGTTGACACTTTGTGAAAAGAAAACGCTTTTTGGGGAGGCAGAGCTCAGACTGGGATGGAGAAGCTGTGGCTCAGGGGAGTACAAAGGAGCGGTAAGGTAAGGCCTAATCCAATTACTTTTGTGTCAGTGGCAGCGGCAAGGTAAATCGATGGTAGTATAGGGACAGACTGCAGTGAACCAAGGTGATGTCACAGTTCAGAAAGTGACCTAATTCTAGGATATGAAGCCAGGCAGGTGGTTGAGGTGATGTGTTTGGGGGGTGGGGGTGGGGGAGGGGGGGCAGCATTTTACTGATAGCGATCACAACATGGTACAAAGCTTGTTATGGACAAGGAAATAGACAAATTGCAAAAAAAAAGTTTTGGATTGGAGGAAAGCAGTTAATAGTAAAATAAAGCATGATCTGGCCAAGGTGCACTGAGAACATCTACTCGTGGGAAAATCTGAAGAAGACCAGTAGGAGTTGTTCAAAACAAAAATGGGGAGGCTACGAGCCCAGCATGTTCCATCTCGGGTGGTAGGAAGGAGCAACAAATCCAGAGAACCATAGATGACCAGGGATATACAGGACACAGTGAGATGGAAAAGAGAGGCTTTTAGAAGGTACAGGAAGCATATCATTGGAGGCATTAGTCAAGTACAGAAAGTGCAGGGTGGAGCTTAAGAAAGCAATTAGGAGAGCAAAGAGGGGATATGAGAAAAATCTGGCTGGTAAAAGTAGGGAAATTCCCAAGATATTCTTAAAACATATTAATGGGAAGAGGATAACGGGAGAAAGATTAGGGCCTACTAGGGTAGCTAAAAGAAATCGTAGAGTGTTAAACATATACTTCACATCCATCATCACCCATGAGAATGAGGATGAATGTATGGAATTCAGGAAGAAACATTGCGAGATTCTTGAGCAAATTGACAAGATGTTGGAGGTGTTGGCAGGCTTAAAATTGAACAAATCTCCATGCCTGGATGAATTGTGTCCCAGGCTGCTGTGGTAAGCAAGGGGCAGATTGCAGGGGCTCTGACCCAAATTTCTAATTCCTGTTTGGTCACAGAGGAGGTGCCAGAGGACTAAAAAACAGCTAATATGGTTCCACTATTTAAGAAGGGTTGTAGAGATAAGCCAGGGAACTACATACCCATGAGTCTCATGCCAGTGGTAGGGAAACTATTGGAAAAAATTCTGAAGGAGAGAATCTGTAACCGCTTGGAGAGGCAAGATTTGATCAATGATAGTCAGCATGGTTTCGTCAGAGGGAGGTTATGCCTATAACAGATTTGATTGAATTTTTTGAAGAGGTGCCCAGGTTTGTAGATTAGAATAGTGCAGTTGATGTAGTTTATATGGATTTCAGCAAAACCTTTGACAAGATCCCACATGGGAGACTTATAAAGAAGGCAAATGCACAATGGGATGTAGGGTAATTTGATATGGTGGATTCAAAATTGGCTTAGTTGTAGGAGACAGAGGATGATGACAGAAGGCTGCTTTAGTGACTGGAAGCTAGTAGTCAGTGGCATATCATAGGGATCTGTGCTGGGTCCCCTATTATTGGTCATTTATATAAACAACATAGATGACTATGTGGGGGTTAGGATTAGTAAGTTTGCAAATGACACAAACATTGGCTGGATGGTTAACAATGAGGTTGATGTTTTGAGCTACAGGGAGGTGTAGATAGGATGGTCAAATGAGCAGTTAAATGGCAGATGGAATTTAACTCTGAAAAGTGTGAGGTGATTACAGTTTAGAAGGAGGGTGACAAAGGGTCATCTAGACTTGAAACGTTGGCTCTATTCTCTCTCCACAGATGCTGTCAGACCTGCTGAGATTTTCCAGCATTTTTCTGTTTTTGTGTTGGAAGGAGTAATTTGACAAGGAAGTATTCAATGAACGGCATTACATGAGGAAGTTCTGAGGAACAAAGGAACCTTGGTGTGTTTGTCTATAGATCTTTGAAGGCGGAAGGGCGTGTTAATGGAATGGTGAAAAAGGCAGGTGGAATACTTGTCTTCATCATCTAAGGCATAGATTACAAAAGCAGGGAAGTCATGTTGGAGCGATGTAAAACGTTGGTGAGAACAATGTGCAGTTCTGGTCGCCACATTATAGGAAGGATATGATTACACTGAAGGGAGTGCAGAGGAGATTCACCAGGATGTTGCCTGGGATGGAACATTTAAGTTATGAACAGAGGTTGGGTAGACCTGAGTTGTTTTCATTGGAGCATAAAAGGTTGAGGGGTGACCTGATCGAGGTGTGCTAGATTATGAGGAGCATGGACAAAGTGTATAGGGAGCAGTTGTTCCCCTTAATTGAAGGGTCAGTCATGAGGGCAGACATAAATTCAAGGTGAGGGCAGGAGGTTAAGGGGGATGTGAGGAAAATCTTTTTCACCCAGAGGGTAGTGATGGTCTGGAATGCACTGCCTGGGAGGGTGGTAGAGATAGGTTGCTTCACATTCTTTAGAAAGTATCTGGATGAGCACTTGGCACATCATAACAATCAGGGCTATAGGGGCCAAGTGCTGTTAAATTGTATTAGGTAGATAGGTTAGATGTTTCTCACATGTTGCTGCAGACTTGATGGACTGAAGGGCCTCTACTGTGTGATTCTGTAAAAATGATTATAGGCTATTAAATGTTGAATGAATATGGGTCATCACAACGCTGTGCATGGAAATACACTCTTTCTGGCTTGATTTAATTTATTTTTATCTGTTATTTATGTTCATGAAGAAATGATTCCGAATAACATGCATTGTACTTAGACTCCACGTTTAACACATTTGTCTAGAAAGTAATTGTTTTAGTAACAGCTTGCTTCTTTGCTAAACATTTACAAATCTGAGTGTTGGAGACACAATATGAGATTCCCACGAGTACATGGTGATATTTTTCATGCACAAAGAATCCTGAATTAACAAGGGAAAATGCAACTTATCAGCAAAGCAATAAGAAATTGAGGTTTAGAAGTGACTGAAATGCAGCAAACTATATCTTTCAGAAGGGTTCATGAAATCGTTCCCCAGGATTGAAGGAAAGTCTGCGGATACCCACAATGTGAATGCGGTAGACCGGGAATCTGCCCCCAGCCAAAGTTAAATGATGGAATTAGAGGAAAGTTGCATTGGAGGCTGTCAGTTAGCATCTCACCAAGTGTTACTCTCTGTCTCCAGAAGCAATATATTGCCTCATTTGTAGTGCTGTCTAACTCACAAATAAAAGCAGTGTCATTTTTCAGCTTTACTACCTGTAGTAATCAAGTCATTCACAAAAACTTAATCAACAGATAGGAACGCTCAAAGTTTGGTTGCACACAAAATGCCATGTCAGACAATTGAAACAACATTCCTTATATAGTAAAGACACCCTTTGAGGATAACTAAAGAGCAGGACTGGATTGATGGATTGCAATGATCATTCCAAATACTATACATTCTAGAGTCCCTATGACTCTCAGGCATTAGCTAATGAATTTCAAACATGTGCACACACAGTTGTACCATAGTCAAGGTGTCTCAATGATAGGAAATTGTAACTGAGTGACAGCAATCTATACCAAGACCAGCTAATGAAAGCCATATAAACTGTTTAAAGAGGATCTGTTTTTAATGCAGAAAAAACTGCTTTGAGAAAACTGACCAAAATGTCTATCATGAGTCACCTGATGTCTGGTTGTAAGTTGACCACTTTTCTTGGAAGTTCCAATATAGATTGCACTACAAAATTGCTCTGACATATAGCATGGAATTTCACACCCAGGGGGTGTCAAAGTCCACTTTAAAAAGGAACTCAAAAGAAGGCATTAAAAGGCAAAGTGTTGCATTGTTGTCAACTGTACTACAGTCAAGAAATTGGGAACTGCTAACTAGCCAAATACTCAACAGATATCAAAATTCTTTGTTGAGGATGAAAGAACCCTATTTCCTGTTGGTTTGTAGTGTCTTGAAATGTGTCCATCTTGGATGTGATTTCCTCTTCAATAACAATGACTGCAAGACATGTTAATCATATTACTTCTTGGAAAATATAGACAGGAAGTTTAAGAATTGGTTTTGCCAAGCCAAAACAGATATTTTGAAATACTGCTGAAGGGGGCAATAAGGAACCTCTTGTTGATTCCAGCAAAGTGCAGTTACTTGAACTTCAATTTAACTCCAAAATCTTGAAGGAAACGAGTTACCTTCAAATGGCCATAATGTTCAACAATCTACACCTTAAGGACAAGCAAAGGACTTTATCACGTATTTGGTTCACTTTTATTTGGAGTCTAACTTTTCCTACTTACGAGATCTGCTTGTGTGTCATTGTGTCTTTTACTTTTTTTCAGTTAGTGGCTAATAAACTTACTCCTTCTTTGACTCAAGAAATCTTGTTTGATTGGCCCTTTATTAAAAAGTAAATACATTTGGATTGGGAAAGGATTCCATCAGGAAAAGAAATTTTTAAAAACCCTTGTAGCAACCAAATGAGGGAGCTGAATAAAGGGAGCCAATTCACTCCTACTCACCCAATCGCAACAATGGGTAAATGACTTTGTACTGAGACTCCTACATGTGGATGTTGGTAGATGAAAATGGACTGTTATTTAAAGAAATAAAGACTTGCATTTATATAGCCTTTCATTACAACAGGGTGCTCCAAAACACTTCAAAAACAATGAGGTACTTTTTGAAATGTAGTCACTAGTGATTGCACTAGAGAAGGTGCAGAGATTCACTTGCCTGGGCTGGAGCATTTTAGCCATGAAGAGAGGCTGTGTAGACTGGGGTTGTTTTCTTTGGAGCAGAGAAGGTGATGGGGGGACCTGATCGAGATGTACAAAATTATGAGGGACATATAGATAGGGTAGGTAGGAGGAAACTTTTCTCCTTAGTAGAGGGGTCAATAACCAAGAAGCATAGAGTTAGGACAGGAGAATAGAGGGGATTTGAGGAAAACGATTTTCAACCAGAAGGTGGTGGGAATCTGGAACTCACTGCCTGAACTCACTGCCACACCCAGAGTAGTAGGGACAGCAACCCTCACAACATTTAAGAAGCATTTAGATGAGCGCTTGAAATGCCATAGCATACAAGGTAATGGAGAAGTGCTGGAAAATGGGATCAGAATAGATAGGTGATTGATGGCTGGTGCAGAAACGATGGACTTAAAGGCCTCTCCCTGTGCTGTAAAACTATGGTACTGTTGTAAATTAGGGAATGGGGTAGCCAATTTGGATGCAGCAAGCTCCAATAAAGAACGTTATGATAATGATTGGATAATTTGTTTTATTGTAAGTGTGTATGGGTGAAATAATAAATGGTAATAGCTATTTAATGTGTCTTTCTTATCTGTATACGTTAGATACATAAACAATCTTACCCACTGATGTGTGAGTCTCTAACTTAAATTATTCCTGAACTAAAACTATGATTGAGTTCAAAGTGTGACCTTTTCTTGGCCCCTTTTATCTTTCATTGACGTGCCACTCCTTGGTGACATCATCCTAAAGCACAGCATCAATATCCACATGCACGCTGTAATTCCTATTTCTATCTAATTACCACTTCTCATCCCTTTTCCACTGTCTCAAAACATCAGACAGCTAATTCGACATCCACTACTGAAAGAGCAGGAGTTTCTTCCAACTAAGTATTGGACAGACATTGACCTTGGCCTCCAGCACAAATTTGCTGTCTCACTTCAGCCTCTGTCCTTCTCACGAGGCTGAACCAGTCAGTTTTCAACCCTAGCTTTATATCTGACCCTGAGATGAACTTCTCACCACATATTGGCACCACCACTAAAACTTCTTACTTCCACTAGCATGACATTGGCTGGCTCGTCCTTTGTCTCATCTTCCCAGCTGCTCACCCATACCTTTAATTTCCTCTAGATTTAACGATTCAAGTACACCCCTGACTGGCCTCCCCCACTCTACTTCTTGAAATCATTCAAAACTATGCTGCCCATATCCTAACTCGTGTCCATTCTCCTGTGCTCAGTCATCTATATTGACTTTTAGTTCAGCAATGCCTCAATGTTAAAATATTCACCCTTGTTTTCACAATCCCTTATGGCCTCACCACTCCCTAGCACTACCTCTATGATCTTTAGCAGTGTTACAATACTCTGTGCTCTGCCAATTCTGGCCTCTGGAACATCCCCAATTTTGGTTGCTCCGCTATTGGTGGCTGTGCCTTCAGCTGCCAAAGCCCTAAACTCTGGAATTCCCTCCCTACATTTCTCTGCCTCCCATCCTCTTTTTCCCTCACCTTAAAACTAACATTTTTGACCCAGCTTTAAGGAATCAGACTTTATACTTCCTTATGTGATTCACTGTCGAATTTTGTTTGATAACATTTCCATAAAGCATCTTGGGATATTTCATTCCATTAGAAGGCTACATAAATACAAGTTGTTGTTCTTGAATTTTCATTTTGTTATTTTTCTGCATATGATAGACATTTTGTCATCTTTGGTCATCGTATTTTGATCTATTATTCTCCATATTCATTCAATGATATCTAGTAATTAATAGATTTATACCATTGTAAATACATTGCATATCATCCTAACTTTAATTAATGTGACTTATCTGCCCATCTATCTATTTATGTAGTTTTTTATACTTAATTGGATGTGGCCCAGCATTTATTGTCCATCCCCAATTGCCCTTGAACAGAATGGTTTGTTAAGCCAGTTCAGAAAGCATTTAAGTGTCAGCCACATTGCTGTGGGTCCGGAGTCACATGTAGGCCAGACCATGTAAAAGTGGCAGATTTCCTCGGTGAACCAGGTGGGTTTAATCGACAATGGTTTCAAGATGATCATTAGATTTTTAATTTCAACAGTTCTTTATTGAATTCGAGTGGAATTTGAACCCAGATTATTGCACTGGGTCTCTGGATTACAAGTCCAGTGAATACCACTGAATCACGGCCTCATGATAAATCTTTTCTCCATCTCCCTTCATCATACCTCCTATGTCATAATTTTTGTCATGCCTGCCTGTCATGTTTGGGTTAAATGCCTAAATTTCAATAAAATGGAAAGCAAGGTTTGAATTCCATTGTATTCTATTTGGAATTTGCCATTAAGCACTTTTCAGGCCTTCAGTTGCTAGGTGCTGCTGCTTTTGCTGTCTGGTGCTACTTCTTTTCCTACATTCAGTTGAGCTGTTGTTAAAGTTGAGGGCTGTTTAGCTCAGTTGGCCAGATGGCTGGTTTGTGATATGGAGTAATGCCAACAACGTGGGTTCAATTCCCATATTGGCTGAGGTTATTCATGAATTCCATGCCTTCTTAACCTTGCCACTCACGTGAGGTGTCGTGACCCTTTGGTTAAATCGCCACCAGTCAGCTCTCTTTCAAAGGTGAAAGCAGTCTATGGTCCTCTGAGACTGTGGCAACATTTACATTAACTGTTCGTGTAGAGTCTGTTTAAAAGGGGGTGGCACGTGGCACAGTGGTTAGCACTGCTGCCTGACAGTGCCAGGGACCCGGCCTCGGGTCACTCTGTGTGGGGAGTCTGCATGTTCTCCTCATGTCTGTGTGGGTTTCCTCCAGCTGCCCTGGTTTCCTCCCACAGTCCAACGATGTGCGGGTTAGTTAGATTAGCCATGCTAAATTGACCCTAATGTCAGGGGGATTAGCATGGTAGGTGTGTGTGGTTACGGGAATATGGCCTGGGTGGGATTGTGGTCAGTGCAGACTCAATGGGCCAAAAGGCCTTCTTCCTTGTAGGAATTCTATTATGCATCAAACATGCCAACAAAAATGCAGCTTGAAACACTTAGTGAAGTAATTAAAACGAACAACACACAGCTCCATTACTGCTTGCATTCACATTAATAATGACAACTAAACCTAAAAATATGGGAACTATTTAGGATTCTGTGAAGCTACACTTTGTTCCAACATCTGCGTATTTTTTTGTTTCTCAGTGAAAACCAGTATAACCAGATTAACTACTGACAGCTCAATTTCATGAAATATCAAAGAATAGTAAATGGGGCATACATGTAACTTCCTACTAAGGTTTTTTGGAGCTGGTCGATTAAGTTGGACAATTTTGCTCAACAAGAAAAGCTTGCAACAACAACAATGATAGATATCGGGACAGAAATACTTAGTAACCAAATCCAACAATGCCTGCTGGTACCCTCTAACTATTACCCAACGAGCATTTGTTGGATCAGTAGGGTGCATTTAATTACCTAAATAGGCATCTAATTAACATAAAGTGGGTGGGAAAATGTGCTACTTCCATCAGATCTCAGACACCCTCCTGTCCCTGGCAACTTTGACCTCGATAGTAGTCATGATGTGGGTATGCCGGCTTTATATGCTCTGTCTGAGGCCAGAACTCTCCATTCACCTGACGAAGGGGCTAACCCGAGAGCTTGCGAGTATATTATCAAATAAATAGGTTGGACTAAAACCTGGTGTTGTCAGACTTTTTACTAACTTTGACCTCGGCATAGGATTTAAACAGTCACCCTCAACTCCAACAGTGTCCATGTTAAGACCCAGCTCTGACAAAGGGTCATTCTGACTTGAAATGTTGGCTCTATTCTTTCTCTACATTCTGTCAGACCTGCTGAGTTTCTCCAGCATTTTCTGTTTTTTTTTACAGGGTTCCTTCTTGTTCTCAGATTTTTTATAAAAAGAGCACTAACTTCTCATCTTGCTTCATAATTGTAACCATTCATTTCTGCTAACAATCCAGTGGATCTAGTCAGTGGGATAAGCATCTGCCCATGCGGAGTCCATTTCTCCTCACCTCATTCAATGTACTATCCTCTATCAATTAGAGAACTAAGCAGGAAGCTGAGCTTGGATTAATAGACTCAGTGATCTATATTGAAGAAAGTACAAGAAAACTCAATGTGGAAGAATTTGACTTGTGTGGAACAGGTGATAGCGAATCAACAGCCCATTTTATAAATTCCATTTTTGCTTCCACAATGGAAACGTAAAACGGGCTGTCAGTTCACTGATGGCCATTTTATATTGTTGCACAAAGTTAAAATCCAAAAATCAAAAACACTGCTCCTTCATCAGGTGAAGGAGCGCTGCTTGTTCATCACTCACCTGATAAAGGAGCAGTGCTCTGAAAAATCGTGCTACCAAATAAACCTGTTGGACTTTAACCTGGTGTTGTGAGATTACTTACCATATCATTCATTATTAGATATATTTGTACGTGTCCAAGGATATGGAAGTTCTTTGGCTGTAACTTCTTACAAGAGAAGTTGTAGAGGGTATGGTTAGACAGATTAGGATTAATTAGGCAAGACCTACAAGGGAATCAAGGGTCATGAGGGGCAGGTAGGAAAGTATAGTTGAGACCATGATCAGATCAGCTGTGATCTTATTGAAGGGCAGAGCAGGCTTGAGGGGCCAAATAGCCTATTCTGGCTCCTAATTCTAATGTTCCTAAAAGAAAGATTTCAGATATAAAATAAGAAAAATATAAATTTGCTTCCTTTCACATGATGAACGTGCCTTGGTGACACTTGAAATGAGTGATGGTATTCAACAAGTGTTAGGTTCACTGACTCTCTTGTCTACCCGTACTTAAATCTTGGCACTGGATTACACATTGGAAATAAAATTTGAGATTTGGCTTTGTACTCACATACCTTGTACCTTCTTCATGAGAGCTACACGAGGCACTCGCTTTTCCAAAACCAATGAATGCACTGAAATGGAATGCATTTATCTAGAAGTTTCTGATCTAATTTAAAGCTGCAACCTTTTTTATATGTTCCTTACGAGGGCAAATCTCTGTCTGTTCCTTCCAAATTGTTTTGCAATCCTCCCCTGTTGTGTAGGACACTTGCTTTCATCAGTTGTGGTATAGAGTATAAAAGCAAGGAGGTGATGTTGGAATTGTACAGAGCATTGGTTAGGCCACAGCTGGAGCACTGTGTGCAGTTCTGGTCACCTCATTATAGGAAGAATATGATGACACTAGAGAGGGTGCAGAGGAGGTTTACCAGGATGTTGCTTGGAATGGAGCATTTGAGCTATAAAGAGGGACTAGATAGGCTTGGACTGTTTTCTTTAGAGCAGAGAAGGCTGAGGAGGGACATGATTGAGGTGTATAAGATTATGAGGGGTATGGGCAGGATGCAAAGGGAGTAGCCGATCCCCTTGGTTGAGGGTCAATCATGAGGGAGGTATGGTTTTAGGTTAAAATGCAGGAGATTAAGAGGGGATTTGAGAAAAAAAATTTTCATTCAGAGGGTGGTGGGAATCTGGAATGCCTGAGAAGATAGTGGAGGCTGAAAGCCTTACAGCCTTTAAAAAAAATTTAGATGAGCATTTGAAATACAACATTCAAGGATATGAGACAAGTGCAACAAAATGAGATGAGCACGCCTTTAGCGGTCTTTATTGTTGACATAGACTCTATGGGCCAAGCTACTTCCTGCACTCCATGATTCTACGGATAGAGTTTTCCTATCCCGCTCATCACAGGAATCATAGTGGGTGGGGGCAGACCATGCAAACATCCATTGACCTCAGGCAGGAATTTCCGGCCTCAGGGTGGGCATGGCTGGAAAATCCCACCCTCTGACACCATGACCAGAATTTTACGACCTCTTTACACTTGTTTTATGGCAAGAAAATGTCGTAAAATCGGATGTAAAGCAGTTGGTGTGAATGGCAGCTGTTTTGGCACCTGTCATGATTTTATGACACCTGGATTTCCGACACGTACAGCTGGAAATGGGTGAGGGACCGATTACTTTATTTAAATGTGGATTTCAATGTGTTTAGCGAGCTCGGCGCTCAATCATCTAGGCTCGCTTGCCTTTTTGGCATTGCTGGGAGAAGTTCTCTCCAGTGAGAAAACACCTGCTCCCCATGAGATGGGAACAGTCATGCCGGTGGAACCGAAGGCCATTGAGGTCCCCTGGGGAGACCGAGTGCAAGGCGGGGGTGCTGCTTGGGCAGTGCCAGACTCTGGCACCTGGGTAATGCCAGCCTGACACCTGGGCAATGCCCATTGGGCAGTGCCAGTGGGCAGCACAATGGGGCAGGGCTAATGGGGCAGGAAATGGGCAGGGCCAATGGGGTGGGACCAATAGGGCAGGCCAAGGGGGGAGGGGAGCCCGCTGCCACTCTGCCTGTGATTGGCGGGGGAGGGAATGGGGGCTGTGATCGGTCTGGGTGGCTGGGGAATGGAGGAGGGAGAGTTGGTGTGGTGGGGGCTGCATCTTGAGCTGGGGCCCTTTGATTGTGGAGGGGGGCACTAATTGAGGCTGCCTGCAGTAACAGAGGCCTGACAGCTCTCTTCCTCCCTGCCACTGTTAAGGTGCATGTGCAGCATCAGAGGTCAGCATACACACAATACCTGCCTCTGCAGGCTGCCTGGTGGGCTAAGCCTCTCCCATAGCCTCTCTGACTGGAAACAGACTAGCCCATCTTTCCAGAGACAGAGTGAATGCGTTTGGGTGTGAAAACCTGCCAAAAAAATGAATCTGGAACTCTCCCATTTTCAAACTAGGTGGAAACTTAGAAAAAATCTCGTAAAATTCCACCCAGTGTGTCAAGACAACTGAAAAAGCATCTGATTATTGGTGAGATTCCTTATAGTTTTTAAACTCATTAGGATTGCCATTCTTGTGGATGAAAATCAAAACTGTTTACCAGAACCACCAAGACTTTGTGTGCCTTAAATAGAATCCTAATCAATAGTCTCAGAAGAGACAGCTCCGAAGTGAATTGGTTGTACTGAGTGCTATTGTCCAAGATCTATGCTTTTTGCTCTGCCTTCAGCTAACTGGCCATCAGGAATTCAGCATGAACACCATCTGCAGCAGTCACTTTATCGCTGTCCCGGAGACACAGGGCATCGTTCACTTCCTTGCATTAAACTGGAAGTGTCGCATGCCCTTGTCCAATCTAAATGGGAGAAGTTGCTGGTTTGGAAGGCATTGTTGATGGAGCATTGGTGAGATTCTGCAGCATATCTTGTAGGTGATATACGCTGCTGCCTCTGCACATTGGTGATGGAGGGAGTGGATGTTGAAGGTGGTGAATGGAGCACCAATCAAGTGGGCTGCTTTGTCCCGGATGGTGGCAAGTCTTTGAGTGTCGTTGAAGCTGAACCCATCCTGACAAGTGGCATCCAAAGTGCAGAAAAGATTAATGAACATGGTTCCAAGGATGAGGACTTTCAGTTAGGTGAATGGACTGGAGAAGCTGGGGTTTGGAAAGAGTATTAGATAATCATCTGAAGACAAACTTCTGCTGAGCTACAGGAAAAAGGTGGGAGACTAGGTGATTTGCTCTTGCGGAGAGCCAGTATGGATTAGATGGGTTGAATAGCCTCCTTCTGTGTTTGTATCTATTCTACATTTCATTAAGGCATTTAATCTATGCAGCACACTTGACCAGCTTTTTAGCCTTCATGTAGATGGGCACATGTTACAGGTCAGGAATGTTTTTACAGACCTGTTGGAGAACTCTGAATTTGTCAGCAATCAGCATGGGAGCAGAGGAACACTTTTGACCATGACTGACAACACATTTTGTAGAATGGAGAACTGATTTAGTCATCCATTTATTTTCCTTTTTTAACTCAGGGCATGTTTGCCAATTGCTGTGCCCAACCACTGTCTCAGTTTAGACCTTAGGACCATAAGGGATAGGAACAGGAGTAGGCCATTCGGCCAGCCCCTTGAGCTGCTCTGCCATTCAACAGTTTGAATCAGAAAGCATTGGCCAATAATGAAACCTGGAACTTTGCTGCTTTTTTATGGCACCATGCCACACTGGAGGCCCCCATAGGTGCACTGATACATTATTTGATTAATTATTGTATTAGTAAAGCAAACCAAAATCAAAGGTTTCTTCCTAGAAAGACAGAAGTTTGCTAACCCTAAATCAAATCTTGGTTGGACCATATTTGGAGTACTGTGTGCATTTCTGATCGCCATATTATTAAAAGGATATACAGACACTGAAGAAGATGCTGGAAGAGTCGACAAGGGTGATATCAGAAGGCAGGGGACTAGATGACTTGCTCTTGTAGAGAGCCAATATAGATTGGATGGGCTGAATAGCCTCCTGTGTTATATCCATTCTACGTTTCATTAAGGCATTTAATCTGTGCAGCACACTTGACCAGCTTTCTAGCCTTCATGTAGATGGGCACATGCTACAGGTGAAAGATGTCTTTATAGATCTGTTGGAGAACACTGAACTTGTCAGCAATCAGCATGGGAGCAGAGGAACACTTGACCATGACTGACAACATGTTTTGTAGAATGGAGGACTCATTTAGTCATCCATTTATTTTCCTTTTTTAACTCAGGGCATGTTTCCCAATCGTTGTGCAATAACAATTTCCTAACATTGTACCTGTTAGGAAAATATGAAAAGGCTGGATCTCTTCAAAGGCAGAGGAATGGCCTAATAGAGATCTTTAAAATTAGGAAAGGTTTTGATGGAGTAGAGACCATGAATCTGAAAGAGTCACCATGAAATCAAATTTAAAGAAACTTCTTTTTCCAGAGAGAGGTGAGAATGTGAAACGTGCCAACACAAGGAATGGTTGAAAAGTCATGTAAAAGCATTTAAAGGAACGTTTTAAAAAAATTCATTCATGGGATGTGGGTGTCTCTGGCTGGGCCAGCATTTATTGTCCATCTCTAATTGCTCTTGAGAAATAGATGGTGAGTTGCCTTGCTGAAACGCTGCAGTCCCTACGGTGTAGGTACACTCACAGTGCAGTTAGGGAGGGAGTTCCAGGATTTTGACCCAGCGACAATAAAGAGACAATGATATATTTCCAAGGCAGGATGGCGTGACTTGAAGGGGAACTTCCAGGCTGAAGTATATAAAGGAGAAGGGAATGGAGGGTTATGTTGAGAAGGTGAGATAAGGAAGGTTGGGAAGAAACTCAAGTGGAGTGTAAATCTTGGCTGAATGGCTTGTTGCAGTGCTGTGAATCCTATGCAATTCAGTGCTTCTATGCAATATTTCTCCCTAGTGCAGTGTGTGCCCTGCACAACAGCACGCTGAGGATGTTCAGAACAAACCTATTATTTGGGAAATACACTTCCATAAAGTTTGAGACCTCTGAAATTTGAATACAGGCAAGTATGAGGAATATCATTCAAGATAGGAGAAGATTATTGTATGTTAGATGACCCTTCAGTCACTTGGTTTCTCAAAGAGATTGATCACTGTCTTAACAGTTCAGTTTACTACTAAGGTCTAGGTATCTCTAAACTTCTGTGTTCTTCTAAATGCAAAAATGTCTGACATGTTTTTCTTCCTCCCATCATCCTTATTTTGTTGAAATTAATTTCCTGTTCTGAGCTTTTTTAAACGATGGGACTTTTAATCTCTCTCAGACTTTTCCTGCTGCTTTTAAAATCCAAGCATGGATGGGTGTAGTCTATACTTCTTGATCTATCTGCCCTCTCTTTCGCCATTATCTATTTTAAAATTATATTGTAGATGTTGCATCCTTGCCAAAGCTTCTTGGTACAAAAACAACTGATCAACCACTTAATAAACCAATAAATCAAGTCATCTCTGTGTTGTTAGTATAATATGGGAAGCTTAAAGAAGACAAGTCCTCAAAGTAAATGTTTACACAATATTGAACTGGCTGCAGGTCAAAACCCGCATTAGTCAGTGGTTATATTTTGCGTCCATTATTAAATGATAAATGAACAGTATTTGTGACTTTATTTTGTAAAGGAATTATAAAACCAACTTAGGTTCCAAACAGTGTGGTTATGAAGATTGAAGCCCATAATTTCCAAAGATAAAATGTAAAAACAAGATTGCTGGAAATATGAAATAAAAATAGAATGTGGTAAAATGCATAGGGTGTCAGCGAGGCTGTGAGGAGAAAGGCATATTCATGTTTGAGGCAGGCTTTTCAATCTAATCCTGTTCTGATCAAGAAGTTTAATTTCCTCTGATAGCGTATTTGCATTTCACTGAAAGTCCCTTCCAGGTATTTTAATACAACCATTAGCTTGTGCAGTAACAGGGGAAAGGAGAACTGTGTTTGGAAGGGCAGAGCTCTTAAGTATTTGCTACCTTTCTCTTTCAATGTTCTGATAAAAAGTCACTGACATGAAAAGTTGATTTTGTTTCTCTCTCCACAAATGCTGCCTGGCTTTCTTGAGTATTTACAGTATTATATGCCTGAATTTTCACCAGGACAGAGAGCTTGTCGTGAAAATCTCAGAAATGGATGAAATTTGCAAATCTTATCTCCCCAAACCCAGCATTTCCCATTTTTATGGGGGCAGGATGAGTCGGGTTGGAATTCACAGGGACGACATTTGTGGACACAGCTGCTGTCACTGACTTCTGATTTTTGAGCCTGAGCTGCATATATCCCTGAGTGCACAGAGCAAACCAGGCAGGTGGAGGTCTGAAATTGGTGGATTCTTTGGATAACCAGCGTACCCTTCAGGGAAGGTAAGGTAGCTCTTTGGATAGGGTCCTGAGATACCTTTGGGACAGGTAAGACACTCTTTGGGATTGTTAGAATTAGACATGATCATGATCTTTTTATGCACAATGTCATTGGAACTGTCAGACTATCCATGAAGTGTCAAAGCTGTCCAGGAAGTGTCAAAGATCCTAGGTGAGTTGACATGGAGGGGATGGAAAGCAAAGATGGTGGATGGGGGGGTATGGGATGGTGTAAGTTGGCATGGGGGTATGAGGGAGTGCTGGATTGGCATGAGTTCACACTGTTAGCAGAGGGGGTTATGGGGGTGGGCAGGAGATGTGGGTTGACATAGGTTGGTGTGGATGGCACACAGGGAATGTGAGGGGGTGGGGTGAGAGCTACAGGGACTGGTTTTGTTTTTTCAATGTAATCAAAATGCCAGAACAAAGAGGCAGGTTTCGCGCCTAGCCAATCTTCACAGCCAGAAACCTCTGCACTTGTTCCAGAGTCTCCCATCCTGACTGCATTTTAAACCTGTCATTCCAACCCCTGCTTCCTTCCCCCACCACCACCACTTCCTCCCCTGGCTAAAAGTCCGATCTGCCAGTGGCCATCGTTTAAGACTGGGTTCACAAAGTCGGGAACCTGGGGGTGAAAATCTGGCTCTATCTGTATATACTTCAAATTTCTGCGCTAATCTGTGGTATTTGATCTTTTTCTATCGAATGCTTCTCAAACCTATTGTTAAGTTCCAGCAGTTTTTGTGCTTTACACTTAGCCAGCTGAATTATCAGGGATTCCATCCAAATGCACAATATATATTAACCGTAGCTACCTTTCCTCTGCAACCTGACGTGTTCTCTTGTGGAGTTGCAGGAATCTCCATTCTTGATATCACTGGAGAGAAAGTTTTATAATACTGCATCAGATGAACAATGTTGATCAGCTGTGCTCCTCCAGCACTACTCAGAGTTGAGTCATGACCAGGACATACCATACCTGCATGCATTGGGGTGGCATAGTGGCACAGTGTTAGCACTGCTACCTCACAGTGCCAGGGACTGTCAATTCTAGGGTTCAATTCCAGCCTTGGGTGACTACCTGTGTGGAGTTTGCTTATTCTTCCCATGTCTGAGTGGGTTTCCTCCAGGTGCTCTGGTTTCCTCCCACACTCCAAAGATGTGCAGGTTAGGTGGATTGGCCATGCTCAGTTGTCCTTTAGTATCCCAGGATGTGTAGGTTAGGGGTAAATGGGTGGTGTTACAGGGATAGGATAGGGGGGTTGTCCTGGGTAAAGTGCTCTGTTGGAGAGATGGTGCAGACTCGATGGGCTGGATATTTTCCTTCTGCACTGTAGGGTTCTATTATCTCCATCTGCAATATTTAGACCTGTCTGAGAATCAACAGAATTAATTTTCCCTTTAATTATAGTAATTATATTTAAAACGTATCACTCTGTAAAATTGTGGTTGTGAATATCTCCTCATTGGCTGAGCAGATAAAACCTAATGAGCTATTGAGCTACACAGACAAAAAGGTTCATGTTCTGTCCTGTTCTAAGTTCGGATAGCTATAGAAAAGTCAGTAGTTTGCTTAAGTATCCTTGGTTCAGGGAAGGAAATTTAATTTGCAGTTCTCACACTTGGGCGCTGTCCAGTAGACCTGCTGGAAGTGTGCACAGATGGGACAGTGTGTGCACACAAGATTGAACATAACTGTGGTACGTGTTTTGGTTGAATAGCTGACTGACACTTGTTATTAAGGTTCACATGTGGAATGATTACTGTGCAACATGCTGAGGGAGAAGGAACACGTGATGTTTTTGGCAGCTGAGGGAACCATCCCAAGTAACAGGCAGTATCTTTAAGACAAAAATTAGAATAGAAATAACAGTGTTGCAGTTTGTTAGACCCCCCACCATCTCCCTAAGTTGTTTGTGAGATCTGATTAGGGACTAATAATGTTTCGTGCAAAGTAGTTGAAGTGGGAGATTCAAGATGCTCACTAACAGAATAAAACCACATAATTCCATAGACTTTGAACAGACAAAAATACACTTTATTATACAAGATCAGAGAGATAAAACAATTTACAATATCTACCTTATACTCTAACATTCGAGGTAGGTATGATGTACACGTGAATTAACAAACCAACTGTGGTCGAACACACCACATCACAATAAATGATGGTTGCGACCAAAACCAATTCCATGGATTTCTCAACAACCCACCCAGATGTTAGTCATGTTATAAGTTAACTGATCTCACTGAAACTCTTGGTCAGAATTTTCCCATCCCGTCTACCATGGGAATTGTAGTGGGCGGGGACAGATCTTGCATGGGTCCATTTACCTCAGGCTGGATTTTCCAGTCTTGGTGGCAAGTGCGACCGGAAAATCTCACCGTCTGTCTTTCATTAGGGTTTGCAATCTTCACTTACAAAGATCTCGCTTGAAATTTTAAAGTTTATTTTATTAGTGTCACAAGTAGGCTTATATTAACACTGCAATGAAGTTAATGTGAAAACTCCCTAGTCGCCACACTTTGACACCTGTTCGGGTACACTGAGGGAGAATCTAGTGTGGCCAATGCACCTAACCAGCATGTCTTTCGGACTTGTGGGAAGAAACTGGAGCACCCAGAGAAAATCCACCCAGACGTGGGGAGAACAAGCAGACTCCGCACAGACAGTTCAGGAATCGAACCGGGTCCCTGGCGCTATGAGGCAGCAGTGCCAACCACTGTGCCACCATACAAATTCACTGAAAACAAATGGCTTCAACGACAGCCCACCTCATAGGGTTTCAGTCTTGCCTTCCGATATTCCTCTGGATTCCGAAGTACACTCCAACATCAACTTGCAAACACAATTTCAGCTTTTTAGCCTTGCCAAACAGGCCACTACTGCTCCAAAAGGATACCTTTGCCCCAGTGACATGAAACATGGTGTCACCAACCTTTGGTGCTTTTTTGGACCTTCAGAGTTTCTCCTGAGCCCTCTTCAATTACCAGACTTGGATGGCATCAATCATGATCTACATTGCAGAGTTTCAATCTGACTTTCTGAGATTCCATTCCCCTGGATTCCTGGGTATGCACCCAAGCATCAAATTACAGGCGCAACTACAAATCCTTGACCACACTGAGCAGAACGCTACTGTGCCAAAAGGTCATCTTTGCTCCAACAGCCCTCTTCAATTAGCAGAACAAAGAGCAGCCATCTTTACTTAAATTCTGTCCTTTCTCTAACTTAGAGCTTGTTTCTCTGCTCCTTTCTCTTAATTGAACTTAAAGGTGACTTGTGTCCGTCCTTCGTCTTTGTCCCTTGCTTGGGACTTGTTTTTGGAATCTCTCCCTATGAGCCTCTGCTTTCCCCTGTCTGAGGCATATCTTGGTATTTCTCCTGGTTCTCCCCCCTTGTCATGATGTGGATATGCCAGCGTTGGACTGGGGTAAACACAGTAAAAAGTCTGACAACACCAGGTTTAAGTCCAACTGATTTATTTGATAGTAAACTCATCTGAAGAAGAGCTTAACCTCGAAAGCTTGTGAGTTTACTATCAAATAAATCAGTTGGACTTAAACCTGGTGTTGTCAGACTTTTTACTGTGTCTTCTCCCTTGTCCCCTACTTGGGACACCTGCTGGCCATGGCAGCCCCACCCACTCATCTGACTTGCTTTTGGGCCCTGTTTCTTCTGCACAAGTACACTTGGTCAAAAGAGTGCAAAAGATGTCAAACTGCACATGTACAACATACTATACTCGTGGCATGCACTTGAAGTCTGAAGATTATTGGGACTTGGAATCCCGACCTCCAACTCAACAAAATAAACACAAGTTTCTTAATGAGTTGTACAGGTCAGATGGAACGTTAACTCTTCCTCTGCCTGCGCATTCCCTAAGAGGGTGACTATACCCTCCTATTTATTTTGCGCACCCCCTATTTTCTCCCTCCTCACCTTAAGTGATTCATTTAATATATGGGACTTGAGGAACAGTACTGCCCACATGAAGGTGTAAGAGTCACATGACTGGGAGTCTAGAAGGTGAAAGTTCATGGCTGAGACTGAGTAACACCTGTGGTCAGGTACATCTGGTTACGTTTTTATAATGAGCCAGTTATTTTTTAGACCTTTCTATGGCTGGGATTTTCAGTCCTTCCCACCAGTGGGATTTTCTGGTAACATTAAAGGTGATCCCCTGCAGCAGGTTCCCGACAGCGTGGCTGGTAAGCAACGCAAATGGCCATTGATATGATCGACATCAAGGACTACTTGGCATGTGGACTCAATGTAATCATGTTAGTGATGAACTGATACCATTACCAAGTCTAGCCATCCCAGGGCAGCATGGTGGAACAGTGGTTAGCACTGCTACCTCAAAGCGCCAGGGATCCGGGTTCAATTCTGGCCTCGGGTGACTGTCCGTGTGGAGTTTGCAAGTTCTTCTTGTGTCTGCATGAATTTCCTCCAGTGCTCTGGTTTGTTCCCACAGTCCAAAGATGTGTGGGTTAGGTTAATTGGCTATGCTAAATTGTTCCTTATTGTCAGGGGATTAGCAGGGTAAATACGTGGGGCTAAAGAGATAGGGCTTGGATGGGTTTGTGGTTGGTACATACTCAATGGGCCGAATGGCCTCCTTCTGCACTCTAGCAATTCTATGATTCTATATCAGCAGATGCTGCTGATGACTAATGGTGAGCCTCTCGACCACTGGAAAACTTGCCATGCAGAAGTCGGAAAGTCCCGGCAAATGTCTTCCCAACCATTCCTTCACCAGCCAAAGCCAACTCCACTGAACAGCTCTGAAAAAGAGTCATGCAGACTGGAAATGTTAACTCTGTTTCTCTCTCCACAGATGCTGCCAGACCTTGAGTTTTTCCAGCATTTTCTGTTTTTATTAGATTTCAAGCATCCACAATATTTTGCTGCTTTTCAACAACTCCTCGTTGGGGTAGGGTTCCATCAATCGCCCTCCAGCACCAAATGATTATTCTTCACTTGCGAGTCTTGATGCGTCACGTCAATGGACTCTTGGCTAATTAAAGTAATTAACGGCCACTTAATCCCAATTAAATGAGGCTGAGTGGGATTTTTCAGTCAGCCACGGGATGGAGGCCCAGTTTAGCTGTCTGAAGGCGGCATCCAGCTGCAGACCAGGATGGACCTGTAGAGAAGTTCCCACCTCCCCTTCCCTCCCCACAATAGTGAGCAGACTGCAAAGACCATTTAAAAGAAATTCAATTAAGAACGTTGTAGGGAGAGCACCTCTGCTGCAAAGCACTCTTACCCTTACATATCTGCTACTTCTTTAAGCTGGAAGATCTTTGATTCCAGCTTCAAAAGCCGCTCAAGCTTAATGAGAATGTAAGTCTGGCCCCTGGTGATTGTTTCCTATGTATTAAGGACTTCAGATCCTCATTTGAGCCTCACAGCTAGGCTCAGCAACCTGCAGAGAAAATCAGAAAATCCAGGCTATGGAATCTGATCCAGTGGGGAAAAGAAAGTCCTGAAGGATGGGGTCGCAATTACTAATGTGAGGGTAAGTAAAACACTCCCTCCCATCCTCGCAAAGGTAATATTAGCCGTTAACTGGAAGCGTGCCTTCTGCTGTTCGAGAGCATCCACAGTGAACTTTCCATACATTCATAGAGTCATAGAAACTGCTAGCACAGAAAGGGACCATTTGGCTCATCACATCTGCACTGTCCCATACTGCTTCAGTCTAATCCCGCTTTCCAGCTCTTGCATGTTATGGCACTCCAAATGCACATCCAGGTAATTTTTAAAAGTTATGAGGTTTTCTGCCTCTACCACCCTTTCAGTCAGTGAATTCTAGATTTCCACCTCCAAGGTGAAAGAATTTCTCTCTGTACCCCCTCTAAACTTCCTACTTCTTACCCTACATCCATGCCCCCTGATCATGAACTTCTCAATCAAAGGCTATAGGCCTTCCTATCCATTCTATCAAGACCTCTTATAATTTGACACACTTCACTTAGGCTTCCCCTTAACTTCCTCTGCCCAAAGAAAATAGCCTGAACCTATTTAGTGACCCAGAAGGTAGTTAAAATGGCAAGGTGTCCTGTGAACTCAGAACACAGATTTGCACAGATTAATGACACTCTCACCTGATTCAGGAAAATGCTTCAGTTGCCGAGTGGAAACCCACAGGAAAGATGACAACAGATTAAACCTACCGCCTCCACTTTCATTCTAATACTGCCCTAATTCCACATGGTGGAGGGAGTTAAAGTATTCCATAATGGCATCCCCTGTAAACACTAGCCCAGTTGATACGGGAGGGATTGGGCCAGAAATTAAATCTCTCAATCTCCTTTATGTTTTTGCAAATCAGAAACTATGAGGGGTGTGAGAATTAAGAGAGAACAGGTATAGTACTGGCTCAGATATGAGCAGATAAAGGAATGCTCTGGCAACTAAAGGCATGGTTGAAGGAAAATTTGAAACCAGTTGCTTTAAAACTAAAGACAAATATTCGATATTTTGCCATCATAGGATAACAAAATTTCACTCCCAATTTGATAAACCTGTTTTATGATTATTGCAATTAGAATTCTAAATGGTTAGAGATTACAGTATTCCACAGTGGAGCTCTCATCTGTAATATCCTTCAGTTTTGAGTTCTGCTGCACACAATTACCTAATAGGCACATTCTGACCTAATCACATCTCACATCAGTCCTGTTATTTGGAAGTAAATAAATAGTCGCATATAGCAGACTGTTTCTTCCTGTGGTGACTCAAGATTAAGAGACACAGTTCTCTCCCCTGGGTGGTTCAGCAAATTTATCTAATGAGTAACTGAACCATTGCAGATGACAGAGGTCCAAAGTTTAATTCCCTCGTCTCTGTTAAGTTAGTTAAGTAAAGCTCATTATTAGTCACCAGTGGGCTTACATTAACACTGCAGTGAAGGTACTGTGAAATTCCCCTCGTCGCCACAGCCCAGTGCCTGTTTGGGTCAATGCACCTAACCAGCGCGTCTTTTGGACTGTGGGAGGAAACCGGACCATCTGGAAGAAACTCACATGGACACGGAGAGAACATGCAAACTCCACACAAATAGTGACCCAAGCCAGGAATCGAACCTGGCTCCCTGGGGCTGTGAAGCAGCAGTGCTAACCACTGTGCTACCGTGCCACCCCTAAACTTCAGAGGACATGATTATATTAAAAAAGGTGACAATTTCCATGGGTTGGAAAGGGGTAAGATCAATCAGGTTTCCTGTCATGTGGTGGGAAAGGATTTACCCAGTAGTGCCAGGGCACCTGAACCAGAGTTGGCAAAAGCAGATGGGACTTTCTCTCTTGGCTCATTGCTACCTAATGAGCTATTCAAATATCCTTGCCTTCATAGGGATGAACTGAAAAAAGATCCAAAAAAATACATAACTGGTTATGAAACAAAAATAAAGAAACTCAGAACCCCTGCAGAGCAGAAGGGGGCCATTTGACCCATCACATCTTTGTAAGGTCATCTTACCCAGGCCCTATCCCTGTAACCCTACATATTTATCCTGTCAGTTCCTCTAATCTACACATCTTGGGATATAAATGGCAATTTAATGGCCAATCCACCTAACCTACACATCTTTGGACTGTGGGAGGAAACTGGAGCACTCGGAAGAAGCTCATGCAGACACAGGGAGAATGTGCAAACTCCACACAGACACCCAAGGCTGGAATCGAACCTTGGTCCCTGGCTGCTGTAAGGCAACAATGATAACTACTGTGCTGCCTATGATGAAATAGAGAAAATGAGAACATGGAAAAAAACACAAAGTGAAACGGCAGATAGAGGACTATGTGACCTTAATAACCTTTGTTGATAAACCACCTCGGGAGCATAGGTCCAAACAAAGACATACCACAGTGATACAAATTATTCCAGATTAATGAATAGTTCTGCTTAAGTGAAATAAATTAAAAATCAGAAATAATTTCCGTTGTACCTGAGTTTTATTGATTTTTGCAACTGATTAACTTGAGGTGCTCTTCCCTATTAATTAGGCGCATGTTTTGTTGGAAATGTTATATTTCACAAGGCGTGCAACAATGTTCTCTCTTCTTGCAGGGATTAATCTTAGGAATAGTCTATTTGCAGCACTATAAAAGACCATATGTATCTGGCATGACCTGCCAACTTATCTAAACAGCCGCTCCTCATAAGTGAGCGTATACAGTGAGGGTCAGAGGGTTATTCCTTCGTGAGGGGAGTCAGAACCAAACTTGATTTTGTCCTTTATCCAGAGCTCTTCTAGCACAAAAGAAAATAAGACTTGCATTTTTTACAAGCTCTGAATGAAGAAATTTGGTAATACACAATTGTTCTTGTAAAGTACTTTATGGTGCTATTGTAAGATAACACAGGAGCCATTTTAGGCATAGGAAGCTCTCAGAAATAGCAATATGATAATGACTAGATAATCTGCTTAAGTGAAGTGGTTGAATATTGTCCAGATATTTATTTGTCACAAGTATGGCTTAAATTAACACTGTAATGAAGCTACTGTGAAATTCCCCTATTTGTCACACTACCTGTTCGGGTCAAAGCACCTAACCTGCACATTTTTCAGACTGTGGGAGGAAACCCACACAGCCACAGGGAGAACATGCAGACTCCACGCAGACAGTTACCCAAACCAGGAATCGAACCTAGGTCTCTAGTGCTGTGAGGCAACAGTGCTAACCACTGTGCCAGTGTGCCATCCCAACAGAGACTCCCCTGCTCCTCTTCAAAGTAATGCCATTCAATCTTTTACATCTATCTGAGAGATCAGACTAGGCCCCAGTTTAATGTCTCATCCAAAAAGTGATGGATCTGACAATGCAGCACTTCCCCAGTACTGCACCAATGTGTCAGCTTCGATTTTGTGCCCAAGATTCCGGAGTCACTGGATAGCCATTGGGCAGAGGAATGTCGGTAGCACACTACAAATATTGTCAAAAAAAATTAATCAGCTTGATCAACACAGATTGGAGATGAAGCCTTATCGCTCAATCCTCTGCTAATCATTGCCTTTACCAACTGAGCAATGTTCTTACTTTTCTGGTATATCTGCTAAAAGCAGAAGAATGAAAGTGCATCAAGAAAATTAAACGACTGATCTTTTTTAAAAAAAGGTATTTCGCTTCCAATATTCTCAGTGACATGTGTGGCTCTCATTAAGGAGAAATGTGATAGCTGGGGTCACCGTATTGACAAACAACTCCACAGAGTATGTTTTCAGTGGGATCCATAACAATCTCTCAATCCATAAACCTAAATTATACTCAAAGGACTTAAAAATATTTTTTCATTAAAAAAACCCTTTTGATCTAATGATGAATTGACAAGGTGAAGCTAAAGGATAACTTATAGCTGCTGTACTGAGCCATTATGGAATGGAAGGATGGTGTAGCCATCTGTGGCACTCCACTTCAAGTGACTCACTGTTTTTGTTCACTTCTGATGAAATGGTTATTAACATTTGAGCCTGGTAGCACAGTTGACTACCAATATCTATTGTACTGACTGCAAGCCAACACAGTCTGGGTGGAGACATTCAGCAGATGTAAACGCCTATAATCATAAGTCTTTGTCCTGCCGAGCTCGGGTTGCTAAATGTTCCAGCCCAGCTAGCTGTAACATTTCATACACAATAGTCATACTATTGTCATACACAATATAAATGGAAAATTCTGGAAATTCTCAGCAGGTGTGGCAGTATCTATGGAGAAAGAAGCATTTGTTGGATATGGGCGTCACTGGCTGGCCAGCATTTATTGCCCATCCCTAGCTGCCCTTTTTCAGAGGGCAGTTGAGAGTCAACCACATTGCTGTGGATCTGGAGTCACATGTAGGCCGGAGCAGGTAAGGATGGCAGATTTCCTTCTCTAAAGTGACATTAGTGAATCAGATGGGTTTCCCCAACAATTGACAATGGTTTCATGGTCATCAGTAGATTCTTAATTCCAGATATTTTTAATTGAATTCAAATTCCACCATCTGCTGTGCCGGGATTTGAACTCAGGTCCCCAGAACATGAGCTAAATTTCTGGACAGAAGCCTAGCGATGATAACACCAGTGGTTCAGGTCTGGATGTGATCTGCTGAATATTTCCAACATTTTCTGTTTGCATTCCAGATTTCCAGCATCCGCAGTATTTTGTTTTTGACTGAGTCATTCACATTAGATGGGACCCAGATTTGGTCCCCTACATTGAGGGAGTTGCCACTTGTATCAGTGTTCTCTGGATTAGAATGAGAAAGAACAAAGTTCCCAGTTCCAATCACTATCCATTGAACTATGTTTAAAAGTGCACTTGTGTGGATGTCTGAGGTGTGCTGACACTCCTGGAACTAACCTGCATGGGGAGTAAAATAAAGAAACTATTTTACAAAAAAAGGTACTAAAAATTTCAGGTATTCTGGTTTTCTTTGAAGTTAAGACACAAATAGGAATATTCATTAATAATTTGTGATGAAAATGCAGAATTGGTACTGATCTGACCCACACAAGCCATCCAGTGAACAGCAACGCCCCCCCACCCCCACTCAATGAATCCAAGTTGCTGTGGCCTTTTCCATGATTTGCCATTTGGCCTTCATTTTGGCTACAGCTTTCTTGTCTGACGGTCTGGATGCCCCTCGGTGTCCGTACTCCCAGTTTTTGTCCAGTCTGTGTCCAATTTGTTTACAGCACCCATCAAAGCGGAGACAAAATAATTGGTAAATGTCTCGTCAAACCGTCAACACCTTTTCCCAAAGATAGGGGAGTCTAAAACCAGAGGGCAAAGGTTTAAGGTGAGAGGAGAGAGATACAAAAGGGTCCAGAGGGGCAACTGTTTCACACAGAGGGTGGTGAGTGTCTGAAGCGAGCTGCCAGAGGTTAGTAGTAGAGGGGGGTACAATTTTGTCTTTTAAAAAGCATTGAGACAGTTGCATGGGTAGGATGGGTGCAGAGGGATATGAGCCAAATGTGGACAATTGGGATGAACTTAGTGGTTAAAAACTGGGCTGCATGGACAAGTTGGACTGAAGGGCCTGTTTCCATGCTGTAAACCTCTCTGACTAATTCTCACAGCAATTCTGGGCATGGTTAATAAGGAAAAACTGTAACAAAGTCCAGTTTTTACAACTCTCACCGAATTAGCCCCGTCAAAATCCCAATAAGTCAGTGCAATGAAATCCTTAATGAACTTTTCTGATTAGTCAAAGTTTATCCATTTTTTAAAAACAGCATGTTAGTACTGAAGCCCCCCTCCCCACCCCACTCCCGTGGAGGTCATGCTGTGCTGCCATTGCAAGTGCTTGCTTGCTGTATCCTGGATACCTCGAATGGGGATCTGCTGACTGTTCAAGCGTTAGCAGTGCTTAAAAGAGCAGTGTTAGTCATTCAACTCCCACCCAGTTTTAGGGACGCCCCTTGTTTACTGTATTTTTTTTCTCTCCCTCCCCTCCCTCGCCCTGGGGAAAAAAAACCCGTAAGGCTGAACTGCAAAAATAAAAGATACCACGTCGGAGTGAGTGCAGTCTGAGCGCTGAGGCCGTTTCAGAGCACACACACAGAGCTCGCCAGCTGATAAATATTCATCGCTGCAAGACTGGAGCGCCCTTGAGGATTGCGGAGCAACTTTGAACGATCCCATTGGTTGTATGAATGCCCAGCTCTGTGCAGGATCTGAGCTGCTCCTATTGATCGGAAAAAAAAGGAGAGGCTGAGAGAGGCAGAAGACGCTAGTCCTGCTTCTTCTGAGGAACATGCCGGTGTTATTCAGGAAGGATTTCTTTGCTGATGGTTAAATATACCACCGACAGCGTCCCGATGCCGAGAGTATGACCAGCCGGGCTTTATGTTCCCCCCCTGTGCGAGTTAATATCAGCAGCGCAGCCACTAGCTCTTTGTACATGGCAACAAAGACAATAAACGGGTAAGTGGGGAAGTGTGTCTGCAGCCAAGATGCAGCACATCACACACACACACATTGAGCAAGCTCTCAGAGCCGCCTTCGCTATCCCAGTGTGTTAGAATGGGGATCTCAGTCCCCTCCCCATTTGCACAGGGAAGACTGGCTAGGAGAGAGAGAACCACATCAGGACACAAGCCGCAACCATCCAATTGATATCCAAACGGTTAAAACTGTTATTGGCAACGGCGGGGAGGGCTTAGAGAATTCTCATCTGAACGCCTGCAATTCAGGGTGACAGCAACTCTTTTCCTTTGGGTGTGTGTGTGTGTGTGTGTGCAATCTGGGATGGAGTGGGAGGAGTTTGTTGCGAAAAAGGATTGGAGTTCGCTTTCTTGTACCGGGAGGCGTGAGCGTTCCTGCTGTTATGTGGCATGCTGTTGGGGGAAGGCGCTGATAGTGCTTGTTTAGAGGGATTCCAGAGAATCAGTTCAAACCCAGAGCTAGGCTGCCCATACAAAGTTCAGTGGCCACCTCTCTGATCCATCTCTGGCTTCTGCTGGGTCTGTGCCAGACATATTTTGCTGTTTTTGACATGACTCACAGGCCAATATTCTGCCATTGCAGCAACGTGTTAAACCTCCAGATCCCACCAACATCATGCCATCAGAATACTGAGGGATGTGGCATTGGGCTGGGGGCTGTGCACTGTGGGTGAACACAGTAAAAAGTCTGACAACACCAGGTTTTAGTCCAACCGATTTATTTGATAATACTCACAAGCTTTCGAGGGGACTGCCTCTTCGTCAGGTGACGAAGAGGCAGTCCCCTCGAAAGCTTGTGAGTATTATCAAATAAATCGGTTGGACTAAAACCTGGTGTTGTCAGACTTTTTACTGTGTTTACGCCAGTCCAACGCCGGCATACCCACATCATCACTGTGGGTGAAGCAGTTTTCCAAAGTTTTTCATTCTTGTGTCTTCCCCCTGCCTTGATTCTTGCTGTTCTGCAGTTCTGTAGGTGCTCATTGCCCAAGGGGTTATTCTCAATGCATCAGCCTAGATATTGGCCATTTGACGATGAGGTGGGCCGTACAGCCCAACCCTGTTTTTCCCCTCTCTAAATGCATAAGCGCACTTTCCAGCAGGAGTTTCTGGTTTGCAATAACGTGGCTGATTTATTTATTTTTTTCTTTTCCACACAGTCCATAATGAAAGGCTAATTGTTGTGTTCCAGTTGTTTAAGTTTATTTATTAGTGTCACAAGTAGGCATTAACACTGCAATGATATTACTGTGAAATCCCCTAGTCGCCACACTTCAGATACACTAAGGGAGAATTTAGAATGGCCAACGCACCTAACCAGCACGTCTTTCGGACTGTGGGAGAAAACTGGAGCTCCTGGAGGAAACCGGCAGACACAGGGAGAACGTGCAGACTCCACATAGTCTCCCAAGCTGGGAATCAAACCTGAGTTCCTGGCACCATGAGGCAGCAGTGTCACTGTGCTGCCCACACAATTACTGCCTCATTAAAGGTTTGCAGCCTCTGACTTGCTCAGAAATTGAAACTTAAGTGCTACACACACAGCCGTTAGTAAAGTCATCCAGGTAACAGGAATGAGGGTCTGTCCATGGGCTCAGTAAAGGCAGTGACTGCATGTAATGTGCTGCATAAGCTAGGGAGACTACAAGTTCAATTTGTGGTCTGCACTATGTTAACTGTTCTCAGGGGGCTTTTAACATTGATTTAAGTGCTGATGAGGGAAGTAAGTAGCCAGTTCACCCTCTGCTGAAAGTTCCTATGTGTGACTGTCAGGTAAGGAAGGATAGAATGGAGCTTACGGTCAAAGAACCTGCCAGTTATTCAATTCACCATTTATATACTTGTACATCAGTGGTTGATTACTTGTGTGTGGTACCAGAAGGTGACCTCAGACCAAGGAATCATATTGCTGTATGATTCATTGTTCTTTCTCAACCTGGGCACTGAGGCACCTTATAATCCTTCTACTGTTACCTCGGTTAATGACTGGGAAGTCAGCCCTGATGTGGAGATGCCGGCGTTGGACTGGGGTAAACACAGTAAGAGTTCTGACAACGCCAGGTTTAGGTGCAACCAATTTATTTACTATCACATAAATTGGTTGGACTTAAACCTGGTGTTGTAAGTCAGCCCTGACCAGAGATCGAATTGGGAGTCTTACTGAATTTTAGACCTAAGTGCTAGCATGCAGTGCCTTTTGCCAGCTTGATAAGTGAATGAACATTTTGTTTTTCCAGTGCACTGCTCCCCCATGTTGTTCCTTGTTTTGTTTATATTGGGTAACTCACAAAATATTCCAAAGGATCTATCTGTTGTTCAATAACAGAGTTCTGAATAGCTCAACAATGTACCTCCAAGCTCAGCTGATGCAATCGGGGTCTCGCAAAGTGTTCCAAAATATAATGGGCCACCAGTGAAGAGGTCTGATGTGTCACCAGTGGGAAGAGAGTGCAGAGGATCTGAATGAGCAGTAACTCAAACTGATCCATTATGTTAATACTTTTTGTCTGTAGCTTGGGAGTGAAACTGGTGTGGTGATTAATAGACTAGTTTTAATGGTAAGTGTTGATCCTAAAATAAAAAGGATTTTCCCCAATTGCCCACTTAGTTAATGGGCTGGCCAGTGTGTAACTGCATCGTTCTGATAAGGAAGGCCTCATCTGATAAAATGTGGAAATGCTACAATAGGGCATAGCATCAAAAGGGAGAGATATCAGCCACATATATCCATAGGTGTACTTTCTAGCTGGAAAATACAGCGGGATATTGAGCAAGCTTGTGCTTGGTTGGGGTACTACCACAATGGAATAGTGAGTCACCAACTTGGTTCATACGTAACCGATGACCATGCTTTCAAAGTCCTGAGAAGTGTGTGCTCGTTGTGGAACTAAAGGATTGCAAATTTTATTCAAAAGGTGGGGAGAGGCATAAACCAGCAAAGCCTGTCCGTGAACGGAAAACTACTAGAAACCATTGGCCAGGACAAAATTCATTCTAATGTAGGTTAATAATTGTCAGCCAGCATGGATTCATTAAAAAACAAATCATTTCTCAGTAATCCGATTGAATACTTCAGGGAGAAGGTTGATAAAAGTAGTGCATTGGATGTTTATATAGAATTTCAACATGCATTTGATGAAAAAAGATAAAGCACTTTTCATGAATGTAGAACCATAAAATCCATACTGTGCAGAAAGAGGGCATTTGTCCCACTGAGTCTGCACAGACCCTCCAAAAGAGAATCTCATCCAGGCCCTCCCCTCTGCTCTATCTCCATAACTCTGTGCATTTACCATGGCTAATCCACCTAAGTTACACATCTTTGGACACTAAGGGGCAATTTAGTTGGTCAATCCACCTAACCTGCACATCTTTGGATTGTGGGAGGAATCCAGAAGAAACCCACGCAGACACGGGGAGAACATGCAGACTCCACATAAACAGTCACCCGAGGTCAGAATTGAACCTGGGTTTCTGGCGCTGTGAGGCAGTAGTGCTAACCACTGTGCTGCTGCGAATTCTTCAGCGAGTAACTCACCTCCTGACTCCTCAAAGCCTGTCCACTATCTACAAAGCTTAATTTAGGGGTGCAATGGAATACTCTCCACTTGCCTGGACGAGTTCAGCTCCAGCAACACTCAAAGGAGCTCAGTACCATCCAGGACGAAGAGCCTCCTTGATTAGCAATCCATCCGTCAGCTTAAACATTCACTCCTTCTACCGCTGACGCACAATGGCAGTCATGTGTACCATCTATAAGATGCACTGCAGCAATCCACTTTGACAGCACCTTGCAAACCCGTGACCTTTACCACCTAGAAGAATAAGGGCAACAGACACATGGGAGCACTATGACCTTCACGTAACATATCATCCTGATTTGGAACTATCACTGTCCCTTCACTGTTGCTGGGTCAAGATTTGAGAATTTACTTTCTACCAGCACCATGGGTGTACCTACAATACATGGACTGCAGTGGTTCAAAAAGGCAGCTCACCACTACTTTCTCAAGGGCAATAAATGCTGGCTTAGCCAACAATGCCTACAGTCTATGTGGGGAGTTATCCTACCCTCTGTTATCCTACCTAGAACTCTCAGTTTAAAAAAATAAACTAATGGAACAAATTTATTACAACTTATAAAATCTGGATGCAAAGCTTTAAGACTGAACCTGACATTTTGTAGGGTTTCCCCGGTTTCCCAACATAATTTGTATGGTGCTTAAAGGTTGCTAAGCACCAGGGAGAAGGCATAAGAGAATTCAAGGAGCCCGGCAAAACTGTGTATGTCTCATTAAAGTTTATTTCTGACTCATTTCTGTAGGATTATTTTGGTTTTCAGTTGCTGCCAACATCTTGACATCTCCTTTGTACCATTTGCTGTGAAGCTGCTCTCGCCCCCCCATCCCCACGCCTGCCTGCTCACAAAGGGCAGCAAATGCCATTTCTATTGAGAATTTCTCTGTATCTTGGCTTTTTAGACGTGAAAGAGCAATGGAGAAATCTCTGACTGATTCAGCAACACTACATGGTACTCCACCTCACATTGGATGCGCATACCTGTATCGTTTGAAATTAATTAGGTCCTTTATCTGGGAAACCATCGATGATTTGTGCTGTCAGTCAGTCTATGGCCCACCTCGACTGGAGGCACGGCCTTCCAGGAGGCGAAGATCACGCAACTGCTGTTAACTTCGATGCGGTGGAATCATTCCAGGCTGCCCTCTGCACTAACATTTACTAGTCAACTGTGCACATATTCACTAAGCAAATCACGGATGCAGTTTGCTAAGACAAACAAATTCACATTTATTCCATACACAGTTGGCAGTATCATGAAAGGGCAAGCAGTCATAGTTTGCTCCCACATGTCCCCATGTGCTTCCCTGCTCAATGTCGCTGCCTGTGATAAAAGGTTGCACTCTTTCAATGGGTAGTTCGTTTGTAACACTGCATAATTCAAGTGAATGATCCCTTCCCTTGGAGCTGCCACAATGCTTTCCTTTTAAGGCGTTCCACCTCCATACCCTTCCCTGTGTGCAACAAGTCGCCAAGTTCTCATTCATGCAATCTGATTAGAGCTAATTCCAAACTTTGGCAGGCATAGTGGTTGCATGTACAACATCTTTAGTCCGATCATAATTTGAATCGTTTCAATGAAAACGTATATTGTGAATGTTCCTGATTCTTATGCAAGCGTGTTTCCTTTGATGCCAAAGTGCAAAATCATAAAGACCGTTTCCCTGCGCCCCCCCCCCTCTCCTCCTATTCTAACATAGACTTGAGTAGTGTACCAGAATCAAGGCTTAAGGGGAGAAAGCAGGTATATGGGATTGAGATAGTGGGTCAGCCAGGATCAGATTGAAGGTAGAGCAGGCTTGAAGGGCCAAGTGGTCTACTCCTGCTCTTAGCTTCTATATTTTAATGTTCTTGTCCAGCTCAAGGGATGTTAGGATTTGCTGTCCATGGTCATTCACACAGCCTATTTCTGCTGGCTGGGAAGCCTAGGACCAGAGACCATAGTCTAAAAATGAGAGCTGGACCTTTTAGGAATGAAATAAAGAAATAGCTCTATACATAAAGGGCGCTAGAGGTTTGGAACACACTTCTACAAATGGCAGTTGATGTCAGGTCACTTGTTAATTTTAAATTTGAGAGAGTTATGTCAACCAGAAGAAGTAATAAGAGAAATGTACATGTTGTTGTGGTCATTATCTCATTGAATGGCAGAACAGGTGTGCTAGACTAAATAACTGACTTCATTTCCTCTGTTGTTAGCCTATTTAGATGGTTCAAAGGAAGCTTCTACTATGACTTAATGTTAGTAACTTGGGGCACAGGGGACAGAACCGTGTTTGAATTGAATGTTTAAATACCGAGGGGGTTTTAAAAAGTTTAAAGTGCTCATCTTCAGGTCTTTGGTTCGTCAACTGAACTCCAGCTGAACCCTGGTTAGCAGTGCCTCCATCTGCATCCCATTTGCTGGCCATTACCTTGGAAAACTGTGCATTCCTCTGGTGGAAAGGCCAGGAAAATCCACCTTCATAAACCATATTCTTGCGAGTCTCCTAGGTATTGTCACAGTGGGAAATGTGCACCAGGGGGATAGGTATCATATTATAATGGGAGTTTCCCATGACTGAGAAGGTCATTGTCTCCTCAGAAGTTGGCTGCAACTTTTGTGATGCTGCAGAGGCAGCCATGGCCTGTTTCCCTCCTATCAAGTGTGAGTATCGGAAGAGATTGATGAGTAGGAGGGCTCACATGTATTGTCATGCTGAAACACTGCATCACCATCATTGCTGTTCTGCTTGTATTAGGCGTTGGCTACATGTGGAAAACAGACCTATTGCTTTCAATGAAACATAAAAGTCAAGTCACACTAGAGACTTGTCTGCAAACCTTAGGAGAGCAATACATCAAGGAACCATCTAGGGAACAGACATCTTTAGATAATGTCTTGTATAATGAGACAGAGTTAATAAGTAATCTCAATGAAGGATCCTTTGGGAAAGATTGCTTATAATGTGTAGAAGCTGATATTAAGTTTGGGAATCATGTAGTTAAGTCCAAAACTGAAGTCTTGAGTTTAAGTAAAACCAATAATGGTGTTATGAGAGACAAGCGACTGAGAGATTGGGACATTGGAGTAAAGATTTGTTGGTAGATAAGCAAGGGCAAATATTTAAAGGAATAATTTGGAATTTTCCATGAATACGCATTTCCTTGAGGAATAAAAGCTCCAGTGGAAATATGGTGCAGCTGTGGTTAATGAAAGCAGTTAAGGATAGTATTTGATTAAAAGGAGAGCTTACAACATTTTCAAAAAATAGTGGGAAGCTGAGAATCAGAACGTTGTAAAATATTAACAAAAGGTGACCGATAAATGGATATAGAGGGAGAAAGTTGAAAGTTAGAATAAAACTGGCAAGATGTATAAATGATGTGGAGATGCTGGCATTGGACTGGGATAAACACAGTAAGAAGTCTCATGACATCAGGTTAAAGTCCAACATGTTTATTTGGTAGCACAAGCCACTAGCTTTCAGAGCACAGCCCTGAAAACTGGTGGCTTGTGCAACCAAATAAACCTGTTGGACTTTAACCTGGTGTTGCGAGACTTCTTAAGATATATACAGATACTTTTATTTGTTCATGGCATGTGGGCACCAGTGGCTAGGCCAGCAATTGTGGCCCATCTCTAATTATCCTGGAGAATTTCTTGAATCGTTGCAGTCATTTTGGTGCAGGTACACCCATAGTGCTGTTGGGGTTTGGAGTTTCAGGATTTTGATCCAGCAACAGTGAAAGAATGAAGATAGAAAGGAACTCAAATGGTGTTGCTCTCATGTGCTTGCTGCCCTTGTCCTTCTAGGTGGTAGAGGTCACAGGTTTGGGAGGTACTGTTCATGGAATCCATACAGTACAGAAAGAGGACATCTGGCCCTTCAAGCCTGCCCTGACAACAATCCCACCAAGGCCCTATCCCCGTAACCATGCAAATCTCCCTGATACTAAGGGGCAATTGAGCACGGCCAATCAACCTAACTCACACACATCTGTACTGGGGAAGGAAACTCACACAGACATGGGGAGAATGTACAAACTCCATACAGATAGTTATCTGAGGCTGCAATTAAATGCAGATTCATGGCGCTGTGAGGCAGCAGTGGTAACCACTGTACCACCATGCCACCCACAACAACGGCGCCTAACATGGACCACTGTTGGGGAAGCCTTAGAGAATTTTTGCAGTGCCTCTTGTGGATGATACATATTGTTGTCACTGTACACCAGTGGGGAGGGAGTGAACATTTGAGATAGGGATGGACTGCTTTGGGTTGGGTGGTGTTGAGCTTTTTGACTGTTATTAAAGTTACACTTATCCAGGCACGTGGAGGGTATCCCATCACATTCCTGACTTGTGCCTTGTAAATGGTTAACAGGCTTTTAGAGGGCCAGGAGGTGAGTTTTAAAAGGATGTGGGCCAAATGCAGGCAACTTGGACTAGTTCAGTTTAGGAAACCTGGTTGGCATGGACAAGTTGGGCAGAGGGGCCTGTTTGCATTCTGTATATTTCTATAACTCAGTTATTCAGTGCAGAATCCTCAGGCTCTGTCTTGCTGCTGTAGCCACAGTATTGATGCAGCTTATCCACTTAAGTTCCTGCTCGGTGGTGACTCTCAGAATGTTGATGGAAGGAAATCAAAGATAGTAATACTGCTGAATGACAAGAGGAGATGGTTTATGATTAGATTTTATCTTGTTGTAGATGGTTATTGTTGCCAATTGTGTGAAATGAATGTTACTGGCTACTTATCAGCCCAAGCGTGTAAGAGCTTTCACATGTATGTAAAAAGAAAAAGGCTAAACATTAGTTCCTTCGAGACAAAGATAAGAGAAATTATAATCATTAATAAGAAAATGGCAGAGGGGAGATAATGGCCTAGTGGTATTATCACTAGACTATTAATCCCGAAATTTATCTAATATTCTGGGAACCCCACCATGGCAGATGATGGAATTTAAATTCAATTAAAAAAAATTTGGAATTAAGAATCTACTTATCTGGTAGATTTATAAAACTTACCTGGTTCACTAATGTCCTTGAGGGAAGGAAATCTGCTGCACTTACCTGGTCTGGCCTACATGAGCCTGAGCAATGTGGTAGACTCAAAATGCCTTCAGGCGACTAGGGATGGGCAGTAAATGCTGGCCAGTGTTACCCATGTCCCACGAATGACTAAAAAGAAATATTTTATTTGTCTTCAAAGTAGAAAGCACAAAGAACATATTGGACATTGTAGGGAACTAAGGTTCCATTGAGAGTGAGGAAATAAAAGTAATTAATATTAGTTTTTAAAAAATAACTGGAGAAATTAATGGAATAAAAACTGATAAATCCCTTGGACTTAATGGTCTACACCCTGTGGTTTTAAAGGAGGTGGGTGCATTGGTCTTCACCTTCAAGAACTCTCTAGATTCTGGAATGATCCCTGAGGTTTGGACGGTAGTAAATGTAATCCCGCTATTCAAGAAAGGAGGAAGAAGGAAAACAGGAAAATGCACACTGGCTAGCCTGACATCAATTGTTGGGAAAATACTGAAGTTTAATAATGATGTGGTATCAGGACAGTATGGAAAATCACCATATGATTAGACAGAGGAGGCAGTTTTGTAAAAGGACAAATCTGTTTAACTGGTTCATTAGAGTTTTTTGATGGTGCAGGGTAAATGAAGAGAAGACTAGTGAATATAGTACATTTGGGTTTTCCAAAGGCATTTGATAAGATGCCAGTAGATTTTTTCACAAGGTCATGGCTCATGGGATTGACGTTAATGTATTAGCATGGCAATAAGAGAGAATTGGTTGAGTGATAGTAAACAATGTAGGAATCAATGGGTCATTTTCAGGATGCAAGGATGTAACTGGCCAAGTTCCACACGGATCAATGTTTGAGCCTCAGCTGTTTACAACCTGTATCAATGACTTAGATGAGTGGGCCAAGTGTGATATATGTAAATTCACTGTTGATATTAAGCTTGGTGAGAAACTAACTTTGAAGAGGGTGCAAAAAGGCTGTACAGGAATTTTAAGTGATTAGGTGTGATGCCATTGTACCTTTAAGAAATGTTTTAAATCATGATCTCTGCAGTTTGTAAGCCAGCCTGTTGTTTTTGTTCTGGCACCAGCTGCCTACTTAGATGTCCTCTTATTGCTGCTTAAATGTTTATTTTAACTCTGGGCCTCATGCAATGTCCAGGGTTTTTATGACCTTGATTTGTTGGAGCAAGGATGATTGACAGGTCAGGAGACAGGGGTCAGTTTGGGCTGCAAGCTGCTTTTTTCATTAGAAGGTGTTTTACTGCAGGTTGGATGCAGTGTTCTGTCTCTTCTTGATGTTTTTGGGAAGCAGTTCTAACTTCAAGCTTGTCTGTGTGTGTGTGTCAAGAAAGCTGCAGTAGCCAACCAAAGGACTAAGTGCCAGCATCACGTGAGCATTCTTATTTTCTGTGCTAAACATATGGTAGGTATTTGTTTGCTTGGAACAGTATTTAGCTGTTAAGGTTTATACAATATCATGGTTGTATTTTTTCCCTTGTTTGTAATTGGTAAAAGTTATTGCTAATTTCTTGCTACATCTTAACTGTATTCTTAAATAAGCTCTGTTTGATAAAAGGTCCCTAGTGGGTCATTTGAATCATACCTAAGCATCTCATGCTTATCCTAGCCAATTACAAAACTTATGATCCAGGGGGACTTTATAAAACACTTGAGTTTCTGCTGTGGATTATAACATAGACATGTGGGGTAGTGTGAAATTATCAACCTCAGTAGGCAGAATGCAAAAGCAGAATACTTCTTTAAAAAAGGTAAGAGAATTGTAAATGTTGGGATTCAGAAGGATTGGGCAGTGCTTGCACACTAATCACAGAAAGTTAGCACGCAAATACAGCAAGCAATTAGGACATCAAATAATACATTCACCTTTAGTGTAAAGGATTGCAGAGGACAGCCCCCTAAGGCCTCCAACAATTTGATCTCGAGGAACTAATTTAAACATATAATTTATTTTCTTTTTATTCCATTAATAATCAAAGTGCATGTGTCACCTGTACAACTCATCTTTTCTTGTGTGTGTAAGGGAGTGAGTGTTTTGTTGAGTTCACATTTCAGGTGTTGTGTGAGTTTCTTTTCTTGTGATTTCAACTTAGCAGAAAGCCTGCTCATATGTAAGGTCATACACTCACCAAGTTTAGACTGCTCTTTCTAAAATATACATCTTGCTGCAAACAACCGAGTGACGAGGGAAAAGTTAACCCACCAGCTCTCCCCATCCGTAACAAAACTGCTAAATTTCACATAGCTGTGACGGACATACAGAAAGAAACGTAAAGCCAAAATATATACTGACCTAGGTCTTGAAGGTGTCTGGTGCCAGTTGACTGTTGTATTTGGTAAATCTCACTGCTTTGTGGGGGATTTTTATCTCTTTCTCAAGTCTGGAAACTGATATTTACGATTGATACAATCCCACATTTGAGAATTTTAAGCAGTAGAATTTCAAGTAAATTACCCCTCGCATGGTTAATCTGAGATCATTATAAGTTGCTTAGGAGTGACGTTTTACATTATTCTTCCTTCACTAGGGGTTCTGTTGACTTCTATCTTCTTTCTTGAGCGTTCTTTTGTGGGACTTTTCAGGGGTTTACATAGGGATTACAGATTTTCAAAGACCTCATACTCTTCTGGATGCGATTGGTTAGCTGGCTACATGGTCGGCTGCTGGTTGGTTAGAATATTCCCAAGTTAGCTGCCATTGGCTTAGCCATGTATGGACTTCTTCCTGTTGTCACTGTGATTATATGTGTGGCTTCAATCAGCCTCCACTAATTTCAAGCAGTTTACTGCGATTAACAGTTCTATTCAATTCAAACTTTTTTCTCTCAATTAAGTAGAATCACTGCAATTAGCAAGCAATGATGTAATTAGCAATTATCACACCTATCCAGTTTCCATGCAGCAAACACTGCTCTGAATTCACAGCCAGTCTGTTAACGCTTTCTTTACAGTTTTTCATAGGCTTAGCATGGCAGCACTGCAATATTTAAAATAATTAATTCTTACATATTGTGAAAAGATCAGTAATGCCTAGGGCACAGGTTAATCTCCACGTGAGCTCATTCAAATATTGATTTAACATTGTCAGTAATACATGTTGGGATACAGTGAAAAGTATTGTTTCTTGCGCATGATACAGACAAAACATACTGTTCATAGAGTACATAAGGGAGAAGGAAAGGATAGGGTACAGGAGATAGTGTTATAGTCGTAGCTAGGGTGTAGAGAAAGATCAGCTTAATGTGTGACAGTGCCATTCAAGAGGGTGGTATGGTGGCACAGTGGTCAGCACTGCTGCCTCACAGCACCGGAGACCCAGGTTTAATTTTGGCCTCAGGTCACTGTCTGTGTGGAGTTTGTACGTTCCTCCATGTCTGCGAGGGTTTTCTCCAGCTGCTCTGGTTCTCTCCCGCAGTCCAAAGACGTGAGGGTTAGGTTGATTGGCCATGCTAAATTGACCCTTAGTGTCAGCGGGATTAACAAGGTAAATGTGTGGGGTTATGGGAATTGGGCCTGGGTGGGATTGTGGCCAGTACAGACTCAATGGGCCGAACGGCCTCCTTCTTTCCTGTAGAGATTCTATGAAAAGTCTGATGGCAGCAGGGAAGAAATTGTTCTGAGTCAGTTGGTATGTGTTTTCAAGCTTTTGTATCTTTTTCCCAACGGAGGAAGGTGATAGAGAGTATGTCCGGGGTACGTGGGGTCCTTAATTATGCTTTTCCGAGGTAGTGAGGCGGGGGGTGGGTGATACATTTCCACAGGTGTGAATTTTCATGTGAGACTGCAATTGTGTGGCCACCTGAATTCCATTTGCAACCAGTCCATGGGGAAGAAGCTGACAATGTTCTGACTTAGGTCGGCTAATTCAAGGCAGCCTGCAAAGCAAACCTGGGTTCTTCATTAAGTCCGGTTGGCCACTATTCATCTGATAGCACTCTGAGTCAAAGTTCTGAGAACAAGTTCACGACTTGAGCACCTTAATCAAGGCTGAGGGAATGCTGCCATGTGCTATTTTGCAGATGTGACGTTAAACCGAGGCCTCATTGCCCTCCCAGGTGGATGTAAAAATGCCATGTCACTCTTTTGAGGAAGCGCAGGAGAGTTATTCCAGTATCCTGGCCAATATTATCCTCGATCTCAAGCTGGGATCTTGCTGTGGATGAATTTGCTCTGTGTTTCCTACGTTACCGCACTGACTGCACTTCATTGGCTGCAAAGCACTTTGGGACATCCAGTGTTCATGAAAGCAAGTCTTTTCATTTCTGAATGGCCAAGCAGGACCGTTCTGTGAAAATTCACAGAGAAGACTGAGAGGCAACCTGATCGAGAGGTACAAGATTATGAGGGACATGGACAGAATGGCTAAGGAGAAGCTGTTCCCCTTTATTAGAAAGGTCAGTTACAAACGGACGTAAGGTCAAGGTGAGGGACAGGAGATTTAGGGGAGGTTGTGATGAAAATCTTCTTTACTCAGAGGGTGGAATGTGCTGCCTGGGAGGGCGATAGAGGTGGGTTGCCCTACATCCTTTAAAAAGGATCTGGATGGGCACTTGCCATCATAACATTCAAGGTGATGGGCCAAGTGCTAGTAGATGGTATTAGGTGGAAGTTCAGGGAGCTCTTGCTTGTCGATGCAGATTTGATAGGACGAAGGGCCTCATGATTCTGTGACTCATCGTCTAAAAGTTGCTGGACTCATTATCTAATTATCTATTGTGAATTGCACACATGAAAGCAATACAGATGTAGTAATTCATACCTGTGCCTGTTTCACCAGTGCAGCATACCCGTGAAATGGCCTGTGCCTGATCCGTCCTGGTGTTGGTCCTCTTGATAAAATCCAGGGTCCCTTTTAATAGGCATCTCAGTCTGACTATCTAAATTTGAATATCTAATGCCTGTTGCAAGGGAGTCCTTGCTAATGCTTCAGCAAGCCATGGCCTGACAAGTGTTCATTTCAGTTTATTGAATAAGTTCATCGGGTGGAACCACGTGGGATGCTCTGTCCATTGCGCAGCAGCCTAATTTCCTTAACCTTTACTGATCTGGGAAAGGCCTAAGATTCTTACACCTAAACTTTATTTATTTGTTTGGGTACACTGAGGGAGAATTTAAAGTTTTTTAGTGTCACAAGTAGACTTACATTAACACTGCAATGAAAATCCCTGAGTTGCCACACTTCGGCTGCTGGTTGGATACACCGAGGGAGAATTTAGCACGGCCAATGCACCTAACCAGCACAGCTTTCAGACTGTGGGAGGAAATCGGAAGGCACGGAGAAAACCAATGCAGACAGGCGGAGAACTTGCAAACTCTGCATAGGCACTCACCCAAGCCGGGAATCAAACCTGGGTCCCTGGCACTGTGAGGCAGCAGTGCTAACCACTATGCTACAGTACCACCTCTGATTCCGACAATAAAATTGATGTAGGCAAAAACATAACAGCAGAAGGTCACAGGGAAATTTTCAACACCAGGCTACCCATGTTTCAAATCAGGAACAGTTAGCACATTGCTAAAAAATGGAGCAAGGCACATTGGCAGTCGAAACCCAAGGCCAGACTGGTGAAATCTTCAGGTGGCTCTGTAAGTGAGCAAGCTACAACTCATGATTCCAGAGGGATGGCTGCTTACAGCACCTTGTTTACAATTCTCAGTTAGAAATGGGAAGAGCGAGCCACCATTCTGCCTTTCTCCACCAGTTTTAACTGCTACTGGCCGCTCAGTGAAGCGTCCGGAGGTGTATTTGGGAGAAGTTTTGTGTGATCAGGAGGAGTGTTTAAAAATATACCGAAAAGACTGTGCCTGTTGCAAATCTGTTCACAATCCCCTCTGTGGTCAACTCTGTGTCTTGGCCAAGCTGCTGGAAACAGACAAGTGCCAGCCTAACCACAACTGGTGAGCAGCCGTGGGGCATCCTTTGCTAACTGGCAAAAAGCAAATCCAGAGATTTGTTCAGGCCTCCCAGCACTAGTGGAAATCTCATTGAATGGCCGTCCACTGGGGGCAAAAGTGTGCGATCTCTGTTGAGATACAAGAGTCCCAGCTTCGCTGCTATTGGAAATACCTTTCAAAATTCAATATATCTGCCCGTGGAGTGGGTCTAGGTGCTCAAATGGTAAAAGCTATTCCAAACAGATTGCTTGTCGATTTAGATTTATGCCTTTCATAAATTTGCTTAAAAAAAATCTCCTGACCCTCTTAACCTTAATGGAAGAGGAGTGTTTGAGGACTCTGGGTCTGTGCTCAATGGAGTTTAGAAGGATGAGGGTGGGGGGAAATCTGATTGAAACTTACAGAAAACTGTAAGGCCTGGATAGAGTGGATGTGGGGAAGATGTTTCCATTAGCAGGCAAGACTAGGATCCGAGGGCACAGCCTCAGAGTAAAGAGATGACCCTTTAGAACCAAGATGAGGAGGAATTTCTTCAGCCAGAGGGTGGTGAATCTGTGGAATTCATTGCCACAGAAGGCCATGGAGGTCAGGTCATTAAGTGTACTTAAGACAGAGATAGATAGGTTCTTGATTGGTAAGGGGATCAAAGGTTACGAGGAAAGGGCGGGAGAATGGGATTGAGAAACTTATCAGCCATTGAATAGTGGAGCAGACTCAATGGGCTGAATGGCCTAATTCTGCACCTTAATTTCATTAGACACAGTAAGACACTGCACACCAAAATCTAGTGGATTTTGCTACCAAATAAACCTGTTGGACCTTAACCTGGTGTTGTGAGACTTCTTACTATGGTTACCCCAGTTCAGCACCGGCATCTCCATATCCTTATAAGACAGCTACGGTTCAAATTCCAAAATCTTGGTTGGATATCCCTGTTTGAAGACAATCTTGTATCGATTGTCGATGAGAGGTAAGATAATCAATCTGGGAACTGGAATGGAAGAGGTGCGCAAGGTGTTGTGTCTAATTACTGCTCAGCTGAAGCACAGTTCCTGTTGACATTGAATGACTAACCCAATGCTGGAGGCAAAGTCATCCATTTATTTGACATTGGAAGGATTTTAACTTCTGGCTTATCTACAAATAGTTAGTGTTTTCAGGAAACAAAGAGAAGAAAACTAGAGGAAAATATACTTTGTACTCCTTCAATTAGTAAACTTTACTGAAGAAGATACAACAATGAACAGCTGCAATCTATAATACCGACACAGTACGAATTCAGATAACCTCTTATCCCAGTGACTTTGTGAAAAAATGCTTTGAGTGATGTTCCACTGAAGCAGTATTAACTGAGTTTCCCATTAGCTAGATGAATGTAACCTTGGCCCATATAGACCAGGAAGGTCCCAGCAAGATAAATGCAAAATACTGTGGATGCTGGGATCTGAAACAATAACAGAAAAATGCTGGAAAATCTCAGCAGGTCTGACAGCATCTGTGGAGAGAGAATAGAGCCAACGCTTTGAGTCTAGATGACTCTTTGACAGGTTCCAGCAATGCTCACTTTACTGATCTGTGTTGAGTTGGCTGATATTGGCTTTGGCAGTGGAGGAGCCTTGAAGGGGAGTTGGGGGAGACTTTGATATGAATGGCTTAGTGGTAGAATTTCTTACCAACAAACACAGACTAGATGGTCACTGTTGGCTTGGTGTGGAGGGCCAATTAGGTATTGTAGAACCATTCTCCAACACCAAACCAGCATCTTTATGGAGAAATAAAGACCATTCTTTAATGTGAGGTTTGCCCAATATTACTACCTACCATATCTTTAATGGTGACAGGTTTTGCTGTCATTACTATTGTGATGCTGTTTTGGTTTAGTACCATGAGCAGTGTGCTTCATATGATGCTTTTTACCAGACATCTCCACAAGCTACAGCTTGTCACTTAGACATATTATTAAATGATAATTCCATGGCTTTGATTAAAACTCATGTTTCCTGCAACAGGAAGGACCGGGGGTCTTCTTGCTGATGTGACGGATGACGGTGTATTGTGGAATGGCTTCCTCCGATTCCCCTCCTCTCCAACCAGAAGGTAGGATATCACTGACAAATGTTCCCATCAATTCTGACATACTATTCAGGAATCTTGTTGTAGTACATCATAGTTAGAAACATGCTTAGGGGTAGGTAATGGATGTGTTCCCCATTTACGCTGCGACCCTGCTTCCTGAGTAAGTTTAAGTTTATTTATTAGTGTCACAAGTACACTTATATTAACACTGCAATGAAGTTACTGTGAAAATCCCTTAGTCGCCACACTCCAACGCCTGTTCGGATACACTGAGCGAAAATTTAGCACGGTCAATGCACTCTAAGCAGCATGACTTCTGGACTGTGGGAGGAAACCGGACGAAACCCATGCAGACACAGGGAGAATATGCAGACTCCTCACAGACAGTCAAATCATCCAAGCCAGGAATTGAACCTGGTTCGCTAGTGCTGTGAGTCAGCAGTGCTAACCACCGTGTCACCGTGCCGTCCCATATGATGGTACCCTATTATAAAGACATTTGCCACCCTTATCAGGATTCCACAATCTTGGAGATGTTTAAGAGCCACTATTTAATTTGGGTCACAAGCAAACAGTTTTTCCAATCATGGTTTTTCTGGAATGGACCAATTGGAAATTTACTCCTTAATGAATGTTTCTTTTTAAAATTATAAAATGTAAGAATAGAAAGGGGGGGGGGAGTGGGGTTGTTGGGAGAGATGGTTAATGATTACAACATTTTATAAATTGTCACTTCCCTACTAATGTACTTGTGTCAAATCCCTTCTTATGATGGATTGTCATCATTCCTTCATGCTTGGACAGAATGTATGCGAGTCTCAATATGACTCTGGAATTAAATTCAAATGAAGTACACATTGACCACAGGGAAAGAGATCAATGGAGTTACTTCCTGTGTGCTGAGGATACACTTTATAGCTGTAGAAGTGAAAGGCCTCGACAGGAAAGATTACTTGAAGCTAGGCTTTGCCAAACTGCTCCAAAGCCTAACGATGACAATGAAACCATTGTCATTAAAAACCCCTCTGGGTCACCAGTGTCTTTTAGGGACTACATGTGGATCCAGACTCACAGCAATGTGGTTAAATAGCTGAGCAAGTCACTCAGTTCAAGGGCAATTAAGGATGGGCAATGAATGCTGGCTCAGGAAGTGATGCCCACATAGTCTGGATGAATAATAACCAACATTCTGACTGCAATTAGCTTGAAAGTAATTATTGGCATCACTACTCTTCTCTCATTGCTTTGATGGGAGAGGATGAAGGAGTCCAAAGAGAGGGCCAGAGTTTCAGACTGCAGAGTAGAACTAATTGGTTATTGGTCAAATATCTATTTCCACGGAGAGATTCAGCATTCTGCATTATGCATTGTGCTGTAAGAAGGTAACCTCGATCTCATGAGCCACACTATCAGTGATCTCAAATGTTCAGCTCCTTCTAGGGCATTGTAGGGATTAGCTATAGTACGCTTCTTGTAGCGGCATATATATATATATATGTTAGATATAGATCAGACAGGTGTTGACTGCATTATTTGGCAAGTCCAGCTGATTCATTACCGTCTCCAATGAAGAGTACTTCCAAATTTCATTATATTGCATTACTCCCCAAGATGCAGGAGAACATTGATGATAAATTGAATAGAGTTCCTTGAGGAAATAATGGAGTGTATTGAAACAAGTGCTCTGGACTTCTGGAACTGATTTAATGAAATGCTTATTGATAAAGTGAAGGGGTGTGTGTGTGTGTATATGTGTACACTTCCGTGTGTAGCGTGGGTGTTTGTATGTGTACACATGTGCGTGCATGTGAGCGCATGCATATATGCATGATACCAAGTTGGGTGGGACGGTAAATTGTGACAAGATGCAGAGATCCTTCAGAATGACCTGGACAGGTTGGGTGAATGGGCAAATCAATGGCAGAGGTAGTATAATTTGGATAAATGTGAGGTTATTCAATTTGGAAGCAAAAACAAGAAGGCAGGTTACTACCTGAATAGCTGTAACTTGGGAGAGGAGAGTGTGCAGTGGGACCGGGGTGTCCTTGTGCACCAGTCACTGAAGGTAAGCATGCAGGTGCAGCAGGTGGTAAAAAAGGCAAATGGTATGTTGGCCTTCATTGCGAGAGGTTTTGAGTACAGGAGCGGGGATGTGTTGTTGCAATTATACAAGGCCTTGGTGAGGCCACACCTAGAATAGTGTGTGCAGTTTTGGTCTCCTATTCTGAGGAAGGATGTTCTTGTTCTTGAGGGAGTGCAGCGAAGGTTTACCAGACTGATCACCAGGGGATGGCAGGACTGATGTATGAGAAGAGATTGACTAGGTTAGGATTACTTTCACTGGAGTTCAGATGAATTGGGGGGAGGGGTAATCTCATAGAGACTTAGAAAATTCTAACAGGACTCGACAGGGGAGATGCAGGGAGGGTGTTCCCGATGGTGGGGGGAGTCCAGAACCAGAGGTCACAATCTGAGGATTCAGGGTAGACCATTTAGGATAGAGGTGAGGAAACATTTCTTCGCCCAAAGAGTGGTGAGCTTGTGGAATCCATTACCACAGGAAGTTGTTGATGCCAAAACATTGACTATATTCAAGAGATGGCTAGATATAGCATTCGGGATGAATGGGATCAAAGGTTATGGGGAGAAAGCAGGATTAAGCTATTCAGTTGGACGATCAGCTACGATCGTGATGAATGGCGGAGCTGGCTCAAAGGGCCAAATAGCCTCCTCCTGCTCTTGTCTTCTCTGTAAATACCTACTCACTTGAGGCTGGAAATCCCCTGAATGCTGAATTCTCATGTGTTGCCCACATGTACTTCTCTAATCTCCAGGAGGGTGCAATGAAGGATAGTTTAGTGAGGACAAGGCCAAATATAAATCAACAAGCTGTTTTTGTTTTGCAGAAAGTTTGAAAAAATGTGGTCACGAATACAATGAATTTCAACAAATTCTTAAGATTTTTCTTAACATGAAATATGAGGAAACCTGCCACACTGTCCCAGTTAACTGGCTAAATATAATACTCTGGCTAATAATTTCCCTGAGCTGAATCCTCACTAAGCTCAAAGAGAGCATGCTCACCCTGTATCAGCCTTCAGCATGTGATTTTCCAAACCCCATCTCTCTGTGTTCATTTCTTAGCCAGATCGGAAGTCAGCCTAGAGTCAGAAGGGGGGATTCTCCCACCCCGCCCCGCCCACCACGGGAACTGCAGTGGGCTAGGGGGCAGACCATGCAGAGGTCCATTGACCACGGCGGGATTCTCCGAATTTGAGGCATGTGTGGCTCCAGAATCCCACCCATAGAATCATACAGCATGGAAGCAGGACCTTTGGCCCATCGGGTCCGTGCTGACCATGGTGCCCTCCCAGCTAGTCCCAATTGCTAGCATTTGGCCCATATCCCTCTAATCCTTTCCCATCCATGCACTTAGAGTCTGATCTCTAAAACTCCCTGGCTCATTCTGTTCATAGATTGGCTCGCTGGGCTGCCAGCCAGACCTGAAAGTTGCCTTCTACTGAATTTTATTGAAAATAGCCATTGGAATGTACAGAGCCAAATTTCTGTCCGGGTGAGGAGATGCGTTTTTGTGAGCAAATCGTCCCACATCGCGTTTCTTTTTGGAGGAAATCCAGTTTTCCTCCACTTTCCTGACCCTATGCCATTTTTCTCTGGCCTTTTTGCGAGTCAGGAACACTTTGTGTGCCAAAGGTACCTGCCCTTGCTGAAGTTGGGCTCCCCATTTTAAATAGAGGATGAAAATTTGATTTCCTCATACATACCATTTTTGTCTGGTGGCGTAGGTTTTGGAAGGCCATTAAAGGCACACCAGGTTTGAGGCTTTATGAAGAAAAGGGAAAACCTGCTGAGAAATTGGGAACATTTTGGAAGTTAAGTAAAATTTTTTCACACTTCAAGCATCACTATTAAGTGATGTACTTTAATATAGATGTGAATTAATACACTGATCTATCGTAGGGACCTGACCTGCAAAGGTTACTTGACTCTTCCAAAATTGTTCATATGCATTACAGTACTTTTCCAATGGAGAAAATATTGTAATGTATTAAAGTAAGCTCAAAAACGGCTGTTACATTGTTGTGCTTTAATTTAGTTGTATTAGCCAATCTGACTGGTTAAAAAGAACATTGTTTCCGAAGATAAAACAAATAGTCTGCATTTGTTTCCCTTTCATTGATTGAAAGTTACTCTGTTTTGAAGTGGAAATGGATATCTGTTCTGTTAGTGGAACTGGAAAGATTTGTTATGATTGCTGTCCCATTATGAATGCTTGGCTGGGGTTCAAGAGCACCAACTCAGCAGGTGACCTAATTGAACAAAGAACTATTGAAACTTTTACAAGTCTATCAAAACAGAACATGTCTTTTATGTGGTTTCTTGTTTCTTTACAAACTTAATAGGTACTTAAAAGATTACAACTGCTTTTTGCCCCTTGGAGTTTTTCCGTCTGATAGTGAGTTTGAACTCAGGATTTGCTTCAATTGTTAGAGGTTTAATAGTTTTCCAATGGTTTTAAAATAACTTCCATTCCACTTGTATGGCTCCTATGGACTGTACATAGTGCCTACTAGGTAAATGGTAATAGAGGATAAACAGGGGACATTTATTTAGAGGTGGCTTAGGGAATGTGAGGTAGCATTGGGGACATAGAGATGGCATGGGAAATGAGTGGGCAGGGGTTGCAGGGGAATGTGAGATAACATTGGGGGCAGAGAGGTGGCATGGGAAATAAATGAACAAGGGTTGCACGGGGAGTGTGAGGAAGCATGTGTTGCATGTGGAATGTGAGTGGTCATGGGGTGGCATGGGAAATGTAAGGTGGCTTGGAGGCAGAGTAAGAATGAGGAGTGTGAGATGTAATATGATGAAATCAGTGAATGTGAGTTGGCAGGTGGGGGCGATGAGGTTTTTAAATAATGTTAGGAATTGGGCTGCTGTGTAGAGAGTCCTCTAACGCACCTGCCTCTGCACCGACGCTCCTCGTATACTCTGTCGCAGCTTGCAGAATGGACTATGGACCTGACTCAAGTAAAATGACCAGAAATTCCTTGCATAGTCACCGGGGTCCTCTTTGGCTTTTGGGAGCCAATGGAAGTAGAAAAGTTGGGTTTTCCCAGGCTCAGATGAAAATTCAGCCTATTGGGTTCATAGAGGCACTAGAATCTCTAAAACGAGTGCTTCATATCACAGACGAAAGTGGGAAGCAGTGTTTCACCAGCTGGTTCATGCGGATTTAATTCATGTTCCCATCTTATCGAAAGATTTAAATAACAATTTAATACAGACTAGACCAGAATCCCTTTGTGGAAAATAGTCAAAGCCCTGGTAACGTGACACATTTAAACACTCGTAAGCTTGTCTGAAGCAGATGTCATTTTGAGAGAAAATAGTGCACACATACGTGGGCTGTCCACTTCAAAACGTAAAGCTTTTCTGGGTCGATTTATTTTTGTAGCTCTCATCATATTGAGCAATGTGGCAAATTATGGCAATGCATTTGCCAAGCTTGCAGATCCCATTAACACTGTGGAAAGTATGTGCGCTGAAAACAGGAAGAGATTTGTATCAACAATTGGGCAGAAGTCCCACTGCTCTTGGTTATTGCCCAACTATGGTTGTGGAATGTTTATCCATTCGATTACACTTATAATTCAAGGTTTATAGCTTCACCTGACAGGGAAAAAAATAGTTGCATTTGAAAAGTTGATGTTTAAAGTTTATTTATTAGTCACAGATTGGCTCACATTAACACTACAATGTAGTTACTGTGAAAATCCCCTAACTGCCACATTCTGGCGCCTGTTCGGGCGCACTGAGGAAGAATTTAGCACAGCCAATGCACCTAACCAGAGCATCTATTGGACTGTAGGAGGAGAGCGGAGTACTTGGAGGAAACCCACACCGACATGGGGAGAATGTGCAGACTTGACACAGATGGTGACCCAAGCCAGGAGTTGAATCCGAGTCCGTGGCACTGTGAGGCTAACCACTGTGCCACCGAGCCACCCTATATAGCATCTCTCATATTAATATAGCTTTCATATTTTCATACGTCTTTCATATTTATATCATCTCTATAAAGCATCTTTCAGCATCTTAAGTCACCACAAATACTCCACAACCAATGAAATAGTTTGTGAAGTGTCACCATTGTTGTAATATCGGAAATGTGGCTTATAATTCATGGACAGCAGAGTTCCAGAAACCTGAAGGTGAAATTGACTGGATAAAGTGCTTAGCGATCTTGGTTGCTGACATCAACATTGGCCTAAATTTCAGGGAAAGCTCCCCTGTGGTTTTATGATGTAGTACCGTGAAATTATTTATATTCATCTGAGAGGACAGATGACACCTGAGTTTAATGTTGCATCCTCTGACAGTGAGGCATTCCCTCAGTACTGCTGTGAAGTGTCTGGCTAGATTTGGTGCTCAGGTCTCTGGAGTGGGACCCGAACCTGAATCTTCTCACTGGGAGACAGCGTGACCACTGAGCCTCGGCTGACCCCTTGTTAATCTGCCTGCTGAGAAAAGATTTCATCCAGTTGCAGTCTCCATAGTCAAAAGCTTGGCATTGCATTCATCTGCTTGGCTTCTGAAACAGCAGAATGAGTGCTATTTGGAAAGGCAGGAGTAAAGCTGGACTTCACATCAGGCACAGACATTCCAAGAACTCTGATGTGTTTTGCAGCTCTTGTTACAACATCGATCCCGACACAACAGGAATTCAGGTTTATCCCTGCGAGGAGGCAGCACCAAATCTTTGGTAATTGCTGCCAGCCAAAGGGTATTTCGAACCAAACACATTTTTACAGTAACAGAAAAAGACTTGGATTGATACAATTCTTTATTACATGTCTCAAAAAATGTACCCATAAATTAATTATTCACGTCCTCCTCCGTGAAGACAGAAACAAAAAAGTTATTCAATACCTTAGCCATATCCCCATCCCCTACCACTAGGTCCCCTTTCTCATCCTCTAAAGGACCAACGTTCACCCTAGCCAGCCTCTTCCTTTTTATATATTTATAAAAACTCTTGCCAACCTTTTTTATATTAAGCACTAGCCCAGCTTCATAGTTTCTCCTACCCTCCTTTATCAACTTCTTTGTCAATCTTTGTTGACATAATTTGCCGGGTGTTAGCGATGGAAAGGTGGTAGGACTGGAGGGTCTTAATGACACTACTGTTACTAGAGAGGCGGTGCTCGACAGACTGGAGGGGCTGATTGTGGACAAGTCCCCAGGACCGGATGGAATGCATCCGAGGGTTCTGAAAGAAATGGTGGAGGTTATAGTGGATGCATTGGTGGTCATTTTCCAGACGTCGCTGGATTCCGGGGAAGTGCCGGAAGATTGGAAAACGGCTAATGTTACGCCGTTGTTTAAGAAGGGTGCCAGGCAAAAGGCAGGGAATTATAGGCCAGTTAGTTTAACGTCTGTGGTAGGTAAAATGCTAGAATCCGTCATTAAGGAGGAAATTGCGAGGCATCTTGAAGGCAATTGCTTGATAGAGCAGACGCAGCACGGTTTCATTAAAGGGAAGTCGTGTCTGACAAATTTACTGGAGTTCTATGAGGATGTGTCTAGGGCGGTCGATAGAGGAGAGCCAGTGGATGTGGTCTTTCTGGATTTTCAGAAGGTGTTTGACAAAGTACCTCATAAGAGGTTATTGCAGAAGGTCAGGGGACTTGGAGTTGGGGGTAGGGTGTTAGCGTGGATAGAGGATTGGTTGTCAAATAGGAGGCAGAGAGTGGGGGTCAACGGGTGCTATTCGGATTGGCGGTTGGTGACTAGTGGAGTGCCCCAGGGGTCGGTGCTGGGGCCTCAGCTTTTTACCATTTATATAGATGATCTGGAGGAGGGAACCGAGTGTAGGGTGTCAAAATTTGCGGATGACACCAAGATTGGGGGAACGGCAAATTGTGCGGAGGGTGTGGAGAGTCTGCAGAAGGATCTAGATAGGCTGGGCGAATGGGCCAGGAAATGGCAAATGGAATTTAATGTTGGCAAGTGTGAGGTGGTCCACTTTGGTAGGAAGAATGGTAGGAAGGACTATTACTTACGTGGCGAAAAACTGCAGCAGGCGACGGTGCAGAGGGACCTCGGGGTCCTTGTGCATGAGTCGCAAAAACCCAGCTTGCAGGTGCAGCAGGTGGTCAGGAAGGCGAATGGGATGCTGGCCTTCATAGCGAGGGGGATTGAATATAAAAGTAGGGAGGTCTTGCTGCAGCTGTATAGGGCATTGGTGAGGCCGCAGCTGGAGGACTGTGTGCAGTTTTGGGCGCCGCACCTGCGCAAAGATATTTTGGCCTTGGAGGGAGTGCAGAGGAGGTTTACTAGGCTGATACCGGAGTTGAGGGGGTTGAACTATGAGGAGAGGCTGAATAAACTAGGCTTGTACTCGTTGGAGTTTAGAAGAATGAGGGGAAATCTCATTGAGACGTATAAGATGATGAATGGGATGGATAGGATAGAGGTGGAGAGACTCTTCCCACTGAAAAAAGACAGTAGGACTAGGGGGCACAGCCTCAAGATAAAGGGGGGGCGTTTTAGAATGGAGTTGAGGAGGAACTTCTTCACTCAAAGGGTGGTGAATCTCTGGAATTCTCTACCCGTTGAAGTGGTGGAGGCTGCCTCGCTAAATATTTTCAAGAAGCGGGTTGATGGGTTTTTGATAAGAGAGGGGATTAAGGGTTATGGGGAGAGGGCCGGAAAGTGGAACTGAGCCACGACAGATCAGCCATGATCTTATTGAATGGCGGGGCAGGCTCGAAGGGCCAGATGGCCTACTCCTGCTCCTATTTCTTATGTTCTTATGTTCTTATGTACTTGAAATGCTTTTGGCTTATTAGCCAAATATAACAATTTGTTGGCACATTCTTGGTACCTGCGTCAAAAGGTTAATATGAAAGGTATACCACACTCTGAGTAGATTAAAGATAGTGGTTTAGAAATCCTGTGGGGTTCTACTGATCGTCCATCAAAATTCTGATGGGAGTCTGCTGAATTTCAAGTACAGTTTCTGTTAGTACATGTGGTATGAATAATGAGTGAGTTTATTTGTTGGTTTGACCCTCCCCTCCTGAGGGAGTGCCTCTTCATGTTTGGCTTAGGATCCAAAGGCACCAATCACCCCTATTGTCTACTTTTCAGTATAGGCCCTGGATTTCAACAAGCTCCTGGATTGTTGGGGGTTATCATGCCTGAGCCTGGTTGTGGGTACCACTATAGAGTATCATTCATTAAAAGCAGGAACAGGGACCATGGCTGACTCTTTCTTTCTCCCTGAAGTACTGAGATCAACTGTAGCACTTTTACCAGTTGCTGTGATTGAATTCAGGTAACTTTGATCCAGATTGGGAACCTTTCCCTGTGTATGGCTTAGCTGGCCTAGAATTTCAATAATTGAGTCAAGATCACCGTCTAATTGGGGAGGAATCTGTGATGCGTGACCATTAAATAATTCTATGAAGTCAGACTAGATGCCAACAATTTTCTATTTTGGCATTAGTGTGAGGATAAGGTGTTGCACTCCAGGCGCGATTCTACTGACACACTGGGAAGCTTCATAGAATTATAGGTAGTATGACTCTTTAATCTCGGCAAACTTTATTTAACAACAGAGTTTACTTATAATGAATGAATTAGCTTAAGCTTTAACAAGAACAACACTTAAACATAACAAGATATAAGTCTCAACTGCTAACTTTTCATTATTAGTTCCAATCAAGCAATATTTCTCTTGTAGAGATAAATCTCTCTTTAAAGTTAGTTACCAAAACCCAGTCATACTGGCTTTAACTTAGTTTACCAGGTTTGGAGCTTTCAGAAAGCCTTTGGAGAGACAGAGACAGAGAGACATTGGCTGGAACTCTACCACCTCGCCCGCCACAGAATTGGCACTGGCAAGAGTCCAACAATGGGAATCTGTTGATCTCAGATGGGAATTTCTGGTCGTAAAATCCCACCCATTGCTTTCCTCAGGCAACAACTGCTTGTGTTTTAAAATGAAAATAAAACTGGTCCCAGTAAACACATGACTCTGTCCCTATCAACTGATCAAATCAAAACTCTATTCTGAAACCCCAGGGGAATCTGAGTAAATACAAATGCATTAGTT